>NC_139984.1:11926173-13286846 GCF_963993115.1 Abramis brama | reverse complement strand
CATCCAACATGACAATGTAAGTCTCAAATTCCCAAGAGGAGGACAATAAATCTAGGATAGGATTAAATATTGTAGCTTCCTTATGGCATACATCATAATTGATGAACTTTCATCCATCATTTAGACCAGAGCTTTAACATTCGTTTTGTATGCATGTAGTTTGTTACAGCATCATAATCCTTCTGTCAATTGAAAGAGAATGAAAAGATTTCATGATATTACTGTTGTGAAAGCCCCCCTTTATCTCCACAAAACCGGTTTCTGTGCTTAGTAAACAATACGCCTGACCTCACACTGATGCAGGTTTCAAGCAAGAGGTTTAAGAATAATTTATGCAATATGTTATCCTCTTTTCAAATTCCAGTTAAGTCACTGGAATTACAAATTCATTGTTATTTGTTTAAAAAAAATGTAAAGGGGAAAGTTAATGATTTTTTTAAACAATGGCAAATAAACATTTATCTGCAAGCAGCAATTATGGGATCAAGCACAAAAGTACATTCATGTCTGCATAAATGTGTGTGGTCATGACAAGTGTAACTGAATACAGTCAGTTAAGAAGATCAATATTCCTTTTAAAGGATAGTCCACCCAAAAATGATCATTCTGTCATCACTTACTCATCCTCATGTTGTTCCAAAAATGTTATTAATTTCTTGCTTGTTCTGAACAAAGAAGATGATATTTAGAAGAATGTTTTTAACCAAACAGTTTCTGGTCCCCATTGACTTTCATAGTAATGTATTTTATACTATGGAAGTCAATGGGGAACAGCAGCTGTTTAGTTACCAACAATCTTCTAAATATCTTCCTTTATGTTCAACAGTAGGAAGAAATTGAGCGTGAATAATTATTGACAGAATTTACATTTTTCGGTGAACTATCCCTTTAAATCTAAATCTGTTAGTGAGGCTTAGTCTGAAGATGATCTAAAGATTGGACACACTTTATAGGAGGAGTATAAACATAACACTAATCTGGTCAAATTGTTGACCTTGAACAATTTTTAATCATGGAAATGGGGAAAAAAATAAGATGGGAGGAAAACTCTATTATTTCAATGCTTTTGCATTTGCTTGGAAAAGCAATGATATAATGATATAACACAATGAATATAGTTATTTATTCCACCTCATATTATTTCCATCACCAGTGTTGCACTTTGTTAGCGAATGCAAAACTTAAGTTTCTTAAAGGGGCATTCCACCCATAGGAACATTGTTTTTTATTGAAAGTGGGTCATATATGTAGTCGAAATGTAAAATAAATTTTGAATTTGGTGCCTTCGTGACCGAGGAAAGACAAAAAATAACTTCAGGACGCATTTGTATGAAAGACAACAACTCCCACAATGCACCACATTGCACAGCTCCGCAAGCCACTCCCACTAATCCAGAACAGCGCATATCTGCCTATAAGAGAAATCACTCTTCCATCTACAAGGCTAGATACCACCAGAGCTTGAAATTCATTTCACACAAAATGTCTAGTTAGTTGGCGAACTCATTAGTGTATTACTCCTCGTTTTTATTTCTTTCGAAAAGGTGAATTATTGCATGGTACTGGGATGTTCAGTCAGAACATATGCGGTGCGAAACTAGGATAGTTCACAACACAAACGTCCGTGTCCTCGTCTGATTCAGAGATTTCGTCCAGGAGAAATTGTCATCGTTGAAATTCTTTGCCGCAGACGGACTCTATCTCTGTGTTCGTAGCGGTTCGTAGTTGCATAGTGAGATCACCGGCGCCACCAGTCCACCCTAACTCGAGCCAGTCTGGGCTCCTCGTCCGCGGCAGGCAGGTCTTCTGCCTCGGCTGCTCTTCGCTATAATGCGGCTTGTAAAGGTAGCCACAAACACCTGATTCAAGCATCAGACTTCCGAAATCCTCTTCTTCTATTTCATATTGAGCACTCTCCTCCGCTATTGTCATAACTTTACATCTGTCTCCACAGCGCCTGTTAGCTTAGCTTCAAACAAGATGGAGGATATTGCTTTCAGTTTCAGAGAGTAAAGTCCCACCCACTGATCTGTAATAGGTCTGTAGCGTGAGCGGGTCCCGCCCCTGGGAAAGATTGGAGAGATGAGGAACTAGTGCTTGTAGTCTCAACAGAAATCCCCTCCTCTTACACTTCCTCCGACAATGACGCAAAATGACGATTTTTGCGTCATTGTGGGAGGAAGTGTAAGAGGTAAATAACGGATTTCTCCCGTCTCAGGGGAAAATGAGAGAGTGTTGCACGACCATTCAATAGTATGACTGGGTTTCTAACAATGCAAAGCTTAGTGCAAATGGGTGGAGTGTCCCTTTAAGGGAAGGTAAATGGGTACAGACCAAAGTTTTGCCAGCGAAAACAAAGTTTCTCTATCGAACACAACATTCCTCGAGGGAACGAAAAGTTTTGCTAGTGAATTCAAAAACATTAAAAAATATAATTTTTCCTCCCATCTCATATTTTTATCCATCACCATGACATTCACTGGGTGAAGATGTATGATTTGAGGTGATATATTCCACAGTTATAGTACATTTTTGCGATTTGTCGCCTGATCAGTCTTCTAATATTATTCACAACTTTAAAAACTTTAAAGTTCTATGGTCTGTCATAAACTTCTATTATGTGAGAAGCAAAAAGAAAACGAACAAATACTGTATGTGCCATTCTTTCATTCTTGGGATAAATTATATTGTCCTTCGAATCATAATGAATGATGTTTAACAATGCATTAATTGGTAATGCACGTACTATTTCTGAATGTATTCTTCTTCCTGTAGGTGATCTGCCTCCTTAATGTCTTCACCCCTCATTCCTCGCTGGAGAAATTTGATACTTTGTGAGTGTGGGGATGAACAGAATGCATTCCTGTGCAGAAATCTTGCGCTTGTCATGACAGGCTGAGGGATGCAGTGCATGCATGCATATGTGTGGATGTGTTTGTGTGTGAGTGAGAGGATGTGCTCCATACAGAGGTTTTATGGCCATTTAAAGTTGATTTGTGTGATTTTTTTCAATTTTATTTTTATTTTATTTTTTTAACTCCAGCTTCACTAATTTACAAACTTCAGTGATACTGAAATGCTTACATTTTCTAATGTTTTTTCCCCAGCTATATGGTGATGCCATTTGTAGCTCAGGATCTTAGCCACATAATGAAGAAGAAACAATTAACCAGCAAAGTCATCATATACCTGTTCTATCAGATACTGCGAGGACTCAAGGTCTGCCTTATTTCTATTCACTGAAACTCTTTCATTCTTCTGTATTTCCGTTCTTGATGCCTTCGTTAGATGTCATACACTAACTTCCTTGTATACCACTTATTGATGGCATTGAAACATGAATATTGAATGATATTGCTGCTAATAATATGTTTTTCCTTAGTATATCCATTCTGCTGGGATCATTCATCGGGTATGTACTATGTAGAGTAAATATTGCTTGTTTATTCATAGAGTCATAAATATACACTACCGTTCAAAAGTTTGGGGTTGGTAAGATTGTTTTTATGTTTTTGAAAAAAATAAAGTATTTTTTGCTCACCAGGTTTGCATTTATTTGATACAGTAAAAACAGTAATATTGTTAAATATTAATACAAATTAAAATAACTGTTTTCTATTTTAATATATTTTGAAATGTAATTTATTCCTGTGATGCAAAGCTGAATTTTCAGCATCATTACTCCAGTCTTCAGTGTCACATGACATGATCCTTCAGAAATCATTCTAATATGATGATTTGATGCTCAAGAAACATTTCTGATATTGTAAATGTTGAAATTTGTTGTGCTGCCTAATATTTTGGTGTAAACTGTTTTTTTTTTTTTAAATTACGAGATTCATTGATGAATAGAAAGTTCAAAAGAACAACATTTATTTGAAATTGTAATCCTTTTTAACATTATAAATGTCTTTACTGTCACTTATGATCAGTTTAATGCATCCTTGCTGAATAAAAGTACTAGTTTCTTTTATTTAAAAAAATCTTACTTAGCCTAAACTATTTAACTGTAGTGTGTGTGTGTGTGTGTGTGTGTGTGTGTGTATATCTACAGTGAGGAAAATAAGTATTTGAACACCCTGCTATTTTGCAAGTTCTCCCACTTAGAAATCATGGAGGGGTCTGAAATTGTCATCGTAGGTGCATGTGCACTGTGAGAGACATAATCTAAAAAAAAAAAAATCCAGAAATCACAATGTATGATTTTTTAACTATTTATTTGTATGATACAGCTGCAAATAAGTATTTGAACACCTGAGAAAATCAATGTTAATATTTGGTACAGTAGCCTTTGTTTGCAATTACAGAGGTCAAACGTTTCCTGTAGTTTTTCACCAGGTTTGCACACACTGCAGGAGGGATTTTGGCCCACTCCTCCACACAGATCTTCTCTAGATCAGTCAGGTTTCTGGGCTGTCGCTGAGAAACACGGAGTTTGAGCTCCCTCCAAAGATTCTCTATTGGGTTTAGGTCTGGAGACTGGCTAGGCCACGCCAGAACCTTGATATGCTTCTTACAGAGCCACTCCTTGGTTATCCTGGCTGTGTGCTTTGGGTCATTGTCATGTTGGAAGACCCAGCCTCGACCCATCTTCAATGCTCTAACTGAGGGAAGGAGGTTGTTCCCCAAAATCTCGCAATACATGGCCCCGGTCATCCTCTCCTTAATACAGTGCAGTCGCCCTGTCCCATGTGCAGAAAAACACCCCCAAAGCATGATGCTACCACCCCCATGCTTCACAGTAGGGATGGTGTTCTTGGGATGGTACTCATCATTCTTCTTCCTCCAAACACGTTTAGTGGAATTGTGACCAAAAAGTTCTATTTTGGTCTCATCTGACCACATGACTTTCTCCCATGACTCCTCTGGATCATCCAAATGGTCATTGGCAAACTTAAGACGGGCCTTGACATGTGCTGGTTTAAGCAGGGGAACCTTCCGTGCCATGCATGATTTCAAACCATGACGTCTTAGTGTATTACCAACAGTAACCTTGGAAACGGTGGTCCCAGCTCTTTTCAGGTCATTGACCAGCTCCTCCCGTGTAGTTCTGGGCTGATTTCTCACCTTTCTTAGGATCATTGAGACCCCACGAGGTGAGATCTTGCATGGAGCCCCAGTCCGAGGGAGATTGACAGTCATGTTTAGCTTCTTCCATTTTCTAATGATTGCTCCAACAGTGGACCTTTTTTCACCAAGCTGCTTGGCAATTTCCCCGTAGCCCTTTCCAGCCTTGTGGAGGTGTACAATTTTGTCTCTAGTGTCTTTGGACAGCTCTTTGGTCTTGGCCATGTTAGTAGTTGGATTCTTACTGATTGTATGGGGTGGACAGGTGTCTTTATGCAGCTAACGACCTCAAACAGGTGCATCTAATTTAGGATAATAAATGGAGTGGAGGTGGACATTTTAAAGGAAGACTAACAGGTCTTTGAGGGTCAAAATTCTAGCTGATAGACAGGTGTTCAAATACTTATTTGCAGCTGTATCATACAAATAAATAGTTAAAAAATCATATATTGTGATTTCTGGATTTTTTTTTTTTAGATTATGTCTCTCACAGTGGACATGCACCTACGATGACAATTTCAGACCCCTCCATGATTACCAAGTGGGAGAACTTGCAAAATAGCAGGGTGTTCAAATACTTATTTTCCTCACTGTATATATATGTATATAGTGTGTCCGTAACAGTGACACATAAAAGCATGATTAAATGCAAAATGTAGTCATGAGATTATTACAAATGCACTGTAGCTCATTGTTTCTTTTAATGTTTGTAAAATTGTAAATAATATATTAGGTTCATTTATATCCAAGACACTTAAATAATCAGAATATGACCAAATTCTGATTAACTTTGGAATATTTTGTGCATGTAAATGCAGTCCCTGATAAAACATGATGAAATGACACTAGTATCTTGTTTCAGGATCTTAAGCCTAGTAACCTCGCAGTGGACGAAAACTGTGAATTAAAGGTAAACATAATGATCAGAAAATAAATGATCAGCAAAATAATAGTAAATAATATTCCAAAAATGATCATTTGTTTCACTACTGCTTTTTTCCCCTCATAAAACCTTTCCTCATTCCTTCACCATTTTTAAATTTATTTAAAGAGGCCATATTATGCGCTTTTTCAAAGTATTGATTTTGTTTTTGTACTCTACTAGAATAGGTTTTCATGCTTGAATGTTTAAAACATTATTTTTCACATATTTGACATTGTTGCAGCACCTCTCTTCCCAGTCTGTCAGTAACGCCAGAGATATTGTTACTGGGAGATACGTGGCTCTACCATTGGAAAAAGCGTAACGGCTAACTTGGATCAGGTGTTTCTTGATAACCAATCACAGTACAGCCTTCATGTCATTGAATTTGGTTTCAGAGTTGTGCAATAGTCGATCACTGCAGCAAACATGCTGAAGAGTGGCGGACAAGCTGTCGATTCATTAAATTATAAGCTATTTCCTCACAAAAGTGTTTTTTTTTTTTAGCATGGTGAAGCCTCTCCTCCATTGACATCCATTCAAAAAACAGCCTCTTGTCTCCTTCTCTGCGTATCCCTTTAAGCAATAAGAAAGGTTTGGTCCGATGGTGGAAAAGTGGCTTATGTGGCCTGTTTCTTACACTATTTGTTAGATTCTGGACTTTGGACTGGCAAGACAAGCGGAAACTGAGATGACGGGCTATGTGGTGACTCGCTGGTACAGAGCCCCCGAAGTCATTTTCAACTGGATGCATTATACTCAAACAGGTGACCTTTGACCCTTTAATTATTGACCCGCCCAACACATTGTGTAAAAGGCGATTTACAGAGTTTTAAGTCACTGTATTAGTCTTTTGTCACAATTTTACTGTTCTTTGTTCAGTTGATGTTTGGTCTGCTGGCTGCATCCTGGCCGAGATGATAACAGGAGAGGTGCTTTTCTCAGGCAGTGACAGTATCCTTTCTCTTTCCTCGCTTTTTAAATATGTCCGTCAAGCAAAAGAGTGCCTATTCCTTAACGTTATTGTTTAGGTATTGACCAGCTGAAGAAGATCCTCAGCCTGACAGGCACACCAAACTCAACGCTTGTTATGAAAATGCAAAGCAAAGATGTAGGCATATACCGTCAGACATCTGTTATTGTCCATTTTAGGAATATTTTTCGAGTCTGTTTGTCGTTATTGTATTGATGTGTTGGCAGGCTCAGTCATATGTCCGCTCACTTCCAGTCCAAAAGAAAAAGGCTTTCAAAGAGGTCTTTTCTGGTATGGATCCTACTGGTATGTTCACAACTCCCATATTGATTTCACTTTTATAAACATTTTAAACCTAAAACCCAGTAATTATTAACTAACAGCTTAATGTGTGTGATATTGCATTGTTTTGAATGGGTAAAAGTCGCCCTCTAGTGGTAGACTGCTACATTAGCTACTATATTGCTATGATAGCTGTTATTATTTTGGCTTCGTAAAGCCAGTATAAAAGCTTGTCCCATCTGTTGCATCTTTACCTGTAATTCAGCTTTGATTTAATGCGTGTTCCATCTACAGCCACTGATCTGTTGGAAGGCATGCTGGTTTTGGACCCGGAGGTCAGACTTACAGCAAAAAGTGGTCTTTCACATCCATATCTGTCTGAGTACCACGACCCTGAAAACGAGCCTGTGTCTCCTGCATACGATGATTCTTTTGAGAGTCTGGATCTGGCCGTCAGCGAATGGAAGAGTGAGAGCATATACATACACACACAAAACTCTTATCTTATTTAGCATTTAAAATATCTTCTGTACTCTGACACTCTGTTGAACCTGCTTTAAATACATTTCTAAATTGAGGTAGCCTATATTTATATTTAAAGCTACCTTTTTTATGTCTCACAGGTCTTATCCACATGGAGATCATGACATTTGACCCAGACAACCCCAGAGTGACTGCAACATAATACCTCATCTTTACATCACCAGGACAGCACTCTAAAGAATTACAGACACTGATGAACTATCGTTCGCTTCTTTTATCAAACACCATTAGATATCTTTAACACCTGTTGTTATCAAGCACAGTTTACTAGATATAAATATAAATCCTTTTTTGTAATCAAACACTTAACTGGCTATCTTCAAACACAGATATTGACTACATCAAGTGTGTAAACAAACTTTTAAAGAATGTACTCAAGTATTTTAAAATAATGAAATGAGGAGAGATAAAAGTGTAAAAAATAAATGACTTTTTTTGTGTGGATGTCTTTGTGCTGTCTTTATATTATATTATATAAAATTATATTATATTGACTTAACACTTTATTTTACAGTGTCAGTTATAGATTTTACATGTAGTAATAACTAAATTCTGCATAATTACATGCAATTAACCCATATCCTGGCCCTATAGTAAGTACATGTACTTAATTTGTATTACTCAGTACTTAAATGTATAATTACACTGTAATACTGGCACCTTAAAATAAAGTATAAACTATATCGACATTGAATATTAACTGTTTATCCTCATGTGAGGATCATCATCCTAAAATTAAATTTAAAAGGCATTGATCTATAGTTTCTTGTAGCTATTAAGACTCAATTTATAATGTGGTATTAATATTATAAATATATCTAAAATATTATTAGGAAAATATGTAGATTCTTTTAATTACATTTTTAGCTGTGTTTCCTTTTCTACTCCTAACCTAATTTTAATTGATTTACTCATCAATCAATCAATCAATCACACATAATAAAAAACACTAACAAACCATACATTGAAACAATACCATCAATAAAACATAAATTGTCAATTTCCGTTATCAAAGGTCAAAGAATAGAGGTGGGTTTTAAGAAGAGACTTAAAAACAGACAATGAAGATGCCTGTCTAATGTGCAGAGGTAAATCGTTCCACAATGTAGGAGCTGCTACAGCAAAAGCACGGTCCCCTTTTTGCTTGCGCTTTGTTTTTGGCACACTTAGGAGCAGTTGATCGGCTGACCTGAGAGAACGGGTGGGTCTATAGGGGTGTAGCAGCTCAGAAATATAGGGAGGGGCAAGACCATTTTGGCATTTAAAAGCAAATGAAAGAATCTTAAAATGGATTCTTTGATATATAGGCAGCCAATGGAGTGAGGATAAAATGGGGGAAATGTGCTCGTATTTACGTGTTCCAGTTAAAAGACGTGCAGCAGCGTTTTGCACCAACTGGAGAAGAGCAATAGAGGACCCACTGACCCCCAGGTACAGCGCATATACAGTAATCCAACCTAGTGGTGACAAAGGCGTGGATTACTGTCTCAAGTGCTGCCTAGAAAGAAATGGCTTTATTTTGGCCAATTGCCTCAATTGAAAAAAACTTGTTTTAACCACTGACCTAATTTGTCTGTCCATCTTAAGGTCAGGGTCGATTTTAACCCCTATTAGTGATTGTTGGCTTATATTGACTCAAGGAACCCAGATCGGCACAGGGGGTCCCAGTGGTGCCACCAGAAAACATCACTTCTGTCTTACTTTCATTAAAACTCATGTATTTGTGTGTTGTATTTTTACTTGTTTTATTTCTTTTTACATTTTTTTTTTTTTTTTTTTTTTTTTGCAGGTTTTAAAATATATATATATATTCCATGAACTTTTCCATGAACCCCTTATATTAACCCATACTTTCTTTAATAAACAATCGGGCGTTAGTTAGACGTAGTAAAATTGACATCCGTTAGGGGACGCTAGGTAGTAAGTAAAGTTAGTAATTTTAAGTTACAAGTTTCCATTGAACAATTCCGAACTGCTCTGATATTTCCTGCACCGTTAAAGATGTATATTTGATTGGATCTGCGGGATGATAGTGTGTCAAGAAGCTGTTATCAGGTTTGTTTGTATTGGTATTATTTGACCTGCTCGCGAGGTCTTCACTCTGATAAATCAATCAAAGGCTTTCAACAGAGGGTAGTTATCTCTCAAAGGACAATTTTATCAGGTTTATCCACTTAAACAACAACAGAATTGTCCTTTAAAGGAGTATGAGTAATACTAACTGACCTGCTAGCTAAACCCTCATTGAATGGATGCTTAGTTTGCCTGTTGTAACCAGATATGTTGGCTCTGCTCGGTCAGGTGTGGTTTTAGGTCCTATGGGAACGTGTTTGGAATTGTGTTTGGGTAGTGTTTATCTGTTTAGCCAACACATGTTTAATGTGTAGTGTACATTTAACGGCGATATTTAACTCCCTGAAGTGTACTTTTGTAACCCGCACGTTTTCTGAGTGTATTGCGTCTGTTGCCCTTTCAACTCTTGAGGTGACGACGATCACCACCAGAAGTGTGTCATTTCCCCCTATTGCACCAGCGTCATGTCCTAACCTAGTCAATATTCAGAACAGTGATGGATCAATATGAGTTTTTAGATTTTCTGTTTGAAACCTTTTACCTACCCCACAGTCTGTAACAGGCCACATTTATGGATCTAGAATAAGAAATGTCCTTGTTTGTACAACCCTAAATCCAGAAAAGTTGGGACGTATTGTAAAATGCAAGAAAACCAAGAATCTGTGATGTTAATTCTCTTTAACATTTATTTAACTGACAAAAGTACAAAGAAAAGATTTTCAAAGTTTTCACTGACTAACGTAAGAGTATTTCATGTAGCGAAATTTGATTTTGATGGTTGCAACACTCTTCAAAAAAAGTTGGGACAGAGGTATGTTTCCTTTCCTTTTAATTAAATGTTTGGGAATTGAGGGTAATAATTGTTGAAGTTTTGCAAATGGATTTTTGGCCCAATTTCGCCTTACACAAGTCAGCTGCTCAGCAGTCTGTGGTTCTCATTCTCCTTTTCATGATGGGCCATACATTTTCAATAAGAGACAGATCTGGACTGCAGGCAGGCACTCAAGCACATCCCTATGGTGTAGAGTGTCTAGAAACCACTCTCTTTTATGTGCAGAATGAGACCTAGCATTGTCTTGGTTCCCAGGAATGATGTCATCTTGATGCCATTAAATGTCTCTATAATCCCAATATGTCTCCACATATTGTACCTTCACACATATGCAAGTCACCCATGCCGTTTGCACTGATGCGCCCTCATACTATGACAGATGTTTGCTTTTGGATGATGGTCTGGATGGTCCATGTGGACTCATCTGACCGCAGCTCATATTTCCACTGTGTTTTGGATCATCTGAGATGAGCTCGGGTCCAGAGAACTCGCCAGCATTTCTGCATTGAACAGATGTATAGCTTTCTCTCTGTGTAACAGAGACTCATGTGGCATTTCTGGATGCAGCAACAGACTCAGTTAAGTGACAATGGTTTTCCAAAGCACTCCTGAGCCCATGTGGCTGTATTTAACACATGATGGTTTCTCATGCAATGCCATCTGAGGGCTCAAAGGTCATGCACATTCAGGTTTCCTGCCTTTCCTTACATGTATTGAGATTTCTCTGGATTGTGGATTCCCTGAATCTTTTCACAATATTATGTATGGTAGAAGGTGAGAGACCGAAATTCTTTGCAATCTTGCATTTAGAAATGTGATTTTTGAATTGTTTGACAATTCTTCTCTCATGATATTTGGCACAAAGTGATGAGCCATGACCATCTTTGCTTGCAAAGACTGAGATGCTCCTTTTACACTATTCAATTCACGTTTATTTGTATAGCGCTTTTCACAATACACATCATTTCAAAGCAGCTTTACAGAAAGTCCATATTACAATTTAGAGTGATCTGTTATCAGAGGTAACTGTCTAAGTTATGTATTTCAGAAATGTATATACAAAATCACAGTTAGCTAAACATGTATTAATTTAAACAATGTAATAATGCAGAAACAATGAGCTCATTGAAGTAATGAATACTTGTTTGTTAACAAATGATTATGATTATAAATAATACCCTCACCTATTACCAGTTCACCTACTTATTATACTTATTGGATTGTTTCATAAGTGTTTAATTTGGATATTCTATAAGCTTTTCACTTTTATTTAGCCTCTGTCCCAACTTTTTTGGAGTGTGTTGCAGCCATCAAAAACAAAATTTGTTTATATTTACAAAATAAGTTGGTCAATGAAAACTTTGAAAATCTTTATTATTATTTATATACTATTATAAACTTTTGTCATTTAAATAAAGATTAAAGAGAATTAACAAATCATAGATTATTGATTTTATTGCATTTTACAAAATGTTCCAAACTTTTGGATTTCGGGTTGTAATATTATTTCATGCTGATTATTTTATTATTTTATTTAGAATTGCTGGTCTTGCAACTTTGTCCCTTAAAAAACATAGTCCTCAAGGTATTTAAAAGAATACTGTGGTGTTACTATGGTACCTTTGTTGTATGTTTTGGTACATTTTGTCATTGATCCATGTTTTTTTTTTTTGTCTGATGCTGTTTGTCTACAATCTGAATATTATGTTTGCAAGGATGATTCTAAATATGGGTCAAAAATTTCAGGGTGATAAAACTGTCCTGTTATAATAATGAAGACAAAACAGCTAATTAAAATAATGAAATGTTTGAAGGAAAAAAAACGTAATTAAGTAGAATGTATTTAAATATTTGTGTTGCAGCTCACCAAAAACTTAAGGACAATTATGAATTAATTTGTAATATTTGAAAAAAATATATATATATTAAATATTTTTTAAAGTAATGATTGATATATGTACACTCACATGTATTTAATATTCAAGTTAAATCTGTTATCACTTTTTACCTAGTATTTTTAGATTTAAACTTTTTGTGAAAATGGTATAAAAGGTGTTTGAAACCATAGACTACTTTGTTTTTTATATTCCTTTTCTTGATTGAGGACACTACTGTATGTTATTGACTCATATACCTCTATAGCAGTTATGATTAGATGATCAATTTAAGTTGCATTTGTGTTTTCCTATGTTGTGTAAAAGAGAAAGGTTGATGAAATAAAAACTGAAGACAAGTGATTGTATATAACCCTGATTTATTGATGTTTCCATGTGGTACATGGTTGGATGAATACAACAATTTTGACAGAACAGCTCATCATCCAAAATCAGGGAAAGAAAAAAGTAAAAGTTACTCCTCTCTGTGGGAAGTAAAATCTCAAATGAGTAGCTTTTGTTGCACTATAATGAAGCAGAAGCATTATAAATGCTGGTTGTAGTGACAAGGAATTTTAAGTCAGTTGAAAAGCCATTTATTTTATGTGCATTTAATGCTTACATGCTGTGACAGAGCAACAAAAGCTATTCAGCCCGAAAAAATACTTGAGCTCCATGCTTTGTCTCTTTGATTAGCTCTTTTCCGATTGTGCATCCCCTAAAGGACAATTTGTACTCTGGATGAGGAGTGATGCCAAGAGGAAACAACTAGAATCAAAAACATCAAGGTGAATGTGACAAGCCGTTCTGCAGGTACAGTATATAACACTTTGACATTAGAGTCTCTTTGGGTCACTGTGGATTTTGGGGGTTAAACGCATAAAAGAATGTATGAACATTGAAATGTTGAGTGAAAAGATATTGTTGCCCAGGTGGTAGATGATATTAGGGAGGGGGAACTGGGTGGACGAGTTTAGAAGCGGCGCTTCTGGCTGGACTGCACTACAGATGAGCGGGACATTGAGATCTGACCACCGCCGCCGCCACTCATGCTCATGCTGGAGCCACCGCCATATCCGAAGCCGCCGCCGCTGCCACCACCGAAGCCACTGCCGCCGCCGCTGCCACCACCGAAGCCACTGCCGCCACTGAAGCCGCCGCCGCCACCACCGAAGCTGCTGCCACCACCGTAGCTGCTGCCACCACCGAATCCGTAGCCGCCGCCGCCACCGCCACCACCACCTGTAAAACAACAAACAAAGACATTAGTTATACTGAAAACCAATGCAATTTATTACTGCAAATTATGTGCTGATAATGTCTTTTTATCTAAGGTAAAGATAAAAAATATAGTAAGCTTACTGCTGGATGACTCCTGAATGTGGATGGTTGCAGAACTGCCACCAGAAGCAATCCTGACAAAAAGAAAAGAAATGTCAATGTCTATATAAAGACGAATTTCAAGAGAGAAAAAAAAACATACTTAAGCTTTCAAATTAGAAAAGTGACTGACCTGGTCTCCTCTCCTTCCAGAAGCTTCCTGTAGGTTGCGATCTCAATGTCCAAGGCCAGTTTGACATTCATGAGCTCCTGGTACTCACGCACCTGGCGCGCCATATCCTGCTTTGCTCTTTGCAGGGCCTCCTCCAGTTCCTTAATGCGGAGCTTGGCATCCTTCACTGCCAGTTCTCCACGTTCCTCAGCTTCAGCGATTTGAGATTCCAGGTTGGCACGCTGAGCAATTCAAAGAAGACATTACAACTTTAGTTTTCAGCAGCACTTTTACATTATTCCTGTCCTCTTCTGTAGGAACTCCTTTACATTATTCCCAACATAGCATGCACGTTTTGATAATTGGATAAACATTTATTTGAAAGTACACTTAGTACACACTATGGATTTGGTTGGCAGTCTAATTCAGGCCAAAACCTCATCCAAAGACTAACACTAAAGACTAAAAGACTACTTACTTGTCCCTTGACAGCTTCAATTTCATTCTGAAGTCTGCTGATCATGCGGTTCAGCTCAGCAATTTCAGCCTTGGTGCTGCGAAGGTCATCTCCATATTTGCCGGCAGATGACTGCATCTCCTCGAACTAGAAGGTGAAAAGAGAGACATTGTCATTAGGATCTGTCAGTTGGTTGCTTAAAAATAGTGTTTGTTTGATGCTTGAAAGTCTTTTTCTCACCTTCTGTTTGTACCACGACTCGGCCTCAGCGCGGCTGCGGTTGGCAATATCCTCATACTGAGCACGGACCTCGGCAACGATGGAATCCATGTCCAGGTTGCGACTATTGTCCATTTCCACAATGACTGATGTGTCTTTGATCTGTCCCTGGAGTTCGCGCAGCTCCTAAAATTGCAAGGATAAGGTATAAGGCATTGAGATAAATTTAACATTGAAAACTAGCATTGCAGTCATCATATAATTCCATCAAATGCTCACCTCCTCAAAGATGGCTCTAAGGAAGTTGATTTCATCTTGAAGGGAATCAACCTTGGCCTCAAGCTCAACCTTGTTCATGTAAGCAGCGTCAACATCCTATGAAGAAATGTACAAAGCTCAATATAATGGGTGGACTCTACAATCAAAATAATTGTAAAAATATAACCAGGGGCCCAAGAAAGCAGCCAAAGGTATTACCTTCTTGAGCAGGACAAATTCGTTTTCCACTGCAGCACGCTTGTTGATTTCATCCTCATATCTGCAAAGATAAGTTTTCCATTTTAGCAAATTCATTGTGAAATTATACCATTCACACAAAGTGTGGTTCATAGAACCCTGAACATGTTCTTGCACAACTACTGTACTTACTTGTTCTTGAAGTCCTCCACCAAATTCTGCATGTTCTTCATCTCTCCTTCTAGCTTCATCTTCTCATTACCAAGTCCATCAAGCTGTCTGCGCAGGTTGGAGATGTAGGCCTCGAACATGGCGTCGATGTTGGAGCGGGTGGTAGTCTGGTCCTGCAGTAAACTCCATTTTGTCTCAAGCACTTTGTTCTGCTGCTCTAGGAAGCGCACCTGTATTTGAAATAAACCAATAAAGGATTTGAATATATGGCTTTTTTAGGAAAAGAAGGCATCAGGACCTTTTTATATGCCATTACTTATGCCACAGGATGTGTCTTCTATAGTAATTATCAAGCACACCTCTTATTGCATATCCAGACTTGTATTGACACACCTTTGGCAACTTAAAAGAAAATAGCATGTGACATGCCATGTTAGCCAGCACAACTTCTTGGAGTAACTGTCTTATATGAACACGCCCCTTTGAGATCATAAATATGACACTACAACATGTTTAGACTGTCTGTGCTATTAAAACAATGTTTCCCTCCTGGCATAAAGGCGAGGCTCCTAGGAGACCTGTGCCAAATGGCAAGCCTTAACAGAGATGATATGGCACGCCTTTGCCCTCAGGTGCTAACTGTACCCACCCTTCTGCATATTCATGGAATATAATTACTAATGTGTACAACATCACATTTACAATTTACAAAATTACAATTACTTTAAACTTGCAGGATTCACATGAAAAGAACAAAGCAGTGATGACATCAGTAGTTATTTGAGCTACATGATTGCTGATCATATCTCGTCAGAATCATACAAATGGGCGTAGCACCTACAGTGGGGGTGAAATTTACAAGGTGTGGTTACAGTGAACTACCCAAAGGTAGGAAAACTATCCAAAATAGGAAACTAGGTTTGTTTAAGAAAAAAATAAACTGATTATTAAGACCTATGAAGTTACAGCAATGAGACTTTTAGGACCTTTTTATGCCAGGTATTACTTTGAGTAAGAGTTAAAGATGATACTCGTTTGTCACACACGACAATGCAATATCTGCATTGCTGCCATAGGGATAGAAGAAAAACTTGATCCATGCCCTTATTTGGTTTGGATCAGTCATTGGATCTCATCTGGCTTGGGTTTCCAAACTCACCCTCAAAGAACAAGAACAAGTGTATACAAGGAAAGCAACTCAAACGTGTGCTAAGATATAGACTTTGACTGCTTGACTGAAGTTGAGTGATAATGATGCAGAGGTGGCATATGCAATGGCACCCAGTCTCCTACTGTGTGTGCTTACTGTTACACTGAATCTGACACTAGCAGGATTTCTGGGTGCAAGTGACTGGCTGTGAAATATTTAATGAGCAGAACCCAGATCATATGAAGGCCCTTGAAATGTGCGCACGTAAACCAAACGTTCAAATGAATAGTCAAAATGTCAGATGTGCAAGATCAGATTGTTGTGTTGTGCAGCTGTGTATGTTTGCAAAGAGAAGACTAACCTTGTCAATGAAGGAAGCAAAGCGGTTGTTGAGGTTCTTGATCTGCTCTTTCTCCTGGGTGCGGACAGCTTGGATGTTGGGGTCGATGTCTAGGTTCAATGGAGCTAGGAGGCTCTGGTTGACTGTGACAGCTGTGATGGGTGGGATACAGCCTTGACCGAATCCTCCACCAAATCCACCACCACCACCGCCGAATCCTGCACCACCACCGTATCCTGCACCACCACCGCCGAATCCACCACCGCCGAATCCACCTCCGCCGAATCCAGAACCACTGCCGAATCCAGAACCACCGCCGAATCCAGAACCACTGCCGTAGCCACCTCCTAGACCTCCACCGCCGCCGCCAATGCTGTAGCTGTAGCTTTGTCCAGATCCTCCTCCAAAACCTCCGCCACCACCACCGCCGGAGCGACGGATTGACACAGAGCTCATCCTGCCGCCCATGGGTGCTGCGCTGGCAGACATGCTAGAGAAGCTCTTCCTAACACCTCCACCACCAAAGCCGCCGCTCATGCTTCCACCACTGGAAGTGTAGGAAGTTTTGATCGAAGTCATGACTGCTGTTGTCTATTAGGGGGTGAGGATCGGACAGAAAAAGAGCAGGAGGAGACAGAGAGATCCAGAGCAGGTGAGCTCACTAAGAGGAAAGTTAAATCCCTCTAAGTATCTTCTTCAATGAGTGCAGGAGCTTTTATACCTCTTGTGCCACGGGAGGGGCTCATCTGGCCACTCCTCTTTCAGCCTCAGGCTCCTGTCCTTTCGCTCCTCTCCAAGTGATACATACACCCATCTTGCTAGGCTGGTATGGGAGTACTTTCAGCAGAGAGGGCCACACCCTACCTTACATGCACACACACACTCACATTAAGTGAAGAGATTAAGAAGGAACAGGGAGTAGAAAAACAAGCTCAAAACTTCCTGAAATTCTACACATTCTCTTTTTGCATCTACTACAAAACTTTTGTATTTTACTAGTGCTCTGTAATCTAAAACACCATAGTTATTGGACAGATGGCATTCTATAAGTTAACGCATGGCAAACTAAACAACTCCATGCATATTTCATGAATTTGGGAGGGACAGGGCTCTCTGTTTGCTTTAAGCAGCGTGCAGGAGTATGAAATAGGGGAATATTTGATGAAGAGCTTGAATGTTGAAGCTTGGCGCTCGTCCTGAAAGCCATTGTGACCTGCAGGGTCCTCTTTCCAGTCAAACAATCAAGCTACTGTTCTCTCACCTCAATGGCTCTGTCACGAACACTACTTCACCACCTTGTTCTGTGGTTTTCCCAGAGGGCTGATGCAGTTGCATGCAAAGTAGATTTTTATGTTATCTCGTAAAATAAAACACATGGCGCAAACTTTAATGGGAATGTATACAGCATTGTTTTCATATTGATAGTTACAAGTAAGTGTCAGAGCTCACAACAGTACATGGTGCCTGCAAGAGCAGTGTGGTTATTTTTGTAGCTGTCCTTAGGTGGCATTATTTAGCAACGTGTGCTGCTTTTGTTAGCATGTCAGTATCACCCTTATCATGTTTAAATGGCTTAGAACTGCAGACTTGCTGCTGAAGTGGACAGGTCTGAGAGATTACTGTAGAAACCATGTAAATATTTATCAGACAAAGTAGAGCAGTAAGAGAGAATGTCATGACATGAGAGTGCTAATACATTAGCAGGGGCCTCTATACCGAGCATAGCCACTTGTTGCCGAGGGGAAAAAATGCCATTTTTTACATGGCATTTTGGCCCCCAGTGAATTTTTTTAAATGGCACAGCCCATCGTTAATCATTGATCTGAACAGTGATACTGTCAAGTCTTTGTCAGATGTTGAGTTAGTTTTAGTAGTTTCACCCCAGCATCTTCTTTGAATGTATACAATGCAATCTATCAGGTGATACAAGTGCAAACTAAAGTGTTTGCAGATATTAAGCAGACAGTCTACTAATCTCTAATAAGAGTTAGTTGACATGTAGTTGCAAAGTTAATTAAAGTCAGTAGAATGTCTAAAATGGACCATCTAAATAAAGTGTTACCTTCCCTTTAAAAAAAAAGATCGGAATCAAAATATGAAGAGTTCAGATGCAAAAGCCTCTAAGTGCCATCTGAAATTTTCTTCTAGAATGATCATTTTTATCAAGCTTAAGTTCAGTAATTTCACTTAAATGACAATTAATAGGTAATTTTCATTGCCATTTAAGTGAAATTACTGAACTTAAATATACGAGCTTGATAAAAAAATTATTCTAGAAGAAAATTTCAGATGGCACTTTGAGGCTTTTGCATCTGAACTCTTCATATATATATGAAGAGTATGAGATATTTAATTGTGAATGCTCATTTCTTCTATTTTCGGAAATACATTTAATATTTCAAAAGTACTAAAAAAAAAAAAACACTGTAAAATGTAATATTTAGTAAATATCAGAATAAATATCCATTTTTCATACTGAATATTAAAATTTGATAATGCCTAAATTCACTTGATAAAATTTGAAATGATTCATTTTAGTTTTTACTCTTTTATTTGTTATTTATTTAGACAAAATAGAATATCAGTCTATCACAAGAGGATTAAAAAAAGGCCAAAAAATTTAAATGGTGCAGCAACAGGCAGGACATTGTGTAACATTTGCATTAAAAACGAAAAACATAAAACAGGACAAGTGATATTATAAAACTGACTCTAAATTATGATTGCAGGAGGCACATTTGAAGAATATTTCAGTCTGTATTTCTTACAGAAAAAAACCCCACTCTATATAGACTTCCATTCACACTTCTAATCGGATTTCAATCAGATATGCACAAAAACTGGATTTGGACTGATAGTGTGAACATAGCCTTAGTAAGACCTTAATAAAATCAGACCAGTCCAATTCCTTGTCTTCTGTCTTCCTTCCTCTGATGTCTGTGGATACCTTTCCTTCAATAGACATTGTTTTATGCACATATTTATCTCAAGACATTTCTCTAAAGAGCATTCTCTAAAAAACTCTAAATGCTTTGCCTTCACTAAAACGCTTTTGTGTTACAGCCACAAATTCATGTGCCTTTGGTTTTACCTAAGATCTCACTTAGTAAGAACCATACAGTCTGGCACGCAACAGTCATGAAGAACCATAAAAATCGTCTCGACTTAATTCAGGTTTTGTGTGGCATCACCAGACTGAGCAACAAAGAAAAGTGAATTGTTGATCGGTTAGTCATACTGAGTGTGTTTTGCATTGTCTGGACATGAAAGCTGTAATTTTTTTTGTACACATTAGGTGGGGCCCAAAAGTGCCAATAACGCAATGCTTGGAATTTGTCCAGATATTCACCAATTATTCACTGTCTTGTACAGTGACTTGTAACTTTCATTGTTGAACTTGATACTTCATACTTTTACATGATAATTTATTACATAGCTTCCATGACTGTAGCAAATTTATCTGTTTGCAATGATAAAAAGATAAAGTTATGGCAACAAACTTTGGTAAAATCTTAAAAAGGATTACAGGAAAAGACTTATTACTCGGTGTATTTAAACCTTTAGTTCTGTCTGTTCCGTGTCGTTTGCGTTTAACGTGGTTGTGTATCTCCTGTCAGTTGGATTTATTGATTAAAAACAGTTTTTGTTGTATTTCCTGAGCTATGTGAACATTGCTGCAACCTGCTTGCTTACACCATTGCTCCAGTATACAGTGATATTAACTATGTGTGCATCTCACAAAAGAATGAGTGAAATTGGGCTACAATGAAAAATGGAAACCACATTTTTACCTAGTTTACTATAATGTCTCCTGTATTTTCAGGGTCTTCTATAATTTATGATGGCATTGAAAGTCAGAGCAGTTCCTAAGTTGAAATCTGAGAGTTGCATGCTTGCTTAGACATATTTGTCATGTTGAAACAAGGGATGGCTTCCTTTTCACGAAAGCCCACCAGTCACTAGAGAGTAAGAAGTTCCCACCCCTTCAGACCACGCCCCTTAAACCACACCCCTTTCTTGTCCACACCCAAGCCTTTGAGATTAATTTCCAAATATGGTTACAACCAGTCATAAAATCATGGCCTTATGAACTCATGAAATAACTGTCTTCGTGAAATAAAACAACATTTACTACTAGGTGGAGTCAGGTTTGTGTACATAAAAAGATTTCTGCAGACCGAAATCTCCCAGTTTGTATTACATAAATTGAGTAAATGAAGAGAAGAAAATGGCCTGTGTATACAAAAATAACACCATACACCTTGTGTACACTTTCACTTGTGCACACCTCTATGCAAAATAATATAAATTGTATATTGTAGATAAGAATAATTAACTGTGTGCAAATCAACTGTTTTGTGTAGATCAGTATGTGGGGATGTTTGCTACATTCATCTTTGCTAAATAATCACTTTTCCTATAGGCGTGCCTTCAATTATTCAGATGCATTTTAAAAGAACTAAGAATGAAAGGAAGACGAGATTCTTATGCGCTTATTCGAGTTTCATTGCTTTGAGAAGCATATACATGAATTAGCTGCAAGAACTATTTGTTCTGTCAAAAGGCACCAGAAAACAAAACTTTGTGCAAATCTAAGATAACGTCAGTAAATTATGGAGTGCCACAAGGGTCTGTTTTAGGCCCTCTGCTATTTTCAATATCCTGCCATTTGGTAATATTATTAGAAAACTAGACATTAGTTTCCACTGTTATGCCGATGATACTCAGTTACATATTTCATCACGACCAGATGAATTCTTTAAATGATCCAAGTTGACAGAGTGTTAAGGATATAAAATACTGGACGACCTATTAAATTCAGATAAGACTGAGGTATTACTTAATGGACCAATAACCTGTACACAGAATCTCTTAGAATCAAATTTGCATTTAGAAGGGTGTACTGTTACTTTATCCTCCACAGTTAAAGACCTGGGTGTTATATTAGACAGCAACTTGTTTTGTGATAATCATATTTCATGTTACAAAAACAGCCTTCTTCCACCTCAGAAACATTGTTAAGCTCCGGAACATGCTATCTGTTTCTGATGCAGAAAAGTTAGTTCATGCATTCATATCTCTAGACTGGATAACTATAATGCATTACCAGGTGGTTGTCCTGCATCCTCAATAAACAAGCTACAATTAGTCCAAAATGCAGCTGCTAGATTTCTTACCAGATCAAGAAAATATGATCACAAATTGTATCATCTCTACACTGGTTACCTATTAAGTTACACATCAATTACAAAGTATTACTACTGACCTAAGGCCCTAAATGGTTCAGCTCCTGTATTTAACCAATCTTCTATCACCCTACAATCTATCATGCTCTTTAATGTCACAAAAGTCTGGACTTTTGGTTGTACCTAAGACATCCTAAACTCTGGAACAGCCTTCCTGATAATGTTCGAGGCTTAGACACACTCTCCCAGTTTAAATCTAGATTAAAGACACGTCATTTCTGCACTAAAATAAAAAAAAATAATGATTGTAATATGTGTTTTAAATTATGTTCAAATATGGATGCACCATTTAAAAAAGGTGTCGATTAGGGGTGAAAGCATGAACAATTAAAGAACCACTTGACCTGTAACAGATATGCTAAAGATATATTGTGTTACATTGAACAAGTGAAGGCACAAAGGGGTTGAAAAAAATACATGACTTTTCTTATTCATTTATATATGAATATTGATGTTGAGTTAAAAATCAATATTAATGGTTTATATATGTTAGTTCTCTCTGCAATTAAAAGAGTATTTTAATATTGAAAAAATGAAAATGACAGTTAAGCTTGACATTTGAAACATTAATCTTCTCCATGACTTATAATTGTCGCTGGCTTTGCCTTCCAGCTTCTCATACAGAAACCTTGCAGAAACATTCTGATGCCTGTCAGCACAGGCTGAGGAATGCTTTAGGTGTCTCCTAAAATCCTTGCAAAGCACATGGTTCATCGTAACACCATTCTTTTACATTTCTGTATAGTGAGAAACATTTTTTATATTTCCCTATGTAAGAAAACGTGCTTTAGCATAAGTTTGCATGTGGTGAAGCATGCGGCTCATCTTTGGAAAGAAAGAGCCCCCAAGTGCAACTCTTTGCAAAGACTTTTCCCATGGGAGTGCCTTTAATTATTCAGATGAAAACTGAAACGTCCTGTTCTGTCTCAGAGTCTCCTGGCTGAGTCAAAGGGCTGGGCCGACAAGCTCTGAGAAAAGGTGTGAGATTGAGGCCCCTTTTCACTCATAAGCCCGACTTAACCTGGACCAGGTGTGGTGATGGGCGTCTACAATAAATGTGATATCACATGGGAATTGGTTTATATGAAGTAAATGATTTGTCAAAGTCTACCGTTGCTTGGGTTTCACTTGACTTTTGTATCATGTTAAGTGATATCCACAGATTTATCCATTTCAAAAGCCCACAGTTAATAACATGCAAGAAGCGCTAATTCAACTTAAACTCACACTTTCACATGCCTAGCAATCATTTAGGTAAAATGATCTGTAAATCTGTATATAAATCGGAATACAATATACATTCTGCTTTGAACTGTTAATTTGTTTTGCTTGAAATAGACACTGCATTTGTAAACACCAGTTTCAAGATATTGTGAAATACTCTTAATTACTACCTAAATATTTTGACATATCTTGCTGTTAAAGGAACACGCCGACATTTTGGGACTTTAGCTTATTCACTGTATCCCCCAGAGTTAGATATGTCCATACATACCCTTTTCATCTCCGTGCGTGCCGTAACTCTGTCTGACGCACCCACCGCTAGCCTAGCTTAGCACAAAGACTGGAGGTAAATGGCTCCAGCTAGCATACTGGTCCCAATAAGTGACAAAATAACGCCAACATTTTCCTATTTACATGTTGTGATTTGTATAGTCACAGTGTGTACAAATAACAAGGTCACATGAGACACAGCCGTCTTCTAACCGTATACATACTGGGAACTATATTCTCAGAAGGCGAAGCACTGCTACTTCAGCAGAGTGATTTGCTCGCAGCACCTGAGAAGCCCAGTGGTGAGGAGCAGAGAGTTCGCTCAGAGTTGGAGTAAATCACACCGCAGAACTAGCAGTGCTTCGCCTTCTGAGAATATAGTTCCCAGTATGTATACGGTTTGAAGACGGCTGTGTCTCATGTGACCTTGTTATTTGTACACGCTGTGACTATACAAATCACAACATGTAAATAGGAAAATGTTGGCGTTATTTTGTCACTTATTGTGCATGATTGGTTTAGTGTACTGACAGATCTGTCAGTACAATTAGGCCTACCAGTTATCCCTCTCTGTGGTGTCTCTTCAATGACATGCTCCATGTCATCCACACATATCTTCTAAACTTCACCGTAGTGCTTCTCTAGAATGAATAGTTGAACAATGTTGAAAAAAACTATTCAAAATAGTTGAATAATTGAATACTGTCAAAAATTTGACAGTATTCACTAATGCAAATGAACGTTAAATGCAGACAATTCACCTTTCTTTCACTCTCATTAACCACAACTGAGTGCACCTCAGCAAAAATGGCTGTCCACTGACCAATCACAACAGACTGGTCCATCTGACCAATCAGAGCCGGGTAGACCAATCAAAACAGACTGGGCCATCTGACCAATCAGAGAAGAGTAGACCAATCACAGCAGACTGGGCCGTCTGACCAATTAGAGCAGAGTAGACCAATCACAACAGACTGGACCATCTGACCAATCAGAGCAGAGCAGACCAATCACAACAGACTGTCCATCTGACCAATCAGAGCAGAGTTGGCTTGCGAAAAGGAGGGGTTTAGAGAGACTGAATCTTCAAACTGTTTTCAGACTGTTTTTGAGAAATGAGGTGATGTGCAATGTATATTATGGAAAAATAGCCTTCAAAATAGCACAATAGAGGCATTTAAAAAAAAGTAATGGGAAACATGTCAGGAGTCATCTGATGAAGAACACATCTTTCTCTATCTTCACTCATCTAGACCCCTTCATTGTCTATGGTGTGATATAAACCACCTGTCCATGGTCTTAGGAACAGCAGCTCTGAACACACCAACTGCTGGGACTTGAACCCACAACCTCTGTATACAACAGTTTGTGTTCTTACAGCCTGAGCTAACACATCACCTTGTTTGTTGGAGGCAAAACATGTTGTCTGTTCATGAACAAAGTCCTGTATGGGGTTTCTCAATAGATAAAATGGGTGATCTCATGTCTTTAGAAAATTATATGACCTACTTAAAAAATGAAAAGACAGTTTTAAAATGAAACCTGAAATAAAAAAACAGTAAAATAAAAAATGATAAAAGCACACCAAAATTACTAAAAAATAAACAGAGAATATAACATTAAAGCTTATTCAAAATATTAATAAAAACTATAATGGTATATAAATAATAATAAAATAACACTAGTAATAACAAAAGTATTGTTATGAATAGATTTATTATTTATATATTTTTCTGTGTATAAGGTAAAGGAAAAAAAATATGAGTGGGGAGGAACTATTATTTTCTAATGCTTTTGCATTCTCTCTCAAATGATTTGCATTCCCCAAGAAACTTTGCCTTTGCTTGCAAAGAACACAAAAGTTTTTGCAATGGAATGCAAAGGTTTTGCAAACTAACGCAAAGTTTCTCAGGGGAGAAACTCCCATCTCATATTTTTTTCCACCACCATGTCCCTTTAGGGGCTCCGTAGGTCTTCATTATATTAGACTAATAAAACAAAAGTTTCAAAATGTAGCACTGTAACATCGCCCTACATTATGAGGCATCAAAGATAACTCATGTTATTTAGAGTTCCTGACATGGATCAAACTTGCCTTTGATAATTGCCATTATCATTTTTTATAAGGGGCAAGGACCCAACAATGCTTTTTTTGGCATGATCCAGCTTGTAGTGAAAAATGCAAAACCGACAATGGGAGGGCTCTTTTCACTTTCCTGAATCACACATTTGGCCAGAGCACCATAAGACTCACAAAGCATCCACAGAGAGAGAGTGTCTATTAGCTCACGGTTGAGACTTGCCCTCACCGAGTCATAAATGAATTGTTTGTTTTACTATCTATTTTGATTGTAAAACTTGTTGTCGCTTCTAGCTATTGGTGTACCGAGTGTCCCTGATGTCATGACCGAATTCACAAAATGCATGTAGCATTTACATAAAATAATTGTTAAAATTAAACAAATTCTATTTAGTTTGATGAATTCACTGTTTAATTGCCTAGTTTATAAATTTAGTTAGTGAACTGACTAGGTTTATGCTTTAGGTATCATGAACAAACAGAACAATATATTAACTAATATTTATTATTTTATTAATCTTGTTAATTGTTGCAATTCAGCATCCCAACAACCTAAGCAGTTTGGAAAATTGATGAATGGATGGAATCTAAAAGGTAAAATGGGGTTCTCCTTCAAAATTTCTACTTTGCTATACGAGTGAAACTCGTTACGAAGTAAATCCTACACTTTTAGCATTAACATGTTTTGTTAGTGCATGTGAACAATTGTGTTATAACTAACGTTGACATTCAACCTTATTATAAAGTACTACCGTTTAATTTAGTTTGAGTTCTTCAGTCACAGTATCATGTCTTAAACTGCTGTCTTTTGCACGTTTGACTGTAAAGCGCTTTCTACCCTGCAGTGCTTTAAGCAGAAGGCTCATAGTACTACAATGATTTGATTAGGATGACATGTTGGACACACCTCTATCACTATGGTATTTGCTGTTGGTGCGCTGTGTGAACATGTTGCCTCTTTTACTGTAAGTGTAAGATAATATACTAGAATATCTAATTCACAGAAAGTTAGAGAGTTTTAGTCCATTAGTAATGATGTTTGTGCTAATAGACCATCTTGTGGATCTTGACAATGTCTTAACAAGCCATTCTTGATCACTCTCTGGTCCAATAGAGTTTTTGGGTTGTTCACTACACGTATTGAGGCACAAGTTTCTGTAAAGAATAAAACATGTATTGTGAAAAGTGCCATACAATAAAGTAGCCTCTTAGATTTAAACAAAAGCAGAGAATGTGTGAATCAATTAGCATAAAGTGGTGTAGATGGGCCTGTTTTAAACCCGTAGCACTTATCAATAGGCGTGTTCAGGAGGATCTGTCACATTGTTCTGATTCTTCATTATATGTCCTCTGGGCTAGGCTGCGAATGGACATCTGAAACTTTGTAAACCCTTGGGTCATATTGACCATGAAGGCGTGGTGGCCCATGTCTGTTTTGTGTTGGTTTCAGGACTCAGAAAGCATTCAAACCTGTAACTCTTGATGGTCTTGACAGGCACATTTTCTACAAAGAGAAAAGAAGGGTAACAGGAAGATGTCCAACAGACATGTATGAACTCAAAATACCGCATACACTGCAGTAATAAATCACAAATCTAAAACTAACATCTGGTATGTTTGTGTTCTTTGTGCATCTCACATTAGTCATATTTACTCTGTTGAAGACAGAAAAAAAAAAAAAGTCAATATAGTCAAATATTTTTTGAGTTTCATCTTCTGGTTATGAGCTTGGTTTGCATGACTGAGCCTGTTCAACTGCTGGATCATTACATAAGAGCTACTTTTCCTACAGGCTTCTGCGATGCACTGCATCTTTTTAATAACTGCAGTGAAGAGTGCTGATGCTGAACTAGGCTTTTCAGTATGTGAGGGTGCAAGTGAGAAAGCAACATGATTTCATTGGTGTTTGAAGACATTTGTACACAAAATGTGGTACACATGCACCTTTTCGTGCTTTTGCATCGATACCGAAATGTACATTATTAACAACAGCATCTAAAACACCAGCATTTGACATATGTGACCCAACAACTGTGATAGTAAACATCTATGATAGTAAAACGTGCTGTGTTGAAGACTAAAGGAGCAGATCACTATAGCAGATATAGACAAGTGGTGCTGGGGAGGAGGAAGGGTATAGACATAGTGTGCAGACTGAGCTCTATCTAGTCGGACCGGCAAAAATAAAGGCGAGCGTAGATAGGAAGAAGCTATCTCTTGGTTGAAGAACTGGAGAAATGACAGCCAATCAGCAACACTAAAGAGTTTCATGACTGAACTTGGTATAAATGTTTACAGATTCCTTTTTGCTTCACATAATATTGACTTTATCGGAATATTGACTTCAATAAGCTGATTTTATAGCCTGACGTCGTCATACTCAGATTCTAGTCAAAATATGAGTCTGATACTGCTCCATTGGGCTGTGATTTAAGGGGCGTGTTTCAACCGAACCAGGAAAGAAAATGCCTCTGCACTCAATTGGATAGACCTACAACCAATCAGAGCAACGGAGTAAGTGACGTATGTTCTTCATTCATCTTTCCGATCGACAAATGCCTTGATCGTGGTTCTCTGTTCCTCTTTTAAAATGAATGCGCTGTCGATATCTTCTATAACAGACGCGATTCTCCAGCGGCAGCCATCTTTGTTGTAAACGAATTTAACCCATGCGCTCTTTGGTGACGTATATGATTACGTTACTGTTGATCATCTGTCCATCATCGTATAAAGCCCGCCCTGACAATTTGATTGGTCCGAACTGCTCTGGTTCGAACATAGTTGCTCCACAACGGATCAAGTCCAGACCGAACTTCCCGACCTCAAATGTTGTGGGCGGGGCAAAGTTCGGCTGGCATCCAGGCTACTGATTTTACAGTGTATTAGAGTTTATCTGATTGTATATCACATTTTATTGTATTTATTGTAAAAAAAAGAATGTATCCATCACTTTAAAATGTCATAAGACGCCTGAACTCTACAAGACTCTACAAGGAAATGGCAAACACACTATAAAATGGTAACTGTACAAAATGTAACTTTATAACTTGTATAAAATGTAAGTGTACCAATATTTTTTTTATATGCTGCTAATATGTTCATATTGTTTAAGTATATATCCAAATGCATGTGTAAATACTTTGAATGAACACCTACAAATTAGTGATCGACCGATATTTGCGTTTTTACATGTATCGGCATCGGCCGATAGTTTTTTCCCGGCATTATTTACAGACAGGCGTTCACAGGCAGCTCGGTGTTGCTGGAGACGCTGCACTGCCCCTCCCCCACTAGCAGAGTGCTGGAATCTGCTCTTCAAGACAACGATAAGTTTTAAACTTCCAAAGCATCTTTTAACTGTTTGGCTTAGCTGAAATATTGCCATACACTTTGAAAGTGGAAACACGTAGCTCTATATGTACTTGCAACTATAGCTAAGCAAGTTTGTGGGTCCAAATGGAAAACGCGACTGCCTCTAAAAAACTGCTTGCCATTGTATTTAGGGAGCTGCAAATAGCTAAGTTGTTGGCTATTCGTATGCACAAATCTTGTGCGATGTCCTAAACTGCCAGGATAATCACACAAACACGTACACGTCCGCTAATGACACCTCTGATTCACGCACTAATGACTCCTTTGAACCGATTCTATTTAATGTATGGAAATACATTATAACAACTGATCTATCCAACACTGAACTCACCAGACATCTGAATCGGTGTTAAACAAATCGGTAACACTTTATAATAAAGTTCAATTTATTAAACTTTAGTTAACTTCATTAGTTAACATTAACTATTAAAACTGCACTTCTACAGCATTTGTTAATCTTTGATAATGTTAATTTCACCATTTATAGTAGCCTTATTGAAATCAAAAGTTGTATTTGTTAACATTAGTTAGCCTAATGCACTGTGAATAACATGAACAAATGAACAGCTGTATTTTTATTAACAAAGATTAATAAATAATACAGTAACAAATGTACCTTTTGCTCATTTTTAATTATGCTTGAATAATTATTTTCAGTATTTTCAGCACTGAACTCTTTTTTTTACTTGTTCTACCTCACCTGTTTTTACTATTTGTTAAATATAGTTTTTTTTTAAGTTCAATAAATGATCCTTTTTTAAATTGTAACATTTGTTATCATCATGATCATTGTGTAATTTTTATGATGTAAATTGAGGGAGCAAAAGCAGTATCGGCTCCAAATATCAGCTCAAGAAAATCGGCAGCCCGTATCGCTCATCGGCTAAGGCTGATGAAAAAAAAACGGTATCGGCATCGGCACTAAAAAATCCATATCGGTCGATCCCAACTACAAATACATTACAAATGAGTTCAGGCAAGAGAGCATGTAGAAAAGAGTAAATTAATGGAAAGTGAAATTATTTAAAGCATTTTTCTCCTGAAATATAATGTCACTATCACTATATAATGAAAAGCCTGTGGCACTGAGCTCTAGTCTACTACAATGAGCTCGAGTCTAAAAGGTTCCACATTTCCAATTTCAAGGCATTTTTAAGATGCACAGTTGTGCATACAAGCTGACACGAAGGACCACATACTTTGCTATGTCAAACTAGCTCAGGTTATTGTGAAATCACCTAAAATGATGAAAATAATATTTTTGCTTTGTTTATGCATCTGGTTAATATTCTGGTCACCGCAACGCATAATCAGGTGTAACTGGAGAATCAGTCATGCAAAGCTAAGCAAAAACGTTTCTTTTCTTTTGAACCAGGATGTTTTGGATGTTTGAACCTTGAAGACATCACTTGGGAAGAGAAATGACAAATTATTTTTGCTGGTGTAAAGGGCCATTTGTGCCTTGTGTTTGTTCTCAAACCTATGTGTGAAATATGTAGATGGTGTGCAGAAAGTGTTATTTTCAGTTGGAGGAGGGGGAAATATCTCTTAATGTGTGAAATTTCACTTGAGGCACATTTAGTCAAATTATTTTGTTTGGTGCGAAACATGAATGTTCTACAACTTTTTTTGCATTTCGTTTGACATTTGCTGAAGTGATTTATAAGTTGGCAGTAACTAGTTAGTGAATAGAAGTGGCTACTCTAGTTGTTATTTGGGAGTGAAAGAAAGGTGTGTCTGTATTTCTACCACACAAAGAAAAAATGATTTTTGAATGCCCCAGTCTAATATGTTTATAATAATGACAGTTTATAATCTAAGTAAATTAACTTTGTATCGTGGAGGTGTTAAAAGCATTTCATGGAGGTGTTAAAAGGTTAATGTTTAAAAATGTGGGTTGTGACTAGGTTTTTTTTATTGTTCTGTTAGTGTTTTTCTCCCACTAGAAAGATTTTCAGACAAACTAGAACTTATTTTTAACAGTAGAATGAATGAATGAATGTCTGAATGCTTGAGTGAGACAAAATTGCCATCCAAAAAGTGCTTAAAAACTAAATTAAGTTGTTGAATTATTTATATATATATATATATATTTAAACATTTATTGATTTATAAAGTATTTAAAGTAAATATTTGACTAAAAATGAAATTAAAAAATAAAATTAAAATAAAAAGTTGTCTTGTAGTATGTGATCTGTCTTTACAGGTTAGTGGAGTCATCTGGCCTGTGTTTGTGTGCATATAGTGCAGCAACAGAGCATGTGAAAATGGTTTGAAAGGTGTGCTGTGAACAAAGTGACTCTTGTTATAGATGATGGAATGCAGAAGGCCTGACTACATCACACCCAAGCAGTGCAAAACAACAAAACTACTGTAGCTCCCATTAAATACAATAATACACTGCAAGCATAGCAACATCAAAATAATGGGAGCTATTTTGTTTTATTGCACTGCAAAACTGTTCCTGTAGCTCAAACAATGGAGCAAACAAATGCATTAAGTTGAACTTAATAAATTTTAGTTCAACTTAATGCATTTGATTAAATGTAGATATAATCAATTGAATGCAACCACTTTAGAAAAAAAAAATTGATTAATTTCAACGAATCATTTTTTTCAGTGAAGGATGAAAACGATATGATAAAGATGTAAAAATCATTCTAATTGTAAAAAAAAAACCAAATCGCTGGGTCCACACCACAACTAATGACACTGAGGAACGATATTGTTGGAAACACTTTCACAGTTATTTTTTCCATCTGAAAAAAAAAAACGATTAGGAAAGCCAATCAGAATCTTTCCTGCTTTAAAGAGCTTCAGCATTTAAAGCGGCAGATGACAAAACAGTATGCTTATAATAAACAGAACTTGTTGTGGACTCTTATATAGTTATTGTCAGTGTTGGGGTTACAAGTAACGCGAGCTAGTAATCAGATTACTTTAGTAACACATTACTTTTAAATTTACAACAAAATAATGTTACTTTTTCAAATAAGTAGTCTAACACAAGTTACTTTGTTTTTCCATTTATTGACTGACAGCTCTCCTGCCCCTATGTTGAGAGAAAGCGTGAGTAAGTGCAGAGGTGTTGTGTGTGCTGTGTAAACATGATGTTTATTGTAGTCAATACTAACAGAGCATGTATTTGCAGAGAATGAGCACGTATTTACTCATCTCACTTGGAAGGCATCAAGGTCCAATGTTAGCTTTACTTCCTGTCTCCTGAGATACCTTCATCTGATTGATTTTTGAAGGCAGCATAGATGTATCCTTTGCTGCCTTTGATATTTATTTGAGCTGCGCCCTCTACTGTAAAGACATGAATTTGCACACGCCCATTCAGGTGAGAAAAAGTAACACAAAAGTAATGTGACGCATTACTTTCCATAAAATTAACTAAGTAACGCAGTTAGTGGGAGTTATGCAATATTGTAATCCATTACTTTAAAAGTAACTTTCCTCACCACTGGTCATTTTTTTAGTTATCGTTACTGGTTTGAACGGGCCTTAAAACTAGCAATTGCCAAGGTTCTTTTCACAAGGAATGCATGAATTGGTAAAATGTATATCTTGAATGCAATGTATGTCACTTTGAATAAAAATGTCTGCATAAATGTGAAACTGATGTTATACTGCACACAGAAATAATACCGCAAAAGAACTTCTACTTGAACAACCTTAATTATTGTCTAATAACATTATTAGCCAGTCAAGTTAAGTCCTGACATGAATCAGTTATCCCACCAATGTTACTGACAGAAACGCAGAGGCCCAGAGGACATAAGCCTGTGACATAACCGGCCTGACTAGAAGCAGATCTCACGCGCTCTTCCACAGCTTTGCATGATATATTCACCTCTATGTGCAATTACTTTTGCATTGCTTTTAATATGTAAATGCTCTCAAGTGCATTTCAATAATGTGTTACCATTTAGTACTCACTAAATTGAAATAAACTGGGAAATTTATCCTGAACCAGTAAAAATGATAGAATTTATTGTGCCAAGTTAAACAAGGTTGTTATACAAAATGACAAAGACAGGCCAGCCCCAGATATTACTTTAATTCATTAAATACAATGCAAACTGATGTTTCAAATCCCAACATGCCAAATTTATACTTTTAGCTCATTGTGTTGCAAGATTGACTGTTTTCCTCGATTAGTGTATTTTAGTTTCAAACGTTTAAGTTCAAACTTATTAAATGTAGTAGGTAATTCGATCAAAAAAATAAAATCGAACCATTCATTCTTTTAATCCTGTATAAAGTGTATGAAGTAAAGTGAATTCCTTTACTCACTGCGTTCCCCTCCCATCCTCTGCTCTTTCTTCTTTTCTCCACCTTATAATTAATGTCCTGCCACATCCCAACCCTCTGGCTCTCTGTTTCTGTGCCAGAGAGCCCTGTTGGGTAACACTTTATTCTGATAGCCCACTTTAGACACTCTACTAACTATAAGTAACAAGCAATGCTGGGTAGATTACTTAAGATAAGAAAATGTAGTCAGTTACTGATTCCAAATTACATGACACAAATTGTAGTTAATACTGTAATCTGATTTACTCATTTTAAGTAATGTGTTCTGACTGATAAGATATGCAATGTTGTAGGTGTAACCCCTCTCCACCCGGGTCTCCGGCGTGAGAGTCAGGCGCTCTAACAAGGAGGCTAAAGACTGCAGCCTCTAGTGTCTGTCGCTAGAGCGCCTCTTGAGATCAGAGGAGTGAGGTTTACTTGCACAGCGGCTAATAGCTGGCCTCCGTTACACTAAACCTCACTCCCATCCGGGTCATGGCACCAATGTAACCCCTCTCCACCCGGGTCCTACTCGCCCCGCTCTGTGCGAGCCTCAAACCCGGGTCTCCAGCGTGAGAGTCAGGCGCTAACAAGGAGGCTAAAGACTGCAGCCTCTAGCTTCTGTCGCTAGAGCGCCTCTTGAGATTAGAGGAGTGAGGTTTACTCGCACAGCGGCTACTAGCTGGCCTCCGTTACACTCACCCCCCTAAACCTCACTCCCATCCGGGTCTCGGATAATATAACAAAGAAGTAGAATCAATGAATTATGAATAATGTACTGCCATTGTGAGAATAATATGTAATCATTTAATCAGTAGAAAATTAACTGTAGTCTGATTACAGTACGTAATGTAATCAGTTACTACCCAGCACTGGTAACAACATGTCAACTTATTCTACTAACCCAAACCCTAACTTAACAGTCTACTAATACTCTAAAGAGTTAGTTGACATGTAGTTTCAAAGTTACTTATGGTTAATAAAATGTCTAAAGTGGACTATCGAAATAAAGTGTAACTCCCTATTGCCCAAGATATGTTAGCGATGCATCTGTGGCAGACTCTTCTCTTCATAACCATTGAATGCCTTATTTTAATGAATCCCCCCTTACATTAATGAATTCTGCAGATGCAGTCATCCAAAGAAAAATACACTCATTCAACGTATACATTTACATCCCTGGGAAGTGAACCCATGGCCTTGGTGTTGCTAGCAGTCGAACTATTGGTAATAATGACTTTAAGGCTCTGTAGGCAACATGAGCTTTTTGTTTTGTATAGATCAATAGCTTTGTCTGTAATAGATATGTTTTTCAGTCAAATTTAATACCTTTATGAGTGGTTCTTGCTACTATTAATAGCAAGACTATTAATACACTCTTAAGCCAGGGACACACTTAACGACTATAAGGCCGATATGTATGTATGTTTGAATGTAATTTGATACTTTCAACTGATCATGCTCAAACTCGCCGAGTCAGAGACACGGTGTTCACAGTCGGTGTTTAAAATCTGCTCCAGACAGTCATTGAAAACAGTCTGTAAGTGTGTTCAGTTCAGTCTTAGATTGTTTCAGCTAGTCGTTAAGTGTGTCCCCGGCATTAGAAATAAAGGTTCAATGGCGTTCTATATAGAACCTTGTATATAGTTCTTGATGTAATTGACGTAGGCCAGTAAAAGCTGTGCGTGTTAACCTCACTCCCCTGGCCTCAAGAGGTGCGCTAGCAACTGATGCTAGCGGCTGTGGTCTTTAGTGTCCTTGTTAGCACAGCTGCCTCCCATGCCGGAGACCTTGGTTTGAATCCCGCTCGGAATAGGACTAGTCACAATGATTCAGTTTTAAAGAAAACATTATGTCAAAAAGGTCCTAAATAAAGAGAAATGTATTTGATTGCATAATACTTTTATGTTTAACAGTTATTTCAATTTTTTATTAAGTAATTATAAGTATATTATAAAAATAATTATTTTTTATTATATTTATTAAGGAGACATAATGCTATAACTATTTTTAAAGTGACCATACTTATCATATACACTGAATTTATTTCTGCTTGATGGAGGTTAAAGTGTTTGAAAATGCCTCAAACTAGTAAGCATCCATAACACCCTGGCAAATGAATAGCAACATGCTAACTGTAACGTAGCCGATGCAAGGAAGAGGAGAGGCTGGATCCAAATGCAAGCAGTATTTTAATAAAACAAGAAACACAAGAAAACAAGGCAAAACATACGCTACATCCTCGTAGAGAATGACTGACAAAAACACTGGGCTATTTATACATAGAGACGCTAACAAGATAACAAGGTAAGGAGACACGGAATGCAATCAAGGGGACCAATTAAACAATAGGACTACAAAGCGACTACAACATGGCACTAGAAACAGGAAGTAACACAAATGTCCCCACACAGGACAGGGGAATACAGGCTGGGATCATGACACTAACAACCCCTTAGAACACTTTGTAGCACCTCATTTTGCACAGGAAAGAATCATTCAAATTCTTTTTAGAATATGTAATCGATACATTATATTAGTTGATGTAATGAAATGCAGCAATACATATCACATGGCATATAATAATTTAACAGAGCATACTTGCATGAATACTGCTGCAAAAGGCAAACATTCGTTCAACGGAGTGTACACTTTTATGTTACATGAGGCACGAGGCTGAGATAACACATTATTGGTTCACAATAGCAATAATAAAACCACATAATGATTATTTGAAGTCTATACACCTGTTAGAGAAAAAAAAAATGCTGCATAGAAGAAAACTGAAAAAAAAGAAAAGAAAAAAAAACAGAGTAATATTGACATATATTGCCCAAGGAGTTTTTCTCATGCAACAAGGATCTTTGTTAACAATTAAATAAAGATAAATGTTCATATTTACAAGGTATATTAAAATGCCCCTTCAAAGCTCAGGGTATTTTATGAAGATTTCAGTTATGTTTCATTTAAGCATCATCTTTGTATAAGGTGTTTATAAAATTAAAAATAAAATGAAACAAAATTAATAATATATGATTTAAATAAAACACAAATTCATAAGATAATTTTATAGAAAATCTAAAAAAATTAGGTAACATTTTATAATATGTATACAGTAATAAAGTAGCTTTATAGCTTATTCATAGATTATATATTGTAGTCTCTTCATTGTTAAAATATTAATAGGCTATATACAAATAGTGAGTTTTTTATTCATTGTCACTGTAATTAATAAAATGATTATTATTTAATTAGCTCAGAGAAAAGGAATTGTTAATTGGTTGTAACTGTAGGAGTAAATAGTTAGATTAGTATAGGTTAAAAAGATTAGGTCCCGGAAAAAATGCCATTAACAAAGTGCTATAAATCAACCACCCTTAAAATGTTTACAAATACATGAAACACACACACACACACACACACACACACACCGACTACATATTGTTTCAGCACTGATGCAGTTAACACCCTTGACATTCAAAATTACATCAGTGCTACAACCTCGACTGCTTTTGATTCACCTATAATTGTCAGTGTTTCAATGGCTGAAACAGATCCATAATGTACAAACAATCTGAGACATGATCTGTGCAGATTCAGCAATCCTTACGTCTTAATTTAAGATCATTTGCCAATAGCATTTGTCATTCTGATGCTGGCGTCAGCAATACAAAGACAATAGAGCTGTCAAAGTTTTAGCCATACTGAAACACTTTAAAGAATAAAAGGTGTGTAGTTTCAAGAACTTAAAACCCCAAGGATTAATGGCAGAGACTCTTAAGCGTTTTAGTTTCCCACTGCCTACTTTGTGTGTTTGTCCCCCTGCAGCCAAGCAGCACAGGCACATGTTCAAGATGGAATTTACTAATCCTCTAATAAAAGACCCCCAAGTATGGTCAGGGTCTGTTGTTAGGAGCATATGTAGAATATGAGGGTTTTGCTTAAACCTGTCCTGTACTGCAGGGTATATGCTCTTTCCTCTGCTTAATAATATTAAAAAAAAATCTTTTCTCCTACTGACAGACTGCACTGTGCTTCATCAGATCTGTCAAACCTGTGAATTTGACCCCTGAGCCATTTGCTCTCTTACATAACATGAATGCTGTTTCTTAACAAACTCATGTGAACATGTGCTAAATGCATGTATTCAGAGGGCACACAATTAAATATAGTTCAGTCATGAAACTCTAGAGAGCGCAGACTGATACTGTAGGTCCTTTACATGCAATCTGCAAGCAATCTCATCATTACCGCATGGCACAAGCTGATTGGCCTCTGCTGATCCTGCAGCCAATGAGATTGCTTGCTCAACATTTAAACAGTTTGGTTCAGTGTTTGTTGTAGGTGTTTGTAATCAGAGTTCCTCTAAAACCCTCCACCTCCCCAGCTCCACTTGCCCAGATCTGCTATATACAGAGCTGATATATGTCTATTTATGCAGCAGCAGCAGCGTAGTCCGCCAAGACCAAATACATTAACATTGCCATATTCAATAACATGCTAGAACTATTCAGAGAGTTGTCATGATTGAAATATGTTTCAGAAAAAAATTATATTTTCATAAAAAAGAGGGTAGTAATGTACATGCACATCAAGTTTTGAAGGTCAAAGTACATTATGAATTGTGACAGATGACCACAGAGAAAATAACACAAAATTTAGGGAAGGTCAAGATACTAGTCAGTTAGTTGATGAGTTTTATTTTTTTTTACTTAATTTTTTTCATGTTTTAAATATGTTTTAAACTAAATAAACACTAAATAAAATTAAATGAATCAAGCTGCATCATTTTGAAAGTGCATTGCATTGAGAGGATCTGCCCCCTCTGGCACATACTCCTGATAATCTCTGTAAAACGAGGTCAATGTAGTGGTGACCTTTGAGTGATTCTCAATCAGCAGAGCTCACGCAATACACCAGTGGGACTGCAGTTTGTGCAAGCAGTGCCATAGGCCTAACGTCAATCATCATTTTTATCCCTACGGCATGACGCCTGTAGTATCGCAAACGAGTCTGCCAACCCAAATCAATCAGCAGTTATGGGAACCTATAGGTTTAAAGTTCGCATGTGCTCTAAATACAAAATATTTAGACTTATTACATTTACTATTAACAATTATTTTATTTTATTTATTTTAGTGATGTGAATGGGCCTTGCATAAAGTTAAAAAAACACTGAGAGTATACGCCATTCCACCATGCATGGTTCTCATTCCAGCTATTTTTCTGCTTTACTTAGCATGCTACGCTATAGGCAAATTAACCACCATTTCACGATTATGAAAATACATGACTCTGTTTGATGACAGATGTTTTACTGCTGATTTTGTTATATAATGAGATATTTGGCATTCTGTCATTGCAAATATTCTTGCACAGTGCACTCCCCCTGGGGACACGCTGCTCCCACACATACCATTTGGGAACACACTGAAATTAATTTAGAAGTCTCGTTTGAAAGCAGTTAACAGTAACTGAACACAAATATGATACTGTGAACTCCTTATTTACTGTTGCCATGACTATGACTGAATCAATACATTCATTAATTAACGTAGAGCAGATGTAGATGACTGATTACATCTTGAAATAAGGGCTGACACATCAGGAATTGTCAAGGAACAGGCCTGCAAGTTTGCTTTGATTTCAAATTAATTTTATGTTTATTTTTTAAACTATCCAAACACACAGAACTTAAGTTGGCAAATTTGATGATGATCATGCACAATATCTTTGACTTTTTTCCTTATAGCTCCCCTAGGGCCAGAATTTGACAAAATGTAGCTGTCCTGAATGTCCTGGTTTCAATGTGCAACAATCATCCTGTAATAATTAACCTAACCCTGGATTCAGAAGGATTGATTTTTTTATTTTGATTCTAATCCTTAGGTTGATCGAAATTTTGAAATCCTTTATTATAGTGCCACCTAGTGTCAGAGGGATGTCTGTTCACATTCTCATGAGCTAATCTGTCATAACTAATATAACAAAGTAAAAAAAATAATTCAAATTGCTTATACACTAAAAGTGGAACTTGAGGCCCACTCAGTGAAACCATTCACTCATGTACCTAATCTTCAGACCAAGTCTGCAAAACTACAAGCATATTACGTGCTTTACACTCAGTTTGTAATTGAAAAACAAACTTTTTGCAAAACTCTAAACAGTTCTCTACATACACTCATTTACTGTAGCTATATATTGAAAATGGGTAAAATTCAACATTTTGAACATGGAGCCACATTATATCTATTTGACTGAACCATATAGGGCCTTTAAAATGAAGATTACAAAAGAAAAGTTTTTACTGTTTATGGCACTCAGTATGTTCAGTTGTGTTGATAAAAAAAACAAAACAAGATACATTTCTAGTTTCAACATTATTTATTCTTCAGAAAATGTGCGACCATTGAAAATGTGTACCAATTTACTCATGGAGCCACATTAACATCCCTATATATTAAAATTAACCATATTCTGCCTTAAAAATTAAGAAACTAAAAGAAAAGTTTGCTAAGAATTAGAATTGGTTACACTTTATTTCAATAGTCCACTTTAGACATTCTACTAACTATAAGTAACTTTTCAACTACATGTCAACTAACTCTCATTAGAGTATTAGTATACTGTAAACTTTCAGACTGGTAGGTCATCGTTAGGTTTTAGGGTTCGGGTTAGTAGAATAAGTTGACTTGTAGTTGCCAAGTTATTTATAGTCAGTATGTCTGTTGGGGAGCATCAAAATAAAGTGTTGGCAGATATTAAGCAGAAAGTCTACTAATACTCTAACAGTTAGTTGACATGTAGTTGCAAAGTTACTTATAGTTAGTAGAATGTCTAAATTGGACTATCGAAATAAAGTGTTACCTCAAAATCTAAAAGATATATTTAAAATGAGTTGCAGGCATGCAAACTTTGGGCAAAAAAACAAAAGTTGAGTAATTTTTCCCATTTTTGAAATGTCACTGTTGGCATATAATGAAACAAAGATGGCTAAAGTCAACCGATTTAACTAATAGACCTAACAATCTCTGTGTAAAAGTAAAATAATGATGCTGTTCTAAAGTCATTTTAACCCCCCGTAATCTGACTCCAAATCTCAGGTGGAAATTGTCATTTTGACCCATTTACAAAACAGTACATTTATCAGTAAATATACATCCATCACATGTAATATTTTGGCTTTCTTCTTCATTTATGTTTGTCTTTCTTCATATTCTTTCAAAATCAAAAATTTGAACTGGGAAAGTTTCTTAATTTGGTTGATTTTAACACGAAAGGACCCAAATGTGTGCACTGTGTGGTACAGTACAAATATTTTTAGTGTCCCTTATTTTCCTATAAAGAACCACGATTGTCCCGTATTTTCCTTTCCAGAAGTTGGCAACCCTAGGCGTAGGGGTCATCATCGCCGTACTTGGGTCCACCAGACCCTCTGGAGGCATACCCAATTTGGCAAGTTTCGATTTCTTACAGGTTGAGTTGTTGTTGCCTATAACACGCTAGCATTCTGCTAATGAACGCTGATTGGTCAGTGAAGGACTGACACTATGCACAACCCTCACTGAGATAACACACACTGTCACTCAGAACACACTGAGAGTAAAAACACTAGCATCAAACACCAATACAGAAAATACAAACTTTTCATCTTTACAGTTTGAACAATTTCAGTGACTTCATACAAAGTAATATTTTCTTCAAAGAAAAGAGTGACATTCTTTCACATGATTTATTTAAATTTTTAGAACATAACAATTCTTTAAGGTAAATGAAAATTAGCAGTTTGCTTCAATAGTCTGTAGTAATTTACGGAATTACAGTAATGAGAAAAAAAAGGTAGAAACTAAAAGTACATACTGTAATTCGAACAAATAATTGAGGGGCTAATCCTGCCTCTCTCTAGCATCAGGCCACAATCAGCAGTGTTTGAAAGGCACAAGGCTGAAATCTATTCTGTTTTGAATGTGTGGTTCACAGTTTTGACAGCAGTGTGTTAGCATTTGAACAAAGTGCTGTAAATCCACAGTGTTGTGCAGGTTGTGGTTAAAGTCATGGGATAAGTGTGTAGAGTTTTGAAAACTGTGTTCAAGCAATGAAAAACGAACTAGAGTTTGGTCCACATGAACTGCTGCTGTGCAGGCTGTAGTTAGAGTTTTGCACATGTGACTCCAGTTGTGCCCACTGTCGTTTAGCAATCGAAAAAAACTGTAACATGGAAATCACTCGCTCCAGACGCTCAATTCGCGTTCGGTGCGAACGCAGCATGAGGAGGTAATCGAAGCTGCTAGAGCTCTTGAAGTTCCGCCCTCGGGAGCAGCAGCTCATTTGCATTAAAACATGGCTTAAAGTTTAGGAAGTTCTACATTGAGCTTAAGTTTTGGCAAGTACTGTGCTATTTTATGATACTAGGGAAGCAATAAGATAAGGTTGGGCATTCACAAGTTTTAGTTTTTGTTTATGTGGGTTTAAAATGCCAGTTTCTGTGTATGGCTTAAGATTTGCACTGTACCTTTGCAGTTATGACTTTTTCTGTTATGTCTTGTCTTCGTTTTAGCCATTGGATATTCAAAAGCTTCTACATGACCACACCAAAGCACTGAATTCTCTAAACAGTATCTGCTTAAACAAACTAGATCTGCCTTGACCTGTTCCTCTGGCACAGTCCTTTCCATTGACCACACGGATTTCATCACCAGGTGTATCTATGGTTGGGTCATCATCAGGCGTGGCATGTGCTTTTACATTTAAAAGGCCTCATATTGAAGTCAATAATGCTAATTAAGTCAGATAACAACTTCAACCTCCTGAGCGGTATCTGTTGATAAGGAATGACCTACTGTGTTGCATGTCAATTTTTTTCTTTTTGAGTGACTAAAATCTTGGCACCTAAACAATGTCTGCTGTCTTTCATTACTGGATAATACTTAATATTAGAGCATGTAGAAAAGTTACTGATTTCATAGTCAGTATCTTGAGATCCCCTTTACTTTCATCTTCTTCACTGGTTTTCAGTCACGGAGTCATGATATCTGTAGGCGCTAGCCTTTCCTAAGACTATAGAATCCCAGCTATTGTTTTTGAGAGATTAAATCTTTCCATGTAGATATAATACAGCTTTCTTTTCAGACACGCTCCGATAATAATTGTGCACCACACTATATCCAAGCAATTAACAAGAAGACCTTTATTTATTACTAGTGCAAAATGCCCGTGCAAAATCAGTTTTTGTGTGTGTTTTTAGTAATTGTTGGTTTGGTGCCCGACCGTGAAAGAGACTGTGAACGCATTGAATTCAGGGAGCAGGCTAGGTTACTACAAATGATGGCTGTGAATAAACTATAATATTCATAAGTAAACAGTGTAGCTGACAGAGTGTTTATGTATACCACAACCTTCTAAGTGCTAGTGCAAAATGCCCGTGCAAAATCAGTTTTTGAGTGTGTTTTTAGTAATTGTTGGTTTGGTGTGTTTGAGTGCTCATTGTTACAATTACACAGCAAAAGTTCAGTGACATTTTTATTTGTGCATGGTAGAAAGCACACAGTGAACTCCGAGAAAACGCTACGCTTGAGCAAACAGTTTGTGAATAGGCTACTACAAATGATGCCCGTGAAAGAGACTGTGAACACATTGAATAGGATATGTTTAGTTGGTAAATAGCATAGGCTACTATTACACAGTAGCGATAACTTTAAGCGCACCACAATGAAATCTAATATTCAGAAGTAAACAGCATAGCTGACTTATAGATTCAGTTAACATCCACAAATGAATAAGCGCGTCGATTCAGGGAGCAGTGCAAAGTGCCCGTGCTAAATCAGTTTTTGTGAGCTGATCGCCGTCAAAAAAGTTCAGGAGATATTTCTTAGTGATGGCTGATTTCAACAGTTTCAATATGATAGCATTTTGAAAAAAAAAAGTGTCATGAATTTATTGCAATTTTGGGGGAAAATAATCCGTTTTTATAATAAATCTTTGAAAATCCAAATCTGGATTTGAATTTTTTATGTTATTATAACCTAAAGATGCTATGTGAAAGTTTGAAACAGAAAATAGTGGTTTTCATCTTGCCACTTTCTTGGTAAAGAAACACATTTTTACTCAAATGAATCAAAATGGATTTATCACGTTCTGGAACCAAACTATAATATTCAGAATTAAACAGTGTAGCTGACAGAGTGTTTATTTTTAAACCACAACCTTCTTGGGGCTTCTTTGACCGAAACAACCCTCTAATGTCAAAATGTTTATTTTTAAACCACAACCTTCTAAAAATGATATATTTAACGATATCTTTAGCATTTCTCATCCGAACAACGTCAAACTTGGCACTGCACTTACTCGTGCCCGTAGCAAGACACCTGTCGAATTTGAAATCCATCAGACTAACGGTTCGAGAGATATGCGGTTAACAGACACACACACACACACACACGTTTCTGTAATTTATAGATAGATTATCGAAATAGCTGACTGAAATTAGCAGTCTAATCAAATCCCAAACGTTTGTGGATTTTGTACAACTTTTGAATTTTGACTGTAGTCATTTGTGCTTTTTTAAAGTGGTTTATTTACGTTTCTTAACTATGACAGCCCTGCAGGAAGCATTCATCTGAAACTGTGATATGTCTTTAACCCTTGTGCATTGTTCAAATTTACTACCTTTCGTTATGTTCGTGGCTGAAAACAGCCACTACTTTAAACTGCTGTAAAAATGTATCAGATAAATATTTTTTTCACATTTTTTTGCATAAATCTATTAATCAACCTCAGTCCTGCTCAAAAATACTAAATGTTTAAAAAAAAATCAGGATTTTAACTCTTTAATTGCCAAATTCGGAAATTATGTCACTGATTTGGGGGAAAAAACACACAAAATGACTCATTTTCAATATAAAATGTGATTGTGGACTGGATTTTTTTTTTACCTTTTATCACAGTCTTGGACATGTCAAAGATTAGAAACAACATTGGTTTTGATGCATTGTTAGTTTTTGTGCAGCATCAGATTTGAACTTTTTCTCCCTCATTTACTGTTCGTGGCTGTTTTTGCCCCATTGACTTCCATTATAACCACATTTTTTGATTGCAAAGCCATGACACCATATAATCATGCATTTTTGATTGTTGGTGGTTTTCCCTGTTGGGAAGAGGTAAAATTTGTAATTTTTACTGTTGATAACCAGGTGGAACCATTAACCCTTTAGATAGGCCTGTGCAAAAAAAAGCTTAGTTTCTGGCTTTTACATGGAGTTATATGGAGTTTATATGGAGTATAATAGCATAATAAAGTGTGTGTGTGTGTGTGTGTGTGAACTCACCTTGATGCGTCTGAGAAAATCAAAATATGCACCTCAGCTCTCAGAATTACATGGAGTAAACAAAAACAAAGTAAGTGTATTTATGCATGCTGCCTTTTGATGGTGAGAAATGCAGACTAAACAAAAACAAAGCAAGTGGATTTAAACGCGTAAGCCTGCTGGTCATTTAATGGTGAGAAGAGCAGCAAGCAACATGAGAAAGGGCTTGACTTGTAGTGAAGTTTTAGAGATGATTATGCAGCCTGACCCCTCCAGCGAGCTGCAGGATGTATCGTCTTCTCCCTCTGACACCACAGACTCAGGAGAGTCAGATCCTGATTTGGATGTGGCACCCTCATCATCCTCTCTAGCTTCCACTGAAGGCGAGGAGGATTCGGAGAATCCTGGATCTGGGTGGATTGGGAGAAACGGCGAAGTGTGGTTTTCCACCAACGCGGAGACAACTCCCTTTCTTCAGCCTGGCAGAGGCGTGACTCCAGGGCCGACTTAAAATACACTTACTTTGTTTTTGTTTACTCCATGTAGTTCTGAGAGCTGAGGTGCATATTTTGATTTTCTCAGACGCATCAAGGTGAGTTCACACACACACACACACACACACACACACACACACACACACACACACACACACACAAACACACACTTTATTATGCTATTATACTTCATATAAACTCCATATAAATCCATGTAAAAGCCATAAACTAAGCTTTTTTTTGCACAGGCCTATCTAAAGGGTTAATGGTTCCACCTGGTTATCAACAGTAAAAATTACAAATTTTACCTCTTCCCAACAGGGAAAACCACCAACAATCAAAAATGCATGATTATATGGTGTCATGACTTTGCAATCAAAAAATGTGGTTATAATGGAAGTCAATGGGGCAAAAACAGCCACAAACAGTAAATGAGGGAGAAAAAGTTAAAATCTGATGCTGCACAAAAACTAACAATGCATCAAAACCAATGTTGTTTCTAATCTTTGACATGTCCAAGACTGTGATAAAAGGTAAAAAAAAATCCAGTCCACAATCACATTTTATATTGAAAATGAGTCATTTTGTGTGTTTTTTTTTCCCAAATCAGTGACATCATTTACGAATTTGGCAATTAAAGAGTTAAAATCCTGAATTTTTTTTAAACATTTAGTATTTTTGAGCAGGACTGAGGTTGATTAATAGATTTATGCAAAAAAAATTCAAAGCATTTTCCCAAAATATGTCAAAATAAGATTTGTCACCAAAAATCATTCCATTTGCTGAAACACAGAGAAAGTTATGGCCAAATTTAGACTCAAAAATACCCCATAGTGGATGAAAACATCCCCAACAGCACATAAGGGTTAAGACAGTGCATGTGCCTATGACTCACTCTCGCTGCCCAGAGAGTGAAAATGCGCCTTAGAATTACAACAATTTCTCTCTGTAATGCACAACGTGATACATCTTTTGACTTCAACTCTGCTGAATTAACGCAATGTGGACCATAGCTAGTAGTTAGTACTGGAATGTTTTCTAACATTCTCCAAAACAGGTTAAAAAACAGGTGTGTCTGTTCTGTTTTTGACTCTCCCAGGACATTTAGCTGCCATTCCCTGTATCTTATCTCACAATCAACATGAAAAAAAAAAAAAAAACCTAGCTCAAAGTTATGACTCTGCAAGTCTCTGCCAAGCTATGAGCGAGGATGCACAGGTGTATCCTACACTCTCAGAAAATAAAGTACATAATTGTACCTTTAGGGGTACAATAGCTTGTCACTGGGGCTGTACCCTCAAGGGTACAATATTGTACCTTAACCTTTAAACGGTGCTTTTTGACCCTCAAAAAGGTACATATATATGTACCTTGAGGTCCAATAATAAGCCATATGGGGTACGTTTGTGTAGATTGTACCTTGGGGGACAGAAATGGACTCCTACTGTACCCCTATTTCTGACAGTGTATGCGGAAGTGTTTTATCGACTAAACGTGACGCACGTATACATTCTCCTAACTATAACTAACTATAACTATAACTATAATGGTATGGGGGACAGGACTGTGAAATAAAGTGCTACCAAAACTGCAAATGCATATTTCATGAGTATGCGTGTTAAAGTGTGTTTTTGTTTCACTGAGGGCGAAGTTACTTCAAAGACTCAAGCCATAAATCTCTCACCTTGAATGTAATCTGGTATGTCAGATATGACAGGAAGGTGTGCATGTAACACACAAACTGCTAAAAAATAATATATATAGTAAAAACACAAGCACATTGAATTGAGTGCAAACACTGAAATAATTGAGGTAATTTATTAAAAAATTTAATTGTATTATTTAAAACATTAATACTTACCATTTTGAATATGACTCATGTTAATAATTTTCTTCATTACAGACGGCCATCCCAGCAAACAAACGGCATGTAATGACTTACTAATTGATAATGTAGCTATTAAAATTACCAACTCACAATGTCGTCAGTACGATCTTCTAAGGTTATAAAGTAACCAAGAATGTTCCAATTACTTACTATATTCGTAGTACTTTAGTAATTTGTAACAGTGATTACTGTAACTGTAATTATTTACAGTACTTACGTCATAGGTCTGTAATTTCAGTACTATCAATTATACATTCTTTATACGCCTCTTGACCCTAGGGGAGTGAGGTTTACATGCAAAGCTCTTACTAGCTTGCCTCCGTTACACTCACCCCCCTGAACTTCACTCCCATCCGGGTCACGGCACCAAATATAACCGGTCCTACTCTACCTGCTCCAAGCAGGATTCAAATGCCAGTCTAGTGTCAGTCGCAAGCGAGTCTCTTGAGGCCAGGGGAGTGAGGTCCAGAAGTGTTTCTTTTTCTTTTAACACCCTTTCTCATCTCAACCTGACTGCCAGAGCTTTGGTCAGCAGGTGTTCTGGATCCTCCAGATCTGATCTCAGATCTGTTGTTGACCAGGTGAGAAGGTCCAGGCTGTTCATCATCTGTGCTGGACCCATCCATAGATGATCCTACAGCTCTGGCCTCACTGTTGTTTCTGTGAGTAGGTCCAGGCTGTTCCTCATCTCTGAATGTCTCTCTAAGTGATCCTGGAGAAGAAATGCCCGAGCTGAGTGAATCACTTGAAGAATCAGAATCAGAGTGGTGCTCTGATCTCTTCCTTTTCCGATCTCTTCCTTTTCTGTTCTCTGCTCTTTGAACTGCCAGTAGTCTTTCTTTTTCTTTTAATACTGAGTCTTATCTTGTGCTGACCTAAGCTCAAGCAGTCAGGTTGTGTTCTGGATCCTCCGGATCTGATCTCAGATCTGTTGTTGACCAGGTGAGAAGGTCCAGGCTGTTCATCATCTGTGCTGGACCCTTCCATAGATGATTTTACAGCTCTGGCCTCACTGTAGTTGATCAGGTGAGAAGGTCCAGGCTTGTAGTAATCTGTTCTTGGCCAAACCTCAGGTGTCTCCCCACACACTACTAGTGGGGTTTTAATATACATGGGATAAAAGTCTGATTTGGGGGACTCACTTGAAGAATCAGACTGGTGGTGAGACCTCCTCCTTTTGCTTTGAGTGTCTGGGTGGTCAGAAGTCTTTCTTTTTCTTTTCCCTCCCAGTCTCGACTCATCTTGTCTGTTCTGTTCATCAGATTCTCTGGCCTCGCTGTTGCCACTGTGAGAAGGTCAAGGCTGATCATCATCTAAATCAAAACCCAATTTCTTCTTTTTCCATTCTCTGCTTTCTGACCTGCCAGACGTCTTTCTTTTTCTTTTAACACCCTGTCTCATCTCAACCTGACTGCCTGAGCTTTGGTCAGCAGGTGTTCTGGATCCTCCAGATCTGATCTCAGATCTGTTGTTGACCAGGTGAGAAGGTCCAGGCTGTTCATCATCTGTGCTGGACCCATCCATAGATGATCCTACAGCTCTGGCCTCACTGTTGTTTCTGTGAGTAGGTCCAGGCTGTTCCTCATCTCTGGATGTCTCTCTAAGTGATCCTGGAGAAGAAATGCCCGAGCTGAGTGAATCACTTGAAGAATCAGAATCAGAGTGGTGCTCTGATCTCTTCCTTTTCCATTCTCTGCTCTTTGAACTGCCAGTAGTCTTTCTTTTTCTTTTAATACTGAGTCTCATCTTGTGCTGACTTAAGCTCAAGCAGTCAGGTTGTGTTCTGGATCCTCCGGATCTGATCTCAGATCTGTTGTTGACCGGGTGAGAAGGTCCAGGCTGTTCATCATCTCTGGATGTTTCTCCAAGTGATCCTGGAGAAGAAATGCCTGAGATGAGTGAATCACTTGAAGAATCAGAATCAGAGTGGTGGTCTGATCTCTTCCTTTTCCGTTCTCTGCTCTTTGAACTGCCAGAAGTGTTTCTTTTTCTTTTAGCACCCTGTCTCATCTCAACCTGACTGCTTGAGCTTTGGTCAGAAGGTGTTCTGGATGCTCTAGATCTGATCTCACTGTTGTTGACCTGGTGAGATGGTCCAGGCTGTTCATCATCGGTGCTGGACGCATTAATTTGTGATCCTCCAGATCTGATCTCAGATATATTGCTGACCTGTTGAGATGGTCCAGGCTGTTCATCATTGGTGCTGAACGCATTAATTTGTGATCCTCCATATCTGATCTCAGATATATTGTTGACCTGTTGAGATGGTCCAGGCTGTTCATCATCGGTGCTGGACGCATTAATTTGTGATCCTCCAGATCTGATCTCAGATATATTGCTGACCTGGTGAGATGGTCCAGGCTGTTCATCATCAGTGCTGGACTCACTCATTGGTGTCTCCACACGTTCTGCCGGTTGGCTATTAATATACACTGGATAAAATGCAATTTTCAAGAACTCACCTGATGCGTCCAAAGCAGGCATGAAAACAGGTCAGGGGTAAAAAAGGTGAGAAGGATGCGGCATATATAATTCCCCAAAAGAATGAAAGGATACTCATTTATATGACACTTTATTCATCAGGAGAACAGCTCGTTCCGCGCGTCATACGTCGTCCTTTCAGTTTCGGTTTTCAATCGATCAAGTTTTTTCACGTTCTCTCTATAAACCACCCCTTTCAATCCAATCGAAATTATTTGTAATAGAGCTGACACTTTAAGTTTTTAACGGGTTATGTACTTGTTATTAATGTTTTTATGAAATATCTCTAGTGAATGCATTATCATATCACCGTATTATTTACCGCCTCGCGAGCCGCGCAATGAATAACACTGCACTAACTGTTGTTCCTGCTCGCTCAGCGCTCACGGCGCCCGCGCCCGCTCACGATATCATCTCGCCCACTTCTATGTCAAAATTAAAAATAATGACATTGGCAACATCGCTGTCTGTATCTGACAGGACAGTTAACATTGTAAACTAACTTACCTCAGGCTTGCTTTCCGACGTGCGGTACTTTGTTCGGCAGTGTGTCCAGTTGTCAGACTCGCGGTGTAAAAGACTTTGAAAACATTTCTGCCCTAACGTTACTCTGACTCGTATTGGCTGCCCCCCCCCAATAAATATTTTCTCATCGGATCTGCACAAATCACGTAGGTGACCCTTTTAGGTTTTAAAAAGGCGAATTTCGCCGAAAGGTGAGGAGTTTTCATGCCTGGTCCAAAGCGACAGACCAGTAATCTGCATTCCAGACCAGCATGGTGAGCAATGGATTGTTTTCAGGACCATGTGTCAAGGAATACTGAGCAAGTTCATTTATAGATCTTCGAACCAACCCAATATAAAAACGTGGCCTGATAGCAATCAAACGATGTGGTATGGTACACTCTGGAAGTGTCCTCTGGACATCATCTTCTACAATTGTAGCTTGAATCACATATTCTGGCCTCAATTCAATTAAAAGTAACTCAATAAAATTGTCGGCCTGAATGACATCTTCAGCGATGTTGCCGTCAAAAGGTTCACCTTGAGCCATCTGAACCGTACAGTTATCTACAGAACTACAAACTGGTATTTGATCAGTAGTACCCAGGCAACACTGATAACCTTTCTCAACTACTGCTGTTATGAGCCTCTGAGGTGCATCGGCTATATATAAAGCTTTTGCTTAGAATGCTACTGTGATGTCATCAGTGGAACAAGAGAACAAGGAATCCGTTTAAAAAACAACAAATTCTGTACAGCTGTGAATGATCCTACCTACTGATGTTATCCAGTAAGTTGTTGTTGATGTTGTTGTTGTTGTTGTGTGTGTGTGTGTGTGTGTGAGTGTGTGTGTATATGTGTATATATATATATATATATATATATATATATATATATATATATATATATGTATATATGTATATGTATGTGTGTGTGTGTGTGTGTGTGTATATATATATATATCTATAAATTACAGAAACGTCTGTCTGTCTGTTATTCGCATATCTCTCAAACCGTGCGATGGATTTCAAACTTGACAGGTGTCTTGCTACGGGCATGAATAAGTGCAGTGCCAAGTTTGGCACCGTTTGATATCGTAAATATATCGGTAAAAGAAGCACACATTGGCTTTTGCCACTCTAGCCGCTGGCCACTCCCCCTCTCACACTGCACACTGACACCCGTTTAACACATACTCCGTTTGCAGTGCGTATGCGGTGCGTATTTTTTTCCATACCCATGTTAACAGGTTAGAGCTTTCACACTGCACGCGGATGCGGTCCGTCGATCCGTTCCAGTTGTGGTGCGTAATACAGTGCAGAGATCGTTTCCGCATCGAGTCTATTTCTGCTGTGCTGCAAACGCTGAATTAAAGTGACAGCGCATGTTTCGTGGTCAAACTGAACACAGATTGACCTGAAAATGTAGTAATTTCACCATAAATGCATTTAATTAAATAAAATGTAGTAATCTCACCATAAATTTATTTAATTAAATACTAAAGAAAAGGCATGTGAGTCGGCTGTTTTTGTCAATTTTAAGTTTTAATCTAAAATGTTTGCGATTTTAATATAAGTACATGGTTAAATATTTGACCACTTGCTTGAGCAATTTAATATAGAAGTAATGCATGGAATAATAGGCCTACGTTGTTTAAATTGTGTTTAAACGTGCATACGTCCATTAAAGAGTGTATATGTGTACAAAGAGAATCGCAATGCTGACAAAACTTTTTTTTAATAAAAGTTGCTGCATAACTTCTGGATTTGAAATAAAAATAGTGAGTATGTGTTTGTGGTACAGCCGCAGATCAGTTACGCACTGCAAACGCAGCATGTGTGAAAGCACTATAGTGCATGCTGCTCCTGCACCGCACACGCACTGCAACACGCACCGCACACGGAGTATGTGTGAAACGGGCGTGAGTGAGCACAGCGCAGGACCAGAAACAGAGAGGGTCGAAGAAAGCAGCGGAGCTTAAGTAGTGTTTTCCCGGAGTTCACTGTGTAGCCTGCTCCCTGAATCGTCGTGCTTATTCATTTGTGGATGTTAACTGAAACTGTAAGTCAGCTACACTGTATTTCTGAATATAATATTTTATTCTGGTGCGCTTAACGTTATCGCTACTGTATAATAGTAGCCTATGCTATTCATCAACTGAACATATCCTATTCCACAGTCTCTTTCACGGCCATCATTTGTAGTAGCCTATACACAAACTGTTTGCTCAAGCGTAGTGTTTTCCCGGAGTTCACTGTGTAGCCTGCTCCCTCAATCGTCAATTTTCAATTTTACATATTTATTGTATGTCATCATGTCAGCATCAGTATTTGCTTTCTACCATGCACAAATAAAAATGTCACTTAACTTTTGCTGTGTAATTGTAACAATGAGCACTCAAACACACCAAACCAACAATTACTAAAAACTAGTGGTCGACCGATATTGGTTTTTTGATGGCCGATGCCGATATCTTAGAGAGCAGGGTGGCCGATGGCTGATATAAAGCCGATATTTTTATATATATTTATTTTAATCAATATTTAATAAATTATAAATAAATTATAAAACAAATTTTTAAAATAAACATGCTTTTATACTTTAGAATGGCAACTTCTTGAATCTGCAATCCTATTACAGTATTTTTCACAAAGTAATTGTTTAGAAATATATGAATATGTGAATAAAAAGAAGGTAAACACTGTAACAGGGCACTCAGTAATCTGGTTTATTTTCTTGCTGGTAATCATATTTTTTCAAATAAAGACAAGGTAACGCTAATTTTACATACAGCACAGTGAAAACGATATGAATATGACACAGTTGGCAACTGGTTATATATCAGCATATTTTAAAATTAAGGATTTAAAGTTTTTCGATCGCGTCTCCTGAAGCTGATCTTCTGTTCGCATTCACTCACTTCGCATGGACCGACCGTCACTCGCAGACAGTAATGCACACTTCACATGATATCACAGCTGGATTCGATTAAATCTGCAAGGTTTGTGAAATTAAATGTTTATTAGATATTCAGAGATTTGTTTAAATGACGTAGATGCGCATTCGCTGAATGTTGACGGCAAATGAGAAAGTATTTTAGCCTGATTGTTTGGCCTTTTCTGTTACAAATAATATAAAAGCAAACGCTTTACTTTACTTACTTCGCATAAGTTACCATTTACTTTCTTTCTTTACCAGTTCTGTCTAACAAAGTATTAGATATGACTGACAGAGATCGTAAATTAATGAAGACGGAGAATGTGAGTGAGAGCTGCGTGATCTGAGGAGCTGCAGCGCCGCCTGTCAAAATAAAAGTCCCGCTTCCAACACATCGGCCAATCAGAAAAACTTATCGGCCAATGCCGATATTTCAAAAATGCCAAATATCGGCCGATATATCGGCCTTGGCGATATATCGGTCGACCACTACTAAAAACACACACAAAAACTGATTTTGCACGGGCACTTTGCACTAGTATATATAAATACATTGTGTGTATGTATGTACAGTACATGACATCTTAAGGCATATTTGTTTACTTACATAATTTACTTTGTTTAAATAAACTGATTTCACGTAACATACATGAGAATGGTGTCACTGGATCCAGGACAGTCTTTAGAAAGTCATCAGAACCATCTGCATAAAATAAGATTCACAGCCCAGCTTTAACATCAGACCACACTCATTGCATTCTCTATCACCAAGTTAAATTGTAACATCCTCAAGACAATAAGAACAGAAAAGTAAATAGACAGCTTTTTGTACTTTTTATAATAATGAAACTCTTTATTCTCCTTCTCCTTAAGTCTCCTTCTCAATCACTGTCAGTCACGCTGGAATAAGGGAAACACTGTAAATTGTCAGACATTGCCTCTGTTTAGAATAGAATACACAGCCTGTTATTTCATAAAAAGCATATTAAATTGCGTGTAACATTCAAACTATACTTTGTTGTCACACAACCTCAACACTTTGCTTGTTTAATTCTGTCCAATTGTCATCTGAGACATAATTAGGGGCCGAGCACCGAGTTGTGTGGACCCTCTTGGAATTGCTCCGTTTATTATTATATATTGCATCTTTATCCAGCTTTTTAAAAGAATATACCACTCTATTTGCAATTTATTTCTAAATGAAAATGGTAGGTTGAGCACATTACATTGTCGGATATGAGAAACTGTATCTCATGCAATATGAGAAACTTTCCACTTTCCACAAACTTACCATGCTTTTCCAGAAAAGCAAAGGATTTTTTTTGTGTGTGTGCTTTTGGTGTAGTAGTGTGTGTAACTGACATCTCACAATTTTTTTGTGTTTAAGTTATGGTAAGCAAGACATTCATTTCTGAATAAACGGTAGGCTACTTCATATTAGGCCTGTCACGATTATGAAATTTGGCTGACGATTAATTGTCTAAAAAATAATTGCGGTTATGCCGATTAATTGTCAGTTTTAGGGCTTTGACGATTAATTGTCTGTGTTAGGGCTTTGGCGATTATGCCGATTAATTGTCTGTTTTAGGGCTTTGTGCTTCATTCATTAAATAATTGTGATGAATTTAATCCTTTGTAAGTTATCATTTTGCAGTGTAAGATTACAGTTAACACCTTTAAATATTAAATAAATATATTCAATAGCTATGACAATTTGTTTATTAAACTTAGTGAGTGTATAAATCAGCAGCAAAAAGTAATTTTTGAAAACATCTGCACTAGTGTTGTCACGGTACCAAAATTTCAGTATTCGGTACCGATACCAGTGAAAATCCACGGTTCTCGGTACCAATTTCGGTACCAAAGCTTAATTTAGATTAAATTTACATAATTATATTAAAGTGTATATCACAGTTACAAAGATGGAAACTGTAGTATTAAAAACACTTTACAATAAGATTCCATTTGTTAGATAACATTAGATAAAATGACCTAACAAAAAAACAATAGTTATATACTGTCGCAATTATTCTCCTTTAGGGGTTAATTTAAAAATACATTTTTAAAATCAAAAGTTAACATTATTTCTGTTAACATTATTTAATGCACAATGAATGAAGTGAACAAACATGACCAATCAAGTGTTTGTATTAAATAACATTCACAAACATTAATTAATGTTGTAAAAATATATTGTTCACTCAATGTGTTATGTTAGATAACGCATTAAGTGATGTTAATGAATGGTATCTTATTGTAGCATTACCAAACTATACAGGAGATAAAATATGTTTTATTTGACTTGACTATACTTTTATTTAATCCAAAACTGTATTCATATTTAACTTTAAAAGGGCTTTTTAAACCTGCTAAGAGTTATCCAGCCAAGAATAAGACTAGAACTGCTTTTCTGACGGACTGATATTAATGACGGCTTTTTATTTCTCATCTCCATAAATATATCTAGTAGTAAAGCTAATGCAAGGGCTAGAAATCAATTAATAGGCCTATGTCACACTTCCTCGTCGTCATGGAGAGCGCAGTTCGCACAAGCGTTTGTACTCCCGTGGCGTCTGTTGTTGCTATGTATGGAACGCCTAATGGGTCATATTTCGCCACTTTCCTACGTCGTTTTGTTTAAAAAACGCCGTAAAAAGCGCCGTTTAAACGGCCAGGACGCCGCTTTTTACGGCGCCGAAAAGCGAAACGCCGTAAAAAGCGCCGATGAATTGTGTAAACAACGGCGTATTTTTCGACGTTTTGGAGGCGGCGAAAAAAACGACGCTCTAAATGCCCATGTAACGCCGCTTTTTACGGCGCACAGTGTCCCCAATGACGCGTATCATAACGCGTCACAAGACGCGTACTGTTAAATGATAATGATCTCCACCCTGTCTTTTCCAAAGCCAATAAATTTGAACTGGTATCACCCAATCAGTAAAGAACAAGAACAGACGATATTAATCCAACCCAGCACAAGGATGAGATTCGATCCATGCCTCAGCTCACTGAATGTTGCTGAAACTTAGGTAGATGGTCTAGCTCACTGCTAACGTTATACCGCCTTGTAAGGCAAGCATATTTTATTTATCATTATAATAGGCCCACTTTAATCTGTTATTTTTCTATGTAGTACAATGACGGTGTCATTGCTTGGGAACAATGATTGTAGACAGATAAACTGTAGCCAGTCGTATTGTTTGCCCAGTTGATTTGAAAAGCACAATCCAAACATAACGCAAGATCTCCGCTAGGTGGAGATAATATAATATAATATAAAGATGTTTGAACATCATAAAATAGTCTCTGTCACATGCCTGTCCTGTCTTGTCAGCCGCAAAGCACTGGCAAAAGTAGGCTAATAATATAATAAATGTGTCTGAAAAAAATAACGAAGCATTTTAATTGTTTATTAATGAACTAGTCTTTTCTAAATCAGTGCGGTTAGGCACCCTGCAAACATATCTCCATACATCTCCGCTGCCTAGATGCGCCTTTCATACGGACAGGATTACATAATCAGATGGTAGGCTACCGTATTTGCCATTGGATTTTTTTCGTTGGTGGACATTTTTTTAATAAACTTTATATAGTTAGTTATATTTCTCATGTCTGTGAGGCTTGTCTATACACTGTTTTTCAGTTCATTTTTGAGATGCGCTCCAATTCACAGATCATGAAAGCGCGCCCTGTTCGTTTTTTTTTATTTTACAAAAGCACAACGTGTTCTTGTTGTTGTGAGTTTACACAAATAAAAGTAGTTGCGACTGATGTATTATTATTTTCTGTATGACCAGAAATGATGGAGTATTTTAAGTTGTTTCCACTGTTGATAGGAAAATGCGAGTGATGGCACCGGCGCCTCCATGTCATGTAGTGCGCGCTCCACACTCCGCACAAACACTCGGATATGCGCTTAATAATAGCGAACATTTATAGGTTAACGTTAGAGCGAGCGGCCATGCCAGACTGATAATTCCTCTTCATGTTTAACAAATCAAATTCTATTGCATTTTCTTGCGCCAGTTTGAAAAGAGCGGCTGAAACACTTAGCCTATACAGATAAACGCCCAACGCTGGTGTTTTTCTTTAAACAAATTCGTTTAGGCTTTAAAATAAATATTGTTTATGGGCTAATTAATGCCACAATAATTTGTTTATTTTATTGGCTACTTGTATTTTTCATTTTTGTTTTGCATTGAATACCATTTAAAGGATTTGCTGCACCGCAATCCCATATCCTCCCATAGAAAGACACGTTAAGAGCCACCTTTATTTTCTTTATAATAAAGGGTTTCTATGGAAGGAAACCGCTTAACGTATTAAATTCATTGCGTTCATATTCTGGGCTCATCTGCTTTTCTGTGTGTACAGCATTTGATCTTTATCACTGAAGCTTTTTCTTTATTATAAGGGTTTATTATTCCATTCCAAAGGACTGTTTATAAGGTGACAATCCGTTACATGTGAAGATTGTGTGGCTGTATCTTGAAGATTTTTGTATTGTATTGTATCTTCTGTTATAAAGACGAAGATTGACATTTCGTTAATTAAACAAAATAAGAACACAATGTTGTAAAAAATAAACAACTTAGGCTATGTTGTTAGATGTGTTTGACTACTTTTTGTTTAATGATATCTCTATGAAGATATAGCCTATTAACAAAATAAATCTTATTATATAGCCTAATATATCATATTAAAAAAAACCTTATAGGCCTATATAAAATATATTTTAAAAAAGGCCCTCATTGATTAATTTTGCATGATTGGGGGCTGCTACTATTTGCTTAAGCTTTTTGAACATAAAAGTGTGATAAAGGCGCGATAGGCTGTCAATTTTATGTGGATAAAGAGGCATATTTTGTACATGACTGCATGTCCTTATAAGGGCAAAAAATATGTCGTTTTAACGACATAGCATCTCATTATTACGAGAACAAGATGTCGTTTTTAACGACATATCTCGTTATTACGAGAAAAAGATGTCGTTAAAACGACATTAATCTCGTTATTACGAAAAAAATATGTCGTTTTAACAACATAAGATCTCGTTATTACGAGAAAAGATGTCGTTAAAACGACATAAGATCTCGTTATTACCACATAATTGAGGGGGAAAAAAGTATGTGGCAGCATGTGTCACCGTACATTTGCCAGACTTATACGAGAGAGAGAGAGCGAGAGAGAGAGAGAGAGAGAGAGAGAGAGAGAGAGAGAGAGAGAGAGAGAGAGAGAGAGAGAGAGAGAGAGAATTTCTTCAATATTATTATTTATTTAATAAATTAGTTCATTCTTTTATTAGCAGTAGAATAGCCTAATAAATGAAAACGCAAAGCTCTTTTAACAAGTAGGCCTAGGCCAATCAATATGCCTAATTATTTATTTTATATGATCTGCAATAATTACAAAAACCTGTGCAGCAGGACTTATTTATATATTCAGTTTAATAAATTATTTATTATAGATAGGACTATATACTTTATTTATTAAAATTAAACTGCATGTTTCAGTTGACTGTGAAGTTAGACATCGAACATCAAGCGCATGCTGGGGCTGTTTTTCATGTTATAATTGTATCCTAATTTCCGTTATTACAGTTAAGTTTGACTGTAATAATTAAATTCAAGATTTTATTTCATAAAAATACAATATAATTGTTGGCTATACGCCATAGAATAGGGCATACGATTATATTATATTATATTATCTCCACCTAGCGGAGATCTTGCGTTATGTTTGGATTGTGCTTTTCAAATCAACTGGGCAAACAATACGACTGGCTACAGTTTATCTGTCTACAATCATTGTTCCCAAGCAATGACACCGTCACAAACAAATGTGTAAGGGGGAGTAGCGGCAAGAGGTTATAAAGCACAATGCATAAAGTGGCTATGCAAAGTGCTTTACAAATAATCAGATGAAAAAAATCGAGAATGTGCTACAAAAGAACATAGAAAAATAACAGATTAAAGTGGGCCTATTATAATGATAAATAAAATATGCTTGCCTTACAAGGCGGTATAACGTTAGCAGTGAGCTAGACCATCTACCTAAGTTTCAGCAACATTCAGTGAGCTGAGGCATGGATCGAATCTCATCCTTGTGCTGGGTTGGATTAATATCGTCTGTTCTTGTTCTTTACTGATTGGGTGATACCAGTTCAAATTTATTGGCTTTGGAAAAGACAGGGTGGAGATCATTATCATTTAACAGTATGCGTCTTGTGACGCGTTATGATACGCGTCATTGGGGACACTGTGCGCCGTAAAAAGCGGCGTTACATGGGCATTTAGAGCGTCGTTTTTTTTCGCCGCCTCCAAAACGTCGAAAAATACGCCGTTGTTTACACAATTCATCGGCTCTTTTTACGGCGTTTCGCTTTTCGGCGCCGTAAAAAGCGGCGTCCTGGCCGTTTAAACGGCGCTTTTTACGGCGTTTTTTTAACAAAACGACGTAGGAAAGTGGCGAAATATGACCCATTAGGCGTTCCATAGCTATGCATCCATGAACGCGGATGGAAAAGCGAGCGCGCCGCTTCTATTATGAGCGCGCTTGCCGCGCGCCATTTGAAATAACGTATCTGCACGCGCAAAAACATCAGCACCACATCAGCAGCAGCACCGCCGATCGCCATCAGCGCTTTTATGAAGAGGACGCAACTGCACGCGCTTCGGGCATGCACGCGCATCAAGTAACCGGACGATGCGCGCTGTTTGAATGCTGAACGGAATGATTGACAGCTGCAGACGAGTTTGTGAACTTTAATTTAACAATGTAAATATACTTCTGTCCCTCACATTAAGCTATGGAATGGCTTCAGATGACTTTGAATATATTGCTGGAAAACGTAATTAGTGCTTGTCTATTTATTTTGGTCCATGACTCCCCTTGTGCCGTAGGCCTATAAAAGAGCGCAATAATCGCGGTTGTCTGAAACAATCGCGGTTAGATCAAATAATCGCGATCAGACGGTTATTTAATTATCGCGACAGGCCTACTTCATATGGGCCTATAATAACTAAAAGTAACATTGCTAAGTAATTTATTTATTATAGTTGTTAAGTTACATTTATCTGTTCAAGTATACTGCTGTCCCCCTCAGATTCATTCATTTAAATACCCTTGTTTTTGTTTCAGCTATGGACAGCTATATGACAACACGCTTCTCAACGCATCCAAATACTAGTGATGTTACATTTGACACTGAAGCTTCAAAGCGTGTATCGAGTACGCAGCGCAATTTCTCATGAAGCTCCGTGCCGGAGCACGTATTGTTTTCAGAGAAACACGTGATCAACGAAAAACGACGCCTCACTTTCTTTCCAGTCACGTGAATGCTTCACTTTGCGTGTCAGAATGTTTGAGACCACTACTCTACAGGTTTTTGGAAGTTTAAGTCCATTTACTAACATTTATATATAAATAAATAAGCCTACAGCCTATGTTACATGATCATATATTCTGACACATAAACAGAAACCATAAAATAATTAGACCAACATTTACTTGCATCAAAAAACTCTGTTGGTAGGCTATTTTTATTTCTGTATAGTATTAATATAGTTACATTTATTTTATTGCCACACTTTAATATGTTAATTATATTATCAGAAAACTGAACATTTAGCGTTGTCAGGCTTTTATTTGTGCTTAATGGATAATTATAAATGGATACTATAAATTTGACCTGCCACAAGATGGCGCTGTTTTCGACACTCTTGATGCTTCGAATCTTTTCAAGGGAAAAGTCTCAGTGCTTCATGAGGCTTCATTTGCCCATCCAAATACAGAAACGCTCTGCAAATACTCACAACGCAAATACTATTAGAATGTTAAAATATACAAAAAACACACCTTTCAGGTCATTGACATAACCATTGACGAGTAGACATTGAACAATAAGCATGTCACAGGTTCGTCACTTAATGGGGTCCCCTGGAAACATTTCCATTCTATTTGCAGTGCATTTCTGAATTTGGTTGCATTGTGAGTATTTGCAGCACATGTTGTCAAACTGATAAAGATTTTTTCTTAATTTGCTTATGTTTTTTCTATTTGCATGTGTTATGCAAATTGCATGTTTACATTTGCAGCACGTTGAGCTCTCTAGGCCACCGTAAATTTTCCCTTTATGTAGCTTCACTATAGATACTTAAGCTACTTTTAGCTATTTGTTGCTAGTAACTTGTGGTGTACTACTTTTTCAAAATACCTTGTTACTTTAAAGTTAAGTATTCTGTAGCTTGGCTGCTACACTGGAACTTCGATCCATTAATTGGTACATGTTTATACAAGGCTAAGGCAGATTTTCTTTTAAAGAAATTGCTTTTTAAAGACTACAACAAACGGCTGGTAGGGACTACATGAGCTTCCTCATATGGCAAGCCGTTTTAACATTTAATCATTTAAACCGACTAGTCTCTATATTCATGCTACTAGTACTTATTTTTTAGATACTAGTATCTATTCCATTAAGTACTAGTACTTATTCATTAGCTACTAGTGCTTATTCTTTAGATACTAGTGCTTATTCTTTAGGTACTAGTACTTATTCATTAGTTACTAGTACTTATTATTATATACTAGTACTTATTCATTAGATACTAGTACTTATTACAATAGTGACTAGTAATTATTCTTTTGTTACTAGTAACAAATCATTTTTTTTGCCATTGACTTCTATGGGGATCTGCCATTCAGATATCAACTATTCAGTTCTGACTAGTATGTATTCCAATTGTGACTAGTACGTATTTATTAGATACTAGTAGTTATTAATTAGGTACTAGTACTTATTTTTTAGATACCTATTACTAGATACTAGTATGTATTCAATAAATACTAGTACTAAGTCATTAGATACTAGTACCTATTAATTAGATACTAGTACTTATTCATTAGCTACTAGTACTTATTCAATAGATACTAGTACTTATTCTTTAGATACTAGTACTTAGTAATTAGGAAACTGTACAGCTCTTTCAGTCAAACTGACATTTCAAACTGAAGGATTATTTGTAGTGCAACCTTATGATTTGAAAATGATTTGTTTCAGTTTTTTTGAGTGGAATTTCCCCAAACCGGAAGTGCCTCCCATAATCTTAAACGCAGTAGGCTCTTTAGGAAAAAGGTGGATTGTATATTTGGGAGTAAACGTCACAGATAGTTGTGTGCACATTGTGGTGGCGGAAAAACAGTGGTAGAACAAGTGGAGGAAAACGGGCAAGATCCACGGAATAAGAGAAAAAATGTTTTCTTGTGCCTTTGGATGTCAAAATCAAAATGCAAAAAAGATCATCTTCATTTGTACAGAAATCCAGTCGTCGAAGATGTCCTTTGAGCTAAACACAGGCATTTATGGTTGCAAGCTATTAAATGGACAGACTAGGCTGATGAAACCTGCGACGATTACCAACTATCAAATCATGAATTTGATGTAAACAATAGATCTACATAATTCTGACTTCATAGTTCACAATTCTGAGTCGCAACTGGCAAACTGGTCAATGGTTTCCTCTTTTTGTGTAATTTGGAGGGAAAATGCAGGCCCCCTTTTTTTTTACCACTTTTCAAAACAAGTTACTACAAGTCCCCAAATAAATTATAAAAATATCTAAATTTGTTGCTTGGTGCTTTTTGGAGAAAAAAAAAAAGAAGAAAAAAAAAAACCTGGTAGGGTAGACTAAAAAGTTGCTACATCTAACATTATAATATTAAAGTAAAGGGCATTTTGGGTGAAAATGTTCTTAATGGTCCTAGAATAGACCTTGTGTTATCTATGTAAATTTGAATATATTTTATAATTATAAATTCTATTTTGTGTGATACTGGTAAGAACAAGTGCGCAATTGATTTAACAGTTGTTGCTGTACTTTTTTTTATTATTAGTATGCAACTGATTCTTCAAAAGAATGTAAGAAAATAGATTATAATTGTTCTAGTGATTATTGGCACTATGCAAAATAAACATAGGCTGACATAAATCCCCAAATAAAATGATATATTAAACATGCCCAGTCCTTTGACTGTTATTTCATAAGTAAGGTTACATAAAGGCTTCATATGAATTATATATCAAACAAAACATTAAATGAAGCAAAATGCTTAGGCCTATATCTTAGTTCCTTACGTAAACTTAATAATAACAATAATGACAGTTATACTCTATTTAGTCTATTAGTCTATTTCAATGACTATTGAACTAGTTTGAGCAGTGACACTAAAAATGTTTAGATGCTTTTAAAAGTGAAAAAATAAAATAAAAGCCTATATTTAATGAATAATAACAACTGCAACCAGGCACATTACTGGATTTAGCCTAGGCCTACTGTTAACACGGATGCGACAAAACATGAAACTATGCAGTGCCTGTAACAGGACAGCAGTATGGTGGGTGCTATTCATCCTTGTGATCACCAGATGGCCTCAAAAGATTTGAGTAATGGACCCCTTTACAAAACTGTTGAAAGGAAAGCTTCTGTGATTCTTAAACTTCGTTTCATGATCAGCAAACATCAGCAGAATTACTAACTTTATTTGATGATAATGCACTCAAGTGCTATGAGTGAGCCATATCGAACGCAAGAATAAGTTCGACTATAGCCCTATTCGCACAGGATTAGTATTACCTAGGGACCTCCGGTAATTTGTAATAATCGCAGAGGTCGTCTGTGATTTTTATCCCGTGCGAATCTGCCATGTCTGTAAAAATTCCCCCGAAAATGACCTACCGTATTTCAGCCAACACACGGGTCCTCTGATAATACCAGTCCCGTGCGAATCCCCATGTCTGTGATTTGGGCTGTTTTTCTGTGAGCCTATCGTTTTCTAAAGAACGTAATAACCATTATGGGCCGTTTAACAGTCCATTTTACGTCTGTATTAAAACTATATTAACAATAAAATATCTCGATGCTCTACTCCAATCCGATTATAGTTTTTCTCCAAAAAAACTATGAAGTGCTGCAAAAGAGAAAACAAACTACAGTAAAGACGTGATCCGGAAGCTCAACTCGGACCGTTGTCATGGAAACGTCAAATTAAGCATTTTGGCGCAACATGGAAGCTCTTTTGGAAAGTTAGACGCTTTTTGTGGTAGTGTAACTTAGTAGTCTGTATCGTGGAGCATTTCTTTGTCTCACACGGCCTCTAAAGACGTCCATCCTGTAAATATCTCAAGAAATCAAAGTGCGAAAGAGTAAAAATGATATAAAATGAAATAAACCAAATAAAATGAATAGAAAAACAAGCCTATCGCGACGTTTCTGTATTTATAATACCTTCTTCAGGCAGGCTTGTTGTAAATATGGACAAAGAATAAAAGAAAAAGAAGATATATTATATATTTATACAATAATATTATATTCTATAATATATATAATATATTTCTCTAATAAATTGGTTTTAAATAAGTTCTTTTTTTGAATTGCAATACTGCAGCGCGATCTTCGTTTCAGCACGTTCAGCTAGTGAAGTGTGAATGGGTGGGCGCACGCTGTAAAGTCCGTAAACTCGAGGGAATTACGGACATTTATTTGCCCGTGTGAATGAGCCACCAAAAACACAGACGTCAGGAGGTAATTTCTTAATTACAGAGGTCCAGGGGTAATACTAATCCCGTGCGAATAGGGCTAATAACAGTAGGACTATTATTTGATGAATCGACTCTTTTTGTTCCCACATACCAAACGAATGAGAATCACGTCTTTATCATTTGGTTGTGCAAGGGTGATAATATCTATGCAGGTTTTGGGTCTTCTTAATTTCTTTTATAAATCAAAGTCACATGCATTAGCTCTTTCTTTTGAAGACCCGCTAAGCAAATTGCATATCCACAGAGTTGGAAGGCTACTGATTCCATGATAATTTATAATTCATATAGGGCCTACTTATGATAAGATCTGTTTCTTGCTTAGATATTGATTTCTTGCATGAATAAGCTATTGTTTGTTTGATATTTTTTGTGGTATTTTTGGTATTATCCACCACTGCTATCAAAAAATAAAATGTATAAAAAAAACAGTGTAAATGTTTTTTTACACTGTTTGAAAAAAAAAAAAATCACATTTATTGTGGTTTTAATGTAGTAGCAGAATCTTTGAAAGATTAAATTTTAAACAATTCATTTATTTTTGTAGGCAATTTTTAACCAAATGCAGGCCTGTCAAATTTTCTGGAATTAGTGACTAACTATTTGAGTTAGGCAGCACAAAGTCAAATGATCATGCATGAGTTAGGGCCGTTCACACAAAGAATGACAACTATAAAGATAACTATATTTGCGTCCACACCAACGAATGATAACAGTCTGTTTTGTCCAATGTCACTGAAAATGTTTTTGCTGTTCTTGTAGCATTTACACGGCTTTACCAGCAGATGTCCTCAGCATGCTATGTTTTGAGTGAAGCTAGTGTAGATCTAATATTATGCAGTGTTCCAGTCCAAAATTGTCATGCCCTTCACTCGCTAACTTCCCTCCGTCTCGTTCACTCAGATGTGCGTCATTGCTTGCGTTACACGAGTGCCCACTACAGGCGGAAATGGCAATGGGCTGAATTGGAACGTCCTAAGCCCTTGATCACTTAGATTATTTATTTATTTATTTATTTATTTATTTATTTATTTATTCATTCTTTCCTTTAAGAATTTGTTTAATGCCGCATCTAAATGTATATAGGTGTTTTTGGGTTGTTTCAAATTAAAAAAAATATAATTAATATATCATAGAGTTGTTTGTGGTGGTGGTGATTAGACGAGATCTGGGGTGACGTCACAATCGTGTTGCATTGTGGGACATATAGGTGCCTGAAGTGTACATATGAAGTAGACTCGCTCCCTCTGTCAAAATCGAGGGAACGAGGGACTGTCCATATTAACTTCCCTCGTCCACTTCACGAAGTGGAACGCACTTCAAAATGGCGGCAGGGATTCCCCTGAGGGGAAATGCTTAGGGAAGTTCGCAAGTGTGTGTCTAAAATTGGAGTGGAACGCAATAATAATCGAAAGAATTAAATTCTCTGCAATGTCGTCTGCCATTTTAAATGCGCAAGCACTTAAAGGGTTAGTTCACCCAAAAATGAAAATTCTGTCAGTAATTACTCACTCTCATGTTGTTCCAACCCTACAAAACTTTCGTTCATCTTCGGAACACATTAAGATATTTTTGATTAAATCTGAGAGCTGTCTCACTCCTAGGCTTCTCTGTAATTGAAACTTGCTGGCCCAGAAAGTTAGTAAAGACAATGTTTAAAATAGTCCAAGTGATTACAGTGGCTCAACCATAAGTTTATCAATCGACAAGAATACTTTTTGTGCACAAAAAAAATAAAATAAAAAATAAGGACTTTATTCAACTAGCCTATTCATTTTCTTCAGTGTGTTCCTCTGACGCGAGTTCACGAGAGCGCCACGACGCATGTGCGAGAACTGAGAAGATTCTGATGGATTCTGTCAGTGTTTTATCGTTCAACAGCTGAACAAAAATCGTTCTGAAAGGGATCCCAACGATATCGTTTCTCTGTGCCGTTATTGTTATAGCTGTGGTGTGAACTCTGCTATCCTTTAATACTGAGAAAGATTTTTAGAACTATATCTTTAGTTATCGTCCTTGGTGTGAACAGGCCTTAAAGGGGTCATAGACTGGATTATTTTATAATGTTTCCTGGGGTGCCCTTATAATGTTAGTATGATTATAACATAAAAAATGTTCATAATTTATAAATAAAAGGCATTTTTCCAAGCCTGATTTTAGCCTCTATTTGAACGCTCTGTTTTAAGGGGCGTGTGTGTGAGACTTCAGTGTAAACGCCCACTGCTGTGATTGGCTGACATGCTTGCATATGAAATAGCTAGTATTACATGTGGAACTCTCTCTAAAACTTACTACGTTTATACTATTACAGCCATAGATATCATATATAAACGCTAGATGTCTCGTGCGCGCTGCTGGCCAATGGAGGTCGACGTCCGCACGTGGCGGCCATCTTGCCACAGTGTGCTCGCTCACTCCTTTAATGGTGCATGTACTTTTAAATAACCATAACTTGCTCAATTTTCTACCGATTTTCAAACGGTTTGGTTTGTTATAAACGTCAGAGATGTAGTTATGACACTGCATACATATGAATAATTATAACATACATGTTCAAGCATTCGGAATTATAGCCACGTTAATATCGTTTGTTAGAAACCAAACCTTTTGTAAATCCGTCAAGATTTCAGCGAGATAAGAGGATTTGTGTGCATGCTGATCATTCACCTTAATTCACAGCTTCACTGTGACAAGATGGCCGAACGGTGATGCTGGAAGTGACTGCGCCATAAGACATCTAGCGTTTATATATGATATCTATGATTACAGCTATCCAGATTAAGGAATCTTGAAAAGTATTGATCATAATGATCTATTCCCACCACATGAAAGGTTGCAGTGATTGCACTGAGCAGATGACAGACAGTCTGTTGATCGCGTATGAAATTACACCTCTGGCTTTCACCAAACAACAATGCAAACACGATGTAAATATAGTAAGAGCTGCGTTGTACTGTACATTGTAACAGCGTCATGATTTTGTGATGACTGATTTCAACGAGTTTTGGCAAGTGTCCAGATAAACTCGCGCTGTTTGATTGACAGCTTGGGCAATTGGAAATGGAGCGTTCTTTGATCGCTTTCTTTATATAATTTAAGATTATTTTCATCCTACTAAGAGAAACGACGTGTTTAGTCACTGGCTTGATTTACTGATGCATAAACAGTACTGAATGATATTTTGAGAGATAATCTGTCTGAACTTGAATAATTACATCAGAAATCACTGATGACAGATCAGACATTAGAATAAACATGAATAGGCCTACTTACATGTTTGTGGTTGCTGGCAGATATCGTAAAAGCCTCCGCCGAAATTTACCAAATAATCCACAGTGAAAAACACTGAATACAAACAAATAATGCACTGCTGAGACATTCACATTGTTGGGGGGAAAAATACCCCACTATCCTAGCATTAGGATCGTTTGGAAGGTAATGGTATCGATCCTGTATCGATCTTTTCTCGTTCTCATGTCACTGTTCACTAACGGTCCAGTGGGCGGGGCCAAAGCTGAAGTGTGACGTCACAAGTCTCCACTTTTTAGATCCTGTCGTTTGCTGGCCTTGTTTTCAATAAAAGCAGTTTTTGGAATAGCAAGAAAGTTTTGAATTTTGAAACTTACTGGGTATTTTTTATAGTATAATGAACTCTTAACTGTCAAAGGATCAAGGAACATTTTTTTGTCCAGGGCTTCCCAAACTAGTTGTCAGTCAGCTAAACCCTATGTAGTTAAAATTACTAACCTTTCAATAGATATAATTAATAACACATGTATAGATGACATTAAAATATTGTATTTAGCTTGTTTTTACACATTTTATGTCTCAATATCTCAATCTCACGAGCATCATGCAGTTCTATCATGAACCTCTAGGGGTCGTAAACCCTGAGAAACAACTTTGTTTCTTTTGAAACAAGAACATGTGTAAAAAATGTATTAGTCGACATGTCATCCAGCAGAAATAAAATTTCACTAATTAAAGCTGTTAAAAAAAAACCATCAGAATACCACACAAACCTTTTTAGAATAGTTTTGACTTTTAGTGTTATTTGAGAAAGATGATTTTATGTCCAAATGGTGTAATTACAACATCTGCCAGGGCTAGCTGGACCATTCTAAGCATCCAAACCGAACCCTTAGTTCTGACATGTCTTTGCAGGGTGTGACCAGTTAACACACACACACACACACACAAAAATACATTAAAACGAGTTTTAGGTAAACACTTTATTTTTGGTAGCAAAAACAGCACCTCGGAAAACAGGATACACAATGGGCGGCAACTTTCTTATTTGCCAGAGTACAATGAAATGACAGTCTCTACTAAATAGGCAAACCACATGGATCTACCACTAACATGCTAGTAATTTAGCACAAACGCAAATGTATCCCTTCATAGTTAATGTGAAAATCAATTACTTAGCATGTTGAACAATGTCAGCTAAATGGCTAGTTCATGTTAGTGGCACATCGAGGATTGTCCAGCCTACAGATGCGGCCATGTTGTGCAAGGTAAGACTTGAAGACATAATTGCTGTGCAGTGGCCTGAGGGCGTGTGTTTTCAGTGATGTGGATTAAGGCACGTCAAGAGCAGTGAGATTATTTGGTCCCTCTGTAATTCTTTGGCCAGAGTGAATGGTTTATTGCTTTACAACCTGGTTTATGACTGCATTCCTGTCTAGCGCCTTGGACCGCAGTCATAATGGTTGAGAGGGAAGGTCAGGAATGCATAAAAGCGTGAGGATTAGAGGACAGAATTCGGGAAGGGGACTCGCTCAATCTTGGACGACCTCAGAGGACTCAGACACGACTTTGCCATCCTTGGTCTCGATCATCTTGATCACAACACTCTTCTTGGTCTGAGTGATGCTATCGCCGTAGCCGCTACCAGAGCTGTAGCCGCCACCAGAGCTGTAGCCACCACCAGAGCTGTATCCAGCACCAGAGCTGTAGCCGCCACCGTATCCGCCGGATCCGAAACCACTGGAATAACCGCTAGAATAGTTGCTGTAGCCGCTGCTTGCACTTTCCATGGGATAACCGCCATAGCTCGCTATCGAGAGAGAAACGTGAAGAAGTTAGATGAGGGTCTTCTGCATTTCATATAGTTCTAAGAATTGTCATGTGAAGAAGGAATTGTGAAAAGGCCAGCATTAAATATCCATGATACAAGGGTATACCAGAACCCCATGCTGGGCTTTTCAACACACAGTCCTCTTTGATAAAGAGTCAAACTTACTGCTCTGTTTTGAGATATTGATTGACTGGATTCCACTTGCCAGCCTGTTGGAAAAGAGTGAACAAGAAGTAATGAAAATCTCACACAGAATTAGAAATCTGAATTTGATCTCAAAAATAGATTATTAGGTCTTAGAGCAAGCATGCATTTGAATAACTCACCTGTCCTCTTCTCCTTCCAGGAGTTTCCTGTAGGTGGCGATTTCAATGTCCAGGGCGAGTTTGACATTCATCAGGTCCTGATATTCCCTGATCTGGCGTGCCATGTCCTGCTTGGCTCTCTGCAGGGCCTCCTCCAGGTCCTTAACGCGAGCTTTGGCGTCTCTCACTGCCAACTCGCCACGTTCCTCCGCCTCTGCAATCTGGTTCTCCAGATTGGCGCGCTATTGAAATGAGAAATATTTGTGCTCAGTTGTACTCATAATGTCCGTTACCTTACAAAACAAGATTAATATTAAAATATTTAACATTTTGTGTTCATGTAGTTGCATACCTGTCCTTTCACGGAATCGATCTCAGACTGCAGTCTCTGAATCATGCGGTTAAGATCTGCGATCTCTGTCTTTGTTGACCTAAGGTCGTCACCGTATTTGGTTGCAGATGACTGCATCTCCTCGTACTGAGAAACAGAACATATGATTATGTGAGATACATTTAATGAACTTCAATAGCAACTAGAACCAGACTTTACAGTTTGGATGATATCTCAAAAGATAACATACCTTGCTCTTGTACCACATCTCAGCCTCAGCCCGGCTTCGGTTTGCGATGTCTTCGTACTGAGCACGGACCTCAGCGACAATGGAATCCATGTCAAGATTCCTGCTGTTGTCCATCTCCACAACCACTGAGGTGTCCTTAATCTGAGACTGCAGCTCACGGATCTCCTACAAGTTCGCAACGAGAAAAAGTAACGTTATTAATCTGTGTTTTGTCATTTACAAGTGAACGGTACAGCTGATGGGAAACTCTAGTTGTAATTTACCTCCTCGAAGATCTGCCTGAGGAAGTTGATCTCATCAGTGAGGCTTTCCAGTTTGGCCTCCAGCTCAACCTTATTCATGTAGGCCTCGTCAACATCCTACAAAAAAGCAATCACAATTTAATAATCATTTAAGTTAAAGTTAGTGTTCATGAGTTTTAACATTTGTTTGAACTGCATAACAGGCAATCTACGAACCTTCTTGATGAGCACAAACTCGTTCTCACACTCTGTGCGTTTGTTGATCTCATCCTCGTATCTGAAGAGAGGTGAAGAAAATGACATTGGTTAAACACATTGTAGTTGAATGTTTTGAATTGTTTATAAAGTTTTGTACACTAGGAGGCAGCAGTGCTCCATATTTTTTAGTGAGAAATGTTTAACTTGTCAGGTTTTTCTGGATTCAGTTCGGTGTTTCCCTTGGGTCTTAGCATTATTCGGCCCATCAGATATGTCTAGAGATCCATGAAAAGTGCTACGTAGATGTTTGTTCAGTAGCAGTAAATCTATCCGAATCATGCTGACGCCCATTTAATTGCAGTACAGACTGTTTTTTTTTAAATGGGATATTATGTATATTATTGAAATGCCTACAATTTGACTCAAAAAGGTTGAATAATGGGCAAGTACACTAGGGAGGGACTGGAGATACAATGCAGTTTCTGTATCAGTTGCATAAGCCATGTTGGATCATGAATTAAGTTTATTCCCATCAGACATTTTTTCCCATTATTTGAATTTATGGAGCCTCATTTATTCTGGGAACACTTAAGTGCACCACAAAAACCTGCTTTGATGATACTTGGGCGCTGTCCATCCCCCAGACCAAACGTCCAGCCATACTTAAATAGGGCTTTTGTGAATGCCATTTTACGTACTTGTTTTTGAAGTCCTCAACGAGACCTTGCATGTTGTGAAGGTCAGCCTCCAGCTTCATTTTGTCATTGCCAAGGCTGTCGAGTTGTCTGCGCAGGTTGTTGATGTAGGCCTCGAACATGGCGTCGATGTTGGAGCGCGTGGCTGTCTGGTTGTTAAGAAGGCTCCATTTTGTCTCCAGCATCTTGTTCTGTTGCTCCAGGAAACGTACCTACATTGGCAGGATGAGAATAGAGGTTTTGTCTCAATCAAGGCACAAATGAAAACCATACTTGGAAGCAAGCACAGCTTCAGAGAGCAGAGAGTCAGTTTTGGAATCATGGTTCTGTGCCAGCTCACAGAAGTGCAACCATATGCCATCATATTGCTTGTGGTTCAGTGATCTTCACAAAGGAAAGCACTGTTTCCTTAAATAACGAGAGATGCATGTGTTTTCAGTTTGTAATGCTTTTTCCCCTTGGAAACTGTGACGCATATTCCAGTAGGACATCAGGAAGGACTACAGCCTATCCTGTAGAATGTACTTTTTGGAGATTGAGATAGAACTATATTAAAGGTTTAATCTACATAGTTAATATTTAAGGGACAGCATAAAGAGCAGTTCAGATCTGCTGGAGACCCTTAAAAGAGTGTGTAGATGGTGAGCAAAGAACAATTCAATGAGAAGACTTTAACAGCTTGAGGTGAACATTGCACACACAACTAGCTTACAGTAAAGGTGTCACTGAGACAGCTGACATTACCAATCAACTGTCTTATTCAAAACATCAGTGTTTTAATCAAATAATGTAATGCAAAGCAGACTATTTTAGTTAAGAGGAAGGGCACAAAGACTTAAAGGCTTAAAAGTGTTCCTCTTCTCATTGTTACATAACCTTTCTAGCGCTATCAAGAACATGACCCTGGCTCTTCAAATTAAATATTAACTATTGTGGTATGCGCCTCTCTTTTCTTATATTTGATTAAATACGTATTTTGTTTGCAAAAGTGGCTGCCTTAAATTTTTAAGTACAATCAACTTGGAAGTTTAAGTCATTTTTTAACTTAAATTACATTAAACTGACATTAAAAAAATCTTGTATAACTTATAAAAAAAGTTGAAAATTGTTGAAAAAACATTTTAAAAACATTTGTTGTTATAACTTATTGATCATATATATATTTTTTACATTGCAATACATTATTATTTGTAATAATTAAACTATGTTAATATGTATAACAAGTTTCATGTCCTGCAGGACGTCCTTATTTGGGTGTGGACTCTCCACAAGGGTTAAAGAAGAGCCTCAGGGCATCTCATTCAAATGAAAAACCATCACACTGACCATGAACACACCCTTTTCTCAACTTTCCATAAGTCTAATTTCTTCCCCTTTGATAAAAATGCATCCCATCCCACTACACTCAGTTTCATCCCCTTTTGACATTTTTCTGGCCATTTTCTGTGAGTTATTACAACCTTTAGTTTGACTCGTGCTCTAAAACCTCATATCTGGGAACTCTGGGTGCAAAGAAAGAAACTTTAAACCCACCTTATCAATGAAGGAAGCGAACCGGTTGTTGAGGGTCTTGATTTGCTCTTTCTCCTGGTTGCGGACAATCTGGATGTTGGGGTCGATCTCCAGGTTCAGAGGTGCCAGGAGGCTCTTGTTGACGGTGACTGCTTGAATGGGTGCCATGGAGCCAGAACCCATACCCATTCCCATTCCCATGCCAAGACCATAGGCTGAAGAGCTGCTTATGAAGCCACCACCTCCCATTCCAGCTCCCATGCCACGATTGGCACCTCCATAGGAGCTGCGCACACTGTAGCTCTGTCGGCTGGCACTGGGGCCAGAGTAAGACATGCTGCTGAAGCTGCGTGGGACAGATCCAGAGGAAGAAGACTTCACAGAGTAGCTAGTTTTCTTGGTGAACGACATCCTGCTGATGTGTTTTCTGTCTAGTACTGGTAGAGAATGAGCTGGAGCGAAAGCAGCAGATGTAAGCCTTGTCTGCTGTGCTGGAGAAACTCGAGCAGATAGAGAGAGCAGCCGGCTCTGCCTCCCACTATATGGGCTGCTGAGTGGGAGGGGCCAAACTGGCTCAGACTGGCCAGTCACTAGCAGGTGGGTGTGGGCTGAAATTCAATACTCGCTCGTATGCCTACATTCCTAGTCTATCCAGTAAATGGTGGTAATTCAGTATGACTAAAAACAGATATTTTCTGAGAACATTAAGGGCTTAAAAAATGAAATTGCTGCTTTGTCTTTGGATAATTCTGGATAATATGTATTATTTGTTTTGTAAAAGAATGGGTACCTTTAATAAAAGCCAAAATACGGAGTGTAAATGCACAATAATATGTCAATAATATTAAGCATTAGTATTGAAGTGCTTTTGAAATGCAGCACCAGCATTTACAAGGCAATGTGTCGCACTTAAATAGCTTGCATCTATGGATTTGCCTATACAAATAAGACATCTGGAAGGCTTAAAATTTCACTGTAGTCCTTTGACAGCTGACATGTTTTATCTCTCAGCACTGGAAGCTGTACAAAGTGGAGAATGTGATATCCAGCTGTGCTTTAGCATTACCTACAGCACTCAAACTCACTTGTGATGTTATTTATATACCTTATAGACTTGAAGTACCAACATAAAATGGAAATATTGCAATTTGAACATAAACATGGAAAAGTTGATTGACACTGTAATTCTTGATTACAAGCAAACCTAGGTGAAACTGTCTCACATCACGGAGGCCACCAACAGTTTCTCAGTTTAAGGAAGGCAATTATCGTCAGGTTTTAAAATCTACCTCCTAAGGTACTGAAGCCACCTGGAATCCAGAGATCTCCTAAAGTTAACCAGGTTTATGGTCATGCTGCGTTTATGGTTGAATAGCCCAAGGCTTTTTTTCCCCTTTTTTTTAAACATGGCTTAAAGTTTAGGAAGTTCTACAATGAGCTTGCATTTTGGCAAGTTCTGTGCTGTTTTATGATACTGGGGAAGCCATAAGATAAGGTTGGGCATTCACAAGTTTTAGTTTTTGTGGGTTTAAAATGGCAGTTTCTGTGTATGGCTTAAGATTTGCAGTGTACCTTTGCAGTTATGACTTTTTCTGTTATGTCTTGCCTTCGTTTTAGCCATTGGATATTCAAAAGCTTCTACATGACCACACCAAAGCACTGAATTCTCTAAACAGTATCTGCTTAAACAAACTAGATCTGCCTTGACCTGTTCCTCCAGCACAGTCCTTTCCATTGACCACACGGATTTCATCACCAGGTGTTTCTATGGTTGGGTCATCAGGCGTGGCATGTGCTGTTACATTTGAAAGGCCTCATATTAAAGTCAATAATGCTAATTAAGTCCGATAACAACTTCAACCTCCTGAGCGGTATCTGTTGATAAGGAATGACCTACCTTGCACGTGTCAATTTTTTTCTTTTTGAGTGGCTAAAATCTTGGCACCTAAACAATGTCTGCTGTCTTTCATTACTGGATAATACTTAATACTAGAGCATGTAGAAAAGTTACTGATTTCATAGTCAGTATCTTGAGATCCCCTTTACTTTCATCTTCTTCACTGGTTTTCAGTCACGGAGTCATGATATCTGTAGGCGCTAGCCTTTCCTAAGACTACAGAATCCCGGCTATTGTTTTTGAGAGGAACCAGGGAAAACCTGATCAGGCTCACTTTTTCCATGCAGACATAATACAGCCTTCTTTTCAGACACGCTCCGATAATAATTGTGCACCACACCATATCCAAGCAATCAACAAGAAGACCTTTATTTAGCATTATCATCGAAATAGCTGATTGAAAATAGCAGTCTAATCAAATCCCAAACGTTTGTGGATTTTGTACAACTTTTGAATTTTGACTGTAGTCATTTGTGCTTTTTTAAAGTGGTTTATTTACGTTTCTTAACTATGACAGCCCTGCAGGAAGCATTCATCTGAAACTGTGATATGTCTTTAAGACAGTGCATGTGCCTATGACTCACTCTCGCTGCCCAGAGAGTGAAAATGCGCCTTAGAATTACAACAATTTCTCTCTGTAATGCACAACGTGATACATCTTTTGACTTCAACTCTGCTGAATTAAAGCAGTGTGGACCATAGCTAGTAGTTAGTACTGGAATGTTTTCTAACATTCTCCAAAACAGGTAAAAAAACAGGTGTGTCTGTTCTGTTTTTGACTCTCCCAGGACATTTAGCTGCCATTCCCTGTATCTTATCTCACAATCAACATGAAAACAAAACCTAGCTCAAAGTTATGACTCTGCAAGTCCCTGCCCTGATGATTGCTTAATTATAAGATTCCTCTGTTTATGCTGTTACAATGACAGAAGTCACATAGTGATCATGCCGATCCTCTCTTGACTCTTTTGTACAAGTAATGGGGCCATCTTGCCCAACTTTTTCATGCTGGTAGTGAATAAGAAATGAAGCTTTTAATTTCATAATGCACATTCTTTCTGCACAGCTTAGATGAATTAAGAGTCGGTTATGAATTATCCCAAATGAGGGTTTCATCATAGATTGGAACCTGATATTCCTGCTGTATGTGTATAAAATCTAATTGAATCACTCTAATTTGAGGCTTGATTATATCTGATCACATCAAGTGTCTGATACTGTCAGGATCAGCTGAGCTGTGAATGAGGTGGCCTTTTGACCGACACTTCACACCCCAGCAGAGAACAATTAATACAGTGTTAACTTTGTATTGTTAGAAACATATATTTTTTTCCTTTGAAGGTTCAGGTTTCAATGTTCCTTAAAATGCTTTCTTATGTTGTGCTCCACAGGTAAACGGTTTCATCCGTTCAGCACATACTTTGTTTCGTTTATCTTTTGAAATCAGAGACACCCCACTACACCCACAACACACACGCAAATACGACTTGTTCATTGATCACTCCCTCAGGGTGCGTCATACTAGATTTCATGCTAAAATACTGACCCGTGTCATATTCGGGCAACAGGATATGATGTCACGATGATGTCACTTTCTTATTTATTAAATATTAATAAACACAACTGGGGCCAGTTGCATAAACCTCTAAGACTGGTCTTACAAGTTAGACATCACATTTTTTTCTTTAAGACTGTTCATAGCTTTTTAAAATCCATTACATAAAAACGTAGATTTGCCTTATTTGATACCGAAAAGTAAGACATAAAAGAGGTCACATTAGAATATAAGACGCTTTATTAACATAATGGCTATGTTTATGCAACTGGCCCCTTTCAATATTGATAATAAGAAGAAGAAGCAAATCAGCATATGGCACTGGAGTAATGACTGCAGACAATTACCTTTTAAAATATATTCAGATAGAAAACAGTGATATTAAATTGTTATAATATTTCACAATATTACCGTTTTTACTGTATTTTTTTAATCAAATATATGCACCCATGTGAGCATAAGATACTTTTTTTTAATTATTATAACAGATGAAAAATGTTTACAGACCCCATATTTTTTATTGGTAGAGTATACAAATTTGTAGGTCAGAGTTCACCAAACTTAAACCAGTGTCATGCTTATAGGCTTTCAACATAAAAAAAAAAATTGAAATATTGATATTTTCAATTAAATAATTTCATTTCAAATGTATTCAATACATTTTTTTCATTACAAAAGAAAATATACAACAAGTTAGAATATACACAGCTATAATGAAACTCAATAAATCTTTAAACTCAATAAAGTGCTTTTTTGCTGGAAAATGAATGCAAAATATTTTTTCTTGGTTTGAAGTTTTCAATACATTTCATACATGAACATTCAAGACTATAACAAATCACTTATGACAGATCTGTCAGCTGGCCCGAAACACTCTGGGCCCGGGCCAGCGGGACACTCGTTTGCATGAGTATGAATGGAAGTCAATGGACACAAAGTCTAGTGTGGCCACACCTTCACTCGATGTTGAACTGTTTGTAGATAAAAACTTAGTCAGGCTTTGAATTCGTACAAGAGATATCCCAAATGTCTTAAGATGATCAAGACATTGTAAAAAAAATTCCAAAAACTTGGATCTGGGATATTTTCAGACAACCTCCAATCTCAATGAGTCTAAACAATTCCAGCACAAAATATCTGCAGAATTTGTTTCAAAAGCTGCAATCTGATAGTAAGACTGAGAAAGAATACAATGTGGCAGGTGAAATATTCTGTGGCTTTCAGTGGTTAGTTGAGCTCTTTTTTTCATGCCGTATGTCTCTTCAGAACTTCCTCAATGGCTGCCTGACCAGAAGCCACACCCCTCGCTGTCATGGCAACAGGGTTACCACCGATCAAACACTACTGACACATATTCACAAGTTTCCGGTGGCCTCTTCTACATGGCGATTGGTTGTTGAAAGTTTGATGAGTTACCATAGAGACCTTTAAAGTGACATAATTACTAGCAAGCTTATCATCAAGCAAAATATGTCTGGGAAATGAGTAGTTAGGTAAAAGTTTATTACAAGAATGAGTGTGGAGTGTGTTACTTGGAAGTTGATTCTTTCTTTCTTTCTTTCTTTCTTTCTTTCTTTCTTTCTTCTAGAGCAGTCTTTCTGAAAAACTGGTTGCACTTTATTTACAGTATACTTACAGTGCACTTAACTAAGACAGTATTGGGTAATATAAGGTAACTACATGGGTTAAGGTTAGGTTTACCGGTAGGTTCCTGGTTAGTACCTAGTTATTACCCAGTTATTGCAATAACTATAATATGTATGATATGTACATGGGTGACAGGACTGTAAAATAAAGTGCATCCAAAAACTGCATATTGTCACCTTCCTAAAATAATTGCCAAAGTCATTTTGATGATTTTAATTAATTTAGGAAGGTGATGATATGCATATTTTCATGGGTATGTGTGTTAAAGTGTGTTTTTGTTTCACTGAGGGCGAAGTTACTTCAAAGACTCAGGCCATAAATCTCTCACCTTGAATGTAATCTGGTATGTCAGATATGACAGGAAGGTGTGCATGTAACACACAAACTGCTAAAAAAAATAATATGCATAGTAAAAACACAAGCACATTGAATTGAGTGCAAACACTGAAATAATTGAGGTAATTTATTAACATTTTTAATTGTATTATTTAAAATATTAATACTTACCATTTTGAATATGACTCATGTTAATAATTTTCTTCATTACAGACGGCCATCCCAGCAAACAAACGGCATGTAATGACTTACTAATTGATAATGTAGCTATTAAAATTACCAACTCACAATGTCGTCAGTACGATCTTCTAAGGTTATAAAGTAACCAAGAATGTTCTAATTACGTACTATATTCATAGATTACTGTAACTGTAATTATTTACAGTAATTACTACTGTAAGTAACTGCAACGTCATAGGTCTGTAATTTCAGTACTATCAATTATACATTCTTTATAGGCTTTATGCTCTGATGACCAGAGTTTGCTATTTAAAGTCACGTAATTAAATGTCAATCACAAAAATGAAATTTCGTAGTTTCATTTCACCAAATCAAAATATGGACGATTTCCTCTAAGTGAAGTTATGTACTACTGAAGAGTGCATGCCAGACACATGCATAGATAGACCCCAATTGGTTAATACTGTATATTGTCTAAAATTTAAAATCATTGGTTACCCGTAAGCCAATCACATAACGTTTGGTTATGACGTGTGTTATGCGCCGGTTCAGCCGCATCGAACTTCCACTGTAAACACATGTATGATGCGAAAACAAAACCATAGAGCGAAATACCGGAGTGAACATGGCTGTGAACGACTTTTGCAGATTATGTGAAGTAAATCTACGCATCCACGGTACAATCAGTGTCTACGTCACGGCTCTCAGTCCGCCCTCTGTTCGTTGATTGGCCGGCTGTTTTGAGGCCAGAGGAAAACGGGGAAAACGGTCGCTATCTCAGACTGAGTACAGAAGCGAACTGAAATTGAGCGGAAGTACGAAGTCTGACGTAGTCAGACTATCAGATTCATTCATTTAAATACCCTTGTTTTTGTTTCAGCTAATGACAACTATATGACAACAACACGCTTCTCAACACATCCAAATACAGAAACGCTCTGCAAATACTCACAATGCACATACGATTAGGATGTTAAAATAAACAAAAAACTCACCTTTCAGGTCATTGACAACACCACTGACGAGTAGACACTGAACAATAAGCATGTCACAGCCAGGTTCGTCACTTAATGGGGTCCCCTGGACATTTCCATGCTATTTGCAGTGCATTTCTGAATTTGGTTGCATAGTGCGTATTTGCAGCACATGTTTTCAAACTGATGAAGATTTTTTCTTAATTTGCTGATGTTTTTTCTATTTGCATGTGTTTTTTACATTTGCAGCACATTGAGCTCTCTAGGCCACCGTAAATTTTCCCTTTATGTAGCTTCACTGTAGATACTTAAGCTACTTTTAGCTATTTGTTGCTAGTAACTTGTGGTGTACTACTTTTTCAAAATACTTTGTTAATTTAAAGATAAGTAGTCTGTAGCTTGGCAGCTACACTGGAAATTCCATCTATTAATTGATACATGTTTATGCAAGGCCTTTTTTATGCATTGTTTGGTTGTTGGGTGGAGATTTCTCACTCCTGACAAAAGCAATCATTATATCCTTCCACTCTAACATATGGAATGAATATGATGGCAAATGCAGCCTCTCTCTGGTTAGGACCATGGATATTTTTGGATTGCAAGGCGAATCCATGGAAGAATTTCGACCGTTGCAGTATTATTGGAACCTGCGTGTTCATGATTCAGAGTTTCTACAACTCAGAGCTATTTCTGCAGACCATACTCAGTTTGTGTGGGTGTGTCTAGAAGGAATGAGAAAAAGGTCTAGCAGAGTTGGAAGAGAGGAAAATCAATGTCTGTAGTAACATTGTTAAAAAAATGTCTGTCTTCCTCATAACTTGAAATAGTAAACTACCATACTACTTTTACCATTTCTGCTGTACAGCTTTCTGTATGCATAGAATACCTATTACATTTGCCAAAATGTGCAGCATGTAACTGCACACTGCACAGAATACTGTATCCCACAATGCAATTTGACAAATCAGCTACAACTTTTTAATCTCCTTCACTCAATTTCTGACTAGACTGCATAAAAGTAAGACATTTTTATACTAAATTGTATTAAAATGTAACATAATAATGAAACAATAATAAATGACTGGATATAATGATAATAGCCTACAAATGGGGACAAAAAACAAACTTTTTTTTAAATGTTTATTTTTCCATAATAACCCTTTCACACGTAGCCTAAATTTAAAATATTCCGGGCGACCTGATGATCTGCTTTTTTCCTTTTTTATTCAAAATATTCACAAATTTGGTAGCTATGGCATGAAATATCTGACATTCCGATTGTCAGATATATGCAAGTGGATGTGTTTTGTTGTTTAAACACCTTTATAACGATTGCGTTAGGTGAACTATAATCGCATGTTAGATTGTGCCACAGTTCAGAGAATCGGATCTGTTGGATTTACAACATGTGAATTCATCCACTTCTCTCGAAATACATGAAAGTAAGTGGCCGGTGAACTGGGAGAAGAATAGAGTAAACTTTAAAGTTACTTACACAATGTGTAGGTCTATCTGATATGAATAAAACTTGTCTATTGCCGCTTCCATAGACATCAGTGTGTATTTTACAAACTCTAAATGTATTGTTTTTTTATGTGAATTTATATGTCTGAAACCTAAAATAAACATTATGTGGTTGAAAAGACTGAAAAGTTGTGATATATGACAGCGCTGAGTGCGTCCGTCTCTGGCTCAGCGCCAGCCAACGCGCGAAAGCACATTTGAATTTAGCAGTTGATCACGTGATGCACTGACCACACCAGTGTGATCATACGTGCGAAAGGGTTTTAAATGCTATTAAAAATAGCAAGCTGTGTATAGTATGCAGTAAACTAAAATAAAACATCCAACAAGTTGTCATTTCACAGTGTATCTACGTTACGTATAATAAGCTTTCAGTTTCATACATAGGCCTACACAGTTAAGGAACACTTATCCTTTTAAACTCTGATTAAGATTCACTTGAAGTAGTTGGCTGTTGTTGAGAATGCATGCCAGGTTATTTTGTTGAGGTTTTCATCAACTATTTTGACACACATCTATCTGGCCACCTGTCAAACCTGTAAAGCAGTGAGTGAGCGTGAAGCACGGTGTGTCCACCATGTTTTGCAAGCCGCACCCTCCTGCTAATCAAATTGATATGCATCTGCACATCAGCCAGGCAAGTCACAGGTTCCACAACTTCTAGACAGTCAAAATCAGTCCATGAAGTCACACCTGCTGAAACTAAACCCTGAATCTGCTGCTCATCAAGTGATCTAAGATAGTGAGTATGAGACTCATGCATTTCCACATAATAGGGTCGGAGCCGAAAGAATGTGGGTGGGATTGATTTTGCACATTAACATCATATGACATCATGATCCACAGTGATTTGAGCCATACCTCAGAGATGACCTCAGCGCTCATCCCCACATTAAATATTTTTTACAAATATTTGTTACGAAGTCAAATAAAAAAAAAAACATTTATGTTAAAGTGCCCATTTTATGTTTTTTGGGGGGATATTGGCTTTCATACAGTGTTATATAGCTGTTTGTGAATGTAAGAGGTCTAAAAAGTTTCAACAATCAAGGTGCATGACAAATGGTTGTTGTCACCCAAAAGAAAGAACCGATTCTGAACTGCCTGAAACGAGTCATCAGTGATTCCAGTCTCACTTCCTGCTCGAACCTACGGTTTGTAACAAATCTGCATAATGGCAGCCAATGATCTTCATTGTCCGCCCATGAACAGCATCTACTTTGACCCTCAAACAGTTGTAGTTGAGACTGGAAGAGTTTGGTTTGTGTTGTTGACATGTCGAGAAAACACCATCCATCCAATCCATTTTGCATGCACAACCAAAGGATAAGGAATCGAACTCGAATTGATACGGTAAAACCGATGCAATTGTTACTGCTCATATCACTGTGTATCAAGCACTGCGGAGAGCTGAAAATCAGATATGGTAATGGGCATTCATTTCCATCACACGCTGTAAACCAATCAGAACAGATTCTGCCATCTGACCAATCAGAGCAGAGTAGACCAATCACAACATGGGCTTCCTGACCAAACAGAGCAGAGTAGACCAATCACAACAGACTGGGCTTCTTGCAGAGTAGACCAATCACAACAGACTTGGCCATCTGACCAATCAGAGCAGAGAAGACCAATCACAACAGACTGGGCTTCTTGACCAATCAGAGCAGAGTAGACCAATCACAACATACTGGGCTTCTTGACCAATCAGAGCAGAGTAGACCAATCACAACAGACTGGGCTTCTTGACCAATCAGAGCAGAGTAGACCAATCACAACAGACTGGGCCATCTGACCAATCAGAGCAAAGCAGTCTTTTGGAAAGGAGGGGTTTAGAGAGACTGGATCCTTCATCAAACCGTTTTTGACACTGTGAGTAAAAAGTTCATGCTGCAATGTATATTATGATAAATTTAAAGGTTTTTGACTTGGATGCATGTAAACCTATTGTAGGAGACATCGAAAACAAAATTAGGAACCTTTAAAAGAGCATAATAGGGGCACTTTAAAAGGCAATGAAAGATTTAGATGTCTTCTTAATTATATTATTAAAAAATGTTTGAAAAATAACTTAGGAGAGGTGCTCAAAAATCATTAGAAATCAGGCCATACCCACACAGAATATGCACACGCAAAAATCAGCAGATTTACACAATGGATTTACTGGAAAACTCCTCATCAATGTTCACCAAATCCCTAGTTAGTATTCTTAGCTCATTTTCCTGGTCCTGAATTTTGTCTTGAGTACACTTTCATGTTGATTTCCAGATGATTTTAACCTAAATATCACTCACCTTTTGAGATAAACAGTTCCAACAGCAGACCAATTCAGTCCTACTATCATGGAGACCAAGAGATACCCGTGGAACTTCAAGACCATGTAAGTGGGAAGAAAAAAAGCTGGAGAAAGTTATAAAAACGCTGGCCAAGTTTTGAACTTTCCTAGGAGCGCTGTGACGTCTAGTGTAACAAAATGGAAAATACCTAGCACAACTCAGACCAGGCCATCCTACTAAATAAGCAACTGAACAAGAAGGGCTAAGTGATCCAGAGGCCAGAAATGAGAGAGTGTCCAGACGTCAATACACTTCGCACTTCACAGATCTGGCCTCTTTTGGGAGAGTGGCTCGAGGGTCCAACATGAAGTCACATCTGTGTACAGTCATAAATGTGCTGAATTTATTATGATGTTGAAGGGAGAAATGTTTTGAAGTTTAACAGACACAAATATCAACCAGCAAGAGGATACATACTTTATAAAGGCATTGTAACCTCAGTGTGTTATCCAGAAATACAGATATCCGTGGTTCTTTGTGAAAGAAACTGTTCATATCATTCCAATCAAACTATGACTGTTACAAAAGGAACATTAAATTATTTTATGTATTCCAGTCTTTGTGAATATGCACTTTGAAGCACAACAATTGTTTAAAACAGTCAAAATATCAGCAGCATTGTGACAGGTTTCCTGTTTCCAAACCGGCTACAAGAAGAAAGCACAAATTAACTCTGGTGACAAGTATGGCTTTATTTCATGATATTTTATAATTATTCGAATAAGAGTAATGAGTAATTTAAACAATATTATCAAATTACAAAGAGCATGCTTCTCCACACTTGTCTGAGCCCTGTGCGACATAAAGGTGTAATATAATTGGCTTGTTGTCTAGATTGGACTGATCAGATATAATTGTTTGCAATTGGAGTAATGAATCTAATAATCCGATGACTGTTTGAGTATTTAAGGCTTACATTTAAGACTTAAATTTGCTGAGGTAGTACTATCCTTGCATGAATATATGATCATGGCCAAAAGAGAGCATATTTTTGTGTTATTTTAGAAATTTAGTAAGTAGTCACTCAGAAGATGCTTACTAAGGTTGTTCACGCCACAGATGCACGTGGCCAAGTTAGATTTTTACCCTCACATGTACGGATCACCTGTGACAGATTTTGGATGACAGTGTGACAACTGATTTATTACATTTGCTAATATGCTGCTGTGATGAGTTCAGACAAGCGGACTGTAAAAGGCTTATTAAAATATTTATAACCTATTAAAATATTTGCATGAGCGTGTTGTTCTGCAGCCATATTTGACTTGTTTGTTCTGAGACACTGTAATATGATCTTGTTACGAGTAGGCGGAGAGTGTTTGTTGCTGTGCCAGGTCTGAAAGCATACATCCGTATTAGTGTGAGGTTTGTATACACAACTAACCGGACAAAAGTTCACGGTTTGTGTATCTGTGTGAGTGTAAAATCATCTGTCTCTGTTTTGACACAGCTTTAATGTTCTAGTGTTGAATGACTTGTAGCAGAACCACTTCTTTGGATGCACGTCGACTGATATGCATTGAAAAGAAGTTTGCCAGGCTCAGTGTGTTATCCGTCTTCAAAGTCATTACTTAAACATCCAAAGTATTTAAAGCTCACCTTTAAAGATAAATACAAACAAGGGATTCTAACACTTGCTGCTACCTCCCATTGTTTCTGAGGCACCGGTGTCATCTTACAATGTTATGCACATGATTAACGGCCGCAACATTTCCTAAGGCTATGTAGAGTTCACAAATACATCATTTAGGATAACTGTGAAAAACAAAGGAATGCTCAGGGCCATTTCTCACATTATCTAATACATCACTAATGTAGTAGTCGTCAGATAGCAAACACCTCGGAGAGACTCACCGAGCAGTTGGAGGATTTTATGGGATGTCTGGTTTAGGTTAGTAGCTTGTGGTTGGGGATTGAGTCAGCCTTTATCGAAATCTGCATGCATGTGGTTTCAACACAGCCTATTCATATTAGTAGCTGCTGATCTTGCTTCAATTAAATGTTCTCTTCAGGGAATGTAATCCTCGCAGCCAATGCAGAACATAGTTGCTTTCTTCTTTATGAACAAGAGCGATTGAGGTCAAGAGTGTAGTCAAGAAAATATTAAATAAAGTTTTCGTCATTCAGCAGTCTTAAAATGAGGTTGATCCTGCAAGAAACTCGTCCTGCACATTTTGTGCTATGAACATGAATGAAACCTCAAATCAGGTTATTTAGGGGAAGTGTCCCATCACTTTTAAATAAACCAATAAGCCAATGCAATACACTGCTCAGAATACTTTAGCAACTGCATGGAAAAACTACTCAGAACATCTATGCATTTAGCAACATAATGAAACCACTCAGAATACCTTACTATAGCAACAACATAGCAATGTGCTGAAAATAACACTCATAACTAGCACCCTGGTAACCACAGACAACACTTTAATCCTGCATAGGTAGCACTATTCACTTTTTCTTCATTAAATGTACAAACATAGTTTCTTACATTTCCTGTTTGACACTATGTGTGTCTCCTTCAAATGTGAACAGAAGCCACGAAAACTAACCCAAACTTTTCAGTTGTCTGCGTGAGTCACTGGCTCTGATTATAGCCTTTTGTCTTGGACTAGAAGGGAAATGACAGATTTGGATACAGCATTATTGGTAACCACCAGATGTTGGAATGTGTTCCCCTTTTTTTGGCATTTCCTTTTGGTAACCATGGTGTCCGTTTTGCTGGCATGAGTCATCTGTCTGTTTTATCATGAGGGGAATTGAGTAGGGTGTGGTCTCATTGTGAAAGTTTCACTTTTTTTTGCGGCCACAGACTCTCTTTATCACAAGTGGACAGATTAGTCCAGAGCCAGCTTTACAGAACTTGGAATGTTCTGAAGAAAACTCTGCCTCCTTTCCCCTGTTTTCTTGTGTCAATATTTTCCTCCTGTTTTGGACGTTGCCAATGACTTTTTTCTTTTTACATCCCACCCCCCCTCTGCAGTAGAGATGTTCGGTAACAGCCAATGTCTTTGTGAGCAGGGCTGCGAGAGGGCAGCGCATGATTGGTCAGTTCGGGAAACGTGTGAAACAGCAGCAGGTATGACGGCAGAGGATTGGAATGCTCTGCCGTGGCTGGACAGGGCAAAAGAGTGGAGGAGAAGGAGAAAGTGTGGGTGTGGGTGGAAAGCAATGGGTGAGTCTAGAAAATTAAGGGATTTTATAGGAGCCATGGGTGCTGGAAAATATATGACACGCCTCACAAATGAGTTTTTTTTATTTTATCTCATCTATCACTTTAGGGAAAGCTTTTGGCTTTGATTTCCCCACAGGAACTGCAGTCTGAAAATGAATATGTGGTTTTGCCAGTTCTGCTTTAGGACCCAGTGTACACCTGACATTGAGTGGGGATCAAACACCCATATTTAAAGGGTTAGTCCATCCAAAAATTAAATTCTAGCACCATTTACTTCTCTGCATGTTGTTTCAAACCCAAAACTACCATGGTTTCCACAAAATCAATCCCGTAGCAGATCTAGGCAGGTGGAGCTGGGGGAGGTGGAGGGTTTGAGATGAACTCTGATAGCGCTGCAGCTTGTAGATTGCATGTAAAGATCAGTCCACCCAAAAATGAAAATCTGGCACCATTTACTCCTCCTCATGTCATTTCAAACCTGTATGACTTTCTGTCTTATGTGAAACATGAAAGAAGATATTTTGAAGAATGTTGGTAACCAAACAGTGTCAACTCCCATTGATTTCATTGTGTTTTTTGACCATACAGAAGTTGATGGGAACCGAAACTATTTGTTTACAAACATTCTTAAAAATATATTTTATGTTCTGCAGAAGAAAGTAATGATCACGAGTTGAGGGTCAGTGAAGTGACAGAATTTTATAGTCCTATTTTGGTTGCACTATCCCTTTGATTAAGTCAGGTTCCTTTTCAAAGATGAGGTCATGTCACACAATGTCCTTTCTGGCATCTGCCTAATTTGAATTTTACTGAGTGACCTATTGAGTTTGTGCCAAATACCAGTTCGATGCACAGCCTTTGATATCAACAACAAAAGATATTTTAAGCATCTTCTCCTCCCTTTTAAAAAGTTAATAATCCTATTTTTGTTATCCTAAGTATGCATAATTAGATGGTTGTCTGCAGTTTATTTATTTTTTGCAATTATCATTGGTTTCTTCATCAGAAAAACCTGCAATCCATTTTTGGGTTGCGACCCACCAGTGTAAACCGCTGTGCTTGATTATACAGTTATGTCATCTTTGTTTGGAAAAGTGAGGAGGAGGAAACCCTTAATTTATATACGTTCCAACATATGGAAATGGTTAAAATCGGTGTGTTTTGGATGGTAAGTATTAGTCATAGTTGAAGGCTTTTGAGTTGATAATCATTGGGTTGCCTAATCCAGATTTTATCTGCCATCTCTTTTATTCTTCCTAATCTCTCTATCTCTTTTTTTCCCAGGGATTGCATAACACACCTTTTCTTTCCTGATTCGTGACCCAAAAGAAAGTATGTACGGCTGCAACCAGATTTCTGAGAAGGCAGAAAAACCTTAGAGTGACTCCCAGACGTACACCACTACTAACCCAAAAGCACAAGAAAAGTCAGCTCCAATTTGCTCAAAATGATATAAATAGGCCACAAAAGTTTTGTGATTCTGTTCTGTGGAGTAGGGCTGCACAATTAATTGCAATTAACATGAAATCGCGCTTAAACTGATTTTGCTTATTGCGATTATTTTTTATGCGCATCTTGTCAGTGAAGTACGGCTCTGTGATCAGTAGTAAATGCTGCTCCATCTGAAAGCACTGCGAGTTTGAGTCACTTATAACGTGCATTTGAAAAAGCAACACGGGTCAAACATCTTTCCAAACTAGAGAAGCATTTATGAACATCTTGTCCAACAAAAGACAACATTTAATAAATCAATCAAAGCGTTTCAATCTTCTGTTTATTCAGCTACAGCGATAGTATGAAGCCCATTGGGATTTTCTGGATTGATGTGCGTTGTCTACTTCTGTGGGGCATATTTGGCGTGTCTGCGTGAGAGCGCCCTCTGGCTTTCAGATGGAGCAGCATTTACTACTGATCACAGAGCCGTACTTCACTGACAAGCTGCGCATTAAATAATCGCAGCCTTTGCCAAATCGCTTGCGGTTTCATTGCGATTAATCGTGCAGCCCTACTGTGGAACGATGAAACAAAACGCCTCGGTTACAACTGTAACCTCGGTTCCCTGAAGAGGGAACGAGCGTTGCGTCGAGTTTGACGCTATGGGAACGCTTTGCGTGATGACGTCTTGAAGCACATGTAAAATCAGTCCAATGGTGTGGCGGAACGTCAGAGGCGGGTGACGTCACGTACCAGGAAGCTATAAAAGCCGGCCCGAAACAGAAAACGAAAGCTTCGTAAAGTCTGAAGTCGTGTTGACAGGCATGAAGGAGATATGGCAAGGTGACGCAACGCTCGTTCCCTCTTCAGGGAACCGAGGTTACAGTCGTAACCGAGGCGTTCCCTTTCAAGGGAACTCGCGTTGCGTCGAGTTTGACGCTATGGGAACGTCTATACCAACGCCTCCATAGCTACAAATGTCTGTCCTGTGTGAAATCTGGTGAGCAGCACTAGGAAGACAAAACATGAGACCCTGGAGCAGAGTCTAGATCCAGAGAGTAGAACCTGACGAAAGTGTGCGGTGAGGACCAGCCTGCCGCATCACAAACGTCCTGTAACGAAACTCCTGATATAAGGGCCTTAGAGGCCGCCATACTCCTCGTAGAGTGCGACCGGACAGCCAAAGGAGAAGGCTGTCCAGCCGCCTCATAAGCAAGTGAGATAGTCTCAACCACCCACTGCTCATCCTTTGCTTAGACACTGGACCTCCCTTGTTAGGGGAGCAAATGTCACTTTTACACCACAGGGCAGCTCTGTGGACATACGCGTCTAACGCCCGAACAGGGCAAAGCAAATTATTAGCCTCCTGGTCCGATTTCGAAAGGGAGGAGGACCTCCAAGTGCCACGAGGGAAACGAGATACCAAAGGGGTCTTTCCCCACAGACATTCCACCCAAAGGACTGTGGTAAGCACCTACGGCCGCCACACAAACCTTTAAAGTGGACGGGGTCAGACCTGCAGTGAACCGGTCCTGCAGGAACTCCAGAACTGTACCAATTGGGCAGTTGACTGGATCCAACCGACGGTCACTACACAAAGAGGTGAATACTCTCCAGTTCAGGGCATAAAGTTTCCTCGTGGAGGGAGCTCTGGACTGTAGAATGGTCTCAACAACCTCAGTTGAGAGACCTGACTCTATGAGCTGGGCCCCCTCAGAGGCCAAGCCCACAGGTTCCACAGTTCTGGGCGGGGGTGAAATATCGAGCCCTCCGCCTGGGACAGAAGGTCCCTCCTGACGGGTAGCTCCAGAGGAGGCCCGTCGAGGAGCGACACAAGATCGGGAAACCATACTCTGCCCGGCCAGCGCGGGGCTATAAGAAGCAGGCAAACCCGGTCCCTGCGAACTCTCTCCAGAACTCCCGGGAGCAGAGCAACTGGGGGAAAAGCGTACAGACGTAGCCTCGGCCACGTCTGCACCATAGCATCCAGTCCAAAGGAGCTGGATGCGTGAGGGAGAACCAAAGTGGACAGTGAGACGTCTCTCGAGACGCAAACAGACCCACTTATAATTTCCATATCAGCTCCACCACCTCGGGGGTGGAGCCACCATTCCCCGGGCCTCGGCCCCTGTCTCGACAGAGTGTCTGCTCCTATATTCTGGACCCCGGGGATGTAGGCTGCCTTGAGTGACAGCAACTTCCCCTGGGACCACAAGAGGATATGGCGTGCCAGCGCAAACCCCCTTGATATAGGCGACTACCGACGTGTTGTCCGTATGTACTACACATGGTGTCCCCTGAGACCTGTGATAAAGCTCCTCAGAGCCCGGAAGACAGCTAACATCTCTAGGCTATAGAATGCCAGGAACGATGATGGTCTTCCCACAGACCTTGAGATGAGCGACCCTCAGGATCGCTCCCCAACCCGTGAGGGAAGCATCCGTCGTTAGCAGTTTGCGACGACAAGGAGCTCCCAGCACTGGGCCCTGGGACAGGAACCAAGGTTTCTTCCACATAACCAAGGCACGTAGGCATCACCGCGTGACCTTGATTGTGCGAAATGGGTTGCCCCTCGGGGAAAAACCCTCTGGTCCTGAGCCACCACTGCAGGGGCCTCATGTGCAGCAGTCCAAAAGGTATCCCGTTGGAAGCTGCTGCCATGAGACCCAACAGTCTCTGGAACTGTTTGACAGTGAGTAGCTGGCCTAGCTTTACACTTCTCACAGCTGCCAGGATCGAAGCGTGGCGATGACAGGCGCGCCTGCATCGACACTGAATCCCAAACCACGCCTAAAAAAGTGGTCCTCTAAAATAGAGAAGCACACTCTTCTTGGCGTTCAGCCGTAACCCCAACTCTTTCATATGGGCGAGAACAACATCTCGATGTTGAACCGCCATCTAATGCGACTGAGCTAAAATCAACCAATCGTCGATGTAGTTCGTGATGCGAATACCCCGGAGGCGCAGAGGCGCCAGAGCTGCATCCACGCATTTGGTGAAAGTGCGGGGTGATAAAGCCAGGCCGAATGGAAGAACTCGATATTGGTATGCTTTGCCCCCGAAAGCAAACCTCAGGAACTTCCAATGACACGGACGGATGGAAATATGCGTCCTTGAGGTCTATCGTGACAAACCAGTCCTCGGACTAATCTGTGGCACGATTGTCTCAATGTTAACATTTTGAACTTGAGCTGCATGACAACTCGAAGACCTAAAATGGGACGCAATCCCCCGTCCTACTTTGGAACTATGAAGTACCGGCTGTAAAACCCGGTTTCCCTGTTGGAGGGAGGTACATATTCTATGGCCCCTTTCTCTAACAGAGTGTTTACTTCCTGTTCCATAACCAGAACCTGCTCGGGGCCCACCATTGTGGGCAGGACCCCCATAAACCGCGGTGGGCGTTACTAGAATTGTATCTAATACCCTTTTTCCACGGTCTGCAGGACCCAACGAGAAACATTTGACAGTAGCTTCCACGCTGTCAAAGATTCTACTAGAGGTACCAGTCTCTCGAGACTGGTTTCTGGATTTTGTTGCTGTTGAGTAGTCGGTTCGTCGCCCTGTAACGGCGCACCGGCAGGGAACGACCAAACAGACTGCTCTAGCACCCTCCTCAGAGGGGGCGGGCATCCCGAGGCCACTACGTTTCCGGGTGGACCTTGAGATATGTGCTCGCCGGAGACCGCTGCGCCCTGTAACGCCGGAGGCGGCAGGGTTGGCAGAACGGTCCCCTGAGGGCACCGAAGAGAGACGGGCACCGTGAAAAGAGGTGTTAACCGCTCTGCTTCGGGGGGACTACCCTCATTTGTCCTGAGCCCTCAGACATCAGGACTTTTTCCCAGCAGCCTTCTTGGCGGTAATAACGGTCCGCAGATCCGTTTTACCCCTCGAAGACTGCTGGGTTTGAGAGCGCCCTCCGTGTCCCCGAGATTTTTGTGGGGGAGCACGGGAGGAAACGCTCTGTTTCTGAGTGGCGCGGTGCTCAGCGCTCTTTTTAGAGGAGTGAGGCTGCTCCCGCTCAGCAGCCTCATAGAAAGAACGGCGGGGGAGAAGTTTCTGAAGTGCAGCTGCCTGTTTTGAAGCTTCTTGTGACTTTGCTACAGCACTATTAACTGCGTCTCCAAATAACCCTTGCGTGGATACTGGTGCATCTAAAAGAACATGTTTTTCTTTGTCCTTTATGTCACTTAAGTTGAGCCACAGATGCCTCTCAGTGGCCACCAGGGCTGCCATAGAGCGGCCGATGGATTTAGCCGTCTCCTTGGTGGCCCTGAGAGACAAATCCGTGGCTCTACGCAGTTCAGACACCGTATCAGCACTAATACCCCCGCCCTCCTCAAAATCACCCAATAACTCAGCCTGGTAAGCCTGCATTATGGACATTGTATGTAAACACGCTGCAGCTTGACCGGCGGCGGCATAAGCTTTATGAACCAGGGAAGAAGTAACTTTTACTGGCTTGGATGGAAGTGCAGGAGCCTTCAGAGATGCCGTTGCTGGAGAGAGATAGCTCGCGAGCGTCTCTTCCACCTTCGGCATCTCCCCATAACCATGCTCTTTATAATTGTGAATGGATGAATAGTGTGATGTTTGTGCAGTATACACTCGATATGACACTGGTTTCGCCCACGATCTCGACACCTCGGTGTGGAGATCGGGGAAAAACGGCAGGCTCCTGCGCTGGGGCTGCGCACGAGATGGCAGGAAGCGTTCGTCGAGCTTACTTTTCGAACGAACGTCCTGCCTATCTTCTGGCCACTCAATAGACAGTCTGTCAACAGCTCTAGTAATGACATCGAGCAGTTCCTCAAACGCATGAGACTGAGGTGGCGAATCCTCAGACTCAGCTACAATACTCACAACATCCAACTCCTCAGAGCTGGATAGTTGCAGTACTGGTACCTCTATCGGGGGGGGAAGAAACCGCAGCGCGTGCTTCCACACCCTGATAAGAGGCACTGGATCTATCAGACGGATGCTGAGATAAGGCAGAGCCCGTCTCAACATCCACTGATAAATCCATCTGTGAACCCCAGGTCTGAGATCGACGCCGTGCCTCGGCAGCGGCGGGACCCGAGCCCTGGGGAGCGTGGTCGGGATTGAACCGAGCCAAGCGGGATCGGAGCGTACGCAATGGAAGCGCACAGCAATGCACACAGTCACCACCCTCGAGTGCTGACTGGGCATGCTCCTCTCCCAAACAAACAACACAAAGAGTGTGTGTGTCACCTCCCGTTAAATAACGCGGGCAGGGATGGACACACACTCTAAACTGCTGCTCGCTCGCCATACTGAATATATATATATATGATATAGACAGACAACACCAAATATACAGACAGATTTCACACAGAGCGCAACTGAAGACTCAGAAAGCATTCGTTTTCTGTTTCGGGCCGGCTTTTATAGCTTCCTGGTACGTGACGTCACCCGCCTCTGACGTTCCGCCACACCATTGGACTGATTTTACATGTGCTTCAAGACGTCATCACGCAAAGCGTTCCCATAGCGTCAAACTCGACGCAACGCGAGTTCCCTTGAAAGGGAACTGGAACCTTTCGGCCCTGTGGATCAGAGGTATGTCTGGAGGAAGAAGAATGAAGCATATGCTGAAATGAACACTCTGTCTACAGTTAAGCATGGTGGTAGCTTGATGATGCTCTGGGGCTGCTTTGTATCCTCTAGCACTGGAAACCTGCAGCATGTGGTAGGCAAGATGGATACATTGATGTATCAAGAAATCCTAGGAGAAAACATAATGCCATCAGTGAGGAAGCTGAAGATTGGGCATCATTGGACCTTCCAACAGGACAATGTTCCCAAGCACACCTCAAATTCCACCAAGGCTTGGTTTCAGAAGAAGTCCTGGAAGGTTCTACAGTGGCCATCACAGTCACCTGACTTGAACCCCATAGAAAATATCTGGTGGGATTTGAAGAAAGCAGTTGCAGCATGCAAACCCAAGAATATTACTGAACTGCAACTGATTGCAACTGCAACTGAACTGAACTGATTGCAACTGTATAATCCATTAATCATGCCAATATTGTACATTTGAGAGCTTTTAACCAAGCGACCATAAAATACAAAAGTGTGAAAGGGTGAAAAAGAACAAGCCATTGTATAATTTACGATGAAAAACATTAAATTGACATTCCCAGAATTCCCTGCGTGACACTTTAGATTATATGTATTTTCGTTGAAATAACCATTTCTTATTGTTCTTTTTCCAATCATTTATGTACTGTCAAAAACTGCTCTGACACACATGAGTTGAAGTTCTAAAGTTGAGCCACCCCCTTTACAGGAACTAAAGCATATTGGAGTAAATTTCAAGCTTTATTAAATATGACTACAGGAACAAGGTGATGTAATATTGTATTTCATAAAATGTCACATAGGAATTTCAAAATACAAGCTATATATTCAGCACAGTGTGTATCACTGTAGAATCTGAAGAGCTGCTGGATTCATTGCAACAGGAAGTAGGAGAGCAGAAAACAGCAGAGGAACAGGAAGATCTGTGTGACACTGAGCACCGTTACACAGGTTCCCCTCACAACATGAGATGCCCTGGACACTACCAACTGATGATGTGGTATCACAAATAGATTTAGAGGCACATCCTTTTACAACCACTGACTGGCCTCCAAAAGGCCCTGATGAAAATAAAGAAAAAAAGATTAGTCTAAGCTGGACATTGCTATATATGCGATTTGTATCAACTGTTTAAAATGAAACATGGAGAAACAAAAACAACATCTTCTTTGTCCTTCATTCCCTGAACAGCTCAATATTCTTCACTCCGCCCAAGTAGCAGTGCTTCGCCTTCTGAGAATATAGTTCCCAGTATGTATACGGTTAGAAGATGGCTGTGTCTCATGTGACCTTGTTATTTGTACACGCTGTGACTATACAAATCACAACATGTAAATAGGAAAATGTTGGCATTATTTTGTCACTTATTGGGAGCAGTATGCTAGCTGGAGCCATTTACCTCCAGTCTTTGTGCTAAGCTAAGCTAGCAGTGGGTGCTTCAGACAGAGTTACGGCACGCGCGGAGATGAAAAGGGTATGTATGGACTTATCTAACTCTGGGGATACAGTGAATAAGCTAAAGTCCCAAAAAGTCGGCGTGTTCCTTTAATGAACACATCAGACAGAGCTTTTTTCATTTTCAACACATTCTTATGCACATGACTAAAATTTGTGTGAAGAGTAATCATCTCTTGAGGAAAATGTTTTTTTTTTTTTTTTTTTTGGTCTGGTCCAAAACAAGAAAAATATAATAACCATTTTCCAAGCTGCATGTCTGATGTATGATTATGGGGATTATGAGGATGCTGGAGCCTAGTAGGTAAAATATATTTTTAATACTTTATTTAAGGTTTTTAGTGTTGCAAAAAAAAAAAAAAAGATGGTTCATACAGTATTTTGTTATAATTAAATTAGTAATTTCATTTTATACAAGCAAAAATATGGGTCTGGATCACACTCTTACTCTTTTGATATATCAAGATATTATTTTAAGCAATACTTCAGTATAGGCTTATTGAAAATAACCACCCAACTTAAGCAAGCAGTGAAGCATGCAAACAGATCTCCTGTATTTCTCATGTATATTAGTGTGTATTTCCCTCTTTACCTGTAATTTTTTTTTTTTTTTTTTAAATAAAAGTTTTTTTTCCACACGGACAAGGCCTAAATCTGTATAGCTGTATACGTAAAAAAAAATTATCGTATACTATCGGCGTTTCGTCCAGACGGATCCGGCGTTTTGGGAGCCTGAAATCGCTATTTTTTTAAACTGGGTCCCAGAGTGTAAGGGATAAGGAGGTTCAACCAACTCTGAGTTAAAACTTGAACCCTGAGATGAGAAACTCTTAGTTTTCGGTTTCAGAACAGTTTTCCGGTTTCATGAAAAGCCATGATCAATGGAGCTCCGAAATTACGATTCGCCATGGCAACAGCACCCAACAAAAAGGCAGTCCGCATACTTCCGAGTCAATACACACGTTTAATTCTTAATCACTGTTATAATATCAGAGGTGAAAACTGACAGGATGGCAAGTTATGAAATAATACTCATTTACATGGTATCCCACGAAAAAAAAGAAAACAAAACATGGCAGCAGCTAAAAATGAAGTATAAAAACATAATTCAATCAGGTAAAGCTTTAAGCATAGGAGGTTCATGGGTATGGGCTACATGACTTTACAAACATTTGACATATTAAATAAATATCATTCAGTGTCTATTTCGATGTGCAGCAGCTTTTTTCACTTTTCACGTAAATGTTCTCTAATCCAACCTGCTACATGCCAACAGCAAGAAGGCAGAGACTCGCAAAACACCACCACCACTGACAGATGAAGAGGAGATCACCACTATACCAAGTATTGAAAGAATATTAAAATGCAACAGGAAAAAGAATATCCGTTGCTTTCGTATTTGTAGGAAATAAAGATGACCAAACGAGTTGAATAATTTGTGTGTATTTAACAGTGGTGGTGGTGGTTACGGCATAGCCTATATATCTATTAACCTTCCATTCCATACAGTAATCAGTTTCATTTTTGTAAGTTTTGATGATGGAATCTGCATGTCATCAATGCATTCAACTACATGGAAATCCTAAAGTAAATTATAATTATTAGGTTATTTTCAGAGGTCGCAGTAATCAAGTGAACGTCATTTATCAGACAAGCCTCATTTAAACCGATTACTGCACCACTGACCTGCAATCTTGTTAAACTCCTCTTTGTTTGTGCCCAGGAAACACAAACCTTCTAAGAAAGAGCGTGAGAGTGAGGCACACTTTCCTTACCTCTCTCACAGCTCCATACAGCGGCCTTACTAATGTGCTCTGCATTGCCAATGTTATATAGAAAACTACCATTTAAAAAAAAATGGTACCGCTCAAAATAATATGCATGTGGATATGGCAAAAAAAAAAAATATATATATACCTTTCCCGACATAAATGCAACTCCCTACGAATTAATGCAGCCTCCTCATCTACAGGAACCTGTATAAAAGGACATGACATTTTTGTCACTTTGATGGTGTCTGCATAATGAAAATAAGCGTATTCAGTGGAATGTACCTGCACTGCAAAAGTTTCATACTTAGTAAGTTTGTCTAAATATCTAAAGATTCTTAAATCAAGATGCATTTTCTACATAAAAAGGACATAAGGTATTTAGTCCTGTTTCTTGGGGGAAAAAAATATTAAAGTGCATTTTTCTTATTTTGCCAATTATCTGGCAGATCATTTTACTTGTTTTATGTAAAATGCATGTAGAATTTTTAGATATTTGTACTTGAAATAAGACAAAAATGCTCAGTAAGAAAAGCATTTTTGCAGCGTAAATGAATTAATTAAGTATTTAAACATCGCTTACGCTTTAAAAAGGGGGAGGAGACTGAAAGAAACTCTGGGTTTACTGAAGAAAACCTGCTCCAGACCTGGGGTGTGTTTTCCAAAAGCATCATTAGCCAACTGTGGTCGCAAGTTCTGTCGTTTTCAGCATAGTTAAACAAGTCATGTTTCACGAAACCATAGTTCTAACGAACATTCGCAAACAGCAGCGTAAAGTTGTGTGGTTGGAACGACAGCTCTCGACCTGTGTTTAGAAGCAGAGTTTCTTGTTTGCATAACATGTGGACTCAATAATTCCTTATCTTGAGCCAAATAAGCAAGCTGACATTCAGTACAATCTATATCTTTTATTTAGAATACATACAAATGTCATTTATGTCTTTTAGTTTGTCAAGAGATTTAAAGCACTGTTTTTGAAGAGTGGGCATGTGCGAACGTGCTCTACTGGCCAAGACCGAGCCTATGGTTGAATCTAGAAATAAAGCAAAATAACAGAGAAAAATATGAGATAGTCCTCAGATACCATGTCCGTAATTTATCGCAAAACATCTAGCATTAATTCTCAAACAGATTCATTAAAATAAGTTATTACTCCACTACCTGCGTGACATCATTAACCGATGTGGTTGAGCTACCAATTTGCGACAGTACAGTTTCGGGAAACAGTCGTGACGAGCTAGTTGGTTTCTTCAATGATGCAACGTACTATGGTAGGTAAGCAACGAGTTACGTCGTTGTACGGGAAACACACCCCAGGTTAGGTTCACAGAGTAAGTTACCATGGTAACTGATTCTGAGTACAAGTTACCTCTCTTTCAGAAACGGATTTGACTTAGCCTGCTTTCTCAGGTTTGAGTTACCTCCCATTCTGAAAAGGAAAATCCAGTTTCCCTCATTTCAGGGTTAACATACTCAGGGTTTTCACTTAACCTCCTTTCTGAAAAGGGGCCCCTGGAACAGAACCAACATAAAGCGACATAGAACTGACAACTGAACTTCTTCTGTTGTTTAAATGGCGGTTGGCAAACCAACTAAAAGGTGCATTGTCCGCCACCTACTGGATTGGAGTATGGAGCACTACTTGGTTGAAAACACTTGGTTGAGAAAATTTAAATCTTTTTTTACCAGTCCTGTATCATTTAAAGGTTTTAATAATTCCTCATGTATTATATAATTTGTTCCTTCTCCTAATATTTCCTTAAGTGAATAATTGCTTACACACCCCTATCCTTTAGTGACTGAACTAATTTAAGTCTTTCTCTATTGTATGCTGTACATTCTAGTAATATATGATTTACTGTTTCTGGATATCCACATTTAATTGCAATTACCAGTTTCATGTTTACCTATTTTATATAAACTTTGATTCAGTGTTGTATGCCCAATATGTAATCTTGTCATTATCACATCCTTTTTCCTGTTATTAACAGTTGTTCTATCCACCCCCACATTTCTTTGTATACTATACAGATGTCGCCCTCTTATTTCATTGTCCCATATCCTCTGCCACCTCTTTTTCACTTCAGTTCCAATCAGCCCCTTAGTTTCCACTTTACTCATCTGTACTCTGATGTTGATCTCAGGATCTTCCAACGACTCCTTTACCAGTTTATCAGCTTCCTCATTCCCCTTTACTCCGACATGGGCTGGAACCCACAAAAAAACTCACATTTACGCCTAAGTGCTTTATACTATATAACTTCTGTAATGTTTCATTTAAAATATCTTGTCTTGCTGAGGGTGTTCCACTTTCTAAACTTTGCAGAGCTGATTTTGAGTCTGTACATATCACACTACTTTCAGGCTGCTTTTCTTCTATCCATTGTAAGGCTAAGGATATGGCTATCAATTCTGTTGTAAAAACAAATATAAGATCTGTTGCTCTTTTTGATATTTTAATATTGTACTGATGAATATACACTGCTGCAGCTGCTCTACCTGATTTAGGATCTTTTGATCCATCTGTGAATATTTGAGTCATGTTGTTGTATGCTTGACTAATGTATTGTTGAACGATTACTTTTAATGGCAAATTTGGTTCATTCTTGTGTATCTCTTTATGTATGAGTAGGTCTATGTCTGGCACTGGGTATAACCATGGGGGTATAGATGGAATTATAACAGAAGGAGCTACTTCTATATCGGTTATACCCGTTTCCTGTGCCTCCTTATTTGCTACCCAGCCAAAACTATTTATACTTCCATACTCATACTCCCAACAGTTTTCCAGTACCTTTTTAACTGGATGTCTTTCATCATGTCCTTTTACATTGACCCAGTATCTCACTCTTAACATTCTCCTACAAACTTCTAGTGGCATTTCTCCCATCTCTACTTGAATAGATGGTACTGGAGATGTTGTAAATGCTCCACAGCTGGAGCATTTACCTTGATCTTTTTGAGCCATGTTTCTGATGCAGAGCAGTATATCAGACTACCATAATCTATTGCAGGTCTTATTAATGAGCTATATATTCTTCTTAAAGACTGTCTACTTGCTCCCCACTCAACCCCAGCCAAGCACCTCATTTTAACTTGTTCCAATTCATGACCATACATTTTTATACTTACTCTTATGTTTTTTCTCCTTCTTGTGAAACAAATTACCTGCGTTTTTGCAATTGAGATACAACTGAACTGAACCAAACACAGGGTGTAAATACACAGGGACTAATCAAGTAAACGAGACACAGCTGACATGACTAAAGAGATAATTGATGAATAGGTGACAGGAATACAGACACACAGGGAAACATGAACTGAACACTTTCTTCTTTCAGCCAAACACAATCTAAGTTTTATCAAAAAAATATCCTGGCTCTTCCAAGCTTTATAATGGGAGTGAATGGTACCTTAGATTTTGAAGCCCAAAAGCGCATCCATCCATCATAAAAGTAATCCATACGGCTCCAGGGGGTTAATAAAGGCCTTCTGAAGCAAAGCGATGTGTTTTTGTAAAAAAAAAACAAAAAAAAAACTGTATTTATAACTTTAAAGACTAAACGTAAGCTTAGATGAGAGTAGACGCCTCTCACGGTTCAAACAAACAGGGCTGGGCAACAAACTCAAGCTCCTCCTACATTTCTCTGTAAAAATTATCGTTTCAGACTTCTAATTCGGGACCAGTGTTTTGTCTTGCTCTGTCCTCTGCGCTTCCGCATTCATCAATACGTCATGCGTCGGGTCAAAGGTCACTCTTCCGCCAGAACTAGACTCGCGCAAAAAAGCCAGTTATTATAATTTATAAAGTTTTAAATATGGATATTTTTCTTACACAAATGCATCGCTTCGCTTCAGGAGGCCTTTACTAACCCCCTGGAGTGGTATGGATTACTTTTATACACCTCATAAGCACATTTCAATCATGACAACTCTCGGAATAGTTTTAGCATGTTATTGAATATGGCAATGTTAATGTATTTGGTCTTGGAGAACTAGATACACTGCTGCTGTAGATTATTGCTGCTGCTGCAGAGCAAGTATGTGTCATGTTTTGGGTTTGTTCTTGTCATGTTTCTGTGTCATGTTTTGTTTCCATGTCTGTCATGTGATTCCCTGTTTGTCATGTGATCCTGCCATGTCTTGTCATTGGTTAATTGTCTGATCATTGTTCACAGGTGTCCCTTGTTTTGCCAATAGTCTGTGTATTTAAGCCCTCATGTTTGCCATGTGTCTTTGTCAAGTATTGTTTCCTGTAGTCTGCTGTTGTTCATGTTCATGGTTTTCATGCCATGCCATGCCATGTTTTTGTTTCATGTTTTGTTTTAGTTATAATAAACTGCACTTGGGTTCTCATCTCTCAACTTGCCTCCAGTGGATCCTTATTACAGAATGGACTTGCTACTGCTAATAGATTCACAGACGCGCTGCTGTGAGAATGTAAGATCTGTTGCTGCTGCTGCATAAATAGACATACATCAATCCCGTAGCAGATCTAGGCAGGTGGAGCTGGGGGAGGTGGAGGGTTTCAGATGAACTCTGATAGCGCTGCAGGACTAGCTTATAGCAAACAACGAACCAGACTGTTTAAATGTTGAGCAAGTAATCTCATTGGCTGCAGGATCAGCAGAGGCCAATCAGCTTGTGCCAAGCGGTAATGATGTGATTGCTTGCAGATTGCATGTAAAGGACCGATCAGCCTGCGCTCTCTAGAGTTTCATGACTTTATTTATTTAGATATTCATTTATATTTATTTAATGCTTTTCTTTAAAAAAATAAACATGACAATACTACAAGCTACATATACACTGATGAAACTACCCCCGCTCTAAAAGTCTGGCACTGTTTACCTTTGTACATCTTTCATTATTAATGAAACTGCATTATTAATAAAGTCAAATGTGCTTGGACCCATGCTGTTGCACCACACCTTTTACTGATACCTGCAAACTTCATCCGGTGATAAGAGCACAATTCAAGTGTCTTTTTTTTTTTTTAATTGCATGCCAAAACCACTATTCAGACAGCTGCACCTCTGCTCTAATGACAGCAAAACAAACTGTGTTAATGAAACACAATTCCCTGGACAGGTCTCTAGTGCTGATAGTATTTACACTAGTTTACTCCCATAGGATCCACCCAAGCAAAGCACACATGACGGAGCACTGGATTATGTCGCGTGACTGGGGAACATTTGCAAATGAGCTACGTTGTGTTTATGTGAGGCACTGAAAAAAAAAAAAAAAAAGTTCTCCCTCAGTGTTTTTGCTTTGTTTTCCAGTACAGCTGTCTAAAAACTCTTAAATCAAGGCACATTTACTTAAGAAGCAATATTACATAATATAAAAAGTCTTGTTTTCTTAAAAAATATATACAAATTTAAAGGAGACATATCATGCTTTTAAATCGTTCCTTTTTACATATAAATCATACATTTGTAGTCTATATAAAGCGGAACTGCAATGCTTGGGTCTGAATTCCTCATTATTATAGCTCCACAGGCCCCTTTTCTACCCCTTTTCTGATGTGCGTCTGAGAGCAACTCGTTTTGGTGCGGTCTCTTTTAATACAATTGAGACACTTCATACCCCGCCCCCTCTCCAGGTTGTAGCGGTGACACTCGGTTCAACTCCACCCCGTTCGGCCATTTTTGTAGTTTGATAGCAGAGATACGATTATCTAGCGGCACAGAAACGTTTTATTCACGTTATTAACAAAATGTCAACAACGGAAGACTTGTCCAGCCAGCCTTACATGTTCGAGCCAGAGTCGGAGCCGGAGCGAGATGAAAATGAAGACGACGAACCTGCAGAACAACGTCTTCATATGGATGTATCGCAATGGTGTGTACTGTATTTACACATGAAACTTTGGTCTTCCGACCTTTTACCACCGTGTCGATTTATTTTGATTAATATGTGCGAGGGAGAGAGGGCAAGACAGCGTCTAGTTTGGAGACGGTAAAGTCTTGTTTACACTTTCGCCTGGCTCCGAAGAGAGGGCGCGCGCGACCGGGTCTATCTCTCTCTGCTCGTTCTTTCAGTTAAACATGCGGCCTGTCACGAGCGCGGCAGTTCATCTACATTAGACGGTGTAATGAAGCGTGTGGGTTACTACATCCAACAACCGAACATTTTAACTTACCCTCTCGTAACTTCTGCATCCTTTAGCTTGGACTACAAAATTGCAGCGAGAAATAAAAATGGCGGATTGCTCGAAGTGTTGGGCCGGAAGTCAATGTCCTTATTTGGCAGTTCCGCTGCAAATACTGTGACGTAATAGTTCAAAAAACGTCATAGAGAACAGAAAAATCGGAACAGGTTGAAAAATATGACCAAAACAGAATATAAAGATATCAACGAAGCACCTGAAGAGAATAATTTCAACTTTTCTGTACTTCTAAACACTCCAAATATACAACAAAATGCATTTAAGGGCTAAAAAAGTGGATTTAGCATGATATGTCCCCTTTAAGTGACTCTATGCTTAAAACAAGAAAAAAAAAATATCTGCAATGGGGAAATAAAGAAAAATACATTTGTTTTCCCTTTAAATTAAGTTGATGTCTTTATTATCCCATTGGCAGATTTGTTTTCTTGTTTTAAGCATGAAGTCACTTAATTATGATTCTGACAGAAATTAAGACTTAATATCTGTTTTGCTTCTGAAGTAAATGTGTCTTGATTTAAGAATGTTTAGATATTTGTACTGGAAAACGAGACAAAAATATTGAGAAAAAAATTAAAAAAAATTGTCAGTGGGAATCTTTGAGTCTAAGAAACATAATATAGTCCAGCCAAAACTAGAGAGGCGAGAGGGTAATGACTCAGGACGAGGGGGAGATTTTTTGGTATTTTTTGGAGTCAATGAGTGTGCTGGCGTCCTTGAATCCCCCGCAGGAGATGGGGGGAGAAAATGAGAAGAAGAGAGATTGGGTTACGCAAGACAGAGTGAAAAAGTGCAACAATGTGTGAAAGACCTTGAATGCATGAGAACAAGCGAGAAGAGAACAGGACCTTTTTCTTGCATTTTGTTTGTTTTAATGGCCAGGACAGACAAAAAGAAAGAGAGAAAAGAGGAATGCAGATGGAAGTGGGTAGACGGAGCAGCAGGACGCTGTTATTTCCTCCGCAGTGAGTGTGTATTGTTCCGATAACAGCTGTCTGGAGCGCTCGGACCAGCATGGAGGATAGCCTTTCCTGATGCCCCCTCCCTAACTTTCCCCGGTTGTTTTGGAAACCGCTTCACACATGGTTTATTAGGTATGCAGGGGGCATGCGATATGGGAGGCTTGATTTCACTTATCTTCAGTTTTACCCATAGATACTGATGTCACAACAATGAGGCGTCACCGTAACGGAAATGGTCTCACTGTGAAGGTGAAGGAGAAGTGAGGAGTGTGAAAAAAAAAAGTAAAAGGACACGGCAAGCCCGTTGCAATTACCTGTAGAACACCTGCAAACTGTACTTCTGCCCTCTACTGTAATAAATGAGAAGTGTAATGAATTGCCACCAGAAAGCCATTATATGATCATTTGTAATAATAGCCTAATTCATGTGAAGCCTACTTGAGATATTAACTTAATAAAGGTATAAAATAAATGTTCCTCTCAGGGTATCTGCAGTTTTTTAAAAAAAATATCATCAATACTTAAACCAATGTCAGTAAATATACTGAATGAAACAAGTCTTATGTTCTAATACAATACAAATTAGAGGTTGACCGAAATTGGATTTAATTGGAACGTTAGGTAATGTTTTTATTATTTACTTCCTGTGACAGAGAGAAGAGAGAGAAATGCACTCTACAATCATTACAATATAAACACCATAAAGTAAACACTGTCTTCATTTATCAAAAGGACAGTAGATCATTAACAACCGCTTGGTATAAATGCACAGTATTCATTGATTGCAAACTGCTATGAAACTGAGAGCCTGTAGAACGTGCAAGAGCATCATGTTTCGACTTTGAATGTGCATTTATTAATGAAATCACTGCCTTTTATTAATAGTTTAATAATAATCACAACATGCTGTTTCACGATTTTTGTTTTTCTGTCCTCAAATTTAAGACCTTTTGGAATGATACACTGTAAAAAAAAATCTGTAGAAATTACAGTATTACTGGCAGCTGCTTGCCAGTAACTTACTGTAGATTTAAATTGATGTTATTTACTAGCAACAGTTTGTTCAAAGTTAAATGAACATTAAACATTAACAAGTCTTTATCTTTACAGAATAAAACTAAAATAACAACCTCATGCAAAGCATTCTGGGAACCAAAATCTGAAGAAAAAAAAAAAACAGAAAAAGGTTGATGAAGATTTCTGGTTCCCAGAATGCTTTGCATTAGGTTGTTATTTTATAGTTTTATTCTGTAAAGACAAAGACTTGTTAATGTTTAATGTTCATTTAACTTTGAGCAAACTGTTGCCAGTACATAACATCAATTTAAATCTACAGTAAGTTACTAGCAAACAGCTGCATAACTACAGCAAATTTTTTACAGTGTAATTATGACTTTTGTTATACCATTTAATATATTTATGACTCTTTATGACCTAACATTTGATAGAACTTTTGATAAAAGACTTTTTAAGGACGTGCAGGAACCCTGTCCAAGAAACCATATTTCACTTTATTGTGTCCTTGAGATAGTTACAGTATGTGGGTCTTTGAAGCTTAAAACAGTCTTTTGGTTTCTGGCTTCTTTAAAGCAGCAGTACATGTATACTTAATAATTATTTGGTTTAATTTGACTCAGTTGTGAATGTGTTGCAAATTAATTTTTGCATCACAAATTACCATGCAGCCTGAAATACCCTGTGTACTTGAGACATAACGAAAAAGAGTGCAAAAGCGTCTGCTCACTCTTTCAGCTGTGTTGGTTCTGGAAGTGTTTTTTACATTCATTTTTCCCATAGGGATTTTAAAAAAGTCTTTGTTAAACATTTAAAATCCACGAACCAAGGCAACCAGCTACGAGGTGAATCACATTACAAACTTTGATTTGAAGCAAAAAAGTTGGTAACGCTTTGGATTACAGCCCGGAAAATACGGCATAATTAAAGAGATTTTACAGTGTAACTTTCTGTAATTATAGTGTACCTATAAGGTACTTAAGTTTGGGGAATAAAGGGGTAACATAAAAAAAAAAACAAGCACCACTTTATGGCCCGCAATGTCACACTTACCCTGTAACTACATGGAACAAGAGGGTAACAAGCACCACTTACCCTGTATGGAACAAGAGTATATTTCCCAGTATTTAAAAAAAAAATTCAATAGTTTTAGCTTTACTTGCCTTGAAACATGTAAGCCCAAAATTAAACATCTGCACTTTTTCTATTAAATGCTGTAAAAAAAAAAAAAAAAAGTATAAATGCATAGATATGTACCCTGTAATAAAAAAAAAAAAAAAAAGCCTATACAGTTTGTATTGGTACACAATTATTACAAAAAGCTACACAGTGTATGTTCTCTATAAATTGCTCCCAAATGTAAGTCATACTTCATGGGAGTGGGTGGGGCTTAAGAGATATCTTTTGGCACATTTTACTTGTTCTGACTCTCTGATTGGTGGAATTTTCTGTACCACAAATTCTGCTGTTAAACATGATTATTTCAAAACTAAGTTGAAATAATGTTGGCTAACGCCTTAAACTGAAGAAAATACCACTGATTAACAACTTCGTAACTCACAGTAAGGCTGTCTTCAAAGGTTTATAAGTTATCGTTAAAAATCAATTTCCCTATGGAGAAAATGAAAGGAGTTTATCTTACTTCCGGAACCTGACTGTTGCACTCTATTGATTGACTATGTTAAAACTAAACTTGTCAAATAAATTTCTTTCAGGTTGCAATAGCACATATTAGCATGTAGTTAATGTAACAACATAATCGTACAAAAAAAAAACAGAATCTTCCTTTTTCAACGCAACTCTCTCAGAAAAAATAAACTGCAAAAGCTGTCACTGGGACGGTATCCTTTAAAAAAGTTGTAATTGGTAACATTAAGGTACTATGTACACTTTTGGCACCAATATGTACCTTTAAGGTACTAATATGCACTCTTTAGGTACAAAGGTATATCTTTTGAAAGGGTACTGTCCCAGTGACAGCTTTTGTACCTTTTGTCTGAGAGTGAATGGTAACACCAAAAACTCAGAAACAACAGAAAATCCTCAAAATAACACCACCACCTCTCACAGTACTAATCTTTCTCAAAATGCATAAAATTATAACATGTGCCGTGAACTAGAAATCCACTGCCCGGTTTCTTTTAATGCAACAAAAACTATTAACGTAGTTCCAAGTGTATTGAGTATACAGTGAGGAAAATAAGTATTTGAACACCCTGCTATTTTGCAAGTTCTCCCACTTAGAAATCATGGAGGGGTCTGAAATTGTCATCGTAGGTGCATGTCCACTGTCACAATCACAATGTATGTCCAGAAATCACAATGTATGATTTTTTAACTATTTATTTGTATGATACAGCTGCAAATAAGTATTTGAACACCTGAGAAAATCAATGTTAATATTTGGTACAGTAGCCTTTGTTTGCAATTACAGAGGTCAAACGTTTCCTGTAGTTTTTCACCAGGTTTGCACACACTGCAGGAGGGATTTTGGCCCACTCCTCCACACAGATCTTCTCTAGATCAGTTAGGTTTCTGGGCTGTCGCTGAGAAACACGGAGTTTGAGCTCCCTCCAAAGATTCTCTATTGGGTTTAGGTCTGGAGACTGGCTAGGCCACGCCAGAACCTTGATATGCTACTTACAGAGCCACTCCTTGGTTATCCTGGCTGTGTGCTTCGGGTCATTGTCATGTTGGAAGACCCAGCCTCGACCCATCTTCAATGCTCTAACTGAGGGAAGGAGGTTGTTCCCCAAAATCTCGCAATACATGGCCCCGGTCATCCTCTCCTTAATACAGTGCAGTCGCCCTGTCCCATGTGCAGAAAAACACCCCCAAAGCATGATGCTCCCACCCCCATGCTTCACAGTAGGGATGGTGTTCTTGGGATGGTACTCATCATTCTTCTTCATCCAAACATGTTTAGTGGAATTATGACCAAAAAGTTCTATTTTGGTCTCATCTGACCACATGACTTTCTCCCATGACTCCTCTAGATCATCCAAATGGTCATTGGCAAACTTAAGACGGGCCTTGACATGTGCTGGTTTAAGCAGGGGAACCTTCCGTGCCATGCATGATTTCAAACCATGACGTCTTAGTGTATTACCAACAGTAACCTTGGAAACGGTGGTCCCAGCTCTTTTCAGGTCATTGACCAGCTCCTCCCGTGTAGTTCTGGGCTGATTTCTCACCTTTCTTAGGATCATTGAGACCCCACGAGGTGAGATCTTGCATGGAGCCCCAGTCCGAGGGAGATTGACAGTCATGTTTAGCTTCTTCCATTTTCTAATGATTGCTCCAACAGTGGACCTTTTTTCACCAAGCTGCTTGGCAATTTCCTCGTAGCCCTTTCCAGCCTTGTGGAGGTGTACAATTTTGTCTCTAGTGTCTTTGGACAGCTCTTTGGTCTTGGCCATGTTAGTAGTTGGATTCTTACTGATTGTATGGGGTGGACAGGTGTCTTTATGCAGCTAACGACCTCAAACAGGTGCATCTAATTTAGGATAATAAATGGAGTGGAGGTGGACATTTTAAAGGCAGACTAACAGGTCTTTGAGGGTCAGAATTCTAGCTGATAGACGGGTGTTCAAATACTTATTTGCAGCTGTATCATACAAATAAATAGTTAAAAAATCATATATTGTGATTTCTGGATTTTTTTTTTTTAGATTATGTCTCTCACAGTGGACATGCTACGATGACAATTTCAGACCCCTCCATGATTTCTTGCAAAATAGCAGGGTGTCAAATACTTATTTTCCTCACTGTATACAAGGTATATTATATATTTAAATATAACTTCCATTTACCAAGTGTATGCCAAATGTACTGAACACAGTGATATTCAGTAAATAAAGAGACAAAACGCAGTAAGCCGTTTCTGAAGATCTAGACTGGAGAATGGCATCAAGGAACAAAACCAATTTTGATCCAAATTGGAACGTTTATCAAACACTGTAGGGATAAAAGTCCCCTAAATACTACCGTGTACAACTGTGTGACGGGAAAGTATGAGTCATAGACTGGAGTGATTACGGATCACAGTCTAAACTGAGTGAAAGACAGAGCTTGACTATACCAATCCACCAATCATCAGTTGTTCATAATATCTGCAGACCAATCAAGTATTGGTCAAACAACCTGTAAAATTAAACAAATCAAGGGGGAGTGTCCTGGACAGGGCTCTTTATAAGGTCAATGTTCACTGTGAGAACTGGTGGTATCTCATTTTGTTTGCAAATGAAATACTTCAGCTGAAATGGTGCTTCATTGTGAGCACTAGTCTGCCATTCCCAGAATGCTCTTGACCTCAGGGTCATTGACTGATTGAGCATTGCCAAAAACATGCTCTGGATTTTGTTTTACTTGGATGAAGCATGACAAGGATCCTTTGGCCCTTGTCACAAAATGTTCATACACTCAGGTTTATTTCCATTTCTTGGAATGGGAAGGGACAATAATTAAACTGTCATTTAGAGACCAAAAAAGGGGAATGAGCTTTCAAGCACCAGCTGTGCAAAGTCACACAGAGAGGCTTTATTAAATTACAGTGAATAACTATTTTAACTGTTTATAGATAATACTCCATGCAAAACAGTGTCAACATCGGTTAGCAAAAGAATCATGGGAAATTCAATACATGAAAAATGTCAATTAATGAAAAATTCATATGCAATGAAAGAAAATTGCATGGAGAAACAAATACACAATAAATAAAATTCTTACAAAAAGTACTGTGGTGGCATGATAAAGTTATGGTATCAGACTGTAATGCCATGGTAAGAATGTAATGTAATATAATATGCAGTAAAAAGGTTCCATGGATGTTAAAGGTTCTTCATGGAACCACAGATATCAATAAAGGGCTTTTTAGGATAAAGTGTGGTATTATGGCTGCCAACTTCTAAAATGTACATTGCTTAGCCATAAAGTTTATTTGTTTGGACCTTTGTTGGGATGAACATTAAAGACCGGACCTCTAAATACTCCTGTTTTATATTTTCAATCAGGACACAGCTGCCAAGTGATGTAAGAAGGACCTCATGTTCCCGTGTCCTTCTGTCAACAGAAAATGAAATACTCAAATAAATGCACACAGCGGGACCGACCAAATGTGAACACGATACGAAAATAAACCCAGAAGGGGTTTACCGGCAGGAGTGCCTGTTAGAGCCTGTTAGTTTTAACATAAGCTTGGATGAGAATCCCTTCCCATGAGCCTCTGCTGTTACCTATTCTCTCATATTAGCCTCGGCACATTCCGGCACATTCCAGAGGGGGAAAAGTGGCATAAAGAAAGAGGGAGGGATTTTAAAGAATGAGTGGGAGGCTTTAGGCTCTCTGTCCTAACACAATCCAGACCCGTTGCCTGCCAGGAACTGCCTCTCCCAGGTCAGAAGTCACTGCTGCTGAGAGAGCAAGTCTGGAAGTCTTGGTTGTCTCTTTGATCAATACTGATGCAGACTGAACACCCAAACAACCTAACAAAACATTGATAACAAAACCTGAACAAACATGGTTAAAATAACAGCGGGTGGATTCACACAAAAACATCATGTTCTTATTTTGTTGGAGCTAATGATGCCTATTTTTACAAAGTGAAGAATCAGACTCGAAAATCATGTAAACAAATGTAAATCAGCAGGGTCTCATATATAGATATTAAAGACCACATGACACCACATTTGGAGCTTTGTGACTTTTAGTCAGTGTCTAGGCTCATCTAATCAGTTTAATCAGTAGCATGGCTGGACTGGCCATTGGGCATACCGGGCATTTTCCCGGTGGGCCGACATGCTTTTCGGGCCGATACATCTCGTACTCATATACATAATTTTTTTTTTTTTACGGCCCATAAAATTTGTACATCGGCGGCCCATTCGTTTGGTTTTGTTTTGCTTAATTGGCGGATTGCCAATATGTTTTGATAAATATTAATTGCTTAATATGTTTTCTGCCCTTCATCAGCTCCTGTGATGATGATGATGATAGTGATGAGGATCACGAGAGAGATGAGAGAGTGTAGAGCCTGCGGTAAGCAGAACTACTTTCAAAACACTTAGGCCATGTCATGAGTGTAGGAACCCATTACCCAGTTACAGATCATTTCCACATCTGCATAGATGACGATTACCGCAATTCACTAGAAATCTAATGAGAGGCGTTTGTAAACCATGTTTTCCGCCAAAATAAAAGCTTGATGCAGTTTGCGTCAAAATAAAAGATCATGTGCTTATCTCTTTCAAGTATAGAAATTGGTACAAAACTAATTATGAAAGTTTCCTTTATTTTTTAGTGCATTTGTTTTACAAAATATGGCAATTACTGTCATTGGATTAATATTATAACTATTATTATGTAGTAGGTGTAATGTAACTAAAAGAGGTTTGAATTTTTCTTTGTTTAATTTGCACACTGAATATGGGTTGGAACTCTCAAAGTGCACCAGATTGATGAATTTAACATTAAAATGCACAAAATTTTCTCACGGGGGGGGCATGCCCCCGAACCCCCCTAGAAGGACCAAGGTCCACCCACCACAGTTTGAACAAAAATCCTGTAAGAAAAACTTGGATTGCTATGCTAATGCAGATTATAGCTTGTTTTAGGATTCACCACTGTGAAGTATAGTTCAACTGTATTAATAAATGTCACATTTTTACTTATTTCATTTGTTAACTCTCACTCGTCCCTATACTCACTCATTACATGGCATTAGTGGTTTTAATGAATAGGAGTTGGTATGCATATAATTAAGGGCGTGCAAAGATGGGTGGTGTTTATGATCATAGTGAGCCGGTCTGGGCCAAAATGCCCGGGCCGATTTTTTGTCCCAGTCCAGCCCTGATCAGTAGAATAGTGGAGATTTCTGTTCATCTAGCAGTTTCACGCCAACGTAGTGTTTACAACTCACACATCAGGGTGTTGACTCACACACAACTGACCTGTCTTTGCAGTGTGTCATTAGGTCAAATTCCTGGGGATCTCCTCTGTGAAACCACTTTGATGAATGGAAAAACAGATTTAGTACATGGAAAATACAGCCATGTGCTCTAAAACTAATGCTAAGAAGCAGAGGTGTACTTTTCAGAGCTGTCTAGCATTGTAATGTATTTCAATAAAACTGCACAAATACAAAGCCTAAGTTTATTATTATTAGTAGTAGTAGCAGTAGTAAGCAATACCAATACGCAAAAATGACTTTAGTTAAACATCACATTTGTAATTAGATTTTCTTTCTTTAAAAAAAAAAAAAATCACAATACAGAATGGCAGCACAGCTGAACATTTTGTTTGAGCTACGCAAAAATATAACTTTTTGTTGTTATTAAAAATAAAAAAAATATCAAGCCAAGCCCACACTGAAAAAAAAACAATAAGTAAAATGTACTTCATTTTCTTTGGCAAGTTTTTGCACACATATTTTTTTAAGTAAATTTCACATATGGAAGTAAGTAAACCCTACTTTAAGTGAAACTAAATTAAGTGAAAGTAACAAAGAAAATAAGTAATTTTAACTTGAATTTTACTTTAGTTGAAGTTTCATTTGTAATACATTTCACTAAAACAATATAACACTGAATTAAACCACACTTTTAAAGTATATGCTTTACTTTGAATCATCTAAGTCATTAATACAATAAGATATTGTGTGAGACACCATATCTACATATCAGAAGTTCCACATCACGTGAACCCAGAGACCTCAATACCTGGTAGACAATACACAATGACGGTAACATTTGATGGATCGTTTTTGTGTTTGAATGTGTCACTTTGAGTAGAAAATGAACTCCAAATGTCACAAAATGTTACTAATCCTAGTAACAACAAAAGCGATGATAAAACAGTGTAAATATAGCGGACAAACAGTGATAAAATCAACCTCATTAATTATTCAAGGCCCAGTGCATGATGGGAACACCAGTATCAGAAAAGTAGAATATGTTTTTTCTTTTTCTGTAGTATTTACTTCACCACAAAATCATTTTTAGCAGTGCAGGTGACAAAAAATAATGCAAAAGTAACGCAACACATTACTTTCCATAAGAAATAAGTAATTATAAGTAACTTAGTAACTAAGTAACTATAATTAAGACATTAGTTACATTTTTAAAGTAACACAATTGTCACAATTATCTTTTATTATATCTATTAATTAAGTCTTGTCTAGTTAGTTTACCCTGTGTATATATACTCCCTGTTCAGTTCAGTCCCTTGTCGGTTATTGTTCGTGTCTATGTTATACACGCTGTTGCGTCCTGTTTACGTTAAAGCTTTGTTATATTTTTGGAATCAAGCTTCGTCTGTCTGCTTCATCAGCCAAAGCGTGACAACAATATTGTACACATACTTTTAAAAGTAACTTTCCCCAACAATGAACACGAGTATAAATGCTAAAAACTGCCATAGCCAAACAGAGAGTGGTCAGAATAAGCAGAATAAGCCGTCTAATACTGAAATATTTCACTACACTAAATAACAAGCATATGTATAGGCTGATTTATTTTATTTTTTTTGCTGTTTAATATAGCTTTAAAATATAGAAATTGAATTGTCATGTTAATAAATATTAAATAAATATTAAATATAGGTAACACTTTATTTCGATGGTCCACTTTAGACATTCTGACTATAAGTAGCCTAACTTTGCAACTACATGTCAACTACCAGTCATTAGAGTATTAGTTTTTTAATTTTGTTTTAATTTTGATGCTCCTCCAACAGACATTACTGACTATAAGTAACTTTGCAACTACATGTCAACTTACTAACCCGATCCCAAACACCTAACCCTAACCTTACAGTCTACTAATCTCTAATGAGAGTTAGTTGACATGTAGTTGTAAAGTTACATATAGTTAGTAGAATGTCTAAAGTGGGCCATCAAAATAAAGTCTAACCAATATAGGCTTATTGATATCAACTTTTAAATGCTATAATTAGCTACTCATTTTATCCTCAGAATCACTAATGCTTTCTTTTTTTAATAGAGGTATCGATATCTGCAGTATTGGTATTGATAGTTCTTTGTATCCGGTCAAAAGGAAAAGAAATGGCATCGCACATCCCTATCACTAACCCCAGAGCCCCCAAGTCTCAGTCTGGATTGTGTTTTGGCGAGGTGGAACTTCCTGTAGACCAAGACAAAAACAGGAAGACAAGAAACCAATTTCAGAGGTTACCCCCATCTTCCTGTATTTCTGGAAAAGCAAGTCTCTACACACATAGAGACACAGAATCAGGGGCAGAATGAAACCTTGGCCTTTGGCTTGAATAATAAGACAAGAGACACATAATCAGGGGCAGAATGAAACCTTGGCCTTTGGCTTGAATAATAAGACAATGATTGAGAGTGAATGAAGAAATACAATACAACTAACATAGCCTGTAGAGCAGGGATGGGCAACTTCGGTCCTGGAGGGCCACTGTCCTACAGAGTTTAGCTTCAACCCTAATCAAACACACCTGAACAAGCTAATCAAGGTCCTCAGGATTACTAGAAAATTACAGGCAGGTGATTTTTTCAGGGTTGGAGCTAAGCTCTGTAGGACAGTGGCCCTCCAGGACCGAAGTTGCCCATCCCTGCTGTAGAGCATAATACTACATCCTCAGCCACACAAACTGACCCATAGTGCTCTGTGCTCATTCCTGCCAACTAATACCTGAGATGTACGCTCCTGATACATGGCTTTCACACTGTCCATCCACTTTCATACTGCGGTGCCACTCTCCACAAACATATGAGGTATTTCTCTGACTGAAGTAAGCACCATGAGCAATGGAGGGAGAGGAGAGAGGTCAGGACAGGAGGGTTGCCAGATCATAGCCAAGTCTTCCAGAATGGATGATTTCAAAAGCTCCCCATGCCCTTTCTCAGAGAGCTTTTGAGGCTGGGCGTTGTTTTGATGTTTCTCAAAAAGACACAATATAAAAGGACTATTGTGGGACAGTGTTGGTATTGCTAAAAAAGAAAAAGAAAAAGAAAAAAGACATTTCGCTAACTGAAATCAAATAAAACAGATGAAAACTGAAATAAAATAGGTTTACTGAAATTAAAATGGTAATAAATACAAATAAACTAATATAAATATAAAAATGACAAAAAGCCCATTACAAAAGTACTAAAATGAAAACCGAAAATATAAAAATAAAAGCTTATTCAAAATATTTAAAAAACTATCAAATTTTGACTACTTTTTCCATTTCTTCTTCTTCTTCTTCTTCTTATATTTTTTTACATTTAACTTTTTCTTCCCAACTTAACAGACCTTTAATCCTAATTATTCATATTTATTATGATTGAATATCATATTATTCATATTTATATTATAATAATTAAACTTAATTATAATAACAAACCTCACCCTAAATTGAGAGATGTGCAACCACTTTTCTAAGCAATTCACGATTTTCATCTGACATGAACCCCCACCCCCCACCCCACACACACACCACACCCCCTCCCTATATCTAGCAGAATGTCAGACACTTTTGCTAGTAAACAACACCATAGTAACAGCATTGCAGCGTGCTAAAAACCACTTTGAATATCGTAGGGACCACACATCAATGCCCTGGCAACCAACCAGAACATAACAGAATTGTGGCGGCGTAAAAAATCTAGATAAAGCTTTGCAGGAACTTTTCAGAAGCTGCGAGAGCACTACAATGTGTGTCTGTTTTCTGTCTGGAACCCAACGATAAATCATTCCAGCAAAATGAGTAAGGAAGCCTCGGCCATGTTCCCTTGCCCTGCTGTGAAACATCATTATGCAGTGCACTCTCAAAGAATGCTTGGTAATAAGACTGTGGAGTCCCGGCCAGATGAATGCAACACTGAATCATCTGACAAGATTTTTACGAGCTTAAGAAAAGGGAAGAATCCAGACATGGTGAAGATGCCACTGTCTGCCTAAATGTCACAGACATGTACGAAACGTCCTTCATAGTGTGATGATAATTCATCATTCAACACAAAGGCTGAAAATATTCTTTAACACTTCTTTCCATTGCTACACACACACATAGCCTTCCCGTCTTCCCTAATTTGAGAGCTACTGAGTGTGAGTGAGCTGCTGTGGTCCCTTGAGAGGCACACAGTGGTTCTTTTCATTCAGTGAGTCTTTCCATTGTACCGTACCGCTCCGCCCCTCATCTGCTCGGCCGATTATACGAGCTCAGTCTCAGTACGCTGGACATTGTAAATGAGTCGGCGCCTCTGCACTGCTGTTCCAGAAGACGTGCAGCTGTAGGGGCGACACAGTTGTGAAATTTGGTGTGTAAAATCACGAGAACCCGCCAAGACCAGCCGGGGTGGCGTGGTAAAAAAAAAGAAGAAAAAAAGGCGTATGAAGGGGAAAGTTGTTTCCTGCTGCCTTGGGAATGTATTCTTGGAGCATGTTTTACGTAAGAGGGGGAATTCTTCACACTAATTGCTGTGTGATTTTCCATGCCTGAATTTGTGCTTTGAACAAACCCTGAACTCTAAGTATTAAACTTCTGCATGCAAAGTGTTGTACACCATTCTACAGACATGAGTGATACCTCAAATCATGTGGCTTATTGTTACTTTTCTAAGTGATTGGATGTATGATTTCCACCTGGTGGATGATAAACCTGGTTAAAAAAATCCTATTGAAGGAGGGACCTGAAGCATATCTAAGGACTGGAATATCCAAATCCAATATTTGCGATCCAAGCTTTGGGCAGTAAACAAACACCTAGAACACCCTAGCAACTGTATATCAACAAACTAACTAACAAATGCAGACACTTCAACAAAATTTACAGGGAATAGTTCACCAAAAAATTTATATCTTTTCGCAATTTACTCACCCTCATGGTGTTCCAAACCTATATGAGTCTCTTTCTTCTTTTGAACACAAAAGATATTTTGAAAAATGTTGGTAACCAGACAGTTCCCGGTATCCATTGACTTCCATATTATTTTGTTTTCCTAATATGGAAGTCAATGGCTATCGTCAACCGTCAACACTGATGTAAGTCTAAACTTGATATAAAGTGTAAACTTGTCCCTAAAATCTGATTGGTTGATTGGAATGTTGTTCCAGGATCAACAAAGATGTTGATCCACCCTGTACATGTTGTACTTGGTGAAATCATGTTCACCAACATTAACTGTTGTTTGATGAATTTTCACAGCAAAATCTAGTCATTTTAATAAGAATCCATGCAATCTGGAATTTCATGCGAGGACGAAAGTTTTACCATGCAGATTTAGCAACTGGGGTTGAACAAAAAGCGGCTTGGTTTGAAAGTTACTTCAGTACGAGTTGTGCTTCATACATCACGAAATTTCACGGGGAGGTTAAATACATGCAATTACATGCAGGAGTTTAACTCTTTCCCCGCCATTGACAGAATTTTCCGGCTAATCCATGTTTTCACTGTTATACGGTAGGGGGCGCTAGGACACATCTTCTGAAAGAGTACTGATCAAAACACAGGTGAAGAAGACGCAGAAACAAGCAATATCATATGTAATCATATGTAAAAACGCAATCATCAACATTAAACGGCATCAAAACATACATTCAAAAAAAGCCACATAAAAAATCTTGGGGCCATTTTGTTCAAAAACGCTGGCGGTGGCTAGCAACTTTTTTAAAAAGCGCTGGCGGGGAATGAGTTAATACTAATGGTTTGTACACAAGCTATATTTACATACAGATTATATTTGAATGTGTACAAATGGAGGTCTCTGTTAATTTTTGCATGTTATCTAATATGCTCAAAGTGCGAGAGGATTTTACATGAGACAAGGGATGATTGAGCCACACACACACACAGCATTTCCCCTCACTCTCCTCCTCCTAAACTTTATCCGACAGAGAAATAGAACAAAGAGTCAGTGGAATGTGCTTTGCAAGAATCAAAGCATCTTAGTCACACTATCAGACATCCAGTAACCGCCCACACCCTTCTTCCTCCACCTTTCCCACCACCTCCCCTGTCTTTTATCTGTGCGGGTCCCCCAACTCTGACTGACTTGTGTCTGTTCTGCTGTGCTGTCTCAGATCTGAGGAATGTGTCAGACACCTGCCATGTGTTTCATCAGGTGTCCTCACATCTGGAACATCTCAATCTTGTGGTTTTTGTCCACGCCTGAATGTGTACCAAATAAAACCAGATCAAGCGTCCAGCTAGTGACACCAAACAGCTTGTCACAATCGTAGTTTGACGTAAGAACTGGTTTCAGATGAAACATTCTTCAGATTGCAAGATTGTTGCAAAACAATGGCCCTGCAATTAGATTCCTACGCTGTAAAGATTATTGTAATTTTAATGGTAAAAAATCCTATGGTAAAATTCTGTTAATTGGTTAACAGTAAGTTAGCCTACTATATACTAAACTAAAGTATACTACTACACTATACTCACTGTGATATACTACTATATACTTTATACCATTATATACGATTAAAAACTGTAAAAGATCTAAACAGATTTTATAATCTGGTATATTATAATTTTTTCAGGTAATTTTTTTCCTGTAAATTTAATGTAAAGTTTCATCTGTAAAACTGTAAAAAATGGTGGTAAAATATTTTTTATGGTAAAGTTCTATCAACCATAGTGTTTTCAGAGTGTAGTGTAGAGGAAAGCTTGATTGATAAACAAAACAAAATAATAAAAAATATATAAATATAAAATATATAAATATTATTTTTATTAATAATTATAAATAAAATAAAATAAAATAAAATAAAATAAAATAAAATAAAATAAAAACTGACAGGCAGGTAGTCAAAACATTTTTTTTAAATAAATAAAATTTCATTTTTATTGACTGGTTGTGTCACACCTCCCGGATTCAACCCTGACTCACTGTGTGATGATTCATGACTGTGTCAATGTTACACACATTTTTTTTCTCTTTTTTTTCTGAGTGCTGATAAGGTACTGGGAAAACCCACCCTCTGTGTGGACTTTGGGAATCATCTGATTCTGCTTAGATAGCAGAACATTTTTTATCAGATCCTTAATTTGAATGATCTTGTTTTTTCAAACTACCAGCTAGGATGAAAGCACATATTGCTCATAAATGGTTATGTCTGTGGCTAGAGTTTTGTTATGCACTGCTGCCATCAGAAAAGCCTGAAAGCCGGTATTGAGCCCAGTGTATTTCACGTTCAGATGCAGAGGATTGACCTGTCTCTGACTTATGAACCTAGTCTAAAACCTCCACCATGCTGTCATCAAACAAAACACTCTTTGCTGAGCATGCAACTCCTTTGCTCTGGATAACAAGAAACCCAGTTTTCTTTAATCTGACGCCTGCAATGTCTTCTTCACATAATTTGCAAGCTGTTGATGGAAAACATCTCACCAAAACGTTTAACAACTGCACAACTCCTTATTTAAGCAAATCATTTTGAAAATCTGGACCACAAATCTCCAATCCTTGCATGACACATAAAACATGTTTTAAAAACAAAAAGTTTAATATAAAATATTAATACATTTCTTATTAATATATAAAACTATATAATAACAAAAAATTAATATGTCGATTTTTTTTGCAGTGGGGCCAGTAAATCTGGGGGAAAATATTTAAATGAAATTGAAGTAAGTTAACTAAAATGGTAGTCGACATGCACTTCCGCTCCAAAGTTTGGAGTTGGTAAGATTTTTTAAAAGTTTTTGGAAGAGGTCTCTTACTCATTGTGAATTATTATAGTGAAAAAATATCATTACAATTTCAAAGACCTTTTTTTATTTATTCCAATTTTCAGCATCATTACTCCAGTCTTCAGTCTTACATGATCCTTCAGAAATCATTCTAATATGCTGATTTGATGCTCAAGAAACATTTCTTATTATTATCAATATTAAAAACAGTTGTAATATTTTTTAGATAGATAGATATTTTTAGATGAACAACATTTTTTTTTAAACTAAATATTTTGTAATTATATAAATGTCTTTTTTTAAAATCAATTTAATTCATCCTTGGTGAATAAATCTATCAGTTTCTTAAAAAGAAATCTTAATGACCCTGTAATGAGGTCTAAAGGCTCAGGTAAGAAGGTGGCGGGAACTGGCAAATGATCAATGACATTTTAAAATAAACAAACAACAAAACAAAAGTAAAGCGGAAGCCCGTCATGGATGACTGCCACATATAAACATAATAAAACACAACATAAATGTCCCAGGCCTGATACTCTCTTGTCCTTCACTGTCGTCACTCATTAGCTCATTAGCACTCGCGCCACCGGCCTCGCTCCGTTCCCAAGGCTCTCGGCCCCGCCCTACTTCCCACAGACCCCAAATTTTGAATGTTAAGAGTGCTATAAATAAAATTTTATCCTATCGGGGTTATTCTGAATGAGCTGTCATGCATTTGGAGAAGCGGCCAGTTATATATATATATATATATATCCAGTTATATATGTGTTGTGATTGATATTAGATAAACAAGTTCTTCCATTTAAAATGCCACTATGAGTGAAAGAAGGATCATTCAGATGATGATCGACAGACTATGTCTGAAAGTGACCATAAACCAATTATGCGACCGGATCCGCGACCTGCACAATGTTTAAAAGGCACTTTATTGCACTAAACTTAGCACAACATACAATGCGGCACATCGCTAAAAGACTTTAAAGGTCAGTTTTTATTTAAATTAAGTTTGCTGTGTTGAGTCAAGTAAATGAATAGTAATCCCTGTATTTAATCATGGGTTCTGTGCCAACACATTTACAAACACCCTGTCTGAGCACATTTCAAATGTGCCCATATATGGCACTGCTTTCACCTGACAGTAAAATGAGTCACTTTTATCAGTGCTCAGGTGACCCCCCTCCACCCTCCCTAGTCCCTACCCATCTGTTGTATCAGATTATGCAACGTGGCCTGTTTCAACTGTTTTTCCAGTTTTTTTTATGATTCCCATGACAGTTGTGATGCACAATCAGATAACTTATCCTCTATGTGAAGGACAATATTTTCTTTTGAAGAATTATGAAGAAGTCTTTCAAAAACAAAGTATTCCATATAGATTTATGAACTGAGGGTGGTTGTGTGCATGTTTGTTTTTCCAAATGTTTTTCTTTTTTCTTTGTGAGGACACTCCTCAAATAAGTCAGATGAGTTATGACTGGACCACCCGCTTGTTTTGTCATGTCTCCATCATAACTTTGCAGCTATAATCTCTCAGTCCTCCCAAGGGTGGAGTGGTGAGGATCTGGCAACCCACAACACTGATTACATTAGGTTTAGGAAAAATGATTAAAGGCTTTAAGAATGATCACACACACACCCAGAATAAGAAAGAGGGCAACAATGCAATATAAAGGGATTTAAATTAATTTAAGGGTTAACACTTTACAATAGTTAACATTAGTTAACTACATTAGTTAACATGAACTAACAATGAAAAATACGCATTTATTAATCTTATTTAATGTTAATGTCTACATTTACTAATATAATTTTAAAATCAAAAGTTGTATTTGTATTAAATAACTTTAACAAAGATGAATAAATACTGTAACAAATGTATTCCTCACTGTTAGTTATGCATTAACTAATATTAATGGGACATGACTGTAAGGTTCAGACCAAAATGTTCATAAATCACTATGATTAAAATTATAAATAATGTCATTGGAGTACCATACAAGACAAGTCTGAATGAAATAATAACAATAAATTAATAAAATAGTAGCTTCATTTATAGAGTTTATAGCCTCATTAAAAGTTAAAAGACTCATACATCAGTAAATAAACAAGAGCAAACTGAGAGCCTGTGGATGTGAAAAGAGCTCCACAACATTGATCTGCATTCTTTCACATCAAATTCCTCCTGTGCCCTATCCAGCCTCAAACAAACACATTCCGAAACAATGGATAAGGGAGGATCGACACAGAACAAATTCACAGCCAAACACAAACTAGCATTGCTTTATTCATACTCGCTTGGGACATTTTAAGGGGCGTTTGAGTAAGGAAATTGAATTTATGGGAAAATGCCTTACAAAATACAAAAGGTCAGCTTGTTCCATTTGAAAACACACCTAAAAGTCACATAAAAATATTTCTTAGCAGTTTAAATCTCTCGTGTATTTCCAAAGTTAGCAATTTCAGTAGTTTTTCTTTCTCTAACCTGCAAACCCAAAGTAAATCCTCTGAGAATGTGTGGATAGTATCAGCTTTCTCTTCTGAAACTTATTTCAAACAGGTATGGGTCTAATCCATTGTGTGAATGGGTTTAAAATTAATGGGGGGGTCCAGATAGGTTTCAGTGATTAGCTTGTTTCTTTGTCCGTACATGTGTGTGTACTCAGGAGCCAGACTAATTGTTCCTTTGTTCACACATCCTTTTACAGGCGTGGCAGGCAGGAAAATACTTTCTGTGATCGGATTTCTAAACTAGAAAACTGTTATAGGCTTATCATATTCTCTCTTGACCATTTTTGGCAGATTTTTTCGCCAGCATAATGGTTAACAAAGAAAGATGAGAAAGATAAGACGGCCTGCCGAAACACGAAAAAAAAGTTTAAATATTGCAAAACATAATGATTTCTCAATATGAGTGTATAACAAGTTTGGTTTCCCTGGAAGAGAGTTGCTCAATATTTCATACTGCATTAGAATATTAATAATATAAAAGTAACTATATCAGTTGTGTGAACAAGTGGTGTAAATGCTTTAGGTATCACAACAACTAACAATATTTGTTTTTTTTTACCATGTATAAGTCTAGGTGAATGTTAATTCAGAAATAATCTTTTTCATTGTTTCACGTTTGTTCATTATAGCCTACATATTAATTTTTATACAACTTCAAGTTATAAATACATCAGTCATTTATAAATTAATACAAGTTTTAAGTATTGTTCACTGTTATTTCATGTTAGTTATATGATCTACTAATGCTAACATACAGTGGAACCTTATTGTAAAGTGTTACCAAATAGGTTTTCTTGGTCTTTTTAGTTTAGTAAATCTTTATCAGAGATGTCATATCAAGAATGTTCATATTACATTATATTTTGTTAACAACAGGAGTGCCTGTTCTTTTGATAAAAAAAAAAAGAAGAAAAAAAAACCCTCTAAAAATCCTGATGTGAAGAACATTTCACTCTAATTTCTGAAAGGAAAAATGGAGCCACTTGTAATAACAGACTTCTTGAAGGCGGTCACATAACCGCAGCCTGAAATTCTTTTGGCTGTAGGAGGGGCTTGGGGCGGGACTCTAGAGAGCCGTTTGTTCATAAAGCCTGAGAGTGTCCCTCATGCCCTGTGCACTCCTCTGGCTGTGTGTTACTGAGCTCTACCTCTCTCCAGGCCTTCATCCACTCACTTCCAGCAACCATGAGTATGAGAACAAGCTACAGTGTGCGTTCCTCCTCCTCCCAGGTGCCGATGTCCCATATGTCTATCAAGCGTACCACCAACGTGCCAACTTACCGGGCTGCAAGCATCTATGGCGGCGCTGGAGGTCAAGGCACCCGTATCTCCTCTGCGTCCTACTCCGGCGTCCGCAGTGGAATGGGAGTTCCCTCAATGTCCAGCTCCATCCATGTGAGTGCCACCGGGTCCACAGGTGAGATCATGGGCAATGAGAAGATGGCCATGCAGAACTTGAATGACCGTCTGGCCTCCTACCTGGACAAAGTGAGGACCCTGGAGCAGGCCAACAGCAAGCTGGAGCTGAAGATCCGCGAGGCCCTGGAGAAGAGAGGTCCTGATGTCCACGACTACAGCCGTTTCCAGCCCATCGTTGACGAGCTGCGCAAGAAGGTTAGTTTGAATGAGTGGGAGAAGGGTACAGGAAATTTATGGCCTCTATAAAGAACTTAATGTGACAGACTAATTGTGCAGCTTAGTGTTTATTAACAGTCTAGTGAACATTTATTTGGTTTCAGGACAAAAACTAACAAAACAAAGGCATTTCTTTGTCATTTAAAGCTGGTTTGATTTAAAAGGGCTGAAAGAGAGTTTACTGATGGCCAGCACTGATAGGCAGAGAACCAAAAAATAAACTATGGGTGAAAGTAAAAACGGGGGAAGGCATGGGGGAGGGAGTCTCAGTCTCAACAGGACGACAGTCATAACTTCTGCTTACAGCCGGTATTCCGGTGAATAAGCATTTCCATCCTGTATTAATCCTTGTCCTGTTAAACATCCAGATGTTTATATATTCCCTGTGGATCTGAGATATTTTAGCATCTCTCTCTGTGTGTCATAAGGGAAATGGAAAAGTTGAGGGAGTTCAGAATGTGCCCAGCTGTGAGACTTTTCTGAACTACCTCGGAGCAAATCTAGCTACATTCATGTAATTTTTGCTAAGTTCATATATTTAAGTTCATAAAGCAGATACTGTTAATGATTACATACTGAATAGTGTCAGTTTCACACCAACTGTTTCTTGAAGCTGAAATTTATAGCTAATATGTCACTGATAACCAGACAGTGTTATCAGAATGATTGGTTTTTCATTCATCAGTCACAATACAGTAAAGTGACAGGTAGATTAAATTAAAACAATTAAATTCCTATTCCTCAAGGTTTTCTACATTCACAAAAGTAAATAGGATTAGCCATGAGATTAACTTGATGAAAAGATAGATGACGTTTGGCACTGAAACGAATTTTACAGTTTAAAGGTTAAAAACTCAGTGAAGTACACAATATATTTAACAATTAATATATATTATATAGAAATAAACATTTATTTCAATTAAAACATACTGCACATTTAAGTAGAACTATTGTTAATAGATACATAGCCAACACCCCTTAGCATATGGAAAAATATGTTGAGCTCACTAGTGTTAAACTATAATATATCTCCACCCTTTTCCATGATGACAGGATATGCTGGCTTGCAAACATGGAAAGCATTAACACAACAAAGTACATCAGGTTAGAAAAAACAGGAAATCCAACTCAACCCCTGCCTTTGCCGCTACACAACTTAATTTACAACCGTCAAACAGATGCCAGACGCTTTTCCAACATGGCAGTTGATTAATGATTATCGACTGTGAAAAGGACTTTGTCCTCCAGTACCTCTTATCTAAGCAAACCAACATCATGGTAGAAGATGGTACCACAGCTCCAGTGACCATGTGTTTTACACATCATGTACTAAAATTTGCATATTTGTAAAACAGTTAGGTGAGGTTTCATGAGTCATAATTACACATTGTATTGTTCAATGGTGGGTTTCCTGACTCTTTGGTGTGACCCTTTTGACTGATTCAAATGATTTCTGTTTTGGTTGTAGATCTTTGATGCCACCACAAATAATGCCCGTCTAGTGCTCCAGATTGATAACGCCCGTCTGGCAGCTGATGACTTCAGAGTCAAGTGAGTAACAGATTTGTATAGTATAACCAACATTTTGACCTCATGGAGAGTTTCCTAGTTTTGAAGAGTGGCCCATTGACCTATGTTGTGCCTGCAGGTATGAATCTGAGCTGTCCATCCGCCAAGGTGTAGAGGCTGACATTACCGGCTTGAGAAAGGTCATTGATGACACCAACATGAACCGCATGAACCTTGAAAGCGAGATTGAGGCCCTCAAGGAAGAGCTCATCTTCCTTAAGAAGAACCATGACAATGTGAGTACACATCTGGCACATTTGGACATTAGCACATCTGGAAACATTTGTCTACCACATAATTTATTATGGGCGTTACTTTAAGATATATTTTATGGTCTCTCCACCCAACAGGAGGTAATGGAGCTTCGTAACCAGGTCTCCCTGTCGGGAGTGCAGGTGGATGTTGATGCTCCTAAGGGACAGGATATTGCTCTGCTCATGGAGGAGATGAGAGCCAAGTATGAGAAGATGGCCCTGAAGAACCAGGAGGAGTTGAAGGCCTGGCACGAATCTCAGGTATATTCCAAAAGACAATCATTTTCTTGACAAGTCTTGCTAAACACTGTTAAATGTTGATGCCTTTGTTTTGGGGCTAATGTGAAATTTTGGGCTCTCTCTAGATCACAGAGATTCAGGTACAAGTCACACAGAACACAGAAGCCCTCCAAGGTGCTCGTACAGAAGTCAACGAACTTCGCAGACAAATTCAGACGTTGGAGATCGAGCTGGAGTCACAGAGGAACATGGTGAGTTTTCCTTGTAGCCATTGTAGAAGCTACCATTTTGCATCTGGACTTTCCAATCCTTTAATCCTATTTAGCTGTATTTTTCCAAGTATCGTGTCTTGAATTTGTCTCGAGACTTGTTCTTCATGAAGTTGGCTAAAAACTAACTCTTGGGTTCTCTTTGCTTCATTCTCCAGAAAGGATCCCTGGAGGCCACCCTGCGTGAAACAGAAATGCGTTACAACATGGAGATTGAGAGTCTCAACACCGTTGTCCTGCAACTGGAGTCTGAGCTCACAAACCTGCGCAACAACATCCAACACCAGACTCAGGAGTACGAGGCTCTGCTGAACATCAAGATGAAGCTGGAGGCAGAAATTGCCACCTACAGGAGGCTTCTCGACGGTGAAGACTTCAAGTAAGTTTTCTTTTGAAGCATACAGAAGTTCACCATTTGTGTAGACATGTAATGCGGCTTTGTTTTAAAAGTTTGTGGCTAGATTTGCTGGAATATTTGTTTTGTGTGGTTGGTAACAAGCATTTTTTCTCCTGCAGGCTCCAGGATGCTCTTGAAGAGCAAAAGAGGGTTAAAGTGATGACTGTCACACAGACGCTGGTGGATGGGAAGGTGGTGTCTTCAAGCACAGAGACCAAAGAGAGGAAACTCTGAACATCAAATTTCAGATCAAACTCTGCAACACATCAGAAAAACCTTTTGGGCCAATGATAAAATGATCTTAAGACAGGTTGGACTTAACACATTAGATATTTATTTAGTTCGAAGTGCCTTATTGTAAGGGTCTCAGAGCACATATGCAATGAGATTTAACTAGCACATTTCAACACTAATTTAAAACAACAAATTTAACACTTTAATGACTATAGCCAAAAAAGACTGAATGTCAATGAACACTATTGAACCTTTACAACATATTTCTGTAATGACAATGATTGTTTACGCCGAATCACAGATTGTCCCATTTCGTTTCTATGTTGTGTTGTTGTCATCATGTCTTGTCTTTTCCAATAAAAGACGACACTTTTATCAAATCTTTGCATTCTGCTTCTGTCATTAAAGTTATGACTATAACGTTAGTCTGATCAAAATAGTTTTGAGCTTCAAGTGCAATCATTCTTTGCATCCAGTTTTAGAATAAAAGCAGCTCTGAGGGTAATACAATTAAAGTGGCATACTTGGACCTGAACATTATTTGCTTTATTCAAAATTGTATATTATTTAAAAGAAAAATAAATAATTGGTGGTTATGTGAATAATCAGTAAAACTGGAGCACTGACTAAATGCTGATTGTTTTCACAAAGAAAGAAAGAAAGACAACCTCATTTTACAACCAACTATTAAATAATGTCAGTTGTGATAAGACCTTTTGTTGTGGAAATCGGTATCTTTCATTTTTATTTAAGCCACTGTGATTTAAGAGATATTCATATCATGAGGACAGAAAAAGGAGCTTGACATTGGTAATTCATTCATGCAGAGACAGCATTCAAGGAGCTCCTTTAAGATGTTGTATGAACCAAACTGTTTGATAAAGGTAGTCCATGTTAGGACTTATTCGAAGACATTCCCTAATTGAAATGGATTCTAAAAGACATTACTCAAAAAGTGCCAAGTGAGGTCAAGTGAGTGGTTAAAGGATAGAGATTAAATTAAATTGTCATCATTTACTCACCTCATGTCGTTGCATACCTGAATGAATTTCTTTCTTGTGTTCTTCAGAACTGTTTCAAAAGTGGTTGTCCACACAATAAACGTCAACAGGGTCCAAAATAGCACTGGACAACATTTACTTTTATTGTACGGACCAAAAATATTTTCTACATATTTTCTAAATGATGACAGAATTTTCATTCTTGGGAGAAATACTTTCATCAGGAGACCTATTGGTTTGATTTCCTGGTTATTAGAGCCATAACACAAAGCAGTGGGTGGGGTGGGAGTCCAGAGTCTAAAGATAATATAAATGTGTAATATATAAAACCATAAAAATCTCATTCCTCTCAGAACCAGAAGTTGCATCTGATCTCCTTTTCATTAAGGATCTCTCTGCAGAAAATTTTGCAAAATGCAAAACTTCAGCATTTAGAACAAAAGAATATACAGAATGTCATCAGAGGATCTCAGCATGCCGAGACCCACATTTTACTCTTGGAGAAGTGCTGGGAACAGGGGTTCCTTTTCCAAGGAGATCTTTGGATCTAACACTGCACAAATGGGGCATGTTGGAAATGCTGCAAATGAAAAGGAAACCATGCAAATACTGAATGAACGTCTTGCTTCCTACCTGGACAAAGTTAGGAGTTTGGAGAAGGCCAACGGCGAGCTGGAGGTGAAAATCTGCAAGGCTCTGGAGAAAAAAGATCCAGATACTAAGGACTACAGTCACTACCAAGCCAAACTTAATAAAATACGCAAAGAGGTAATTGGTACTTCTGTCCACTGGAATATAGTCTCTAACAATATTGCCATTTGTAGAATCTCAATATGCATCATTATTCATTTTCCACATTTTCTTCATTGCTTAGACATTTGCATTTCTGTGAGGTTGAATGTAAATTTTATAGATAGTATTAACTGGTTCATTCATTGCTCTAAATTATTGTCCAACCACATCCACAACAGGTTCTTCTACTTTAGTACTTACTTAGTTATATTTTTGCTTAATTTTGATTAGGCATTATTGCTTGATCATTACTATGGGTGATGTGGGTGTAATGAAAGGGATATAGGTTCAGTTCAAAGTAATGATGACTCAAAAACTGGACCTTGAGTGTGTCCTTGAGTAAGGCATATAAAAAATTATTGATAAGCGGCTGCTTTGTATTGGCCTTAGATAATTGACTAACAATAAGCTGTATTGTATCCATTTAGATCCTGGAAATGGTTTTAAGCAATGCAAATTTGGGTGTTCAAATTGACAATTCCAAGTTCGATGCCGAAGACTACAGGGTCAAGTAAGCTGGTTTTAAAGACTATATAAAATCAAACTATGTTCTGTGGGGTTTATTCAATTTATATTAGATGTGAGGCCATTTATACGTCAAGAACTATATGCAAATGTGCAAGTTGACAATATAAACTTGTAGCATTTAAAATGTAGTATTTCTTTTCCAGGGAACATTCTGATGAATCAGCTTGAGTCAAATTTGTGTCCATTGAAACTCTAAATTGAGAATGTCCCTCCCCTTAAAGGTAGTGTAGGTAGGATTGTTATAAAAAACTTTTTTCCAAATTTGTTTAAACTTTTTATATATATCAATGCATAATTAAAATGTAAGTACTCTGATAAAAAGAGTATAAAAATCGAGTGACTCTAGACCGTTTAATCTGTATTAAACACAGCTCATTATTTCCATTCGGGACGAAACAAAGGATTGGCTTAGGCGACTGTCACTCTCTCGCAACCATGGCAACCACCCTTTTGCCACACAGGATCTGCCCATATGCGCGCGCACCCGTTTGATTTGAGGAATTCAAGAGGCACGGAACCTAGGAATAGCAAAACAATGGCAGAGAAAGAGCAATCAAAAATTCACATTACCGGCATATGCAGTTAGCGAAGGCAAACAAGGCAAAAAAGGAAGACAGTATTAGAAAAGGTAATGAACTAAAAGTCTTTGAATAAAACGCGTGTCAATATCCTCGGACCCTAGTTGCACGGCCTCTTGCACGACCTCCTCTGCTTCGCCCTCGACCCCGGACCTGTCCTCGAGCTGACGATGCGGTACTTGTCTCTGGAGTGTAGTCCTCATCAGAGTCAACAATGCTTTCATCATTGCGTTACAATGCGTTAGCGAATCAAAAAATATATATTTTAAACTTTACCAATATCAATATGCTAGCTTGATAGTGAGTACTAAAATACATCTTATTTGTTTATCTTCATAATGATAAAGTTAGATTTTTTTTTATTACATGTGATTCTGACATGATGTCACTACATGCACTGCGCTCCTTCCTCTCCGCTCGTCTCAGGTAAATAATGCGTCTTCAGCTCAGCGGTCGGCGTCGCGCGTGTTTTGGGGGCGTTGCTTTGGAAGGAGCCCAGAAGGGAGGGGGTGGAGTGAATGGAAATAATGAGCTGTCTTTAAAACAGTCGTGAGAGGTCTACAGACACTCGATTTTTATACTTTCTTTTTCAGAGTACTTACATTTTAATTATGTTTTGATATATAAATAAAGTTTAAACAAATTTGGAAAATAAGTTTTTTTATGAAAATCCTACCTACAATACCTTTAATCCAACCAGCCACCAAAGCAATAAAAAAAAAAAAAATATTTTTTAAAGTATTAATTCTCATTAATGTAATGTCTATAGGTTTGAAAATGAATTTCAGCTAAGACAGTCTGTTGAAGCAGACATAAATGCATTAAGAAAGATGCTGGATGACATCAATGTGGCACAACTGCATCTGGAAAATTATGTTGACGGGTTGAAAGTGGAGCTCATCAATTTAAAGAAACAACATCAACTGGTAAATACATTTGATTATATTACACATAAATAAAAAATCATATTAAATTACAACAGATCAGAGTGCAGTAGCTCACAAAAACAGTATGAGGGCCCAAGATCTAACCCTGTGGAACCTCAAATCTTTTTTTCAGGAAGTGTCAGAATTATATAGTCAGATCACCCAGTCAGGAGTGCAGGTGGATGTTGATGCTCCTAAGGGACAGAACCTGACTAAGATCATGGAGGAGATGAGAGCCAATTATGAAAAGATCGCCCTCAAGAACCAGGAGGAGCTCAAAGCCTGGCATGAATCAAAAGTGGGGCATATTTTGTATTGTTTTTCAAAGTTTACACTTAATTTCTGTTTTAAAGACAAGAAAAAATTTGAATTCTCTATTTTTTGTATAGATCGCTGTGGTGCAGGTTCAAGTGACCGAGAACACTGCAGCATTGAAGGAAGCTAGAACACAAGTCAGCGTGAGCCGCAGGCAGATGCAGACTTTGGAAACAGAGCTGCAGTCTCTGATTGGAAGTGTAAGAGATTCTTCCTGCACACCTTGAAGGAGCTGCCTACTTTTGAACATATTACTCATGTTTTTTTATTTTTTGCCTTTTCTTACAGAGAGCATCTTTGGAAGAAGCTCTTCATGAAACAAATTTGCGATATGGCATGCAGGTGGAGCAATACAATGGCGTCATTTTGATGCGGGAGTCTGAGCTTAAGCAGCTGCGTGACAGCATTCAAAGTCAAACACTGGATTATCAGGTCCTGTTCAACATCAAGATGGAGCTGGAAGCTGAGATAGCCATGTACAGGAGACTTCTGGATGGAGAAGATAAAGAATTTGCTTTGTAATTTTTGAATCATACATGTTGGCCATGGCTATTTCTCCTTCAGGAAACTTATATTATTTACAGATATTTTTACAGATTTGAGAAAATATTAGAGACCAATATTAGAGACCACTAGTGGATGGGAAAATAGTGTCCCCCATCTCGAAAACAATCAAAAAGTGACATAAACAAAAACGAGATCACTGCTGTTCATGAAAGATAAAGAGCACAAGCCAATATCTCACGAATCAAAACCATTCATAAATACTATGAATATTTTTCAGTATAGTATTTCTGTTGAATCAGATTTGAACATATGTTGGAAAGCCACCGCTCTCTTAATTCAAACCATACAGTGTATCTCTAATCGAACTTTGTTGTTTTATCAATGTCAAAGTTTCAGTTTCTTGTTATGAAAAACTGGACCCTAGTCTAATGAGCAGTTTGAACATGTCATCACAGTGAAAGAAAACAGTAAGTGGCATCCGATTCCATTTTCATTTCACAAAAAACATTCCACCAGTCAATCATAATAACTGAAAGAACGAAATGAAAATAAAATGATGGTCTTGTTTTTGTACTTCAAACTAACAACAACTATGGATATATAAACCATGCTCTCTTGTCCTTACATGTCTACTTTTTTGGTGGTTGATTTCACTAGTATAATTATTTTGCCCAGTAAGCTGTTAAAAGAATGATTAATTACCCTTATCTTTTTGGAACTAGCACTTGGCAGGTAACCTTTCTTGGTAATCAGTCTAAATGAGAAACTGAAAGCTGTCAGACTAAACATAAACAATATTCATCCATTAAGCCTGTAAGCATTTTGCCTCCAAGGCATAATGGGTCAGATTTCCAGGGAATTTAAGAAGAAACAGAAGAAAACAATTGTAAAGTATCCGATGACAATATTTTAAGTTCTCTGAGCATTATAAGTCTGCTGCATTTACTGAGAAACCCCCATCAGAAATCCAAGTTTCATGCCACGTTTTCTTATTTTTATGTTGTGCAAATTCCCACTTAAATTTGGTATATTAGTTTCAGTTTTATACAAAATCTGTGGAGGCAAACCCCATGAACTGACTTGAAAATGTGGCAGTGCACAGGGACTAAGTATAGAATGTTCCACTGTGGGCCTGTAAAAGCGGGAATTTGCGGCTAACTGTGAAGCACTGTTTCCACTCAAATCCTCCGTCGTCACAGCTGGAGGAGCGTATTCAGAGGAAAAAATAGTTGGTTTGCAAATGGCGTTGTCAAGGCAGACATTTGTGGATGGAAAACTGAAGCTGACAATCTGGGCAAGTTTTTTGAGTAATAAAAATACACTAGAGTTTCTTCCAACATGCAACATAAAAGAGTTGTGTAAGCCTTTCAACTCTAAAGTAATTTTAGTGCTTTTCACACAAATGGAATCCTGGGTTATCTTGCTTTACATTTCACATAATTTACCCGGGGTTAACAATTAATCCTGGGTATACTATTCATAAAATGACATTTCACATTGTACATTCCTAATCCATGGGTTAACGTCCTTATTTGGATATTTGGGGTGTCAGTGTCATTGATTGGACGAATGCTGCACGGAATATGTTAACATAAGGCTCTAGAATTGCCCATCCTCATATTATAAATTGCCGACTGTATCATAAAGTTTACAGTGAAGGGATTTTTCGGGCTCTAAAGGTCAGAATGAAACAATCTCTTCTTCCCTCCAATTGCACGATTTTTTTACGTCACATTTTCTGTTACCATTTCACATTTTCCTCCTCAAACGCTAAAATCACTGCTTATACAATACACAATGTTTCCGTGACTGTCCAATGCACGTGAATATGAGGCATGCTATTGGATGTCAGTTGCAGAGCTTCTAGTCATAACATTCTAACACTGCATCATTTCATACTGTACAACTTTGAAACCACAATGAAGGATAAACCTCGCAAAAGCAGTGTTCCGGAGCTTCACCCTGGGTAAAAAGTGGTGCTAACCCACTTTTAAATTACAAGTGTGAAACATTCCTTTACAGGGTTAAAAAGGCGGGGTTTAGAACAGCGATAACCTGGGGTTAAGTGCAGTGCAAATTTTTACTTTTTTGTAGTATCCCAGTACTACCCAGTATCCCACTTCTGTACGGCCCACTCAACTCATTTTTATTCTGTCCAGACAGTTACACAAAATGCTTTTGTGCCACTAAAACAACAATTGAGCAATACAGTACAGTATATGATCCAAGGCAGTATAGTCATGGTATAGGCTTAAAGGGTTAGTTCACCCAAAAATTTAATTTCTGTGATCATTTACTCAAGTTGCTCCAAACCTGTATGAGTTTCTTTCTTCTGCTGAACACACACAAAAAATATATATATTGAAGAATATGGGTGACCAAACAGTTGAAATATCTTCTTTTGTGTTCAGCAGAAGAAATAAACTCGTACAGGTTTTGGAACGACATGAGGGTGAGTAAATTATGACAGAATTTTCAGTTTTGGGTGAACTATCCATTTAAGAGTGTAATAATCATCTGTGTCTTGACACTCGGTACTTACTCCATACAGTCACATGACTTTTCGTAGACTGGTACATTTTTCCTTTTGCATTAGTCAAACATTTTAATTGTACTTCCTCTGTTTTCCCATAATGGGAAGATCCCGCATTCTTACTGAACAGTGACTCACTACTAAACATCAATATTTGTTTTTTTCTGCTTCCCAGGGCGCTCGGAATGCACGTAAGTGCCCTTGTATGGGTATTTTCGATTTCCTTTACGCTCCCTTAAATTCTCAGTGTGGCCAGTGCATAAATTAGCTCTTGAAAACTTGTGCTACACATTAACTTTGCCTGGACATTTTACATTTTTTGAAGAAATTGAATGGTGCTTGGTCATGCAAAACTTGCTCCCAGAGTGCCAAGTTGCTGGTTGCAGAAAAGAGAGAGAGAGAGAGAGAGAGAGAGAGAGAGAGAGAGAGAGAGAGAGAGAGAGAGAGAGAGAGAGAGTACTTTGAATCCCACATAACTCCCATTCCTCATGTCTGTTCGTCCTGGACAGGAGATTACCTCCAGATATCCCTCACAGGTGCGGCTTTCATAAAACCTGAGCCAAACTCCCCCTTCCTTCTCTTGTTTTTGTGTAACCAGGGTGGGCATTACCCCTGTTCTACTTTTAAAGCGGACTTTGATGATATAGCAATGTTTAAGCTATTCTTAAAGATTCTACTAAATACAGATGTACAATGATACACAACTGTATATAGTATAGTTTTTCAGAAATTTTCTTGACAATGCATGCATTTTTGGGTGATTGGTCTGAAAGCACCAGTGATCTCTTGCATCCCAAACACAAACAGTAGCATTTTTGGTGTGTCATTGACAACTGAGCATAACCTAAAATCTTCCAGAAACTTCTCTTGGCCAGAGTCATACGGTGAGCAACAGGACTAGTCGACTCAAAATCTCCTAAAAGTATTTAAGAAAAAACGTAGTACGGTAAAAAAAAACAAAAAAAAAACAGTTGAAAGACTGCAAGATGGCCGTTAGATTTCCCCATGTGCATTTAGAGTGTAATGTGGCGAACAGCACACAGCCAACCATTTTGACAACCGCCGTTTTTAATTTAGGGGGAAAACCCAAAGGAATTTAAACCAGTATAACTATGGCAACCAATAACAAATCCAAACCAGACTGTGGTGACACCATGGAAACTAAACTCTGGCCAACGTATAGGGGAATAAGAGTCAGCATACAGTATGCTAGTTTAGAAAGATTGAGCTATATATAAAACAGTAGTGGGAGGAGCCCTTCAGCCAAAATTACACATTCAAATTACACTTCATTTACTTGAGATTATTATACAGCATTATAGTAACCACACTCTTGAGGGAGTTTACAACTTCTAACGATAAATTCAAATGTTCTTGTTGACATTTACTAAACAAAATCACTGGGATAAACTGATGGCTCGTGATTTGTATAAGCTGAAGATTCACCAGAACACAAAATATCCTTTTCTCATTTGGCGTACAAAGAAAATAAATGGAAAGAGAAAGACATACACTAGTACACTGAATAAAAAAATTGGTGTAAGATTTAATTTAAAAGGATTTTCACTCAGATTGCCAGTAAATTTTGACAGCGGCTATTTGCACTAAGAGAACATTGCAATATATTCTATTTGCACTAAGAGAACATTGCAATATATTCTATTTGCACTAAGTGAACATAGCAATATATTCTATTTGCACTAAGTGAACTTGCACTAAGGGAACATAGCAATATATTACATTTGCACTAAGTGAACATAGCAATATATATTTGCACTAAGGGAACATTGCAATATAAGTGAACATTGCAATATATTCTATTTGCACTAAGAGAACATTGCAATATATTCTATTTGCACTAAGTGAACTTGCACTAAGGGAACATAGCAATATATTACATTTGCACTAAGTGAACATAGCAATATATATTTGCACTAAGGGAACATTGCAATATAAGTGAACATAGCAATATATTCTATTTGCACTAAGGGAACATAGCAATATATTCTATTTGCACTAAGTGAACATAGCAATATATTCTATTTGCACTAAGTGAACATAGCAATATATTCTATTTGCACTAAGGGAACAAAGCAATATATTCTATTTGCACTAAGTGAACATTGCAATATATTCTATTTGCACTAAGTGAACATTGCAATATATTCTATTTGCACTAAGTGAACATAGCAATATATTCTATTTGCACTAAGTGAACTTGCACTAAGGGAACATAGCAATATATTATATTTGCACTAAGTGAACATAGCAATATATATTTGCACTAAGGGAACATTGCAATATAAGTGAACATAGCAATATATTATATTTGCACTGAACATAGCAATATATTATATTTGCACTAAGGGAACATAGCAATATATATTTGCACTAAGGGAACATTGCAATATAAGTGAACATTGCAATATATTCTATTTGCACTAAGGGAACATAGCAATATATTCTATTTGCACTAAGTGAACATAGCAATATATTCTATTTGCACTAAGTGAACATAGCAATATATTATATTTGCACTATAGCAATATATTCTATTTGCACTAAGGGAACAAAGCAATATATTCTATTTGCACTAAGAGAACATTGCAATATATTCTATTTGCACTAAGGGAACATAGCAATATATTCTATTTGCACTAAGTGAACATAGCAATATATTCTATTTGCACTAAGGGAACATATTTTCCAATAGTGTAAATAGTAGTTAGATGTTATTTATACATACAAATAGTGGGAGATATCATTTGCACCTCAGGGTTGTTGTACATTAAACAGTATGCAATAAAACAGAGTGTAAATGATTATATTTATAAAAAATATTAAATGGATGCCGCCTTATTAGGACAATAAAGTCCTCCCTACACGTACCCCTAACTCTAACCGATAAACACTTTATTATTAAACACATGTTAGACACTTTATTTCCACTTTTCGAATATTTTCTTCATTTTTATTGAAAATAAATGCCTTTCCGAACTGATATGTGATGGGAAAAGGGAGTAGAACTAGTTCGGCAAAAGGCGGATTCGAACTCGAATCGCATCAAAACGTTATGCCACGTGTCTTACCCCTTCACTATTGCTACTCCTGACAATCCAGCATCTTCCGTAATTTTGTCCGGCTCAACCAGACGTCAGTGGGCGGAGTTAGTGTAAATAGCCTCTGCCAACAAGGCGGGCTATTTGCACTTAGTGTAAATAGACACTCCAGTAAATTTTTGACAAATAATTACAAAGAAACGGCAAGTACTGTAACACATTGAATTAGGCTAAATGTGAAATTTTAAAAAGTACAAAGACTGAAAGGGTATTTTCTTATATTCAGAGCACCTGTGGTAGAATGCACTTATACCTCTGATAAATCAGTTTTGTAACTGTATACTTTGTTTCACCATTGCGTCTAACAATGGGAAAAAGGGCTGAGGTGGGTCTTTTTACTTTACAAGACCACGGAAGACTTGCTTTGAATGGGAGTGGGGAAGTTCCAGGTGCATCAATGAAAGGGCTTCAGAAAAACAGGGTTAATGAGAGGTCACTGTGAAATCAAGTGACCAGTTTGCAGTGTAAATAACAGCTTCCTGTCATCATACACAGCTGCACAATTTTAAACTCACTCAGAGGAGCGCTGAACAAATAATGCTTAGCTGAGCAGAACGGAATAGACCAATCACACACACCCACCCAAAACAAAAACTAAGATCTTTCTTAATGTTGTATACAGCCCTGGAAATCTTGAAATAACTAGGTGATTGCTAAGGGATTCGAACAAACATCACTTATCTTTCACCATCATTATTTGATATATTAGTATGATATCTAACCATATTAGAGGACTTTGGGATGGACTCTTTTTACTTTGGCCAATGTTTAACCACCTATCACTAAACCACTCACATTTACTTCAGAAAATATAAATATCAAATTTCAGTACTGCTAATTAGTCCAAAATAGTTTTGTTCATCTTTAAACAAAGCAAAATTGTGTGGGGAAAAATAATATTTCGCTTTCCATGTTCATGTTAGTACTAATTAATAATAATATGTTTGCAGTTTAGCAGAGGAATGTATTGCCACATTGAGGGAGGGTTAAGAGATTTAAATAAAATTATAATAAAGTAATAGAAGTCAAATGTCCAATCTGTTCATTTTCTATTATTCCTGATCTTGTGATTTCTTCTTGTGACTGACATAATACACCATCATGTAATATGACTCATGTCTTTCAAAATAAAGCGTTAACCCCCCCCCTCCCTGAATTTCACAAACTGAGATAATATTCTATGGGTTTGGGACGACGTGACAATGAGTACCGGTAAATGATGACAAAAATATAATTACTGGGTGAACTATTCCAATGACATTCCAACATCTGGTCTTTTCAATCTTGTTAATAAGTAGCTGTTGTTTGAAGTTTCTCTTATTTCTCCAAGTGTGTTTATGTCTCACAACCCTACAGTGACCTCCATTATAAATACTTGACCCACAACAGTGGTGTTGAAACAGCCCTGAGAAGCTGTCAGCACATCTTCACTTCCATGCATTTCAGGCTACTACCTCTTCCTATTGTAAAATATGTATATATATTAATAATATTAAATATATATAATATAGGCTATATATCTGGGACATTTCCATGTAAATCTTCAGATTTTGACAAGTAAAAGTATATTGTGTTATCTTTATTGACCTGATCAGTGTCATCCAGATAAGCTTTTTTGTGTGCAGCGTTGTAGTTTTAGTAAAGTTTTAATTAAAATCGGCTCTTTCAGAGGGGTTATAAAAAAGCGTTCTGTAATAAGACTACGCTTTAATTTGAAAACAACCTCTGGAAACCCTCACAGCAGCCTCATGACACAGATAATAAACGGATGTAACAAGCAGAAGCTCTGTGGGAGGCTTGTTTCAGTAGTTGTCTGCTTGGCACAGATCTTAAATTCCAGCCATACGGCGGCACTAGCCAAATGACACAGCGCGAGTTCAGAGGTCAAACTGTTATAATGATTCGATGTGGACAACTTCATACTCTTCACTGGCCTCTGATCTCGTCCAGCACAGATATTACCAAAAAAGGGATTTCGGCGCTATTGCAGATCCCTCTGCTCCTCCCACAGCACTCTGAGGCAAAATGAGACTTACTCCGTATGGGGGACAGGGGAAGAATGCTGCAAATACAGATCGGCATTATTACAAATACTGAGGAGAGCACAAATTCCTGGAGAGAGACCATCTAAGTCCTGAAGAAAAGACAGGAGAGTCTCTCCCTGTTTGGCCTGGCATGAACACGGACAGACTCCCTCAGTCTTATCTGCATATCCCAGAATGCCTATGCAGTATGACTGAAGGGATCATTATTAAAGCAGAGATATCAGCAAGTCCCCCAGGGTTTATTACAGGTAACTGCATTAAGACAGTGGGTAAAATACTGAGCAAGTGATTGCAGCCCATTTGACCATTAAATGTGAGTATATGGCTATTATGTAAGAATAGGCGGGATACAATATAGATATACTGTAAAAAAAAAAGTTGAAAAAAAAAAGGGGAAAATAAAATTATTATATATATATAATATGAATATCAATACAAAAAATTATATCAATAAAATGTATATATATATATATATTGTATTTATATAATTTATCTTTAATTTTATATGAATATATTTGAATAATGTGCATTTAAGAAAACTTTTGGGGTCAGTAAGATTTTTTTTATTTAAATTAATTAATACTTTTATTTGGCAAGGATTGCATTAAAATGATCAGTTGACACTTATAATGTTGAAAAGATTTCTATTTTAAATAAAAACTTTTTATTCATCAAAGAATCCATAAAAAAATTTTTGGCTTCCACAAAAATATGCAACAGCATAACTGCTTTCAACTGTTCAAGAAATGTTTCTTGAGCATCAAATCATCATATTAGAATGATTTCTGAAGGATCATGTGACACTGAAGACTGGAGTAATGATGCTGAAAAATAAGCTTTACCATCACATGAGTAAATTAAATTTTAAAATATATGTGTATTTTTAATAATTGTATTTCTGTTTTAACTATATTTTTGATTAAAAGGATCCTTGGTGGGCAGAAGAGACTTCTTTTAAAAATAAATAAATAAATAAACAAACTTTTGAATGGTAGAGTATTTATGGCCATATTAAATCTATATTTATAATATATTATTTAATGGACAAAAATGTGTATCCCGTTTAGAAGCAAATCTGAGATTACCATTGTGCAAGACACCCAACCCAGGTTGCTTTAGTTAGATTGTCCCTATAATAAGAGTATTGCATGTTGTTTTGGGCAATGTGTCTGCTAAATATTTACTTACTCCTTACTGAATATTATGACCATGATGACACTCTTCTGTAAGTACAGTGTGTCTGCTTACAAAACGTCTAGCTAAATGACATAGCTGTGCTGGTATGTCTCAGGCGAAATACTATCAACCCATCATTACATTCATTCACACTGAGCTACTTTCAGCTGGGAGGGGTTTTTTGTTGGCGGGTGGAGGCTTGGATGTGTCTGATACCATCAAAGACAAATAAATCTCAGTGTGATCGCCTATTTGTGTTTGTGTCAAACTCAGATTTCTAAATTAGATGCAGAGGCAAGAAACTCATGGCCAGTGGGTTTCCCACTGAAAGTGTGTGGACCACCTGACAAGTTAATGTGTGTCTCATTTGTGGTCAATGATAATGTGTAACTTTTTAGGAGACAGGGAAATATAGATTGTGCAAATGTTTACACTTTACTTTGGTTGGGTAAAAATTCATCAGCAGTAATTATATCAAGTTGGCAAATACTTGTCTCATTAACCAAATAATGCTTGACATTTCTCTTTCATCAAGTAATGTGTTGCACAACAGGACTAAGGTAAGAGAGCGATTCCCATGAAGAAATAATGTTGGCTGATGATAGTGAGAGACAGAATTAACGTGAAAAATAAATCTGAATGCACAAATCTGTCAGAGAACACTGATAAAGATAAGAAAATATGTCTCTCAGTCATTAAAAAAGTTAAGATTACTGTAACCTAAAAGCATTTCTCTTTTTTGTGCTTTATCTCAGTGTTTGTCAGTCTGTTGGCCTGTTGTCAAAGTGTTAGGGTGAAGGTTGAAAAAAAAATGGTGTGCCAATTCCACTGCAAAGTAGAATTTGAAATCAGGTCATGACATCTTATCTGAAACATCTGTTAAACAAGTCATCTCAGGCCACAGTCTGGATATCACTTGAAGTCTAGTGTTAAACTATGCCTTCTTGTCAGGGTGCCGCAGTTTCACAAAGAGCTCTCAATGCAAGGTCAATTGAAAACATTACAAGAAAACATTTGCTTTTGATTACAGCTTCCCTAATCAAAAAAAGAAGAAAGAAAGAAGCCATTTAACCCCTTAACTGTCACCCCCCTTTTTGAGAATGGACGTTAAAATGCACTATTCAAACTTAAATGGTTGTAATTCAAGAATGCTTTTGAATATAGACCTAAGTTTGACCTAAGTTGGTCTTGTTTTAAAGAAAATACTCAGCAGAGTATTGCTGAAGTGAAAGCACCTAAAAAAATTAAAGTATGAAAAAGTTATGGAAGTTTAAACTTACAGTAAATCAAATATACTGTACTTAATATTTTTTCTTTTATATAAAATATATATTTTACAAAATATTTTTTACTATAAATTTACTATAAAATTAAAGCCATGTATCTAACCAAGTTGTGTTCCAAATTTGAAGTTGATATCACAAAAAATGAAGTTCCCATGAGATTTTGTTTAGGCGTAATACCAAAAATAGCCACCGGGTGACATACATTCCATTGAATTTAATTGTATGCATATCTAACAAATTAATAAAGTTCTGTCCAAATATCACTTCTATCACAAAAAAATGGAACCTTGAGACTCAGACCTTTCTGACAATGTTTTTTTGTCAAGATTAGAAAAGGTTTTGATCATAAATTATGAAACATGATGACACCAAAAAGGGGAGGAGCCTGATAAAATAATTTAGAGTACCATTTCTATGGAAACGCAACATCCAATTTCAAAACAATTTTCACAGGATGAATTCTGAGTTCGTAAGCTTTCAAATGATACCTAAACTACTAAAATATGTGATGTAATAAAAAAAAGGTGATAGAAAATAGATAGAAATAGAAAAATTGTAAGATCGTAAAATACACGTAATCAGACTACAGTTACTTTCTTTCTTGATCAAATGACTACATATTATTCTCACAATGTCTCCATGGTTACTGGTTGGTTTTTGTTCAGGACCAGGTGTGTTTAGTGAATTAGCCCCTCTTGTTTTCTGTCTATTAAAGCCCTGTGTTTCTTTCAAAGTTCCAGAGAATCTTCAGTGTTTTGTAACGTTTTGAGTTTGTTTCATAAAAGAAGCTGCAGGATCTAGATCCTGACAACTTTCCTTTGTGCTGCAACCAACGATCGTGACAAATATATTTTCTTTCTCTCTCTATTTTTATATTAATATGGTACAAGATTATCCTATTCAATTCAATGTGATAAACAAGTCAGGTAAAAAGTAATCTAAAAGTAGTCAGATTATATAACCTAAAATGTGTAATGTAATGGATTATTTTGACTATAATTTGGAATACAATTTTATAAGTATAATTATATGTGACCCTGGATCACAAAACCAGTCACAAGTCGCACGGATATATTTGTGGCAATAGCCAACAATACATTGCATGGGTCAAAATTATTGATTTTTCTTTTATGCCAAAAATCATTAGGATATTAAGTAAAAATCATGATCCATGAAGATATTTTGTACATTTCCTACCGTTAATATATAAAACATTTATTTTTGTGAGTGAATGCAGCACAATCGCCAACATAAATCGCCAACTTTAAAGGTGATTTTCTCAATGTTTAGATTTTCTCAATGTTTAGATTTCTTTGCACCCTCAGATTCCAGATGTTCTAATAGTTGTCTATCAGCCAAATATTGTCCCATCATAACAGACCATACATCAATGGAAAGCTTATTTATTCAGCTTTCATATGATGTATAAATCTCAATTTCAAAATTATAACCCATGTGACTGGTTTTGTGGTCCAGAGTCACATATATGATTTTGACAAATGTAAAATTTCACAAAAAGCTTTTAAATTAATTTTCCTGTTAAAATATGTGCTTTATTTTAGCTGCAGTAGTAGCCATTTTAGGGTTTTTGTTGTGATGTCATGGCAATAAAGTTACACTACAATCATATCAATGAGTGAGTATTTTATGGTTTATAGACTGGCCCCATCATTATGAGTCTTCACTGTAACATATTTCAGCTTTCAAAGGAGTCAAAATACATGTTTGTGGTACTTAACATGCCACAAGTGCTATTGATTGAGTTTAACTCGTTCTGAACCCAGAATATTCCTTAAGCGCATGTTCATAGCTGCATTTACATTTACTCATTCGCTGAGTGGATTTCAGCTCAGATGAGATGCCAACTCAATTACACATACATATAACTGTTTCCGTTTGTATTCAGTAAACACCCATTAACCAAACATAGATCATTCAAATTGAAATCCTGAGCTGGATTAAACAACGGGACTTTTGAGTTCGATGTCTTTTGATGTCTCTCTTGCAAACAAAAGATTTTCTTCATGCTTTTCAATGAGATCATGCAAGTAGTATTTTTGAAGCATGCTATGTCAACATCCGATATCATGACTTCATTGGTTGCTCAAATCTGTTGGGCGGTAGACATGATTCATTGACTATTGAGACACAATGATGTAATGTGTTGCTATAGGACAATCCTTAGTTTAAGGTTATTAAGAGAGCTAACAGTCCTCCTACTGTCGTGAAGAAGGGTGTGAAGTGTGATCACACCGAATCCATCCATGCCTGTGTCATGACATGGTGTCGGTGGCAAGTCGAAATTTGTCCTGCCATTATCTAATGGGAAAGAAGCTCAGTTTTTATTGCAAGACTTATGATGAGATGTGAAGGCTGATGTGTCACTGTGTGGCAGGCAATGAAGAGGAGATGAAGAGATGAGGAGAGAACTGTAATAAAAGGAACAAAATACTCTCTTAACACCATTTTTAACTATAAACTGAAAACGTATGCATTTTGGCCGTTCATTTACATGACAACTTGAAACATAGTGAAAACGTCAACTTTTTGAATATGGGTTTCAAAGTCCAAGTTTGTGAAAACGACAGTGTTAAGGTCCCCATGTACGTTACGGCAAAGTTCTTTTACGTTTTTTCACTTTGTGTTCGAAGTGAAAGTTCGAAACAAGTGAAGTTCGAAATATGACCCATACACAAAATAAATATATTTGAAATATATTTTTGGAATATATGCAAATATTAGAAATTGGCCCAATAAATATATTTTAGTTAAATATATGTAAATATATTTTTAATTTTTTTGAAAATATATTTTAGTAAAATATGTGAATATATTTATATGTCAATATATTTACTAACAACATATATGTTCATATATGTTTTAACTTTTGCAAATTGTTTCATTTGAAATATATTTTGAAATTTAAAAAATATTGTATATAAATGTACAATAAATGTATATATTGTATATGAAATACTATTATTTGAATTATTTTTACAGAATTGAATAGTTATTTAATAGTGTGTGTATGCAGTGTTAGACACTGAGTTCTATCTATTGTTTAAGTGTACTTCACTGTTGGACTGTCACTGTTATACTTGCATCATAAATATTGTGCATATTTTCAATATTTAAATGACTTCAGGAAAGATGTCAATAAAACACAACAATAAATCTAAATTGCACTTAGTGTTAGGTACGTGCCACCTAATATGGCCTAATCGTCCTAGGAAAGCAACTATATGTCATTTTACATTGCAGTCATTTAAATGTAAGTACAGTATTTATTATAGCTGTGTGTCATAGCCTAATACAGTAGTGAAATATGGTAGCCTACTGTTGTGTATAGGGGAAAAGGTAGAGGAATTACTATGATCAAAATACATTTTTGACCCTTCTTTAGCAAGCTAAACATTTTATGACCATATATTTTGTCATATATTTTACATGTTATAAATGTAAATATATTTCACACTTAACATCATATATTTTTGTTATATTTCAGAATATATTTCAAAATGATAAATATAAGTGAACAACAATGCAAATATATTTCAATGTATTTGGAATATATGCCACATATATTTTTGACACTTGACACAAAAAAAAAAAATTCTGTATGGGGTGAATTACTGTTAGCAACCATCCTGACACCGCTGTGCGCTTTCCTCTCAATAAAATAACCACACAACAAAAACAGCAGTTAAGAAAGCATCTGATAGTGGATAGTGATGTGGATGTTCACACAAGCTCTGCAACTCGGCATTCCAGTCAAGTCGCATTTTTAATTTTATTACTAAATTCAGTTGAGTCAGTTCAGCGTTGATTGTGTCGGGTATCGGACACGCAAATAAGCTTGCGCAAAAGGCTATCTGTTGTTATTGAAACACTCTTGTTCTTAGGGTTGTTTGGTAGCTATTGGAAACATGCTTGTCCTTAAGGCTATCTGGTAGCTATTGGAAACATGCTTGTGCTTAAGGCTATCTGGTCGCTATTGGAAACATACTCAGATTTTTATACAGGTTAAAAGGGGGGCGCGACCAAAAAAGTTTGAGAACCACTGCTGTAAAAGCTGTTAGTGCTATTGGAAACGCTTGATGATCCCGTGAATGAGTGTGGAATCATGGGTTTTAATATTAGTCCTATGGTTATATAACATGCTTGTTGTATCAGATTTTGCTGCTGCTAGTCTGAGCTATTGCTGTAGGATGTGTGCTTCCCCTGCCAAACTACACTAGTTTTAGCAATAGTTCTGTCATTATACAACATTGTCATGTAGCGTGTTGTCGAGAGGCTTGAGAGAAGATTAGGAAGGCTCAGTACAAAGGAGTGTTTTTCAAAACGCCAGTTGTGGTATATTTTTGAAGCAGCATTTCTTAATGTGGAGTCCACAAAGTACAAACCCCCCCCAAAAAAATAACTTAATGCAACAGATACTGGTGCTAAAAAAAACACTCAGCAGCAAAACTGGCACTGAACAATGCCTAGTGGCACATCCACAAAATATCAATTTGTCTCACCTCAGACAGGTTCAAACGTTTGTACAGTATATACTAGAGGAAACCTCCCAAACATGCTCAGACAATGGTTTAAATACTGTATACAGGTTTCCCGCCAAACACTAGTGGGACGAACCATTGTCACGGGGTGGAACCTTTCCCCGTGACACTCAACACTCAATTACACAGCAAAACATTGGCACCAAAATAATCAAGAACTCATTTCTGACATGCAAAAATCATAATACAAACATGCATAACATACAAACACAAATTCAAACATTTAACACCTCATTGCTCTAATGTCTCTTTCCCTCTTAACAAAATGGTACTTTCTGGCTAGCACTAGGCTGGCACTCTAGTGATGATGTCATTAACCTAGTTCATCATCACAAACATGCTTGTTGTATCAGATTTTGCTGCTGCTAGGGGTGTAAGCTTCCCCCAATAGATCCCATACATTTGTTAAATTGGCTACAGCGACACACTTGTTGCAATGTGTCCTTGCTTGCTCCAGCTGGGGTGATGCTTCCCTCAAAAGATTGGATCTATAACGCTCAACATATGCCACTAACATTAGGATGTATTAACCATTCTATCAGCATCAGTCGTGTTGAGGGTAGTGCGTTTAAAAAAACTAAAATACAAAAGGGCATCCAGAAAATTTGCTGTCAGTTTGTGTTGGGAGGTATTGGCATATGGTTTTGTTTTGGGGGGGTTATTGCTGCTCTCCCTGCTCTTATCCATGCTAGGCTGCATGGATGCGCAGAGAGTTCTTGCCCAGAACAGAAACATACCGCCAATCCAAACTATATGCTAATGGTCAATCGTATTTCTGTATGCTGAATCGAATAGTTTTGGCAGGTCACGTTAGTCAAGCTTGCATCAGCTGACTCTCAGCTGATACACGTCTACCTATAGGAATACGACGCCTATCACTGTGTGTATCAACAGCTATCGTGTTTCTCAGGAGCTGATTACCCTCCTCCATCCCCAGCTCCTCCTCTCGTCAGTCAGGATTTGGCCTTCTGAGTGCCCTTGAATCAGAATAAATTCTCGAATTATGTTGTACTTAAAATCTTGATTAATGATATCTGCAATACACTCATGTTGGTTCTTTAGGCCTTTAGGTCCTGGCCACCATGTCCTTTGAGTTCTTCACCATTTTTAGCACCTCTTTGCCTTATGTAGTCAATTTTAAATGGTGCTGTAATATGATGGTTTTGTTAAAGTACAAATATTCCACAAACTAACTAACTAAATCTAACTTGCATAATAAATAAAATACATAAATATATAAACAGAAACGGTTGTCACGTCAACCTCAATCTATTTTCACATAGCATTTCTGAAAAAAAAGGGAAGAACTACACGTAACCTTAAAAGCAAAAGTTCAGAAACTTCAATCGAATGATGTTTATCTTTGTTCCAGTAAGAATCCGAGAGGCGCAAAGATCGGAAATACACTCCTCCTGAGAATGAGAGCGGAACGGAGAGAACCGCCTTTAAACTTAGACTACTAACAGTCAGCAAACATACTGTACTCAAAGTACACTGTACCTTATGTTTGCAGAGTTAGATAGGAGCTGCTTGGCCATATGTGTGTGTGTGTGTGTGAGAGAGAAATTTGTCTAATTGAGTTGACTTTTAACTTTACAACATTGACACAACATTAAAAAAGGCAAATAGCAGAGCATGGGAAAAGGCCTTGACAGAACATAAAGCATTATCTGCAGGTGAAAGACTTTTCTTCAGCTTGTCATTGTAAGATGTTTTTAAAAACCTAAAAACTTTATTAATTTTCTAGCCCCATATACATCAGTTTTCAACTTTTGCAGTTTTCAATAATCGCAAAGAGAGATTTATAAGGACGATCACAGATTTACATGCCGACAGATGAGTTCATCGCATTTTTAGGGGGTCTAAGAGACGGGGGGGTTGAATAATTGCCTTGTCTTATTTTTGTCTTTCAATCTAAATCATCATAAAGTGAATATACTGCTTTATTCATTGCTTCATAAATGGGAAATCTGGCCAAGAAAGCATGTGTAGGTGAACTGTAAAACTGTTATGCAACTGCCAGCTATGGAGATCCCATTTCACTTTCAAGATTTAGACTTCGTCAGATAAGGTAATGTAACTTCCGCATGGGATCGCGATCAGTAAACACAACACACACTCATACCAGAGTGAATATAATGAACTAAAATTGAAGCTAAAACCATTACAAAACAAGTAACACTTCCATTACTTGAAATAAAATAAACGTTAAATACTTACTAAAATATAAAAAAAACGTAAACTTTACTGTATTTCAGCAACATTTCTCCTTTAGTTTAACTTGATTCAATAAAATGACTAAAAATAAAATAAAATAAAAAACTATAGACAAAACAAATATTTTTAATTTATTTTTTAAAGACAAAAGACAAAAAAAAATAACACTAAAATACAATTTAACTAAAATAAAAATTATTTTTTTTGAAAAATAATTAAAATAATTATTCAAAATATGAATGAAAACTATAATAGTAACTTAATGATACTAAAATAAAGACCGTAAATCATGTACCAACTACCATTTTCACTCACAAACATGACGCATCTCCAAAACCACAGTTTAGGGTTGTGTTGGCGTCATTAATGTTTGTGTCATTCTGCTACTGTAAAAATAAATAAAAGCATATGAAGTAAAAAGGGATCCTAAAGAGGCAGCGATATATATTTCCTCACAGCAGCCAAACAGACTCACAGCTGTTTATACACAACGAGGTCACAAACCAGGTGAGACACACCTCGCTCTTGTCAGTCCTCTCAAAAGCTTCCGTTTATTCATCCGCCACGAGGCTGTGATAGACAGGACTTCTATTCTCTGGTCTGAAGAGAGCTTGTCATCTGCTCTAAAGGATCCGGTCTATAGTTCCATCATCAGTGCTGATAAAGCACTCAGGTGGGCAAACAAACCCTAGAGAATAAACAGTCAACCGACTCACCAGAACACAACCTGGCAACCACACATCCAACGCAGCAGGTTGCGTTTTAATAAGAACAAGTTTGCACTTTCCTTTCAAACTTTCCATAGCTCAGCAACTCAAGGCTCACTAGGCTTGTTCTTTCTGATTAAGCATATTGTATGCCTTTTGCACAACACTAAAGCATTTTTGGCTGAACTAGATTTGGAGGGCAGAAATCATCGGCGGAAATAGCGACGTTTAATTAGTGCTAGTCTGCAGTGTGGATGTACAGTACTTCACCACGGTCAAAAATGACGTAGCAATATGCGAAATGTGTTCGGCTGAAATATCGAGATGTGACTCGTTATACCCAAGAACTTTACTGCGACTTTTTTTAATGCATCGCCTGAGAACACGACACACTAAACAGCATACAGAGTTCAAATTTAATTACGAAACTTATTTTCGGTTTTTGCATGAAAATCTTCATGTCTGTTTTGGTAAAACAAAATTAATTTGCACATCACTAAATGCACGTTCACACAAAGGACGATAACTTTAACGATAAAGATAAAAATATCATTGGAATCACTTTCACTACGATTTATTTCCAGCTGAAGAACAATAAAAACATTGACAGCCAATCAGTATCCATCAGACTTTAAAGTACCAGACGACAAGACTAAAGCGTGTACTTATAATAAACAGAACGTTATCCTGTGCTATTGTGGACACTGATATAGTTATCTTTACAGTTATGGTTCTTGGTGTGAACTTGCCTTAATTCTTGCCAGTGAGTACACATACATAACAGCATACTCCGGCCGACATTGAAATTAGAGCCTTATTTGCATAACTGCAGCTCAAATAATGCACGTAATCCAGCAGAGGGCACATATGTGGCAGTGTTATTTTTGTATTATTCATATATAGAGTATATATTAGTGCTGTCAAATCGATTAATCGCGATTAATTGCATCTAACATAAGAAATTTTGTTTATATAATATATGTGTATATATATTATATTTATATTATAATATACTGTATATATATATATATATATATATATATATGTGTGTGTACACACCCATTTATGTATGCATATATATATATATACATAAACGGCATATATATATAAACAAAAACTTTTGTTAGATGCGAATAATCGTGATTAATCGATTTGACAGCACTAGTATATATATATATATATATATATATATATATATATATATATATATATATATATAGATAGATATAGATATAGTATATTTATGATATTTTATACTATTATAGTATTTATTCATATTTGAATTAGATTTTATTTTAAATATATTATATTAAATAATAAATATATTTTGTTTTCCTTTTTGATTTCAGTACTTTTATTATGTTTTTGTTATGTTTATTTGGGGGGTTTTTGCCTTTTTTTAGCTTTAATTTATATTTATTTAAGTTTTTGTTTTAGTAATTTTAGTAAAATATAGTTAAATATTTTTTATTTTATTTTATTTTATATCTAATATTTATATTTTATTTATATTTATATTTCAATCACCAGAAATGTTTTAGTTTTAGTTAACAATAACAACACTGATAGAAGTCCATCTTATCTGAAGACAAAACAAAAACAAAGCTCTTCCTGGCAACGCGGTGACATCAAAACAAACAAACAAAGAGAAAAAAAAAAAAAAAATCTAAACAAAAACCTCGATCTCTTATCGCCATAACTAAAATAAAAGTGAAAAAATGGAACAGAAACCAGTCAGCAGCCAATCATAGTACACTATCACTTCCAAAATCAATGATTTCACAAGTACATCGTATGACGGCTGGTGAGGAGCGAGGGGAGATTCCCTGTTGCCAAAACAAACACTGAGCTGTTTGGTCACTATCTAATACACAACCTTAAGACGTGAAATGAAAAAAAAAATGAATGCATAGGATGTGGGCGTCACCTTTGCCTCATCGCTGTTGAACTATGGGATGTGCTCTGAAGCTTGGCGTCATCCCAATCCTCCCACGTGCTCCGGCCTTGCCCTTCAGAGACTTATCGGACACGCAGAAGCCGTTGCTATGGTTACTGCTCTAAAGTTTGGGTAAAAACAAACCAATAAAAAAGGGGAAAAGTCTTGCAGTCATGCCTGATGGCCTCTCGCTTATTCCTACTCTCAAATGAGGCATGGTGTCATGTGGCATCAGCTTCCTGCTGCAATAATTCTGAAATATTAGCCGAATTAATTCCTTTTTCCATCATCTGAAAGACTTTTGAGTAGGTGAAAGGATAAAATAATGACTTTTGGTGTCATGAGATTCAATCCCATGGCATGCATTTAAAACCCTTCACAGGCACTTATTGACTCTTTCACTCACTTGAGCATCTGGTTTACACTTTAACCATGAAACTTTGTGCGTCACATGCGGTTTATAGTATCGGCTTTCCGGGAAAGAACAAATGATCTTCAATATGGGTTTATTTTTTTCTTATCTGGCAATGACAACACTGCCACCCTGTGTTTTATGCTGACATTAAATGCAGTTTTATGTGACTAAAACAGCTCAAGTTTACTTAATCTAAACCATTTTAAATAAACTTTTCTTAATCTTTTCTTTAATTACTAATCCATATATTCTATATTAATTTAGAAACTACATTGTGAACTGCCAAAAAGCTAAACAAAAACACAAGACAATAAACAAAGATTAGACACCTTCACTGTTCAGCAATAAACAACAGCAGCCTTTGCCTTATGCAAATATATATTCACAGCACTGTAAAATAACTTGCATTGGTCATTAATAAAAGTATAGTTTAATACAGTGATTCCCAAACTTTTTGTCAGCTGAATCCCTTTGATTTGTATTTACTTAAAGTACCCCTTGAGATTTATAATTAAAAAGTTAACTTAATATTTCAATAATTTAATAAAACATTCACATGTTCACGGTACTCTGATGTTAGTTATAGTCACATGACATGAAGATAAACAAATGAAATTTATATATTTTTTTAGTATTTACCATTGTTTTATTTTCAAATTTATTTTCATTTTACATTTTATGATTTAATTATTAGCTTTTCATCAACTCACAAACTTCAGTTTGGGAAACCCAACAAGATTAGTAGTTTATGAACCTTTAAATATGAACATGTACGAAATTATCTAATGATGTTCATAAATATTTGAATGTATTTTAACTAATGATCTGTTAACATTGTATATTCTTTGTTAAAGTTATTGAAGCGTTAATTTATATAAATACTAAATAAACTACCTCACATTTATAAATAGGCCGCATGCTGTACTTCAGATGTGTACTTCATGCTGTACTTCATGTTGCTCATGAATATTAATTAGATAGGTGGTGTTCACCCATTAGCCCTAACTTATTGATTGAAAGAAATACATTGCAAATGCCGGTGAATAAACAAATCATATCGTTATAAGGGAATGGTTCATGCATAAAAGTAGGCCTGAAACACAAGTTGTTATATTATTTTCTTACCTATTGTGAAGTATATCCAAGTGAAACTGCTTCTCGAACAATAAAAAATACAGGGCGGGGTTTGATTTTGTCCATGAGGAATTGATTGGATGGTTGAGGTTTGCTATTTGTTGATCTCATGTGAGTGACAGGTTGCCCCGCCCTCGCGCCAGTAAACACGTCATCAGAGAAGAGAAGCAATGAGCTGCAAGAGGGAGGGGAAGTTATTTTGATAAAAGGATTATGAGGGCACACATTAATTAAAAAAATTATGATGTGCAATCATTGAAAGCATTTATACTAAATGCTGCAAAACTCGATTTTGATTTCATGGTGACTTTAATATTTATATCCATGCACTATATAGGCTATCGTTTCAAAGTCTGCCAGCTGGAAGCGCAATGTTAAAGAACACATTTATCTCTTGACACATTTTTAAATATATCTAACTTGACACTCTTAAAAAAGTTTCATGGTGCAAAAAGCTAAAAAAAACAACTGAAAGCAGAAGGGACAAGATGTCATAGCCAAAGGAAACGTAAGACGGCCTCCTGTGTGTTTGTGTGTGTGTGTGTGATTTCCCTGTGTACACTATTCTGTTCACTTGGATGAAAAGTAGTTAAAAGTAGCAAATCACAGTTAATAAGCAATGAATAAAACGCTTTAGGCAGTTTATGTGTGACAGTATGTGCCTTACTTTGATATGCTGATGCAGTTGTACGCTCTCTGGTAAAATGTTCAAGTAATTAGCCTGAAGAAAGACTGAATGATAATAACATGAAGCCGCAATCGCGAGCAGTGCCCTCTGTTGGTCAATACATCACAATATGTGTTCTGCATTTATTACAGTCTAATAAAGAGTTTTCAAGCTGGGTAAGGCATAGTGTAGGCATGGAAAAGTTGGAAAAGTTATACTGTGGAAATTAAATTTCCACAGTATAAATTGGGTCTATGAAAATATATACAGTAGCTGCCATCATATGAGGATGATGATCTTACAGTATTTGGTGGTACATGATGACATCTAAATGTCTGAAAACCCCTGATTTAATGCAATGGTATTCATGCATTTTAAATAGGGTCTGTGTCCAAATAATTTTGGGAGACACGGTTTACGTGCATTGACAACCACCTAACCCAATCCATAAAGCCTACATTACCCAGGCTGCCGTGATCGCAGCGCTCATAGAAATATATACATAGACACCTTATTAGCGGCCGTTTCAATGGGCCGTAAGCGGCCGTAAGCCGTCCGCCATATTGGAACGGTGTTGTGCCGAATTCTGACCCCCGCCAAATTACTACCCCCCTAGTATTGGTAGGTTTAGGATTAGTTGTGGGGGAGGGGTTAGGATTGGGGGAGGGGTTAGGATTAGGGGAGGGGTTAGGATTAGGCAATCAGGTACTGACTTCAACGAGGGGGTAATAATTTGGCAGGGAGTCAAAATTCGGCACTTGCATTAAAATTGATTTCAAGCTTTATTGTTCTGTTTTGTGTAATTACCAGAGGCGGACAGAGTACACAGCTTCATTACTTGAGTAAAAGTACAGATACCCCTTGCTAAATTTTACTCAAGTACAAGTAAAAGTACTACAGTCAGATGTCTACTTTAGTAAAAGTACTGAAGTACTTGTTTTTAAAAGTACTTGAGTATCAAGGGTACAAGAGTACATTTTCTAAATATTGCATTACTACTGCCACAGTGCTTACATTGGTAAACACAGCAAACACTTGAAGCGAAAACTATCATTGAATTGTTCAGAAAATTGAAATAGTCTGGCGAGGTGGGGCCACGGGTTGGCACATTCCCGGGATGGACCTGCTGCGTCTTCATCCATTGTTTCGTCCATGGTTTCGTCTCTTATCTAAATGTGACCATGGAGTTGACTTTGGCGGAAAGCTGAAGGTGATTGCTGATAGGCTGTCCCAATCAGTGGCGCCTGCACAATCCAATCACGTTTGAGAGGGAAACAACAAATTGAGGGTTTCCGAGATTTTTCTTTTTTCCTTTTTTTTTTTTTTTTTTTTAGAAGAAGTAACGGGTACTCACGGTTATGGATAGAAATGTAGTGGAGTAAAGAGTACAATATTTGCCTCTCAAATGTACTTGAGTAAAGTCATGAGTACTCCCCAAAAATGATACTCGAGTAAAGTACAGATCCCTCAAAATTGTACTTAAGTACTGTACTCAAGTAAATGTACTCTGTTACTGTCCGGCTCTGGTAATTACACAAGTAAAAAGGCAATTAGAGTTTATAGCATAAGCAGGTATGGTGTTGTGTAGCATCCTTTTTCTGTTGTTTGTTTTATAATTTTCTTTTATTGTCCTCTGGTACTGTTTTATTTTACTTTATTTACTTTGTATTATTTATTTTTTTACTTTGAATGATTATGTCTCATTGTATTGTTCTGGTTCATGGCATTAAAAAAAAAAAAGAAAAAAAAAAAAGTACTCTCCGACTCAGACGGATCTGAAGCGGTTGAATGTGGATCTACGTAAATACATCTATGGCAGCGCTGGGTGCGCGCTGACGTCATGCACCGAGCCACGCCCCCATCCGGGGATATGACACGCACTCCTTCTCCAGCATGGCGGCTGCAGGTGAGGATTTTATAGATTTGTGCCTGGGCCGGTTGGAAATTTTTGGGTGCGACGTGTCATTTGTGTCAGGGAGATGTCTTTCAGTGGCGGATAAAGTGTGTCCGAGGTGGTCGCAACCGTGACGGAGGTGAATTAGCGGCGAGGGCTGATTGCAATAGCTTGCTCTTGAGTTGTGAAGGGACGCTGCGTCGAAACTGCACCAGCAGCTGTATATGTGCAAAGGCGAAAACATTGATCAGCTTATTTACTTTCTGTTCAGACAACACGCGAGCGCTGTTTCAACGCACATATCAACTCAGAAAATGAAGGACATGCAGCCAAGCCCGTGTCTGCTTTGTGTTGTTGTTGTTGTTTTTGTTGCATTGTAACTATTTTGTTTTTCCTAGTGTGAATGCAACATTTCTGTGCTCTGTTTACAAGAATTAAATTAAACCGTTGGCTCAAGCGCAGGCGCAGATTTGAGGGAGGGGCTGCTGTAAGTTAACTTCATACATTCACTGAACTCCTTCCCGCGTTTAATGACAGATCGCCAGTATTTATTATGTTAGTGCTGCTCTCATTGGTCTTCTGCACTGTCCCGGGACAAACGCTCAGGACAGAGATCTTCTGCTGTCCCGGGACAAGCAGTTGTCACTGTTTTTGTACGAACCTTCTGTTGATTTATTAGAAGGTCCATTTAAAAAAATAACTCGTTTCTCTCCCTAATGCCTACTTTAACTGTTATATTAACATAAATACACCAACTTGATTTTTTTTTTAATTTTTAGTACGGTTTTTGTTTTTATCATTATTGTTTTGCTTATTTATTATTATTATTTTTTTACTAATTATTACTCGTTTTACTTATTATTTTTATTGAATTTTTGCTACTTTTTTTAGCAAAAAAAAATACTAGTAGAAAGTTTTTTCTACTTTTATTTTATTTTTTTGTTTTTACTTATTTGTATTTTTACGTTATTTGTATTGTTGTATCTGCACTGCCCTGAGACAAAAAAAAAAAAAAAAAAAAATTCATATGCATTCATATTTAAATCTAAGGTACTTTTTTTGGGAGTCCTTCTGGCTCTGAAAAATTGTAACTTTAATTGAGATCTCACTCCCCAAAAAGAAAACAGCATAAAAACACATTTTACACATCTTGTCAAGCTTTAAACCTCTTTTAATGTTCAAATGTGCTTCACTACTAAAATGATAGTGTGTTTTGACTTTGTAGGTATGATGGGACAGTATAATCATAATTCATAGTTGTCACTCAGAGACTCTTTCCTCCTCCGTCCTCCGTCGAGTTGAAGGATAATGTTGTCAGACCTTCAGCGCTTTGTTTTGGTTTTGCAGCGGGGCTCGTAGCCCTACAGTAAACACTGATTCAGTTTCACAGGACTGGAATGTCCTGACAGTGCAGTTTGTCACAAAAGAGTCCCGAAGCACGTAGTAGCTCACAACAATGCCTCTCTCCAAGTGTTAACCGCACCAGTCCGCAACATATGAGTCAAGCATGGAAATAGATATTCTTGTTTTCCAAATGCCTCAGTTTGTCTATGCAAAGTATGTAGAGCAGGTTACTCCACATTTCCCCTTGACACTGTATATGTAATGCCAAGGAAGTACACTATTTTTGTCCTCTAATTGCAGACTTAATGATGTTAGATTGTAAATGTTTGTATAGACCACAGCATACTTTCATATTTACAACCTATTTGTTCTCATTTGTGTTTATTTTTTTACCAAGTCATGGTGTTTGAGCGTAATGGAGAAAGACCTTTCATGCTGTTTTCAGCACATACTAATTGTTTATTTCCTGACAGCTAAAAAGAATAAGAAAAAGGGTAAGACCCTTACCCTGACCGACTTTTTAGCGGAGGACAGCGGGGGAAATGCTCCGCCGAGTTACGCGCCCGCAAAGCCCACAAGCTGGGCCGACGAGACCGACGACCTGGAGGGAGATGGTGAGATTCAAACATGGGTTTAAACATCTACCACATCTGAATTGTTGACACTTTGCTTTCAAAATGTACTTTTTTTAATCTTTATTTTATATTTCGATAATCTATCATCTGGGTCATTCCGCATTAACTCAACCTGACGTCCCCGGCTAAAAATTTTTTTATATATCATTGTATTTCTGGTGAAAAAAAAAAACATAAATGAAGAAGAGCCAAAATATTAAATGTAATGGATGTATATTGACTGAGTAATACTACTTTTTAGGGGGGGAGGGGGGTCAAAATGACAATTTTCACCTGAGATTTGGAGCCAAATTACTGGGGGGGTAAAAATGACTGAAGGAAGATGACAGCGTCATTATTTTATTTCACATTGAGATTGGTCGGTCTATTAGTAAAATCTGTTGACTTTAGCAATATTTGTTTCATTGTATGCTAACAGTGACAGTTCAAAAATGGGAAAAAGCACTTCATGCCTGATGTTTGCATGCATGTATCTCAAGAAGTGTTAAAGATGTCTTAATATGCTTTTAAACTTTTCTTTTGTTATCTCCATTTTAAAATCTCAATGAGTAAATTGGTAAATTGTACACATTTTCAGTGGTCAAAAACAAAATGTGGGTCTCTTTTTTTTTTTCATACTACTGATACTTTTTTCTTTTAAAGAGGAATATCTGAAATTAAATAATGTTGAAGCTAGGAATTTATCAGCTCAATTGCAAAGAACATTCCTGTCTGAGTGCCATAAATATTGTTTTTCCAAAGTTTGCATTCCTGTAACTAAAGAAGTATTAAAGATCTCTCAATATCTCATGATTCTCATTCTTAATAAACTTTTCTTTTGGAATCTTCATTGTTAAGGCCCTATATGCGACTCCATGTCCAAATTCTTGAATTTAGCCATTTTCAATGGTTGAAAACCAAATGTGGGTAATTTTTCAAACAGCTGATACTTACTGTGTTCAAAGAAGAATGTCTGAAGAACAAATAATGTTGAAACTAAAAATGTATCTCGTTTCCTTCTATTAAATCAATTGCATACAACATACCTCTCTGAATGCTGAGACGTTACAAACTCATGACTTTCTTCCATGGAACAAAAAGATGTTTTACACAATGTTTGTGCTGATTTTTTCCATTCAATAAAAAGAAAGTGACTACAGGTCAAATAAAGCATAAAAGTATACTTTTATGTAAAAATAAATATGTAAAAAAAATTTTTTTACAATCACTAGGACACATTTCTCAATACTTAGATCACTTTTTCAAAACTCTTCACACAATGATCACAACAGTAGTCTATGGGCTGAACTGTGAACCATTTATCATTCAATAATTACATCTTTCACAGCCACCCCCAAAACTCTATGTATCTACAGGCCAATTTACATGTTTACATGATCTTTCCAAAACTATTAAACTTAAGTCCAAAACCTAACATAATACAAAACTGAAGAAGACAGCAATATGTTAGATTTCTACAGTAATACCATACTGAAGTATATTCCAAATACTATCAAAACAGTCCGATGAACATAGGTGTTAGTCTTTGTTTCATTACCCCCTATACAAAAGGGGAAAGCTTAGTACAAATACACTACAGTACAAATAACTTTGTACTGAAATGTAAACGTGTAACATATACAGTGAATTCTAGACAGTAGGGAGTTTCATTCTTGTTTTTAAGATAAAGTGATAAAGTTTATTTGTTGGGTGACAAACTTTGCTTATGTTCAGGAAGAATGAGTTGATTTGAGACATGAATGAAGTGTTTTGGTCGTTTAAGTGCATTTTGAATGTGAAATGAACTGCTGTGCCAAGCTGAAATTTACTGGAGAGCTGTGTGAAGAGTCACACTCGCAGTCTCGCACTGTGTCATTTCCATTTCTGCTCAGTCAATACAAGAACCAATAGTGTTTCCATCATTGATGGCAAACCTAGCACAACGCCTCTTAATAATGCTCATTTTTTAGGATTCTTTTAAAATGAATTTCAATCTGCTCCTCACTGAAAGCTATCGAATGGGTTCAGAAGACTTGGAATATAATGCATGTGGATTATTATTGACAACCCCTTGTCACTGTTTCTTGTATTGTATGGGAAAGAGCAGCTTGTTACAGAGAATAAGGAAAGCCGTTGGGTTTGAGTCGACATGAGGGTGAGTAAATGAAGGTAGAGCAATCCCTAATCGACTTCACTTCTTTTACAGTTACTACAGCCTGGCACACAGAAGATGATGTGTACCGCGCGCCACCCATCGATCGGTCCATCCTGCCGACGGCTCCCCGTGCCGCCCGTGAGCCCAACATCGACCGCTCCCGTCTGCCCCGAAGCCCCCCCTACACCGCCTTCCTGGGAAACCTCCCCTATGACGTCACCGAAGACTCCATCAAAAACTTCTTCCGTGGACTCAGTGTGAGTTTCCTCTCTTCCTGTGAGCCTGCAGAAGGAATGTTCACGTTAATTTTGGCATGCATTATACTTGAACCCTTTCACACGTAAGTTCTAAAAATTCTAGCTGAGGCCCTGGTGCGAGTTTTTGAGGGGAGCGTTATGGGTTCTGCCAAACAGCATCTGCTACAGTTTTTAGACTTGTGCTATTTTGCATGTCTCATAACACCTTGTTGTAAATAGGGTATGAAAAGATCATTTCAAAGATATTTTGAGAACACAGCTGAGTTTCAGCAACATGAGTTTCGAGAGTAGTTACAAGGAAGTTTTTTTTTCCAACAATGCAAGATACTAATAAATACTAAAGTTTATTTTGTATATCCATTTAATATAAAAACACTTTTTTATTTTTGCGCAATATTGTATTCTGTTGTGTGTTATTATTTTATGTACTTGCACTACCATTCAAGTGACAGTAATAGTCCAGGCAAAGTAACTCATTTTGGAGCCAAAAATAGAACTAATTGTAAAAGAATTTTTTTCAGCTTAGATAATTTCTATGAGGTGTCCAGAACAACATACTAAAAGTCCTAAGAAATCCTAGTTGAGGAAATATGTTAAATTCTCATCAATCCGAGATGTGTGCCAATAAGGCCAGGCAACAATACACCCCAATGGGGCTATTTTTTTCCTTTACCCCTATCAAAATGAAACTTTACACAATGAAAGTACCCATGAAAAGTAAAAAAATTTGTATTACAAGTTTCTTTGAAAATTAATTTGAATATGCAAATGAGCTATACACTAATCGAATATGCCCAAAATACACCCAAATACTGTAGGCTTAATATTTTCCTTTACTCCTACCACAATAAAACTTAACATAGTAAAAGTATACATGAAAAGTAACTTTTTTTGTATTACAAGTTTCTTTTGAAATGAATTTGAATATGCAAATGAGCAATATACTAATCGAATAAGCCCAAAATACACCCTAATGGTAGCCTGGGTTTCCCCCTGCTGCCTTGAGCAGCGTGATTTTATTCACGCTGCTAGGCAGCCTGGATACCATGGACCAGATTTTCCAATCACAGAACGGGGAGGGAGCAGCAAGACGATGATGACGTCTATGCGACACACCGAAGCAGTTTGTTTATATCTATGGAATTCAACATGGCATCAGACGCGAAGTTACCTTTCGATGCAGCCTTAGATAGTGTTCTTAGTAGTTTAGAACGCAAGTTTATTTCATCTTCTTCCTCGTCGAATTTCTGTCGCTCTAAATACGTCATCTGGTATAATTGAAACGATTAGCTATGAGCTATGTACAGGCGCATTTGATAGACATTCGTAGCGCCCAATAAACGGCTCTGGGCATTCGTAAACCACGCCTCAAATACGAGAAAATGAACATGTGGTTCCCAGACCACGTCTCAATGAGAAGAGGTCTGACGTTAGCCAGGCTACCCTAATGGACTTATTTTTTCCTTTACTCCTATCACAATCAAACCTCACACAGTGAAAGTATACATGAAAAGTAACATTTTTGTTTTACAAGTTTCTTTGAAAAATCTATTTTAAATATGCAAATGAGCTCAACACTAGGCCTAATTGACTTATGGCCAAGAAACCATAAAGTCACAATTTAGAAAAAAGGGGCCAAATAACTAACACATTCATGTCCATTCAGTAAGTTAACCTATGCATAAACACGATAAATTTGAAGTAGAAAAAGACTTATATTGACCTTAAAGGGTTAGTTCACCCAAAAATGAAAATTCTGTCAGTAATTACTTACCATCATGTTGTTCCAACCCCGTAAGACTTTCGTTCATCTTTGGAACACAAAATTAAGATATTTTTGATTAAATCTAAGAGCTGTCTCACTTGCTGGCCTAGAATAGTTATTAAAGACGTTAATATAGTCCAAGTGACTACAGTGGCTCAACCATATGTTTATCAAACGACGAGAATACTTTTTGTGCGCAAAAAACAAACAAAAATAACGACTTTATTCCACTATTCATTTCCTTCTCTCTGGGCCTCGACTGAATTCACGTAGTGTTTTAGCGCAGCGCGTCTGTTGCACGTCACCACGTAGGCTCACTATTGGCCGACGCTGGTCATGTGTGTGATGCGTGTGACGTACAACACAGAAGCGCTACGCTAAAACACTACGTGAAGTCACTCAGGCCCACGGAGAAGAAAATAAATAGTGGAATAAAGTCGTTAGTTTTGTTTGTTTTTTTGCGCACAAAAAGTATTCTCGTCGCTTGATAAACATATGGTTGAGCCACTGTAGTCACTTGGACTATATTAATTGATGTCTTTAATAACTATTCTGGGCCGGCAAGTTTCAACCGCTTAGAAGCCTATGGAGGAGTGATCAGCTCTCAGATTTAATCAAAAATATCTTAATTTGTGATCCGAAGATGAACGAAGGTCTTACGGGGTTGGAACAACACAAGGGTGAGTGATTACTGACAGAATTTTCATTTTTGGGTGAACTAACCCTTTAAGAATTGATTGCACAATCTTGCCTCCAGTTTTTTTGTGAACAAGCCTTACCTAATGAAGAAAGTCAGAATAGCCATCTCAGTCATTAGTAACGTGGTGAGATTAAATTTTGGGCTGGTAGATTTACAAATTATTGGTATTGTTGGTAAGATTACGAGATTACAGGCAGAAGTCATTCTTACCAACTAAACAATTCACTCTCACACAGAAGACAGATGAAAAACCAGATAGACACACTTTCCAGACTTTCCAGCTCTTTACAATAATTATGCCAGACACTAAAACTGCTTCTCTTTTTGTAGTTAGCAAGTATTTCAGACCAGGCGGGCCACACATCAGACTTCCACCGTTTGTAAAGTAGCCTTGCAGTGTTATGAGAAGCTTGCAACAGCAATATCTAGGTTAGTTAAAGAAAAGCAAAAAAAAACTAAAATAAAATAAACACCAAAACGAAACCACCCCTGTGGTTGCTACCTTGTCGTGGTGGGGAGGCTTGTGTGCCTCCGTGACCCTGAAGACTATACCGGCGGGGGTTATACCCATGGCAGGTACTACCAAGCCAGGCAGTTTTCAGGTTAGAGACCAGTCTAAAAGCAGCATTGCCATCACCCATTGGCAGTAGGATGATTGGATGAAGATTGGGCCGATGTATTTGTCATAGATATGAATGGTGTTTCTGCCTATGCAAATTAGGACATATTCAATAAGTGTGGTGCTCATGTGCATATTCAAATTCATTTCAAAAGAAACTTGTAATACAAAAAAAAGTTACTTTTCATGTATACTTTTACTATGTAAAGTTTTATTGTGGTAGGAGTAAAGGAAAAAAATAAGCCTATTTGGGTGTATTTTGGGCATATTCGATTAGTGTATAGCTAATTTGCATATTCAAATTAATTTTCAAAGAAACTTGTAATACAATTTTTTTTACTTTTCATGGGTACTTTCATTGTGTAAAGTTTCATTTTGATAGGAGTAAAGGAAAAAAATATCCCCATTGGGGTGTATTGTTGCCTGGCCTTATTGGCACACATCTCGGATTGATGATAATTTAACATATTTCTAGGATTTCTTAGGACTTTTAGTATGTTGTTCTGGACACCTCATAGAAATTATCTAAGCTGAAAAAAATTCTTTTACAATTAGTCTGTCGTAAAACGCTATTTTGCCTGGACTATAAAGTCATTTACATTTTTACAAGATTTCTATTTCAAATAAATGCTGTTCTTTTGAACTTTCTGTACATCAAAGAATCCTGGAAAAAAATGCATCATGGTTTCCACAAAAATATGAAGCAGCACAACTGTTTTCAACATTAATAATAAAAAAGAAATCAGCAAATCAGCATATAAGAATGAGGATAAGGATCATGTGATACTGAAGACTGGAGTAATGATGCTGAAAATTCAGCTTTGACATCTAAGGAAAAGACAAAAATAGAGAAAAAACAATAGAAAATGTTATTTTGATTTGTAATAATATTTCACAATATTACTGTTTCACTGTATTTTTGATCAAATAAATGCAGTTTTAGTGAACATAAGAAACTACTTTCAAACACATATATATTTTTTTGCAGCAGTAATGTATTTGTTCATATAATCCTCAATTAATTCAATTAAATTCAATTAGTTCAATTTGCAGATTGTCTAAATCAGCATAAACCCTGAAACCAGCATTTCTCTCTAACGTTGCCTTTTGTTCAAAAGCAGCTAGAGGGTACAAAAACTAATTCAATAAAAGGGATCAGGATGCAGAGGTCTTGAGATGCAACTTTAATTAGATTCAGTTACCATTTTTAATTAAGTTTTAACTTCACACTCCATAATGCAACATATGCTTAAAGATGCTGGAAAACAGCCATGCCACATTAAATAACGTTATGGACAGAACATGAAGAATTGTGTGTGTATATATATATATATATATATATATATATATATATATTATTTTTTTTTAATTAATTTTATTTATTTATTTATTTATTTATTTATATATAAAATATATATATAATATAAATTGTATAAATATATATACAGTATGTGCAAATATTTCTTAAATATAAACATGCATATGTGTGTCTTTTATATTTATATATACAAAATAATTATACACAGTACACACACATATATTATGTAAACACAAAGTTTTATTTTAGATGCAATTAAACGTTGCCGAGCACTAATATATTTTTTATTCATACAGATCAGTGCAGTTCGCCTCCCGAGGGAGCCCAGTAACCCAGAGCGGCTGAAAGGCTTTGGTTATGCAGAGTTCGATGATGTGGATTCTCTGTTGCGGGCACTCAGTCTCAATGAAGAGGTGAGAACGAATTGTCAGTCATGTTACTTTGTTGTTGTATGTCTAATGACTAATTATATAACTTTTTCTTTACCTGAAAACCTGTGCAAGTACGTAAATGGTTCTGTATTATAGCACTCACTGTCAAGTGTTGCTCACTGCAGAGCCAAATGATTTTCAGCTCCCCCTTTCTGGGCATCATGGGTTGAGCTTGACCTTGTCCAGATCCACCTCTGTGGATTTAATGGGTGGAGGGGTAGAGTTATGGGTATAGTTAGGGTGTGGTTGGACCTTCTAGCTCCACCCATTGCGCCCAAATTTCATCCAGAGAGGGGAAGCAGCCTCTCCTCACTGTTGGTTGGGTTATTTCAATGGTGGCCACATGGTGGTGCATGTTATCTGTTACACTTGTGCAAAATAAAGCTGCATGCTCACAGTTTGTGTAATGAGCAGCAGTGTAGCATTTTCATATTAACCCCATCTTTTTACTCTATTTCTAGAACCTTGGAAATCGTAGGATCCGTGTAGACATTGCTGACCAGTCCAATGAGAAAGGTGTGGATCTGAGAAAACGATCTGTTAATTTGCACTATAATGCAGTTGTGAACTTGAATTATTGGAGACAAAAATTATTCACAATCATTTTTGTTTTGTCCTGCTCAGAGAGAGATGATCGATCCATGTCCGGGCGGGACCGTAACCGCAGTGAGCGAGACATGGGCCCCGACAAGACCGATTCTGACTGGCGGGCAAGGCCTAAATCTGACGCCGATGACGGCCCACGCAGGGATGACGCCTTTGGAGAGCGTAAGCAATTACTTAATCCGACAAGTATTTGTTGGAGCAATTGTATGAGACGACACTGCTTTGTATCTTTAGTTTGACAAAAAAAAAAAATCTTCTCATTGAATGCCACATGACAAGCTACTAAGAAAATGTATTATAAGATTATTTACAACAGTGTATTAAAGGCACACTATGTAATTTTTCGCCACTAGAGGTCGTTTATTCAAAACAAAGGCGTAGCTTGATGACGCCTTCATTTCGTGGAATCATGGGAGGTGTTGTCTTCACCTCTACAGCCGGTGGAGAATACGACGGGACTCGGGCAGAAATCATATTCATGGATGACCGGTAATGTATTAAAGATTTATTAAAGTTACAAAAGCCGTTGGAGTGGAAGAGGCCGCTGGAGCGATTGCTAATGAGAGACTAGCACGACGCTCAGTTCGAGAGCACTGGAGCTTTTATTAACCCGCAGACGCTTCCACTTCTTCCAGTCATGCGTATGAGAGGGAACGCAGCGCTGTTTTATCATATTAGATATATCTGAGTGTGTTGAAAGTTGTTATAATGCTACTCTGTGTGTTCGCTCGGCAGCTACTATATGAGACACTTGTTGCACACTGCAGTGAGCTAGATCGATATTAAGCATGGTAAATATGGTACTCGCAATAAATCAAGAAAACGAGATATAAACAAAAAGACTAACTGTGTTGAGATGTATATCAGTGATTAGTTTTCTGTCGTTGAATGTATCCAAACAATTGCTCACCTGTCTAATAAAACACATAATATATTAAAGCGTCTTTGGTGTTTCCATGGTTTCTACAAACCACGATGTCATTGATAGGCGACGCACGGACGCGGTCTGTGTCCTGGTTAAAACTACTTATTTCTCAGGATTTAAACATTCTTAGATACATTTGGGATAATGTAAGTACACAAATTAACAAAATATATAATATAGTTCTATTGGTTTTTGGATATTTTGATCCAAAAATCTTACATAGTGTGCCTTTAAGTAATTGATTATTGGACAGCATTGAAGAGGGAGTAAAATAAATACTTAAAGTATTTTAGAAATAAAATACATCCAGATGTTTTAAAAGTTTTTAACATTTGATTCAAATTAATGGATTTTTACCATCCTCTTCTCAGGATCCCGAGATCGATTTGATTCAGACCGTGGCCAGCGGTGGGACAACGATCGCAATGATGGTGGAAGAGACAGATACCGGGAACGTTATGATGACAAAGAGCGCAGAGACTACGACAGGGGTATAAAACACCTTCATACATTTCAGTTCTGCACTAGAGGTCTGTGCGAGGCTGTTTTTTACAACGTGGTAAATGCAAGTGAGAAGCCTGGGATTTCTTTAAGCCCTGAGTTTACGAGTTTGGGGCGTGTCAGTGAGAAACGTGGCGGAATACCACAATACTTATAGGTATTTAGCAGTGACATTGTCAGGCCTTTTTATTTACAACATAATTGCCTGCACAAGATATAATAGCATTGTAATAAATATAATATGTAGCAATAAAGTTTACAATGGCTTCATAAATTGAAAACATAGAAATGCAAACCACACCTGATGCACATTCTTTGTTCTTCATTTTCTAGAAGTAGAGTTTAAAAACCTTACTGTATTTTGTGTAGCATCATGCTCCTAAGAAAGTGACTTGAACGCACCTGACGTCGTTAACACGACTTCCCAACTCAAAAATACAAACTTCCCAGGAAGACTTGAAACGTACCATTTGTTTCCTACCTCTCTGTTATTGTTATTATTTAAACTAAATGATTATTGCCCCTGGTTCAAAAAGAAGCTGGCTTGGACTAAGCGTGTTGTTTATGCAAAAAAATCCTGCACCTGGTTTGAGGTTAAAGATTTGTTACAATGAAAACTCTTAAATGAGCTTATAAGAATGGAACAATCATTTCAAAACAACAAAAACTGTAATCTACATAAAACAGAAAAAAGCTTTGCTCCCTAGGAAAGGGTTTTCCATTGATCATTGAAAACAACTATTGCCACTAGTTTGTTAACCTTCCTAATTCTGTGTTTGTCGTTATTTCAGGATATGATTCACGCAATAGCGGACGTCGACCATTTGGAAGCGGTTTTCGACGTGACTATGATGACCGAAGGGACGACCGAAGGGATGACCGGAGGGACGACTTTCGGGGCAGCGGGGAGCGCTATGGAGAACGCTTTGGTGACCGTGAAGAGCGATATGAGAGACGGGATGAGAAGCGCGAGGACAGAGGTGAGCCGATGCGTTCGCATCTGCCTGGGTCACTCCAGCATCTGATCATCTAAACCAGGGGTCGGCAACCCAAAATGTTGAAAGAGCCATACTGGACAAAAAAAAAAAAAAAAACATCTGTCTGGAGCCGCAAAAAATTAAAAGCCTTATATAAGCCTTATAATGAAGGCAACACATGCTGTAAGTGTCTATATTAGCTTTAATAGCCCCCTAGTATCAAAATGATAAGTAGGCAACAAATACATAATGAGCATTCATGATTAAATGTTTATTTTCCCTGCAGCGCATCCTGGAGAGAATGACGCACCACGTGACTACTCTGCTGTACGATCGTGCTTTAAGTTTAACTTCCATTATAATTTTAATGTATTATGTTTCGTTTTATTTATTCGTGTATTATTTTTACAACGTTGAAAAACTTTAACCCTTTCACACGTAAGTTTAAAATATTCTGACTGACCCCAATGTGTCACTTTATGGTTTCCATGGTGACGCGTCATTGCTTGTCACGTGACACACCGCAGCAACAACAGAGCTGAATGAATGATGATCTGTTTTTATGTCATTTTTCCTTTTGTATTCAAAATATTCACAAATTTGTTAGATATGGCATGAAATATCTGATATTCCGATTGTCAAATATATGCAAGTGGAAGTGTTTTGTTGTTTAAACACCTTTATAACGATCGCGTTAGTTGAGCTGTATGCGCGATGGGCGCCGCCATCTTAGTTTGTGCCGCAGACGCAGTTCAGAGAATCGGATCTGTTGGATTTACAACACGTGAATTCATCCACTTCTCCCGAAATACATAAAAGCAAGTGGCTGGTGAACTGGGAGAAGAATAGAGTAAACTTTAAAGTTACTTACACCATGTTTATCTGATATGAATAAAACGTGTCTAATTATAATGGAAAGGATTATTATTGCCTCTTCCTTTAACATCAGTGTGTATTTTACAAACTCTAAATGTATTGTTTTTTTAGTACTTATATGTCTGAAACCTAAAATAAACATTATGTGGTTGAAAACACTGAAAAGTTGTGCTATATGACAGCTCTGAGCGCGCCTGTCTCTGGCTCAGCGCCAGCCAACGCGCGAAAGCACATTTGAATTTAGCAGTTGATCACGTCATGCACTGACCGTTCTAATCACACCGATGTGATCGTACGTGCGAAAGGGTTAGAATGTTTGTCATGTTTTTCCTCCTACAGAAATTATATTAAAACAAAAAATATTTTTTCCATTTTCATATTTTTGAAAAAGCTCCAGGGAGCCACTAGGGCGGCGCTTAAGAGCCGCATGGGATCGGGTTGCCGACCCCCGATCTAAACAGACTGTACTGCATGTGTTTAGGTCCCCTTCAGAGGCCCAAGCTAAACCTGAAGCCCCGCAGTGTTCCCAAAGAGGAAGACCAGAGCAGCAGCCCTTCAACCACTTCAGGACGAGCTGCGTCCATCTTCGGAGGAGCCAAACCAGTGGACACGGCCGCTAAAGAGAGAGAGGTGGAGGAGAGGCTTAAGAAAGAGCAGGAGAGACTGCAGAGACAGCTGGAAGAAGACAAGAACAGAGGACCTGAACGCAAGCCCAGAGAGAGGTACATTCACACACTTCACCTTTTTTATATTTAAGTTTTTTTTAACACACACACACACACACATATATATATATATATAAATACACAGTATATATAAAATTCTCACATTTCTCAAATTTTTCATATCTGGACAGTGAACAATTAGGACTTAAACTAAGGAGTTAAACTAGAACTACTCTACAATTTCAGAAATCAATACAGTGAAAATTTAACTTCAGAATCATTGAACATTTTTGAGATTGGCTTGGTTATGGATATGGCAATGTTGATGTATTTGGTCTTGTCGGAATAGATCTGCTACGCTGCTGCAGAGCAAGTACCGAGACTTGCTACTGCTAATACATTCACAGATATTGCTGTGAGCATGCAAGACAAGCAGCTGCTGCTGCACATGTAACATACATGAATTAACCCCTGTAGCAGATCTATACAGGTGGAGCTGGGGAAGTTGGAGGGTTTCTGAATGTTGAGCTGCAGCTCATTGGCCGCTGATGCAACAGCAACCAATCAGCTGCGCCATCTAGACTTTCATGCCAGAGCTAGGTAATAGTATTAATTAATGTGATATTAACTCAGAAGACTTAATTCATTTGCATATTAATCTGATTTTTCATCTCCTACCAACTACATCGTTGTCATGTGAAGATATCAACAAATTTAGGATCATGAAATTTAGTGTGTTTACTCTTGTAGTTTGGTTCCCTTGCTTCTTTTAGTTCAGACCCAAAAAGAAAACGATACATTTAGTCCTGGTTCGCTTAGCATTCGCATGGTCATGTTTAACACAGAACATAAAGATAAAAAAATAGAAATAAAAAAAAACACTGTACCAAACTGTAATGGGCAACGTAACTCATATGACAAGAAAAACCAGGTATGCTTGAGGATTCTGTCCTTATTAGGGTCGCATCTTGTGACATCACGTCCTGTTTTTGGTTCGTTTACATGTCTTTGGTCCGTGTTTCGTACCTATTTCAGTCAAACTGCACTAGAGTTTGTTAGAAAGGAGACAATGACCCCCTGAAATGGTGGGTCTCGATCCGCTTGTTTGGTGCGCACCAGGGTTCGGATGGCAGCGTTTGCACTTTTTCAAATGAATCGCACTAAAGTTCATTTTAAACGAACCAAACCTGCCAAGTGTGAACACATCCTTGCTAGCAAAGACTGAAATTTTTTTTTTTTTTCACTCTAATTTTCTAATGCACTCAGGCATCCCAGCTGGCGTAGTGAGGACCAAGCAACCGAGCGATCACGGACAGGAAGTGAGTCATCACAAACAGGAAGCACATCGAGCCGGGGTAAGTGATCACTGACACGTCCTTATGCATAAACAGATGAGAGCAAAACATTAACTGGCTTTATGGGTACTGATCATTAGATGCATGTAAATCTACCATCATACTAACTGCCGCTATGATTTATTAAAAAGAAACCCTCAGAATCCAATCCTTCTCCCCCTCCGACAGCGCCGAGGCGTCGAGAGCGTGAGCGCTCTGTAGAAAACGAGGTTTTCAGCAGCCGTGACGAGGAGTTGTCCTCACATGGAAGCCAGACTATAACTCTAAAGCAGGAGGTGCTGCCACTGAAAGTTGTTCCAGCGCCGCCACCTAAGGAGAACGCCTGGGCGAAGAGGAGCACCATGAGTGCAGGATCCAGTGAGAGTGACAGTAAACCTGTCGTCTCTCCCAGCAGCAACATTTCTCCCATAAGGTTTCTCTCTGGATTGCTATGTTATTTCTAGATATATATTACCCAAAGACTTGGAATTGTTAGCAGCATTTATTATATATTATTTCAGTGTTTCCCACAGATTAGAAAGCAATTTGTGGTGGTGGTGGTGGGGGTGAATTCATCACACATTTTGGCGAGTTAAGGGATGGGGTGGCGCTGAGTACAAGGGAAAGGCAGCCATTCCGTCACAAAATATATATATACAATAGGGTTTTTTTATTATGTTTTTGAATAAAGTCTCTATTTACCAAGGCTGCATTTATCAGTAATATTGTGAAATATTATTACAATTTGAAATAACTGTTCTATTTGAATATATTTTAAAATGTAGTTTATTCCTGATCAAGAAAATTTGCAAATTTCTTACTATTACCAATGATTTGTGCTGCTTAATATTTTTATGGAACCCGTGATAATTTTTTTTCAGGATTCTCTGAAGAATAGAAAGTGTTGTGGAGTGAGGGGAACTAAAATAGCATAAATGTTTATAGTTTATAATGTTTGTAAACATTTCACTTTATTTACCGGTATTTCACATTATTTCTGAATGTAATAATAAAATGCATCTTATATGTGACTCAAAAACCATTTACCTGATAGTATTAATCGGTCAAAATTCTTTCTGTCGGTTAACAGTTAACCTGTAAATTATGATCATCTCTAATATATATGTGTGTGTGTGTATATATATATAAATGTAGAGCTCTTTCGAATTGTTCTGACTTTAGTTTTTTGATGTACTTAATTTTTCAGTGTGACAAGCTCAGCTGATGCTCCTCAGAGAACTAAAGGTAAGATTTATAGGTGTGCAGATCCATTGAGACATGAAAAGTAATGCTGGTGGATGATCAGCTCAATCCATATTTAAATTTTCACACACAAGTAATTTCTGGAAACCCCTCTTAACATCACAATGGATTGACGTCAGGGAGTTTTGTTGTTTTGCAGTTGTCGTGAGGCTCCCTTCTTAGAAAAGTTCAGTTTGAAAGCAGTAAACTGCTCAAAGCTTTTATAGAAGCCTACAGCTTAATGGAGGCTACTACTTTTTTTTAGTAGAGTTGTCCTCTGCTGAACACTGGGCTCTCCTTACAGATGAAAACAAAGCAGATGGGGTGCGCCGGGATCGGGGCCCCTCTCGGGGTCGCGGTGGGGCTTCGGGCTCTGGAGCAGGCAGGGGTCGTGGAGACGCAGCCAGCCGAGACCGAAGGAAGGAGACAGACAGGTTAGCTGCCCTCTGGCACCCCTTCTGCCCAAAAGTGCAGAGCTTTTTCTTTCTTTTGGAAGGACATTTTGGTAATTTGCTATCATGAGATTTTTCTACTTGGATTTTATAATAGTTTTGATCATATAAGGGTGGTGGTTGGACAAATCTGTCTCTGTGCTAGTTTAGCCTGTAGAGCACTGTGTCCATTCGCATCTTTCCAGTCTCATTTACTCATTTTTTTAATCCAGTGAATGATAATTCAGTGATTCACTCATAAAGTCAGTCACTTGTGATGAAGAAAGCCACTGAAAAATCCCCACGGCTAAAACACAGACTGGCAGTCTGTGAACAAGATACAAACAGTGGAAAGTCAGTGGGCTGTTTGACCAAACAACATTTTAAACATGTTTGAATTTTTCACTTGTGCAAGTATTTGCAAATATCTCTGGGCAAGATGCATTTGGCCTCAGGAACAATAGAAATGGTGTATGGCTCCAGAGCAGGGGCATTTCAACAACAAACAGTATTGATTATAATATTAGCAATTGGATATTTTGTTCCTCTGGGATGTGCGTCCCTGCTCTGGAGTGTTTTTCTGAATGAGTGTAGAAGTACTTGTGAGACTCTGTCTCAGTGTGTTGTACGTTGCTTGTAGAAAGGAAGCAAGAAGAGAGCGAGATCTCAGACCAGCACCTGAGCCAAAGAAATTTGAGGAGCCTCCCAGCCCTGTGAGTGACAGAGCTAATGCTCTCTCTGGGTGTGATCCCATGATCCCTGCTCCCTGTGCTTTTACTTCTGGCTTTCATTGTTCAGCTATCCTTTAATGAATATTTTCTCTAGTGCCTTTTTTTAGATGCTCCATTCTCTGTAATGGAAATTACAATGTTGGTCTCAGACTGTAATTGTGAGCTTCTTTTTGGAAGATATGTGACTTGAAAAATGTAAATATTTATTTGAGTCTAGACACATAATTCTGATGCAAACATTGAATTATAGCTGTTGAATTGAGAATACTGACACAAACCTTTCCAATACATGCTTAAATGTGAAAACATTACATTTGACACCCTATTCCCCATACACAAAAGAAATATATTTGAAATATATTTTCAGGATATATTTTGGAATATATGCAAATATTTGAAATTGGCCCAATAAATATATTTCATACTTATTTTTCATATATTTTTGTTTTATTTCAGAATATATTTCAATGTATTTTTTTCTGTATGGGTCCCCAAAAGTGTCAAAAATATATGTGGCATATATTCCAAATACATTGAAATATATTCTGAAATATAACAAAAATATATGAAATATATTTATTGGGCCAATTTCAAATATTTGCATATATTCCAAAATATATCCTGAAAATATATTTCAAATATATTTCTTTTGTGTATGGGTCCAAGCCTATTCCAAGTTTGTGCCTGGCCTCTAACCTCCTCCATCTCATATAGATGGTAAAATATTGGTCTCTGATCTGTCTTAAAGATGCAGATGTTTTCCATGCTTGATAAGGCTGCACGATATATAGAAATAAATTGTGAAATCACGCAGACTGTGATTTAATGAATCCGGCAGCACATATATCCATTTGCCGGCAACTTGTAAAAATAAAAGCTTGAGGGTTTAATGTTTAAAAATGAAAAGAATTACGATGTGAATAGTTATTAAATACTTGATTTCTTGATTTTACAGTACACCAGGTACAATATTACAACATATTTCTTATTTTAATATATTTAATAATAATCGCAATAAAAATCACTATTATTATTATTTTATACTATATTGGTCAAAAACTCCTACTCAAATGGAGAGATTTTTTTAAAACTGTGTTTACACTGTGGTTACTGGGGTTATGTTCTAGATTTGTGTTAGTTTTTGTAAAGCGTAAAGAAGTGTGAACATAAAAAAATAAAAAATAAATAAATAAATATATACATTCCCAAATCGTGCATGGTTTGCTCTCACTCAAAAATAAAAATAAAAAATAATATTTTAGCTTTTTTAAATTATTTTATTTATTCCCCAACAAATAATTATAATTATTTGCTCACCAACAAAATCACCCTGTTCATTTTAGAATCATCTGGTGAACATTCCTGTATTTCTATTCTGTATATCGCAGAAAACATTAACAACGCAATGTCAGTTTTTTCCAATATCGTACAGCCTTAATGCTTAATTTTAATCTTTTGTATGTGTGTGGCATCTTATAACTGAATGAATCCTGCGATCGTCTCAGCTATTGTTGGGAATTTCCTGTGGTCTGTTTTTCTTACATCACTTGCAACAGCTTCTGAATTAAGAAAAATACTTGTAATTGAAATCCGCTCAGATCTGTTTTCACATTGGGGTCCATCTGGATTTTCACCATGACAGACCTTTTCAAATAAACACATGGAGTTTGAACTCCATTTCGAAGGGGCTTTCACGGCAAGTGAAATGAACCAACTTAATGGACCAGATGGAGCAGACCTTAAAAATAAACCAGGTGTTGAAGAGCCATTATTTCGGTAGTCCTGGGTTTATCCTGTATAACCTGGAATTAACAGCGTTAGCAGTTAAAGGTTTAGCAGTTTAAAGGCCCCGTATATCTCAAAGATGTTCAGCTATAAACAGAGCAGATTTATTATTTTTGTTATATTTTTTTCAACAAAAAAAAATCAGTTTCTATTTAAGATCATATTTAAAAAAGGTGTGTTTTAGTGCCTTCCTGAGTCTATGTCCTCAAAAAAGAAGTTTTCTCTGTATTTCCCCCCCTCTTTTTATCCACAAAAAACGACCTCAATGAAATTGCACAACCTCATTGTAATTTTGTTTTTCACCTAAAAATCAACAAAGTAACACATTCATGTTGTAAACCTTAAGATTTCATGCTTGCTTATCATACTCATTTTTAACGTGTGAAAACATCTGTTGTGCTGATTTTATTATGCAAACTGGTATTTATCATATTATTTTTTATCATAAACATACTGTTTTGTAGCGCAAAATAGTTTTACAGTTTACTGCACTTTGTTATTCATCTAGTTATTCACCAATAGTGGCTAATGAAGCAGAAGTTTTGCACATTCACAGAAAATAGCTTGCATACGCGACAAACATTATGGTGATAGTGGCATCTGGTAGCCTGGTAATACCAAACTCTGCTACTTCGCTTTGCTTCGTAGACAGAGTCTGGCATGGCATAATAGAAAAGCGTTTTCTTTCTCACGGGGGGGGGCGCTTGTCTGAAGTTTAAAATCATTGGTTACCCGTAAGCCAATCACATAACGTTTGGTTATGGCGTGTGTTATGCGCATGCTCAGCCGCATCGAACTTCCACTGTAAACACATGTATGATGCGAAAACAAAACCATCGAGCGAAATACCGGAGTGAACATGGCTGTGAACGACTTTTGCAGATTATGTGAAGTAAATCTACGCATCCACGGTACAATCAGCGTCTACGTCACGGCTCTCAGCCCGCCCTCTGTTCGTTGATTGGCCGGCTGTTTTCAGGCCGGAGGAAAACGTAAAGCTATTACGCTGTCTCAGACTGAGTACAGAAGCGAAATGAAATTGAGCGGAAGTACGAAGTCTGACGTAGTCAGGCTAGGCATCTGGTGGGGAGGTTACTAATTGTTAGCTAGCAAGCATTTTTTTTCTCATATGTTGTCTCAAGCTTTTTTTAATAGAGAAAACTAAACGTACAAATCAATTCAAGAAAAAAGGAACAAAAGAAATTTGATTTAAAAAATGATTTTATAAATAGACTCTACCGGTGTGTTCACACTTTCTGATTCTTCTGGTCCGGACCAAACGAAAACGATACATTTAGTCCTGATTTGCTTAGCATTCACACTGTCATTTTTAAGACAGAACCTAAAGATACAAAACAAAAACAAAAAACGTCTTTTATGGTATATAATTTGCAACAGAACTTTCCAAACATCCAAAACCATTGTATGTGCATATGATGGTATTTTTACTAGTTGACAACTCAAGAAGAGCTTATAAAATGTGTAAAGGAATCAAAACAGTGGCAGGAATTCCTGTTACACACACAAATTAAGATCGGCTGCAAGGAGACGGCGTTTCCGTTGCCTGTACCGAACTGTTATGGGCAGCCTATCTCTTTTGACAAGAATTCTTTAGCATTCTGTCATTTTTTGGGGTCGCATCACATCCTGTTTTTGGTTTGTTTAGATCTCTTTGGTCCAGAGTATGTTTGGGAGCGGACCGAGACCCATCTTTTCAGCGGTCTCGGCCTGCTTGGTTGATGCGCACCAGGGTTCGGATGGCTGTGTTCACACTTATTCAAATGAACCGCACTAACAATCGCACCAGAGTTCGTTTTCATAGAACCAAGCCTGCCAAGTGAGAACACACCTTAAAAGACACTAAAACGCACTTTAAGAAAATACACTTTGTAAAAAAATGGGTATTTTGGTATATTTTATTTTTTAAAAGATTTCTTTCATCACAACGATTATAGGCACAAACCATCACTAACATAGCTTTTATTTCTTAAAGCTCAATATCTTACACCACTAAGCTGTGTCAGCGAATGCAAAACAACAATTTCTATGAAAATCACCTGATTTAGAGACCATGAAGCACACATAAACCTTAAATAACAGCCGTGTTTTGGTCACGTCTCACTATCCCCTTTTTGTTTTAACAGGAATTCAGCTCAGCCAGTAAATACGCAGCCTTGCTGATGGACGGCGAGCAGGGAGACGAGGAGCGCGGCGGAGATTAAGAGGTGGACGGACTACATGGACGACAGTCCACATTGAATTACAAATTAAACCTACAGCTTTTGTTTCATGCAGCACTGAAGGACCCAGATGAGCCCTTTGAGAGCAAAAACCCCATTTTAGAGTAACCCCTCCTCTTCAGGACTGAACCGAAAACCTAGTGGGAAATTACAGGACTATATTTGAAGTAAAAGAGGAAGGATGAATGCTTATAACTAATACATTTTAGGGGAGGGTTAAAATACAAAATAAAATGGATCCTGCTCTTGCATACATCATAAATTGAGTGCATTTCTCGTTAGCTTGATTGCACGTTAAGTGGCGGGAAAGTGTAGAATCAGGGAAAAGTGCCACAAGATGAATGTTTTCCCTGACTTTTAGGGCTTCCTAAGCTTTCCGAAAGAAAGCTCAACTGCAGCTGCTTTACTGAGATCTCTGGTCAAGTGAAGGGGTCCATGACCTGCGTTGTTGTTCCCCCAAATCTCACAAACCTTGGTTTTATGTTTTAAACTCGTGTTGGCCGACAGTTCTGGTGATTTATATTCAAGGATAATAGCCGCTGAATAATGGCCTGCAACGGATCAGAACCTGATAGTTTCGGTTTGATATTTCTCTGCGCTGCTTTAGGCAGGAGTCTCCCATTTTTCGCACTTATCCTTTGGACTTTTTTAAGCCACTCCTTTGGACTGATGTGCAATAGGAATTAAAGTATTCCTCCTAATCTCAATGTTTCAACAACAGAGACTGCTGCAGCTTTGGGTTGAGCATATATCTGAAGGTAGTGACATTAATTGCTTATTGATTTAAACTGTGTACCATCTTAAAAACAATAAAAGACTGCATTGAGTCAGTTTGGAGGACATTGTGGATTATGTTGCATCCCAGAAGATTGTAATTTCTTCAGTATTATTTTCACCCTTTGAAGAAATACCACAGAAAGCACATTTGCCTTGTGCATTCTGAGCTGATGTCATGTTTATGAATATAATGTGTCATTAGGGTCCAAAATTAACGTTTCGCCAAACCTGCTAACATTGTGAAGAAAGGGTTATTTTGTATAATATGTACAATACAAAATACAGCTTATAATTTTCAACAATTAACAATAAAGGATTGCATTTAACATATTATATCTATAATACTTATGTTATAAATGTTACTACAATTTAAAAAAAACAACATATTTTTTACGGTTTTAAAATTGAAAATATTTCTGTGAATTTTCAGCCTCATTCCAGTCTTCAGTGTCGCATGATCCTTTATTCATCATAATCTAAAGTAATATTTAGTACATCATACTGGATGGATGGATGGGCAGATAGTAAGATAAGTTGGTGATGATAGATAAATAGACAGATATATATAGATAGATACTGTGTTAAGTCATGTGAAGAATATCAAAGCTAAGTATTTGTACTCATTTGGCACTTAGGGAGTATTCATTTTGATCCCTAATGCAGGCTTCTTAACTCCAAAGCTCTGTTTCTCCTAGACCATTGGCATACTTTGAGGTCGAAGGTCACCAGTCATTCAGTCTGACTTTAGCTGGCCACTATGTTCAAAGGACCCAGAGCCTTGATACTGCTAGAAATTATGTCTGCAACACCACCAGCACTTAGTGTTTGTGTATATATCCTAGATACAAGCTTGGGGGCTGGAGGTTTCTGACAATTATCATTTCCCATGAAAATTCCAGTGGAACGAAGTTTCATTAATCCCAGGATGTTATTAAAGTGGGAATGCTTTATCCAACAGGATTTTAATAAATAGTTCACCCTGAAGCGTAACTAAGTACTCATTTCAAAATATGTTGAGAGGCTGGTGCAGATTTATTCTGGCTAATTAAAGTTAAATTAGTAAGTGAAGGGAGTTATACAGGAAGTAAGTTTTACTGACAGATTGTTTTTGCACAGATTGTGTCTCTGAACCGTTTGACGTCACGTATCAAAACATGATAAATGCTACTCTGCTCATGCTGTGCGTCCCTTTAACACCCCCTTCATCCTGTGACCTTCTGCTGGACGGAGGCCAAAGAATGTGCCCTTCACCCCGGCCTTTCAGGCCTCATTAACTGAGCCCAGGCCCCAAAGGGTCGTCTCTGTTCTTAGTACAGCAAGCCTGACAGGAAGCAGACTGGGCCGTGGGATGCAGACGAGAGAACGAACTCTATGTTCTCAAAACATCTGCATGTGGTGTGTCTCTTTGACATTTTCTCAGCATCTTTCGGTTTCTGCCTTTCGTATCAATCTATTCTGAGCTGAGGAGTTCTCCTGTGGTGAACAGCAGCCTGGTCCTCATTCAGTAGCTGTTTATTGGGCAAGATTGAAGACAAAGTGAAATCAAAGATTTAGTCGTAGCCTAAGGGTTAGAGAGTCCGACTGGTAACTCGAAGGTTGCGGGTTCGATTCTCAATACCAGCAGGAAATAACTGAGGTGACTTTGAGCAAAGCATATAACCCCCAATCGCAGCAAAATGGCTGCCCACTGCTCCAGGTGTGTGTGTTCACTACTCACGACTCCTAATGTGTGTGCACTAACTTGGATGGGTTAAATGCAGAGGACAAATTCCGAGTATGGGTTACCATGCTTGGCTTTCACATGTCACTTATTGTGGTGATTTTTCAGTGAATGTTATTCAAATGATTAAAACTCTTTGTCTTTGCAGTATCTCATCAAAATGAAATGATGACATCACCAAGGCCACCTTCAACCACATGTGTTTAAAGTGATTAGTCAAACTCTATGATGAATCATCTGGTTTCCACAATCAGACACACAAAAAAGAATCTTTTCCTCACTTTGAATTGGAAAATGGGTTCCAATTCTTGTTTTATGTTGACTTTAATCCCCCCAAAAAAACAGGGATTAACTTTTACATTAGCAGTTTTTATACTTCTCTAATGTTGGACTCTTCATACTTCTGATTCTGGACATGTGCAGATACACTGGATCTCTCACACCGGATGTTTATGGTAACATCCCAACATGCTCACTGCGCATTTCTTGTAAGCCACTATTAATAGCTTAATGCTGCACATCCTCCTTCTGTACCCTTGAGTTTGAGCACAACACATCTTTTTGTGTTCTGCTTTTAGTGACACAGGGAATTGATGACTATTTTTCTTTTCCTTCCCGGCACTCAAGTCTGATTTCCAGCTATTTTAGTTGCAGTTTGCAGCCAAGTTCCCTCAAATCACAAGAATGTATCTCCTTTATTTAACTTAATAAAGTTTCTGATAGTTAAGCAAAATTAAAGGTTGTTTGTTCATTTTAGAAGTAGAATAACTTGCATTTACGCCCAGATCTCTTAGTGTACTGGAAGTGCTGGAGGGAGCATTATTGCATTTAGTATAGTGACCGAAGCTACAAGTTTTTAGCCTGATTGCTCTTGTCCTTTAACAGATTCCTAGGTTAACTAGGTGAAGTTGGTCTCCATACATATGGAAGCCATTTTTGTGGCCCTAAATTGGCAACAGGGCATAGCTTTCTACAGAAACCAACAAATTGCAAGCACTTCTGTAGCCCAGATATATCTTTAAAATATTGTTCTTGGCAGAGCTACTCTTAGCATAGTGAACAAACAATTGTTGAGGTAACGTAAAATATGATCTACTTGTGTTGCATTTGAGACTGTTATTGTTATGTGGTTAAGTGAGAAAAGCGAGATTTGCTTTATTTGTCATTGGCATGTGATGCAACGATTCTTAGAACTTGGCAAGATTTCCCAGTCTCCCCTGTTTATGAAAAAGTGACTAAATTATGGTCCTTGAGATCCCGCAGCCACCCTGGTTTGGGCAAAATTGGTTTCATTCTCAGTCAGCATGCTCAAGAGTGTCAAGATCTAAAAATAAAGAACCAAACCAAGCCCTGGAAGATTGCAGGACAGTATGTGAAAACTGACCACTTGTTTAGGAGGAGACTGTGAAATACGCTGCGGTAAACTTGGAAATTTTCTTGTAAACTCTGAGGGTGTTGAGGTGATGGCTTTGTATAAACAATAGGTGGCCTTTTCAAAGTCTCTCACACGCCCTCTGTGGGTGGGTCATGTTGTGAGATCATCCACTTCTAGTATGATCTGTTCAGGTATTACAACACATGCTGAGGGCCAAATGACTGCTTTAAAAAGGCAAGGAACCATTGCAAGCACCTTGGAGTTTTACATACAAGTGTTCTAAGGGCAAGTTGAGGGCCACTGTCCTGCAGAGTTTAAAACACTTGAACCAGCTAATCAAGGTCTTCAGAATCATCAGGCAAGTGTGTTGGGGTTAGAGCAAAACTATGTTGAACACTGGCCCTCCAGGAGCAGGATTGGACACCCCCAGATTACCCATTCAGAACACTTTTGAGCTGGCGATTCCAGGGGTGTCAGTCCTGCTCCTGTAGGGCCTGTGTTCAGCATAGTTTCGTACTAACCTGCCCCAACACATAAGCATTGGAAGATTCTAGTAATTTTAAAGACCTTAATTAGCAGGTTCAACTGTATTTAATTAGGGTTGGAGATATACCCTGCACTAGTGGCACTTCGGGAGTAAGTTATAGTGAACAACTTTCAGAAAATGAATCCCTAACTTTGGTTTGTGTTGTTTTCCTCCTTGTGCGGCACTGCAAGCCTGTTGGCCAGATGCAGTTGCACCACAGAGCCCAAAAGTTACCATGAAAGAATTGAAATAAACTGGAAGACAGTTAAAGGAGCTGCCATAAACAGTCTGAAAAGAATTACAGTAAATTGGTCTTCCAAAAGTGTCTTCCCACCATCTAACCTTTCCTTCTGACAACGGGTTTCAAAGTGCATATTTTTGAAAATGTTCCCCATGTAAACAAAAAGAACGTGAATATATTACGTGTTCAATCTATAGTGTTTCATCACCATCTGATGGCCTGGCAGCAGAATACAGCGTTTTTAGTCGTTTTCGTGGATCCGTGTCAATGGGGATCGTTTTGACAATGGTGACGTCTGTACGCGGAAAACCAAGAAAAAATGATCAGTTTTAAGCATATCGTTGTCGTGTAAGCGTACCCTGAATGTATAACACCAAATTTTTTTATTCAATTTCTTAAAAAAATGAGGAAATCAAGATTTTTTACTGTCGATCTTATCATTATTATTTGTGTGTGCTAAGGTATTTGTAACGTGCATGTTGCCAGCTCTTTAACAGTGGTACTGTGGACTTTGTTGAAGTATTTCAGTTTTAATTTGTTTTCATCTGCAATTGCTTGTATTATCTTTGCCTAGTGGCCAATCCAGGGCATTTGTTTAAAAACGTTGCCTCAAGTGTTCACTTAGATTCCCATCTTCCCCCGTCTGTCTATTTATCTTTCCTTTTTTGGAGCATACAGTCTTTGTTTTATCGTTCTATTTTAAGCAGTCTCTTCAGCTTGAAATGATGACTCCTGAGCCCAGTATGACTCCTTATATTTTCTTCCTTCCTCCTTTCCTTTCTTTTGCAGCAATCAGAATAAAAAATAAAAAAGAATTCCAAAGTCCAGACATAATCCTATGTTAAATCCCTTCCTTTCCATTCAGTTCATAATTAATCTTGTCAGTATAGTGTGTTGTCTCTCTGTCCTCTGTTTCCCTGCTTGAAAAGCCTCCCCACACCATTAGGAGATAGTGAGAATTATGTCTGCCGAGGCCTCTGCCAGGAGGACGTTCCCTGCCAAAAAGTGCTCGGCAGCTAATGGCAATGGCTGTTTTTTAGTTGATAGCATTTTGGAGGTTTTTCCTGCTGCGATCTCTTCAGGTGTTGAAAAATGTGTGGCTGCATGCTAGGCTCATCGACTTCATGGGGTGCCAGAGTCTGTGTATCAGACAAACACATTTCATTAGAAACAGTCCATAGATCACTCAGTTCTCTATTTGCGTAAGGTGACGCATTACTTCTAAAAAATGTCTGGCTTCGCTTTTTTAATAAATTCAAAAATTCTTGTGTAGCGATGGTTTTGTCTAAGCTTAACTCGATGAAATGAGAATGTGGATTTTAAGGTGAAGTGTGTAATTTTAATCTTTTTATCTGGCCCAAGTACGCAACATTGGAGTGGGAATACCTGTTTGGATGAACAGTGAACGTTGGGGAGTTCAGAGATGGTCATTAACCACTTCATTAAAGTCAAATTTGGATTATTAAATGGACTTTTCTGGTAAATGTTGTTTTGAACCTCTTTGACTTTCATTGACAAATCTTTTGTGTTCTGCAGAATTAAGAAAGTCGTACAGGTTTGGAACAACTTGAGGTGAGTAAATGATGAAAGATTTCTTTGGGATGACCTCCTCGTTCTGTCAGGTTGAAAATCCATATGGAAGTTTAATCATATCTCTTTTTTCAGATGCATGCGATTGTTTTTTTTTCTTTTCAAATGGATCTATTAGTTGAATTACTAACTGATTAGTAGGCTGCATGTAAACATAGTGTTACTTGACTGACCTGATAATGGGGTTTTTTTCTAGAATTTTCAATTGATGTTGTTTCCAGGTAGGTCTCATGTGGACCTGCAATCTCTGAACAACAACAGGACGGAACTATGTATGTACTTCTATGTACCTGAGAAAGTTGTTAAAGGGACTTTGGCATTCAGTAGAGATTTGGCCTATGAGTGCATTCAGATAGAGAGAGAGAGAACAGGAAAAGAGGAGGGAGGGAAACAAGAGGGGCTGAGGAGGCACGAGTGGAATTTGCCTTAAAAGGGGTACGATTTAATAGTCCCACAGGCCACCATGTCACCCCCATCCCCCTCCTCTCCATCTCTTATCCTCTTTTGAGAAAAGAAAAAAAGGTCCTTAGGAAAACTGAAAACATACAACAACAAAAAAATGTTCTTAAAGAGGCAGAGATAGAGAGTTTGACTCTCGGAGGCCTGATCAGGGTAAATCGTCTCTGAAGGGCCAATTCTGTTCACACAGGTTCTCAGTTACACAGCCTAAGCCCAGCAGCTACACATCAACGCTGCCAACTCGCATACCAGCTCAGCCCAAAGCCCTGCAGAGCTGCGGCTTCCCTTGCTGGTTGTTGTGGTCTGATATGCCATATCATTTCCTGGTGAATAGTCGTGGTTTCAGCTGGCTTGCTCTACAAGAATACTGGGAAAATATGCAAGAAAAATGAGTGAAATGGATGAGTGAAGTCAAGAGAAGCATGAGAAATCCTTTTGAGGTTGGAAGATCTGTAAGAGTCGCATGTTCTGCACTGTGGCTCCTAGAGACAATGTATTTTGTTTCTTTTGTCTTCATGTCTAAGCCATACTTTGATCATGAATCTAACAAAAGTGCAAACTATAGGAAAAAAAACAATTTCACGTTCTAAAGAAACCTGAAGTGATTTTTAGTACTTTGATATGCAGTCACTAGGGAGTGTTCAGAGAGAGTGCTAGCGCTTTGCAAAGTGATTACTTGTTTTTGGATGGTTACTAGGGCATTGCTAGGTAATTGCTACTGTATTCTGGGTGGTTGCTTGGTGATTGCTAGGGCATTTCTAGGGTATTCTGGGTCATTAGGTAATTTTTAAGTGATTTTTTGGGTGTAATGGGTGGTTGCTCTGGCATTGCTAAGTGGTTACTAGAGTGTTATGGGTGGTTGCTAGGGCATTGCCATGGTATTCTGGGTTAATAGGGTGTTGTGAAGTGATTGCTTGGGTGTTCTGGGTGGTTGCTATGTCATTGCTAAGTGATTACTAGAGTGTTATGGGTGGTTGCTACTTGTCAGGGCGTTGCTAGGGCATTGCTATGGTATTCTGGGTTAATAGGGTGTTGTGAAGTGATTTTTTGGGTGTAATGGGTGGTTGCTCTGGCATTACTAAGTGATTACTAGAGTGTTATGGGTGGTTGCTAGGGCATTGCTATGGTGTTCTGTGTTAATAGGGTGTTGTTAAGTAATTGCTTTGGTGTTCTGGGTGGGTGCAATGGCATTGCCTGGTGATTGATAGGTTGTCCTGGGTGGTTACTATAGCATTGCTAGGCAATTGCTAGTGTGTTCTGGGTGGTTGCTAGGGCATTGCTAAGTGATTCTGGGTGGTTACTAATGTGTAGCTATGTGATTAGTAGGGTGTTCCAAATCTCTGTAATATTCCGGTCTCTAGATATGGCTCAGGTCCCTCCTTTAATGTACGTCTATGGGAATGTACCTCTATTTTTCCCCATTTTATCGTCCAGCAGACGAAAATCATAAATCTTATTCTTTAGAAGAGAACTAGCACACCTCTCCTCATCAAACTGCATGATTTGAGGCATCATTTGATGTTCTCCTAACACTAAAAATGAGCTATAAAGGAAGAAAAGTCAACATATGTCTGTTTACAGTCTGAAAGACAGAGCACTTGAGCACAATGGTGTGTGTGTTTCTGGGAATAGTAGGGGGTGGGGGCTGATGTCCTCTAGATGTTGGCTTGGCGAGTTGTGTACATTTGGCTGACCGTACGCGTGCTGCTTTCAGAGTGCTAATAGACTTTTGATTTAATAGGCATATTCTCACCTTTGTTTAAGTTTGTGTGCTCACGAGAGATGGATGAGTGTGAACTGGCGAACATGTGTGTGTGTGTTTGAATGAGAGCCAGGAAAAGGGGAAGGGCCTCGAGTGAGCGGACAAAAACAGCTGCTCTTGTGTGCTCGGGGAAACCTCATCCAGAGAGAGGGAAGAGAGGAGAGACGGAAGAGAGGAGAGACGGACCAGCAGGGTCCAGATCTCTATATGGGTTGCGCCCTGTGTGCGGATAGCTGTGGAGACGAGCCAGATCCGGTACCCGTGAGAGGGTCTGTAAGGAGGGAGAGAGCAAAGTCCAGGGGAAACATGAGGCTGACCAAGGTGGGTACTTCTAGAGTCTGTTTCAAAGTGATGAGTTCAGGGAACGTGTTTACTTGAGTGCTCCCATGTCGAATGATTGTGGTGAAACCCATGTGAGGAGTCGGGTTTGTTGATGTCCTAAGGCTCAATTAAAAGTTACGCAAGTTGTTGTTATGAGAGAAGACAGCGTCAGATGCTGTATATGTTGTACCTTTACATGCTTGCTACACATAGAGTGTCTAAAAGTGTGTTTTATGCTTTGTATTTTTGGTGGCCCCAAGACAAAATAGCCCACTCCCAAGTGTTTTTAACATTTTTCGTGCTAGATTTGACTTGGATCTCTCCCTCGATTTAAGTCTGTGGGATGTTTTTCACCCATTTTATTCTACACAATGTAAAAAATCATAAGTCTGATCTCTTACAAAAGTAATAGCACACCTCTCCTCAAAAAGCAGCATGGTTTGAAGTATCATTCACACCCGTAGCACAAGTAGTGTGGGATGAGTTACACGCCGAAGTTGAATACTTAGGATTATGGGTCTGTACAGATACTTGTGTAAGGATAAGCGTTTGTGTTCTGGAGTAACAATGTCTCCCTGATTGTTGACACTGACAAAGAAGGGCTGGAAAACTTGAGGAGGGCTTGATTGTGTGTTTACATGCCTGAGAGTGAAAGTCTGTAATGGTCTGGTCCCCGAGGCTCGTTCACGTGCAGTGCAGCGTGGGAACTTTGAGCCCTCTGTATGATGTCAGAAAGTTGTAGTTGATCCTGGGAATCATTAGATGACTCCCCCAGCAATTATTCAGCAATGACTCTTTCATATTTCACCACAGATCCGGCATCTGTGCCCAAACACACGTTTTAGCCATGTCACTCTGGGATTGCAAAAGACTCCATCCACTGTCCTGTTGATATTTTAATAGCAAACTTGCATAAGGCTGTGGCGTATTTTGAATGCTTCCTCCTACTACTGTAACCATAATGTTTATTTTTATAGACATTTTTCATTTTAATACCAGCCCAGTTCCTTTTCTTTTGCTGTGGTGGCAGAGTTTAATAGTAATACTCCTAAATCAGTGCATGATCATGTCACGTAGAAAAGGATTTTGGTCTGGTAATGAGACTATAATGAAACACTATGTTATGCAAGCATATAACCCATTTATGATGCTATCTATCTAACAAATCTGACATTCATCTAATGTTTTAAAGCCCCAGTGGAGCAACCAAGGTTTTGGTGTGAACAGCCCATGGTGATGCTTCATAGATCAGTCCTTGCAGGATCTGAACCTATGACCCTTCAGATACTTAACCACTAAAGGCTGGCCCACACTAAATCTTATCAGATTTTTAAAATGTGAGAGAGCACAAACATGACGATAAAAAAGCATAGATTTAACGGTTTTGTTCCTATAGTACGTGGAGTGACCAAGAGTCCCGTGCGTGAACACGGGAAATCTTGCAAAATCTCTCCCATCAAACGTGACTTTAGAGTAATCTAATATGGCGGACGACGGGCAAGAAGAAATGGCGATAACAGTGTTTGGACTGCCTTTTACAGAAAATTCACTGGAAAAAAAAGAAAGAAAAAGGTTTGAATGAAGTCGTGTTATTCTTCCGTCAGCTCGCTTTCTGATTGTGTATTGTTTCGTTCCACGTGACAATCTACAGTGTGCATGTGCGTTTGTCTCGAGGATATCTGATTCGCCAAACCCAAGTTCTGTTCCATGTCCAAGTGACCATCCAGAAGTATAGTTCTCCCTTAGAGACAAAGAAGAATGACACAACAACACAACTCAAAAACACAGGGTTGAGGCCTTGGTATTCGTGAAACTAAGACATTTTAAACGATTCGAGATCGGGGCGGCTCCGACATTCTTCCGAGCAGATTCAATCATTCTTAACGCACATCACACCATAGGACAATCTGATAAGATAATCTGCAGAACCATCAAGATAATCGGGACTTTACCTGGGATTGACGGAAGAGGAGAATTGGGCCCAAAATCGGCCCTAATATCTTGTAGTGTGTGTGTGCCTTAAGCTGCGCCCATGTATTACTTACTCGTCACATCAAATCAATCATTTGTGCCCTTGCACTACATATTGCATTATTCGTTGCCCTTGGCTATTTTCTGTTTTTTTGTAATTTAACAAAGAGGGGCTTTAGCTTGTCAGAATCTTGCCCTCACTGAGATGCTATTGTCTTAGTGTCACGAATACCAAGGCCTCATCCCTGTGTTTTTGAGTTGTGTTGTTGTGTCATTCTTCTTTGTCTGTAAGGGAGAACGATACTTCTGGATGGTCACTTTAACATGGGAACTTGGGTTTGGCGAATATGAACTTGCACGTAAAGCCAGTTTCTCTTCACGATTTTTTTATTTATTATTATTACGTTTTGGTTTTTTTAAACTTATTTTGCGTTGTTTTTTTATTTATTTTATTTTATCTTTTGTTTTGTTTTTTTGTATTTATCATATTTTGCTTTTTTTATATATATGTTGTATCTGGTTTTGTTTATTTATTTATTTTGTTTTTATCTTATTTTGCATTGTTTTGTTTCTTTTGTTTTGTTTCTTTTTTTGGCTGTTTTGTATTTTGTTTGTCTTATTTTATCTGTTTTATCTGGTTTTGTTTTGATCTTATTTTACATAGTTTTTTATCTTGTTGTTGTTGTTGTTGTTTTGATCTATTTTGCTTTGTTTTGTATTTCGTTTGTTTTATTTGATCTGGTTTTGTTTGTTTTTTTGCAAAATTTGTGATGCCAATTCTCCAAACATTGATGATGCAGAGTCCTCGTCTAACCAAATATTTTTAGTGATATTTATTTTCTATTAAGAGCATTATTTCAGTCCATTGCTAGTTCTAACCAGTGTCTAGAAAACCGCGTTTGAGTTTTCGGTCTTCTCTGCAATCTGAAAACAGCTGTTGTCAAACCATGCTCTTTGTTTATCTTTGCTCATTTGGACTTATGGTATATTCCTAGAATATCCATGGAATGACAGAAACTTTAACAAGCGCTAGTTTACTGCAGCCATAATCCACAGGCATCCACTATAAACGCCACACAGGAAAACGCCTGGTCAATGTATAAATAGGCTCTGTTTTTCCCCACAGCGTAAGGAACCCACACTCGTGCATGCTGCTAGTATTAAACATATACAGAGACATAAACATGTTTTTTTTTGCACATTTTAAATGATCAACACAAACATGCTTGAAAGTTTGTGCTATGCATATGAATGATGCGGCTGGTTAAAGAGATGTGAAATTACATTTCTGAGCAATTGGACTTTAAATTTAGGCAATAGAAACCACCCATAGCCAGAACACCCTAGTAACCGCATAGCAAACATGTATTCAACCACTTGGAACACCTTACCAACCATTTGGCAACACATTGGCCACAACATACTTGTAACCGGTGATTTTTGCACACAAACATTGCAATTCTGGAAGCATAAATCAATCAAATTTTCTACTTTCTATGTTGCTACTGTATCACATTCCTTCATACTCCGATGAAACAGAACTCAGATTGGGGCACACACCTCCAGTGTATCTATATATTCTCAGAAGTAGATGGTCAGGCATCAGGGTGTTACTCTGACAGAATGAGGATGCGTGTGTTGTGAGAGGAGAAAAATCATGTGTGCGCAATGAGGAATGTGAACTGGAAACACTTGAAAGGAAAAGGAAAGCCATCCATGTCCTTTTAGTGCCACTTCATCAAAGCGCCAGTGTGCTGGGGTCATAAAAACAAATCTCAGAAATCCCTCTGTTTGCTTCCCTTCACCGTTTGGAATACCGCCCTGACAGTCTGCAGAGTTTACGGGGTACTGTAAATGTTTTGGGAGCGAGTTGGGAAATGGGCAGAGAATGAGAAGAGGGATATGATTCAGCGTTTCATAAAACTCATAAAAAACACATAACAATCATCATAACACATTGCACTACAAATCAGTTCTGCTATGATTTTTATGTCCCTATGGCATTTATGTCCCAGATTTTTATTAATGACAGCTTTTTTGTTGTTGTTGAAATATATAAATTTTTTTACTGTTTTCAAATGATTTAATGCATATATATATAACGCTAATGCTATATATATAACATTTTTAAAGCTAATAAAAACAGAGTAAAATAATGTAATTCTTTCACAGAAATTATTCCCTCTGTTGTGGTGTAATTTCCATCACAACCCCCTTTTTTAACCCTTGACAAATATTTAAACCATTCAGTAAAAATTTAATTTTGAAAAGTATGATCAACACAAAGTAATCACAAAAATCATTTGTATAATCATTTGTCATTTGTTTCACAAATTCCACATTATTCCCTCTGTTGTTGGCGTTTCCATGACTAACCATTTTGTCTCTTAAAGTTTTATCAAAAGTTAATTTACTTGTTTACCAATGAGACAAAAGTGCCAGTGAAGAGCTTCAGATTAAATATGAGACATGATGTTGGAAGAAAACAGACAAAAATCAAGTTAAATATCAGTTGTCAACAGAATTTTTTTTATTGTGCATCATTTCCAACCAAGTTGCAATTTTGTCAAATGATGCATATTTGAAAAATGTGACCCTGGACCACAAAACCAGTCACATGGGTCAATTTTTACAAATTGAGATTTATACACCACCTGAAACCTGAATAAATAAGCTTTCCATTGATGTATGGTGTGTTAGGATAGGACAATATTTGGCCGAGATACGACTATTGAACATCTGGAATCTGAGGGTGCAAAAAAATCGAAACATTGAGAAAATCGTCTTTAAAGTTGTTCATTTATGTTGGCGATTATGCTGCATTCACTCACAAAAATACATGTTTTATATATATTTACGGTAGGAAATTTACAAAATATCTTCATGGAACATGATCTTTACTTAATATCCTAATGATTTTTGGCATAAAAGAAAAATCGATAATTTTGACCCATACAATGTATTGTTGGCTAATTGCCACAAATATATCCGTGCGACTTGTGACTGGTTTTGTGTTCCAGGGTCACAAATATACATACATTATTTGATCATCTGTATTTAGGATACATAAAATGGCAAAGGCTAATTTCACAGCTAGAACGGCATTTTAAAAAATGTTTAAAATGTAATTTCCACCATAGAAATCCATTAAATAACATTATTTGAGATGTGATGGAATTGACACTGGTGGAAATTATAATGGCTTTCATAAAATGAACAGCATTTTTGTTAGATATTGTTAAATAACAAGGTATTAAAAAAAAAAAGTTTTCTAAAAGTCCACAAAAGTGGAGCCATTCCTGCCCAGTGCCTGTTTCTCTGGAGTCTGCGTACTCTTAAGTCTTTATATCTTGTCTCCAGCATGTCTCTTCTTTGACTCCCTCTACTCTACCCCCCAACATTCAGTCCATCCTGCCTCAGTCTCTCTCTCTCTATCTCCATCATCTATTTCTCTCCCTCCCTCCACAGCTGTATTTAATCAGCCTTTGGCTCTTTCGTACCCAGTCATTCCTGCACTCACCCCTCCCTCCGTTTCCTCTTTCTGCATGTTCTCATCTCTCTCTCTCTCTCTCTCTCTCTCTCTCTCTCTCTAGCATTCTCCTCTTTTTTTAAATAATGTTTGTGTTCTCCCTTTAACATTCCATTCAAAACTGTTGGACAACATTACATCACCACACGACAAATATGCGTTTCACTACATTCGAAGCGCATTCATTTGAAAAGGGCCTAAAGTATAAACATGTCTACGCGTTGCCTTAGCCACAGGTGTTTCGAAATATCCAGGACTTCCCGTTTTGTTATTTTGAGTGATTGTAGGTGTTGCGGTAACACAAGTCTCCTCTGTGCGGCAGAAACATGGCTCCATTGAAACATGGTTCCACTTCCACAACATATAAAATCAGAGTAAATATTGGATGTTTCTTCAACTACATGCATTTTTATGAACCAGCAGGGTTGATTTTTTTTCATGAAAGATTTCAGCTTTTACATTTTGTAAGGAAATAACAAAGGACTATGCCTTAAATGTCCTTATTTTTTTGAGTTGTCATTTATTTTTTACTATTTTTCAACTGCCTTAATGCATAGATTTGATTGTTTTACCCTTGTTACAAACACAAACTTCTTAAAATCGTTTTTTATCATTTGTCAAATTATGTAAAAAGCTTATAAATAATATATTGTTAATAATATATTATGTATTACATGCTAATTGATGTAATACTTAGTGTTTCGCTAACCTTAAATAGGACTAGAACAGAGAGATGGAAAAGAGAGAGCATGCACACAGGAAATGCAGAAGAAGAAATGCTCTTATTATTATTAAAAGTGAATTCTAGACACAGAAATCTCTTTCTTCTTCTCTCTCCTGGTTCTATATATCCGCATGCACATGGTTTGGCGAGTGGGACGGGACACATTTCTCTAGTGTTCCCAGTCTGTGGCTGCTCCAGGGCCCCTCTCTCCTCAAACATGTGCCCTCCACATCCTGTCTGCACACACTCCCATGGCCTCTGTGTCTCTCTTTACCCTTTCTCACTCTCTCTAATTGGATTGCATCATTTTCCCTCCCCACCGGATTTTCTATTTCTTCTCCTTGCCCTTTCCTATCACTTTAGTTCCTGTCATCCCTTATTTTACATTGTTTTCTGTTAGAATTATTTTACATTGATTAACTTCAAACATCTTGTATCTTCTCTTCTGATGTTTTGTGATATGACAGTATACAGTATTGTGGCTAGTAAAAAGTCCAAACATAATCGCTTACATAATCGTTCTCCTATAGACCTTTTGCGCCAGACACCGAACAATTATCCCTAATCCTACCTGTCATTGTAACCTTAACCAATGAAATTAGCTGAGGGCGGGATTTCTGCTCAACTTGATGAATCATACATGGCTGTCAAAGAGTAATTAGCTGTTGAAGTGGATTTTCTTTTGTAGAGTTAACGAAAGTTATCATGAGCTGTGTAATGTTTGAATTGGATGTCATAACAGATGTCAGTAAGACTGGGAAGATTTTTTAACACATGCACATTTATTAATAATGGTAAGATCATGCGGTGGAAACACAAACCAGAAGACCGAACACAACGAGCACAGCCGAACACATCTGTTTTTCTCCTCTGGCTTTTGTTGTTATTTTAATCAAATAGTTTCAAGACATATAGCCTAACTTACTGTATTTTCCTTCCTTTTAAAAATAAAATAAAATCATATGTGGAAATGATTGAACGTATTCCGCCCAGGGGAGGTATCGGTTCCAGCTGTCTTGGTACTGGTGGCAATAAGTTCGCAGATAACGTCCTATCTCCTGAATCTTCCGCTCAGTCTGGCCGTTGGTCTGCGGATGATATCCTGAAGAGAGGCTGACAGTGACCCCGAGGAGCTTGAAGAAGGCGTGCCACACCCGGGAGATGAATTGGGGTCCCCTGTCCGAAACGATGTAAAGGTATCAGCTTGCAGCCTTTGGAAAATCTATCCACAACGACGAGCACACAGGTAAATCCACCGGATCTAGGAAGGTCAGTCATGAAGTCCACTCCGATGTGTGACCAAGGGCGTCTGGGTATAGGTAGTGGCACAAGTTTACCCTCAGGTAGTTTCCTGGGATTGTTGGTGATGGCGCAGACTGAGCAGCCACGGACGAACCTGGAGACATCTTCGGAGATGGATGGCCACCAGTACCGCTGACTGAGGAGCGAGAGGGTACGCTTGCTACCTGGATGTCCAGAGCCCGGAACTGTGTAAGCAGAGTCCAGAAGGGGAGTACGAAGATGTTGAGGTACGAAAGTACGCCCTTCTGGACCTCCCGGCGGAGCAGGATGGCGAGAATTTTCCTGAGAGATTTGCTGGTCGATGTCCCAGAGAATGGGACTGAGGATTAAGGCTGGAGGGAGGATGGTTTCAGTACTGAGGTCCTCTGAAGATGAATGATGGAGTCTGGAAAGAGCGTCTGCCTTGCAATTCTTACTTCCTGGACGGTAAGTAACAACGAAGTTGAATCGAGTGAAGAAGAGTGCCCAGCGGGCCTGGCGAGGATTCAATCTTCTTGCCTCACGAAGATATTCCAAGTTGCGATGATCTGTAATTACTTCGAACTGGTGATTTGCTCCCTCCAGCCAATGTCTCCATTCTTCTAAAGCCAGTTTTATGGCTAGCAGTTCCCGGTTGCCGATGTCGTAGTTTTGCTCCGTCGGGGACAGCTTTTTGGAAAAGAAGGCACATGGATGGAGTCTGGGAGGCTCACCCTGCTGCTGTGACAGCACCGCTCCAACCCCAGTGGAAGATGCATCGACCTCAACGATGAAAGGAAGTTCTGGATTGGGATGGATGAGGATTGGTGCTGTCGTGAAGACTTCTTTGAGGCGATGGAAGGCTTGGATAGCTGTGGGATTCAAGGACAGAGACTTGGGTCGATTCTTTAATGAAGATGTGAGAGGAGCACTGATGAGACTGTAGTTCTTGATGAATCTTCTGTAGAAGTTTGCAAAACCGAGGAATCTTTGAAGTTCTTTGACAGATGTGGGTAATGGCCAGTCTTGGATTGTTTCCACCTTCCTCTGGTCCATCTGGATACCATGCTGATCTATGATGTAACCCAGGAACTGAACAGAGGTGATATGGAACTCACACTTCTCCAATTTCAGGTAAAGCTTGTGTTCTCTCAGTTTCTCTAGTACTTGAATGACATGACGATGGTGTTCAGCAATTGAAGATGAATAGATGAGGATATCGTCAATGTAGACAATCACAAAGCGGTTGAGGTACTCACTGACTGAACACTTCGTTCATGTACCCTTGGAAGACCGCTGGAGCGTTGGACAGCCCGAAGGGCATAACCTGATATTCATAATGGCCAGATGGGGTGACGAATGCTGTCTTCCACTCATCTCCATGCCGTATACGGATCAAGTTGTATGCACTCCGAAGGTCCAGTTTCGAAAATATGCGAGCCCCACGCACCTGCTCCAAGGCAGCTGGGACCAGAGGAAGGGGACAACTGTATTTTACGGTTTGAGAGTTGAGATGACGATAATCGATGCAGGGCCTCAAGCCTCCGTCCTTCTTACCCACAAAGAAGAAACTTGAAGCGGCAGGGGAGGTCGATGTGCGGATGAACTGTTGTTGTAAAGCCTCCTCCACATACTCCTCCATGGCCTTCTGCTCCGGGATGGACAGTGGATAGATACAACCTTTAGGTAGAGTGGCTCCAGGTAGCAAGTCGATTGCGCAGTCCCATGGCCGATGAGGTGGTAGTTTAGTAGCCAGTTTCTTGCTGAACACATCCTGGTACGCCTGGTACTCCACTGGAATCTCTACTTGATGCTCTATTTCAGGGCTCTCAACCGAGGTGGAACAAACAGGAACTTTGGACCTCTTCTGAGGTGTCGATGATGAAGAAGGGATTTTCTTGATGGATGACAGACAGGACAAATGGCAGGACTCACCCCAACGTAATACTTCACCAGATTTCCAGTGGAGCGTCGGCTGATGTTGAACTAACCAGGGGCGTCCCAGGATGAGCTCAGCGGTGGACTCCTCCAGCACCATAAAAGAAATCTCCTCTGAATGAAGACAACCAACACGCAGCGTCAGAGTAGGTGAACAGTGACGAATTCGACCTCGACCCAGCGGTTTTCCCTGGATGGTTTGTACATGGAGGTCTTGAGAATTGCGATGTTTGCGGATGTTCAATTTTTGGAGAAGCTGTGTGGAGATGAAATTCCCCGCCGAACCAGAGTCAATAAGGGCTTGCGCTGAGACACAAATACGAGAAGTTAATACATGCACAGTGGTGCGATTTAAAGCTTCAATTTTAGGTGAGACTTGAATTGTGCTTACCGCTGGGCATGGAGGTCGAACAGGGCAAGAGCTGAGAAGATGATTATCAGATGCACAATAGAGACAGAGTTTATGAAGAATTCGTCGTTGACGCTCTGAAGCTAGAAGATGGGCGGAGCCGAGATCCATAGGCTCTGGTGCTGGAGGAGTGACTGATGGAACCGTGGGCGGAGGACATACAGTGGGAGTCGGAGAATCACAGGCTGATAGTCTTTGCGAAACTCGAATGGATTTTTGAATTAATTTCTCAATTCCCAGACTGTCGTCGTAAACCACCATCAACTGACGAATGTTAGGGTTCAAACCATGACGAAAAGCTGTGATCAATGCTGCCTCATTCCAACCACTGGATGCCGCTAAAGTGCGGAATCGTAAGGAGAAAGTACTCACGGAAGATTGGCCTTGACGAAGATTGTAGAGTTGATCATGTACTGATAGATTGGCAGCTGTTTGACCGAAAACTTCTTTGAAGTGTTGTATGAAACCGGAGAGGGATTTGACGACTTCCGAATCCGAATTCCACAGAGACTGTGCCCACTGAAGTGCTTGCCCAGACAGAAGTGAAATGATGAAAGCAACACGAGTTGAATCGTTGATGAATTGATGTTCTTGCATGGAGAAATACAAAGATACCTGAAGTAGAAACCCACTGCAGTCCTCCGCCTCACCGGAGAATGTCGCTGGTCGGGCCATGGGACACGCTGAGGCAGTGAACGAAGCAACGGGCGCTTGAGGAAGTGAAGCTGAAGAGGTGTGTTGATGAATGGCGATCGGATTGACAGGTGAATTCGCTGTGGATTCCGAAGGATTCTGCATGGTGGTCTGATCTTCTGTCAGGTTTGGCATAGACGAAGTAGACAGAATGGTAAGTTAAATGCTTTAATTTGCAGAATGGATCGGTACAGCGAAACAGGTGAGTAAACGGTAAGTTGAATTTCAGATGATAGCTTAACTGAAGTGTAACCAAGTCTCTCTCTCTCTTTCTCTTGCAGATGATGATGAAGGAGTTCCTTAGAAGACGGAATGGTGACTGGCTGAGAAGATCGGGATCGAAGGTAGGTATACAGGTAAGTATGGCAGAGAGTCTGTGTCATGTGTAGACGAGATCAGACAATGACTGAATGTTTGTAGCAGGTATATATGGGTGAACTGATGATGAGGTCCAGGTGACGGTGATTAGTAATCAGGTGACAATGAGCGTGTGAATGACTGAGTGGGCGGAGTGAGGGAATGAGTGGAAGGAGATGGTGATGGAATCCTGACAATAGACCTAAAAAGAACGTTCTTAGATCATTATTATTTGGTTCTCAAAAAATAACCAAACGGGAACCAAATACTAACGTTAGGGGAACGTTCTGTGTTTGATGCAAGGTGATACTTTTTTTTTTATCCCACATTTTACTATTTCAGACTATTCACAAACATTGATTAAGGAATACATATAAACATTCAACAATACATTGTTTATTTATACGTTTGGATGTTTAATAGGCCTATGTCAGTCGTTACGTAGGCCTATTTTATGTTTATACTGGTATGTAACTTATGTCCTAAATGCATTACTCACACACACATTTTACACAGTGTTTGGGGCTTCAGTGCTGGAAGCCACATTCACTTGGCTGTGTGATTGCAGCACATTTGTGTTTATTCTGCTCGTGAACTGATGGACTGCATTCATCACTTAGATTGAAGGCCATTCATTATGATCATGTAGTGTTTGAAAATGTTTCTAAATTGGTGCAAAAAAGATGAACAAACTTGGCTGTTTCACCATTGAGTCTGGGATGTTCGGTATGGGTGGAAAATAACATTTTTATTGGGTGTTTATAACTTTCAAAAATGCATCAAAGGCGACATTTTAAGTATTTTAATGGCGTTTTAATACTACTTCTCTTTACAACATGCTGCATCTCTATGGCACTTCTGAATGCGACTGCAGATGTAACTCTATTTGTGACCACTTGATGTCTCTATTGTGCTTTTAGTTCTTTTAAAGTGACACTTTTTGGCGGACAAATATGAAGCACACTGATTTTCAGACTGATATCTGACGACCACTATTGATTGATTGATTGATTGATTGATACCACAGTTTACTGTTGTAAGGACATCCTAGCCTAATAAAATGTAATATAATAATATTAAGTTGGTGATAGAATTAAGTCATAAATAAATGTTTGAATATTCTAAGCAAAAATGTGACAAATGTCTAAATGCATAATTATGCTGTTAATGAAAAAGTCATGCCATGGCATAAGTGAAAGATGCATTGCAGAGCACGCTGCATTCATAAAGAGGCGCGTCTAATTTGCATTCCATCCAATCAACAATCGATTCGACAGGATGCAGCCAATCAGAAAAGTTTGCTTCCAGTAACAACATTCCACAGTGTTCTTTTCCCGCTGTAACTCCTCCCACACCGCCAGACTACGAGTTTACTGAGAGTAAAGAAAACAACTCCATCAGTTAGTCGAGTGCTTCTCCATTGAATCATTGGGAATGTAGCCCATGAAATCTTTAAGGAAACCTTTTTTAGCTGGAATATTCTCCAACAACATGAGTAAGGTAAATGATTCTCATTCAGTATCGATAGCTATACGAATGTCAAGAAAAAAAATTAAAACAACTAAAATGAGATGTGATTAGATCTATTTAGTGTAAATGACTTGCCATTTATTTCTATTAAATAGTATTGAATGCATGTTATTCAAATAATATGTTGGAATGGGAGCGATCTGATACGTAGTTTTCTCTATTACAGCATCCTATAGGTGAGTGCTTGTGAGAAAAGTGCTCTAGTTTGTGTGTTTATCTGTAAAAAGATACACTAGTTTCGATCTGAGCTTAACAACACACTGTTATTCCATATTGGTAATTAAATACAAATACAAAATAATGAGGCACGGTGGTCTTTGCTGGTGTTGGTGCTGCTGCTCTCTTTCCATGTTCACTGTCATGGCTAAACAGCATGAAGCATGTCAGGCAAGATGCACAGCAGGCAGCATGAGCGAAGTCCCTCTTTCTCTAACATAACCACAAATGAAAACCTCATAAAACTCTTTAAAGTTTTATCACTCTGCTAATTAAGTCTGGCAAGGACTAATTTGAGCCCAGCGTTTGAGTTTGTATGTTTATTGCGTTTCGACGTCGATGAAAGTCTGAGGAAACGCACAGCTTTGGTTTTTCCCACTCTTTGCCAGGGGTGAAACTGCGCTGAAAATTGGAGCAGAAAGAAAGAGTCATCATATGACTTCACGAGCTGGTAACTAATAGTAACTGCGTCATCATGCATTAAACGCCTCACTAGAGACAACGGCTCAAAACAGTCTCACTTCATAGAGCGCATTAGGAGCATATATCAACCTGCATGATTTGTTAAAGTTATATTTTGAATAAACTTTCCTTTCAGTAAAAAAATAAATAAAAAATCACTCACACACACACACACAGTACAGGTCAAAGGTTTGGACACGCTACTATTTTTTATATTTTTGAAAAAAGTCTCGAGCTCATCAAGGCTGCATTTATTTGATCAAAAATACAGAAAAAATTGTAATATTGTGAAATATTATTACAATTTAAAATAGCCGTTTTGTATTTTAATATGCTTTAAAATATAATTTATTTCCGTGATGCAAAGCTGAATTTTCAGCATCGTTACTCCATTGTTCAGAGTCACACGATCCTTCAGAAGTTATTCTAATATTCTGATTTATTATCAATGTGGGAAACAGTGGTGCTGCTTATATATTTATAACCTGTGATACTTTTTTCAGGATTCTTTGATGAATAAAAAGAAAAAAGAACAGCATATTGATAAAATAGAAATCTTTTGTAACAATATACACTACTGTTCAAAAGTTTGAGGTAAGTAATTTTTTTCTTTCTTTTTTAAAATAAATTAATACTTTAATTCAGCAAGGATGTGTTAAATTGATAAAAAAGTGATAGTAAAGATTTATATTGTTAGAAAAGATTTCTATTTTGAATAAATTCTGTTCTTTAAAAAAAAATGATAATGACTAAGCATCAAATCATATTAGAATGAATTCATCTTTGATCACAGGAATGAATTATATTTTAAAGTATATTAAAACAGAAAACCATTATATTAAATTGTAATAATATTGTAATAATTCTTCTCTGTATTTTTGTTCCAATAAATGCAGTCTTGCATTAGAGCATTAGAGACTTCTTTCAAAAACATATATATATATTAAAAAAATACTAATTTTTCCAAACTTTTGACTGGTATCTGGAATTTACATAACATTTTACAAATTTTTACATTTATTTGTAGTTTTTTCTCTCTCTCTTATGACAGCGTATAAGACCAAGTCACCACAGAGTTGAAAGTTGAAAGCGTATTACCATGGTTTATTGCCATGATAATATCAAGTTTTTTTTTTACTAGCACTATACACTTAGATGCTGTTGTCTTTGCGGAGGATGCAATGCTGTGGATCTGGTGTGAGATCATCACTGAAGGATGTTCCTCTGCTATAAAGCTCTGAAAACAGCCATTAAAACAGCAAAGACCACAATTTTGAGAATGTAGAAAAGCTTTAATTTTCAATGGGTTGGTTGCATGTTAATAGCTCAGTAATAGCTGATATGATTTGCCACCTACATGATAATTACTTTGTGCAGTGTGTGCATCTCTCTCTTTCTTTTACATGCTCTTTCAATGAGCTGTCAATTAATATCGGACCTCCTCAGCTTACACGTATATCCACCTGAATACACAAAGCGGATGTAGTGCGAACTTTATTATATCACACTCCAACTGTAAAGTCTATGAATCGTTCTGCTTGAAGAATCACAGTGTTTACATTGTAAAGGGAAAAGAGTTATAGATGTGTAAGAGAGCTGTACGATAGAAGTGTTACTTAGCAGCACACTTTAATAATTCTTGCTGTTGATTTTAGAGCAGTAAAAAAAGTTGCAAGTAATTACTATGTGATATAAGCCATAATCAGGGGGATTTCTTTACAAGCTTATTGAGCCATTTATGTATAGTCATAAAATGAGTGTGGTTACTGATTAGTGTGTTTTACTTGGTTCTTTCTGAAGTTTCAAGTTTCACATCATATTTGAAATGCTCAATCATAACAGCCTGGAAACCGACCGCCAACGGTTAGATTATAGTGTGCGGACGTTTACTGACATGAAGGTTCACGTAAAAGTCACGCCACAGGAATTCCTGATGATGAGTAATCGGAAGTATGTATGTTATTGTAGTTTATCTATAGCCTGTATAATTGAATCGAGCAGCCTTGAAGTCTCTTGACTTTCCCTTAGCTTTCTCTTGGATTATATATAGTAACACGACAACATTGTGCAGTAGAGTAAGTTCTTGATAACAGTCCGCCGCTAATAGACTGCGGTGTGATTAGTGTGTGAAGTCTCGGTGACAGGCTTTCAGGAGGAAGTGCAAATAATAACTCGCACAATAGAGGATGGGCAGTTTAGCCCGTCATATCCTGAGGATGCTGGGCCGTAACCATCGTAGACATGGAAAGGGCGCACAACGTCCGCTCCAATATTCAATATATTCGTTTTTTGATGAGCAATTCTAATAGTTGAATAATCTGACGTGCTTATTATGAATACAAATGGTTCGCTGTGAATGTTGCATGTGCTTTGTTTTGGTCATTGCGCAGTTTGTTTGTCATGGAGACATATTTGATTAGCGCAGGAAGTATGTAATGGCGCTACGCTGACTTCATCACTGGAACAGGCAGTCTCTGTTCTTCCACTGCCTGTCCCACCCTACACACACACACACACTTATAAACACACTTGTATTCACACACACGGTTCCCTTGCTTTCCCTTCACCACCCCTCAGTGAGGAAAGAGGCCTGTAACACTCTTTTATACTCCCCAATTGAGATACTCAATATGCATTAACCCTAAAGGTTTGGTGCTCATTGCTCAACACTCTCCAGGATGCTGTGCTCCAAATGTGAATGATGCTTGTTGGGAAGAGATGTTCTAATACTTTGCTAAAGCAATCAGACTTTGATGAATATTTAGAACATGCATGGGACCAATGAAGGAGGGAAATGAATCGTCCGGGGACCAGAATGTTCTTGTAGATAATTATTATTTTTTTTTTTTAAATGTGTAATTTTACTATAAAATAGCCTACTATTTAAGCAAAAACTATGAATTACCATATAATTTATGGTAAAAAAATAAATAAAAAATGACCCTGTGCAGCACATATAAGATCTCCTGACCAGATCTCACTGGAAAACACAAATATTTTGTTGTTAGGAGGTGGCGATTTTCGTTCGACTGTTAGAAAAAAAGTAATAAGTAAGCTTACTCGTCTCTGGGGCATAAGCAGATTGTATGAAAACGTGTGAATGAGATCGCACAAATTCATACAAATTAGCCACCAGTTTGCCAAAATATAAAATAGTTATAAATTGCCATGTGATTTTGTTGAATGCACAGACCTCTTATGAACTCTTTTGAATCATGTGGCTTTCTATTGTGCCACTTCTATTATTATGCATGGTGAACATAATTTTTACCAAGTCAATGTGTTTCTTGTTCAACATCTTTGTTGATCCTAGAACAACATTCCAATCAACCAATCAGATTTGAGGGGCAAGTTTACAGTTTATGTTAGGAGCTTTCTACATCAGTGTTGTTCAACTATCATTTCCCTCTGATTTTAGGGATAAGTTATGGGTAGGGTTAGGTTAAATAGGGTTAGGACTTTTTTTTAGACAGGAATATTGTTCCAGGAATGCGTCTAACTCAGCAAATTCACGGTGACCCTAATATTAAAGATGGTTATCAGTACATTTTAACGTACAAAGCATATTTTGATTGTTCAAGTAGGTTGGTATATTAACATTATATCACTAATTGAAGCTACTGTAAATTTAACACGATATTTCTGAGAGCGTAGAACACACTAGAAACTGCATCACACCCATATAGCATTGTGGCTGTGAGTTTTGCACAGTTAGAAAACAACCACTTGTTGACTACAATCTGCAAGTGGGGGAAATGACAGGGTTTTAGTGCCATTACATCGAACGCCACTATAAACACCTCATCTGAATATTTTGGGCAGCAAAGCTAATTCCTCTGGCATTAAAAGCACTTTTTCAGCAAGTGTAGGTTATAGCAGCAGTTAATCAGTTGCTTGGATATTCCCTTATTGGCTCATCACATGAGGAGGGTTTAATGTATAAGATCTCAGTTCCCTTCCTCCAGCCCGCTGATGTTTATTCTTCTGACTTTCTTGAATTGTTGTTTGCGCCGGCTTACCGAAGCTTCTCTGTCTCTATGATTTGAAAAAGTAATGGGTAGCATCTGTTGCTGGACCACCATCGTCGTAGGCACAATTTTGTGATTGATAATGTGGTGTTTCGCAGATGCTTTTTGTTTATTGCGACCTCCAGCAGAATGATGGCAGGGACGGTCTCCTTGGGGCACCCTGGGCATCAATGCCATGCTGATTGGAGAACATTTGTGGTGAGATCTTAGCAATTCCCCAGTTTGTGGGCTGCTTCTACTTTACCTTAGAGGTCTAAATTCTTTACCATCTGGCTCCACCACCAACTTTTTTTATTTAGATCTTCAACTACAGCGACAGATACAGAATGTTCTGTGTGTCTCAGTGGCTTGTTTTGATTGGTCTGGGGGAACGTTTTCACGACAACAATGTACTAAAAACGGAAACGTTTTTCCTTTGCGTCTTTCGCGTACAGACCACAACGTTGGTCAAAACGATACACGTTTACACGGATCCAAGAAAACGCTGTATTCTGCTGCGAGGCCAGTAGTTGGCGATGTCACTTTGTAAAGAAACACTACGTGCCTATAGACTGAACATGTAATACGCATGCGCATGACATCACCGTTTTCACAAGTTCACGTTTTTGTAGTTTACACGGAGATGATAACGGCATCGTTTTCAAAAATTGCACTTTAAAACCCGTTTTAAAAAGTTTGCGTTTTCAGGCCCCCAAAACGCCGGCGTCGTGTAAATAAACAAACGTGTAAATGGCTCATTGAATAATTCTTGAAAAAAAAAGTGGAAAAAACATAAAACAGGAAATGATATCATAGAGAAGTCTTCTGCAGGCTTTTATTTTTTTTACTTCTATTACTTTTTTTTCACTAAAGATGTTTTTCAAAGCTATTTGAAAACCATATGACATTTTTTCCCTTTTTTTTTTTTTTTTTATCGTGAGCACTTGTATATGTCACTGACCCCTAAATGTCAATCGGTGTTTATGTTCCTGTAGGGCTTTCCATTTAGTACCAATGGCATGTACCAATGTCCAAGTTGGGCTGGAACACAAAGTTCGTTTCATTGCAGGATATTGCGCACAATGTGAGGATCTGTTGAAGCTGGAGCTATTTTTGGAAGAGAGGAGAGTGCAGAGGTGAAGAATCATGGGAAAATTGGTCCGAGGGTGTGCGTTTCACCCAAAATACAGACTTCCCTCTTGCTTTCTGTCATTTCTATGTCTGTTTATGTCCAGATTGTCTGTTCAATTCCTCTTCTGTTCTTTCATTTGGGATTGAAGGGGAGGGTTTTCTTTCTCAAAGGCTGTCCTTTTTGCTGGAGAGCTTTGGCATGCCTGTTCTGGATGGCCAAAATTAAGTGAACAGTCCCTCCTTGTCTCTGCTCCACGTCCCGGGGGCCGTCCCTACCCTGACGACCCGCTCTTGGCACACTGTCGGCCGGGCAGTAGGTTAGTCTGTTGACGGGTGGGTGGTGCAGTCACACCTCAGAGAGCGCTGGACCTGAGAGACGTGATTTTGCACACTTGGTTAAAAGGGGTGGGGTTACTTAGTGCAGGTAATGGCACGCTGATTCTTTTTTTCTGTCGGGTCCTTGACCCTTGTGGACTTTAGCACTGGAAAGGTAAGCTTTATAATGTGCCTTCTCTGCTCACCTCACTAGGACACACAGAAAGCTCACTTTATTTGGGCTAAATTACATGCACACTAAATTAATTAGAGGACAAGTAACTTTTAGTTCCATCAGGTGCCATTAATGATTTCTTTCTAAGCTTTTAAAGTGTTTTATGTGAGTACCGAAGCACTAACATTTTGTGTTTAGGGCTTTCAATTTAACTTATTTTAACTTTAGTACAATTAATTAGAGAAAATATACTGCAGGTCAGTGATAGACTATTCATCTATTTAATCATCTGCAACAATAATGGCTTTGTATCATTTTAATGCTTCATTAATATTTGACAATTTTTGAGGGATTAAACTTCAAAATGGTTTAAAAAAAATTCAAAACCATATGAAACAAGCATGAATACACGTCAACTGAGCACGTGTTTTCAACTAGATTTTTTTTTTTTCTTTACATTTTATGTTGTGGACAGTTTTATATGTTATTGGTTAAAGCTAAGGAAAATGAATCGAGTACAACATGGGAAAAACTGGAAGCTGAAATTAGTGGAAAGAGAGGAAATCCATGCATTAAGGAGCTGTAAAAGCAGCTGATGATTTTCATTTGGGTGAGCTTTCTGAACTCCTGGAGTACCCAAGCAAATCAGATCTCGCTCTCACTCTCTCACTGTCTCTGTCTCTGTCTCTGTCAGGGATAATAACACAAGACAATCTGGTTTGATTAACCAAGAAAGTAGGCTTTCTTACTAACTGTGGAGGTTTAAATGTGACTCTTTAATACATAACACATACATAACGTTTGTCATGGGGCACATTTACAGGGCATTTGCTAACGTCTGAAAGCAGCTGATCTTGAGTGTTTGCTCAAAGCGAATGAAAGACTTGCTCTTCTTATTAGGCAATTATATTATGGTTTCTCAACCGTCTTAGTCATACTGAAGATGTCACAGTACAGTCAAAGGGACAAACGGTTATGACCCTATTAAAGTGACATCTCAGTGTGGAGAGGGCAGGCTGTGGTGACAGATGTAGTGACCAGTAACAGATGTTTCTCAGTTCCTTTTGCTTCAGGAACAGATTTTACATTGGACGTCGAGTGATGTCCGAACGCTGTACTGTTTTTGCCAATTATTTATTATAAAATATTACTAAAAAAGTCCTTAACATCAATCAGTTTTTTTATTATTATGAACTATATAGGTCCAATATGCTAAGCTTTAGATGTTTTAGCTCATTCCTATGCAGTTGCTTGGGTCTGAACGTGTTCTAGGATGTTATTATGTTCTTGGTGGTTGCTAGGGTGCTGCTATTTATTTGTTATTATATTCTTGGGGTTCTGGGTGGTTGCTAGGGTGTTGCTATCTTTGTTAGGATGCTCTGGGTGGTTGCTATGGTTATTATGTGGGAAGTTCGGGGGTCAGGGGTGCGTTTCCCAAAAGCATTGTTAGCCAACTATGGTCGCAAGTTCTGTCGTTTTCAGCATAGTTAAACAAGTCGTGTTTCACGAAACCATAGTTCTAATGAACATTCGCAAACAGCAGCGTAAAGTTGTGTGGTTGGAACAGCAGCTCTCAACCTGTGTTTAGAAGCAGAGTTTCTTGTTTGCATGACATGTGGACTCAATAAATCCTTATCTTGAGCCAAATAAGCAAGCTGACATTCAGTACAATCTGTATCTTTTATTTAGAATACATACAAATGTCATTTACGTCTTTTAGTTTGTTAAGAGATTTAAAGCATGTGCATACGTGCTCTAGTACATATGCAGTAGCCTGGTAATACCAAACTCTGCTACTTCGCTTTGCTTCGTAGACAGAGTCTGGCATGGCATAATTGAAAAGCGTTTTCTTTCTCGCGGGGGGGGCGCTTGTCTGAAGTTTAAAATCATTGGTTACCCGTAAGCCAATCACATAACGTTTGGTTATGGCGTGTGTTATGCGCATGCTCAGCCGCATCGAACTTCCACTGTAAACACATGTATGATGCGAAAACAAAACCATCGAGCGAAATACCGGAGTGAACATGGCTGTGAACGACTTTTGCAGATTATGTGAAGTAAATCTACGGTACAATCAGCGTCTACGTCGTCACGGCTCTCAGCCCGCCCTCTGTTCGTTGATTGGCCGGCTGTTTTCAGGCCGGAGGAAAACGTAAAGCTATTACGCTGTCTCAGACTGAGTACAGAAGCGAAATGAAATTGAGCGGAAGTACGAAGTCTGACGTAGTCGGGCTACATATGCAGGACCCTATGATTGAATCTAGAAATAAAGCAAAATAACTGAGAATAATGAAATAGTCCTCAGATGCCATGTCCGTAATTTACAGCAAAACATCTAGCATTAATTCGATCTCAAACAGATTCATTAGAAGAAGTTATTACTTAACTACCTGAGTGACATCATTAACCAACGTGGTTGAACAGCCAATTTGCGACAGTATGGTTTTGGGAAACAGTCGTGACTAGATAGTTGATTTCTTCAGCGATGTATCATACTATAGTAGTTAAGCAGCGAGTTACGTCGTTGTATGGGAAACGCACCCCTGGGTGGTTGCTAGGGTGTTGCTATCTGTTTGTTATGATTTTCTAGGTGATTGCTAGGGTCATTATGTGGAAAGTGGGGTGTTCTGATGTGTTGCTATGTGGTTATTGTGATGTTCTGGGAGGTTGCTAGGGTTTTAATGTGGGTAGTAAAGTGTTCTGGCTGGTTTCTAGTTCATTGCTAGAATGTTCTATGTGGTTTCTTGGCTAGAGATCACATTTTTCATCTATTTTATTATGCAAAAGGGAAATTTCATTCGTAAATCATAAATACTACTTCTGATTGTTTTTACTCATTAAACTTGGATTTAAAAAACATATTTTAACTTTAAAAAACAACACACTTCACCTTTAAGTATGTGTTCTGCTGCAGGAGGGTATTCACAGGTGATAGTTGGAGATACCATTGTACTTCAAGACAATGGCTGAAGAGTGAAGGACTCAAGTGGCTGTATGTGATGGTGCCAGCTCATTGAAGCAGTGACTATGGCACCTAACTGGCATATGCTGCATTTCTCGCCAGCTGTCCAAACAGGGTCCAGAGAGAGAGAGAGAGAGAGAGAGAGTGGAAAAGAGTGCTAAACTCCTCTACCTCTCTGCCAAATGGAAAAGTGCACATCCAAACACAAAGCTGCATTATGTTCCTCTGCTGGGACGTCATACACAGTTAAAACCAAACCAAACCGAATGTACAAACATGGTGCTTTATGTGATTGTGCTGTCTGTTAGTCTTGGTCCTAATCAGAAGTGTTAACATACATATTGGCATTTGAGGAGGGCACTTGGACGTGAGGCATTTTATAGTCTGACGCTACACGTAAGGATTGTTACGTAGAGTGATTCAGAACGTTTTCATCAAGTTTCTCACCGCAGTTGCGTCACTTTCAGATAAAAGGTTTTGTCGGGTTTTTGTCTTTGTTCTTAGCATTGAAAGATGAGCTGCTGTACAAGGAAAGAGAGACAGAGGCCTGACATCCACAAGAGAGTACAGGTCAGTGAGGGGAATCGGACGGTAGCGATGACCGAGCAGAAAGCAAGAGATTTATTTGGAGAAATAGTGAACTAATGACAAAATGACAGGATTTCAGAAGGTGACTGAGAGAGAAGCTTGAGTTGAGGGTAAAAAACAGCCTTTTAAAAAAACAAATGTTGTGTTTGTGTTTTCCAGGCGGGGAAGGGCGAGCCCCACGTCTTTAAAGAAAAGACCTTCAAAAAGAAGCGCCAGTGTGGGGTGTGCAGGCAGAGCGTGGAGAGTTCGGGCTCTTTTTGTCGAGGTGAGTGACATCTGAACATTATTGCAAGAGGTTTTAACACTTTATGATGCCAAGGACACCCACATATGGGTCATCGTGATTTTGCAGAGTAAGACATGTTCCTGGATCAACATATTGTTGATCCTGGAATGACATTCCTATCCGAAAGTGTTGTCCTATCCCTACTCCTAAACCTAACCCTACCCATAACTTATCCCTAAAATCAGAGGGAAATGATAGTTGAATAACACTGATGTATAAGCACTCAATCATGGTTGTAAACCTAACCTTGACATAAACTGTAAACCTGTCCTCTGCTTTTCCCTCAAATCTGATTGGTTGTTTGGATTGTTGTTCCAGGATCAACAAAGATGTTGAACAAGGAACATATTGCACTTGGTGAAATCACTGTGGGATTTTTATTTATAAAAAGATGTATTTCTATCTCACAATTAATGCTAAGCAGAAGTGTGTTATTATAAAGATAACATGTTATTTGATATTAGAGATTAAATAATTTATGAAATTAAATATTATCTTGAAAATGTTTATTCTTAATACTAATCATCTTTAAATAAAGTATAAAACTGAAGAGAAATATTTATTTTTTACGCACTTTTCACACTAAATCCTTACTTTAAATTTAATTTAAACTTTTTTTGTCAAAATCTTTCCATGCCAGTGATGTTTTTAGCTAAAACTGATTCTAAAATTATTATTTTTTATTAAAACTTATTTTAATTATTTTTTATTAAAACTATATTTTATTAATTAAAAAAAACTGTTTTTAGTAAATAAAATAAAACTAAAAAAACTGTTTAAAAACTAAAATTAACATGAAAACTGTAAATATAAAAATAAAAGCTATTTAAAAATATTAAGAAATACTATAATAGTATATAAGTAATACTAAAATAACACTATTTCTTTATAAACTTTTATTGGTATTTTTAATAATCAAAAGAACAAAGATTTAGAAGAAAGATTTTAGATACTATTCAGCTACTCATCCCTGATTCAAACTCCCATGAATCTAATAGTTCACTAGTCTAGGGGGTTCCCCAATATTCTCCGTAAGCCACTGATGCCTAATGAAACTATATCAAACCTAGTCAGTATTCCTTCCTAACCATCACATCTCTCTCTTTACCACCCACAGTCTGCAAAACAGCCACTCACAAGAAATGCGAAGCCAAGGTAAGAACATTTTTCCCATTTCCCATAATGTATTCATGCATAAATGTCTCTTTCACTCCCTCTTTAGATTAACATGGGTGTATAAACTGGGAGTTTCGGTAGTTAAAGGCTCGCTCTCTGTGTTTCCCGCACTGAAGGCCTCCCTGTGTTGGGGCGGCAGTGTTGGCAGCCGCACCCCAGCACCACACAGCCGTAGTGAAAGACTCATTGATAAGGCCAATGGATGCCAGCGCTGGCACACCCATATCAGGCACGGCTCCAGAGGAGCACCCTGGGATCTAGACTCCCAAACCACGCTGTTAAGCTGTTTGCTTTATTCACAGTTACTGACCTTGGATAGAGTAACTACTGTGATACCCAGTTTTATATAACTTTTTTCGTCACTCCTTGGCACTGGCAAAAGTTTGGTCAATGTGCAGAGAAACAGTGAGTAGTTTAACATGGCACATGGTTATTCAATCAGCAAATCGCCAAACCACTGAAGCGCTCTTTATGACGTAGAGAGTTTGTCTACAGCTGTATCATGCAGGGAGTTGAGCTCAATAGGATAATTTTCAGGTGTAAGTGTCTGTAATTACTAGGTTCAATTATGTGCAATGGATGTACTTCAATGATTAAGTGGAATTTCTTCAAAACATACTTTTTGTATGTGTCAGATGTGACAGATAGCATGATCCTTGTTTTACTCTCGTTTGTGTTAAAGGGGTCATATAATGTCATTTTTGTACAAGCTAATATGATTCTTTAGGGTCTAAATTAAAAGTTTGTAATATACTTTAATTAAAAATTCTCATTAGTATTGTAAGAAAACACTCATTTTACCTGGTCAAAAACAGCTCTGTTTTCAGCACGCCGTTTCAGTGCATGTGTCTTTAAATGATAATGAGCTTTGCTCACCACGCCCCTCTGTTCTGTGCGTACACCGTTTAAAATAATAATACAAAAACCATAACGCGTTGTTCATTATAAACGTGGGATTATGAATTATATTGAGAACGTCGTACATAGAAAACATGCCATAATGTACCCTGAGTGTAAAAATAGCCACATTCATCGTGAAGCGTGCAAGCTATTTGCAAAGATTAATATAAAGATTAATATAAAGGTCAATAAAACGTTACACTCACTTGTTCTTCTGGAGGTTCAGCAGGAACACGAATAGTTGGTACAGATCCTTTTTTCTGGAGCAGCTTCTTAGCAAAAACAGCTTTATACTGACCCTCGTTTGTAAAGCAGTCTGGTGAAATGATTCGCGCAAACATGACAGCATTGACGTTGATCGTGGGGAATATTCCCTTCGAAAACAAACTCAGCCACTGCGTCTTCAGCTGTACGGATTTAGAAACATCATCAATATGACTGCTGTGTTCGTTATTACACCCAAGAACAGAACACCACAATCGTTAGACGCCATTCTACTCAGCACTCCAGCTATCAACAATGAACGCGCCGGTCGGCGCGTGCTATGATTGACAGCTCGCTCACGAGGGCGCGAGGGCGGGTCTGTGTTTGAAACGCTGCTGTCAATCAGCCATCGTGGGAGGGGCGTCGATATTGTGACATCACAATATCGAACAGCTTGATTTGAGACAGGAGGAAACATATAAGAAGATTTAAAAAAAAATCCCCACTGGATGGATTTTTATCATTTTATGATGGTTGTGTACAGGCACTGCCAACACACATTTCAGTACAACCAACTTGTAAAAGTGCATGTACCATTATATGACCCCTTTAAGTTTGTATCCTGTGTGGATTTGGTTGAGCTAAATACTAGTGATGACTGTCCGTCTTGATTCATGCATGCTCACTCTTCTTTAAACATCTGGGTGCTTGTTCAGTGACAAGTTCAATTTACCAGTCTTGGCGAATCAGGGCCCTGAGTGTTGGCTGTGATAGTCATCATCTTTGTCCTAGTAGGGACTGTCCACCCTAGAGACCACAACTTGAAAGAAAACTGAATACCTTATTGGCCCTCTAGAGCGTCGACCAGCCCTCCCTCTCTTAGCACCTCGCAAGACAGAACAAAGACAAATTTCAAGTACACTTAAGCCCTCTTATAGGATACCATGGCAGTGGTCCAAGTCATGGGTTCAGGGAGGGTCCGACTAACTCTTGCTCCATATTATGAAAACGTGAGACAGTGTAGACTAAAAAAAAAAAAAACACTGAGCAATCCTGCAAACCTCAAATCTCACTTTTTAAATGATTACACACTGTATTTGACCCTAAACAGTACTTCATTTCAGAGTATAACCTGCAGATGTTTTATGCAGCACAGCAGAAATCAACGTAAGCCTTTCTCCTCTGCTCTTTAATATAGAAAATCCACTCAAACGCCATTCAGCTGTTTCATGTTCCTCTCTTAAGCTTTTGTCCCCTCCCTGGGCTCTGTCTCATTATTAGATGTGAATGGTTTTTTATTCACCTCCTCATAGCACTGGCCTTATGGGATTTTACACAGATTTGGAGCTGCACACTTAGATGGCTTCATCTGTGAGTTGAATGGGAACGTCTATATGTTAAACGCTCTTTTAGAAATACAGATATGTGGACCATAGAGAAAGGGAAAGGAGCCAAACACTTTATAGAGGAAGCACTCTCAGACACAAATGGCTAGTTAACTTCAGAAGACATTGAGGAAATATCGAACTCCAATCGCTTGAGTCGTAGAAGTCCTTATAGAGTTCCTTATGAAGTAAAATGTGACGACAGTTTGAGATGTGATCTCACCATGTTTTACCTGTTAATGGCAGTTTCTCAATAAAGTAGTTTGTTGCTTGAGTATCATGTAGGAACTGGTCTGGGTGATCGTCCACCAACCAACTCGATTATTGATTTTTCTCATTTATGTTTCCTCAACTTCTGTCGTGACTCAAGCATCTTCTAACAGCACTTTAGTGGAAAATTTACATTCTTATGATGCTTAAAGGACCTTTCACACCAAAGACGATAACTATAAGAAGTTGAGATGACACTTCAGTTTCTAAATAGCATTTAAATAGTCTATTTAAGTGAATTTTTTTGAAGTGGGGCCATTGGTTAAAATCCCCAACCAATATAAATATCCCAGCCTTCTCCAGGACAAAAGCTGGCAGCCGATGGTGTTTATCAGGACTGACTCTTTGCTCTTTTGATTTAAGACAAATTCTATTAATATCCGTCATTGTTTGGATGAATTGTTCACTTGAGTCGTACAGTCGAGATGAGCTGGCTGTGTCTGGTCTGTAAGCAGTAAACATAGTTTAACCACCGCTAGCGTAGCCTACAGTGACGGTGACCAAAAGTCTCAGACCTCAGTGGTCTGTTAATGTTTTTTCTTTTACCCACTTACATGGAAAACCCCGGTTCTGTTTTCCCGAAATGCATTTCCTGAAAACAGAGATGAAAGTGAATTATTGTCAGTACTGCTCTCTTTGTTTGTGTGACTGTCTGGTGTGATACACCCTCGTCTACAACCTTTAAACCACAGGAAATAACCTCCAAGCGACTGACTCATATTCAACTTGCTTTTAGCATTGAAGATCAAGCGTATAGCTGTTACGAAGTCAAATTGACTCAGCTCAATTTGCTTAATTGACTGAATGTTGACATTGTCATGTTCAGATCACGCCTGTGGAGGATGTTATAAAGTTTCAGGCTGTAAAGTTGAGATTATCTGTTGAGTAAATCTGTTGAAGCCTAGCACATGTAAAAAAGACTCTCATGGCTCTGTTCCAAAACCTAGTGTGCTGCTAGTGCCTACCTTTGTGAAAAAGAAGTACACTTTAGCATACTTTTAAAAAGAGTACTTATTATGGAAATAATATAGGCTACTATAAAAGAATAAACTTAAGAGCGAACTGAATATAATGTGTTCTGAAATGGAAAAGTGCTTTTTTGACCCACTTATAGTGATAGTTCACCCAAAAATGAAAATTCTGTCTTCATTTTCTCACCCGAGTTCATCATTTACTTACCAAACAGTGGATGGGCCCCATTGACTTCCATAGTACTTTTTTTTCCTACTATGGAAGTCAATGGTTCCAGTTAACTGTTTGGTTACTGACATTCTTCAAAATATCTTCCCTTGTGTTCAGCAGAAGAAAGAAATTCATACAGGTTTGAAACAACTTGAGGGAGAGTAAATGATGACAGAATTTTCATTTTAAAGTGAAGTATCCCTTTAAGTTGGACTTAAGTACATCTTTATATTTAATTTCATAATTACTTCTATTGTCTTTGAGCTGCAGTTAAAGTGTCCTAATGTACTGACAAGCATTTATGGTAATCCAAAATGCACATTAATGTAATTTCTTTTGAAACTTGTGTGTCATGTATTTAAATATATTTGTAATGACACAGTTACAATTTAGTACATTTAAAATATATTAAACTTTAAATGTATTATTAAATAACACACTACAGTTAAAACACATCAAAATAAGTGCACTTCTTTAAAGCATGACAAAAGTTATTACAGCAATGATTTCAAATGTACTTTAAAGTAAACTTAAATGGCTTTTTATTTAATTAACATATTATCTGCAAGTGTCAAAAAAAAATACTTTAAAGATTTGCATATTCAATACAATTAAGCACACAAGGGGTCAAGGGGCAGCATTTTATGGTAGGCGTCTTTATATATTGCTTTAGCCAAATTTTAATTCTTCACCATCACATGTATCCATCCAAGAAGGCAATCCCATAATGCATTTCAACAAACTTATCCAAATAATCCAAAAAGGCAGATAAGATGCGAAAAACAAATTATTAAAATGCTATAAATAAAAGATTACAAATCATTATGTTAAATTATTATAAATTAGGTTATTAAATAAATGTTAAATTAGAGTATTTCACCCAGTATTTGTGTGTGCAATGGATTTGTATGCCTACTATAGTGTCACCCCTTGAACTTAGCTACATGCTAACAACAAACTCTTTTAAGACAATTGCGAGACAATTGCTTGGCAAGTGAAGTTGCTGTGTATGTTGAGCGTTCCGAATCCCTCACTTTTGAGTGTGCTGTTTTAGCACATCAAATCAAAACTCCTCGCATCCTGTGAACGGTAAGGTCTTATCTATGTGATCTATTTGATGGAGTTTTGGTTCCCTGCCACTGTTGCCTTGGCTTTTGGCTTGCTTAGTTGGGGACATTTAATATTTAACAATATTATTGATCTGCCTTACTTAAGGTGGACGATGATGCAATTTTCTTCTAGAAACAAACTTTGTTGTATTATATTCATGTTATCACTGTGAAGCTGCTTTGATACAGTCTGTATTGTAAAAAGCACTATATAAATAAAGGTGACTTGACTAGACTATGTGCCAGAGTGGAAAATTCTGCCCATGGAGAAAAAGAGTTGTAGAAGGAGGGGAAAAAAATATTTAGGGGGGGCCAGAGAGGGGAAAAAAAGAGAAATAGATGGTAGAGTAGCCCGTCGGATGGAGGAAGAATCATTCCTGCCACTTTTCAAGGAAAGAGGATCCTATTTCCTATTGTGTTGGTCATGGTACTGGAGAAGTGGGATATGAACTGATATAAATGAGGGAAGTGAATGGGTGGGCTCTTCCAGTAAATCTCTCATTTCATCACCCCTCTTCATAAGCTCATCAATGCCATGTGTTTCCCAAGCTTCCCCCAGGCCAGTGCGTGTATATATGATTCTAATTGTGTGTGTCTCAACTTTGTCCAAAGCAGTGCTAGTTTCGTTTTGCATCATTTAGAGGTTGGCGCTCTGACTCAGAGGTCTGGATTACATCCGACTCCTAATGTTGGGTAACGAGGAGAGATAAATGCCAAAAACCTACACTAACAGAACTAACAGGGTATAAAACCATGATAGTATCAACTGCTGATGCAGTCAGGACGTGGTGTCGTGCCATTTAAGCTGTAGACAACTCAAAACATGGGGCTTTTTCTGTCCTCCAACTGCGTGACTCATGCGTTTGACTTATAACAGTAATTTTAAAGAACTGGAACGTGATTCCAATAGCAAAACGAAGGCTGGCCTGAAGCTACAGCTGATGTGTTGGCAGATGCTATATGAAAAGATCAAGTTGATGATTCATTAAGCTAACATCAAGCTGACATTGTGCATAGTGTGAGTTAAACACAATTTTTTTTAAGCCTGTGCCATTTCAGTCCATTTATTTTTTGTCACAGTATTGCATTGAAGTTTCAGGCCTTCATTAAAGTGTTTATGCTGTTCGAAAAGTTCCTAATTTTGTTTTTGTACATTCTACATGTCCACATTGTTTTTATAGCATCCATGAAGGATTGTATAAACAATCATAACAACTAGCCATGCTAGCAGAGGTGGGATTTTTCCATTGCTCGTATCTGCTGATTGTATTCTGTTAATTGTTTAGTTTTGTTTATATTTGGAAGGAATGTATTTACTTCGGTTTATTCATATCTTACCTTTTTGATAGGCTGCTTCACTCTGGAGATTTGGGATTCCAGTTTAGTTTGGCAATAAGACAATAGAAGGGGTGAGCTAATATTGAAACTCCTATTAGAGACACTAAAGGAGAAAGAAGAAGATGTTCATTAGAAGATGATTACAGCTCAGACTGGTTTATATAGACATTGTGTCTGCTGGAGTTTGGAGAGTAGGCCGATCTCCATGTAGGGAATCAATCCAAATAAAAAGATGTAATCATATTGTGTGTGAAAGCAGACCTCTGTGTATTCCCAGACTATCTCATGGGATCTGCTTAAAGCTGACTGTGTGTTAACACGCTCACAGCTGCTCGAGGCTTGAGAACATGTTAACACACACTCTATCACAGTGAAATAAGGAGAGATGCATTAGACAATGCTGTCAGAGGATATGCACACATATATCTTAATAGCTAATTTTCTGGTTTGGTTCAAATATATATTTTTAGCAATTTAAGTTATTTAGGTTTATTTAAGTATTATTATTATTGTAATAATTACAATACAATAAATAATAATAATAATAAATTATTATTATTATCTTTTAATAATAATAAAAGTAATATATAAATGATGATGTTATTGTTACAAATTAATAATATTAATTATTTTTTTACCACATTCAATAAAAATAATAATAATCCTGTTAAATGAATAATAATAATAATTTATTTATTTTCTACACGTTTATTTTCAATTAATGGGAATGGTTCTTTATTTTCATGAAAAGGACACAATGAAACCTTGATGGTCTTAAAACAGGCTTTTCTTTAAGCAAAATATAATTGATAGATTTTTCTTGAAATATGACCATGAGACGTTCTTGACATGTTTCCTGAGATGTACACTCACTACTGAAGGCTGTTTCTGTTAGTCATCAGTGAAGAACGTGTGTAACGATAGTATCTTACAGTAGCTTCTCCTGAAACCTCTGCATTCTGCTCGGACTAATCACAATAATTACACTGTTTACACCCGAGCCCACCGTCCACCCTCACTCTCCTCCCACGCATCCCTCCATCTCTCCCCCCTCCTTTCTCCATTTCCTCTGCTCTCATATTCATCTCCACCCTTCTTGTATACCTGCACTGCTTACAGTTTGACTCCTTGTTACCACCTCCTCTCTCTGTCCACGTTTTTATCTCTACATGCATCTCCAGACCCCAACACACACGTGTACACACAGCAACAAGGGACATTTCCTCTCTGCCTCCGAGGAACTCTTTAAAAAGCCTCACACCTCTACGAAGAGGAAACGAGTGTGGAGCGGATGGAGCAGCTGCTACTGGGATGACCGTATCAAATCAGTTCAGGAACTTCCTAGATGCTGAGCCTAAGCAAAGCACTCACAACCTCTGACAAAAATATAATAAAATCCTGTTAATCTCATTGGGTAAAACCAATTTTATTTTATTTTTGCTCACCAAGGCTACATTTTTTAAATAAAAAAAGCAGTAAAATTTAAGATAACTGTTTTCTATTGTAATATATTTTAAAATGTAATTTATTTCTGTGATCAAAGCTGAATTTTCAGCATCATTACTCCAGTCTTCAGTGTCACATGATCCTTCAGAAATCACTCTAATATGATGATTTGATGCCCAAGAAACATTTCTGATTATTATCAATGTTGAAAACAGTTGTGCTGCTTCATATTTTTGTGGAAACCTTGATACTGTTGAATGGTAGTGTACATACAGTACATAAACAGAACTTGCTGATACTATATAAAGTCAAAATTTCCATATTTGTTCTAAATAAATGTACAAATAAAACAGTCGTTTTAAATGCTATAAGTGTATTTAGGAATTACAACATTATAATGTATATTATGAAAAATGGATATTTATTTTGAGATCTGTTAAAGATTACATTTAACAGTGTTATTCAATTATTAGTGTTTTATCAGTCATAGTTGCAGAAAGGAAGAGTAGTTGAGGCAAGATATATATGCAGCAGTCACTTTATTAAACAATAAACCAAAAGAAAAAACAGGTAGGAGCACGGGAGAATACTGGGACGCAGGAGAATATCAACCAACTAAAATTAAATGAGAACGGACCAAGAATGACTTAAACTAAAGGCTATAAATACACAGAGTAACTAAAGGATTAAACACAGAACAGGTGAATGAAATCAATCAAACAATGAGTTCCTATGACAACAAATGACAAAATTCTAGAAACCATGGAAACAAAAAGGAAACAGGAAAACTACTAACTAGAAGTGGCTGCACCCCTATACCCTTAAATAGGGCACTATTTGAGGGCACAGCCATTTGTAGTGGTGTCCGAAACCATAGTGTTCAGTATCGAGTGCACTCATTCAATCCCACAATGCACTGCAATAACACGTGTACAACTGATGTACACACAATGGCTAGAGAATACCCACAATGCACTGTGAGAGTCGCACGCCGAATGAATTCCTGTGTCTTGCCAGAAGATGGCGACCCGCAGATAAATCATCCATCCATCCGTTTTCCAAACCGCTGGTCCAATGTGGGTACTGCGTAATATCATATAATCTCCTTTTTAAGTGATTATTAAATTGTGTAATTAGGTTTATACATGATAGTTTCCATGACAGAGATCTTTTCATCACTACTGGAGCTGCCAGTTTGATATGTTTCAGATGATTATTAAACAGCAAACACAAGCTTTGCAAAAGCGGCAGCCCTTCCCACACACTCAGTGTCTGAATTCACTCACTCGTTTTCATTCACTCCTTCAAGTCAACTATAGAAAATAGTAAATGAGGGTACAGAGGACGATTTCAAACACAGCTCATGAAAACGAAACCAAAATCAATCTGAATGTTACATTAGTAAGATTAACTTTAAGTAAGAGTTAGATGATGGCAAAGATAATCTCAATAAGAAAAATAGGATAAATGAGCAACACAATTAAATTTTCCAATATCGACCAATACTGATAAATGAAAGAATCATCCGATTCTTTAAACATGCTGTAGGCTGTGTAAAGTTGCCATTTAACCGTAAACATTGAGTCTTATTCCGAGCATATTAAATCAGTTATGAGCTCAGCCATGTTTCGTTTGGAGCTTTGATTCGGTGGAGCCACCTTACAGTCAAAACACGTCCCTGTCGTATAAAAAAGCCTCCTTACTACTGCTGTGGTATTGCACTTGGCACGTGGACTCGCCTGTGGACCGCTCCTCACCCTTAACGTCCCATTACACGTGGGAACATGTTCCTCTGGGCTCTCTGCAGAACACAGGGGCACAGAACAGGGGTCTGCTGTTACTGCACAGACATATGGAGGGAGGGGAAGAAAGAATAATGGATAAATAGAGGAATAGAGGGATGAAAGGCTGCTGCAGGAGTCGTGCGTAAGATTTGGTCTTGCAGATGGAATTCTGAGTTTGTTCTGGCTGCAGGCCGGCCGGTCTGAGGGAGGTGGAGTGGATTGGCATTTTGTTAAATGAGGGAAAAATGAAAAGCGGAAAGTGTGGATTGGATAAGGAGAAAGAAAGTCAGAGCGAGTGATTGAGGGAGAGAAAGAAGGTTGCATACAGGAAGAAACAAAAGAGTGCTGGCGAGGAGAGGAGGAAAAAGATTAGCGAGAGGAAAGAGAGAAGTATTTTGGATTCAAAAGGAACGATCAGGCTTGTGCGGCAACAAAGATTTACCATGGTGACCACCAAAATAGCATAGTTGCTGCACTTATTAGTGGTTATATCTCATACTTGGGGATCTGAACAAACCCATAATCCTTTGGCGTGTAGCTCGTCCAGCACTATTTGTGCTAAGGACATGAGTGATGCCTAAAAATCTCATTTTGGAGAGATGTGATATTACTTCTCTCAGCAGATAGACTTAAATTGTTTTGTTGTTGGACACTGAAACAGCTGAAAAAATCCCAAAGACACACATATATCTATACTTGAGCTTTTTTGATGAGGTCTGTAAGTAATCATCAAGAAAATCCTAACCATCACTTACAGTAGTAACATGATAAAAAAAACATTTAGAACACCTTAGTAGTGACTGCATAGCAACGCCCTGGCGACCACCCATTGGCAATTTTGTGTGCTGCACATTTTACGAAGCTTTACAGCTTCCAGAAACTTAAGAGAGTACAATGCAGGCTACGTACAAAAGCTTCTTCTGAAATGGAGCAGTTCCAACTTTATCGGGATAATTTGTGGATCACAAAGTGTCTTATTATTTGTAGTTGCATTTTCTATTAACAGATTCAATTATAAGTTGTATGTTGTTGCTTCGATGTAAACAAAGGTCAGAGCTATTTGCCTCTGCTCGCCTGCTAGCCAACATTAGTGTTGATATAGTGTTTACTGTAGCTTTTGTACGATTTTTCGCTGCCCCTTAGGGAAATTAACCACGGTTTTGTGATCGATTACTGTTTGTATTAACATCATTTTCCGACAAGTATCACGATTAAATGGTGGATTACATTGTATCTAAAATGTATAAGAAAATTACAAAAAAAACATACCACTCTGAAACGTCCTGTGAAATCCATGCTTGCAGAGTCAATGTTGTTAACATTCTTAAGTCTGAATCGAGCATGAATTGGTTTAAAATTGACGCCATCCTTAATATTTACACCTGAGCCAATGAAACTCACAGTTGTGGTAAGGGACGGGACATTTCCTGAACATGCGCTACCAATCATAAAACACTGGGCCAGCTAACCAATCACAGCACATTTCGTATTTCGGAAGGAGGGGCTTCATCGAAACGGGAAATAAGCGACACATTTGAGACAGACTGGGGAGAGAGGAGCTGTGTTTATGTGCAATCAAGCATAAAAGCATATTCTAGTACACACCAAAATCAAAATCAAGACTTCGTAAAAGGACCACTTTAAAAAAATGCAAATTTAAAAGCTAGTGTATTAGGTAAATTACATTTTTGTACAGGAAGACCAAAATACAGTTACAGAGAAAGGGTGAACGAGTAGTAGTGTATGGAAACATGAACAGGATGGATGAGGAAATGTTTATGGAATGACTGACACGCAGAGGAAAAAAAGGAATAGATGGATGGAAGCAGGGGGAAGTTACCAGAGGAAGCGGGAAAATGTTCCCAGGGAATTAAAAGGAAAATGAAAAAGCTATAGGGGCTTTGAAGAAGAAACATCTGCTCATAGCGACAGACTTTAAGAGAGTGCGAGGGTCAGTAATTGCTGATGTCTTTAACACAGTCGCAGTGATATCTTTTACACCTGGTAAAAATAGTCACACCGTGTTTCACCTAACACTTCTCTTCCCTCACAGCATTACAGGCAGGTTCTGCAGCTCTCTGTGTGTGGGGAGAGACGCAGAGACATTTCTTGTCTTTGCATACCGTGGGGAAGATGTCTTTTTCCACCGGAGTGAAATATTATCCTTGAATTCTGTCCGCACTGCGTTTTGAGACATAATCGCTCACTTTCTTCAAATGTGACGGCAGCTTTTTTAGCCAAGAAAAGAGGAAACTTGATATCATAATGGGATCCCACCTAGCAACACACAAAAACACTGATGAGAACAAACACTGGCTATTGGGATAATAGTGCACTGCACAGAATTACACTGGAGATCTCGGATCAAATAATGAGTCAAGAAAGAAATGTTAAAAATCTCTGCTGATAAATCAGATTCATTCATCAAACTGGAAATAGAACAGTAAAACAGTTTACAGTGTTACTAAATGTATCACGGTTTTCATAAAAATATTAAGCAGCACAACTGTTTTCAACATTGATATTAGAATGATATCTGAAGGATCATGTGACACTGAAGACTGGAGTAATGATGCTGAAAATTCAGCTTTTTAAAGTTCTTCTAAATTATAATAATATGTCACAATGTTCCTGTTTTTACTGTATTTTTGATCAAATAAATGCAGTCTTATTGAGCAAAAGAGACTTATTTCAAAAATGTTTGAAAAATTGTACAGACCCTAAACTTTTGAACAGTAGGCTAGTGTATTTATCACATGACCTCATCATGTTGCTTGTGTAGTTCAGTGATGTCTGGTTATCATCCTGAAATAAAAATTATTTTTAATCAAATTTTGTGTAAAATTATATTTTGGCAGTCTGATCGAGTAATACTGTAATCTAAGAAGCAAAATCTTGATCTATTCATCAAACTGGAAATAGAAGGTTAAGTTACAGTACTTTCGTTGCACTGTATAGGATACACTGATACACTGATTGTGTATTATTGCACGCTGCATATTTTGGCAAAAATAGTTGGTAATCCAGGTGTTCAATTCATATTGAAAAACGACAAGCTGTAAATATGAGTAGTGTAGTAGAGAGCATCACACTACTAATCACTCGTTCTGTACATCTAATCAAGAGAGTGTTTGATTGGATAAAATTAAGGACACGCCCACGAGTCCAGGATGAGTTTTTGGTCCAATTTTGGTCAATTTTAAATCTGCTAACTCTTGGGCTGTGCTAGCATATGTATGACTCCAGTCCAAACTGACATGCTAAAAGCCACAAAACTCCTATTTTGATTTCAACTGGTTTTAAGGAAACACAGACGCATCTCCAGCATGTATTTTCGGAGACACAAACACCCAAACGAACAAGTCCCTCCATCCTCCAGTGCCTCATAAGTTATGTTTCATTGTCTTGTTGAACAAAAACATACAATCTTTTAATAACTCTCTATCTCACTCCCTAGACTCACACACACACGCAGTCGTAGGTCAAGGCCTAGTGTAGTGTCTGTGCACTTCAGAGTGACTTCTCCATGCCTCAGCCCTTTTCCTGTGGCCAAACAAACAGGGCAGGATTGGGCAGGGAATCGGATGTGCGGGGAGGGGGAGCGCTTCGTGTTACATAAGCGTGAATGTCAGCACACACACACACACACACACACACACACACAAGTTTTCCCGCCTGCCACACTAATGATGCCTCCGCCCCCTTTACCCCACAAGGCAAAACATGTAGACATGTAAACATGGTGTGTGCCTTGTTTGGGTGTGTAAGAGACTTGTCATGTACATACTGTGCCACAATTTATGTTGTTGTGTCCTGTTATTTTGTACGAGATCATCCGAGAGGAATGTGCGTACTAATGTGTTTGGTTACTGCCCATCACCCACAATCCCTTGCATCTCACTTTTTCTCCAGTCTCAGTGTTATCAGCAGATAGTTTGCTTATCTGTTGCTTTGGGGAAGCATTTCCTTCTCCCCATCTCACCCGATCCCTCTTCACCACTCCCTTCCCCTCGTCTCAGGACAAACGGATGGAGAGGGGAAAGACGACGGTGTTATGAGTGAATGTATCCGTGTTGGACGGTGGAGGCGATGCAGAATTTGGGTTTGAGTCATGTTCCTTTTCTCTGTTTCAGATCAACACAGCCTGCATCCCAGCGCAGCCCTCCGAACTGGTAAGACTTTCTTTCTATCTTTCTTTGTTTTCTTCCTTTTATCTCATCATTTATCATCTTTGTTCTTTTTTCTTCCATTTATACCACTCGCTGGCTCACTCATTATTTACTTCCTTGTTTATTTACTCGTTCATTTATTCCTTTTTCATTCACACTGTCATTTGGTCACTTGTCAAAAATGACTTTTCTGTTATCCTTTGTTTTAAAAGCATGTTAAACTTAATTCAAATGTTGTCAGTAAGAGTCTCTTATGCTCACCAAGACGGAATTTGTTTGATCAAAAATACACTAAAACAGTAATATTGTGAATTGCTGAATAAAAGTATGAATTTCTTTAACAAGCATCTTACTGACCCCAACTTTGAATTGTAGTGTATTAATGTGCTAATCATGAATTAGCTGAATTAAAGTGTCTTATGACTTTGTTGGTGTCTCAAAACCTTTTGAGCTGCCTACCTAGACCAGCATTTTCTAACATAGTGCCTATGATTGCCAAAACTACTGTTTAGAAATGCTGAGACCATATTTGTGTGTTTGATGTCCTAAAACTCAGGGTAACTTTAACTTTCATTAGTGTGTAAATATTTAGGTTGCTAGTCTGTTTGATTCTTTTCATTTAGTTAAGTATGTTGATGTAATCAAGGGTGTCCTGTACTTTTTAGAGGGGTCACCAGTTGCACTCCTGGTTCAGATAATACATACATATTGCATTATGCTTCTGGAAGTAATGAATGAAAGATATGGTACATTTTTGTGGTGTTCCTCTGTTCATATATCTGTGTTCTCATCTGCTGCAGCGAAGGGGAACATCCTCCTCTAGACACATTCAGCATCTGGTAAGAACTTTTTCATTATTTTTTCATTATCTCTCTCACAACTGACACATGGCTCTTCCTCTAGATCAGGGATTCACAAGCTTTTTGGTCAACCCCTTTGACCATTTAAGGTCTAAATCAAGATGATAACCAAAAATGTCACCACAATATATTTTATTTCATAATTTTGTATTTTTGTATTTTTTGTTTTGTTTGCTGTGACGTCAGAAGCCATTGAGTCAATATTTAATTGTCTGCATTAGACTCCACTGTCTCAAGAATAAGTTATCCTCTTCTTCATTTTCTTTTGCCGTTGGGCCTCAGACAGTGCTTCAGTTCTTAGTGGCATTTGCCATTTTACATATCGCACATATGGATCTCCTTAAAAGTAGAAAAGATATTTAGAAGAAATATGGTTTAAATAAACAGAAAATACAATCTTTTGTACCAAGAGTTGACACAGTCACCTAGACAAAACAGTTTATTGAATTTATTGTTACCAAACACAAGGATATAATCTTATTTTGTCCTTTTTACAGGGCTCGACCAAGTCTCTGACCTACAGTAAACAGAGAAACACTCTCCCGAGGTATGTTTGGCTGTAAAGAATCAAAGCTTTTAAAGCATCAAATCTCAAACCATGAAGTTCATTGATCGCTGCAGGATCGGTGGAGAATGCTTAAGTTCTGAGACTTTATTTTTCTCTGCTAATCTCTACTTATCTCAGATAAGTTACCTCATCTCAGCAGGGTTTTATTCCCTTCGGATTTGATGTGAAAAGTCAAAAATCTCTTTTGGCCGTGAGGAGCAGAGAGCTAATGTGTGTCAGGGTGCGTGGTTAGACAGCTCAGCTGTGTCCAATCAAACACAACTCTCAGAACAAACTCCAGTCATCCAATAAAATAACATTTACTGGACTTCGCATCATTCTTGATGATGATTTCAGCAGTTTTGGATGGATGGATGTATGGACAGATTGATGATGGATGGATGGATGGATGGATGGATGGATGGATGGATGGATGGATGGATGGATAGATGACGGATGGATGGATGGATGGATGGATGGATGGATAGATGATGATGATGGATGGATGGATGGATGGACAGATTGATGATGGATGGATGGATGGATGGATGGATGGACGGATAGATGACGGATGGATGGATGGATGGATGGATGGATAGATGATGATGATGGATGGATGGACAGACAGATAGATGACGGACAGACATACAGACAGACAGACATACAGACATCATATCGTATCATATATCATATCATATCATATAATCATGCATCCTTTTTTCTTTAAATTTTTCCAGCCATCCCTTCTGGTAATTTTTGTTTCTAGCTGTCCAAACAAGTCCAGATGGTTAATTGTTTGGGCTGAAAGCTAGTAGACAGGGTTTACACTTGGTAGACCATCTTACTCAATCCGAGAGGTTTTAGTGGGTCATCTTGGACAAGCAACAAGTTTTGTGGCTTTTAGTTCATATCTATTAGCTTTTCAAGTCATTTCACGGGATCTTTAAGCTGGCGTGATCAGGTTTTCCCTTCTCTCTCTCAGGAGCTTCAGTGTGGATCGGGTGATGGACAGAGTGATGGAGAGGCATTATGATTTCGACCTCACGTACATCACAGAGAGGATCATCTCTGTGTTTTTTCCTCCTCTGCTGGAAGAACAGCGGTACCGCCTCAACCTCAGGGAGGTGGCAGCCATGCTCAAGTCCAAACACCAGGACAAGTTTCTGGTACGCCACTCAATGTGTATTTATTGTATGTCTGAATCTGAAGGAAGCTTGTGTTAAAGGCATTTTCATTGTTCCGGTCCATTTTTATCCAACAGTTATTCAATCTGTCTGAGCGAAGGCATGACATCTCCCGTTTAAACCCGAAGGTAAGGCTCAGTTTTTATGATTTTATGTGTTTCTATCACTAGTTGCTTTGCGGTTGAACTTTTAAAGACCCAATTATGCGATTACACCAGCCAAGATTAAAAACCTCTGTGTCTCTCTCCCTCAGGTTCATGACTTCGGCTGGCCAGATATGCACGCTCCTCCACTGGATAAGATCTGTGCCATGTGCAAAGCAATGGAGAACTGGCTGAACTCCGACCCCCATCATGTGGTCGTTCTGCACTGTAAGGTCAGAGGTCATAGTAGTCATTGGACAGTTCATGTCAGGGTCACAGACACTGAGAGAATACTAAAGGGTGTTGACATGACCCTTAAGGACCACCCAGCAGAGAGTCGCCACAGATGATAACATGAAGCCAGACCTCAGAGGATGTCTGGTTTGACAAGCTTTTAGTTTGTGTGAGATGAGGAAACAGTAATACATGTCAAATTTTGTAATTTTTTGAAATTCATGTTCAATTTTTAAAATTAATTAAAATTGTTTGGCTTTTCAATAGTGGTCTCATACTTTTATACCCGACTGTACAAGAGAGTTCAAAACCTGATTCTCTTTATTTGGAACAGATTGTAAGTGTAAATCCTATCTGTAGCAGTTGTATTGATTAGTATTGATTGTTTTTCAGGGCAACAAAGGAAAGACAGGTGTTATCATTGCTGCCTACATGCATTACAGCAAGATATCAGCAGGGTAAGTTCGTCCGTTCTACATTTAGATCAGTGGTTCTTAACCAGGGGACTGGAGCCCTCTAGGGGGCCTGAGCAAACTTCCAATAAAATAATGCTATTTATTTATTTATTATGTATTAAAATAATCTAATTGAAGGCAGGGTAGGTGATTTGTTCCAGAAACATTTTTTGTTATGCTGGTTGAAAGTCTCTTCACAATCCTGAAAGTTAATGTATTTTCCAAATGTATTTATATGTACAGTATATACAGTAGTCAACATTTGAAGTGAATCAAAGTTCATCAAAGTTGTCCTAAGACAAGAACGGGTATTGTTCAAAATTAATTTAGAACTTTGATGAAAGGTTTTGATCCACTTCAAATGTTGACTACTGTATATATCGTCTGTGGAAGTAACACACTGATCCAACAGAGTGAATTGGCCTTTAGTCCAGATCAAACAGCTTAAATTTTAAATCATAAACTTAATTTTTGTTGTTGTTGTCTTAAAACCAGCATGTGTCGTTGGTGTGCTTTTTCTCTAATGTCTTCAACTGCATTTTTGTACACAGGGCAGATCAGGCCCTCAGCACATTGGCAATGAGAAAGTTTTGTGAAGATAAAGTGTCGTCCTCTCTCCAACCCTCTCAGAACAGGTACATCGTTCCTGATTTTTAATCTTTGTTGATTCTTTATTGACTATTGCTATTCACATACTTGTTTTTTCATTGTTAACGTTGATGTCTCTCTCTGCAGGTATATCTATTACTTTGGAGGGCTGCTCTCAGGGGCCATCAAAATGAACAGCAGTCCTCTCTTCCTCCATCAGGTCCTCATTCCTACCATCCCAAGCTTCCAGGAAGATGGAGGTGAGTGAATGTTTTCCTGACATCATTCCCTGACATTCATATATAAGCCCTCAATGAGGTCATGTGTGTCTGTGAGGCTGTATTCATTTGTTAAGCGAAACCTCCTTCACATTCACACACACATTTCAAGTTTGTTTTAATCTTTCGCAGTGGAGGAGAGACACTCAGAGGGAGTCTGCCAAATCCTCCTTCATATCTCGCTTTTTCCTCACTCTCTTGACAGGTTTCTTTCCTTTCCTGAAGATCTATCAGTCCATGCAGCTCGTCTACACTTCTGGCATATAGTGAGTGCGGATCTATTGTAGACGTTCACATAATTTAAAGCATGATTAGAGGTGTTTGCTTGGACAAATATTACAATTACTGCTGCTTATTACTCAGGGGCTTGGTCAAATCATTAATCCTAAGTATTACAATTTGGCACGTAGAATGATGCCTCACATTTTGTAGTTTCTTAAAAAAAGGTTTGCTGCAACTTTTTTAAGCAAAATCACACTCAAGGTTTTCACCTGGTGGGGAAAAAATCCCATAGACATTCATTATAGGAGGGCCTAACCCCCAGAATCCCCTAGCAACAACCTAACACCATATCAACCACCCACAATGCCCTAGCAACACCTTATCAACTGCATGAAAAGAATTTAAAACCACTCAGAACACCTTAGTAACTGCATAGCAACATGCATACAAGCAACCATCTAACAATCACCCAGAATGCCCTAGCAACCTTCCAGATCACCATAACAACCACCCAGACATCCATAGCAACAGCCACCATCCAGTATACCCTAACAACACCTTAGTAACCTCCCAGAACACCCTAACAACCACCCAGAAAGCCCTATCAACACCTTAGTGACCATCCAGATTACCCTAACAACACCTTAGCAACCACCCAGAATGCCCTAGAAACCTCCCAGAAAACCATAGCAACCATCCACAATGCCCTAGCAACACCTTATCAACTGCATGCAAACTATTTAAACAATTTACCCTAGCAACTACCCAGAATTCCCTAACAACATCCTAAAACTCCAGAGCAACCACACAGAATGCCCTAGCAAATCCCTAGCAAGCACACTAGCACTGCATGAAAACAAATTAAAATAACTTTAAACACCTTAGCAACTGCCTAGCAACACTATGACAACAGCCTAAAATCACATATGGTGTTAAGGGTGTTAATACTTTGTGGGTAGACTTTTTACTTTAGCCAGTAAGTAACCACATAGCAACCTCCCAGAACACCCTAGCAATCATCTAGAATGCTATACTAAAACCTTGTCAATCATCCACTATGCTATAGCAACACCCTAGTAACCACCCAGACTACCCTAGCAGCAACCTAACAACATCCCAAAACACCCTAGCAGCAACCTTTTATGCATCTGCATAGCAACACCATGGCAACACCCTAAAATCATGAAGGAGAGTTTTTAACCCTTCACATCTTCTTCAGGAAATGAAAATCTAATTTAAAGAGTATATATGTGTTTGTGTTGTGTAGTGATCTGCAGGGCTCTGGGAGCAGACGGCTGATTGTTACTATTGAGCCTGCACTGCTGCTGAAAGGAGACATCATGGTATGTGCGTCTGTTTTTATCTGACCCTGATATATTACAACTGTCAAAACCGTAGATCCATCCATCACTTTAATCTCCCTCTCTTGCTCTCTGTCACTTTTGTGGTCTCTCTACCTGTCTGTCCTGTAGGTGAAGTGTTATCACAGACGGGTTCAGTCTGCTGAGAGGGATTCTGTGTTTCGACTGCAGTTTCACACATGCACCATTCATGGAGCTCAGCTCTGGTTCGGCAAAGGGGAACTGGATGAAGCTTGTTCAGGTACGTTCTTAGTGGGACAAGCCAAGAGTCAGATGCCAAACTCATATATCATCACAATAAAACCAGAGCCGTCTGTCCAACTCTGACCGCCTTGAGCTGAAATGGCCTTGGGATATCAGCTGAGCTTGGTTTTTTATGATGTGCTTTTTTATTTCGGTGGTCTGTGTTCTTTTAGCGGTGCTGTAAATTATTGCCCTCATTCCCATTGGGTAACACCTGCGCACCACAGCTGTATAATTGAGATGAGATACAGATTTTCTCGTGATAATAGATTCTCTGTGGGTTTTACATATGAGCATGGGAGGCAACTTCAATTGCTCGTAAAACTCTGGGAAAATTCCTGGATCGCTGTTATAATCAAAAACATTAATGCAGTGTGTAGTTTGGAGAGGATATTATATACTAATATGAATTTACAAATCCCATTATTAATGATAAATATTATTAGCTGGAAAGGGTCTTCTGTCTCCTAATGATGAACACTCTCAATTCCCACTGTTTCCTGTAGATGACAAATTTCCCTCTGATGCCACAGTGGAGTTTGTATTTTCATCTGGGCCTGAGAAAATCAAAGGTAACTTTAAACCTTAATCAAACTGCAGATTAAGGTCTTACTAACTGTTTAATTGCCATTTAAGGGACCATGACGTTTTCTTTTCTGAGCTGAATGCACAGTATTTCCAATTGAAACACCATGTAATGTGGTCTTAATGCAGACGTGTGTGTGTGTGATTCAGGGAGAGTGACCCAGAGGAATGATCCAGCTGTCAGCGTGGACTATAACACGAATGATCCGGTGGTGCGCTGGGACTCGTATGAGAACTTCAATCAGAGATATCAGGACAGCCTAGAGGGTACAACTATTCATTCTTACAACTACGCACCGGTGTTTATTCAGCCCTTCAGAGTATATAGGACTTTCCCTTTTTTCTTTAGAAATAGAAGTGGTTGATACTATGTAGACATACAGTACTCTTACATTTAGCCAGAGCATTATTTGAAACTAAGCTTAATTGGGTAATTAAAACATTGTCATGGTTTTGACATCACAACCATGAGCACATTAACAAACGGTCATGTTTACACATGCAGAGGTGTTTTTAATTATAAGTTAGCCAATCATAACCAGCATTAGGGTAAAAGCATACAAGTGTTGCACATTCTGTAAAAAGAACATTTTGAAAGTAATGTGTAACATGCTACATTTTGAGTTTTCACCTTAATACTTGTTACTTTTTCAAAAGAATAATGTATAATTTTCTGTTTAATCTATTTACTGACAAATTGGGGAAAAAATGTAATGTTGCAATATATGTAACATGTCATTTTAAAGGGTTCTTATGCTAATATATTACACGTTCATCATTTTGTTTATGGAGTCTACTAGAATACATTTACATCAGGGATGGGCAGCTTCGGTCTTGGAGTGCTCTTGGATTTTGTGTATGCTTTGGGTGGGAATTCTTGTGACGTGTTATTCCCAGAAGAAAACTGAAGACTACTATCGATGTGTTCAGGAAGTTCAGAAACAGTGCTTACTGATATAGAGAATAACTGCCTTCGGGATGGATTTGTGCTTTGTAACTTTGCAGACCTTTTTTATGCTCAGACAGCAACATTACACTAGCCTGGCAAGCCAGACCTACATCAAGATGTTAGGTCTGGCAACTCACCATAGACACGGCTCAATCCGAGGGGCGGGATAAACGGCTGTCTTTCAAATTCCCTCTGCACGCAATAGGACAGCGCTTCAACCAACCACAGCGTTTTCCCAACAGCGGAGCTAGTTGATAGTTTCAACTTTTGCCATATCTGGCCGGCAAAACTACGAACACATCTTCCTTTTTTTAAGAATGACTGAAGTGCCGTTCTTTGCTCTTTTCTCAAAGAAAAACTTAACTCCAAGTCCTCCAGAGTAGAGGTCTGCACTCCCGCGGGACCCGCCCGCGCCCGCAATGACCTTTCAAAATTTGTCCCGCGCCGCAGTGTTTTGCGTTGCGGGACAAATTTTGAAAGGTCATTGCGGGCACGGGCGGGATGATGGAGGTGCACTTGCGGGTGCGGGCGGGAGGGATGATACGCTGCACTCCCGCAAATTAAATATGAGTGTAAAGTAAAATATATAAATGGTTAAAGTTTCGTGTTTTGTGATCACATTTTAAATGTTTAAATGGCCTGTGATATAGTCTATAGTCTAGGCTAGATAAGAATGATCCTTTTTCAAATGTTCCTATGTGTAGGCTAGGCCATGCCTAAGGCTGTTTTTATGTTACACGATAATTGAGCCTATTGGAATTTGGACCGATTAATGTTTATCTTTGTTTGCGTTAGTTACTGAGGTTTATTTAATGTTTTGTATGGTTGAACATATGCAGGCTTACCAATAAATATGTTACCAAGTATTGGTAAGGAATTATGTGCGCACACATTTTTTTTACAAGACCTTTCGTGAGACAGAAAGTGAACCTGCCTGCCGTCTTGCGGGCGGGAGCGGGACATAATATCACAGATGCGGGCGGGAACGGGACTAAAAATGACAAATCTTTGCGGGAGCGGGCGGGAGCGGTACTGAACACTGCGGGAGCAGGACTGAACATTGTGTACCGCGCAGGTCTCTACTCCAGAGTCGCGGCCAAAGCCGTTTCGAAAAACTGTTCTCCAGCAGCAGCCATTCTTTGTTTTCAAGTAGCAGGAACCGTCACAACTCTGTCGTCATTATGTTAAGCCCGCCCCGCCTACTCTATACACGACGTGATTGGCCTGACCCAATTTAGGTTTTTGCAGCTCGAAAGTCAATGGAGAGTTGCTAGACTACCCTGGCTGCAAAATACATTTTGCTGCCGCTAGGGTGTGTCTAGATTTCTAGGCTAACATTACACACTAAAGAAGTCATCAGTGTCATCAGAATATTAGAATGATTCCTGAAGGATCATGTGACGTGAAAATTCAGTTTTGCCATCACAGGAATAAATTACATTTTAAAATATATTTCAATAGAAAACAGTTATTTTAAATTCAAATCCTATTTCACAATAGTACTGTTTTTTTGTTTTTTTTTACTGTATTTTGATCAAATAAATCTAGCCTTGGTGAACATTAAAAACATAAAAAAAATCTTCCCAACCTCAAACTTTTGAATAGTAGAGTACGTGCCATGGACTTCAGGTACAGTCGCAAAAACAGCCTGTTTAATTCTAAAGTTCAGAGAGGGGAGGGAAATGAAGGCATGAAACTAAATGATGTTTTGCTGCAATGAACCTTGATTAATAATAACAGTGGGCTTCAGGGAAATATAAAAGTATTCTTTCATAAATCCTTTCAGATATTGCACACACACGTGGACCTGTAGATGGCAGCCTGTACGCACAGGTTAAAAAGCGCCGTGCCGCAGGCTCCACCTCCCTGCTGTCTACTAATGGGAGCCCTGCAATGAGCTCTGAGGAAAGGCCAAGTCAGCTTCTGTCTGTCAGCACTGATTCTGGACACTCATCTGTCCCACCTGACCGTCTCGATGAACCAACTCGACAGGCCCCGCCTACTCAGCAAGAGAGGGAGGATCTTGAGCGCCTACTGGGTGGGATTGAAGGCGATGGAGGGAGGGATCGTGACCGAGAGACAGCCATTTTGGATGACGGTGATTCCTTGCCTCCTGAAAGGACTGGGTCACTGAGGTTAGGTCGTTCATGCTCATGCCGGGTGGGCTACCGATCCCAGCGCTGTGCTGAGCCTGGATGCGATGGACTCCACCACTTATCAAATGGTTATTGCCTTGATCGTCCCACCACCACTAATGGACAAACAGGGGCTCCTTCTTCAGGTATGCCATCTGTCATAGGGCTTTGCCAACACCACAGTGCCCTTCCTCACCAAACCCTGCCGCCTCCTGACCTGCTCTGGGACCGCCAACAAGGTCCACAGCACTACCTTCATCGCACTTGCACAGAGGGACCATCACGCCACCTGTGTCCATATCCGTCCCAGGAGGTCAGCACCCATCCTCATAGTCTGTCTCCCCGACTGCTCTGCAGGGCGGATGAGTACATTCCATACCCCCATCATCACCACAACCATCCACATCACCCAAAACCTAGCGGTCCCTATCACGATGTCATGATGGTAGATGGCATAGTGACGCCTGTCTGCCCCTGTCGGGACTGCTGTCTACGACGAGATGATTTCCACACTCTCCGTTTAGACAGAGAGGAGGCAATACACTGGGAGAGGGAGGCAGAGCTTCTCCGGGACACAGGGTTAAGACGGGGCAGAGAGGCCGATATGCAAAGAGGGACGGATATATGGGATCGGGAGGCAGGGCTAAGGAGGGGACGAGAAATGACTCTCCACTGGGACAGAGACCGAGAAGCAGAACTACAGTGGGAGAGAGAACGAGAGGCAGAATACTGGCACAGAAGGGCCACCGTAACCCCATACGGGCCTCACGGTCATGAATTACCAGCATTTAACTTCGATCCCCTCCCTGCAGGCCATCCCGCATACCCCGAACCCTCCCGTTCACACTCTCATGCCCATCTTGATCTCAAATACAGCAGCAGCTCCAGTGGGTACCAGACACCGCACCAGGCGTGCCCCTGCTCCCCTTACCAGCCGTCACCCTCAGAGAGCCGTGGATATGCCTCGGGTTACCAGTCTGAGTCCACGTCTCCTCTTCCACCTCCCTCCGCCTCCTGCCCTGGCCCAGTGCACCATGCCAGCGGACCTACAGAGAACCAAACAGACCCCCATCCTCAGCAGTACCCCTCTAACACAAATACAGGTGAGAAACAATTACAGCTACAATTACATTCTTTTATTACCTTGTATTGGACTATCTTTGAATTTTGAAGCTTTTGCAAACATGTTTTGGGTCATCTTATAAAATTAAAGAAATGTGCATTCCTATCAGATTGTCCTGGCGCAGATAGCATAGGCTGGCGTAGTCACATTACCCATGGTTCCCTGCGGCAGACACATCGAGATCCACATGCTCCATATTCAACACCCTCTGATATTTCAGGACCTCCAACACCAGTCCACACAAGCAGCCCTTTGCGAACGCAGGAGAGGTAACAAGCTCCTGCATTTATCAGTAGATTGGGGTAGCTGTTGGAGCAGGGTTGGAACTTTGGTCTACCATTGCAGTAGATGAATATGTTATCTTCTGACTTTAATACTGTGTTAATTTCCTCTTCCTTTTTTAGTCCTATCCTGAGTGTCCGTGAGTATGACTCAAGAGAGGTCAACAGTGAAAGCAGTTTGGCCCACTCCCACAACAGGCCGCACCCACCTGCCCTACAGTGCAACAGTGTCAGTCCAGGGTCTCGTCAAACTCTACTGTCTTCCAATCAAGAGATTGCTGAGATACACCCTTTTCCTCCCACCACTGCCCAACGACCCTCCACCCATTCCCCGCCTACAACACCCCCCACCCCACAAATCTCAGCAGAAAACCCTGCCCCCTTAACATCTCCATCAGAATCCACCCAACCCCAGACAAACTGCTCGCCTGCTGCTGCTACAGTGCCACCCACAGGGGAAATGGTACCACAATCAACTGAGACTTTTAAACCAGCACATTCACCACGTCCCTCCTCTCCCATCCCAACCGAGTCCATCCCAGCTCACTTGCATAGCAATGGAGTATCACCATCTCCAGAACCAGATGTCCCTAAACCTGCTTCTTCTGCCCCTGCGTCCCCTCATCCACCCACTAGCGACCACGAGAGTTCTTCCTCCCCTGAACCCCCAGTTCCTGGATTTGCCACGCTGGGCAGGAAGCTGATGTTGGGCTCTGAAACCTCCCTTCCTGCAGGGCACAGTATAGACGGCAGCCCCAACTCCACTCCTACCTTCCCCATCTCTCCAGCCTGTTGCACCCCATCTCCTCCACCAGGCTCCTACTCAGGGTGCCCAGCCACCTCTGTCCCACAGCCTCCTCTCCCTGAGAAACGCCGTCAGCCAGGCTCACCCAATGGGAGGCCTGGAACGCTGAGGGGTTCCATGAGTCATCACGCCTCTGGGCAGCACCACGTTACATTCTCACCTTCAGTAGGAGAGCTGACCATGAATGCTGGTCAGGGAGAAGTTGGCGTGGAGGGTGAGATGGGCAGCCGTGTCAGTGTAAAATTCGTGCAGGACAGCTCTCGGTTTTGGTATAAACCTGGCATCTCCAGAGAGCAAGGTGAGACAACCACTTCAGACCTTATATTTAACTATGATATATGCAGTTTAGAGGTATCTTCTTAATCAGTTGCTGATTAGGGCTGAGTAAAAATGTGGATCTCGATTCATAGAGTTAAAGGGAAGTTTACTGGAAAATAATGGCATGAGATTTCTTTAGTTTGAGTTGCCCTTGTTGGCTTATGAACTGGTTCATTTTAGTGAGTCCAAAACAAAATGAAGCCAGCATTATCTGACTCACTTATAAATTACTCTTATGAATTCACGATTCATGAACAAATTGACTCTTTCGAGCTTGTCCTTTGAATGAATCAGTCAAAAAGACTCATGAACTCATCTGTTAAATAACTAGTAATACAATTGTATTATTTAGGCCCTGATGTTAATTTTTCAAATTATTATTTTCTTAATGTACCAAATTAGAAGGTTCCCTGTGTAATTTATCGCAATAACTGAGGAAGAATTTCTTTCATATGTAAGCAAAATGGACATTATTACAAAAATATGAAATGTGTCAGTAAATGTGTAACAATACCCAGAATTACTGCTGTTTGCTGCACTTTTCATACCCCTAACTATGAGCTATACTAATAGTGATGTTTACTGTTGTGCTGTAGTGTTTTTACATGTGCAGCAAATTGCAGATTGTTTTTCCATATGCTTGGATCCTTTTTTTAAATAGCGATGTCTCATTAAACTATCCTGTCTCTGTTCAACAGCTATAGCAGCACTGAAGGAAAGAGAGCCAGGGGCCTTCCTCATCCGAGACAGTAACTCTTTCCAGGGGGCCTACGGTCTGGCCCTGAAAGTTGCCAGCCCACCCCCCAACGTCAATAACCATAGCAGCAAAGGTACGCCACATCTGCAGTCATTTCCTCACACAAACATTTATCTTGCTTCAGTGTTGCTCCCAAAGCTCTCCGTCTGCACAGGAAACACACGACTGCACCTGAAGTACTCTAGCAGAGCTAAACATCACAGTAATTCAGAGCTAAAGCTGAAGTGTGCCATTTCTGCGGCATTACCGTGACCAAACGGAATTACAAAAATCATGATTGTCTTCAAAAAACAAACAGATCGTCCCGCCCTAAGTTCAAACCCTTGCTTGATAGGGTTGTGTGAATTGAACTGAGAATGCCAAATAAATTGAATTGAGGATGAAACAGGAAGTAGAAGTGCAATTCGAAGAATTAAAGGGGAACTTGGCAACTCTAGCCATTTCTTCGCTGATTTTCACTTTTGCTGTCGTATGTTTTCTCTGAGAGCTCCCCCTACAGCTGTGGGGCGTATATTTCACAACACTGTCGTAAAAAAATCTCACTTGCGGGCGGCACCCTCATCCCCCTTTCTACTGCTGCTCATGTGCATTTGTTATTATCAGAGCCGGCCAACTTTTTCGTGTGGAGCTATGTCTACCGAGGTGGGTAATACATCATACACAGTATCATATGGCGTGTGTGTTTATGTCGAATTGCCGTAAAGCAGTTTGTGTTTCTCGCTCGTTCTCGCTTCTCACGAGACTTCCTATTTCCTACTTACCGGGACGTTAGTCCCCGTGTTGCAAGGTTGGTTTTCCACCTGGGAACACTAGGGGGAGCGGGTAAAGTCACCATTTTCACCAGTACAGGTTATTTAACCATCCAAATGATTTCTAAATGGATTTATTAAGTTGAAATAGTTGCTAAGTTCCCCTTTAAAATGAATTCAATGAAATTAATGTGACTAATTTGTAACTAGAAAAGTCAAGACAAACTTTGAATTGAATTATCTTGACAAAGCTTTTTACTGAAAGCTTTGAAAAAAGTTTAAAACTGCAGTTTGAATGTTTATAGGCCATACAGACAGAGGGAATGATAGATTTGATTGATTTGTGCTTCGTTGCAATAATTAACACCAGACCAAGCGCAAACGAGAACACTGTGCACTGTTTATTTTGGTAGTCTTCAACTAAATATTGAATTGAGACAGCATTGGGAACTGCTTTGGGAATGCTTTGCACCTTTAAACAGTGATGTATGTGGATCTAAATATCCATTAATCAAAAAATTGATGCGATATTTTGAAAAGTTGCTATAGTTTGGTATACAACCAATATTAGCATCATAGTTTGAATTGAAGATGTAATGTCCTGTCTGTTAGCAGGAGGAGACCCTCTGGAACAGCTGGTTCGACACTTCCTGATTGAGACAGGGCCTCGGGGAGTGAAGATCAAGGGCTGTCAGAACGAGCCCTACTTTGGTGAGCAGTTCAAGAATCCTCTCATTCGCCAGACACACTGATTAAGCTTAGTCCTGGTTTAAATCAGAGCTTAAAGGGATAGTTCACCCAGAAATGATCATTCTGTCATCATTCATGTCGTTTCAAAACTGTATGACTTTCTTCATGAAGATGATCCTAGACCTGATCTGGAAGGCCAATAGACGTACAAATGTGGAGTTAATAGAACAGCTAGGCTGAATAAAGTTGAAAGTTGAGCTCAGGTTAGTGTGAAAATGACTTTCCTGTGATATCTGAGTGCAGGATCAGTTCGCTCCATGCATGCAAGGTATTCAGAAAGCAATACTGTTAAATCTCCATGATATCTCTGTCATGTACTTTAGCAGAACGCTGAATTTACCAAATAGTTCATAAAGAGTGAACGTACAGTCGTGAGGTTTAGAAGTTGAGATAAAGCTCACATCTTTGTATTAGAAAGCTAGGAAGCTGCCTGCGATTAGTTGCTGTCTGGCTTCATGTTGGTGCTTTTGCAATCTGGCACATCAGTTTTTAAGGTAAATAATGTTGAAGTATTGAGGTGCTCTGTGTGTGTTTTGTCATCGGTAGGGAGTCTTTCAGCACTGGTGTATCAGCATTCCATTACGCCTATCTCTCTGCCCTGTGCCCTCCGCATCCCAGAGAAAGGTAAACACTACAGCACACATCAACACGCCACGCTGAGATATCACTATGATGAAAGCACAGCCACAACATGCACTCAATGTGAAGTGAGAGTTTGTGAAGAGTTGAAATGCATGAAACAAATGCTTCAAATAAATAAAAAAACCTGTCTTTCGGTGTTTCCCACAACATTCTGTACTATAGACCCTAGCTACAAACGAAATAAAACTATACCTTTTTAATAATATGCCATTTATGCCATGACTTTTAGCTAAATAAGTAACTGATCTGACAAATTCGTCAGACCGATTCAAACAAGTCTTTTTTTTTTGACTGATTCATCAAAAGAACTGCTCATAAGAATCAAAATGTTAAGCAACTGGCCGTGTTTGAATCTCAGAGCCGGTCTATGAATGATTGTGTTGCCCTCTCAGACCCGATAGGTGAAGTTCTAGAGGTTCAGCCAGTCAGTAACATGAGTACAGCTGCAGACCTTCTGAAACAGGGAGCAGGTGAGTGTGAACCAGCACATCTGTCCTCATGCGAGACTTCTTACTGTGACGTCTGTAACCTCTGGTGTCTCTCCTCAGCCTGCAATGTGCTGTACCTGAACTCAGTGGAGACCGAGTCTCTCACGGGACCCCAGGCTATCGCCAAGGCCACAGGGGCCACGATGTCACGCAACCCCCGGCCCTCTGCGACTGTGGTCCACTTTAAGGTGTCAGCCCAGGGCATTACACTGACAGACAGTCAGCGCAGGTACGCCCACCGATCCCCCTTTTTGCTTTTGAAAGTATAACCACACCATTTTTCAGTTTTCTCCGAGCAATAGAAATGTGAGGACAGGTTGTTACTGTCACACCGAGTTGACTGTGAGAGGTTTGGGTTTTCAGGGTGTTCTTCAGGAGACATTATCCAATCAACAGCGTGACTTTCAGCAGTGTGGACCCACAAGACAGGAGGTGAGATTGTAGTGGCAGAAATGCTAGGGGTGGTTTATATATCTACTCTATATATATATATTCTTACAACAATATTCCAAGTTTGCAGTGCATTCCGCATCTAAAGCAATTACAAACCATTAAAGTGCCCCTATTATGCTATTTTAAAGGTTCCTAATTTTGTTTTGGAGGACTCCTCAAATAAATGTACTTGCATCCAAGGGAAAAAAAACACTATTTTTCTCATAATATACATTCTACACTGAAACGATTCAATAAAGGATTTAGTCTCCTTTAAGGAACCCCTCCTTTCCGAGAGTCTACTCTGCTCTGATTGGTCAGAGGGCCCAGTCTGCTGTGATTGGTCTACTCTGCTCTGATTGGTCAAATTTGTGATTGGTCTACTCTGCTCTGATTGGTCAGAGGGCCCAGTCTGCTGTGATTGGTCTACTCTGCTCTGATTGGTCAAATTTGTGATTGGTCTACTCTGCTCTGATTGGTCAGACGGCCCAGTCTGTTGGTGTCGGAAACGAAACGCCCATTACCATATCTGAATTTCAGCTCTGGATCTTCCTCAGCACTTCATACTCAGTTATACAAACCACAACAAGTGTCGGTTTTACCGTATCAATTCGAGTTCGATTCCTCATCCTTTGAAAGTTCATGCGAAGTTCATGGATTTGCTTTGGCCGAGCAGAAAACTGTTTTCTCGACATGTCAACAACACAAACCAAACTCTTCAGTCTCAACTACAACTGCAGTGTTTGAGGGTCAAAGCAGATGCTGTTCATGGGCGGCCAATGAAGATCATATGCAGATTTGTCAGTTCTGATTACAGTTCAGAATCGATTTTTGGATTACAGTTCAGAATCTTTTAGGAAAAAACTTTATTTATCGTGCACTTTGATATTTGAAACTTTGCAGACCTTTTACATTCACAAACATCTATATGACACACTACATGAAAGATAATATCTGAAAAAGCATAATAGAGGCACTTTAAGGTTAACGTTTTTAAGGTTTAGGAAGGTAAACGTGTATATATATATATATATATATATATATATATATATATATATATAATTTATTTTATTTTTTTGGATATAGGAGGATTTTTTTGTTTTTTTAACAATGTTTTGTTTTTTATTTAGATTTTGTGTTTTGTTTTTTACTAAGAAAGAAAGTTTTGCATTGTTTAGTTGAGTTTAACAGTTGCTTGCCTAGAACCAGTAGTACACGTAAATCTAATCAAGTAGTGCATGAATCTCTGTGGGCTGCTCCGTCTGTGTGTGCATACAGTAAATGTTTTTTGTTTAATCATTTATGTTTATAATTTCAGTAGCAACTAAAACACAATCTTTGGGGCTCATTAAATGTAAACCCACAGACAAAACGCTCGTCTTTTCTTAAACCATCACTTTGAACCCTGTAAATAGTTTGGGCTCTGTGATTTCTTCATGGCAGACAGCCACCAGTTTTGCGTCTAAAGAATTTGAGGCAGTAACATTAAACCAGATGTTACAGGATCAAACAGCATTTGGCTTTTGGGTGAGCCACCAAAAAATGGATGAACCTACAGGCAAATTTTAAAACTACTTCTCGCGTTAGATTTCGTAATATACAAAATATGATTTTATAATGTGTAGAAATAAAGAAAATGAAGCCCCAAAGCAGTGAGAGTGTGTGTGTGTGTGTGTGTTACAACCGCTGCATACTCAGCATATACAAGTGTATGAACGAAAATACTTCAAGCTACACAAGCTCGATTTCACGTATCATTGCAATCGGAAATGTGTCAGAACAGAATTCAGACGCAGCGCACATATGGTTCCACCACAGCAATCTAGGAACAGGCGAAGTATGAACAGCAGGAGCTGTGTACTTGCATGTATGCTTTGACCTGAGATTGAGAGCATGTTCATGTGTGGCTGCAGCAGCGTCGCGCGCGTGTGTGTGTGTGTGTGTGTGAGAGAGTCTGTTCCTCAGTCTTGTCTCTGTCTCCCTCTTGCTGCCGTAGGTGGACTAACTCAGACAGCACAACCTCTAAGTAAGTCTAAATGAAACGTGTGTGTGTGTGTGTGTGTGTCGTCTGGACTGTTGTGACAGCTTGTTTCCTCTGATTATGTGCTTATGTGCATGTTATTTTACTCTAGTACTGATCTTCCTGTCTGTCCGTTCACTCCTTGTTTGGATTTGGATCGACTGATATTTTATCCACAATGACTCATTTGCGTATCTCTCTCTACCTCCTCTCAGAGTTTTTGGTTTTGTTGCCAAGAAGCCCGGCAGTGTGGTGGAGAACGTCTGCCATCTCTTCGCAGAGCTGGATCCCGAACAGCCCGCGACCGCCATCGTCAACTTCATTAACAAAGTAATGCTGGCACCGCAGAGACGCTAGGGCCCCGGGGACGAGGAGGAGCGCTTATCTTCACACACACTGCCGCACATCACAAGACTCTGATGTCGCACCTTCTGTCAAGTTTAAGAGCTTCACAACTAAAGACTGCAGGAACTTTTTTGGCAAAGACAACGGCTTTACTGTTGACTAACACGAGACCAAAACGCATTCAAACCAAAATATAGAGAATGTAACCAAACTAAAGCCAACCATCTGTTGTGGTTTCGCATTATTAGAGCTTTTTTTGGTGGTCGTGGGATTGTAAATGATTTTTTTTATAAAATAGTCACCAAGATTTTTAAAATATGTACATTTTAGGCACTGCATTGACCCCTGAATAAAATAAATGATATATATGCACTCAAACATATGAACCGCACAGAAAACAGCCTCTGCAGAAAGACAATCATCAGTTTATATATATATATATGTATTATATTAATCCACCAAATTTAAGTGCATTTTTGCTTTTTAACTGGAAAGGAGGTGCCATGGTTTCTGAATCTGGCCCGGTGTCTGCGAATGATAGTGGAAGTTTCAGAGCGTTCGAGATGGAGAAACAGATGGAGGACCAGACATGGCGTAATCGTGACGCGGGGTTCCAGTATAAGAAAGATTTATATGTCATGTAGTATGATGTCACTATGGAAGGCTGATGGTCATGTGATTATTACCCAGAGAGAATTCGGTTGCCTGTTGAGTAGGAAGAAAATAACTTTATTTTGTCCCCTTTTGTGTGTGGTGTATGTTACGCGCACAGCCACATCGTGTATGAACCATAGCCTGGTCAGCTGACCTCACCGTTGTGCCTGACGTATAGTGTGGTAGAACATTATATTGGAATGTAATCGGTCTTTAAACTGACAGGACAGGTGGACGTTTCTGTATTTCATGTTTTGCGTAATGATTTCATGATCTCCAGAAGCGGTTTATAACCAAAGACGTGTGGCCATGTACTCATTCAGTTACTTTAAGCTGTGCCATTTATTTTACTTGCCTGTATCAACGAGTTATTGCTGTTTTTGACAGATAGTAAGACACGTCTATGACAACTTTTAATATATTGTATTGTATTTTCTTATTGATCTTTGTATGTAGTAATATATTTTCACACATGCAGCTGACTTGGAAAGTAAAAAAAAAAAAACACTACATGGAAGGATTTTGATAAGAAAAGGATTTTTTTTATTATCTTATGCTATTTTTTCAGTGTATGCACAAGTGAAAAATATAATAAATGTAAAGTCATGGTACCAAATCCGAATTCATGATGTGAATTATTTCAATTCTAATGCACTATTCTATTACTATCATTTATATATATATATAAACCATACATACACACACACACACACACATAGACATTCGTATAAATGAAAATATATTAAACATTTATAATGAAAAAAACCCTGACGCTTTTCACATTTTATACAAGAATTTATTAATCATAAGGCCATTTATTCAGAAGTATTGAACAAACTGAAATAGCTGATTTGAAATAGATGCCATCTATTTCTTTTGGACATGTGTAACAAGATATTCAGTCAACAATTATGCATTATTTCCATCATCAACTCTTTTTCTCTGTGGTACGTTGTCAAATCAAACGACTGCGGTTTACAAACTGCTCAAATGTCACGAGTGCGACATTAAACGTCTCCAATACTCATCTAATCCACTCGAGTGAAGACTTCTTAGTCTTGGCCATATCAAAAGGGACAATGTAAACAGGGTACACAACATTAAAACATCTTTCACAATCTTTGGTAACCTGATTCTTTCTACAAAAAAAGAAGAAAAGTTGCTCTACTCAAATACGGAAATGTTTGGTTCAGCTTTACTAGTAACCGAATGATTGGGACTGTTGAGGATGAGGCTTTTTGTTTGCGTAAATGTTTTGGATAATGGAAATACAGTAACCTTCTGTACACACAAGTGAAAAACAAATCAAAAACTACAATTGAAAAACATTCATCATCAAGTGCTGGTTATAAAATGTTCCCCTTTGGTTTTGTTTTTATCTTGAAAAAACAAGAGGTAAAAAAGATAGACATTCACAATTTCATTTTCCATTCTACCGATAAGTGGCCCGAAATTGAAGGCCACACGTTACCGTCATGGCAGCCGGGGCCATCGATGGCGACTAACCCTACAGTATTGAGGCTGAGGTGATTCAAACTCGCATTTACGATCAAGAGCTTTTCATTCAGCGTTCACAGCTGCAGTGAACAGATTTTGTGGAAAGCTAAATAAATCTCGTCGTAGACGGCTTCAAATTTTCCTCGGTTGACAGGGAAACCGTCTTCCCTTCAAGGTGAGCGTTTGATTCAGTTCAGGTGCCGTAGTGTTTAATATACAAAGCAAAGATGACGTGTGGCCTACAGCGCCCTCATTGTCCTCTGCAAGCTGACGGGCGGCCTTTTCAAACACAGAGGAGCCCTTTAGTACCAGTGAGGTCAAACCATTGCATACAACAGAAAGAGGTCAATCGAAACAATAAATAAAGGGTTGTTCCCAAAAGGAAAAGTTGCAGCTGTAACTTTTCTGCGTCAGGAGTCTGATCTCAGCAGTGGAAGGCATGAGGTGGCGAGGAGAATCCCGGCTCTTCGCTGTACTCTGGGTTGTGGTTGGTGTCTGGACTGTGCTGGTCTTCTGTCTCCGGAGACATGGAGCCATTATAGTCCTCGGCCTCCATCTGCTCCTCTTTAATTTGAGACTGATGCCTGTGAACACACACGGCTCGCATAAACCAAGATCTTACACTTTAGCACAAATGAAACTGAAAAGTCACTGGTATGGATACTCCGTTTTGAGGACTACATTTTCTAAGTAAAAAAATCCTACGACACAAAATTGCACAAACATGCATTGCTTCAATTGGCATATTAAAACTGGATATTATATCAAAAGTAGCATTCACAATTAAAGTGAAACTTGAGCTTAAGAACACAATAAGGTCATGAAACAACATTTACATAGCGTTTCATTATTTTTAAAATATGAGGTTTCTAGCCGACAGGGACAATGTGTTGTCAAAGTAGGTATTGTGGCTTTATATGGTCAGACACTTGCATGTGTTATTATAATATTAACATTTTCTTGAAGATCAAGCTCAAATGGAGTTTTTGACCAGCGAATGCATGTTTTGATCGCCACTGGAACAAGTGCATCGCATTATGTTTTCATCAACTTACAGGTTTTAAAGTTTATTGTAGCTATGTGGGTGCTCAGTTTTTCTTGTTCTTGAATATATTTGGCCAAAATCTCATGATATAGAAGATGAAGCGCTATGCACAGGATATTTAAATTTGGTTTAACTAGACTGCAAATACCAGACTAAGACTCTTAAATACAAAAAACATTTGCCTTCATAGAGTGATTCTTAAGTAAAGAAAACGCTGTACTTAAACAAACAGTTCTTTATTTACCTCTGAACTGTGCGTGGCACTTCATTCATGATAGAGGAGGGGCGGAGCTATGAGGTTTGACTGACAGTTTGAGGATCCAATGCAGTTACAAGGTTTAGTCACAACCTCTTTTAAATGCTTTTGGTTACATTATGGTAAAGACCCACAGACAGACGTAAGAATGACCAATAGCATTTATCTTTTTTTTTTTTTTAATTAAACAAAATGACAAAATATAGACATACAAGGTTTCTGCACGACAGCGACAATATATTCTTATTTGTAGCATCTATTTTTTGGAATTTGATATTTTCCGTGGCACACTAGTGGTCGGGAAACACTGATCTATACAATTGAACAGTGGACCCTTTTCACAGTCACATATATTAAATTGCCCCTATTGTGCTTTTTCACATATTGCCTTTCATGTATTGTGTAATAAATATGTTTGTGAATGTAAAAGGTCTGCAAAGTTTTAAAGATAAAAGTTACTGTTTTCTAAAAAGAAAGAGCTGAGTCTGAACTGGCTGAAACGAGTTGTCAGTGATTCCTTTCTATGATCTTCATTGGCCGCCCATGAACCGCATCTGCTTTGACCCTCAAACACTGTAGTTGTAGTTGAGACTGGAAGAGTTTGGTTTGTGTTGTTGACATGTCGAGAAAACACTTTTCTGCTCTGCCAAAGCAAATCCATTTTGCATGCACAACCAAAGGATAAGGAATCGAACTCGATTTGATACGGTAAAACCGACGCAATTGTTACTGCTCATATCACTGTGTATTAAGCACTGAGGAAGAGCTGAACTTCTGATATGGCAATAAGCCTTTCATTTCGACATGTGCATCAGAGCAGAGTAGGCTCTTGGAAAGGAGGGGTTTAGAGAGGCTGGATCCTTCATCAAACAGTTTCAGACACTGTGAGAAATGAGATGATGCTGCAATGTATATTATTATATATATTAAAGTGTTTTTTGACCTTGGATGCATGTAAGCCTGTTGTAGGAGACATCGAAAACAAAATTAGGAACCTTTAAAAGAGCGTAATAGGGGCACTTTAAAAGACTTAAAATATAGTAATAATACTACATTTTTCTTTGGGAATATAAATAGCAATACAACAAGAGTGATATCCTTGTCCTAAATCACTTTTATGTGTTAGAGAGATTTATATGATTTCAAAAAGCAACGAGCAAAAACGAAATCTAACTCTGCACTGCTGTGTCAGTTCGGTTGCACGTAAGACTTTTTAAGGATCTGTGGACACCCTATTTAAATAACTTGATTGCCTATTTGAATGTTTCAGTGAACCGGCAGTGAGTGTTCTCAGGGTTTACGTGAGTGACATTAGACCGGCAGGACAGTGGACTCACAGTGTGGGCAGAGGAGAGAGCTCCAGGCTGGAGTCGCTGCGGGAGCCCTCATCATGATCGTGAGAACTCGTGTCCTCATGCAGCGCACCGGTCAGGGCCTTCAGACTGGACGCTCCCATAGATGCCGAGCCATATAGGGGCAGACTGCTGTCCACCATCGCTGCCTGAGGAGAAACACTGTTTAACATCACCCAAAATAACACTCGTATCCCAAACAAGTTATATATACTACCATTCAAAAGTTTGGGGTCAGTAAGATTTTAATACATTTAATCGGCAATGATGCATGAAATTGATCAAAAGTGAAACTAAAGACATTAATATGTTACAAAAGATTTCTGTCTAATAAATGCTGTTCTTTTGAACTTTTTATTCATCAACGAATCCTGAAAAAAACACACAAAAAAAAACACGATTTCCACAAAAATATGAAGCTGCACAACTGTTTTCAGAAATGTTTCTTGAGCAGCATATCATGATATGAGAATGATTTCTAAAAGATCATGTGACACTGAAGACTAGAGTAATGATGCTAAAAATCCAGCTTTGATCAAAGGAATTAAAAATATATTCAAAGAGAAAACAGTTGTTTGAAGCTGTAATGATATTTCATAATATTACTGTTTTTACTGTATTTTTGATCAAATAAACGCAGCCTTGGTGAACATGAGAGAAATCTTTTGAATGGTAGTGTAGATATGAATGAATCTCAGGTGAGTCCATACCTGCAGAGCAGACAGGGCAGGACTTTGACCCAGACTGGACTGGATGTTCTTCACCAGAGGTGATCTGAAGAAACAGACCTCAGCGTCATTAAATGACCAGTGCAAATGAAAACGTTGCAGTCAGATGCGCACTCACCCAGTGATCTTTTGTGGCCGCCTTTTCTGAAACTCCAGCTCGTCCACGGTCCAAACGGCCCCCTTCACATTCTCAACTCGTACAAAACACTTGTGAAGACTGAGGTTGTGGCGAACTGCATTCTGAGATTGCAGAAGAAATGAACAAACTGATCCAGGGCACAGGAAATCAATCGAGACTGATATTTTTAGTGCATCTTTTCAGTTACCTTCCACGTTGCCGCATTGCGTCTGAAATACGCGAATGTTCGAGTGAACCAGTTGTAGATTTCATTTAGTGTTAGCTGCTTTTCTGGAGACTCCAAAATGGCCTATAAATTAAAAAAGGGAACAAGATTAACACATGTCTCTCATACAGCAGCTGATGAGAGATAAAAGTAAAGGTTTAACTAAAATAGCTCAGACAGCCTGGTTGATGGCAGTCTCATCAGAAATGATGGTGCGGTAACAAGAGCTGCATGATGGTTTCTTACCTGCCGGATCAAAGCTGCATATGTAAATGGAGGCCTGACCTCAGCACTCAAGTAGAACTCCTTATTCTGCACAATATCTATGAGACACAAGAGAGAGGTGCTGCTACTTCAGTTACACTTCATTTATCAAAGCAACCGTTATAGTTATCGTCCTTGTGCAAACAGGCCTTTACACTGGTTTCAGGCCATCCTTGTTGTAGAGCCCTGATAACTACACTACAGTGAGTGTAATACTGGCTCTGACACTGACTGTGGGCGAGAGGGTCACCATCTCACCTTGGTCCATGGCCATGTTGTATTTGTCCGAGTAGCGTTTGCGGATGGGTCCCACGCTGTGCAGGCTGGTGGGGATGATGACGGAGGGCATCTGCGGGAGCGACGTGAGGGGCGTCGACGGGGCCGTGGCACTCTGGGACAGGCTCATGGAGGGAGTGGTTTTCGGAACGGTTGCCTTGGCAAGAGTGAGGTTGGACACCAGATTCACCTAACAAACATTTGAAAGTTTATTATTTCACCAGCGATCTTAAGTGTATCTTCAGAAGTGTGTTTATAATCAAGCAGAGTGAATGGTAAACGCAGTGACATACTGGCTGAGGGGCTGGTTTGGGCTCAGTAGACTTGACATGGAGGTGGGCCATCATGGCCTGAAGGCGTTCTTTGTCTTTAGTGAGCTGTTTGACAAACACAAACACCACTGATAAACATGGAGCGTTCTGTTGTCTAACGTTCACATGGTGGATTATTTCTTCATGTGTACATTCAGCACATACAGAGCAGGAAAAAGATTAGAGCTCAGATTAGAGCAGGATGTTTGACTGCATGCAAAGCAGAAAACAAACATTTCTTTAGTCTTATCAGAATAAAATATCAGCATATCAAGAAGCAGTTGTGTCTGGAGAAGCAGCAGTTGTGCTGAATGTTTGTGAAGCTTTACCTGCAGCTCCAACTGCTGAACCACCTGCATCTGAACTCTGCACTGCGCTGTGCTCTTGTCATCCAGAGCGTGTTCACCGTTCAAATGCCTGAAAAACACAACAGACATATGCAGACGTTCAGTATACATCAAGACAGGACCAGTCATTAAAACACATCTGTTAACATGTGCATTGATAGCACTAAATTATTTATAATGTGGTATTTTATTTTTGGAGTTTTGTCTTAGTGGTATTTCAAAGTGCAAGAAAAAACGTGTATGAAATGTGCTTTATAAATCAACTTTGCCTATAGTTGTCTCTGAAAATAAATCTAGTTTCATTTGAAAACACACTAAGCAGAATAATACAACATCACCACCGAGTAGTTTCATTCCTTTTAGCGAATCATTCATGTACTAGTGTTCAAAGGTTTGTGGTTTGAAAGACGTCTCTTCTGCTCACCAATGATGCATTTATTTGATCAAAACAAAACAGTTAAAACAGAAATAGAATTAAAAAATATACATTTAAAAATATCTTATTTTAATATATTTTAAAACAATTTATTTCTTTGGAGTAATGATGAAAATTTTGTTTTGACATCAGTCTTCGGTGTCACATGAAAGCTGATTTGCTGCTCAAGAAACATTTCTGATTATTATCAATGTTGAAGAGTTCTGCTACTTCATATTTTTGTGGAAACCCTGGTAAATTTAAGGATTTTTGATGAATACTGACATTACTGTCAGTTAATAAAAGCATTAATTAAAAAAAATCTTGCTGACACCAAACTTTTGAATGCGTAGTGTATGACATGTTGACATCATAAATGTAGCAATAATGATAAATCAAATCACCTCAGCTTTTTACTTCCAAACAAGCTATGTGAGAGTTTGAATAACTAATTAAAACAATCAATTTAGAAGAATGATTTGTTTGTATTTCATACATTACTAATCAAAATGATTGTTCTGGATGCAATACTATCATTGAGGAGTAGAGGGTGCTGTATTCAAAGAAAATCTGTGCAAGGCTTTCATCCAAACAACTTCCTCAAACAACGATCTTTACAACTCCTTTTAAAAAAAAATAAAAAATTGTAAAAAATATTCACAATTAAATGAATTGCATATCAAGCACATGTATCCATGAAATAATCTTGAGAATCTATATTACCAAAAACTACAGTCATGCATTTGCTATTGAATTAAGAGAGAGGGAGATATTTTTACATGGTGAAAACTCTAAAGCAATGCAATTTTCATGCAATATTTGTGATTGAAGAATGCATATTCATGAAGGTTGAAAAACAATATCTAAACACCTTATTCTCAGGTACGGCACGTGAGTCTCAGTGTGATGTGATCATTAGAAACATGTTTTTATATGGTGGAACTGTGACCGAGCTGAGGAACAAAGGCAGTGTTGTGGCAATAGACAGGGCGGGGCCTCGGACTGGGAGCAGGGGTCAGGGTCAGTGGAAGGGGCACAGATAAACATCCTCCTGTTGTTTGTTTTGGGAGGGATGGCCAGGATCACCATGGGTACTCTGTTTATCAGTGCACTGAGCTCAACCCTGAGGGGCCCCACGGCTGCACCGCCACAGGGGAAAGAGTGAGAGAGAGAAGGAAACGGAAAGAAAATAAAGACACATGGGTGGTATATACATACTTACATACAAGCGAACCGAGGTGGGAGGAGGGACAAAAAAACATGAAACAAGTAAACAGAGTAAAAGGGATAGAAACGCATTAATAGAGCAGCGAGCACACTCAGAAATGCTAATTGGATTACAGCCGCATACAGCTCCTCCTCACAGATCTGCGAACAGGACAAACAGCACCATAAAACGTGGAGGATGAGAGTGTTGACTCACTTGAGGAATGACTGGAAGTCTCCGAACACTGCGTCGCAGCCTGGCCACTTGCACACGCCATGGCTATAAAGAGGATGTGCACTCTGAGAATGACTCTCCTGAGAACTGAAGCAAAAACAGACACAATAAATACAGAATCTGAAGCTTGAGTTCTGGGTACGTTACATGTTAATAATACAGGTTTGCAGTATGTTGTGACACTGAGCGACTCTGTGACCCATATGGCTCTGCTTCATCCATAATCACACTGTTGCACTTTCATTTGTCCTCCCATCTCCAAGATTTCGGACATCTGTGATCTCAGAAAGTTGTGAATCTCACAAAGCATGTCTAGAACATGACTGGGCTATTATTCACACAATTATTTAGCATCCTTTAAATGGAAATCAATCTTTTGAGGTACTTGCGTTCATGTATATTTCCTTCAGTTAAATCCACAAAGGTTTCATTTTTGCATAAATTCTGAACTGTAGTTTCTGACTGTGCTCAGAGATGCTTCTAGGAGTTGTGGTATGAAAAAAAAAAAGCTGAAGGAAACTGCTAGAGAGAGAGATTGAAACTGATACTGCAAATTCATGCTCTCCGACAAGCGTCTTTCTCATGCGACGACAGGCTCGGTTTCAGTCTCAATCAATTAACGATATTGTGATGCATTTCGTTGCGATGACACATGTATCAAGATCATTCTGAATATGATTTCAAATATTTTTCTTCAGAATTCGCCCACTCCCAAACTCCCATCATAATAATAAAGCACCATTACGGTGATGTGACAAAAAGGCTGCATTAATTTGATCAAAAATACAGTAAAAACTGTAATATTGTGAAATATTACCATTTAAAATAGGTGTTTTCAATTTGAATATATTTAAAAATGTAATTTATTCCTGTGATCAAAGCTGAATTTTCAGCATCATTACGCCAGTCTTCAGTGTCACATGATTCTTCAGAAATTATTCTAATTTTGATGATCTAGAAACATTTCTCATAATTAGCTGCTTAATATTTTTGTAGAAACCATGATACATCAAGATTCTTTGAGTAGAGAGTTCAGAATAGAAACCTTTTGTAACATTATAAATGTCTTTACTGTCACTTTTGATCAATTTCATGCATCAATTTATAAAAAATTATAATAAAAAAAAGAGGAAAAAAAATATTGTGGTACAGTAAAATGAATGTTTTGAAGTAATGAGAATAATCGATAAGAAAAAGCAGAATTTAACAATATGGGTAGAAAATGTGCTTAATTTCTAATGAAAATAATCTTTAATGGCCCTATAGATATGCTGTATTTTCTATATGGACATTTTTTTTTAAAATCCAAAATCGTATATTGGGTTGAAATGTCACAGACAGGATTTTGTCAGATGTTTTCATAAAGCTCTATTCTTCAATTCAGCTCCAGCTGAGAAAGTAGCGGGACATGTTTGGGACTTTGTATCAAACAGTGGACTGTTTGAGAAAACGATTTATTTTTGAACTTTTGAAATGTCAAGAATGCTTTATTTGTTTGGGATCAAGAGAGGTTGTGTCCTTTGACCGTGACCCTCTCCTTTACACGCCTAAGAGAGCCCTGTGTGTCTCTGCCAGCAGATTCCTTCCCTAACACCAAAAAAAAAACGAGAGAGGTCTAATGCAGGCATCTTTTCTCATTCAGTGCTTGAACACAACCCCAACTAGGAAGATGACTCACACATGACAAATTAAAACAGACTTTGTTATTTCCATCCTTATAACACTGAACAATCAAATAAGCCAGCAAGCAGACACAATAAAACAAACGCGCGCAATGAACTGTTTGTTCTTGCAGATGGAGATCCCAGCCCAATGTCAAACACTCGCCTCACAGGAAAAAGCACTCGGGAGAGAAAGCTACAGTAGTATACGGACCAAGATGGAGTGGGACAGATTTTAAAGGATTGATTACATTTGATCCCTCAGTCCATCAGCGTGAGAGTGTTTGCATGTCACTCAGTAAGCCAGAAGGAGAGATGGATAGACAATGCCCGCATGTCGTGGTCTTCTGGAAGGGGTGAAGGGTTTGTTCTCTGGTGCCAGTGGCTGCACTTAAGGTTTTAGTTGCAGGCGTCTCTCTGGCGGGCAGGAGTTTACATGACACATGAAACTGACCATACAGTCCTTGAGCTCTCACCCTCCACCAATATCATGCAAACAATCACAGGCGGGCCATAAGAGGGCTCTGCTGACATATCAGACCACATCAATGCAACACTAGGACACGATGGCACCTACTGTAATCCGAGCGTTTATTGTTAACGGGGTAGTGTGGTGTAGTGGTTAAGACTCGGGGTTGGGGAACCAGAAGGCTGCTGGTTCTTAACCCCAATTGCTTGGGTAATGGGTTCACACAGATGCATAAACAAGTTCAAACCAGTCAACAAAAAGCAATACATTCTATAAGCAAAGTTCACATAGTCACAGTCACAGGTTTTGGATTGACAACAGTCAAGTGCTTTCGGCAAACGAGCTCCTGGAACATATAGACAAACAGGTTTAGACCTCTGAAAACAAAGACGGAGGTGTTTTCGTGAGTGTATATGAAGAAAGGCCTGCAGGGCACACGTTGACGCAGACTGACAACTGACAACAGACAGCCACGAAAACTAATGCCTCTTAAAACACCTGACAACTGTTTTCAACACTTTACTTCTAATACAACATATTGGGCAACCTCACAACTCCACTGGTTTGACTGGTCATCAAATTACTAATGTTACATTTCACACACTCACTGTCAGGGCTGTCACGATAAATAGTTTTGCTGGACAAAATAATATCCAAAACAATTGCAATAAACGATATTACTGTCATTTTAAGATCTTTTTTTTTTTGTCACTAACATAACGTGACATAGCGTATAATAGCATAGCATAACATAACATATACTTAAAAGTTTTTAGAGTTTTCTCTTAGGCCTCGTTTACACTGTCAGTGAAATGTGACCCAATTCCGATTTTTTGCTCATATGTGACAGAGATCGGATGTGTTCTATGACAGTGTAAACAGGAAAAAAACGCATTCATTCGGATATTTTGAGATCGGTTTCAGGCTTCGTTCATATGTGGAAATAAATCAGATAAGTGCCAGTGCGACTTTCATGTAAACAGGCAGATCGGATTTTCTGAGGCATTAGATCAAAAAAAGTAAAAACAGTAAAATGATTAAATATAATAATTTAAAGAACGGCTTTCTATTTTAATATATTATAATATGCTATTTCTGTGATCAAAAAAGAATTTTCAGCATCATTACTCCAGTCTTCAGTATCACATGATGCTTCAGAAATCATTCTAATATGATGATTTGATGCTCAAGAAACATTTCTTTAAAACTACTGTTTATCAATGTTGGAAACAGTGGCGCTGCGTAATATTTTTGCGGAAACCATGATAATTTTTTTAAAAAATAATTTTTAAATTTCTTTTATGATTATAAAATGCATAAGAACAGCATTTATTGGAAATAGTAATCTTTTGTAGCATTATAAATGTCATTTTTGCTGAATATATCCTCACTGAATTAAAGCATTAATTTTAGTATAAAATCTCACCGACATATTGATGATCATGTGACATAAAAAATATATAAAAGTATATTTTTCTTTGTTTCTGATTGGTTATAGCAGCGTTTTGGCTGTACCTTGAGGTAATTATAATGAGAAAACTATTACAACAGAATGTCATAAATTGGAAGAACGCATCAACAACTGAAGTCACACACTCTGACTAGAACAGTCAAGTTCACTTGTGCATTTGTGTCCTTTTGTGCAGATGTAAGTTGTAATATGTTTGTATTGTGTACATGTCTGATTAATCTCGTATAGGATGAGCTTGGTGAGTTAGTAAACCTGCAGTGCTACCACAGTGCTTCAGTTTACCGTTGTTCATTTACTCTTCTGAGCTCAGAAATTGGAGAGAGAGCGAGAGCGTCAAGAGCAAATATTAACACATGATGATGAAATAAATGGCACATGCTTGTATGCAAAAAAATCATGGCTCAAGAAAAAGAAAAAAACGACTGAATGATGAAATACCTGTCTCTCCGGCTGGGTCGGTGCACATGGTGTCCGTTGGTGCTGGAGTGGTGGTTGAGGATCTGAGTTTTGGGAGAAGGGGATTTGTCTCCTCTACTCTTCTCCTCCTGTCGTGCATCTGCCGCCTCTTTCCAAAGCTGCTGAAGCTCAGCAGGATTTAGGCCTGTGAGTAAGACACTGCCTTTATTAGATCACTAGACAACTAATAAGACCTCTATATCTACGATTCTCTGTCTATTCCAATCCATCCAAGCACCAATCATTAACCTCTGACAGCCATGGGATTACTGGACTGCAAATAATCTCTCATTAAACCCATTTGTTTCATTTCATATAAATTACATTTCAGCAAGAGAACATCTTAAACCATCAAACAACCTGTTTTAATGTTGTTTAATTATACACAAGCCATTTAAAAATGAAACACTTAATGTGCTGCCTATCTTGACCACGATATTCCTTAAAAAGAGATTATAATTTCAGGTTTCTCTCCTGGTTGAATAAAGGTTCAATAAAATAAAACATTAATAAACAAATATGTTATGTATGAAACAAAAATCAAGGATCCCTTTCACAAAGCTATTCTGAGAAAACAATAACCCTGAAAAGGGTCGATAAGATTTAAAAAAAAAAGGGTTTTTTTTTTTAAACAGCTCACAAAGGCTGCCTTTAAATATATACATCATTTTCAGGATTATTTTATGAATAGAAAGTTCTTTGACAGGACATGAGTGATAAAAATGTTGGTGATGCAACAAAGTTGAGTGGAATGAAAGTAATGATCTGAACGGGAATGCCTACTAACAACAACAGTACAGCAACTTGGTGACCCCCTGAACCTGGTAAACATTCTCATAACACTGTTTCATGTCATGTGGCAGTGAGGTGTTGTTACCCTGAGGCAGTGCACTGGCAAGAGCTGACGGGACAGACAACAGGCCTTGTCTCTGCAGGTTGAGCAGGTGCTGCTGTTGAACGGAGAGTAACTGTTGCTGTATAGCCATCTGCTGGACCATCATCTGCTGTTAGAGGGGTACAAAGACAGACACTTGACACTCACAGAACAGTCACTGCTGGGGTCTTCATCCACTCATAGTATCACCGCACAGCCGGCACTTTCACTCAAGTGATAAAGCTGCCGACACCACAGCCGGTGTCCCCACTCGCTCACAGTACAGTCGCATAAAGCCGTCAAAAGACAGAAATGTGGCTAGTGAAAAGTAGGCTGTGTGACAGTAATCTGGGCAGCAAATGGCTCTGATGGTCCTCGGTCTTAAATTGTGATGTTTTTACCTCTTTACTGGGTTTCCCAGCATGTTGTTGCTGCAGGAGCTGCAGGTGGAGTTCCTCTTGCTGTTTCTTATAGAACTCCTGAAGCTGTTGCTGAGACAGAGGGAGGACACACAACATTAACACCAGAAAACAAGTCACACATCAATCCAAGGTAGTTTAGTCACTAGTAAAAGAGTGAGGCTGCATTTGAAATCGCATACTCTCTTGAGTAGGCACTTATTTTGAATAAGTAATTACTTCACGACTTGTGTGTACTGTGTAGTATGAATATAATCTGGATGTACTGCATTCGCTATGTTGTCATTATCATGTGACACACTTGCATCGCTTCACTGCCATTCCTAAATATTCTCCCATGGCCTCATGGGATAGTAAAGCGTCCATCGTATGCACACTTCAGGATCTCGCTGGAAGAAGTAGGTCATCCGGGTACTTTCTGTCTACTCTTTTATGAGTACAGTGAATTCGGACATACTTCTGTCACATATTGTATTTCGCCTACTATATAATAGGGAAGTATGCGACTTCGGATGCAGTCTGAGTATTGACCATGTCAAGTAATAATCTACAATTTGGATATTTTGAGATGATCACATTGGCTCATGAATGTGCTTGGCTGATGAACAGAAGTGGTAGTCAGTTTAGCTTTGCTTTGTCAATGTTGGTTTATGTTTGCATTAGCTTTGTCAATGTATTATGTACATTATCCGTTTTCAAATACATAAGCAGATTGAGTAAATGTTTAGTAAAAGCAGTGTTTGATAACTTCCACAGTTTTGTGTACATCTCACTGGCAGTGTATTGGCCACACTTCTCTTTACGTATCAGTATGTGGCACAGCAAAACCCATTTTGTTTGGCCACTGTTTCACAAACGCTTTAGTGTAAAAATGCAATAACACAGTGGCTCTCAACCAGGGGGCCAGGGCCAACTATTACCCCTTTTCCTCCAACACGGTTCCGGTGCGGGTTTCCTGGTCTTTGTCCGTTCTCGAACCGTTCCGTGCATTTCCACTGCAGAAAAGAGGGTTCCAGGCCAGAAAGAACGGTTCAACTCCGGCCCTAAAAACTTGCTGTTCTTATAACTTGCTAAAAACTTGCTAAATATATAAAACTATATGCGTGAGAGAGATCAATGCGTGCGAGAGAGCGAATGAATCAATGGTTTCAGTTTCAGTTTATCTCCAAAAAGGACAGATGAGAGAACCTGCAGATTATACGAGCTGCTGGTTCACTAGAAAGTTTTTTTTTTTTTAAGACTGGTTACATTATAGGCAGGTAAACAACACATAGTAGCGTTACATCAGCGTTCGTTCCTCAAGTCTGTGGAAACACACGGCCGGTTCGCGACAGGCTCCAGTTCGCCCGGCCCAAGAACAGGCTCTGGCTCCAGAACATGAACCATTCTGATGGAAGAGGGGTATAGGAGGCCCAAGCAAACTTCCAAGGGGGCTGACTATAAAGTATTTCAATTTATTATTAATATAATAATTATCATAATCATTTGTACTATTATAGTAAAACAATGTCTAATTTAAACTATAATGTAAAAAACAAAAAAAATCAACTGAAATCATACAGCCTTTTTCACCCTCAAATACTGTTTTTAATTGAAAAACATACAGTTCTTAAAACTTCTGGAATCACAGAGTAAATTTAATAAAATAGATACATTAGCTGAATAGATCAAAGGTCCCAGTTTATGTAAAAAATTAAATAATAAAAAACACAATTCTTCGGTTACAAGGGGTGGGGGGGCATTTGAGTAAAAAAGGTTGAGAACCAATTTAGTAAGTAAAAAAAATAAAAAATAAAAATAAAAAAATTAAGAAAAACTGATGTGTGTGTGTGTGGTCTAGATATTCCCTATGTTGTCAAGACCAATGTCCCCACAAGATCCAAGACAAAATTCAGTCTCCATGAGGGAAACGGCTTATAAATCATACTAAACAATTGTTGTTTTGAAAATGTAAAACATCAGAAAGTTTTCTGTGATGGTTAGGTTTAGGGGTAGGGGATAAAATGTAAAGTTTGTACAGTATAAAAATCACTATGTCTATGGAGTCTCTTCATATAACATAAAAACCCAATGCGTGTGTGTGTGTGTGTGTGTGTACCTGCTGTAACATGAGGCCCTGTTGCTGCTGCAGTAACAGTTGGAGCTGCTGAGGGCTCAGGATCTGCTGCTGGAGAATCTGCTGCATCTGCTGAGGAGTGATGGCCTGAGGAGTTATCATCCCCACTGACACAGACACCTACAGACACACCACATTATTGATCAAACACTAGGTTGTATTAGGACTATCACAAAACCATAAATGTAGTAGTCAATACCAATACCAGTGAAATTTCATGATTCTCAAGACAATACCACAACGAAAAGTAATACGCTGCTTGGCATTTAATATAATTAAAGGAGCATTGCGTAGGTTTTTACTTAAAAAAATCTTTAAGATAGAGTTTTCATTTGTACATGTATGAGCCAACCATGATGTAATAAAAAGAATGGCACCTTGACTGTCCACCACGGTTGCCTCTAGCAGTCTGTAGGCTCAATTGTGTGTGGAGGAGTCGGGCCCGAATCGGCGCGAAAATTCACAAAATGTGACGTCATGCGCGTTCTCGTCTACTTGGGCTTACATCCGTACGGCACGGCAGCCATTATTAGTAAGCAGCGGCAATCGGTATTGTTTTCAAATGGTGTTTTCTTACCTCAAACATTATGCTGGTGAATCTCAATAAGCCGTTAGTGGTTGCTGCGGCAACCCTGGTTGATGTGGTCGTGCTCGTATGAGCGTGTGCGCACCGAGAACGAGCATGAGACTGGCTGCAGTTCCTCTAACGGCCACTGGTGTCAGTAACTGTTAGAAATTGCAGAACCTACGCAATGCTCCTTTAACAACATATGCTGTATATCAAATAAAGCTTCAAGCTTTTCTTATTAAACAGTCTGTAATTAAAAAAGATCCAATAAACAATTCACAAATATATAAAGTAAATAGTACCTGCAGATCTAACAGTATCAAATATTCAAATAAACATTAATAAATTAAAAACAAAAATCAAAAAGTAATCAAATGTGGAAAAAAACTACTTAAAATTATTGCCATAGTCTTAATTATTAGTTATATATTATTACTAATTCAGTGCTGTAAGAATTTGACAAAGAGGCTATGATTAAAATGAGATGTGCTTTTTCTTCCCGTTAGGATTAATGTTGAGTTAATACTTGTTTTTAAATAACTTAAAGATAATACAATTATCCAGCCAAGTGCAGTGAACGGTTGTCTATTTTTCTTCAAGATTGCCAGTAATTAATATGAACATCATCACAGAACCAATATTTATTTTGACGAACACCCAACACCCACGTTACACTCATTTATATTCTCTTAAAACATAAACGACTGCGTTTTTTTACTAATACCAAGGCATTTTAACGTTCATCTGAAAATAATCAGATAGCTTGTGGTGGGTATTGAATTTGGATTCTGTAGAAAGACTATTTAGGTATCTAAATCACGCATGCAAAAGCCTATGCTTGCTTTTCTGTTAAAGTTAACAGCGGTTTGTGAATGTAGATGCTTTAATAATTTTTTTTTATTATTATGAACAGTTTATGCTGGGATGTGTAGGCTGTGGCTAGGTGACAAGTAACTTGAAACTATTTAATGGAACTTTCATGGATTTACTGGGAAAAAAAATCAATACTTCTACCTGGGGGCTTTTGCGGGCGGAAACGGGACAAAACATGAATGTTGTGGGTGGGAGTGGGAGAAGGTAACATTTTTGCGGGAGCGCCGGTCTCTACTTCTAGCAACAGACTGATTGTTTGACAGACAATATGATGAGCTTTAGGATGACAAGAAGACATTTATTATCCTGGTTGAGATTGATTTTATCACGCTGCATACCTTGTGATGTAAAAAAGTAAATCACGAACTCCAAGAACAAAGGACTTTCCACAAACCCAATTTCAATTCTCTTCCCCAAGGATAGTAAACACTTTTAAAACAAGTGAACCGCTAAAAAGAGATACCAGAGTAAGACTCTGCCAGACCTTTCTGTATATTTTATTGTTTAGACATTCAGGGAATAGTTTCCAAGTCCTCTGGGCCTCGACGGTCAACATCAACAAGACCACGTAAACAAATACACAAGCAATTTTGAAAATAACAAGGCTTACAGTCCTCAATAAAATGCAAGGACAAACCCCTGTGCCTACAATTGGAAAAAACATCTCTCACAAACATTCATATCAGTTATCTCAGTTTAATTTGCCCATAAACTGAGGCAAACAACCAGTCAAGATTAAAAAGACAAATACATTATTCATTTGTTGACAGCAGCTCAAACACTGACATTAAAAATGCTACCAACGAAAACAGAAAAACAAAAATACCCACAACAGAGGCGAGCGTTTTCAATGTAAATGCACTGGATTCACAATGAGTTAGTCCATGCATCACTTGGCCTCTAGCAATTACCACATCTCAAGCCAAAACACACACACACACACACACACACACACACACACACACACACTCTCTCACTCTCTCTCTCTGCTTTTAAGATGTTTACAATAAACATAAACAGAATAATTAAAGTCACATTTACGGATTCGTATAAATAATACATACTGGGGTACACAGCAACTGTAAAAACAAAACTCAAGATTGCATTTTAATTAAGTCTGTGAAACACAAACAAACACAAATTTCCAGTAAAGAAGTCTGTGTTCAGTTTCATATAAACATACTTCTGGACTGAGATACTGCAACTATGGGAGAACAATAACAGCTGACTGTTATACTAACAAGTCTTTCTCATACAGTGTGTGTGTGTGTGTGTGTGTGTGTGTGTGTGTGTGTGTGTGTGTGTGTGTGTGTGTGTGTGTGTGTGTGTGTGTGTTTAAGATCATGGCCCAAAATCCTGACAATTGAAGAAACAGTTAATCCAAAAATGTAAGAATTAGACATTATACTCCTATGACTTTCTCATCGATGGAACACAAAAAGAGATAGTATTTAGCAGAATGTTCACCCTGCTCTTTTCCAACTTGCTTCACGTGTGATCAAAAGCCCTTTGTGTCTGATAACAATATATTACATTGATGACAGACCTAGCTTAACATCTTCACACGCCGCAGCGAATGGCAATTGTAAGGAATTTAATGATTCTGGTTCCTTGACTCCATTAATGATTATTATTAGGGCTGGGTTAAAAATACTGGTGTCCTTAACTACTATGTGCTTACATAAAAAAAATAAGTACAGTGTAGTTATTGTGTTGATGTTGCATTACAAAACACTAGTGCTGCTATTGAGGTGGAATACAGGTAAGTTTAAGGACAGGTTTCGTGGTATGGTTAGGTTTAAGGGTGGGTAAAGGGGTAAAGGAAGGGTCAACTGTGTCATTATAGATGTATTTACAGAAATTAATTACAGCTGTAATTACATGCAGGTATTTTTAATATAATAAAATATAAGTACATTGTAAAAACAGGTATGGACACAATACGTGCATTGTATCAAATAATTATTTTAGGCTAAATGTTAGTACATAGTACACATTCTCATTTTGAAGAACAGATAACGATCTTGAATCCCAAGAATCGATCTTTCAGTCTATGCTGTTTTCAGTTAATGATTGAACACAACTTTGTAGCGCCTCCCATCCAATAAAATCACAATAAGCTTTGTTGCTTCTGATATGAAGCACTCTGACAGCTTTCAAATTTAGTCAATTTTAATCAAGCAGTAAATACCATTTTAGTGCTGTTTAATGTGGCATGACAGATCGCTTTTGCCAAATTATGAGCTCATTTGATATTTCAGCACATTGAATGCAATACTTTTAAGAGGTGTTTATAGACTTTAACACAGCACAAGGGTGGCATAAAAATACACAAATATTGATCTAAAAATTATTCTAATTAAAAAAACTAAATATTTTGTAATATATTTGAAGTATATAGCTATTTATTTAAAAAATGTTTTAGAATGTATCTTTAATACATGTTTAATAAATGTTGTCATAAGAGTAATCAGTCTGATTTAGTCTCATGAAAAACAACACAGTAGGCCCTATCAGCTCTTGGTCCGGACATGACTGAAATGAATGACTTGCGGTTCAGTGAGCGAGTCAGATTAATTCAGTAACTGCTACAACTGATTCATGAGTGCTTTCCTAGTTGACTGTTGTTGCATGCAACTAACACATGTTTATTTGTGTAGTTTATTTTTACTGTGATATTTCATATTGCAAGCTCACAAGTCAGCTGAACTATGATTTGTTCTGCCATGGAGTATTGTTTTATAGTGTTCTCGCTTCATCAACAGAAGAATACACATTTAAGAACCACAAATGGAGCCAGTGCTTGGTTCCCAATCCTATATGCTGTTTTTGTATACATGACCACACACTGCAGGCAAAGATTTTCCTTGAAAAATGACTTATTTTGTAAACTACACCGATTCTGTTCCTTTGAACAATTGAACCAGAAATACTGTAACTTAAGTAACTTAAAGTAAACAAAAAAATGCTTTTGCTTGTGAAAGAGCTTCGAGGCCTTCGAGTCTCAACACAGAAATACTTTAAAGCCTAAGAAGAATGTAAGCATGCCAGCATATTAATGTAAATATTCTCTCTCGGGGGCACAGTAAGCACTAATGAGTGTTGTCTCCATGGCAACAGACAAGTCCAAACATTGTTTTGTTGTTGTTATTGTTCTTGCCAGTGTGTCAGAGAACCAACTCCCCATGAGTGAATACATGTCAACAAGCGATCGCTTCTGAAAACACAAGCCATAAATCAACAGGCTTCAGCAGCCCAAAAACAAATAGAGCCTGTTGTTATTCCCCTCCAATACCTTGAACAATTTTGGTGTGGTTCCCCACCCAAAGTAAAAATAACATTCTTTCCTGCACTGTGCATCTGGGTAAATATAAATTGCAAAGGCAAGGGGAAAAAAAACAAGAGGGGAAAAAGGCACAGTTCTGTGAACATAGCCTTTAAAAGACAAAGAGAAGTAATTCAGGGAACAAAATGACAGCCTAAAGATAGTGAGTCACAAAAAAAAGGTCCCAGTGAACATTCAAAGCTTTCAGCCTCATGTCAGATCAGATATTATGGACCCTAGTGGTCATTCACTTAGTTCCCATTCTCTCTTTAAATCTAAAAATAAATAAATAAAAGTTCAGGAACAATTCTGAAACAATGCTATTCTACAATGTCAGCAATTAAATGATACAAAAAAAATTAATCAACAAATTAATACAGCAAACTGCTTTTTGAAATCATGATCTGTAAATTTAAATGTGAGCATACAGAAAATGACAGAGAATTGCAGTAATTTAGAGATTTTAAAAGCAAATTGGTTGGGGAAACTGCAATAAAAGTTTTATATAAATGCACAGTGGTAATAAACAGCTTGAAAAACACCCACAAAACTCAAACAGACTAAAAGAAACAGACATCAAATACCAGAACACACTAAAGCAAACATTATATCTCTTTCCCTCTCCGACTAAACTAGCAAAGCTCGCCTCAATACTCACAGACCTTGATAACTCCATTGGCGGTAAGAACAGAGAGCTGCGCAGAATGCTTGAAGACTAGTCAGAGTGCCAGTTTCCTCCCTACTGTTCTTTCAACTACCCAGCCTCGCTGACCAACCCACCTCCCCCTTCAATAACACTCTCACTAGGATCTCAAATCTAACGCAACCATCCAGTCATGTGGTTCGGGCTGGTAACCCCACCCCTTACACTTGCCATAGTGGCACGTTGACTTGAACTATTGACTATCTGAACCCTAGTTCCACCTCTTGCATTCACATGAGACTCATGTAATAAGCATTACATTCATGATGAATAAATAAAGGCAGCTGTGAACTGGGTGGCATATAGCGTGTTTGTTTGTGGCTAAACTCTACAGCTGTCTAATTCTCCTCAGTAGTACAGCCTTATCTGTTAACTGACAAGACAGAAAATACTCGTTTTACAATAGGCTACAAAGACAATAAAGAGGACGTGTAATCTTCCATCATAAAAATATGTAATAATAAAACACCCTTCATTGCACCATCTGTTTATGATCTGTTGAAGGCAGCATAAACAAGTCGGTTTGTGTAATAGTGTAAACAGCAAGGTTCTCTGGAGGTGTGTGTGCTGCGGGTGGAGGAGGGCACGGCTCTACCTGTGTGTCGGTCTCCTTTTCCGTGCTCTTGGGGGACTTTTCACCACTCGCTCGCTGCTGCTGCTGCTGCTGCTGCTGTTGTTGAGCAACTTGTAGTGCCTGAAAAAAACAATAACAAGTTTCTGATTGGTTTCTGAGCAGCTCTGCTCTCCCAGGATCACTCACATTGTTTTCAAGAAGCACGGATGCAAAGGCAACATATTTCGTAGTTAAGGTTTTTTTTAATGAAAGTGAATTACCCGTCAAACTATTAAAAAGCTTGTTCATCCAAAAAATAAAAATTCTATCATCATTTACTCACCATCTTGTGGAGCACAAAATATATGCAACTGTTCAAAAGTTATTAATGCTTTTATTCAGCAAGGATGCATTAAACTATATATGCATGTGGTATATGCATTAACCAAAACTGTATGGAAAGTCATACATGTTTGGAATGACGTGACGGTCGGTGAGCAAATTATGAGAGAATTTTCATTTTTAGGTAAACTATACCTTTAAGGAGAGCTCCACTGGAAATATCCAAGCGATAAAATGATGCTTTATTATTGCACGTGGACCACAGCCATAAAATCTTGACAAGCCCTCACAGAAAAAAATAATGTGATGATTGCACAATATTTTTATTTTATAATAACCTGTGAACATCTGCTTATTACAGTCACACACTGCGCGCATTGCACAAAGTGCAGAGGGTTCAACCTTTGACTATTAACAGCCGCAGCAGTCCCTTGGTGATTGGATCCTATCATACATTCCTCTGAAGACTATCACATGGTAACATTTGTAAAAACATTAGCATAATTCTTTGCATGAGACGATCTAAACCAGCTCTTTTATTTAAACCAGAACATTATACGCCTTCTGAAATGGAAAAAACAGTTGTCAGGAAACGGTAACAAAGTAAATACATCAGCTGTGCCAAAGCAATGAGAGGTCTCCAAAAGTTGATGAAAGGATGTCTCTCTCACTCTCTGTTGCTTTTGTCTTATTTTCCATTGTGAGGCCCTCTAGATAGAAATCAAGGAAAGAGAAATGCAAATAATGAACGCGAACAATGTCCACAGCGGTGGGACCGTCCTCTCGGATCTGACCTCTTACACCTCTGTAGGGTCAAACATCTGGCCCTGTGGAACTCCCCTTTACAAAAAGAAGGGTGGAGAGATGAGCAAACGGATATGGGAGACTTCAATAGAGTGTGAAAAGAAAAGGGAAAGCAGACAGATCATGACACAGTAATCCTTGGGAGATGAAAACAACATGGGAAAGCATTTACAGGAGCTTTTTAGAGCCTTCTCTCATTGTTTAAACACAGGACGGTGCCCTGAACCCACAGCTGTCTGGCCTATACTCCAGAGGTGACATCATACATCTGGAATCTGAACATGGGGCATTGAAGAGATGTGTGGGTGCTCTCAGCATGAATCTGCTGCACTTAGTCACTGTTGTCACAATTTCATCATGTGCACATCCACTTTGCGCACACACATATGTAGAGATAAAAGCATGCACGATTTTTAATGACAATGACTATTTTTGAAAGACAGAACTGAAAGCACTGAGCCTCCGATTCACATAAGGCACGTCAATGATTTAAATGATTTAACACGGGTGTGTCTCAAAATTGCTCAATTTTTCTAACAAGCAACAAAGCTATTGTGTAACAAATGTTGACATACCTATAAAAACTTCATTGCTTTGAGAAAGCATTTCCTGGAACGTTTTCAACATGTCAGTCTCATGTAGGGCTTGGTATCGGCACAGATTTCACAATTCGTTTCCGGCTCAATTACAATTTTGATTCAATATCGATTCATTTGTGCCTTATGGCAATGCATAAAGGTGGATTGTGACTTTATTTCCATAGTTTAAAAGGAGCAAGTTTTTGTTATCAAATACTCGATATCTAATACTTGATATCTAAATGTTTGACTTAATTTTACCATACTGGAATCAAAACTGGGAATCGATAAGAATCAGAATCAATAAGCAGAATCGAAATCGCTAAAATTCAAACGATACTCCTAACCCGCATTTAAAGGGGTGGTATAATGCCCTTTTCACAAGATGTAAAATAAGTCTTTGATGAAGCAAAAACGCACCCTTTTGTGTCTGTTCTGTTAAATGCAAATGAGCTGCTGCTCCCGGCACAGAGGGCGGAGCTTCAACAGCTTGCACTCACACAGACATTCACTGAAAATTTCAAAAACTTTTAGACTTATGTTCAAACCGGATTCAGACAATGATGGAGAGACTCAAGAAGAGGTGACAACATGTAGAAGCAACAGGACGTTTCTGAATGGTTAGTTGATGAATGTATGTAGCTTATGTGTAGTTATCTTCTAGTCATTGATTAGCATATTCTGTCTTGATAAGCTATAAATCATTTTTCGGGGGCGGGGTTTATGTAAATTTTAGGGTTAATGATGTCACTAACCCGGGAGGAAGCTTGTGTAGTCCCAACCAGCCGTTTGTTGCAGTCCTTAAAAAGCGATTTATTTAAAAGCAAATATCTCCCTTTGCTTTGAACTTTGAGCGTTGTAACTTTGCAGATATTGTTTATGCTCAAACAGCAACATTACACACTAACTAAAGTTAAAAAAGTGAAATCATAATCAACCACCCGTTTAAAATTCCATAAGGGATTTTCCTGTCAGATGAAGTACCAACTATGTCATGTTATCAAAATATAGCCTGAACACACATGAAGTTACTTTTGATATTCTCTGATATCATCCATTGAACTATGTAATCAAAAACATTACACTTTAAACCATTTTTAATCACTCTATTTATTTGATGTGCTCCATGTATGCATGTTGATCAATGTTTATATGTGAATAAAAGCCTAAATGAAATCTGTTCATATAAAGTGATTGTGTCTCTACAGAAGACTTGAGCTGCAGCCGAAATCCAATACTTCCCTACTATATAGCATGCGAAAAACAGTACGCTAAAAGAGTAGTATGTCCGAATACAAAGTATTCTGAAAAACAGCAGGTGAAAAGTCCACGGATGCCCTACTACTATTCCGAACAGCGCATTTGATGGACACTCCATGAGACTACAGGAGAATGGCATTGAAGCGACACAACTGTCAACAAATTTCATTCACGCTACCCATATTCATACTATATAAAAAAATAATTCAAATGTAGTAGCTATGCGATTTCAGACGCAGTTGAATTATTCTGCTCGATTTACAGTATATAGATTTTTTTGTTTTTACTTTTTTGAGGCTTGAACATTTTGATGGATGGACTTTCAATGGATGAACAAAAAAGACAATATTAAAATGATCTTGTGTGTTCTTAAGATGAACGAAAGTCTTATGAGTTTGGAATGACATGAGGTTGAGTAATGGCATGAGGTTGAGTAAATGACACAATTGTGCTTTTTGAGCGAACTAGGCTATCCCTTTAAAATACTAGGTAAATAAAACAAAAATACAGAAAAGGAGATGACAGCATGTCTCCTCTTCAAAAACTGTTTAGGTGGTTTAGTGGTATGAATCACATGCTAAAAGTGGAAGGTCACGTGTCCATGTCCCACAGTATTATTGCAATATTATTTAACATATTAGGTTAATTATTAAATTAAAGGAACACTTTACCTCTGGAAAGATGAATGTGTATTTAAAATAGGTCATTTATGTAGAAGAAATGTGAAATTATTTTTGAATTTGAAGCTTTCTAGACTGAGAAAAGCCAGAAAATTTATTTTTGGCTTATGTGGATGAAAAACAACAGCTCCCAGAATGCACTTGCTTCGCTGCCCTAGGAGGCCACTCCTAAGCCACGCCTACCGGTAAGAGAGGGCAGTTGACAACAACAAAGCTAAGCTACTAGCGAGTCTCCGTGATGAGTTTGCCCTGGATTTCGAGATCGCCCAAAATGTCCGGGATTCGGCTTTTGCGTTCTACAGTCGCCATTCATCATGTTTACTGTGGCGAGCAGGACGAGGCTGACGGCCGCGGGAGAACGGCGCGAGGCCGGTGGTGTCATTACTGAGACGCGCTGGTCTCGTATCTCTCACGGAGGAGCGGGAATTTTATTAGCAATGTTAAAACGCACATCAACCGATCACTTGTTTAGCGTTCGTGTAAACACTACATTCAGATTCACCAATCGGAATGAATTCAGCTAGATTGAAACAAAAGGTGTGCATGTAAACAATGAATGGCGACCGCAGAAAGCAAAAGCCGAATCCCGGACATTTTGGACGATCTCGACGGCTGGACATGTCCGGGAAAAAGAGGATGGCATTGGAAATCAAACGCACTGGCACTGATCTGTGATAGGTCTGTTAGCGCATTAGCTCCAACCCCCTATGGGCGGGTTTGAAAGGGTGGGAACTAGTGCTTGTAGTCTCAACAGAAATACACCCCTCTTACACTTCCTCCGACAATGACGCAAAATGACGATCTTTGCGTCATTGTGGGAGGAAGTGTTAAGAGGTAAATACAGATTTCTCCCGTCTCAGGGGAGAAATTGCATTCAATAGTATGACTGGGTTTCTAACAATGCAAAGCTTAATGCAAATGGGTGGAGTGTTCCTTTAAGTATCAATTGGTTACACTGACTTGATGAACCTGTACTATACAGCGCTATTCACAATAAACTTCAGTTGAGGAGCACACAGGGAATTGAAAAGATACCAGAGTTAACATGACCTGCAAGGACAATTCATCTCAAGTATGAACAGTCACAACGCTTAGAATGAGTGCAAAAAAAAAACGGCACCAGAAGCGTTACTAGAAGCACAGTCTGCATTGCAGACTGGAAAAGATCTACAGGACGAGAGGAGCACTACAAAATAAGGGATTCATATTAAACTGTATAAATAATCCGAAAATGTGTACCTAGCTCTAGTTCCAAGTCACAAAAGAAACTTGTAGCTAATGTATTTTCAGTTAGCTTTAGGTCCTTACCTGTGTTTGAAGCGTCTGGGCTGTGGATGATGGGGATGAAGACGTTTCTCTGGTTACCCTCTTCTCGCTCTCTGAGCTCTGACCTTCCTGCCCAATTGGACTGCTATTGGTTGTTTGATCGGTCTTGGACTCCTGCATGTCGATACGACAACCTTAAATACAGGAGGAGAAAAATAAGATAAGCTGCCAGCAAAACAAATTTCTTCTGACATATGCTTTGGAAAGACTTTTCCTTTCTTTTATTTCCTTCTCCCCCACACAAGCCTACAGACTAGATCATGACAAAACATGCACTTTGCCAGCAGAGCTGACATCGAAACACAAACATTTGTGTTTGTACTGTACACAAATATGATAATGCATTATAAACAAAGAGTTCTGAGAATGAAGCATTTGATGCCTACAGACATGTTAACGCAAATAACTGATGATTGCTCACTAAGGCGAATCTTATATTGTGCTGCTGGGACTGAATTAAGCTTTTACTAGAAGAAATAACCATGCGCATTTAAAGATAAAAAGTTTGCATTGTAGCAAGATCAGAAAGACATCATAGGACTATATGAGCAGAATGGAAAACTTTTCTTATATGCACCTTGTCTTTGATAAGGGGCCTTTTGAAGGACTGAAATCAGAAAAAATATCCGTTTTGACCTTGACGATCAATATCCTGCATCTTTCTCCTTAAAGTCGACAAACATCTGTGTGAAACAGCCTGATCTCATCAGTGTGTTTACAAAAAACTGACACGAACAAAGACAACATTCTTCTCAGCCTGATACAATCAGCAAAGAGAAAGGCTCGATTTCTGACAGTACTTCACTTTCAGTATCATATGCAGATGTTAGTTTAGTAACTTGGGCTGTGTTAATTATTGTGATCAATTATGATAACGCAATTAATTGTGCCACATGACTAGGGTTGGGAATAGAAAATCGATTCAAACTTGTTCTAAAATTAAAATTTCGATTCCTGTGTGCGTATTTTAATGTGATTTTTCTGATGGCCGAGAGAGCTCAATGCGCTGCAACTGAAGAAAACATGCAAATAGAAAAACACCCACAAATTAAGAAAACATCTTCATCAGTTTCATCACTTGTGTGCTCCAAATACTCACAACACGCTGCAAGAGTTCACAACACAACCAAATACAGAAACACGCTGCAAATAGCACTGACCGCAACGGAAATGCTTCCAGGGGATCCCAAAAAGTGACGAACTCGGCTGGGACGTGCTTATTGCTCGTGATCATCCCTATGCCCTGCTCCCTTCAAAGGGAAGAGCCCTTGAAGTGGGACTTTGGAGTGAGCAGGGCACTTGTGTACATTATGTAGCCGTTTGGAACGCACTTGACGAAGGGAGCAACGAAAGACAATGTAATTTCCTAATTATTTTCACCTGGGATGTTCCCATGACAGCTCTTTTTTTTCTCATTTGTATTCTGATGACGTATACAAAGTTATGTCATAAACATGTCATCTCTATATGTTTTGAAAAAAAAAAAGTAGCCTTTGAGCTATAAGCACGTCCCAGCCGGGTTCATCACTTATTGGGGTCCCCTGGAAACATTTCTGTTCAGTGCTATTTGCAGCGCGTTGAGCTCTCTCGGCCACTGTAGATTTTAAACCATTCAAGCACAAGACGACACTAAAGAGAACTCAATTCTGCACTCGCACACTGTTTTCTGGGTGTTTGGTGTTTTAAGCCCCCAACGGCGCCTTCCAGGCAGCGAGGGGATGGGTGGGTTTAAGGTTGAGGGTAGGGTTAGCTGCCTCTAAGGAGCCATTGGGGGCTTAAAACACCATCGAGCCTGTTTTCTGTGCTGGGCACATCCACAGCACATGCACAAATACTGAAGTTCTCTTTCACGTCTTCTTGCGCTTGAAAGAACAAATACACAGAAAAAAATTGTGTCAAAATATCCTCGCAAACACAATAAGTTATGTCTTAATTGAAACAGTTCACGTTCAAAAAGGTATGCGTAACAATATATTGGAATTCGTGCATTGGGTCTTACAGCAGGCTAATAAACCTGACTGTCTTTAATAATGTTGTTTTCTTTCTTTTTTTTTCAATCATATCCCAATATATATATGATAAAACTAATAATATTGAATATAAATCATATAAAATATATATTGACAATATAACATTTTCTGAAGTCACTATTTACCTTTGAATAATCTCTTTTTTTTGTCTTTGAGGGAAAATATTGACATTGAGATTAATTGCGATTAATCAACCAGCATATTGTACGTTATTTGAATAAAAAATGTATCAATTCAAAGCACTATTGATGAAAAGCAAAAAGTTAAAAGTATTACTTTTTCAGCAAACACAACTGCAAGGGACAGGTTCTTATGAATATTGGTATAACCTGTCTGCCTTCCTTCCACGAAGCTTAAAAATAACCATTTAAGACAATGCAACTGCGTGGGCTACGTACTGTTGAAAAACTGGTGCTAAAGGTTCTCTTTTTATCCAATCCTCATGATGGCGAGAAACCAGCCCAGTCCACTTGTTTAAAGGTGAACTAGTCATACGAAAGCTGAAGTTATAAGAACACAGATCATAACTTCATAAAAACGAATTTCTTTCAACCCCAAGCGCTTCATATAGCTCTGCTTTGGCAGGTTGCACATTTTCTCTGGTTCGTACATAGTTAAACGCTCTCCCACACAAGCAGGGGCCGATATTTGTTAAATAACTGATTGCCACCATGACTACAGTAAACACTGGGGCCCTGGGTTTGGTGTTTATTAACAAACACATCTTCCTTCTGGAGCAATTTAACATTAACCAGGTGGTACGATCTGCAGATCTGGCAGGTGCCATAATACACAGGGAGGGCCTTATGTAAACAGTTGGGAAGGGCGGGGGAACGGCTCAAAAAGCAACACAGCTAGAGTAAACAGCGAAGAAAATCTCTAGACAAACAAGCAACCCCTCTCCTGACATGAATGTGAACCAGAACAGAGCTCGTGGGATTTGAGTGCTTGTTATTTAGTGCCGCTAACACAGCCGCTGCCTGTTTCGGCTGGCAGACACTGTGTTGCACTTTCACTGGCGAAGGACGCGTTTCAGATTGGTGTGAGGTTGTGTATGGTGTTGAGGTCCATAAAATAATTAGCACTGAAGTTATGGACTAAACATGTCCATAATACATGGAATATGGAGCAATACTCTTTTTCCCAGTGTAAAAAAGAGGTGATCCAAAGTATTAAAGCTTAAATAAATGTTCCCCAAGAGGTGGAGTCACTACAGCAAAATCACAATGTGCTTTGTGTGAACTACTTTGTCACTCATTTAAATTAGGATTATCTAACAAAACATCCTAATTGACTCAACGGTTGATGCATTGTGCATTGTAAACTAAAACACAACACTTTTTTTAGGCAAGATCCAAAGTGTCTGCAACCCCTTTAACCTTTGAATATATCCCTAACTTTTAGTGCCTTATTCATTTTCTAAAACTGTCACTACATTACATTGTAATTCCAAATAAAAATTCTGTCAAAATTTGCCCCAGTTTCTAAATGCATGTTATTGATTTTACTGTGAATAATTCATAATTGCATACATTTTTTTTTCCATCCAATCAACAACCGAAAGACATAACCAAGTCCCACCTAATTTTTTTTAAATTTCAATATTCCATTTTACTTGGATCACAATATAGAACAAAAGATCAGTTGTTACTTCTGTTTCTTGGCGACAAAGCATTTCATTAAGCAATTTGTTACACTGAATTGACCAATCAGCATCCAGGACCGGAATTACTAGGGGTGTAACGTGACAGAAGTCGCGGTTCTGTACGTACCTAGGTTTTGGGGTCACGGTTTGATACGAGTTCGGTACAGCATTAATAGCAACAAATCCCCAATGCTAGTTTTTTTTTCCCATTTATTTTTGAACAGACAGTAGTGCAAATTACAGCTTGTTCCACCTAGCGGCATTAGTCCCCCCTGAGGTAGTTGATACAGTACAGGCTCTTTTAGAGTATCAAGCACTAAGCAGTAAAGAGAGTGTGCTCTTGCATAGATCATATTTTGTTGTAGGGCTGATAAAAAACAAAAAGGTATTTGGTCACTATCAGCTACAAAACTGAAAAGCATCTTGTGTCATAAAAGTACAAAATAAATAGAATAATGAAAAATAAAAGTTTTCTTTGCGCGTGCGAGTTCATTAACATTTGGTGCACAAAGTTCAATAAGAAATCACGGAAAGATGAGAGAGTAGGAGAAAAACTGCCATCTACATCTGAGTCTACTTCACCTTTCCACGAGGAGACAGAGAGTGAAGCAGGACACGCATATTTCATCACTGCACTTCCATCACACAAATCGGCACAATGCCAAATGATTTTGTCTCATCATATCAGTGGAAACAACTTAAAATACTCTGTCATTTATGGTCATACAGAAAAGAGTAACACATCATTCGAAACTGTAAAGTGTCTGTTTTTATTTGTGTATACTCAATAAAAACAAAACATTGTGCTTTTGAAAAATAAAGAAAACAAACAAGATGCCGCTTTCTGTCGTCTCGGTTTCCTTTCCGTGAAGTTAGTGGAGTGCGTCACAAAAATGAATCGAAACTCAAGAGTATAGTAGGGGTGGGAATCACAGGGTACCTCACGATACGATAATATCACAATTCAGCGTTAGTCGATATATTGCTAGACAATCTTATAATGATACGATATGTGTCTAATAGTGATGCGCGGGTCGGCTTTTTTTCCAACCCGCGGGTCCCGTAATGAAACATAGTAGGGGTGGGAATCACAGGGTACCTCACGATACGATAACGATAATATCACAATTCAGCGTTAGTCGATATATTGCTAGACAATCTTATAATGATACGATATGTGTCTAACTATGAAAACAAAATGCCTATGAAAAGGTTGAGTGCAGGTTCTCTATTCTCAGTGTTTAACAGTGTTGTCAAACGTACCGACAATTTTAAAAATGTGACACCAGAATTTCCTCCTAGCATTTTGAGCGCTATTGAGTGGATTGTTAAACACCTCTCTTGCTTAGGGTTGGTGCATTGATCGTCTCTTCGTTCTTCTGCTCTTTTTCCTGTTGTGACGGTTAGCAAACAGTGTTGCATTACCAGTGTTGCAGAAGGGATTGGAGTGTGGATCACCTGTGAATATGTGTATTCGTTGTCTGATGAATAACCGTGACATCAGTACGGTGACGGTTCAGGACGAATACATGTAGAACTACTATCCATTTATAAAAACAAAAAAAAAGTCAATTGCAGTAAAATGTATGCAGGAAGCACTTCACTGATCACAGAGGAGGAAATCTGGAGCAAGACGGCATCCAACGCTGATTGCACAAATATCCTGCTTCACGAAACTCAGAGAACATTATGGTGCATGAAACATGTCAAATATGTACTGAAACATGCAGTGTACATAATGAGTGCATTACAATGTAATGCAACCTGTCCACAAGTGTGGGAAAAAAAACATGAATCTCTGAGTTACTGTGTTATTCTGTCATAGGCTGCCAACAGGCATGTTTGCTGTAAATAGATGAAAATGCCAATCTAAACCAGTATTGGCCTGTTTGACTGTTTAAAAGAAACACTAATGGACGTTTGTTTGGGTTTAACGTTCTTACATTGTCAGAAACATGAAAGAGAACAAAAGCTTGTCAACAGTGTAACTGCTGAAGAATGTTTTCTGTTTATTTGACTTACACTGGCATCTGTATATTTGTACAGATGATAGGCCTTCATCTCATGAACGTTCCTCTGCATTCCTAATGCCTCATTTTCCCATAGACACAAACACAAGCTGACAAGCAACACGAACATGAAGATTTTAGGGGAGAGGTGAAGCCTCGAAGGACTTCAACAGTCAGGAAGGGAAAACATACACCAACCTGAAGGAATGCCTTTGAAGTCTCAATGAGGAGATATTGATACATAACACAAAAAGGGAGGAAAGCAAAGCCATAAACACACACTCTCAAGCTCTCAGCATAATATCAGGAGTTAGATTGTGAGGTGCTTCATATGACGTGGCATCAAGATGTGGCTCTTAAAATGAATTAGAGTAATAAAATTAGCAAGAACATCAACAAAAAAGGTTGTTTGTTGTGCAATTACAACTAGGTCCGAGGATGATGGGGGTTATTACCCATAATGCAATTGAACATTCAACTGGACAATTAATATGCCCAGGCGCAGTAGACCAAATAATTACATAAAGAAAACAAATTCATCAGACTCATTCTACCTATTAATTCTCCATTATAGCAAGTATCTGTTTTTTTCCGGCTCAAAAATAAAAACCAGTTCATCGACAGACAGCCTCGGGCTATTCTGTTACAGAAAATTACACTGAACATGAAGCGCATGTTCACTGTTACACTGAAACAAGCCAACACCTTGTGCATAATCTAGAAATTAATCAATCACTCGATAAATAGATGTTTAAAAAGGGGCACGATATGTGGAGGAAAAAGAGCTTGTATTACGTATGTTGGGAGAAAAAAAGTTCAGGAAAAGAAAAAATATTTGGCTAGGTAGGTATACATTTGGCTAATTATTCACAATATGATATTTTTACTTCTTCCGCCAGATGCAGCATGATTGACATGCCACCATCAGACTGTACTGTACTAACTACAGTAGACAACATTTGAAGTGGATCAAAAAAGTTCAAAGTTGTCCTAAGACAAGAACGGGTATTGTTCAAAATTCATGTATAACTTTGATGAAAGGTTTTGATCCACTTCAAATGTTGACTACTGTATATGCTCCATATAAGAGTCTATATGGACTCAAAAGGCACAAGTCTACACAATCTTTACAAATACTTTAGCCTCAAATTTCATTCAGAATAAGTATCTATTATTTCACAGATCTTTGTAAACCATGTGTATCCTTCACCACATTTGCACACTCACTCTCTCTCTCTCTCACACACACACACACACACACACGCGCGCGCTGGATCATGTGATCAGAGGGAATATGGTGGTGAAGTTGAATCAAGTATCCTTTAATACGTTCCACCAATGCTTGTTAACTTACACTTATCTCTTTCCCCGCCATTGACTGAATTTTCCAGCTATCCGTGTTTTCACTGTAATATGGTAGGGGCCACTATTATGCATCTTCTGAAATAGCACAGAATCTCTGGACACAAAAACCAGCGAAGCAAAGAGATGTGTTTGTGTAAGAAAAATATCTATATTTAAAACTTAAAAAACTAAAATAACTAGCTTCCGACAGACGGTCGTATGCATCGATTTATGGCAAAAGAGGAGGCCTAACCTCTGACCCGACGCATGAAGTATTGACGAAGAGCAGAGGATAGAGCAAAACAAAACACTGGTCATGAATTAGAAGTCTAAAGCAAGAAGTTTTAAAGATAAAGAAGAGAAGAGGAGCTTGAGTTTGTTGCCCAGCCCTATTTGTTTGAACCATGAGAGGCATCAAAGTTTACGCTACTCTACATCCTATGTCATTCATCGCGTCAGGGGTTACTCTTTTGGTGTAAGTTGACTTGAGTAGGGCCGTCTGCCAACTTTTTTTAGTTGAATTTTTTTTTAAATATGGATATTTTTCTTACAAAAACACATTGCTTTGCTTCAGAAGGCATTTATTTATTACTTGGATGCACTTTTTTGGGCTTCAAAATCGGTACCGCCATTCACTACTATTATAAAGCTTGGAAGAGCCAGGATATTTTTAAATAAAACTCCAATTGTGTTCGTCTGAAAGAAGATAGTCATATACGCATGAGGGTGAGTAAATCATGGGATAATCTTCATTTTTGGGTGAACTATCCCTTTAAACAGCATATAAATCAAAAGTGCCTAAGTTTACTGAATGAAATGTCAAACCCACAAAGAGGTATAGGACTGTGAAGCTTTGGGGGTGTTGATGGACTCGATCTACTCCATCTGTGTTTTGATTATCGTTCTGAATCCTATCCGGAAGTACTCTTTGAAAAAAAACTATTTTCTATATTTTTTACACTATATTTTTTTGTTTAAAAGTTCTGTTCTTTCTTTTGATATATTGCATGTTCATATTTTCATACAACAAAATATTCTAGGGTCCGTTAAATTGTGAAAATGATCAAAAATGCTGGCTGGAAACTTTCTAAAATTTTTGAATTTAGATACATTTAGAAGCTTTTTAATGACTATGGATGTCCCAGTGATTCAATTTAGGCAACCAGATCAACATTAGAATAACATAGGCCTACTGATCATATTCTTACATTTCATCATGTTGAGCTATATAACATTGATTAGTTTTATGTACATTTGCTCACCTGTCTAATAAAGTACATGCAAGAGTGGCGTCTCTGTCAAGTCGAAGTTAGTCGTGGAAGCTCTCGGCATCTCGAAAACGCCACGCTGATATTGATCCTCGTTTTAGTTCTCCACAGTTCTCTCGTTTTAGTTCTCACAACAACGTGAGCATGCCGTTAGACGTAACGCAGTTGTCCACGTCTGTCGCCATGGTTACTATGGCAGTGCGAGCGGAAACCAGGGATAATATTACGTCATTGACAGGCCACAAGTGAACAGAATTTACAAGATGAATAAGGGCGTGCTCATACACATGTAGATCTGTTCGCTTGGTTCGTCTGGTCCGGACCAACACCAATTTTTGTCCTGGTTCGCTTAGCGTTCACATTGGAATTTTAACACCGAACCTAAAGGCATAGGGATATGTTCACTACCTGATTAGTTGGATTTTATTAGGTATATTTCACGACAGAACTTGCCGAACATCCAAAACAATGCTGTGTACTGGGCTAACTGCGCTCGCTGTATGTGCCTACATACGATGGTATTTCGACCAGCTGAGAACTTGTGAAGAGATTATAAAATGTGTAAAGGAATCAAAACAGCGGCAGAAATTCCTCCGTCACACAAACAAACAAAGATCTGCTGCGAGGAGACGTGGTTCTGACGCCTGTCCTGAACTGTGATGGGACACATCGTGATTTTGATGAGAAAAAAACAGGTATGCTTGAGCATTCTGTCCTTCTTAGGGTCACATCTTGTGACATCATGTCCCGTTTTTGGTTCGTTTGGAAGCGGACCGAGACCCATCTCGGATGGCCGCGTTCACACTTATTCAAACGAACCACACAAACGCTAGAGCAACCACACCAGGGTTCGTTTAATCGAACCAAACATGTGAGTGAACACACCCTAAAAGCCACTCAAGAAGGTGCTTACTAACAGAACAACCAGAATGTTTAACAAGACATCCGTATTCCATGAACTTTATGAAGCAATCAATCATTTACCTTTAACCTGTACAAAACTTATTTTTGGAAGGCTAATTTCAAACACTAACACTCATGAGAGTTGCGATTTATGACAATTGTGTATGCTCTCACTCCATTCACATCAGACACTTTATTACGGCTGAAATGGTCTAAAAATTATTGAACAGCAAATTATCTCTAGACGGCTAAAAATGAGCATCAAGAGTTCATTCAACCAAATTTTGGCAGCAGGGCGAGGCTGATAGGAACAGTTGCCAAAAAGAAGGGGCTAATGGGACTATGGAGTAGGCTATAGCATGGTGTCTGGATGCATGGGTCTATTTTTAGAGAGGTTTCTGAGATAATGGAAGAGGCAGCCCTCATAGAATATCACATTTCATAGCCGGGTTACGAACACATGACAAATTGTGCAGATACACAAAACCACACTGTACGGATACAAGCCGGGTAAAAGATAGGCAGGCTGCATAAGTGAAATTACAGGACTAGACAATATTATCTTGGAGATGTGTGACAGGCTTAGTGCAGAGAGCAGTTTGCTTTAGTGCCTGCTTTTCATTCAGGTGTACTACTATGTAAATACACTTTACTGAGATGGAAATGATGTGGTTTCTACAGAGAGACTGAACATCAAGGGTGATGAATGCTTGTCAAGCATTAGGCAAGATTTTGAGTCCATTTAAGTTTTTAAACTTCACAAATAGAGTGTGCAGATTACAAAAGCCAAGGCTGAAAAGCACATTTTGTTGCCAAGGACATAAGATGAGCAAATAGGACTGTAGCTTGTTATTTTTGTCCTTTTGCTTTTTAATACATTGTATTGTCGGGGTTTTAGATTTTAAAATTGAACAATATTGGGGGATGTACCAATATTAAACATCTGGCCAAAACTGATAATCCAATAATTAGTATTTCAAGTTATGGTGGATAACCAATTTTACAATTTTATACTATTTTGTCCAAAAATGTTACCATTCATTAGTAAGACATGCAAAGACGCATTGAATTGATCAAAAGTGATGTTAAAAAGATTTATTTAATATAAATAAATATTTTAGATAAATGCTATTCTTTAGGTCTATGTGGCCTCCGCTGACACTGACAAAAAAACAAACATTCATCTGCTTTATGTGGTGTTGAACATGAAAAGTGAAGCACGGTCTCTGTTCATCTGTTCTTTTCTTAAATAAATAAAATGCATAATATAGCCTATATGCTTGTCCTGTAAGTTCATGATTAAAAATGAAAATGTGAACGAAAACAAAAAGCTATTAAAAGTCTTATTATCTTTCAAATATGAACATTTTATTGATTGGTAATAATAGATTATGACGATTCGATTTTTCAATTATGACGATAAATTAATAAATAAACAGAGGGCCTTCTGTGTGAACGCAAACACGTCCCGGGATTGATGCCAGGATCGAGATGGGGACCTAGTAACATTGCCGGGATCAGTCCCCGAACGCGCCTGTGTGAACAAAAGCCAGGACCAATGCCGTAAGGGGTGTGTCGTAGTGATGACGCACGTGCCATCGCACGGGCCTTTCTACAACCTATGCTACAGCATATGTGGAACTAGCTCAATCAAATGATCCCGGGACACATTATCCATGTATTTTCCGGAATCTCTGTGTGAAATGGGCTAAACAGTCTTTTCATATTATGTATATTTATTTTTTTGTGATCCGACATCTCAGTAGCTGCGTTTACATGGACACTTATAATCGGATTGACGGCTCAATCGGACTAAAAAACCCTAATCGATCCGATCGAGAGAACATGTAAACACTTGATTGGATTGAAAACCGAAACTGAAAGGACTGCGCATGTGCGATGACGTTAAATAGCGTAATGACGTATGACGCGCGGAACGAGCTGTTCTTCCTGTTGAATAAAGTGTCATATTAATAAGTTTAAGTTCTAAAATTCTCATTTCACTCGCGCGTCTGTGAAGTGAAGCAGGACAACATCCCACCAGTGCTTGTTTTGGATTTTCATCCACAGACGTCTGGTTTTGGCCGCGGGGAGGGGCATTTTTACTGCGTGATCAATAAGCAGCACGGCAAAATGGTTAATATGCTCTAAATTATGACCAGAGACGAATTAATATTACGTCTGCCGTTTAAAACAAATAAAGAACCAATAGAGGAGAATATTTATGCGCGAAAAGTGGGAAACTCTGTATATTCGTGCAGTGTGCGCATGTCAAAACATCAGATCCGATTTGAAACTTGTGACATATAAACGCGCACATCAATCCGATTACTTTATTTATCATTCATGTAAACACCCTGTTCGGATTCATCAATCGTATTGATTTCATTCCGATTGTGTCCATGTAAACGTAGCTAGTGTTAAAGCTACTTGTCTGTTGGCCTGATAATGTTTGCACTGATATTTCTCTCTAGTTTGCTGTATATTTATTAATTCATTTGTTTATCATTTATATTCATATACTACATTCTAAAATTCTTTATTCGAATATGCTTCAAATAAAGAATGAATAAATTACACTGTTACACCAGTAGGTGGCGACATATGACAATCAAAATGTACAAATGTAGTCACTGAAGTATTCATTCAAGTGATTTGTTTAAAGTCCAGTAATTAAACACAGGGTTCTCAAGTTTTATCAAAAGCTTGGAGTGAGATCACATGCGGTTAGGGGAGGAGCCCTAATGGAGGCCCGCCCCTGCCCCCCAATTTTATCCATTGTTCATAATTAACCAGCACAAATTGAAATTATAACAATTGGCAAATCTGATAAATGACAGAGCAATTCATCACATCAAATATACTCTTTAATGTTATATTTCAAAATTACAAATATACAAAAATTACAAAAATATAACGAAGTGCTCCAAACAGTTTGGAAAAACAAATCTTTTTGCATTTTGAATGTGTCTACTCGAAATGGTATAATGATTTATTGTGTGGTGGGATATTGTGAACAAATGACAGAGTATTAAGGTGTGTGTGTGTGTGTGTGTGTGTGTGTACACAAGAGTACACACTCCAGCTTATGAAATGTGTTTTGTGTTGTAAGTGTTTGTTGCACATTTTGATGCCTTGATAACATTTATATATTTAATGTTCTAGTCTAAAAATGTTAGACAAGCTTTCTTTCTTCCAACTTACCTTCTCCATCACGACGTGTGTTCGCGCGATGTTGTTGGTTACTTAGTAACGAACGTACGGTGGCCGAGAATTTTCCGTCAACTTCCGTGTGTTCGCGCATCTATGTTGCCTAGTAACAAACGCAATCTGGCCGAGATACGTGCTGGCGGCAGGAAACTTCACTTTGTGTGCCTGCGCCTCGTATACAACGTTATATATAAAGCTTGCAGGACAACTTGGTTGGCATTGCTTTTTTAGCGTGAGAAATACACGGTGTGAGCGTGTGAACTGGTTGAATTGCGTGTGTCTCACGGCCAATGCGTGAGACTTGAGAACCCTGGAAACAAGTGGTCTTTATGAGTGAATAGACATGTGCCGATATACGGTATGTTACGATAATGAATATGCACGATATTGTTATTGTGGGCACTTCAAAATACCGTGAATAATAATTTTTTTACGAATTATTCAATTTTAGAATGCATTTTAAGAATATTCAACAATTCTCGCAACATGAAAATTTTATAGTCACATGCCTTCATCATCACTGAATCATTCATTCAAACCAATTAAAAAATATATATATATATTTTTTTTAAAGTATTATATTTATATATTTTTATATATAAAAAATGACTATAGACTGCATCAATTAACATTTTGTCTGAACCTCTATTAACTTGCATGTTATTTTGTTTAGTTGTCCAATACAGAATCATGGGAGAATCGTAATCTCTATTTAAAAAAATAAAATAAATCTTGATTCTCAATTTATCCAGAATCGTGAAGCTCTACATCACATGAATAAATTGCATCTTAAAATATATTAAAATAAAATTAAGATTTAACTGTATTTTTGATCAAATGAATGCAGCAGCCTTGGTGATTAAGCATGAGAAACGTCTTATAAAAAAACAAAGTAAAATTTTGAATGCTACTAGTAGCTATAAAATATTAAAAACTGAACTTAATGTTGTTAATGCTACAAGTAAATTTAAGCATCATAACATAATGTTCATTATGAAAAATTATATTCATTTTGAGAGAAAAAATATATATAAAATACAAATAAAACACCACAAATCTTGATGCAACCTAAAGTATTTCCAATGACCCACCATTAACCTCGAGCAAACAATTCATACAATAAAACAGACCTGCGGCGTATGCTCCTTTATAGATCACAAACTCTCCAGGGTGGCAAACACAGATAGCATAAGCATAACTACACTTACTGTCCCGGAACATTTGAATAGGTGTGTGAGTCGGTTGAGATAGGGCAACAGAATAATCACCATTTCCATAGATTACACCAATAGACAACGAAGAAGAGTGACAAGCAATTCCTTCTCAACTCTTCAGCAACACCTTTCCAGCCCACAAGGTCAACTAGCACTTATTTTTCAGAAACTGCTTATTATGCACATACATTATGAGCTATAAGTTTCGTTTGCTTCAAGAAATAACCCACACAAAGGACTAGGCTTATTCACTACGTTAACGGGAAAAGGTACCGACTGAATAACACTAACCAAGAAAGAACCTGTCACCTTGGCCAGCCAAGCGACCAGCCATTACACTTCCTCACCACAACAAAGTTTGCTCAATGTTAGGGCACTCGTCTGAAACCCCTTCACCTGAGGGGAAAACCCTCAGCGAAGCCAGAATTTAAGGGGAAACAGAACCTAACACTCCCACCTAAAAAGGAAATATCTGTCACGTTCATCTACACATCCACGCCTATGAGCGCCACACGTGCCGCTTCTTCGGAAAGAACAAACCGCATTCATTACACTTACTCCTACACTCGCTCAAACTCGTGGCGCTCCTTTCAACCATCACACCATTTTGTCTTAACAGGTGCAATATAGCAATTAATGTAGTATAGATTTTTGTTTCTTGTGCAGACATCTGAGTATGATATGCCATAAAAGTGTTTAGAGACATGTCTAGAAAACTGTTAATCATTAATCGGATTATTACACTGACACTACCGGTTTCTGACCATCTAATTCATTGCGTAGCAGGAGGTGGGGGAGGTTAAGAATTAAGGCATCACTTTTGCGCAAGTGATTAAAGCTGTTATTACACAATCATGGCAAAATCTGTCAGTCGCCACATAATTCAGTCAGATACTGAGAGCAACAGACAGAAATAGGCAGTGTGCAGTTTGTAAATTCTATTTAAATAGACAATAACTCTATCAGTAACACAGTTGTGAAACACCAGACGGGACAAAACAGGTTTGCCAGCAATGTGACGAAGCTCCAGGATATAGAAAAAATGCCTGGAGGAGAAAGATCTGAAAGAACTGGGGTTCGGGAGGGGTTTGTGAGTTGATGAAAAGCTAATTATTAATTAAACTGAACGTCACATTACAAACAAGTGGGGCTGCACAATTAATTGAAATAAAACTGAAATAGTGATTATCTTATCAAATAGAGATGATCAAATCAGAGGCTGTGATTCAGTTTATGTAGAAGAAGTTTCAGAGTGAAGAGCGGGAGTGTGTTCATAGTAGGGCTGCACGATATTGAAGAAAACCGCGAAAACTCTTTAAATAATGCGATATGCGATACGATAATGCTTAAAAAGCGTGTAAAGTAAACTTAAATTATCTTTAAAATATATTTTAAATTATATACCCTACATACGTGTTTCACATTCTTTTAGTGACAAGAAAACATCCCTACGACTTCTGAAAGTGAACAGCAGTGTTTTACTGAAACATAAGAAGTGGTATTTTAACATCAGTGTAAACCATGGGGTTCAGGGTTTCAGGTTATTAGGTTTATTTAACAACAGAAACTGAATAATCAAATGTAAAAATAAAACACTGCTTCAATTTATGAATTAAATATATACTGATTCTTATTAAAGCTACAAAAGTTATTCGGCCAGTGATTGATTTTCTCTGTCTTTTATCATGACCCCAGTTATTGCAAGCTGTTGCGATATGCATATCGCGATGTATACATTTGCGATATTTTGATATATTGTGCTTGTGCAGCCCTGGTTCATATGCATGCAGCTTATATAGGCTCCCTTCACACAGTCACTCTTCATTAACTGACAGCAGCTTTTATATCTGAGAGGAGAGCGGAGGACATGAAAACCACACATGAAAACCCACAACACACGCTAGAAGTGCGTTTGAGCGGCTCTCTCCCGCTGTATGACGAGACAGACAACTTTGTCCAGTCCGGTTCGGTTCACACAGTGCATGTTTCCCAAGAATGCGGTTGTCCTGAAAATGTACAGGTGTGAGTTCGGTTATGCGGAGTCACTCCCGTATATAACTGAACTGTGTGTAAACATAAGCGTGTTAAGGAATCAAATACAGGACTGACAACTGAATTCTGCTGCTGTGTGAACGTGGCCATTCTGTGTTTTCAGAGTGGGAATTGGGAAGGAAATGTGTGCTTTAGGTTTTTACTTGCGTCAAACGGATTTTACATGTTAATAGCTTGAGGGTTTGAATGTTTGAAAGTGAAGAATAAGACAAATATTTGTATTGCACCTTGGTCGGTTCCTGTAAGGAGTGAATATGAGACATTAAAAACAATAAAAACTATAAAAAGATTGAATATTTTGTTTACCTGCATGTCATGTGACCAATAACTGTGAACTGTGAACATGTCATTAAATTGTTTAAATATTAACTTAAAATCTCAGGGTGAACTTCAAGTAAATATTTTATGCTAAGGGTTTTGTTTGACAAAAAAAAAACAAAAAAAAACACCTTTGGAAACCCCTACATTAACAAATTAAAATCTCTTGAATGCCTTACTGAAAGCGTTTTCCAGTTGTGCTGAATAGACAGATCCTCACAATGGACTGTAAAGTGAGGGAACCCGATCCTAAGGGCAGGTAACACCTGGTTTAAGAACAGACAACTCTGGTAATAAAGACAGAATGGGATGCCTGTATAAGAGCTCCAACAAATGATTAACTCAATTGTAAATGCTCAGAGGCAAAAGAAGAAATGAAACCTGTCAAGGGGCGTTGCTTTTTTTTTGTTTGTCGTAGTTTCAACAACTTTAACATCAAACAGTGACACTAAAGGAGAACTTTTTAACTCCTTAGTACACTCATGAAGAATAACGAAACTGAGCACACCGAGCAAACAAAAGAAATAGTGGCTGTGAAAGCCTAGTGTTCAGCACGTTGAGGCATTATAGGTGCCTAAAAATACTGTCTAGAAAGGAGCTTCACTAGGTTGAGACAAACCCAAAGTTACACCTCTATCCTGCATGTGAGTCCCTGTTTAAACCTGCTGTCCAAAATCAAACCACCCAGTTAGGATTAACAATCAGTTGAATTATGTTTGACTAATGCCAACTGACAAACACTGTATAATAAGTGTGGAGAAAAAAAAAGTCAAGTTTGAATGGACGAGAATGCTTTATTTATTCTAAATGTATTTATTTGATTCATTTTGTCAGAAAAAAATGTATGTGTAGGTATATTTGATATGATAAATAGTCAAATTAATGTATGTATAATTTGTACGTTCGTTCATATACAAGATTGTATACAGTATATTTTATGCAAGCTGTGTTGATATTTGTTTTGTTGTCTTAACAATTTAATAATAATAAAAAAAAGATAAGACAAGGTGATTTACGACAGAGACAGACTGTCTTGAACTGAAGTTACTCAGGCTGTTTTTGTTCTCCACATGAACTGAACCAAAGGCACATGTTAGCCAGCTAACACTCCCATGAGGGCTTTAAACACTGTCCTACGACAATAACTGTGTGTTATGCAAGCCACCGACTCTGTTCAAGGCAAATTACCTGTAATAAAATACTAAATAAATGGCGATAAAACTGTGGAGAGCGTTGAATTAGCTGCCCCTCCTGTCTTGACTGTCTACTCTCCAGCGCTGCCGTTAGTTGTGATAAGGCTAATAACTAGCAAATCAACCTCACATGTAAATTAGGAATGAACACAGATAAAGAAACTTGATAAAAAGAATAAACTCACCGGGGATGAAATGGTTTCTCAACGGGCAGAAATGAAAACTTTCACGGTGACCGCGGAACGAACTTTCGCGAGCTGTGAAGCGCAGTGCGTCGCTCTCCCATGAAGCTCGCGTAGCAGCGCGCGCTGGCCGACACTGCCGCGTGCAGCACAATGTAAACAAGTGTAGTCATCCGCAGTGCGCGTCCTAGGGACTACTTTACGGACAACGCAAACAGCTTTTGCACGTATACGGTGCCGTTTACAGCGAGCGTTGAATTATAAACCTTAAACAATATTAATTGGATAAAGTTATTGTGTGAGTCGAGGCAAAACAGATGTTTTTGTCGTATGTTTCAGAGTAGCTGTAGATGCGTGACGTCACGTCCACCTGCTGCTGAGGGCTGAAGTGATTCGTCGGAACAAATACTGTTGCGCACAAGACTAGATACGAGTCCTTTCATGGTACATTGATCAATGACATGATAAACACGAGCGGGCGGTAAAATAAAATCTACAGAGCTTCCACAAATATGGTGAAATGTGAATTAACTAAATGTAATGTAGATGCGGACGAGTGACGACGTGAAATTGCGTTTGACGGAGGGACAGCGCCACCTTGCGGTGAACAAATTGTGCACAATTACAGGGTTCTCCATTCATTGCAGACCACATACAGTAAATACTTCCTCAGTGCATACAGTTGAAATAAAAGACACAATTTATGTTGAAAATAACTGCAATACTCATACTTCGAATTCTGCTTCGTATTTATTCAATATTTCAAAACCTATATAAGCAAAAGAAAAGAAAGAAAATAATATAACTGATTAAATACATAGAGAAAACCAAAACATTCTATGAGTGAAACCCTGGGAGAACACAAGGCACCATTCCAGAAGATTGACAATCAGTTTGAGGTTTCAGATCCTGATTGGGAGCCTGGAAAACCGACAAATGCTCCAGAAATCCACATCAGAACTCACATATCTCATTTAGAGATGAGTGATAGGTAGGAAAAGGCTTAAATATGAAAGGTCAGCTGCACGTACAGGTTATTTTGCACATCCCTGTCCATATGAAGGACAAACTCATAATTGTGCTTTTTTTAGTGCATTAAGAGACCTGGTTCGTGATGCAGGTCTTTCGGGCTTGACAAACCTAAATAAAATCGGCACACAGCATCATGGGAGACACGGCAGAAAGTGAGAAGAAAAAAAAAGCAAACATAAGAAACGTGGTTGTAACTCCCTCTATGCCTGTGCAGGAGGACGCAGGACATGATAAATTATAACATAGGAGAACAGAAAGGAAATTTCTTTGGTACTGAAAAACTAAAAAATATATGCTCTGATGATTACACAAGTCATTTTCAGTTACATAATTTGACAATATCTACACTAGCCCCTCTCGACTCAGGTTTTCCAACATAACCATCCATCCAAACACAATAAAACAAACTACAATAATAAGCACTCTGAAACAAGACACAGTGTGATTATACTGAATAAAAAGGCAGTTAGGAGCAAATGCGTACGTTAAAAAAAAGAAAGAAAGACTTATATTAAGCATTTGGACTATTCTGACAAAGACGAGACACTTATGGGATTTGGGGCTACAGTTAATAACATAATGCAGGATTTCAAACCACAACGCAGTAACCAAAAAAAAAAAAAAGAGAAGTTCAACAGTGCTCAGACGCCATTCTAAAACAGCTTTCATTTACATAAAATACTACAAGAGGAGGTCTGGATACAGTTTTTCGAAATCATAAAAGCAAAGCCGTTTGCAAGATGCAAGATTTTTACCCTCATGTGATTAATTCAGGATTATTTAAATGTCCTTAAATATTCAGTTCGGGGGTGAAAATGAGGAATTGCATATGCATTTTGCTGTATATTTACGGTTGCAACCAAGGTTGTCTTACACCCACTTACATTTGCTCTGAAATCATTAACCTCCAAGCCAAAGAGATTTTTTTTTTTTCCAAAGAGAAATGTGCAATACTTTTGCATAAAAAATAGTTTCCCAGAAACGCATTAAGCTTAGCCTTGGACTATTTCTTTTAGTTTAAGGTTATGCCTAATGTGCGTCTGAGAAAACAGCCCTAAGAGTTTGATCCTAATGGACGCTCTAACTCTTCAAATAAAATGTCTAACACATCGAGTATATATTTTGACAAGCAGCAACTGTCACCGGACTGCACATTTAATCAATAAACCTAGAAATAGGGGACGGGGAATGATAACAATTGGCAACATTGCTCTGTTGTGATGATTTATAATACATATGCTACTACGTGATCTTTATTGATATCGCCTAAATACCTGGTGTGAGAAAACTCCTCACGCAAAGCTTGGAGGGATCATCTGCAACGCTTACAACTTAAAAACAGGGCTTTAACATTCCCTATGATATCAAACAACTACAAAACCCAAGAGTTCTTTTGTTTTTGTCTTCCGTTTTCAGTCCATTTTCTAGGATCAGTCCAAAAAGAGGGAAAAACGTGACGAATGTGCAAAGCTTGCTAATGTCTTGAGCGACCACCTTCAAATGCATGGTGCTCCTCGTGTGCTGAAAACAAAAAGAAGTTTTAAATCAGTCACTGTTCTTACACTTGAATACAATTCGAATAAAAAAACGTATCAAACATAAATGAACGGCATTACGGTTTCATAGGAACTAATGTAATGTTAATGTCACCTAACAATAAACAGTGTGACATTAAGTGAGAAGAACGTAAACCAATGACACTTACGTTTATAAAATACTGCTTTAAAAGATATCTGTGGAAGAAGTTCGTAGATTCTTCCTAAAACGTTTGCCTCATTGGCAAAAGAGGCGTTTCCATTCCAGACCTGAACCACATCTTCCCTTTCTCTCACGCTGACACTCACTCCTACAACTTCATCCTCTAAAAGACAGACAGATATTATTATTCTTTAATAGTTCTTATTCATTTTAAAACCCACTGGTGCTCTTCGGTCACTTTTGATTAAAAAAAAAATTACGTTTAAAATGTAAAAAAAAATATGTGTACTTCATCGGAATGGTATGACACTGTGACTTTTGTGGCAAAAAAATAAATAGAAAATTATGGACATTATTTCAAAAAGGTTAAATAGTCCTAAAAAAAAAATAGATACACTTGTACACCTCAGTCAAAAATTACTACCATAGAAATGAATGGAAAATTAAAGGGAAATAAATTGTGGAAACATCATAATTATTGCATAAATCTTATTTAGTACCATACAATTCCTTCAAAATACAAAACATTAAATAAAAAATATTATTAAACAAAAATACATTACATTGGGGGAAAAAAAAGTTATATTTGTTCTACCCCGGGATAATTATGAGTGTATATTAATTAAATAATTATGAATTATGAGGAGCACCAGAGGGGTTAAATGATATCAATAAAACAAACAAATATAAATAATTTAATAAAACTCATATCTACACTCACCTGATGCACAATAATCTGTGAATTGTTCACCGATCGTAGCCAACAGCAACTCTTTCCACACAGCTGACTGTAAGAAAAACAGATAGGGGCAATAAAACGACAATCTGGCAGCGATAAAACACACCAGAAAGTATAGGAAAATACTGAATCTGTGAAGTGTGGATTTTATGTATTTACATTACGCAGTCTAACAGTCAAAAAGCTTTAGGCTCGAACTGAAACCATTAATAAACAGACTTACTGTGCTCTCCTTTGGCACTTTCATTTTCCAAACGCCTCCCTTTGCATTGCTTTCCTCTTCCCTGTGTTGACATAGAGAACAATATATTCAACTAAATGGCTTATGTGAACTGCTTTAAAAACATTTCCAAAACTAAAGACAGATATGAAATGTACGCTACCGTTAAAAAGTTTGGGGTCTGTAAGATTTTTTTACTTTTTTAATGTCTTCAGTGTCACATAATCCTGCAGAAATCATTCTAATATGCTGATTTGATGCTCATTTCTTATTATTATCATTGATGAAAACAGTTGTGCTGCTTAATATGTTTGTGGAAACACTTTTTTAGGATCATTTAATGAATAGAGAGTACAAAAACAGCATGTATTTGATCAATAATGCATCCTTGCTGAATAAAAGTAATTAATTGGCTGAATTTTCTTGCATGAAAATCAAACTCACCATAGTGGTCTTCTTTCTCCTCGCATTAAATGATAGCTACACCTCAGAGGAAGGCCGGACACAGAAGGGATGTTGTTGTACACGCTCCAGAAACTCTGAATGTAATTAAAAAAAAGATGATGCATAATGTATGGGAGACAATATTTTTCCAATTCTAACAGAAAACCCCCATTTCTGCTAGTTTGCAAAAGCATTAAACAGTTAATTGTGTTGTTTATTAATGTAAATAATAATGTTTTGATTCCTAAACACAATCCAAATTGAAGCTATAATACCAGTACCAACATAAAACACATCAGTAATTTAACAACATAACTCCACATCTGCATATTTCACAATGAAAACTCCATCAAAACAGAAATAACACACACCACACCTTCATAGATATTAAAACGACTCGTTTTTCAGGCTGGTCCGGCAAAACTTGCATTTTGTGCTCAATTAGCTGTAAATAGCAACTAAAAAATACTTGTAATAAAAGTGCAACACCTACCTGTACAGTGTGGACGGTATATATCTTTTTCAGATTTGATTCACACTCTGCTGCCGTTGTACCTGGTAATGACCTGGAAGATAAATAAAGTAGAATTACAAGGTGTTTGTTGACAAATAGCTTTATAGAATCAAATTTTTAATTCTGTCATCATTTACTCGTTCCAAACCTGTATGACTTTCTGTCTTCTGTGGAACAAAGGTGAATTTCTGAGTAATATTATCAAAAGAGTGGTCAGGATAATGAAAGCGAATGAGAACTGGTGCCGTCACGCTTCAAAATGACAGCTGGTTGCTGTGAAGAGCTGTGCTTTTTGTCATTTTGGAGCTTGACAGCCTCGTATTATGTGATAAAGAGCGGCCAGGTCAGGATATTCTTCAGAAGGTCACCTTTTGTGTTCCACAGACAATAAAACATCATACAATTTTGCAATGCCATGAGTGTGCGCAAATAATAATAGAAGTTTCATTTTTATCCCTTCAAATAAGAAATGTGCTTCACTAAGCTGGGCTCATCACCCATATCTGTGTCATAAATCATAGAGGGTTTTTTTATTGTTTTTTTTTATAATGTCTAATGTCAAGTGCAGTGCTTGTGATCATGTATGAGACAGAACATAAGCCTTTCACAATCGTTATGGCAACCAAATGTCAGTCAGTAAATAGGACTTCAACCCTTTGAAAATCATTGCCAAAAGAGAATTGTATGGAAGATAAGCTGAAGAAAAAAGAAACTACATTATCACAGGTTTACAGCATTTTTTTGTTTTTCAGATACATTATATAGTGTAAATTAAACTTTATGCAAATTAACAATCAACATAACGTTAGATGTGGCCATTTCACAATCTCACAAGTTGTTTTGCATTGACAGTGTCCTACATTTTAAAAATGTCAAACAAAACAAAACTTAACTGGGCTCATGACAGAGCCTTGAGGTATACACCCTTACAGTATTAACTTACACTGCTACATGATTTCCAGAGCTTCAGAAAGGACATGATATCTGATATTAAATAACAACCATGACCTACAGGTGACTCGACCTACTTTACTAAGTTATTATATCAGCTCTGCATTATAGAGCCCAGAAATCTTACAAACACTAAATATAGGCACTTGAACCATGTAATGGTGTTAGATGTGCTCGTTTAGAACCTGAAAAGAGTAAGATTAACTATAAAAAAATGAGGAATTTAAATCTTGGGCCTTTGTTAACAGGCTTGTGAATGTAGAAAGTCGAATCCATTCTAACAGTAATATGGCAACATCACCCTACCGATCGAGCCAGAAGGTCCAGGGCGAGTGCAGAGGCAGAGAGGTGCCGTCCTCGACGCTGTTGGTGATGTTTTCCAGCTCTCTCTCGTCGATGTGGATGTTGTTTTCTGTAGAGTTCACAGGGCTGCTTTGTCTCGCCGTGTTCAGCTGCAGGTTCGGGGCTGCAGGAACCGCCATTTTTGCTTTATTACCTCTAATCGCTATGTGAGTGTTTTGCTGAGAGGTCTATATTAACTTCCACATCCAAAGATAGCAGATTATTGATGCTGCTGACTCATCTGCAGTTCGGCCGGCTGGACTTGCCGCGTCACCGACACAACAACAACAGAGCGTGAAGTCACACACAGCGCACTCTGTCTCAAATAATACACACTTCAAAATAAAAGCATACAGACATGTTTTAAAGGGATAATTCACCCAAAATTGAAAATCCTGTCATCATTTACTCATCCTCATGTTGTTACAGACCTGTATGATTTTCTTTCTTCTGTTGAACAAAAAAGAAGATATTTTAAAGAATGTTGTTAATCAAACAGTTGACGGCACCCATTGACTTACCAACGCTCATTCTTTAACGCGTCCTGTAACAAATCCTTCACTCGCGGGTCAAAATGACCCGAAGCCCTAAAATTATACTTACATTTTTTTGTCCAGAAAATTTATTTTATTTCATTTTGATAATATTTTTTCTATTTTTAATGCAATATTTGGTGATTTTTTTTTTTTTTTTTGTTATTTTATTTATATTTAAACTACTAGATTTGATCACTACATAAAAACAATACATCAGGGGCCTGTACCATGAAGGTAGCTGAACAAACTCGGAGTTACAGGATTAGTTTTGAGTTGACAAAACCAAACCGATGCAATCAGGCTTTATTGGTACCATGATGCAGCTCATCAACTTTCTCTGTCAACTCAGGCTTTGATCCTTAAGCTATGATTACTCCACGCGCGCGTGCACATAAAAGAGTGACGTCGACACTGAACAACCAATCGCGGGTAGAGCGAGAGCGATATATTTTTCCGCGGAGGAGCAAGAGATATTCATTCAGAATTACGATGAATTTAAATATGTATTTCAAGCTTGAAACAATACGTTCTCTGCTGCCAAAGCAAGACAAGACTGTTGGAGAAAGATTGCTGATTGTTAATGCGTAAGTTAAACAAATACGTTCTACATTTATGTAAAATTATGTATGTATATATGTATGTGTAGCCTATGTGTAATATAGCCTATAGCCTATTTTTATAATATATAAAAAATGTGCATGTACGTACTAAGAAAGATTAATATTCATTGATTTTTAGATTTTTAGATGCAACCCCAACTCCAAATGTTCTTGGCAGCAGATAAAGACAAAATATAAAAATATAATTCAAAGTGGTGAGTATTTACCACAACCTTTTATTACATTTGTGAACATTTTATCACAAACACTTGTTTGCAGCAAACAGAAATAAAGAATTAAATTCAGAAAACCAGAATACACTGTGGCGGCGGAGTTTGCTCTGAGTAGGCAATAAGGGATGGACGATTATGGATGGGATTACAGGTGCTGTACAATCTGTCTGTGTGTTCTCAGACAGTTGCTGATGTGAATGCACTGGGCTTTTTATTATGGCAAACATTTGAATGTGTGGCATAAAAAAGGGACTGGCCCTTACACATCTCTTTTATTGTAGGATTTTTCACAACCTGCCCCAGAAACGGAGGCCTCTACCTCAATGGGCTTCAGAAGAAATGTGTAAGGATTTAAAACCCTTGACATAAATTACAGTCAGTCCTGTGTTTGTAGGAAGTCAAGGAACTTTTTGTGATTTTGATGAGCCTCCAGAAAACTTGTAATGATCATGTTTGTGGTGGAATTATTCAGGTGGAAACAGACTCGGTCAGGGCCCTGTACAAAAGGAGTCTAGACTGCACACTAAAGGAGACTTGAACTAGACTGCACACTAAAGGAGCTGACTGTGAGCTGAGGAGGCTCCAAACAAAATCAAACAACTGGATAAAACTGATCTCAGTATATATATATATATATATATATATATATATATATATATATATATATATATATATATATATATATATATATATATATATATATATATATATATATAAACTTATTTAACCAAGTAACACTTTAGTATGAATATTTATTAATGCAACTTTCTCTTGCTCTCTTTCTCCCTCCCATCCAACAAAACCAATAAAACAGTTTGAGACCTATCTGCAGTTTCAATGTGCTTTTATTAAGTGTAATATTGTATGGTGATTGCATCTACATCTGCACCAGCTGGGTGGTCAAGTGTGATCGGGTCAGTTTCATCGGGGAGAAGCTGGTTTTGTGGTGTTTCTCGCTCCTTTCTACTGGTGTGGCCCATGCAGCCACTATCTGTGATGCCCGCTCTGATGACTCTGAAGCGCTGAACACAGTTGAAATGTGCCTTTAGGATGCCAAAGGTCATCTCTATCTTCACTCTGGTTTTACTGAGGGCCACATTGAAGCAGTGCTGTGGCCCTGTCTGAGGGTCATGATGGGGTTATTGTGTAGGTTTTTCTAGCTCAGTTCAAATTAACGGTGTTTTGTACTGTACCAAATTTAACTTGATTTCCTCAAAGTGCTGACACAACACAGACTCATGGAAAATTTGTAAGACAAGCACTGGAGCCAGGCCATTTGGCATCCAAACTTGATCATATGTTCATGACCACAAGTCGTCTGCAGATGAAATGTTTAGTAGATCATTGTTATATCTGTTAAAGTTACTATTAATTTAAAGATTCATCTCACAGAAAATAATCATCTCACATATTCACATCATCTCTACCTGAACATTATGGCTGTGATAGGACTTCCTATTAACATAATCTGCCTCATGTTCCCTAGAGCAGTGGAGATTGGAGCAATAGACTGCATACATGTTGCAATGACTTGGGAATCCTATCATAAGATTATCAGAATAATAATAAAAAAGATTCAAAATAATTCTTAACATGTACATTTGTGAAATTTGCTTTTTGAGAAAAAAAAAAGTGTTCATGTGATGTCACCCTATCAATATATCTTACCGGCAATTTTATAAAAGCCCTCTTTTATGGACATGGTCGATAAATGTCCGGGGAACATTATTAATTAAACTTTTCATGTACTCCTTCAGAGCGAGGACCACCTTGCGAATGGTTCGACAAACATATGTTTTCCCCTAGCTTCTGTGCGTCAGCCACCGTGCAAGAATGTACCACTTGCAAAAAAAAAAAAATGCAACGCAATATTTGCGGTACAGTAAGTGCATGAATTCGACGTGTTAAATTCTTTATGTGCGGCTCAAGAAGTTCGCAAAGATAAGACATTCCTTCCGCGGAAAATCTGTATCTTTCATACAAGTAACTATCAGTTAAGGCAAGGGGATTTTGTCTGGCTAAAAACTCTTTCTCTACGAAGTGCTCGTCAAACAATTTGCGCTGAGATGTCCACCGGATTTGGAAGAAAAGGTGAAGTCATTGTAACAGACACTTGGAATAAGTTACGTCACCTAGGCCTATATGTTTCTTTGCTCTCAGCTGATTGGTCAAACTTCGGTCTGAGATCTTGAATCCAGAACATAACCTGCCCCGGAGCAGGTTAGCCGTGCAGCGTAAGATACCATGGCAACGAACACCGATTAAAGCCGAGCTACTTTCATAGTACCTAAAACCCAGGGTTGGCGGAAACTAAGCTGAAACATAGCTGGCTAGCCACCTAATCCGGCTTCATGGTACAGGCCCCAGATCTCCTCGAATCCATTAAAAACATTTCCATTAAAAACAAGTCCTAGTGTCTTGTCTTGGACCCCCTCCAATGATGACAGGATTTTCATTTTTGGGTGAACTATATCCCTTTAAATAACTGGTTTAATTTTAAAAACCCTGATGAAAGAGCAATCATAAACTGGTAGCTGATTTCTAGCTTGTCTGTTTGCTGGTGATAGTTATTTGAGCATCTTGGACCATCAAAAAACAGAAATAAACCCAAAATAAAATCAAATATAGCATAATATAAATATTACATGAAAAACTTAAAATTCCTAAATGCAAATTAGTGATTAGATTAGTGAAATTGAGTTAAAATAATGTCTAAATTTAAACTGAAGTACTAAAATTACAAACCTAATAAATATAAAATTTGTAAAAGCTGAATTGAAATGTAAAAATAAATAAATAATAATTAAATGACAAAAGCAAACAACAAAATAACTAAAAAATTAAAAATTTAATTAAATGAAAACTAATTTAAATATGAATAGTTTGTAAATAATACTAAAACAACACCAAACCAGTTTGCTGCTCTGGCCAGATTAAAGTCACCATGAGATCAATATTGACAAATCTTATTTTTTATGGAATATTGCAGTATCACATTGCAGGGACATCTCTTCTCTTCTCCGATGACACTGGCATGAGGGCGGGACAACCTGTCATTCACATGAGATCCACCAATAGCAAACCACAACCATCCAACCAATTTCTGATAGAAAAATGTTTTTTTCTTGCTTGCCGTTTCACTCGGACATATGTCACAATAGGGAAGAAAACTATCACAACTTACATTTCATGCTGACTTTAAGGTAGTTTTTTGGAGCATGGCAGCTGCTAACAACCAGTTTAGACCAGCTAGAAACTAACTAAATTATGTTCCAAAACACAGACACCAGAGGGTGGATAAGACATGTTACTGTATCAACTTCCTTTGTTTGCCCTTCAATTTAAAGTGTTATGGGGAAGGAATTTCAGAAACAACAAGACAAGAATGTCTTACTTTTCTAAATCAAGCTGTGCAGGTTTGCTAAACATGTAGGTAGATTCAATGGATCTCTTGCTTCAGGTAGTGGGGTCATGTACATATGCCTAAATATCAACATTTAAACAAATGATCATTAAGTATTTTTCACTTGGGGGAATTATGTCAATTTATCTAAAATAAAGGCTAAATGATTAAAGCTGGTTAATAAACAGAATAGCATTATAGCCGGAACGTCTTCTCTGTTTATGTCTATGACGAGTCACACAGTACTGGGATACTCCGCAGCGATACGACCAGTATCTAAAACAGTCCCAATATAAACACTATAGGTGTACCGTAGTGATTCAGGATAAGACAAAAACACGGTTTGGAAAATGGATTCATGATGTACTCGCTCATTATATACATTTTGAACACAAAAAGTTTCGGACTGCAGCTATACATTTAGTATGCATCAAATGCAAGCAACATTGGATAAGTATAGAACTCTACTACATCAAAATTGCAATAAACAATTAATCAATGAACTAGTGAAAGGGCTTGTGGGATTATGTGCACCCATCTTAAAGTCACAATGAAATGGAAGTAGCGTCAGATCTCTTTTCCCCCAGTATTGTGACGTACATCTGACTTGGTTCTTCTGTGCATCAGTTGTTGATTGGATGTTGAGATGTTGCAATTGCTCTCAAAAGTGGAGACAAACAACTAAATGATTAGGAAAGTCCTGCATAGAGAGAAGTCTGTCACTTCACCAGAGGGTACAGTTATGACATTTTGCTTAAAAATTAAGAGGTAAATTTTTTTTTATAAATGAAAGATATGCACAGATAAATCATTCACAATAAGATCCACAACACACATTTAGAATAGATAGGGCAAATTTCCATTTCATGCTGACTTTAGCACAGTAAACATTGGTCACTATACAAGAATATAACCGCTTGTGGAAAAAGTTAACGATCACATCAAAATGCCCAAAATGTTTGGAGGCCTCAATGAGTTTGAGAAGGTTTTTATTAGCTTCATTAGCTTCTAGATTTTTAACAAAGGTCAGAATGAGTGTAAACCTGTGCAAAACGTCCTTATGGGCGAGAAGAAGCCAATTTTTACAACATAATGCTATATTGGGAGTATTAATCAGTGATCAATTTTCAGTAGAGATCTTGGTAAACCGTAAATATACTGTATGAAATCTCACAAATAGATAAGCTGCTTCATATTCCAACAACTGCCAGTTTCATTCTTCACGCTTTCTGAGCGTCTTTGCCATGAAGATGAATAATAGACAGTCCTGTGAATCTCAATATAATTTTACAAGAAATATTCAAAGGTTTAAAGTCTAAAAACAGAGAAAGATAAAGACCGATATTCTAAATACTCTCTTATCATCTTGTGAACCACAAAACATGTCTACATGGTACACCGTATGGATTTCAAAGTTGGCCTTGCATTTATAATAATACTGTAAACTCACATAATCACAGTTTGTGTTTCCACCATGTAAACACACAAGAGTTTGTCATATGAAATAATAAGGGAACAAATCTCCCTGTACACGGTGGTCAAGCGTGATCTTATTGTGGAGAACTCGCGTTTTACACACAGCTGCAGCAACGGATCGTTGACTCGGAGCTGTCTGAGAAATGAAGGAATGAGCTCAGATACTGTACATTTAGCATAAACGAATCTACGTTCTAAACACAAAGTCTGCACGATTTAATGACAATGAATGATAATAATGCAAACTTGGGAGCGCTGATTTCCGTGGTGCACAAACATGGATTATATCTGGTAGGAGTAGGGCACAGAATATACAGTGGGTCTCGGCGTGACAGTGACTCACGTGAACATCAACACATCAATCTACAGGGTGCTCCACGAGGGTTTTCGACAGGTACGTTTCTGCCGGTGTGTCAAGATGGACATTGTCTGAATGGGTTGGAAAGATCCCTCTTCCATGTACAGTTACGAGTGTAGGAGCTCCAGGCCTCGTCCAGTGAGATTGGCGTGTCTGAATCTCTTCCCCTTCACAGGGTCTCGTTCTGCCCAGAGGAGTGGTCTCTTCTGGGCGTGGAGGCGCGGGACGACCCCTTGTCTGTGCTCTCCGAGCTGGAGCTCAGGTGCTGCTGCTCAGAGCCAGCACTGGAGGTGACCGTGGAGGAGGAGGTGGAGGAGGAGCGAGTCTTCTCCTTAAAGTCTGTGATGATGACAGTCACATTGCCCACTGTAATAGCGAGCTGTTGAGCCGAGCTCCTGTCTATGTTCTTCAGTTTAGGTCTGAAGAGCAACAGAAAAACAGAGCAAGAAGGAATTACACATGTATTAAAATACACATACACATATACATACACACATACACACATATACATACATATATATATATATATATATATATATATATATATATATATATATATATATATATATACATATACACATACATATACACATACATATACACATACATATACACATACATATACACATACATATACACATACATATACACATACATATACACATACATATACACATACATATACACATACATATACACATACATATACATACATATACATACATATACATACATATACATATATATACATACATATACATACATATACATACACATATATATATATATATATATATATATATATATATACACACACGAGTATATATATATATATATATGTGTGTGTGTGTGTGTGTGTGTGTGTGTGTGTGTGTGTGTGTGTGTGTGTGTGTGTGTGTGTGTGTGTGTGTGTGTGTGTGTGTGTGTGTGTGTGTGTGTGTGTGTGTGTGTGTGATTTTTTAACTATTTATTTGTATGATACAGCTGCAAATAAGTATTTGAACACCTGAGAAAATCAATGTTAATATTTGGTACAGTAGCCTTTGTTTGCAATTACAGAGGTCAAACGTTTCCTGTAGTTTTTCACCAGGTTTGCACACACTGCAGGAGTGTAGCTGATATACAGGTGTTCAAATACTTATTTGCAGCTGTATCATACAAATAAATAGTTAAAAAAATCATATATTGTGATTTCTGGATTTTTTTAGATTATGTCTCTCACAGTGGACATGCACCTACGATGACAATTTCAGACCCCTCCATGATTTCCAAGTGGGAGAACTAGCAAAATAGCAGGGTGTTCAAATACTTATTTTCCTCACTGTATATATATATATATATATATATATATATATATATATATATATATATATATATATAAATAAACTGTAGTGTTCAATATTAAAGGGTAATATCCCAGTAAAATAAATTCTGTCATCATTTACTCGCCCTCATGTTGTTTCAAACAGGGTTATTATTGTCAGTGTTGGGTGTAATGCATTACAAAGTTATTAATTACTGCAATCTAATTACTTTTCACTTGAAAAAGTAATGTAAGGGATTACTCTTATTTTTTTTGTAATTTAATTACAGTTACTTCTGATGTAATTGCATTAAATACTGTAAAGACTATAGAACAATTCTATATAAAACAAAAGTGGATTTAACATCAACATTTAACGTAATTTTAGAATGTATAAAATGCTATTTTATATTATTTATTTAAAAGAGCAGTTTCATGTATATCATCTTCAAACCTTTTTAGAGAGAGTAATTATACTGTTGAAAATGTAATTAGAAGCTTAATTAATAACTTTTTTAGAGTAACTTACTAGTGATGCACCGACATATTTTCATGTCGGTGCATCACTAGTAAGTTACTCTAAAAAAGTTATTAATATTAATATTAATATTGGCCGATATCGATAACCAATAATTCTTTACATTTGAAACCCGACAACCGATATATTGGCCGATAAATCTAAATCCAAATTTTTATATAATTTTTGAGAGTCCGATTACAAAAACAAAAGTCCCAAGCACTTCAACATTAATTAAACATAAAAAGTACAGTAGCCTAGTCTGAACTAGTGTAAGTTTAATTTTACACTCCTATGACCAACTTTCCATACCAAAAAAAATAATAAAAATTCAAATCATTTCAAGCAATTCAAAACCATAATGGCAAACAGAAACAGTGCGCATCTAAAGTGTCTCAACTGAAGGAAATAATCCATTATTAATCGGCTTCAAGATATTGACCAAATTTTCTCATCGGGCCGATAACAATATAACAAAAAATTTACATATATCAGCCGATATCGATATGGTGGCCGATATAGCGTGCATCACTCTAACTTACCCAACACTGATTATAGTTAACTATTAAAACAATAAAAAAAAAACATTTACATTACTTTGAAATAAATGTTTACTGAAAGTGTAAACATTTACACTTTCATTCCATTACAGCATTACACATTTACACACACAAAAAACTAAAATAACACTGGTTTCAAAGCTAATACTTTTATTAATCTTCGAAACACCAATAAAGATATTTTAATGAAATCTTAAAATTAGTGAAAACACAACCAAAACTTTCAAACATCATGAAGTTAAAAAAAAAAAAAACATTGTAAAAGTAATCCATATGAATCGAAGAGACACTATCACTTTACACGATGAACCGATTTAGTTTAGGCTTTCATCCACACATAAACAAATATTGTAAATGTAAGCCCAAACATGCTTGCAACCAATGAGGTTTGTTCCCTCGCATCAAGCAAGTGCGTTTGAGCTTACATTTAAAATATTTTATGTGCTCTATATGCGTTGATCAATGTTTATTGACCGTGTCTCTTCAGGAGATTTGAATTAAACCGCTCAATTCATACAGATTAATTTTACAATCTTTATTCATTACAAAGTTTTGGTGGAATGGACAATGGAGTGACAAAAATGGGGGAGTGACCCCCAGGTTTTATGAAAGATATTTTCATTTGTGTTTTGAAGATGAATGAAAGTCTTACAGGTTTGGAAAAACATAAGAGTAATTAATGACAGATTTTTGATTTTCGTTTGACCCATCCATTTAAATATAAAGCAAGTTAACATCGTTTAAAGGTGTGACGAGCAGTTTTTTGATTGTTTTGGCAGCGGATGCAGTATTTGCACAAAAACTGTCTTTCCAAAAGCCATTGGCAGCCATTCCAAAGTGTATGCAAAAGTAAATGTTTTTGCAACCAATAATTAATTCAGTCTTTTAATAAGAGGATAAAGAGAGTATTATTTAGTTGGTCATGTGATAACACCCTTTATAAGGGTTGGACTCTCTTCTGCACAATAAAACAGCTTTTTCTAGGCCACTAATATGGCTATACGAATATACTTTGGATAAGTGTACACTAAAAGTACTTTAAACTGTGAAACTTTCATAAAGGAGTGTATATTTAAATGTTTCATTCATCCCAAAGTTCTGCATATATGATAATCCAGTTTTAGCGGTCTACATTGCAGGCAAGTTAAAGAGCCCATGGATTATGCAATGGAAAAGACTATTAGCCGCTCATTGGATTTCCCCTTAATAACTCAAAGCAGTAACAGTTTAAACTCAATGTGAAGTCTTTAGTAGGAATCAAGAATACTCGAAAAATGCAGGTAGAAACCTGCCTTAAAGTCACAGTGTAATTGAAGTAACAACAAAGCTTTTTTTGTTACGTATCGTGATGTACATCCAAGTTTAACGCCATTATAAAAAAATAATAAAAAAAAGTAGGGTGATGGGGAGGGAGACTTGGCTCTATCCATTGGTTATTGAATGGATGGATAGATCCATTCATGCCGACTTTAAGAAAACTGTTTAAGATCAGATCAGTTATGAACTTACCGTGAAATGATAGATTTGTTATTCTTCGTGACAGACTTCCCAGCCTTCATGCCGTTACTTTCCCCAGCTGGACCTTTCTGAATGAGTTTGGGCCTGTAAAGTTACAATATGCATTAGTAAACTATTACCATTCAATTATTCCCACACTTCCCAGACTCAAGTGTTAACACGTTTTTGTAGCTGGCCTGCAGTCCTCCATTCGTGTTTTCATTAACTTTTGCATTTATTCATTTAGCAAATGCTTTCATCCACAGCGACTTACAAATGAGGAACATTACAAAAATGGGTGCTTGTCTCATTTAAGCTTAGCATTTAAATATCACCCGTACAGTACATGAGTCAAGTGTCCAAAAAATGAATATTTTTGTACAATACTTGTACTGCTCCTGTTTCAATCAGCCCTGAATAGAAAGAAGACAAAACAGAATGAAACCATTATAGAGCGCAACAGTGTCCGCCCACTTTTGCAGCGGCCTTGGTTCCGGAAGCATTTTTTTTCCCATCTGGATTTTTTAAAGCGTTATAAGCCATTAACCAAACTAACCAGCTACAAGGTGAATCCCAACATTACAAACTTTGATTTGAAGCAAAAAAGTATTTTAAAATGGGATAAAACTTGCCCCCCGACTGAGCCTGGTTTCTCCCGAAGTTTATTTTCTCCATTCTGTCATTTGATGGAGTTTGGGTTCCTTGCCACTGTCGCATCTGGCTTGCTTAGTGGAGGACACTTAATATTCAACAATATTACTGTACTGACACTGTTGCATGAGAGCTGGATGATGACATCACTGTTTTCTGCAGAACTGCTCTCTCTATATATATAAAATTAACTAATTTAATAATTGATGATCTTTACAACGGAACTGAATCAACATCAGCTGAACAATGACACTATTTTCTTTTAGAGCTGCTGTACAGCCGAAATGAACTGCATCATTGGATAATTTTCCTGTTATCACTGCAAAGCTGCTTTGAAACAATCTCTATAAAACGCTATATAAATAAAGATGGCTTGACACGAAAGAGCACTGCCAATGACAAATTAAAAAATTAAATCTTAGGGAGATTCCATTATGTCATCCATGGTGCTTCATGGGAGTGGGCGGCCATTAAGTGTGCTTGTTTTGTTTCTGATTGGTGGAGATTCACTGCAGAATCATGGGTAATGTAGTTTTTCACCAGGAATTCCCGTTAAAGGTAGGGTAGGCAACAAAAATTAAAAATCATAAACACTTTGCTATTCTGGTTTAAACTCTCTTCACATCCTGATAGCAATCAATAACAGAAGCAGTCTAAATATAAAATTATATATATATATATATTCTCTGGATATATATATATATCTTCTGTGGAAGTCTCAGGACCAAAATAATGTTCGTCCAATCATTGCATTCAGTCTGAAAGCAATTATATGATGTTCTACCTGCCTGTTAACATATGCATTTCCATACCTCCGCGCACCTACTCACACAGACATCACACATCATCCTCATTTCATGAGGATATGCAGAGTTGTAGACAGACAGTCACCAAGCACCACAAACAAACACCAGCCACCTTACACAGTTCCTCCTGAACCAAAACAACGAGCTTATACTGCATTCACACCATGTCATAAACATAATAGCACAAGATAGCAACCTGTGATGTTCTACGTGATTCACCTGACTCTTATGAGTTTCTCTGGCAACACCATCAACGCCGAAATGGCGAAATTGTGCACATTCGTGTACTGTAGAGGAGGTGAGGCTTTGGAGACTCTCTGAAGGGATCTTATACTTTCAAAGTTAGCTTGCTATTGCTAGCCTCTCCAAAATTGCCTACCCAACCTTTAAACATTATTATTTAAAAATAAGTTGAAATAATGCAGGCTGATGGCTTCAACAAATATACCATCGATTAACAAACGTGTAGCTCACAGTAGTCGTTGTATCTTCAATGGTTTATAAGTTATCGTCAAAAATCAATTCGAAATGAATGGGATTTTTACTTCTGGAACCCGACTGTTGCACCCTAATGTAAAATTGACAACGTGTCAACAGGTTTAGAAGAAACTGACATCATGAATTAGTTGCATGTGTTTGTCTTTGACAGCCCTTATACCAATATCTGATATACTGCTGCACGATTAATCGAAATGAAACCACAAGCGATTAGGCAAAGGCTAGGCTTGGGTGCGATATGCTCCATTTTCATATCGTCTTATCATCAGCCTGTGAGATCGGCGATACACGATATTATCGTGAGGGGGGCGGGGCTTACTTATTTGATTATTAACTTGCTTATTTACTCATCAATTTGCTTGTTTTATTACTTTGTTTTAAATATGAGATTTTTTTATTTATTTTGCTAGCAAAGGTGGAGTGTTTATTAATAGGCTAAATCAGGTTATTTCCCGGTATAGTGAGGTAAAACAAGATCCTAATCATTCTTGTTTCTGACTCAGTATTTCAACATGTCAGCTGGAAATTTACGGACACACATTATCCTCTCATGCCGTTACAGATGCAGCATTTTGCCTGTAGGCTACTTCTGCACGAGATGAGAACACGTTTTAATTTCTTGGGTCAAAAAAAAGTGTTGGAGTCTGCGATATATGTGCTCTCTCTGTCTAGATGCACTTCACTTATGCGCACCGCACTTCAATAAGCCCAAATAACGCGGTTTTAAATGCCGGGAGAAATCAGAGGCAAAAATCTAAAAGTCGATCGGTTATACTTAAACCTACGACTTGACTCTGATAAAGGAAAACGGGTCAATGCGTTTACATGACCACATGCATTGTCTGTTTATTCAGCATAATCGAGTTAATAACGTGCATGTTAACGCGCTCATTCCCTGAAAATGAAAGCAGAAACGGACTGAGCTTTCGCTGCATTAACGGCGCGTTCTCTCAGAGACGACGGTGGATATAACGGTACAGCAACTATCAATTTACTGGCTTAACATTTCTCTTGTGGACTTACATTATTGACAGTGAAAAAATTTGAACTTGTTAAACAAGTTTGAAGTTGCTTGTGATTTTCACAGATGGCAGAGTTTCACAGATATGCTTCGTGAACTAAAGACTTTATTAGGCCTAGGCGGCCTATATAATTTTATTGATATTATAATTAATATTTTTGTAATTGTATTGTTTTTAGTGTTATTAGTGTCATTAAATATTTTGTTAATGTGCTATGGAAACAAAATACTGACGAACAACGATGCCGCTCTGTATAAGAATGATGCGTCTGTTAAAACAAGCACTCTTGACAATTTGTGAATGGATCACCTTGCAATTAAATTTCGTTGTGGGATGTAGTTTTTTTAGTCTGTTTTAAAAACATTTTCTTTGAGGAGTCCTCATACGCGCGCGTCGGTGATGTCGCAAGTGTGGTTATGTGGTGATGTCGTTATGAATTTAGGCAAGGCAAATTTAATTGTAGTTCCTAATTAATTTAATAACTATACTAGCTTCATAATAATAATAATAATAATAATAATAATAATAATAATAATGATTTAATACATTAATGGGAAAACGAGCCAATTATCGTATTGATATCGTCAAAGGCATCTGCCATCGGCGATATCTCTGTCTATCGTCGATACACGATACTATCGTCTATCGGCACAACCCTAGCAAAGGCTGCGATTATTTAATGCGCAGCTTGTCAGTGAAGCACGGCTCTGTGACCAATAGTAAATGCTGCTCCATCTGAAAGCTAGAGGGCGCTCTCACGCAGACACTCCAAATATGCCCCGCAGAAGTAGACAACACACATCTTTCTAGGAAATCCCAATGGGCATCATACTATCACTGTAGCTGAATAAACAGAAGATTGAAACGCTTTGATTGATTAAACATGACTAATAAACACACGACTGCCTTATTCTGTCTAAGAAGCCACATCATCTCACAAAAGGATGAGCTCAATTGTCGTTATGAAGTGAGTTTGGAGTAAAAATGTTATTAAATGTTGACTTTTGGTGGACAAGAAGTTCATAAATGCTTCTCATGTTTGGAAAGATGTTTGGTTGCTTTTTCAAATGCACGTTATAAACGACTCAAACTCACAGTGCTTTCAGATGGAGCAGCATTTCCTACTACTGATCACAGAGCCGTACTTCATTGACAAGCTGCACATAAAAAAATAAGAATAAGAAAAATAAAAAAGATTTCATAATCGCAATAAGCCAAATCGGTTTAAACGCAATTTCATGTTAATTTGCGATTAATTGTGCAGCCCTAATCTGATTGGATCAAACCAGGACCATGAAAGACTATTTGCGGAGCATGGTTGCATAACACCACTCACTTTATCTTCTTAGCAGTGGGTTTTTTACTGGGCGTCAGGCTTTTATGTCTCTCTTTGTGTTTCTCCACCATGGCTCGCTCTATTTTCCCTTTTTTGATTTCCTCTCTCTCTGCACCCATCCTCTCTGCGGGCTGCATTCCAGAGTCTGCCGTGTGCGGATGATCCTTATCCATGTGCTCTCTGTGAGGCTGAAGTTTTTCCAGCATTGCTCTGTCCGTGTGCTCTCTGTCTGTTCTGTTGTGCTGCTGCTGCTGCTGCTGCTGCTGCTGTTGTTGCTGCTGCAGCAGGTTTGGGGTCAGTCCTGTTCGCTCAGGCCCCCTGTCTGTATCGAGCATTTGCGGTTTGTCCAGCCCGCGTTCCTGTCTCCGATCCTTTTGAGAATGTCCACGTTCAAGCTGAACTCCATCCAGACCTAATCTCTCGGGATGGTCGGAGTCAGGGTGGAGACTGCTGAGTCTATCTGAGTCGGAGTTGTCCATGTCGAAGTGGTCGTCGTCAGGCAGGTGTCTGTCTGTCCTTTCCCTTCTTTCTTTCTTGGCTGGGGGTGGGGCGGCGCACTGTTGAGCGACCTGCTGTGCCACGAGTTGAGAGTTTATCCTAGGTTTTCTGGAAAAGATAATGTTACCAGAAATCAAGTGCTATGCCAATATATAGGGAGCAGGACAGGATGAACTCAGGTAAAGTGGGACCGTTTCTGCCACTTTGCCACTGGCGTTTTAATATATGATGCCAGACAACCCTCACACGACACCATTTTAGAAATGTTATGCAAAAGAAATGCAAAATGAAATGTTAAATACAAAACCTAACATGTCCCATTTTACCTGGATTTATACTTATATGTTCAGTACATTTTGGACACACGTACTAAGTACTACTAGTTTCCATATTAGTTGTAATAGTAAAATCATGAAAACTATGAAATGGATGTATGGGAATTATAATGACCCTAAAAATGTTAAACAAATCAAAAAGACACCCCTCTTTAAAAGTTTGGGGTCAGTAAGATATTTTTTGAAAGAACTTAATACCTTTATTCAGCAAAGATGCATTAAATCATGACAGTAAAGACATGGGAGACTGAAGAAATGTTGTTCTTTTAAACTTTATATTCATCATCATCAAAGAAAAAAGTTTTGTGGTTTCTACTCAAATATGAAGCAGCACAACGGTTTTCAACATTGATAATAATCAGAAATGTCTCTTGAGCATCAAATCATCATATTAGACTGATTTCTGAAGGATCATGTGACACTGAAGACTGGAGTAATGATGCTGAAAATTCAGCTTTAAATCACAGGAATAAATTACATTTTAAAATGTATTCAAATAGAAAACACATTTTAAATTGTAATACTATTTTACAATATTACTGTTTTACGTTTCTTTTTCGGTCTCCATAAAAGAAAATCTTACCGACCCCAAACTTTTGACCAGTAGTGTATTAATTAAAAAGCTTTAAAATATTTGAAAAATGTGAATTGTCTATTGTTAAAGGCTGTCAATATATAAGAACTGATGGAAGCAACTACTTCTGTTTGGAAAAATGGCATGCTATTGACCAAAGCAGATACTCTCAAAATGGCAATGACTTGGCTGATGTATCAAGGGCCGGATTTATGCATAGGCATTCTAAGCCTGTGCCTATGCTCGCATGTCCAGGGGGGGCCCAGGAGGAGAAATTATATTTTTGAATTATTATTATTTCACTCTAATGCTAAAACTATGTAAGACAATAACTTAACCCTAACCCCTAACCTATAAATTAATTAAAAATATATATTTTTTTATTTTACATAAATCATTACTATGGTCACCCTTTACGTCTGCCTGTGGGTTCTGCAAATATTTAATCAATGAAAAGTATTAAAAAGAGCTTGTGACAAAACTCTCCATTGCCTCCTCAAACTGTCAGTCAAACCTCATAACTCCGCCCCATCTCTATCCTGAATGAAGTGCGACAAGCAGTTTGGAGTGTCTCTGCTTATTCTCTGAATAAGTACAGCGTTTTCTTTAGGCAAGAAACACTATATTAAATGGTAATCTTTTATGTATTTGAGGAGTGGATGAGAGCGTCTTGCATTTGTCCTCGAGTCACAGCCAAAACAGCCTGTGCGTAGCGCTACATTATAATGTGAGATTTTGGCCAAATGACAGAAAAATCAACAACAGAAAACCAGGGGGTAAAAACGAGTGCCCACAAAGCTACAGCTACAATAATCTTCATAACTTTAAGCTGATGAAAACGTGATGCGATGGACTGACTGCCTCCGATGCAGCCGATCTAATGACAAAAAAACACATTCACTGGAAAAACACTTCATTTGAGCTTGCAAGTATATGATCACATATAAAGCCACAATATCAAATTTGACAATCACAGTGTTTTTCCCACTTATTTCCTTTAAAAGTAGCATATGGTGTGAGGGGGCTCAAAAGTAGCTTTTGCCTATGTCACAATATGAGGTAAATCCAGCCCTGGATATATCATTCTATCAATAATCACAACACATGAAGTTTCATGTCTCAATATTCTCAATACTATATTAGAGCATTGAGAGATCAATTCTAGGCAAACAAGTTTGCTGTGAGGGTATGAGTGAGGGGTGTCTACTGGAAACATTACCTCTCTGAAAAAAAGATTGAGTTTCAGACAAGAGAGAATCACAGTAAATATTCATGGATCTGAGTTAATAATACCCCGCTGGCAGTTCATGTCATTGATTGGTGGCTCTCTATGATGCTCTAATTATATTACCTGCTCCAGATTTAACTTCATACTGACAGCACATTACCTCCATTCCCTAATCTCATTAAAAGAACAAAGAAGTTCATTCTGCTAAATAAATCCAAATAAAAATATTCTCTTTGCTGCAACGTCCTAAACATTAACATAACCCCTTTTTATAATACCTAGACATTGCATCCTCCCACCACCACCACCACCAATACCACCAATTAACTGCGATTATGGCGTTATATCACAGTTTTGAATTTTGCCAAAATCCCCATTGCAAAGTTTGACAACTGAAAAACTACTTTGACCATTTTTTTGCATTATTATAGGTGTGTGGTCCACTCTACCGCACAATACTGGGTTTCTGTGTGGTACTAGGAATGCACAGATGTATCAGCCAATAATTTTTGGCCACCTGTTTAAAAACAGCCAATGATATCCTGTCAATCATAAGGGGGTGGAAAAACGTGTCAGACTGCAAATCATACTGTGTGTGTGTGTGTGTGTGTGTGTGTGTGTGTGTGTGTGTGTGTGTGTGTGTGTGTGTGTGTGTGTGTGTGTGTGTGTGTGTGTGTGTGTGTGTGTGTGTGTGTGTCTAAAATATCGTGTTGAATCTAGGGCCTACGTTAACGTGACAATAACAATAGCGACATAAAGCAGCCTCTATTTGACCCTATGAATCACCTGTAGTTCAAGCCAGGGTTACCAGCTCCACGGTTTTTCCCACACCAAATATTATTTGTAGTGCGCCTCCCATCTAATAATCGCAAAGAGCTTTGTGCTTTGTTACTTCTGATAAAAACAAAGTCTCAGCTTTTCAATTCTGTCCATTTTATCACGAAATTGAAACAATAAATTGTGTTTTCACGCTCTTAAATGTGAGGTGACAGATTGCTGTAGTGTCCGGAGCGCGAGTCTTCTCTTCCTCTTCAATACATGTTATAGCACAAAAAAAACCATGCATGAACATCAAAAGGCATGTTGAAAGAGACAGTACAACTTACCGAAATGTATCATGCCTCAGCCTCATGTAATCGCTCAATCAGTGTTTCAACCGCAGAAAGACATCAACAAAACAGCTTGTGGATAAGGTCACTTAAAGGGATTGTTCACCCAATAATGAAAATTATCCCATGATTTACTCACCCTCAAGCCATCCTAGGTGTATATGACATTCTTCTTTCAGACGAACACAATCGTAGTTATATTTAAAAATATCCTGACTCTTCCAAGCTTTATAATGGTAGTGAATGGGGGGGTGAGATTTTGAAGCCCCAAAAAATGCATCCATCCATCATAAATAATAATCAATACGGCTCCAGGGGGTTAATAAAGGCCTTCTGAAGCAAAGCGATGTGTTTGCGTAAGAAAAATATCCATATTTAAAACTACATTAGCTATAATAACTGGCTTCCAGCAGACAGCCGTATGCGTCGATTTGCGGCGGAAGAGTGACCCCTAACCTGACACATGACGTATTGACGAATATGGAAGCGCAGAGGATAGAGCAAAACAAAACACCAGTCACTTATTAGAAGTCTAAAGCGAGAATTTTTACAGAGAAATGTAGGAGGAGCTTGAGTCCGTGACCCAGCCCTGTTTGTTTAAACCACGAGAAGAGTCTACTCTCACCTAAGCTTACGCTACTCCTACATCATACGTCGGGTCAGAGGTCACTCTTACGCCGGAACTAGACTCGCGTACGGCTGCTACCAGAAGCCAGTAAATATAGTTAATAAAGTTATAAATATGGATATTTTCTGTACAAAAACGCATCGCTTTGACTTCAGAAGGCATTTATTAACCCACTGTAGTCTTATGGATTACTTTTATGATGGATGGATGCACTTTTTTGGGCTTCAAAATCTAAGTTACCATTCACTCCCATTCTAAAGTTTGGAAGAGCCAGGATCATTTTTAATATAACTCCAATTGTGTTTGGATGAAAGAAGAAAGTCATATACACCTTGGGTGGCTTAAGGGGGAGTCAATTATGGGATCATTTTCATTTTTTGGTGAACCAGTGATCTGATCTGAATCAGTATCGGCAGATATCATTCTGAATAATCGGCTATTGGTGTTGGCAGGGAAATTTCCCACAGCTGTTGCTACTCTGGTGTAGACGACACTAACTCAAGTCAGCAGAACGGCATCATCAAACAACCTGTCTACAAGAGAGCACGGACTGATCCTGTTGCTTCAACAAAGCTAGAAAATCAACATTCAAGCATGCAATTTATGCCGAGAGGAGATGCCTGCGTGCTTCACACCGTACACACAATACATGAAAAGACTGTCACTTTGGCAGAGATGTATAACACCTGCGACAGAGCCACATTCATCCCACTAGAAGATTTAGCTGAAAACATGTAGGTAATGGAGCAAAACTTAAAAGCATATGATGTTTCTTTCATGATCGGTCAATTTCAAGAGCAATCCTTTTGGAAAACATGAAATATGAAAAAAATTGCAACTTTAAACGTCTGAGACCACTGGCGAATTATTTATTATTATTTTTTTTAAGGATATAATAAAATATTTTTTTATTAGAATTGTCAAAATAAAAAAAATATGACTTTGGTATGACCATCTTTTTTTGAGAATGCTCCAGAAAGAACCTAATGTTTCTGATATTTTGTACAGACCAGGTCACATGTTCAATGCCACAAATTTGCTTATTTGATCAGTGACCTAGAAAAAGAATTACGCACATTCTGATGATCAACTGCAATTTAAATGCATGCTTCTTCACCATGGGCCTATATATCTTTTCTTTTTTTCTTTTTTTACAGACAGACCCCTTTCCTACATCTTGGCTGCATGCCATAGGCGCCAATCGTACCCTAAATTCTAGCACATAACATCATTAATATGATAGCATCAGTGCATTAGTGACCACAGCAGTAGCCTACATCAAGCTGCAAAAAACAGCAGCGTGTTTCATATTTTGCACAGTACTGAACAAACAGCTCAGCGTGCATACCAAAACATCAACGCTGCACTAACAAATCAGATGCTTAATGCAGCATTTCATTTCCTATAGGATCATATAATGGGGCCCTGCGCACAGACCAGGACACATACCAGCCGGATCCTGTCCTAGAGTGTCATTGAAATTCTACAGGAATCAAATGACGTCAGCATGGATAAAGACACAATCCACAACAACAAGCCTTAATATCAATTTTGACATCCTCACTGCATGCATGTGCAATGTGTTTATGGTGGCTATGAATGCCTAACTCCCTCTTAATAAGCTGCAGTGTCACTTTACCTTGTAGATGTACCTTTCCGCACATCACATATACTGCATTTGAATGCCTCTGCACTGTTTTTGAAGGTGCAGACGCTACAGTCCCAAAATCCGTTGTCTGCAGAGGGCTTGGCTTGTCTTTTTGGCCTGCAAGATTTAAAAAGGAAATGGTTAGGGTATTTAAATAGCATGCTGCACCCTAATTAGTGCGAGTGTCATCATATGCACTTAATTCTGCGTGCTGTCGTAGAAGACGCCTGTCCTTTACAAACACACAATAACACTTGCAATTTGACGATTTTGCATGCCTAACGGATAAAAGGGCTTTATCTGTTGAAAAAAAGGCGAAGAAAGAAGAAGAGAGGAGGCGTTTCCTAAATTCCCTTTGTCTAAAGCTGGATACCGGGAGTCAGGCAAGGCTTCGTATCCGCCATGGCTGCGCTTTTTTTCCGTTAAATCCGACCAGGAAAAATAAGTAGACTTCAACCGCACTACGCGGCTACTCTTCCATGTACACAAACGCGCAAGATGCTTTATGAAAAGACAGAGGAAATTAGATGTTTCTATACCTGGATGGGCTTTTCTTGTCGCCCATAATGGGAGAAACACCGTCTTCCAGAGGAGGGGGCTTCTGTAATGTACAGTGTGAGCTCCAGACAGAGCCGCTGCTGCTGATATCGCACACTTGCACTCGCTGACCGCTGCAGCGCGAGGCGTCGGTCCGTCACGTGGCCTCGCCCTGAGCCAATCACAGCCTCCGCACGTTTAAAAGTCTAAATGTTTTATAAAGAAATGTGCTCATTGGAAAACTATACAGCATACTTGTATTGTAACCTAACCTATGCAACTAAATAACAAACAAATAAATGATGGCATGTTTTATAGGATATAGAGTGACACACTGAAAATGAAAAACTGGGAATCAAAATGTAATTCGAACCTGGAAATAAGAAAAAATGTTTAGGACTTAAAACAACTCTGGATATAAAAACAAAAAACACAGCTCAAACCTGCCTAAGATGATTTGCTGGTTTTAGTTGGTCTCCCAGTCTGGTTTGTCTGCAGAAAAACATGATTTTGATATACAGTAACTTGAAAAATAAATAGTTAACTCCCTAATTAAATGAGTAAATGATGTAGTGATCTTGTGACTTAGCACAAATGGTCAGATGTTCTTGCTTCTATTGAAGCACAAGATGCACTTTGGATTATCTCAAATCATGATCATCAGGTTTTGCACGTAACTTCATTTTAATAATGCAATTCAAAAAAGAAGAAGAAAGTAGTAGATTAGAAAATGACAGCAAAGTCAGATCAGATCCACATACACTCTTTTTAGCACTCTGTGAGAATTCAGATGTCATTTGTATGTATGCATGCATGTATATATGTATTTATGTATGCATGTATGTATCCAAAATTCTTATGCTATTATTTAGTTAGTCCTCAATGATATTCTTCATTAGATGGCATTGTAAGTACTATTTCAATGCAACCTCATAAGCAAGACATAAAAGATAAAAAAAAAACAGAAATGCTTTATTATGCTCTTTCTAGACTGAGAAATCACTGCCTCTGTCTAAAAGTCTAAATATATATACAGTAGAAATGTTACAAGTTCTGCTTGTTATACCTTCAACGTTTTATTTGACGTAGACTGATGCACAGGGTTTACAGTTTAATATATCTAACATATTAGCAACAAACAAGATTGTGTCTTGCTCCTCTATGCAAAATGAACACTTTCCATAAACATCCAGACCTGGCGCATGCTCAGTAGCGGCAGTCGGGCAGTGACGTCATCGGCGCCATATTAAAGATTTGCTGCTGTTTTCTCTGTGTCGCTGTTGCCATCTTTCTGTTTCCAGCAGGACTCAGAGAGACCAGAGAGTAGCAAACATACCTCCACAATGGAAATCGATACACTTCTGGAAGCATTTCGAGGTACCGCTAACAAATAATGAATAACAGAAAAGGTTTGGCAAATTCGTTAGCTTGGAAGCTAAGCTAGGAAATCAAACTAGCAGCCAATGCTAGGTGCTGGTCATGCCGGAAAAGCTTTAAATATCACTAATAATCGATTTGGATCGATTCTCAACAATACACAGATAATGTGTATGAGTTTATCTTGTAGATGTACCACGTCTGAAGTTGATAAAGTCTTTTGCTACACGGGAACAGATAGAAAGCCGGTTAGCTGTGAGCTACACTGCTGTTATGTGAACACAGAATACACAGGTTTAGTCGCTTATTTACTGTCTGAAACTTCTTACTTGCATTGACTTAGCTGCATAGTCAGCAAAAAAAAGTTTGTCGGTCGCTTATTTGTGTGACTTAACTTTGTAGAGGAGTCTGGAGCAGAAATGTCAATTTCAAAGTGCTTTATTGGCATTTTTCATACAAAATAACCGCGTGAACGCACACTACAAGCGATGACAGGCAATAACAATAAAATGTCAGTCATTTTGATAAACACAATAGAATGAAATAAACATTTCACATGATATTAATGAAGCTTTATTGTTTACTCTGTTCACTGTAGATTTCGAGAAGAAAGGAGAAAAAGAAACCTGCCCGATTTTGGATCAGTTTCTATCGCATGTTGCGAGAACAGGAGAGACCATGTAAGTCCAACACTCTCACAGACAGATTCAGAGTCAAATGCTCTTTAGTTTATGCTATTGTAGAGATAATATTGCGTTATTCACAAGTATTTTAAAGTCAGCATGAAATGGAAATTGCAATGGAGAGTGAAGTTACATCACACCGCGTTGCATTCTGGGGCGGTGCCTCCATCTGTAGAGGGTCGCCCTATGCTACATACTGAAATTAATACCGATACCTGCACTTTTTTATATGTTTTTGACTTGATTTAATATTCATATTGTATTGCATAATAAATTGACATTTTCACTGCGGTTTTACAGAATTCTGTTTACAATGAAAGCAGTGTCACACGCTGGGCACTTGCTGCTGCTTCAGCCGTCATGGTAAAGTTGTCCAAATAATAATGTCAAATGGGGTTGTAATGGTATGAGATTTTCACGGTATGATAACTGTCTCAAAAAATATCACGGTTTCACGGTATACTGTATTGAACAATCAATTCTTCTTATTATCATCAGTTAACATGAGCGTTAAAGGCACAGTATGGCATTTTTCGCCACTAGGGGTCGCTAACCTATTTACAATAACAAAGGCGTAGATTGATGATGCAACATTTGCTAAGAATTATGGATCTTGTCGTCAACGTCAAGCCGACCGATCTAATAATGTTTATGAATGACTGAATACATCGATGTTATCATGACTGTGATATGAAGCAGTTCGGGATTGCTAAGAGACAGCTATCAGCTCCAAACGCGACGCGAGTCCCACGGATATAAAAGGAATATGGACATTTCATTCTACCGAACTACACGCAGAATTACTACTCACAGGTCAGTTTATTAGACAAATTAAACTTGTGAGGTAACGCAGCGTTGTTTCACTTGGTCTAACATTACACTATCACACTAAACTGCATTTGAATGTGTTGAAATGTATGTGTTCGTCTGTCTGTATGAGACTAGCAGTAAACTAGATCAACATTAGAATAACATACAGATCATATTCTGACATTTTATCATTGTTGAACTGTATAAATTGTATAAAACATTGATTAGTTTTATGTAAATGTGCTCACCTGTTTAATAAAGTACATGTAGGAGCGGTCGAAGTCTCGGACGTGGAGCTCTCGTTTATATACTGTCTATGGGAGCTCTCAGCATCTCGAAAACACCGCGCTGATATTGATTCTCGTTTTAGTTCTCCTTTTTTCATCCAAAGTCTGCTTGTCATGGTCCATAATGTTTGAAGAAAACAACAACAGCGTGCAAATAGACATTGCGAACTACAAAGTTGTCCGCGTCAGTCGCTTTGGTTACTATCAGACGGCTCTGGTTCATAACTCTGGTTGCCATGGCAGCACGAGCGGAAACCAGGGATAACGCGGATATGACGGCATTGGCGGCGACAAAACGGAAATAAAGAAATGGGACGTTTCTCGAATTAAATTACAAATTTCTCCTGGTTTAAAAGTTGTTGGAAACAGTCGGGATAATGTAAGTACACAACTAAAAAATATATATAACATAGATATAGTGATTTTTGCTATTTTTAAAGCAAAAAAGTTACATATTGTGCCTTTAAATGAATGAAAACAGTTTTTTTTTTTTGGTTGAACAAATGCTTTATTATAACAAATTTGAAACCATTTGTTTTTGTTTATTAATTTCCATAATCAGAAACATGTCTAATCAATTAAATTTCAGAACTGATTATGAATTAGATTAACAACTTATTTTCTCATTAATAATTAACATTTTTAAGATTAATAGAGAAATGTATTTTTTCTTTTTATGATTTAATACAAATATATCAAAAACGGCGGTAAGAAAATAAATGCTTAACATTTTGATTAATATTTTAAAATGTAATCAAATTAAAATAACTTTTTCCTTTTATTTTTTTGGCAAAGTGCTGCACAACACTGATTTACTAAACTAAAACCTTGACAATGGTATTTCTCAAATGAAATGATGAAATGCTCTTTAAGCATTCTCTCAGAGCAGCTCTGGATATGTTCATGCAGAATAAGCAGGTTATGTACTTATATAGCAGTCTTTTGCGCTTTAATATTCACAGTCCATTGCACGATTTGATTTATTGTACAGCTCTGCTTTCAATATACTTAATTATCCATCCATCAATTCACGTGTTTTGCGTGACATCTCTTTCACGTTTTACGTGATAGACTGGATTCCGCATTTCCTTCTGCATTTCTGAAATCATACGCCCTTAAAGGGATGGTTCGGAGTAAAATCAACCTAGGGTCCTTTGCACCATGACCTCGAGCCAAACACCCCCCCAGAAGCCTTTTTTCCCTTGGTTGAACATTATTAAAGTTAGAGCTTATTTACAGAAATCAGCCGGATGGCTTAGTGCAGGCGCTAATGGATCCTATGATGCATCTCGTAAATTACCCTACTAATAATGCCCAGAAAGGTACCAAACTTCTACAGTAGTACACATAAAAGGTTCTGTACTCATAAAACGAGGCATTGGAAAGTTTGTAAGTACATCAGGAGTTTATTTAAATAACACTCGCCTGACGGCTCGTGCTACTGCTAACCCGGACGTCGACATCACTTCAGTGATTTGGGAAAAGCATGTAAAAGTCCTGGCAGAAAGCGATGCATAAGGATGTAGTGTAACAACAAATTATTATTTTTTCCGAAGTGTTAACAACTTAGTGTTAACTAATAATTGTTGCAAACTGGTACTACCAACAAAATATTAGTGCATTCCTGGAACTGGGCGTCGTTACACTACCTTATGCAATAGCATGAGCCGTCAGGCGAGTGTTACTTAAATAAACTCCTGATGTACTTACAAACTTTCCAATGCCTCGTTTAATGAGTACAGAACCTATTTGTACTACTGTAGAAGTTTGGTACCATTCCAGGCATTATTAGTGGGGTAATTTACGAGATACATCATAGGATCCATTAGCGCCTGCACTAAGCCATCCGGCTGATTTCTGTAAATAAGCTCTAACTTTAATAATGTTCAACCAAGGGGGAAAAAAAAGGTCATGGCTCGAGGTCATGGTGCAAAGGACCCTAGGTTGATTTTACTCCAAACCATCCCTTTAAGTTATAAACGGGACATACCTTTATCTGCACGGAGGGATGGTGTTCTCAAATATAGGCGAACATGTTTGATGTACTGCCTTCTTTTGCAGCCACCACATTTTTTACAAATTGGATTTCTATCCTCGAGGACAACCAAACTAAATGTTTTTAGTTTGTCTAATGTCTAATTAGTTTTTAGTTTGTCAATGTTTAATGTTTTTCCCTAATTCCGTAGATAAGCAAATGTGCATGATATGATAATCGTACGTGTTCATACTGCGATATATTGTCATACTGGTAGTATACCGCTAAACCCTAGTGTCAAACCAAGGGAGTGGATGAAGCAATCTTAACATTGTTGCATATTGTTTACTCGCATCTTAAATCCTAATAATATCCTGCTGTCTGTTTTGGTTGAAAGACTTGCCACAGTTTTTCCTAGATTGAGGACTGATTCTGTGGTTGCAGGACTTATTAAGGAACCGAGTTCAACAAGTGTGTGGGTGGCTCACTGTCTGAGAAACAAATTATTAATGTTGGATCCCCACAAGGCTGTGTCCTCTCACCCTTATTGTTCATCTTGTACCCAAGCAACTGTATAAGTAGTACCCTTCCAGGGAGATACGCAATTAAATTTGCGGATGATACTGCATTAGTTATTCCGGGGGGATGAGGACAGTCTTGGACCTGTTTTGATCAAGTTATTTCTTGGTGTGACATGTTAAACCTTAAGCTAAATATTTCTGAAAGATTTAGTACATTTACATTGTTTGTTTTTTTGTGTGTGAACGCATGATGAAACTCACTGAAACACAATTTCCCCATGGGGATAATAAGTCAACAACAACGTGTTCAACAAGCGGAAAGAAGTCGATCCATATTTTAGTTGGAAACGTTTTATTGTTGTCATTGTAAATATCCACTTCCCCATGGTCATGATGGGGAATCAGAGAATGTGGGTCACATTCAGTGGACAGACACCGACACAGATATATTTATTTCTACACAAGACAGCCAAAGTCAATCCCTAGAAGCTTGTAAACTGTTTTTGTAGTGGCTGCGTGCAAGTTCTGCTAATTCACAAGCCGACAAACTGCAACAGTCATATCCGCAAAGGTAATGTTAAACCAAACAAAATGCTAAACTTTCAAAAACACTCAGCAATGTGATTATTTTATTGAGTGATATTCAATGGGTTTAATCAGTGTCAATGTTAATAGACTTGTTATCCAACGTCTTCTCGTCACCCCCTCAACCTGCTTCCCATAGTGTTTTTACACGTAGAAAAGGTGAAAAAAGGTATAGTGTTGTCAAATTTTCTCACTGAATGATGATGCGAGTTAATGCATGTCTTGATGCAGCGTTAATGACCTACAATGGCGATATATTTCACAATCACACTGCCTTAGCAGAAAGGCAGCGCGATCCTCCTGATATGAGGTCTAAGGACAGTTACCCAGAACTCAACACATTGTGATGTTATCTTTACATTCTCTATAGTCTTTTCTTCCCTGTTGTGACGTATATACTAGTGAAACGGCTTCTTAAACAAGCACAAATGTAGGTCAGGGCTTGATTTTGTCTATAGGGAATTGATTGGATGGTTGTGGTTTGCTATTGGTTGATCTCATGTGAGTGACAGGTTGCACTGTAGTGAGGGTGGGACAATAATAACCCTTCCCCTTCAGCACCTGCCACTCACATGAGATCGCATCAATTAGAAAACAACAACAGTTCAATTCTGATGTCTCGCTCTCGCCCTACATTTCTTCTCGTTTGAGAAGCCGGTTCACTCAGACATACATCACAATAGAGTGGAAATGGCAATCATAATTTTCTTTTCATGCTGACTTTAAACACGATTTTACCCGTTCAGAGTGTGTTGTGAGAGTAAACTGTTAGAATAGAGAAGTTTCTAATTTCCTTTATTGAATCATTTACAACATTCCTCAGCATTCAGTGGTCTCAGTTTAAAAACTACTTCCTCTTCAAACTGGAGAAAGTGATGGATGATTTCAAAGCCTCGTGTCCAGAGCAACGGGGACCTGCCAATCCTAACGTTGAGTACATTCCCTTTGAGGAGATGAAGCAGAGGATTCTCAAAATCGTCAATGGATACAACGGGTAAGAGACAGCTGACATATTTCACGGTTGAGGTGGGGAAAAACATTGATATGGCATAATCTTTATTTTGAGTGGGGCTATTTTATTTATAAATGGAGGCCAAGTATTAATTGATTTAGCGCCTGAATTTTAGCTCAGGATTGCGATTATTGTGCATAAATACGGGAAATAATAATAATTTGAAATCTTTCTCTCAGCTGTAATTTCACGATCAGACCGAGTAAATCATTTCTCTCTCGGAGACGCACAGTGAGCGGTGTTTTAAGGAAGCACATTCACATAATTTGTATTTTAAAAACAACTACATTGGCTTCAAATGTGCAAAAAAAATTCACTTGACAACTGTAATTTCTATTAAAATGTCTAAAATATGAGGAAGGAAAAAATTGAACGAAGGAGATGGATATGAAGATGAGAAATGAACAGACTGAGAACTTTATCTTATTAGATAAAAACGTATATGGACAAAGTTTTCCTTTGGGGACATTTGCTGTTGAAAAAAGGTAATCGCAATGCATTTTACTGCAATACTCAGCATGTCGCAAAATGTTTAAAATCACAATATTTTATTGTGGCTTAAGAATCATGATGCTATTGTATCGTGGGGCCTCTGGTGATTCCCACCCCTAGTTGTTTATTAAAATTTAAAATGATTTTTTTCTTTAGGATTCCTTTCACTATTCAGCGTCTTTGTGAGCTTCTTACTGAGCCAAAAAGAAACTACGCAGGAACAGAAAAGTTCCTCAGGGGTGTGGAGAAGGTATGTTGTGTTTAATGAAATGACCAATTCTTTGGGAACAGGTTTTTTCCCTGAATCAGGAAGATTAAAACTTATAAATTTTGTTTTCAGAATGTGATGGTGGTCAGTTGTGTGTATCCTACCTCAGAGTGAGTTAAACTCTCTTCCTGCTCTATTTTATGGTTTTGTGTGTGTGGGCAGCTTTTAGTTATTCTTGTAATGTTTTTAAAAACCATTCCGCTGTCTTTAATACTATTATGCATCTTTTATTTTTAAAGGAAAAAAGGGTCAGGTTGTGTGAACAGGATGAATGGTGTCATGTTCCCTGGCAACACTTCAGCTTTTCCAGATAGGTGAGTTTATCGCTTTAACCACCATTGTGGAAACTTTGAAAATAGCCTTATGGGTCACTAAACCAATTCAGTTTGAAATGTTATTGCTCACTGTAAAGAGAGACTAGTAGATGAAACTAATTTTACTGTCCGATGATTTTGATGTGTCTGTGTGATAGAAATGTGAATGGTCCAGGAACACCCAGGCCACTGAACAGACCAAAACTCTCCTTGTCCAGCAGTGTAGCTACCAACGGCCTTCCCGACAGCACAGAAAGCAAAGAACAGGCCTCCGAGCAGTCGGAGAGAACGGTCAAGTAAGTCACAAATGCCTGTGTGTGTATTAGAGATGCGTGGATCAGCTCTAACGTCACCCGAATCTGCTGTTAAAAATAAATCATCCACCCGCCGCACACCCGAACCTATGATTTTCTCTGATTTAGATATCCGTGCCCCATCGTCACATTACAATTAGTCTAATTCTCAGTGTTAAGCATGATGATATGGTAACGTATTACACTGAAGTAGGCTGATCTTAAATGTAATTCTTCTTTGGCAAAATTACATTTCATTAATAGCCTACACACAGGCTTTACTCCCTTCAAACTTTAATTGGAATGTCACTGTTTCCGTCACTGCAACTTCCCGAACACACGCACAAGAAATTAAATATGTTCAGCCTAAGCAAAGGCTTTTGCTTCACAGCCGTTATACGTCACACACCCAGCACTTGATTGGCACTGGTTAACTACTTCAGTAAAACGCTCCCACACTGTACTTTCCTTTCTTTTTGTTTGTTTTATTTTTAATTCTCCTTTTTTTAAAAATCTCTCAGATCTGTTTTGCTCCATTGCTGATTAAACAAGTAGACCCTGCAACACCTTAGCTAAATGAGTCTGCGAATGAAGCTTTAAACACCTTAATATTTCCATCATGTTGGAAAACACTCTTAAGGGCCTTGCACTTGCAAGTCTGAAATATTCATATGCGTTTTTTTCTTATTAGTATTTCATGGCTCTGAGTTGTCAAAACGGCTCTTAAAATGCTTGCTATGGATGCGAAAAACGCAGAAAATCGAACTCGATCCGAATTTTTTTTTTTTATGACGGAAGAAAGTTTCGGAGGCAGTGTGTTAACGTGATTGACACATGATATCGTATTAATTTTTTAACGTGCGAAGATTTCGGACTCGGTGTGCGTGCAAGGAACCTTTTATAAATATTTTTTAGTTAAAGCTGTTAAGTTATTAGGCCTAAGCGATATCTCATGCAAGTTTTTTCCTTTGTGTTTTATATAATGACCACTAGGAGGTTCTTGAGGCATATGTTTTCCTTGATTGGCTTTCCTTGATTAATCTCTCATCCACCTGCAATTAATTGAAATGTTATTTTTTTATTACTTGTCCGCACATCACTGGTGTGCATGTGATCCTCTTGTTCAAACCTTGTAGCCCCACTGTTTAAAGACCATATGGAAGATTTGATGAATGCAGGTTTTTTGTGCGTGTGTGTGTTACTAATTTCACAGCTATCGTTTACATATTCAAATTCGTAATATTTTCTGACTTTTTGCATAATTTGACAATTGCAGAAAGTGACACAAAAAAAAAAAATTCAGTTTAACTGAAAGGATATTTGCCTTTCTCATTGACTGCCTCATTCAAAGATGTGATTTTTCCATATTTTAACGGATTTTCGTATTTTCTGCACTGAAAAGTATGACCCATGTGAATTGCGTAAATCTAAGGGAAAAAATGGTTTTGGAGGGACGAAATGCTGGTTACTGTATGATGATTGAAATCGCGGAATGGACTTAACAATTAGTAAATAAATTGCAAAATGTTACGTTTTCTAATACATTTATTTCATGCACGGATCGCTCCTGACAGCGCTGCACATGCTCGCGGCGCCATCTGCGGGACACTAATAGCATGGGTTCAAAGCGCCAAATGTGAGTAAAAATCAGCGTTGAAAAGGTGTTACTCGCCAGGTGCCCGGTTACTTTTTTTTATTTATTAATTTTGACAATGCATGGTGGTGAGAATGTGATTTGGCTTAGTTCGATCATCAAATCACAACGGTGTAACTGTTGAGTACTGTAACAGCACTGTGTTTTCAGTTAATTTGTCATGAGAATCGTTTATAAATCTGTTGTTGTCAACAAAGAGAAGCGATAAGCTTAATACGTTTATTATAACATATGTTGTATTATAATATTATCATGATTATTATTTTTTTTACAGTACAATAGTATGTATTATAGCAATATAAGATTATATATGATATCTTTTTTCAATTTGATATATTTATTATAGTAATTAGATGGGGCCATTTTCCTTTTTTCGTCTTTAGCTGATCACATGCCTGCTCTTTGGAAAATTAGATTTTAGGGGTGAAGGAAAAAAAAAAAAATTTAACTATTGAATTGTGTGGTGGAAATGACACCACAACTGTGGTGCAGTCACTTTTTTTTATTTTTTTTTTTATTGATAATTTTCACATAATGAATATTGAAGGTTTATTTCCCTATTTGTTAGATCATCGCAATCATTTTTATGATAGATTTTCATAGTTTAAGATTCAAGTCTGATAAAACAAAGCCACAACAAATTTATACTTAAAGCATTTGAAATTAACAAAAATAAATGAAGGCATAGTAAAAAGTTTCCAAGATAGTTTAAATGTCATCTCTATATAAAAAAATTATGAAATCTGTTAGTTTTCATACAAAAAACAAAACAAAAAAACTTTAGCAATAAATACATGACTTTGGCAGTTGGAATAAAAGCCATGAAACTTAAATTGTGACTTCATGGATCTGTAATGGTGTGTATTTGGAGTCTTAAACTTTTTTTATATATATTTTTTTTTAGTGACTCTTCAGCATCAGAAGCAGAAGGTTCACACGTCGGCCCAGTGAAGAGTAAACACTGTGAAGATGAGGATGCAACAAATCCTGAGACGCCTGAAGCAAAGAGGCTCAAGTTTGACAAAGAGGAAGATGATGATGATGATGATGAAGAAGAAGATGGGATGGAGAAAGAACCAGCTGAAAAGCCGTTGTCCTGCATATCAATAGCAGAGAGCTCATCAGATCTACCGCAGTCCTCATCAGACGTCACTGCGGAGGTGAAGGATAATAAACCTGACGAATTTGTCGCTGAAGACCAAGGTATGTCCTTTGTACAGTTGCTTCTAACATCCTGTATTCAAATTTATCACACTTTGGTTTGTATCACGGTTTTAGGGTCATGGTTTCGGTACGGTTCGGTATGTGCTATGTTGAGGGGCAAAATGCTGCTAGCAAATAAAAATAAAAAATAAAATAAGAACAAATCATCAAACTACAAGTAATAGTACAAAAGAATACAATAGATCAAAGATACAAATAAAATACAGAGTGCTTTACAGGTTTTTCAGGTAGATCTAACAGTTTTCAGATATAGAAATTACTAATCAAATATAAAATAACTGCATTTAATCTTCACTTTAAATTAAAAGAAAATAAATAATTATTAAAGTTACAAAAAGTTCTTCAGTCAAGAGCAGTGAGTGATTGTTCTCTTTCTTTTGTTTGATGAACAGTAGTCATTAGAACATTGATGATATTAGGCTGCCGTCACTTTAAGACATAATGCATAGATTCAGTAAACTGATACTGCACACACACATGCGTTGTCTTTCTCGGCTGTTTACATTTACTTAAGACGTGTTTGCTAGGATACTCGCCAAGACGGGCTTGTTGACAATTTTTGTCAGTTCAAGTATAAGAAGATTTGAAAAGCAAACTCAATCTAGTAGTCGCGCATTGACTGAAGTGCGGCTTTCCATGTTCTTTTGCGTCTTCTTGCGCTTGAATGTTTAAATTGCCAAGGATTAAGATTCTGGCCCGTCCGCTCCGTCAACTGTCCCGAGTGTCTTTTACACTGGCCCTGGGCCATCGGGCAGTCCTTATTGTCGAGTCCTGCCCAGTGCTCTCGTTATTGTTTTGTGCCTGTCTGAATTAGCACTGAGTTCCTGTTTAAACGCATAAGACAATGTGTGCTGTTTCGGTCTCACCTGTGCTCGCGCATTATCAACCCCCGGGTAATGATGGTGTCAATGACTGCTCATATTAGAGCGTACGGCACTCGCATCAAACAGTTTACAAAGATTGGCTGTTTGGAAACATTCATTAGCAGAACTGTGGGGTTCACACAGTTTTTCCCCAACAAACTTTATCATAGATGCGTTGTCAGATTTGAGATTAACCGCGGTGCAAGTGCTTGCCAAACCGTGAGTGGAGAATGGTGCGATTGTTTTTTAACGAGAACCACTACACCCCTTATAGACAGAGATTGAGAATGTCAGGTACATTTTAATTGAAGCATCAGGACCTTTTCCATTCACTGAAAGTGTTTTGCCAATCATCAGAGTGGCTTCATCGGATGCTTTATTGCTGTTGGATTATTGGCATATATCTTAGGCTGTTTTCAAATTTAGTCTCATTCTCATTCCACCTAAGGTCTTTTTAATATTGTATTATGTGGCTCAGATCCACAATGCAATGCATTTTTATGATCAAAATGAGTACTAGCGTCAGCTGTTTACCACTGTTGCTAGGTAACCGTTCATGAGAACATGCCAAAAATGGAAAGTGCTTTTTGGTTCACTTTTTTTCCCTTTTTTTTTCCTTTGCTAGCAAAATTAAATCCTGACATGCACAGCAAAGGCAATTTCTGCAGACATGAGCAGCATTGAAAAATGCATTGTACTATAATTGGCTTCAACATAACAAACCAGATTACTTTGATCCCATTTGCTAACGGTACTGGAGTTCACGTAAACCGTACCCCAAAATCCCATTTTGGAGGTTTGGTGCGCAGCCTCGTTCAGAAAGCAGACTCGTCCCCCTCTGCCTTTCAGTCTGGTGGTGTTTACACTGGACATTTAGTTGGTCTTAAAATCAGTGTCATTGCAAGCTTTTGTGAATGCCTTCAACAAATGAAGAGTTGCTCTGCAGTTATACACTAACAGTAAAAAGTTTGGACACATTATTAATTATTACTATTATACATATTTTAGAATCTTAGAAAGGTTAAAACTAAGAACGCACATGAAAGTATGGGAATAGAACATTTTAATTTAGTTAAATGTTAAATTTAATTATGATTATTGATGATAATGATTATTAATGTACTTTATAAAACTTAAATTTCACAAAAAGAAGTTCCTATTTGGATTTTTAGGGACATTTTAAGAAATGCATTCAGTCTTGTAGCATATTCTATATATTGATTGTATTTTGCTTAACATTCCTCAATGGCCTGGGTGACTGAAAATCATCATAGATTCACTACCAGTCAAAAGTTTGGAATAATTATGATTTTTAATGTTTTTGAAAAGCGTCTTAAGGCCACCAAGGCTGCATTTTTTTTAATTTATTTTTTTTAATAAAAAATACAGTAAAAACGGTCTTATTGTGAAATAATATTAAAGAAAAAAAAATCGATTTCAATATATTTTTAAATGTCATTTTTTCCTGTGATCACAGCTGAATTTTCAGTATCATTACTCCAGTCTTCAGTGTCACATGATCCTCAGAAATCATTCTGATCAAGTAAAATTGTATTCATATAGCACTTTTATAGCCACTACGCAGCTTTACACAATATAAGAACACAATCATTAAGAATAGTCATACACAATATATAAACAAGCTTTATGTAAATATGAAATATCAAACCCTAAAGCACACAAAAAGACATCACAAAATACTAAGTTTTTAGATGAGATTTAAAAACAGACAACACGCATTCAGCAGATCTAATTGTCAAACTATTCCATAAGTTTGGAGCCCTTACTACAAATGCTCTCCTTTAGTTTTATATTTGGTTCTTGAAATAGCCAGCAATTTGTTAAAAGAAGATCTAATGCTCAAGTAACATTTATTATTAATGTTGAAAACCGTTGCGCTTCATATTTTTGTGGAAACGGTAATACACTACCATTCAGAAGTTTGAGGTAAGATAAAGAAAAATAAATGAATAGGGTTACATTAATCAAATATGACAGTAAAGTTTTTTATTTATTTAAATAAAATCCTGTTCGTTGAAGCTTCTATTCATTAAAGAATCTATTCATTAAATCCTAAAAATCTATTACCATTTCCACAAAATATTACGCAGTAAAAACTGTTGTCAACATTGATAAGAACAATTTTTTATAATTGAGCACCAATAATAAAGCCTCATATCAGAATGATTTCTGAAGGATCATGTGACACTGAAGACAGGAGTAATGATGCTGAAAATTCAGCTTTGATCACAGGAATAAATTACATTTTAAAATATATTACAATAGAAAACAGTTATTTTAAATGGTAATATTGTGAAATATTAGTTTTTGTTTTTTAATCAAATAAATGCAGCTTTCATGAGCTTAAAAAAACCCTATAAAAATCTTAATTGTTCTAAACTTCCTAGTGTGTATTCATAGTATTTGGGTTCAGTCCGTGTAAAATAAGTCACTAATGTAAATTTGTTCGTGTTTTATTTCAACCAGCTTGGTCATGTGAGTGCTAATATATTATATCTTTGCATATCAGCAGCTGTTTGCATACATGACCTTTTCTGCTCCTCTCTCTACAGAACCCTCCAGTACACAGTCAGAGGTCGTAGAAAACGGGGTCGACAAATCTGCTTCGGAAGATTCCCCCGACCCCTCCCACAGTCAGGCGACCGTCAGGGAATCGGACCTATCAGAGCAGCAGTCTGAGAGGGAAGAGGGTGCCGAGGAGAAGAATGACCCAGTCAGCAGCAGCAGCAGCAGCAGCAGCAAAAACAGCAGTGACGAGGGAGTGTCCAGCGCAGAGACTCGATCTGCTTGTCCCAGCAGTTCCACAGAGCCGGCAGGAGAGGGCAGTACTACTGCAGAAATCACTTCAGACAGCTCAGAGACTGCAGATGACACCATGGAGCAAGACTGAGGCGTTGTTGATTTTTACACTCTACTGTACAAACACCCCAAAAATCACTTATCCTGCAAGTTTAGCAGATCCTTTATAGACCAGGAGAGGAGGGCATCCGGTGACGTCCCTAAAGACCTCTCGTGAAAACATCTCCTCCTTATGACCCTTCTCAGGGCATCTTGACTTAATATGGGTTCAACTTCAAAAACTGGAAGCTCATCTTTCCGGTGGTTTAGGGGAGCATTTGCCATCGAATAACAAGAAAGCCTTGTGTACATGGCAGTTTTCTGTAATCCTGTTCTAATCATGAGCATCTATCAACACCTTTCACTTCACATCAATCTTTCTCCTGCTCTTCTAAGAGTGAAAATGTGGCAAATCTTTGGTTGAATTTGTGTGAATGTGTGCATATGTTTGTAGGGGAAAGGGGTGTGTGTGCACTTCCTTTAGTTTTGATTAGTCAACGAATGATCTCAGGATTCCCGTTGACCTGCAGACCAGTGTCTAAACATTCCAGGAGAACACCCCTTTTCTCCCAAATTGCCTTCTGTATTCGTCTGCTGGCTCGTAGCACGAAGTGCTCAATAGCAGAATTAGACAGATTTCCTTTTTCTTTTATTTTTAGATCCTTTGATTTTAACTGCCTTCCCAGCATAGCACCGAAATGTATTAATCCACTGATGCTGGTAAATAGATTCTAAAATGGACTAATGTGATTTTCCATGCACTAGATACTTGAGTGCTGTTGGTTGCAATGTGTAACTTAATATAGTGAGCCTGTCTTTTCAACTGACATAATATGCTTAACCACTATTGAGCCATCCTTATTTGTCATAAGCTTTTCATTTCGTTTCATCAAACAATGGCAAACATTTGTATGAAGGTTTAAATGAGCAACACTGTCAACACCCACATCTCTTAAACTGTACTTTACATGCTTCCTACAGACATGTATACCCTCCGACCCATACTTATTTCCACAGCTCCTTTTTGATATGTAGAATTTTTAAATTAGATTTTGTAGATTATGATAAGTGTTCACTGCTTTTGTGAAAAGTGAAATTGTATGAACTCCATGTGAACTGAATGCTTGGGCTTTCAACAGTATTCCTGAAGAGCAATAAAAGTTCACGTTAAAAGCAGTGGTATGCTTAATCTGAGGCATTTCTAACCTTTTATCTGAATAAAACTCTTTGGAATAATCAGGTCATAGACACAATTCATTTGCACTATAATATTTGGTAAGTGAAACCTTAAACTGATTAGCCATCACATTGAATAAGTAGGTGATATGCGAGTAATGGGCAGTAACTGCAAATAAGAGCTAGAATTTTACTTCAAATAAATCTGCATCAGTTCTTGGACAAACTATGATCAGCCATTCAATAAAATATTTCATATAAACTGATGTGAATTTTTGGTGCGGCCTCAGGTATTAAGACATGAAATCTGCACTTTGTTTCCTCATCATTGTTCTGTACTCCAACTGTTGCGTCACACAAATCGCTATAGATTCTCATTAAGTCCCTAAACGACCCACCTCCTTAAATGAGGCAAGATTTCCCACAAACACCCGCACACAATTTTACACAGTAAACAAGTGCCCCAAACCAAAAAATCCCTTACACTGTAGTCACAGAAAGAAAGGAATTATAGAGTCTAGTCCCATCTGTGGACTTTGTGCCATGTGTCAGCAGCTCCTGAATGGTCATCCAGTTGTCAAATATCCTCTTGTTCCTCCTTTTCAGCATCTTTTTATGGCTAAGCTGGATAATATCAGGCTTCTCCTTGTCGTTCATTGCTCCCGTTTGTCCCTTGTTCTCCGTGTGGCACTGCTTGATGAGTTCACGCCGTTGACGCTGTTCCCTGGCTAGTGCCGCATGCTGTTTGCGCTCCTCCTTGTTCCAGTATCGACCCAGCTTTAGTTCGCTTGTTGCATCGTCATCTGTAGTTGCGCTGCAGCGCTCTTCTCGAATGCGCAAAGCACGCTCTTTCAGCAACTGATCCCTGATGGGCCTTTTGGTGATGTACCTTGTTCCATCGCCACGGATCTTTACTCTCCACCCCATCTTGGGCCTGGCTTTAGTGGGAGTGGTTTCTGGGTTCTTGCACAGGCTGGCCAAGCTGACTTGACTCTGGCCGTACTCCACAGCCGACCTCTGCTGGATAAGTTGCATGTAGCTTTGGTAATGTTGAGCATGGGCTGGGATGTAGGTGTTCTTGTATGAAGAATGGTGTAAGGAAGTCTTCCTTGGGTTCCTTTTCTTACTCTGCTTTCTTTCCCCCTGATTTGTGACCTCTGGATCTCCAGGTAAACTCTTGGTGGGGCTGATCTCCTGAATAGGAGAGAGTTGATGTTTGGAGCAAGCTGTTGTTGAGTTGCGTCTATGCATGGGAGAACCTTTACTCTTGTCTCCAGGAACCATCCTTTGGGAGTCAGGAGAATCTGACTCCAGAGCAGGATGTAAGCTCCAACAGCTCTCTCCAGTGTTGTAAGCACTAGTAGAGCCTTCGCAGTCAACGTGGTTATTAATGAGGTCCTGATGGACTTTAGTATTTATTTGCTCAGTTAAATGCTTAGTGCAGCAATTTTTGGCTTGCCGATCATCACCTTCAGTCTGAAGCCTGTGTGCTCGTATGATACTCAGGCACTCCAGCTCAATGTTCAGCAACTCCTCATTAAGCATCTGAACCTCCTGATCATCACAGTCTACACTAACCCTCTTTCCATGTAGTGTGTTGTCATGCTCCAGAAATCCCTGAAGACCACTACCATTGACCAGGCATTTCAGTTCAAGCTGTTTCTGGAAACGTTCACATGCCATTCCAGGTATGCCAAGGAAGTTTCCACTGTCTCCATTGTCAACTAAAAGGAAGGAGTCATTGCTTAAGTGCATGTCTCCACTTTCAAAAGTGCCTTGACTATACGTCTTGTGGTTTTCTGGGAGAGTGTCACAAAGGGAATTCTGGTCATCTCCTAAGATGTCCTGCTCTGAGCTTTCATCATTACGAGTGCTTTCATCAGTGCGGCCAACGCCACTGTCTTTCTCGTGATGGTTGGACTGTAAGGTTGCCGTATCAGTAGTGCCTCCATCTTCTTCATGTGTGCTCTGTTAAAGTGAGTGGGAAGACGTTTAAATGGCTTGCAAATCACTGTAGTGATGTTAGCACCTTTAACTGGATCAAGGAAGCAATTTACTGTTGACTTGACCCTCATTAACTTAACTGCCTCAGTATACTTGCAGTGAACTCCCTGACCTTGTTATGCTGTTGCTCCAGCATGCCCATGTGCAAGTCATCTGCCAAGTTGTTTCTATCCTTCTCCAACCAGCCAACATCCTGCAACCCAAACCAAAAATGCAATGTCATTCTTTTACTTGGGGGGTCTCCAAACCTTCTCCTGGAGGGCCACCTTCCTCCAGAGTTTTAGTCCGGTTGGTTCAGGTGTGTTTAAATTGAGTTGGAGCTAAACCTTGCAGAAAGGTCGTCCTAGAGGAGCAGGATTGGAAACCCCTGACATAAATCAAATTAAATTGACCAAAATCATCTGCAAGTTCACAACAGTTTGCAGACCTGACTTTCTAGTCGAGCCACTAGGAGGGTCACATTCTTACTCTCCACCTTGGTCAGAAGTGTCACTGCCTCCTCATGGCTCTGGATTTCCACTCCATTGATCTTCAACATGTGAAAAGTAAAATAGATTTTATGTTTTAGTCAAAGTATTCCAAACCAAAAAAACAAAACAATATGGAATAAAGTCTACCTGGATAATCTGGTCTCCTTCCTGGACTCTGCCATCCTTTGCTGCAATTCCTTCTGGGTCAATCTAAGCAGGGTAAGAACAGTGTATTTAGCCTTAACATTTAATCTGTGAGAAACTGGAATACCTAAAGCTACACTGAGCAAGTCTGGTAAATATATACTGTATATTAAATCAGAGGTGTAATTGGACATTGCAGGCAAAAATTGCCTGATAAATTGCTGTCCTGAGAAATTCCTACTTAAGAACCCTACCTCACTAATATAAATGGCAGTCGTCTCGTCATCAGTCTTGTAACATATTTTCAGGCCAAGCTTATCCTTAGTAGTTTTCCTCTGCAGATCCACTTCCTATGAAAACACAGATTCTTTATTTGGATGACAAAGATTTACCATTTTAATTATTGGCAACATAACAACATAAAACTTGCTGCTCTTACATACGGTAGATGATTCATTTGCATAGTAAAACCATGTGAAATTAATGAGGTCTTGGGAAAATTTTAGAAAGTATATGAAATCAAAATTAAAATGACCTCATATCTCTAGAGTGAATACAGTCTATACCAACACAATACCTCATATTCCAGTCCTCTACTCTCAATGTCTTTCTGTACGCCATCATGTAAGTCTGTGGAGTAAGGGGAGTCACGTCTTGCCATTTGGCACCTTCAGTATAATGAAAAATTAACATTAACTGAAGTCTCGTTCACAGCAAATCTGAAAATCTCAAGTTTCACTGTTATGATAAAACTGGTCAAAGAAATGCTTGACAAATGCTGACAAGCACTTACTGTGAGGGTGAATGGAAACTGTCCAGCACAGCCATACACAGTGGTGTCGGAGGTGACGGTAACTTAGCCATGGTCTCTAGATGTTTCATATATTTCAGTGTAACATTGGTCTGAGTACCGCTGTCCACTCCTCGGGCTGTTTCATGAGTATTGAGAGTCTTGTGTGCCGCCCTGCGCAGTACCTCGACCTCAATGGGGTCTTTGGCTGCTTGGAAGGCCTCTACTGCTTGGTCATGGGTCGTGGCGGAAAGGCTCCTTCCATTTACCTACGCAAAAATAGGGGAAGTTTAAATGAAAAATGAAAATATTTTTTGGTATAATAATGTATATTACAGGATGCTCTTTTATAACCTTGGTAGGTAGTGTTGGGTATAATGCATTACTAAGTAAGTAATTTGAAAAAGCAAAAGATTACTAAAAAAAATTCTGTAATTTAATAACAATTACTTCTGATGTAATTGCAGTACATACTGTATAGACTATAGAACAATTAAACCAATTTAACATCAAAATGTAATGTCTAAAGTTAAAATTTGTTTTAATGTAACCTTCTCCCTTTAAATACAAGAAATACAATACAAGAATAATTTATGAATTAATTAAAAGAGCAGTTTAATGTCTGTCTCTGTATTGTTCAACTGGTCGAGGTTGATATGGGATTTAGAAAGTAATTAGTAATACGTAATTTAATACTTGGAGAGTAATTAGTACAGTAATCTGATTACACTGTTGAATATCTAATTAATTACTTTTTTTAGAGGAATTTACCTGAGTCCACATTAGCTTTTACTTACAATAGTGTTTGTTTGGAACCTTATTAGCGATATTGTTACTTATTTTGTGGGTCAGTCTGTGTCTGTGTAAATAAGTTGAACTCAAAGCATAAAGTATGAGTTTTCCCTGGGATTCGAACCCATGACCTTTGGCATTGCTTGTGCCACACTCCACCAGTTGAGCTACTGTACAAAAGCAGACTTTAAATTCAGCTCTGCTTTTGCAAGCTGACATGTTCATAACGTAAGAAACAAAACCATTCTGTATATTTCTGACATGCATACTGAGCATTTCATTATATTTTAGAGAATACACTTAAAATATCACTTTAAACTCTTTTAATCTTATGCACTTGTAAGCTTTATCATCCCTACTTTACCATATATACTGAACTTGAGTGCCATGTGTGGCTGTACATTAACCTTAAAACCAGATGTGAGGTCAAAATCCAAAAACCTGTCTGACTCGATCTATGTTTTGATCATAGTTCTGAATCCAGTCCAGACATTGTCTGATGTGATTGTCTCAGCTTTTTGTTCAAAATGTTGCTTTATTATACTTACCCACACATTCAAGTGTAGATTAAAAAAAAATGCATGAAGCTATATTTTGATATATAGCATGTTCAGGTATTCAACCAACAAAATATTCTTGGGGCCATGAAACTTTTGTGAAAATGATTTTTTTTAAATTGGCACTGACTGGCAACTGGCAAACGGTGGCGGGGAAAGTTAAGTACAGTTAAAGGTATATTTCAAGTATAAAAATTAATACCTAAAAAGGAACATAGAAGTATACTTAAAGTGCAAAAATAATATATAACTATAAGTATGATGTTAAGTTCACTTAAAGAAAATTTTATACTTAAAAGTATAAAACTAGTTGTAAACTAGTTGTGTACTCAAAGTTTACTACTGTTACACTTAAAGTATACTTTTATACACTAAAAAGTGGGCCATTTATTCCCTAGTATTGAAATAGTACACTTACAAGTATACTACTAGCACATTGGTATTAGTATACTTACTACATAAAGTATACTTAAAAATGTACTTGAGCTTTCTTAAGTATAATAAAATGACCTTGAAGTATACTTATTTTTTGTAAGGGAATTCAAGCAGGTGTATGGTACAGAAAGACAAAGCAAGTCTAATGCTGTCTATTCAACTCAATGAATTAATTTTCATAGCCATATAAATATTGATTTTTCAATTATTGAACTAGCTGACTGGAATGAGAAAAGCGTATAAAAACTATAAGACACCATAAGGTTGTTAGAGTTGCGAACAACCTGCAAGACACAGGTTAATGATTTGGTGACCAAGAACTCAGGACAAATGTTGTCATCTGAAACACTGACTTCTTGACCTAAAACAGTTCATTTGGCTGAACATTGCAAAGTCAGTCCTGAATGTGCAAGGGCAATACACCGAGATATTTATGTCCGGAAGCTCAGTTTTAACATTATCACACAGTTAGTGAGATTTCATTCATTGATTGAAGTCCAACAGGGTGTGTAAAAGCTTTTGAATCACACAAGGAAATGGCTATGTGCCAGATAGCTAATGGGAGAGAACTTCATTTATCAAAGCGCTGTAAGTCTCAAATCTCAAAGCTAATGTCCTCAGGGACCTCGACTCAATCTGCTGTCTGTTCTGGAATCTTGCAGTGGCAATAACACACATGGGAACTTTGTCAGTGTGCCCATTCATGTGTGAGCTGACAAACTACTTTAAATTCACTCACTCACACGGTTTCTCTTATGCCTTTTGGCACACGGGGCAGAAAAGTCACTGAATATACTTGAGGTTAATTCAACGAGACACCCTTTGCCTGGCTATAGCGACTCTTAAAGTTGCGGTAAAGCACGTTCTGTTTGTAGAGTTGCAGTTTGATAAGCGTGGAATCCAGATGTGGGCCGGATCTTGGCCGACACTATGCGGCTGCCTGGGAATGATCTTTGTTTTACTTACACATTTTTAACAGTGTACAACACAACAGACATTACAGTACCGAAATTACTTACCATATAAAAATTATTCATAAACTATTCATATTTCTATTTTACAACCTGTTCATGTTGGCATCTGCCTAGTTTCTGCAAAGTGATGCACCAAAATATAATAGAATTTGATCGGCTGCACGCACTGACTGTGATATGAAGTTAATAAGCCTATTTATTCTGTCATCATAACTATGATACAATTTTTTGTTTTTATTATTATTATTTGCATTTAGCATTTGGGGTAACACTTTACTTAAAGCCTTTATATATAATGCATTGCAAAACTATTTTTAATGCATTAATTATGCCATGTAATGCACCTTTTAATGCATTTTATGGTCTCATGAATAATTAATAATCGTAACCACAGTTATAATACGTGATAATACTTATGCTAAAGTCTTTTTAAATAAGTATAATGCATTAAAACACATGACAAACAACTAATTTCAGACACAACAAGGAATCTGGAAATATTATAATGCATTATAACGTACATAATGAATACCTTCATAATGCATTATACATAAAGGCTTTAAGTAAAGTGTTACTGCATTTGTCCCACCTTGCGCACTGCCTTTTTATAAAGAGTATAGTTCACAGTTCCAGCGATATAGGAGGTCAACTGGAGGTTAAATTACAGTGGAAGCTAATTACACAGGGATTGTGGGAATGTTACCGTTCTATAATAAACCAAACCACATAAACAAACAAATAAACACACAGCCTTTAAGTATTTTGACAGGACCTCAAACATTTTTCGCTCTTCTTCAATGGAGTGTGACCCTCTCATGACCCTGTCAAATGTACACAGTCTCCAAAACACATTCCTTCCTTCGGCAAAATAACCTTTCGCAACCTTTTCAGCATGCAAACAACCGGCGTAACCTCAAAGGCATTTGAAATTTGCTCATTCAATCAAATTATAATTGATGCAATAAAAATGACTGACATTTCTTAATTAATTTAAATTTAATCAGACATCCAGAGTATGTTAATGAAGAAAAAACAAACCAAAACGACACTGTGACAAGTCAACTGCAATGCAATGTAGGTTTTTTTTTTCTTCTTTTTTTTTTACCTGACATGTGCCTTGTAGTAGTTTGTAGTGCTCATCTGACCGCTGTATAGTACAGAGACTGCACCCCATGGTGGAAACACATCAGCAAATAGTTCACCGGCTCAAAAACGTGATCATGAGAAAGTTTCTACAGAGACTGAAGCTTACAGACACAACAACAGCAGCGTGAGTCTGTGTTTGTGTCTGTAAGCCAAACGCATGTGAGAGCTTGTTCCCTCCTCCCATTCAGTGCAACCGTCTCTCTCTCTCTCTCTCTTTAAAGAAGAGTGTTGTCTATATCCTCAACTATGTTGTTTTTATCATCATAAAAATAATCCAACCCTGTAATCAACAATCCACTGCATTACCAAAGATGATAATAGCCACGTTCCTCAGGTTTCGTAATGTGAGGAAACAAGTCGTGAAAATGTTTTGTTGCAGGCCAATTAAAAAGCTCACTTCTCCAATTACTGGCACGAGCATTTCGATAGGAAAATTCTTGCAATAAAATGAGCAGCTCCTGCAATGTCAGCGAGCTCAACAGCGGTACAAGCACAACCGGAGGCTGTTGCCATTTGTTTTTCCTCCAAAATGATCAGCCTGTGGGCTCCGGTCTGTGATGTAATCTGGCATGTTACAGACAGGGTAAAGGTTACTGAGGAACACCATGTGTTCATTGATTCGGACCATATTACTGCAGAAATTAACAGGAATTAAATGGTTTATTATATTATGAATCTAATTTTATTTTATCTTTCACATATAAGAGTTCAAAAAAACTGTAATTTCAAAATCTTGTCTTTTGAAACAAAGCTAAAAATTACAGTAAGATTTTTTTTTTTTTAAAGAAAGTAATACTTTTATTAAGCAATGATGCATTTAATTATGGAAGCTGGTTTCCGCCACTAAATAAATATTAAAAAGGTAACTGGTATTAATAAGGTATATTAAAAGGCTAATTTTTTTCTCAGAATTGCATGATATTGCGAGTTTGTATCACGCAATTCTGAGAAAAATTCTCAAATTCAGAATTGCGAAAAAATAAAGTCATAATTGCAAGAAAAAAAGTCAGAATTGTGAGATAAAAAGTCAAAATTAATCGCAATTGTTTTATTCCATGGCGGAAATAAGCTTCCATATTAATTGATCAAAAGTGACAAAACATTTATGTTTCATTTAAAAGGTTTCAAATAAATGCTGTTCTTCTGAACTTTGTATTCATCAAAGAATACTAAAAAACTAATTTCATGGTTTCCACAAAAATATGAAGCAGCACAACTGTTTTCAACATTGATAATAATAATAAATGTTTCTTGAGGATCAAAACATCATATTGTGATTTCTGAAGGATCATGTGACACTGAAGACTGGAAGTCATGATGCAAAATTTTATTTTAATAAGATGTAAAATAAGTCTCTGATGTCCCCAGAGTGTGTATGTGAAGTTTTAGCTCAAAATACCCCACAGATATTTTTTATAGCATGTTAAAATTGTCACTTTTTGAGGGTGAGCAAAAATACACCGTTTTTGTGTCTGTCCCTTTAAATGCAAATGAGCTGCTGCTACGGCACAGAGGGCGGAGCTCCAAGAGCTCTAGCAGCTCCAATTACCTCACACAGGCATGTACTGAACATTTCAAAAACGTTTAGCCTTTTATGCTCAAACCGGAGTTGGACAAAGATGGAGAGACTCAAGAAGAAGTGACAACATGTAGAATGGAACAGGACATTTCTGAATGGTTAGTTGATGAATTTATGTAGCTTATGTGGAGTTAACTATCTTCTAGTTATTGATTAGCATATTCTTTCATGATAATCTATAAATCGCGGTCCCGGGGGCAGGGTTTATGTAAATTTTAGGGTTAGTGATGTCACTATCCCGGGAGGAAGCTCATGTAGCCAGCTGTTTGTTGTAGTCCTTAAAAAGCGATTTCTGCAAAAAAAATATCTCCCTTTGCTTTTAACTTTGAGGGTCGTAACTTTTCAGATGCTGTTAATGCTCAAACAGCAACATTACACAAAATTTACTAAAGTTAAAAAAGCCTATTTACTTAATCATAATCAACCACCCCTTTAAAATATAGTACAATAGTAAACAGTTATTTAAAATTGTATTAATACCACACAGTATTACAGATTTAACTGATTTTTTTGACCAAATAAATGTAGCCTTGGTGAGCAGAAGAGAATTGCAAAAACCTTATAGACCCTTAAACTTTTAAATGGTTGTGTAAAATAATTATTTGAATATAGAAACTAAAATTTTTCATTAAATATGAAGTATTCTTCACATTTGTTTTTCTCAGATTGATTCACCGCTCTGACTGAATCAGTGAGTTCAGTGAAATATTCATCTGACTAATTCAAACCAGTAACCGGTCTTCTTGAATGATTCATTAAAGGTGCTCTAAGCGATGTTGGGTGAAGTCACTTCTTGTTGACGTTCAAAGTATTGTCAAACAAAACGGAGGCTAGCTCGACCCTCCCTCCTCCTCATCTCGTCCCCTCCCCCTCCCTTCCGTGCTTCCTGAAACAATCATGAACCTTTTAGAAAAACCAAACTGGATTTGCCCATCTGTCCGTGGGCAACCTGAATGTCAGATTGGAAGCCCTTCCGCTGGCGGAGTTCTCGCCACCTTTTGAACACTTTTCCGTTGTAAATTCGGGACTTTGCGCGTTCCTTCTCCTTTTCCCTATTCTTTGTCATTTGTTCATCGGAACATCGTCTCTTTGGTCGTGTGTCGGCCATATCAAAATTCTCAAGAATACTAATTTTTAACGTTAGTCGTTGTCGTTGTCTAGGACATCTCTCCTCTAGCTAACTTCCCTCTTCATGCTTCTCTCTCCTCCACTCCCCTCACGCCCCCCTTCATGTGCACGCGCACTAACCCCCCCACCCCAAATCATTCTTGTCGGTTATTGGCTGGAACACTGTTTGTTATGTTTCGTGGTCCAGGCTGGGCCAGTTTGTTTTTCTTGCCGTTTGTGGAGCCTGGGCTGTCTACAGAGATTGCGTTTTTTTACAGTGTGTTTAGGGGACAGGCAGCTAGCGGATAGTGCGGAGATGTTTGCTGTATGTGACAAAAAATGTTTTGGCCTAAAAAACGTGTGACTTCACTTAGAGCACCTTTAAAAGATCCGGCTCAGTTGCATCAGATGTCACTGGCGGTTCTGAACATTTGTTTTTGAGTGCAGCCTGCAAGGACAAATCAGCAGAAAGATGTGTATTTGTGACATTTTTTTTTAAATCTTTATCACATTCAGACTGCAAACTCACATTCACAACTGGAGTAACGTCAAATTGCCATGTCACTGAAGATTCAGCAGCGGTTGGAGACTCACACTGAACTCTGGTGCTCATGTGGGTGATCTAACATGGGATGCTTACAGATTATGTCCCCCCTCATCATTTCCTGTCTCATCTCTTTATGCTTCAACTAAAAAGGGTAAAAAAATACACATGTACATATGGAAATACCATGTTACACCTGGTGAAAGGGAAGAAAACTAAAAGTATGACGAATGCTGAGTAATCTTGGTGACTGCAACCAGACACATGGCGTTCTCGAGGGAAAGAAAACGTAACATTCAGCCTCTTCCAGATCAGTGACTCCATACAGTATGTTTGATATGTAACCACTGAGGAAGCACATGGTAAAAGCAGCGGTAAAGGGTTGAAAGTCCCTATACACAATTGTGTGCTGATACTCTGATATCATTAAGCTGTTCCTTGGGGTCTATATAATCCCCTCACATGGTTCAGTGCTCCATCAGGCTAATGAAAATCTCTGCTCGAGGTTGTGTATCACTGAGCTGCAGTGTCTTCCGCAGTGCATACAGCCAACCTAAAGCTGAAGTGTGGCATTTAATGTGCACTTTCCTCAACCAATAGCGTTAGTCATTATTTCTGCAATTACGTTTGCTAATGCAAGTGGTGCAGAAATTAAACATCCCACTTATAATTTAGTTGCAGGAACCTCCAGTGTGGAATCAATTTAAAACATTTGTCATGAAACTCACAGCAATGGCTGGTAATTGAACTGATTGATTACAGAAATAGAGAGCTTTTTCTGTTATGTGCTTTGTAGAGATCCATAATGTCTTTGGACAGCTGTGTCTGTGTGCTGTAGTTTAGTGCGGTCATATATCTTCAATTTCTGCCTGTAAACTGAGGAGAGATGATTCAGTTTGTGGAAGAACACAGTGTCAGGACTGAGTCACCTTTCGTGACTGTGCTGAGAGAAGCTCTGTCTCTTTTGAACATCTTAGGAAAACCATGACTCACACACTGACTGTCAGATAAACTGTTCTGTTCTGCTATTCTAATCCATCTGGATGTTTATATAAAAGTGTACCAAAGCCTGTTGTGGTATCTGTTCGGAGTTATAAAAGGTGCTCTAAGCGATGTCACACGTTTTTTAGGCCAAAACATTTTTTGTCACATACAGCAAACATCTCCTCACCATCCGCTAGCTGCCTGTCCCCTGAACACACTGTAAAAAATCGCGATCTCAGTAGGCAGCCCAGGCTCCACAAACGGCAAGAAAAACAAACTGGCCCAGCCTGGACCATGAAACATAACAGTGTTCCAGCCAATAACCGACAAGAATGATTTGGGGGTGGGGGTTGGGGGGTTAGTGCGCATGCACATGAAGGGGGGTGTGTGGGGAGTGGAGGAGAGAGAAGCATGAAGAGGGAAGTTAGCTAGAGGAGAGATGTCCTAGACAACGACAACGACTAACGTTAAAAATGTATATTCTTGAGAATTTTGATATGGCCGACACACGACCAAAGAGACGACGTTCCAATGAACAAATAACAAAGAATAGGGAAAAGGAGAAGGAACGCGCAAAGTCCCGAATTTACATCGGAAAAGCGTTCAAAAGGTGGCGAGAACTCCGCCAGCAGAAGGGCTTCCAATCCGACATTCAGGTGGCTCTGTTTTTGCTGGAGAGGGGGGTAAATCCAGTTTGGTTTTTCTAAATGGTTCATGACTGTTTCAGGAAGCACGGAAGGGAGGGGGAGGGGACGAGATGAGGAGGAGGGAGGGTCGAGCTAGCCTCCGTTTTGTTTGACAATACTTTGAACATCAACAAGAAGTGACTTCACCCAACATCGCTTAGTGCACCTTTAAGTAATAAAGCACACGAGACAGGAGTAGCGAACTTCATCCATTTTGTTTATGTTCTAGGCCGTGAGGTCACGACTGTCCTCATGCAGCAGCACTCGGTAGTAAGCGTTAGTCAGGTCGATGGCAGAGAAAACAGTAGAACCTTTTAGAACAGAGAGTAGTTCATCCATGTGTGGAAATGGAAAAGAGTCCACGATCACTGCTTTATTTGGCTCTCTGAGGTCAGCGCACATCCTAATTTTACCTGACTTTTTCTGCGTAACATCAATTGGTGACACCCATGCAGAGGCGTCGATTGCGTTCTATCACCCCAGCTGCTTGCAAGCGGTTCAATCCCTCTGACACAGCACTACGAACAGAGAGTGGCAGACGCACTGGTGTATTTGTGCTTCAGTGGAATTTCAGATCAAGTCATTATCAATTCAAATTTGCTTAAACTATTTAAGTCTTATTTTTGTTATTATTATTCATGAATGCCTTTGTTTATTGAACACTGGTGTCTGCTATTGGCCATTTTACACAAACAATATAACTCAAGGCTTTACGACAGTCACCATGTAGCCTAGCGTTCCAGTATTTCATGGCGCAAGCAACTCCACGGTCATGGGTTTTATTCCCAGGTAATGCATGAACCAATAAAGGTACATCTTGAATGTGTAAATCTAAACACATTAAGTAACTGATTTCACCATGTCTTTTTACTCTTCACTAGAGCTGGACGATTAATCATTAAAAGATTGAGATCTCGATTCAAACATTCATGCGATCTCATTCCTAAATGACAATGATTCGTCTGCGTCTATTAAATCTTTGACAAAATCACACCGGAACATTCAAATCTGTGTTCGCGGATCTGATCCAGAGAGAGCAGTTGTCATGTACAGTATAGCCTAGGTATGAAACAAACAGTCTTTGCAACCACGCAGTTTCGTTATTTCTATGTTACAAAGTTTTTAGTTCAGATATAAACACTGATGTCTACAGTAGCGATCAAAATAGAGCAAATCACCTTTTCAAAGTAACTTGGCACATCAAATAACATTTGTAATAATTACATCTTTACACCAGGTAGCGACAAGTGACTTAATGTATGTCATTGAATCATTCATTCAAGAGATGCATTTACTTGTTTCATTACTGAATTAATCAGCATTTTTGAAGTATTCATGAGTGAGTCATTGAATCATTCATTCAAACCATTTAAAAAAAAAAAGATTATTCAAAACAGTTCAACTGGGGTCTTCAGATGCAAACTTCACTTTTACATGGTGTTTGCATATAAATGTGTCTTTGCAGTGTGTGGACACAATCACCATACAAAGAAAAAAATCCATTCACTCCTTTTTTTTTAATCCTCAAAAAGCCTAAACACTCTCAATAATCAAGCCGTTTGGATTTTCTGCGCAATATGATGTCATATTGCTCATGCTCCGCCCATGACCGCTGATGGACTGTCCCATATTAGCATATTTCCCGTATTAGCATATTTCATCCCTCAGCCATTTGTATACTGTCTGCCAAGGCATCACTTTACGTGTCTTAAGTCGACGCCCCCCCGGAAGAGAGGGGTGGGATGAGCAGTTGCTCATTATCATTTAAAGAGACATGCACCGAGGGTCGCTGTGAACAGAGCTGTTTTTGAGGAGGGAAAAAGAGTGTTGTTTTACACAACCATTGAGGAATTTTAACCAAAGTATGTTACAAACTTTACATGAAGACCCTAAAGAATCATACCAACTTGTGGAAAATGGGCATGACCCCTTTAAATAGACTGCAGCAATTTACGTTTTGTCAGAACCTCTAGTAAATTACATGTTATTTTGTTTAGAATCGTGGGAGAATTATGATCTCTGTTTGAAAAAAAAATCATGATTCTCAATTTAACCTGAATCGTGCAACTCTACACTTAACTGTGGTAAAATCATTGTAACACTTTGCTTTTATCCTAATGAATCATGATTCAAACAGTGACTATTATTGCTTGCAAAGGAGCTGACTCTCCACAATCACTTTCGCCCTCACCACCATAAGATACTCTCTCGTCACATCAACAACATTTTTATAATTACACAGTCGCACCACACTCACTCAGGATTTCCACAGAAGACGAGCCAGTAAACCTGTTTTCAACATCTTGACATGAAAGCACTTGCCACACCGACACCTTGTTGTGCACGTTTAGGACAACTTGTACAATAACAACCACAAATAAACCCATCAAACTTCTGGGGGCAGGAGTCGAGCGGCTTTTACATGTAGTGTGCTAATGCTACATAGCTTCCTTGCAGAACTAAGCATGAATATTTTTGGAAATGAAACATGGAGCTTATGAAATAAAACAACAACAACTGTTCAAACACCGACAGCTGACCCTTAGTACAAACCCAACAGACGCCAAAACAAACTGAGGTGTTATAACATCCTGCTCTTTGCAATTGTCTGTCTGCTTTATCACAGCAACATTTCAAATGCTAATTCTACTTCTGTTAAACGGAAATAATATCACCAGCAAATGAAAAGCAGCAGTTTTGACAGACAAAAAGAAAACGAAAATATATATAACCTCACTGAATATTTTCCATTAAAGGGATGGTTAAAATTTTTCATTTTTGGGTGATTGGTCCAAATTTATTGTTCAATTTTATATTCAGACATCACATTATACTGAGTAGAATGTGCAAAACTCCAAATACGTACTATACATACAAATCACTGCAGTTTCCACAATAAAAGAGCTCAAAGACTTGTAGAAGCAAGCTCAAATGTTTGTGGCTCAGGAGATTCACATCGCTTTTGATTTGACCCTCATCACATTTAATGACAGATAAAAACAGTTTGGAACAACATGGTGGATAGTAAATGATGAATTTTCACTCCTTTAATGTACATCTAACACAAGCACAGCCAGAGTGTGCATTATGCTCTAGTCATCATTTGTTAACACTGGTGAATTCAGATAATACTGTAGTTAAACAGGTCTGGTCTGTTTTCTGGCTATTTATATAAGATGACCTTACAAGCTGTAAGAAGGAAAGGAGGAACTGCATGATTTTATTAAGCCATGAAAACATGGCTTTATTACTTGAAATGACTTGAAGAGAAGCGCTGTAATGGTTTGCTTTGCAAAGATATGCCTTTCCGTTCAGCGCTCCTATAAAAAATAGCACACATTCACAGAATTCAAAAGAAGGTACTTCCTTTCAGGTTTGCCACGGTTTTCAGGCGGAATTGGGCTACTTTTAAACTGTTGCCCCGGGTTGGGCCACTTAAACCTGTAAATGGATGTTCTATACAGGGGTCATTCACAAACCGTGAACATCTCTTGTTATAGACCAGGACCAGCTGAAATAATTGTTTTATTTATTTAAATTGAATTTTTATATATATATATATGGAACAAATTATATATATATATATATATATAATTTGTTCCATAGTTCTAGGTTAGTTCATATTTCTATAGTTCTATTCATATCATCTAATATATGTCATCTAACATAATTTCTGGAACTATCCCATATGTTGTATAATCACATGCTAAAAAATGAAATGCAATTTAAATAATGGATATTTGAAGCACAAATCTGTTTAAAATCATGAATTGAAATGTCAAAGGATTTCTCTGAACACTGAACCCTGATTCCTTTCTGTTTGTGCAGTCAGTGACACCTTACTGACACACTTGGATTGTTGTATCCTTGGCAACATTTTTATAAAGCAAAGACTAAATGACTTAAAATAGGATTATATGATTATAGCAATGCCTTAATATACTTGAGTAGTCTAACCAGAAGCAAGGAAGGCATGTGACATTTGAACTCATGCACAGACACACACACACACACACACACACACACACACACACACACACACACACACACACACACACACACACACACTAATGCAAATTAATGGCTGGCTGCCCAATACACTACAGTATGAAGCTTTTTAGTCAAAATTTTTGCACAAGCAGTCAAATCTGTGAAGCACAAGAGCTTCTCTGTGCCAGACTTTTCAAAGTGAGCTTGCCAAGCCCACAGTTCTGGCCCTATAAATGCATGTCTAAAATAACCATCACACCATCAAATTTTTTAGTATCTAGGTATAAAGTTTTGCAGTGGTTATGTTTAACATTATGTGAATCATCCAAATGTAGGCTACTTTATACACATACAGAACAATAATCTAGGGCAATGTTTCTCAAAGTACTGGGTTAAGACATTTGAATAAAATGCAATTATATACTTTGTTCACAAAAGTGTGCTTTGATTTTCTTGACAAATTTTTTTTTTGGCATTAATTACTATTACTAATTACTATTACTACTACTATTAATTACTAATTACAATTAAAGGTCCCATGACATGAAATTTCCACTTTCTGAGGTTTTTTAACATTAATATGATTTCCCCTAGCCTGTATATGGTCCCAAAGTTTCTAGAAATTTTAATCGGTGTAAATCGAGCTTTTGCTATTTTTCTCTGCCTTTGAGAAAATGGAAGCTCAACCGGGCTGATCTTGAATCTCCTCCTTATGACGTTATAAGGAGAAATGTTACCTCCCCTTTCTCTGCTTTGCCCGCCCAGAGAATATTTTCCGCCCATGAGAAAATGAGCTAGGAAGTAGAATGCGCGCGCGATTTTAGTTTGTCCACGAGAGATATCATGGCTTTTGAGCCCCAATAATTGGATGTACAAATGAACACCGAAGGGTACACACAGCTACACACCTCGGACAAGTAAGTCAACAAATGATATATAAGTGTGTTGTTGCTTTACTGTTTATGGTTACCTAGCTTCTTACACGTAGAATGTGGCTGTCACATTAGCTATGCAGTTACTCGCGCTAATGTAAAGGTAGACAGCATCAAGTTACACACACTGTAACGCGAGTGTTGTACATTTCTTTGTTATTTGGATAACCGTTTTCCTGTTAGTTATATTGCGCGCGCGATATCTGCATTTCAAGATCGCAGAGCTTGATGTAATTGTAATAAGATAAATTACAGACGTTACAGATCTCTCATGAAAAGGCAACAGTAGGTTCGCGTTAGCTACATGATAATAACTGTAAACCATCCGAATAAAGTACCGTATCCAGACATAATATTTTAAACTAACCATTCGGAAACGTCCTGCTGGAGCCGCTGAGTTGCAACTTCTTCATCCATTGCTTCTCCATCTGGATCGGATTCTGGGTCAAACTGAAATGCTTGAACGACTGCGTGTCTTCGTGCCATTGCAATATATCCAACATAAACAAACATGCATGGTACCGTTGCGCAAGATGGTCAAGGCCACACCCACCCTCCACCTTGCGCCGCCTTTCTCCTCCTCATTAGTATTTAAAGCTACAGACACCGAAACGGCCCGTCTGAAGGAAGCTCATTCTGGGACTGGCTTGTAGTGGCTATAATTCTGCACCGAGGCTGAATTTTTGGAAAGAGATTTCAGATACAGTAGGGACCACTAAGGCCTATATTAAAGCCTACAAAAAGTAGCATGTCATGGGACCTTTAATATCTTCCATAGCTTCCGCCAACTATTATTACTGCTATTATTAATAAAAAATAATAATAATAAAAAAAAACATTTGTCACTTTGTTATGTCTGTGAAGAATAACAGTAAATATATAGAATATTACACGTTTTTTTAATTGTGGGTCTTAGATGAATACAAAAGGCCCAAGAAAGGTTAAGAACCTCAAATTAGAGAATTCACTCTGGCATTAAATGTGACTACTAAAACTTTGAGTACATGTGTCCAGTGACACATAATATTTACATCAGATTATCTCTTATACATGACAGAACAAAACAACACATGCATAATTTGATGATGAATTACCAAAGGAATGTTAATAAATCTGGAAGACATTTATTGGATCATGTGAATGCTGACCGATGGTAAAACTAATCTCGCTGGTTTTGTTTATGTTTGTTTACCATCCCACAAACATTAATCATCTTATGTCAATTCTGATCTTCATTCCATCTGAATGTTTTATGACGTAGGTAAACAGTCAATACGCATCTGGTCTTAAGCGTTTATGACAGAGCAACAAACAACTTATGCACTATAAGCAAAAATATAGGTCGGGACTTGATTTTGTCTATAGAGGAGAAGAGATGAGCTGCAAGAGGGAGGGGAAGTTATTTTGATAACAGATTACGAGGATATGTGAATTTAAAAAACAATAATGATGTGCACAGATAAATCATTAATAAATAGTAGGCTAAATACTGCAGTATTCAAAAAAAAAAAAAAAACAAGAATTGGCAATTTTAATTTCATGGTGACTTTAAAATAACTACCCTGAACATTAGACAGAAGAGAGTCTGAAATAGGGCAAAGCTATCGCATGTCCTCATACGGCCCAACAGGACCACAGAACATCTACATTTAACATCCCTGTGATTTTTTATTTTAGTCTAATACATCTTTTGCTACAGCTATGTGGAGCTGAACATGTCCACACATTCCTCAATTTAATCTCATTAGTTTCACACACATTAGTTACTATAATTATATACTATATATAATATTTAATATACTGTAATTATAATTAAACTATAATTACAGCACATTTATTGCATTTGAATATGAAGAACATTTCACAATCATCATGAATTCAATAGAAATGGCTTATGGTATGTCCATACTTTGAATTGTTCTGGCATAAAACATCAGATGCAGCCACACACAGTTAATACAGTATTCTGTCATTACTAGATCACAACCATCAGATACATGATACTTACTCAATATCATCAACAAGCATACTGACGAAAATGTTAATTCACTAATTTTTATTTAAAAATATACACTACCACTCATACGAAATAACTGCAGCTGTACTATGTAACATACTGTCTATACAACAGCACAGCTTTCATTCCTAAGGCCAAACTCAGTTTGCATTACCTTCATTCACTGAGCTTCCGTTCAGCACAGTGACCATTGTCAGAGCCCTGTTTCCTCATTCCTCTAATCTTTCCATGATCCTTTCTGATGTTTTTCCCTGTACCTTTAATCTAATTCACCACGTGTTGTGATTATTCTAAGCAGCATTTGGAGGTCTGAAGTCGAGAAAGGCGGTGTCAGGGTTTAACTCGCATAAACACGGCACACCGAGATCAAAGAATTCGCTCTCAACACTGTTTCTCAAATGAGATAGACCTTAAAATAAAGCGCCCAGGTCATAAACGAACATTAGACAATCGCATAAAAAAGGACAGTCTCCTTTCAGTACCACGGGCTCTCTCTGATGATGAGTTTTCTGACAATATGCAGGCACATGAGTGATTTTCTTGAGAATCTCTTTCACGTTTTAAGGACTGTCAAGTTCAAAGACAAGCCTGAGAATGACTGTTTTCTTCAGAGAAAAAGATCAAAAATCAAGTTCTAGAAATAATTTCCCTCCAAACATATTTCCTATTTCTTCCAAACCCCGTCCGATCCAGATCGCCTCATTCTAACCTAGATTTCCTGTAGGATGCAACAGACCCCCTGACGTGAGATGCGAGTTCAAAGCACCTTTTATAAACACTGAAGGCTAAAATATCATTGCTGTCCTGCTGACACTGACCTCCCAGGCTGGTGGTCTTAACCTCTGAATTGGCTTACCGCAATAGTTTTCACCACACACCGGTGTGCTTAGTGAAAGTATCAGTGGAGGAATGCTTTCGTAACCCCAAAACCTGAGGGAGGAGTATAACGTGCTTGCCGCTGTCCTGCCCTTGCAGATTAACTCAGGAGAAAAACATTCCAATTGTTTGTTTGTCCAGATTTACAGGACGTCACAAACAAGCAAGACAGCCTTAAGTTAATCCATCTAACTGTCATTGCAGCATGCAGATTTTCCTGCTGCACCACACATCTAAAAACAACGAAACAAACAGAACACAAACAATTGTTAATCTGGGCTCAACAAAAAAGCCATATTAGGCCAACGCTACATTTTTGGAATATACATGCATTTTTTTTACCTTGAAAACATAAACGTTTGGTTTTCTGTGACAGTTCAAGGATTCTGCTTCTGAGTTTTTTTCCCCGGAAGAATGAGTTAACAATTACAAAACGAAATAGTAATTTTTTGCTGTAACATGTATGTTATGTTTTGGTTTAGTTTCATTGTGTTTTAGTTGTTTTCCTTGTTCTGGATTGCCTGTGTTCCTTAGTTAGTTTCCTTGGTTGTTAATTAGTTCAACGCACCTGTTTCTGTTCAGTTGATTACTCTTCCATGTATTTAAGCCATTAGGCCTGGGACACACAAGACGATTCTCAAATCTTAATCGATTTAAAAACTGTGGGAGACCACAGACATAAAGGCAGTTTCAACTTATTTTTAGCATTATAATCCTCTGAATGCACACAAGCAGAGCAGAGCGTGATGATTTCTTTCTTGACTCACTTTGTCTCACATGGGCTCTTTGCTGTGTGTCTGACGTGATGAACATAACAATGGCAGTAGAGCCTTTTGAAATCTGTGCATCACACCAGAGTTGTTCCCCAAAGAATGCATGATACAACTGCTCGTTTCAAAGAGGATGTCAGCCAGCAAATATCAAACAAACATGTTTGATATTTACGATTTGGGATTGTGTGGGCTCCGTCGCGATCGGGAGCAGTAAAATAATCGTAATAACACCGCAAAATTGAGGATTTATTTGGATAAAAAGTCGGTAGCGAGAAACCTAGAATCGGGCCACACCCCCTAGATCGTTGGGGGTTGCAAATCGGGCTTAAAATCTTCAAGTGTGTGGCCTGCCTTAGTTTCCTTTGTATAATTGTTAGGTATTGTGGTTGTGTTTAAGGGACTTCTCCAGCGATCTCCTGTGTGTTAGTTAGTAAAAAATAAAGACTGTTCCTGTTTATTCTTCGTTGTGCGCTCATTTCTGCCACAGTATCGGTACATTTGCCATGTATGCCATCATTTTCAGTCAAAAGGGTTTGTGAATGTATGGCTGAAAATTATACATTTGTGTAAAATGATCATCTAAAATAATAAATTATAAATCTAAATATAATTTTTGTATGTAGGGAAAGTGACAATGTTGGCAGGGAAAGCAGAAATCTCAAGCTGATTTTTTCTTATTTTTGGTCAAGCTCTGCTAATATAGCCATGCATACACAGTGCCGATTGAGGTAGTCTAATATTCATTTTGTTCATGACTATCAAGAAAAAGCACCATAAAAGTAGTCTATTTGACTTTGTGAGCTATATTCCAAGCATTCAATGCTATTATTTATGGAAAATCCAATCTCGTGACTTCAGGAAACCTCCAATACAGCATAGAAGGCATATCAATTGTTTTTATAATTATAATTTCTCTTTTTGTATGTCATGAAAAACACATCCTACAGATCTGAAATGACAATTTAGAACAAACTGTACCTTGTCAGTTTATAAAGGGGAGCCCTGAGACCACCACAAAAGCTCCACGGCTGACATCCTCTTTGAAACGAGCAGTTGTATCATGCATTCTTTGGGGAACATCTCTGGTGTGATGCACAGATTTCAAAAGGCTCTACTGCCATTGTTATGTTCATCACGTCAGACACACAGCAAAGAGCCCACATGAGACAAAGTGAGTCAAGAAAGAAATCATCATGCTCTGCTCTGCTTGTATAAGAGGCCACTCGATAAAAACGTGGGTTTTTTCTTAGACATTCAATGACGAGATGAGGTTTTGTTTGCTCTTTTGTTGATATTTACAAGCTACTAAATCTTGATGTTGTGTTGTCATTGCTATGTGCCCTTATAGACAACGTTCACTTTTGTTAGATGAAACATTTTGTTCCTGTTAGATTGAACTGAAACAGTACTGCTGGATGAACAGACTAACACCCCTTTTAAAGGAATCTGCCCAGTGTGAAATCAACCTACAATGGCGCCAACATTGTTAGTCTGACTAGATCTGACAAATCTAACAGACAGACTGTGAAAACATTGGCACCAGTTGAGGAGCTCAGACTAGCGGTATGATGTCTATCTACTTTGGCTTTCATCTGTCTAGTGGTTGTCTTGGTGACCCTTTTGAGTTTGATTGCATCCAGCGTGTTGGCCTTCATCCTGACCAAGAAAAACCTTCACAAACTGTGCAAATGACCTGCGCTATATTTGAACATACATTTTGCACCCATAAAATCAACTCATCCCCATCACTGACAAACCTCAATGATCCTGTCATGAACATGCAGTCCGGCCTTGTCAGCTGCTCCGTTTTCCACTATCTTGGATATATAGATCCCATCACTGATATCTTCATGCTCCTCTGGTTCCTTAGATAGAAGCAAATGTTGAAAATTAGACAAGCTAAAGGGGTACTTCACCACAGGTAAAATGGGCTGATGGAACTGATGGCAGACAGGAGTGGTGATTGTGGGGTGTGCACAGGTGGTTAGATCAATAGCTAACAATTAAAAATCAATAGCTATTTTTTAACAAAAAAAAAAAAGTGTTTAATTAGTATGTAGAATTTTTTTATTATTTTATTAATTCAACTAAATTTAACAGTTACACAACAGAAGACTTTAATTAGTCCAACAAAATGTTCAAGGACTTTTCTGTTTTTATCTTGTACACCCCTTCATGTTGTTCGGCTCCGTAAATTAGAGCATTCTGGGAATTTAATTAAAATGTAAAAGGCATTCGATTAAATTCTGAATGGTCCATGAGCCTGACTCAAGGGCACGCTCACTATGCATAAATGTATGTACAGCAAGGATAAACTTGCATGAAAAACAGGTTAACTGAGGCTGTCCATTAGGAGTGAACAGGTGGTAAACAGCCTGTGGTGAATCTCCACTAGATTAGAGAAGAGAATGTGATGTGAGTGAAAGCCAAACCCACAGCTTGCTCTCTCCTCTCCACTTGGACACAATCTATGTGAGAATTTAATGGCTCCCACGCTCGCATTTCACACAGTGTACTCGAGAGAAATGTGTGGAGCTCAAATAGTGCGATCTGCAATTATCTTTTTTACACATGGCTTAGTTGCTGATTTTGTTTTTCTTTCTTACAATGGAGGGGTTGGTTGAGTTAAAAGACGAACTTTATACTTTACATGCATTTCATAGCATTACCTTTCTATTTCTGTCATATCCATATATATAATATGATATATATACATATAATATATTATATGTCTATATAAATACGTAATGTACATTATTTTGTCCATTCATTTCCATTGTATGGAAATAAGCAACCTGAACATTTGCTAAATATCAGCTTTTATGTTCCACAGACGGAATAAAGAAAATGATGATTAAAAACTATATTATACATGGTTCTTTGCAAAGTAAGCTTACACACCTCACACAATCTTCCTCCGATGATGCTGAATCCAAGAGATCCTGATGTTCTGTGTAGGGTGACTTTAAGGCTCCTTGTCTCTTCTCCCTGGGATAGGACAGGAAGAGAGAAGCAGAAAAGAAGACATATTTCAGATGCTGCAACAGACTGCTATACAGCAGGTTTCAACACAGCTTCACTGACCACACTAACCATCTCTCCCCTAAGAAGCGGGGCTCTCTCCATTAGTTACCCAATGAAACGGCAAAGCCACACGAGTTTCAGGGTATTTTCATATATCAAGCAGTGAAGACAGATCACACCCTCAGAGACACCTGACAAAATCACAGTAAAGGTACTATAAATGTCTAAAAATAATTGATGAACATGTGGCCAGGTGTATATCACACTCACGACACAGTGAACTATGCAGAAGAAATTGCAGAGGAATTAAACCACACTTATTTCCTTCAGATCAGGGCGAAAATACAAATATCTGGTAGTTTTATGGATAATAGGAGATTTGTTTTAGCGGCAGGTGTGGAAAAGGGTTTATTTGAGAATATTTACTGTTTTATGACTGGGTTTGATCAGTTGTCATGAAGCAGATGTGCCCGAGTGGAATTCAAGGCAAGGCCTGTGACTTTTCAAGAAATGACAGACTTAAGATAGCCTTAAAATATCTGAACATTAAGCGAGTTGTCTATCAAACATCCCTAGCAGTGACATCCCCTGCTGAAACAGAAGCTGCAGGCGGAAACCTGTCACAGTGAGTGAGACAAACATCATGGGCTCTTGATTAGAGTCTGACTCTTTTGTTAACGTATAATGTCCCTGAAGTCCACAAGACACGCCTCAAGTCAATTCAATTAGACTTATGTCTTAAGTTTGTTGGTTGCACAGACTATCCACTCAATGCCACTCAGATTGCTTGCATAAGATGAGAGACACCATAATTATGCATCTCAATACAGAATGAAGACGTTCGAGTTTTGTTTCTTTTGTTCAGATCTAGATCATTCAAGTGTGAATGCTTTAAACTGACATGAAAATGAACTGACAATGCTGGCTTGGTGGCAGTGAAGTGTTTTTAGTGAAGGGAGAGTAATGAGAAATGTAAAATCAGAGGCTTCCAGAAGTTGTTTTGTAGTAGAATCTTACTGTATACATGGTAAATAATGTTTGTATTTTTACAGGAAAAACAAATGTAAAAATCCAGAAAAAACAGATGTCCCTATGTGACACATCACATGTGATTATATTTTTTATCAACTATTTAGCTTTTTCTCATTTATTCTATCAATAATGTACATTATTGGGTGTTTTGTGATGCATTTTCTGTTGTTTATAGCATTATTTTAGTGTTGTGTGTTTTTCTAATGGTCTTTAGACTTTGTATGACACTGTAAACGTCTATATATGAGTAATGGTCATGGTTTATGGACAGGCGATATTTTATATTACAGGCATCATGTGGCATTTTTATTGTATCATCGATTTAATTATGTTGGTTATTAGCATAATTTAAGGTAAAAAGCAGAGTTTGGTATAACTTCAGAAAAAGATTTGGTTACACAGGCCCCAATATGCCATCCTGTAATATCTTAAACATCTTCATATTTTTGTTGTAGCTCTTGAGACAAGTGTTAATATTATACAAAGAATAGTTCACCCAAAAATGAAAATGATCCCATAATTTACTCACCCTCAAGCCATCCTAGGTGTATATGACTTTCTTCTTTCAGACGAACACAATCAGAGTTATATTAAAAATCCAAGCTTTATAATGGGAGTGAATGGTAATTTGGATTTTGAAGCCCAAAAAAGTCCATCCATCCATCATAAAAGTAATCCACAAATGCCTTAAGAAATGCCGTCTGAAGCGAAGCGAAACGATGGGTTTTTGTAAGACAAATATCCATATAGAATAGAATAGGCGGCTCTAGCAAAAACCATGTAACTATCTTGTGAATGTGCGCACAGCTGTTGTCGGAAACTAGTGATTGTAGTTTATAAAGCTTTAAATATGATTTTTTTTTTTTTTTTTTACTAAAACCCTTCACTTCAGAAGGCCTTTACTAACCCACTGAAGTTGTATGGGTTATTTTATGATGGATGGATGCACTTTTTGGAGATTCAAAAACTCCATTCAATGCCATTACAAACCTGGGAAGAGCCAGGATATTATTTAAGAACTCCGATTGTGTTTGGCTGAAAGAAGGCTTGAGGTTAAGTAAATTATGGGATAATTTTCATTTTGGGGTGAACTAACCCTTTAACTGCAATTTCTATCCGCCATTCTGATAGCTTGGAAATACTTGGCCTGTGTTTACATTTGTTTTCAGAAATTATATGAAAGCCATTGACTATAATAGCCTACATGTTGTAAATCCAAAGATGGCCTTTTGTTTTAGATGATATTCCATATTTCAAAAGAAATTCTCTTTTCTTTGCTGTCCTCAAAACATTAATAGGCCTTGTCATCATTTTCCAGTTATTAATCTGTACTTTTGAGGGGTCCCATGGCCTCACTGTCAAAATGTTCACATCATGTTGACAATATCTTTGTTTCCATCCATTTCATTTAGTTTCATAAAGGACTTGTTTTTAACAGTAGCCTATTACAGCAGGTTTCCACTTTGATTTGACTTACAAATTTAAACGTGATCTTCAAGATTTAGATGTCTGGTTTTTTACAGTGTTGTTCACTCCATTCACACCATATCACGATACTGACCTTATCAAGAGGCAACAGGCATCTGTTTGACAGCGAGTCAATCCTGCTCTTATACTCGGTGATTTTCTTCTGAAATGTGAGCGCTGTGATGTGCAGCTCGCAGTGGAGAGCAGAGAGTTTGGACAGGAGAGACCTCTCTCTCTTACTGAAGCTCAGGGACTGACTCTTCAGCTCTTCCTCCAGACTCAGCGCTTTGGTTTGGAGGAGACAGATGTGTGTCTTAAGTGCTTGGAGACAGCTGTGGTCCTCCGACCTCTCCTTGATGCTCAGCACCAGTCCACATCCATCCTTACAGACCTCCACCGCCCTGTGCTCGCATCTCTCCCGCATGTGTGAAGCCACATCCTTCAGGATGAGCACCGCGTCGCACCCTTCATTCCTGCATTTGACCGGAGAGAATTCGCACATCTCCGCGTGCTCTGAAAGATGCTGGAGCTTCATCACCCGGTTGCAGCCTCGTTCACGGTGGTCGCATTTGACGTCCAGCTTGAGAACGAGGTTCTTTAGGGGCAGGACGTGGTTCAGCTCTTTAGTGGTGATTTTTTGGCACAGGACAGGGCAGCTGCTGACTTTGGAGAGCCACTGTAGAGCGCACGCGGCGCAGAAGACATGCCCGCACGGAGTGCTGAGAGGATCCTCTAAAACTTTCCCACACAGTTTACAGATTAAGTCCGGGTCCACGGGACCCTCAAAACGGTCTAAATCAAAGCCCATACTATTGACGTGACGTACGGGAACGACTCCGAAAGAAGGAAAGAGCTGTCTTCCCAGTTCCCACGCGGATGAAATGAGAGAATAAACTACGAGTTTCACTCAAGTCTAGAGGCGCGAGCTACCGTAAACACTCAACGAGCAGAGCAGTGCGCGCGTGCACGAGTGCTCGATTAAGAATTGACTACAGAAGATGAAGTAAGTGTTGTGTAGCAGATCAGTAGGCCTAGCCTCATGCTGATTCATATTTTTGTGATGACTACGATACATTAACTTAAATAGAATGTCTTTTGAAATGGTACACTATGTAACTTTTTTGCAACATTTAAATAATGATTCAATACATCATCAATCTTTCTTCCAAAGGTGTTTTGGAAATCATGGGAAATTGCATCTCAAATGTTATAAATGGCTATAGCCTACTGTCACTTTTGATCAATTCAATGAGTCCTTGCTGAATAAAAGTATTATTTTCTTAAGTCTTTTATTCAAAATAAAAACGTCAATTTTTTCAGATACTTCAAAATAAAAACTATAACTTTTACTCCACAAATCTAAAAACATTAATGTGTCCACAAATCCCTCCTTAACAAATAGACACAAATTTTGTTTTTGATATTCAACATAATACAATGTCATAGATCACAGTTTTCCAGAGACACAAAATGAGATCAATTAACCTCAAAACTGTTTCGGCTTACTAAATGTTCACAAATGTTAATATTCAGATTAAATGACAAAATTAAACATAGCGTGGCGATTCATCAAAAGTGCTGAAATGAGATTTTGTGTCATGGTCAGGAGAAAAAATTAAGGTGGAGGGGTCATTACCCTAACATTGTGAAATATTATTACATTAAAAAACAAAAAAAACTGTTTAAGTGTTGTCTTCAGTGTCACATGATCCTTCAGAAACCATTCTAATATGTTGATTTGGTGCTCATTTCTTATTATTATCAATGGTGAAAACAGTTATGCTGCTTAATAGTTTTATGGAAACTACAATACATTTTTTTCAGGATTTCACTGAGGAAGAAAGCACAAAAGAACAGCATTTATTTGAAATATAAATCTTTTATAACATTATAAATGTATTTACTGTCACTTTTGATCAAATGAATGTGTCCTTGCTGAATAAAATAATTAACTTCTTAAAATAAAATCGTACTGACCCAAAACTTTAGAATATGAAAAATAAAAGGAAGACAAAAAGTTTTTGCCTTTGGTTTTAAGAGTTTTTTTGTCCTCAGTTGATTAATAACAATATTTATATATAAAAAAAAAATATTTTACATTGTTCTTTTGTGTCAATGGTATGTTTCATAAATGTCGCTGTTTAACATAATACATCTACATACATATAAAAGATAAAATTATACACATTACACACCTTATCGCAGCATACATTACGCACTGAATAATATGGCAAGTTTAAGGGTACACTATGTAACTTTTTTGCAACATTTAAATAATGATTCAATACATCATCAATCTTTCTTCCAAAGGTGTTTTGGAAATCATGGGAAATTGCATACGTGACTCGCCTGTGCATATCTTGTCATATTCGAATTGTAATAGAGAAAAGTTTGCTCTGGCTACTTTATATGGTGTGGGAGTGGCATAGATGTCACAATGAGAGAGAGAGAGAGAGAGGTTGACATGGATCACAGGGAATCACCCGTTTTAAACAAACGGCGAAAAAAGAGAATGCGAGAATTACGAAAGAGAGCTCGTAATAAAACAAGAATCAACACTGGCTTGGCTATTCAGTGATAGCGACAACTAAGGGATTTGAAGCGAAAGAGATTGCGTTGTTATTACTCAACAGGTGAGTATGGTATTTTATTGAACAGATAAATTGCCATATTTAGCTAACAGAGTTAATTGTAAAGCATTATCTATTTTAAAGGGTTATATTAATCCGCAGTCATGCACAGCCGAAGCACAACCAAAACAATGTTCTTCCACAAAATGCATGCAGTGCATTTCTTTACAGATCACAGGGTGTAATGTTACATAGTATATCTTTAAGCCAGTTGGACATTGAATTTTGTGGCCTGCTGTGGAAGCTCATGTCAGCAATGCACTGCTTCTTATCAGGCCTGCTGCATTTCTAAAGCATCAGCACTTGCCTGATCCCCCTGTGTAGATACAGCAGTGTTAATATATTTCCCAGCACAGGGTCAAATGGCAGAAAAAGTGTTGTGAGAGGCTGCCTTATCAAACTCCTGAAGATTGGGAGGTAAATCTTCCGCATCTTACATGACAGCTGGCTGTTTTTGCTGGAGGAAAAGGAAGATGGAAGAGTGCGCAATAATTAAAGACTTTCTGTTAGGCATAGGCTATGAGGAACAACGCTATTCATTAACATCTTGTTATTTTTTCAGCACCTAATTAAAGGGGAGGTAAAGGGCACTGTTTAAAGGCATGTGTGGGTAAACAGCATTTATCTCAACCTATTGGGATTCTCTGACAGGCCATTTGACAGTTCACCTTGTAAATGAACGATTTTGAAGCCCCCCCAAAAAAACCCTCTGGATCTAGTGTTCTGCATAGTTATTATGATGATGTCTATTGGAACCATTCATAAAAAAGGCAAGGCAAACATTCACAGCATAAAGAAGGTGCCTGTCATGGCTCATTCAACGCAAGTGCTGATAAGAAATAGCTAATGTACTCTGGAGACACAAGCAAAAAGATGAACAATCAAAAAAATTTCAATTATGTGATTGTGTTCTGGTCTGGTATTAAAAGAAATGAACTGTTAAAAAAACAAACAATGGCCATATTTTTCATATTTGCTTGATTTGGTTAAAAAGCTGTGAAGAGACTGCAGATGTTTTGCTTCGTGTTCTCATGTTGTTATCAGCACATGTGTTGAATTAAGCGTATAGGGAAAGATGACAAATCAACTGTCAACAGAGCACATCTGACAGCTAATAGTGAAAATTAACAGCCATTGTCTGCATGAAGCCTGCATGACAGGATAGACAAAAAAGGAAACATGTAACAACTTAAATTGTGTGAACTGTCACTTCATTAGTGTGATTTAATGCCTTAAAGCTAGAATAAAATTTAAATACTGTCATCATTTTCTCACCCTCAAGTTCCAAACCCATCTGTGTTTCTTTACTCTCTGAAAAAATGAGAAGTTTTGAAGAAAGTTCATGCTGCACTGTTCTATATGAAAGTGGATGGGGCCCACTTTGGGAACCAAATAAGAATGTTCTAGGAACTTTCTCTGTAGGTTTTTTTTTGTTTTTTGTTTTTACATAAAGAGAACCTTCCCAGAATGTTCCCCGTTCTCTGCAGGATATTTATTTAATAACCTAAATAGAACCTCCCAAGAATATACCCTGTAGGTTATTTATTTTATAGCCCAGATAGCATACAAATGGCCACATCTGGCCCAGTTGTGGTCCACATCTCCCACATTCTTCTGTCCCACAAACCAGCATGGAATGACGGCAATGACTAAACCGGAGTGTGGCTGGCAATAGCATACATATCTGGGCCTCATCTGGGCCAACTATGGCTCAGTTCTGGCAGCAGCAGAGGTCACATGGGCCACACACAGCAAGCCACAACTCACACTAAAACTGGCTTGATGTGTGTGGCCCAGACACGGCCAATATGGCCTTTACCGCTGCCAGAACTGAGCCATATGTGCCATAGTTGGCCCAGATGAGGCCCAGATATGCTATTGCCAGCCACACTCCGGTTTAGTCATTGCCGTCATTCCATGCGGTATGTGGGCCAGAAGAATGTGGGAGATGTGGACCACAACTGGGCCAGATGTCAAAGCTATCAGGTACAGAGAACCTTCCAAGAACATTCCCTGCAGATTATTTTATAACCTACAAAACTGTGCCATGAGTTTTTGCAGGGTGGGATCTCTGTAAATAATGATGAAAAGAGGTTAATAGAACGTAAGGAAATGTTCTATTCCGTAACGAAAACTTTCCTGGATAACTGAAAACAAACGTTACAAAACGTTTTGGGAACGTTCTCATTGGGAACCCAAAACTAACGTTCCCAGAACATTCTTGGAACCACATTTTTTTCTCTTAAACGAACATGTAATGTTGTTCTGTACATTGCCATTATTAACATGACAAATGTAACATATGAATACAGAGATGCAAGCAGTCAAGGAGAGATTCTTGGCACGGGCTAATGCTTGGCAACCTCCACATCTGCAAGAGGAAACAGCTGCTGAATTATTGTGTGACCCGATGACTCACGCCACACATTAAATCCTCTGCCTTGAATTACAGCCAAACCAATATATCCATCACATCCATGCAGCCACTCACTCATGACCAATGCTTTGTGTGAAATGACAAAGACAAAGAAAGAATATGAATTTGTGTGTGAAAGGAGATTTCCTGATACTCTCTCCATTTCTCTGCAGATGAAAAACTGCTAACTGCATCTCTGGTTATCTGAAGCGTCGGGGCTTGATTTAGGTCTTATAGAGCTCCCAGATCCAATTAGTTCCCTAAAGGCCCATTAGAATGAGTAAATCAAGCTAAAAAAAATCTGCAGAGCCCACAGTGCACTTCTTAAATTAACAGTTTCAAATGCTCGAGGATGGTATTTTTTCTCTTCTGGCTCTTATCTCGGGTAATCTCTGCTCCTGTCCTGATTACACTGCAAACTCTGACGATCTGCTACAACGGGTGCTTGAATTAAAGCAAGATAACCAATTTTCCTGTCTTTCACAAAACACACGTGGAGGTCTCTAAGATAATGCTGATGAAATCATTTTAGTTCGCCTTCAGAGCGCAAGTTGTTAAAACCGACCTGAATCTTCGTGCAATAGCGCCATCTATTGATGCGGCAACAGTAGGTTTAATTCGCATCACATACTCTGGGTGGCGCTGTTTTGCTAAATATAATTGCATGCACGCATGCTGCAAAAAAAAAAATAACAATTTGCTTTGTTTTAATCCTACAGCAAGTCATTGGCTCACATAGGCTAAAAAGAATCCACAGGCTTATATGGGAAATATGAAATCTGCAGTTCTTTTTCTTAGTAGGCTACACATGACACTGACATATTTTATAATTATTTATTCAACCAACTGTCCGTCAAGAGTTATGATTAAAATGCCAGCATGCAAAAGTTCTGCTTCAGTGAGATTTAATCTCAGAAATGTACTTTTCATCTCCATGACTTTTGCACAAAAGGCAAATTCTTTTAAAATATTCAGACTAGATCATATGTGTTGCTTTGTAGAACTACATTTATCTTTGTAGACCGATTTAGCTCTTAAAAAAAGGGGGGAAAGCAATGTTTCAAACATAACTAAATAGAATTGCTAGGCAACGAATAAGCTCAATAATATACAGTTGCTAAATTCACATTTAAATGTGCATTATCTTGTGAAAAGTTCTTGTTTTCTTTTCTTTTCATTAAGCCCTGAGTGCTAAGACCAACTATAAAGCATATCGTCAGTGTCTCGTTGCTGTCTCATCCCTGTCTCGCTTTGAGAGCACGACTAGACCTTCAGGCCACGATATTTTCACTGCAGATGCCTATCTTCACGAGCAATAAATCATGAAGTTTTAGCTTCACCGTAACGCATGTTGGAGCAGATTTCAAAAGCGTATTGATTTTTTGGGGGCGATGGCAAACTACCATCACGCTGTCATCCATTTGAGGTGGGACTGAAGTGTCAGGGAAAACAGAACACACCCCCCCACCCCCCCACCCCACCCCAAAAAGAGGAGCAATTTCAAGATGAGGCCTCTTGAACTGAAACCCATCATAGCATTTTACTTGCTGAGGAGGTAATAGGATTTATCAGTGAGTTCGGATAACGCAGCTAACATTGCACTTTTCTACGTTACAAGACCACACATGGATACTCAGACACCAAGTGTGATCAAAGCGAGAGCAGCTCATTTACCTTGACTGAACCATGTTTGCTTGATGCTCGCCCTAATTTATGGTGGAAAATAGCATGCTTAAACCTCATGTAATTGAGCTGATTAATCAGCCTGGGTTCAAATTTAGCTTCATTAATAAGAACTAATCTCCAAATAAGTACTTAATTAAAGTAAAAACCTTCCAAATCCAGTAGTTGGCAAAAGAGAGGAGTGACTAACAGCACCAGAGAGGAAATAATATGAACATGAACTGACTGAAGTGTTGTTAATTACAATAAAAGAAATTGCTTGAGATTTGTTTTTTTCTTCAAGGGACAGGTTTGGTGGCATAGGTAGGTTTAAGTGTGAGTTAAGGGGTAAGGAAAAGGTCAACAGTATCATTATATATGTAATTACATAAATTAATTACAGATGTAAAAACATGCATGTATTTTTTTTTTAAATATTAGTACAATGTTAATCCCATTTGACTGCTGAAGCCGCTTCCATGGTAAATGTTTTTGCATGACGCTGCAGGTGGTATACAAGTTGGTGCTCTCAGAAAATTTTGAGTTTACATGTTGTGATTACGAGTTTCTACGAGGACCTGTATCTCGTAAGACGAATGCCGTTAATGCACCTTATTCGCAGAATCTGAAATACTTTACATTCTGGAACTGTTTGTGCAGTTTTTCATTACTGTTAGTTGTTTCAAATTTTTCAAAATCTGTTTGTTCCCAATAAGAATTAAAAATAATAATAAAAATCAAATCAAATTTTCAGTGTGTTCTCTATAGACCCCACATATGAGAGTTTGAGTGCCAGTACATTCAGCACTTTAATGCTAGGTTGTAATGATGAGAAATGTTCCTGATTGATGCTTCTTTATTTAGTAGTCAGCTCTGTTGATAAGTGAAAATGAAGTGTAATTTTCTCTTCACCGTGTCCAATCATTAACTCACTGACAAGCTCACTTCGCCACCGCAGGAATGATCCCAGGAACCCTAATAAAGACTCTGTAAGATGACTCTAGTCTCAGGGAATTTTCAAGACAATTCAGTGCATGGCCTGGAAGTATTTCTTCTTCTTCTTTACCATACTGAATGATATGGAGCTGCATTATTGGGTAAAAAATGTTAATTTTCATTCTAAGAGGCCTAAAACATTTCAGTCAAGCTGGTTTTGTGGTTTCAACCAAGTTAATAACATGCATTATTTGCTGTACGCACGTCAAACACATTCTACACCATGTCCTAACCAGATTCGACGATGTGATAAAGCAACAGGTTTGGGCTGCATCAGAAATTGCATACTCTCTTGAGTATGGTACTTATTAGCATGCTAAAAATGTATGTTCTGTTTAGTGTGAGTGTGTGTAGTATGAATATAATCCGGATGTAGTGCATTCGCCATGTTGCCCTTATCACATGACATACAGCATCAGTTGCATCGCTTCACTGCCATTCCTAAATCCTCTCCCATGGCCTCATGGTATAGTAAAGCGTCCATCGTATTTACATTTCAGAATCTCGCCAGTAGTAGTAGGTCATCCGGGTACTTTCATGCCTGCTTCTTTTGTCACATACTGTTTTTCGCCTACATAGTATACAATTTTATACGCAGCCTTGGTTTCTAGCTCCTCCCACAGTAAGATTTTGTTGGTCAACAAGTTGGCTTCATTTCTTTCTGATCGCAGTTCGCATTCCTTTGCCCTCGGATGTGGGAAATTCATAGGCCTCAGTAGGAACTTTTAACTGGAACGTCTCCTCAAGTAGGATGGAGGAAGCGCAACAACCCTTACGAAAAAGGAGTTTATTATTAGTATACTTCCGTTATACTAAAAAAAATAATGAATTTTCAGTTTACTTTTATTTACTCAGAAGTATACTTAAAATTGCACTCAAGTATACTTGACTTATACTGACAGAAAAGTATATTTGGTCTATACTTGTACTCAATATTTTGATCGAGATATACTTAAGTCTTAAATATTCTAAGTAGTGGATTGTACTTGTGTTTACTCTTTTGATTGAGTAGCCTATTAAATACTCCCCCCATAGATTTATACTGTTTTATAAACTTTAAAAATTCTGATTTATAAATAAAACAGATATGTTCCTAATTCTGAGTAGGCCTATGTGATTTTTTTGATAGGCTAGTCCACTTAAAATCTTAAAATCCAGTTAAATTGGAATTTACTTAAAATCTGCTTAACTCTTTCCCATGTTTTCACTGTTATATGATAAGGGGGCGCTATTACACATCTTCTGAAAGAGTATTGAATCTCCTGATCAAAACACAGGTGAAGAAGCAGAAACAAGTGATAGAAGATTGCTTATGCAAATGTAGCCTAATAACACACGATCATCAAACATTAAACAGCATATAAATAAAAAATTGCCTAACGTTACAGAATGAAACGATGACCCATGAAGAGGTAGGCGAATATGACTTTGAAGCTTTGTTGTTGTTGATGGACTCAATCTACTCAATCTATGTTTTGATCATTATAGGCTATGTGTAGAGATTTTGACATAGGCTATGTATTAGTTATATTCTATAGTTGTGTTAGTTGGACTAAAATCCCAGCAGGAATACATTTTTATTTTATGAGCGTGCAAACAAAACTGCCGCTGCTCCGATTGTATTATTATTTTAGCAGAAGCAGGAGGTTCCTTCAACAGAAATAATACAGGAGCCTCTGTTATTGGCCCAGGTCTACATATTTTATTTAACAGTTAGAGCAATTATAATGTAATGGCCAGAACACTCAACTCAATGTCTTAGTTCAACACTGGCCTAAGCATGGCTACAAAAGAAGTGAAAAGAAAATAATAGGTCATACAGTAATAGTGCACTTTTATTGTAAATATCAAAGTTAATTACCATAAATAATCAGGAATTTACACACATTGTATGTGTGTATGGCTTCAGTCAGATCAAACATAACACACAGCACAATCTATAAATTGATATAGATTACATTTTCAATCTCAGTTTAGCTTTGTTCGATGCTGAAACGATATCCAATCCAGGGTTAGGGTTAGTTTTTTTTACTGTGATCCAGGTAAAACTAATTCTTACACAGTTTTAATGCGTTGACATGAAAAACAGGCAAATCATATTCATGTATGCTCCGCCCATATCTCCGACACTGAATATTTCAGAACAAATGGAAAAATAATTGCTTTTATTGAATTGTTCCAGGTGAGGAAACCTTGTAACATGTACTTAGATTTTAGTATTTGATTAATTCATGGACTCTGAACACACCCATTGCTCTATGTCCAAAAAAATTAACTTCACTAGGAAACACAGTCCAATGATTTCTAGGAAACACTAGAAACGTCTAAATCAATTAAGACTCTTGTTTTTTTTTTTTTTTTTTTTTGATTAATATGGCTGATATGGCTTTTCCCATCCAATGTCCTTCTATTGGCCTTCACATAAAATTTATTTCTGCTACTGTGCCTGCAGGATAATCAATTATTTACTTCTCATCACCGTCTTTTGTCCAAAACTGATCATCGCCATTATAGCATGCTGTGGAAAAAATCTCATTAAACAGCTTTCTCATCAGCAAAAACATCATTCTGTCACCTGCCTGACTGGACCGTAGGCCGCGGGAAATTGGACACAATGCCACATTGAACCTATTTCTCCTAAATATTTGAGACTTCACCTTGCAGAACACCTTAATGGACAACATGGTCCGTCCTTCAGAGGTGAACCTGAGGCAAGGTGTTCTGGGTCCTTCTGTGCTGCGCCGTCTGACTGAGGTAAGAAAAAGCTATTGATCTGCACTCTTAAAATTCAGGTTCCGAAAATATTTTTTTTGCAGTGTAGGGACTTTCTCACCAGGTAGTTGTAGGAACTCAGTTATAGGAACTAGCCACCAGGGCGGTTCCCAGAGAACTAAATTTTCCCTTATGGACATTTTCCTGGTTGTATTCGCACCAGCAGTAGGAACTCTAAGTGACGTAAACTCTGGCTGTTGTGCAGGACTTTTATTTTGACGGCGCTGTCAACCGTTCTTAGCGTGAAGGCTATACGTTCACACTGTCAGTTTTTGAGATTGACAACCGCATTTACTTACAGGTGTGAGTCTTGAAGTGTCCCGTTCACACAGGAACTTACAGTAGCGTCTTGGATACTGTCTATGTGAACGTTCAACGGGAGTCAAGCCTGTATTCTTTTCATACCAGTAACCATAGCCTACAGACAGTGACCAAGTAATATCAAAGACGGCTATTGGCGAAGTCCATAAAAATGAAAAGTTTTATCACATTAGACACGACGAGAGTCGAATCGAGTTGCGAGTTCATCCATTAAATCTTCATTAACCGGTGATCTATTTTTGAGTAAATCTGAATATATTCTTCCCGTAAATAACTGACCTGTATGTGAAAGTATGACAAGGACTGACAACCATTTTCTGCTGCTCTGTGAACGTGGTGGCCCAAATGATCTAAAAACATTTTCCCACTAAAATAACCTTTTGTGTAATGGAATATTAAAGTTTTTTCATGGAACCATCAATGTCAATAAATAACTTTTATTTTTAAGAGTGTGCCTTGGCTTTTTTTATTCAGAATACAATACTTTATTTCAAGTAGACACCATGCTTTTTGCCCTGTATAGCTTTTCATACAATGAAAGCCACTTGAGTAAAATCCACAATTTATTATCTTGTTTGACATGCTTGTGTTTAGATCTTGATCTCCATCTTGCAGACCTTGAGTTTTCTCAGCGGGCTGCGACACCATGCTTTAGTTATGAAGCCAACGATAGGGTGAGTGCCTGCTGAATTAAAGGAGCCGTGTTACAGGAGCTATCAGTCCAGAACTCATTAGAGAGGATGTGGTCTGACGGTGTGTGTCAAAGCGTGAACACCGCACACAAATAAAAAGTGAATGTGCTGCCTCAGCAACCCTCATGGTGTCTCTCCTCTCTGAAAGCGGGCTGACTCAGTGAGGGAGAGCCATGTGGATTTAAAGGCCCTGTTTTCATCTTCCAGGCAGGTGGACATAAAGACCAGCAGCCATCACTGTTCACCCATTAACCACAGTATACTGTGTGTGGAACAGGAGTAATTAAGACAAAACACATGCTGGAGGTCTTAAATTGTTTCCTTTGTTTTCTAATTTTGGGGAAGTGGCACTTCATGTAAAAAAAAAGAAAAAGAAAAAGCATAGATTTGTAAATGCTGGACCTATCAAATTATCTTTCCCATATGGCAGTGTTAAAAAAATATTATACATTATTAAACAATTTGTTAGACAGTTATTAATGTATGTCACTTACTGCACAGCAGCACATAGCCTTAAAAATGCAAAACTGTAAAATCTAAAATGTAATGCCCAAATGCATGAGTCGTTGCATTTGCTTTCTTTTTCAAACATATCAATAAATTAAAACACATTTTTTTGACACATAACATATTTTCTTTCAGTTTATTAACATAACATTACACAATGCATTCAAATACAATGGAAGCTTAATAAAAAGCTTAATGGAAGCTTAATAAAACAGGTAATTGCGACGACTTATATGACAATTCTGACTTTTTCTTGCAATTGCAATTTTATATCTCACAATTCTGACTTTATTTCTCAGAATCGTGCAATAAACTTGCAATTGCAAGGGGAAGAAAGTCAGAATTGTAAGATAAAAAAATCACAATTACATTTTTTTTCTTTTTTAATTATTCCATTAAATCCACAATGTATTTATTTGAGAGATATCTCATGATATACACTGGCCCCAAAAAAGTATTTGGACACTAAGCAACAATTCAAAAATGTCTTTGCATCAATATATATATATATAAAAGATGCTTTTATTTTAAATATAACACAAACACACTTTCTATTCAAATATTTCATAAAAATAAGTTTTTTAGGTTTCAGAATATGAACCAACAGATATATTGTTTAAAATGAAGTGGACCAGATTTAATGCCGATTGTCAAAAGTCTGGTTCTACAAGACCAGTACTGAAAATCAATGGCGCTGATGTGGAAATAGAGATGATCAGGCCTACCTTTCCAGCTTTACATTAGTGCTTACAGTCTGTGATGTTTGAATAGTGCTCCTGCCATGAGTTACATGCAACAAAGACATTTCCAAACCTCTTCCTTCTCTGTGTCCAACTGTTTTCTCTGAAGTGGTTGTCATCTCAAAAAATCTGGAACAAAGGCTTGAAATGTGGTATACGGAAAGGTGATAAAGCGATAGGCTTGTGGAAGAAGATGCTCGGCTCAGATTTAATCCACCAGGCACATCATGCTGACAGGAATTTACACCTCATAGAGAGAGAGAGAGAGCGAGAGATTGGTGGAATATACTAAAAATAACCTGGATGCTAAAATGTAGCCTATTTATTTATTAATTTCTCTACCAATTCAAACATCTGTTATAGTTTTGCATCAACAGGCAAAAGCTAGAAAGGAACAGAAAGCGGTAATCAATAGTAATTTAGCATGGACCTTGAGGTTGCCCTCAGTTTAATCTGAAAACATTTCAGGATGTGTCTGTAAATTTACTGATACACACACACACACACACACACACACACACACACACACACACACACGCACACACACACACACACACACACACACGAAGTCTATTATTATTCTGAATCACAGAATCAGCATTGCATTGAGATTATATTATGACTCAAAATATCAATTTTAGTCTCTGAAATAGCTAAACCTCCATTGAGAGATTTTTATCTTAGTATCTGGTTGGTGTTAGAAGGGCAAGCCATGTATTTATGTATCAAATGTTGTTTTATTCTGCTACAGAATCTTGGCAGTGAAGTGCTTATCTGAACAAGAATGTTTAGCAGTTTGTGCGATACATTTCATGGTGGTAGAGTAATATGTTGTCTGATGACACAAAGCATCAATCTTGCTTTATAGCTGTGATTTATTACTCATGGGAAATAACAGGCATTTATTTCAATAAAATCAGCCTAAAAATTCTACATTATCTGGGGGGGAAATCTACACTGAAAAAAAATAATGGTTTTGAAACAATTTTCACTCTGAAATTGGTAGTAAATTTAGGAATTACAAACTTATTTTAAAATCCCTATGGGAAAAATACGTCTGGAACCAACTCAGCTGAAAAAGTGGAAAAAAAATCTGTGCAGTTGCCCAGCTGTTCTGATTGGTTGCTAGGGTGTTGCTAGGGTGGTTACAAGGACATTGCTATTTATTTTTGCTATTTATACATTGCAGCATCACCTCTTTAATCAAAGAGTCTGAAACGGCTCAATCAAGGATTCACCCTCTCTAAACCCCTCAGGGTCCTTTCTGAAAATCTACTCTCTGATTGGTCAGATGGCCCAGTCTGTTGTGATTGGTCTACTTTGCTCTGATTAGTAAGATGCCCAGTCTATTGTGATTGGTCTACTCTACTCTGATTGGTCAGATGGCCCAGTCTGTTGTGATTGGTCTACTCTGCTCTGATTGGTCAGATGCTCATTCTGTTGTGATTGGTCTACTCTACTCTGATTGGTCAGATGGCCCAGTCTGTTGTGATTGGTCTACTCTTCTCTGATTGGTCAGATGCCCAGTCTGTTGTGATTGGTCTACACTACTCTGATTGGTCAGATGGCCCAGTCTGTTGTGATTGGTCTACTTTGCTCTGATTAGTCAGATGGCCCAGTCTGTTGTGATTGGTCTACTCCGCTCTGATTGGTCAAATTTCACAAATAATTACAAAGAAACATTTAAAATGAATTAAACGTTAAATTTTAAAGTAGAAAGACTGAAATAGTATTTTCTTGTAAAACATACTCCAATAATCTTTATTTTATTTATATCTTTACAGTGTTTAGAGTCATGTAAAACAAATCATATAATCTTCATAAAAAAATTATGTGACGTGACTATGACAAAATCTTATATAACAAAAGCTCTGTTGAGGTGAACATTTTAGAGTTTTTCCAATCATGAGTTACAAGGCAGAGTGCACGCACCAGACATTTTAATATGTCTCTGCATTGATTTGGAAGATAAAGAGTGGCTCTTCATTACAAGCAGAGACCCAGAGGGTCTGTGCACTGTTAACTTCAGACGGAGGCAGATATGGATTTCCGTGCCTGTTCTCACCCAGGTCACTCAGCTCAGATATGTTTCGGGTTTAATATGTTCTAGGACCTCCGTTAATGACGTGCCCCAAACCCCGACTAATTCATTTCCTTATCTTCCAGCCGGGCAGGAATGTAGTTTGCTTTCAAATGAAAATGCATTAACTGGCATCATGATGGAACACTGGCCTTGATAAGGTGAGAACATCCCTGTCTGACTACAATGCTGATACATTGTCGAGTTATCAGTGCTGTTTGCCGTGATGCCAAATAAAAATAATTGGTGCATGCTAAGGCAGTGTTATCGTGTAGGATAATTAGTGTTTCTTGCTAAGGCAGACATCTCTATTTGCTCAAATGCTCTTCAGAATTAAACTTCCCACACTGTTTGTTTTACGAACATAAATGTTACCTCAAATCATGTGGCTGGTTGAGGAGAGGAATCGATTTCAGTTCAGTCTGGAATTGAGTCTGGGATTAGCATGTTAGCTAACAACATGGTATTCGAAGCATAAAAAATTGCATTGCAATGCCCTTGTAACCATTTAGCAACACCATAGCAACCAATCAGAACAGCTGAGCCCAGATATTTTTCCCACAGGTTTTTAAAGTGCACCTATTATGCTATTTTAAAGGTTCCTAGTTTTGTTTTGGAGGACTCCTACAGTAGGTTTACATGCATCCAAGGTAAAAAGAAAAGAAAAAAAGAAACACTTTAATTTTGTCATACTATACATTGCAGCATCACCTCTTTACTCAAAGAGTCTGAAACGGCTCTATCAAGGATTCACCCTCTCTAAACCCCTCCTTTCGGAAAGTCTACTCTGCTCTGATTGGTCAGATGGTCCACCACAATATGTTATTTCGGGCTCTGGGGTGCTTGTTAATAGCTTTTCCCAATTCTTTTCAGACAAATTGAAGTCAATCACTGAATCCATCACCAAAGACACCCCTCATATAAGTGACTCAAATATTCATTTGATGTTATCTGATTCAGCTCACTCAACAAACTCTCTCTCTGCTTTTACTCTGACTACTCCTGTTGCCATAAGTGATCTAATTGTGAAGTCTAATTCCACATCCTGCCGACTTGCTTAAGATGTGTGTCCTCGAGGTTGCACCCTTCATAACACATATGATAAACTGTAGTTCGGCTTCCGCCATTGATTGATCTTGAATGCTGAGTCTTCCATCGGGCCTGACGATTTAATTTGTCTTTTTTATGCATCCTGTTCTGACATTTTAGATTCTATTGCCCGTTTTAAGATAAAACAACCAAAGCAAAAATCGTACTACTGGCTGGATAATAACACTCGCTGTCTCAGACAGGTGTGTCGTAAAGCGGAGAGGAGATGGAAGCATGACCGTTTAACTGTATCATTTGAGATTTTCAAAGAGTGTTTGGTTAAGTTTCAGAGTGCTGCAAAGTCAGCTAGATCAAAATATTTCTCTGATTTAATTGCTAAACACTGTCTTAGACCTAAGATTTTATTTTCTGCGATAAATTCTGTAATTAGTCCAAGGTCTCAATTTCATGGGGAACCCTCGGCTGAACGTTGTGAGAGATTTTTAACGTTTTTTTGCTAATAAAGTGTTAGCGATTCGTTCATCCTTCACTTTACAGCTTCCAGATGAGTCTTTGAATTCGCTTGCTAGTCTGTTTTTCTTTCATAATTTTGAGCATGTCTCTTTAATGGAACTTTGTGAAGTGGTTAACAACATGAAGACAACTATCACCACACTTGATGTTATACCTTCTGATATTTTAAAAGCGACTTTTCCTATAATTGGCCCCAGTATCCAAGCGTTGAAAAAATTCATCTTTGGACACTGGGATAGTTCCGAATAGTTTTAAGCATGCGGTTGTTTAGCCTTTGCTTAAGAAACAAGGTTTGGATGAGGGTTGCTTTAATAATTATAGGCCTGTCTCTAATCTATCATTTTTATCAAAACTTTTAGAAAAAGTGGTGCTGTCTCAATTGCACTCGTTTTTAAATACTGCAAAATTACTAGAACCTTTTCAATCTGGTTTCACTGCCGATGATAGTACAGAGTCTGCCTTGTTAAAAGTGTTCAAAGACATTTTACTTGCAGTTGACGCCGGTAAAAATGCTGTATTGATCCTGCTTGATCTTTTGGCTGCCTTTGCTTTGATACTGTAGACCATAGTGTTCTAATTTGGCGTTTAGAGCATTTTTTTGGTATCAAGGGTACAGTCTTACAGTGGTTTAGATCATGTCTTAAAGACAGATCTTTTTCAGTGGAGATAGGTACATTTTCTTCATCTTCTGCACCTATAATTAGTGGAGTTCCTCAGGGCTCTATTTTGGGTCCCCTTCTTTTTAACTTGTATAGCGTCCATTGGGGGATATTATTAGGAAGCACAATGTTTCGTTTCCTTTTTATGCAGACGATTCACAGCTGTACCTGCCGTTAAAAGCTGGCGATTCAATTCAACCTTTGTTGGAATGCATCGGGGACATTAAGAAATGGTTAGCGCTTAACTTTCTCCAAATTAAGATCTTGTTATGATGAGGGAGGAATGAAGCAGAGAGAGAATCCACATGCAAGCACTACTTTAATAAAACAAACAGGTAATCCAGGCAAACAACGGAACACGGAAACAGCTACAACGACCAACAAACAACAACTGAAGCACAGAGGTTTAAATACACAGGCAAACAAGCTAAACAAGATAACAAGGGGGCGTGGTAAATCAGAAACACCTGGGGAGACTAATAAACAAGAAAAACTACAAAGGACTACAAAACATGGCACAGGACAGGAAATAACAAAAGTCAGGACAGGAATCATGACAGATCTGCAGACAAGGCTCTATTATATATTCCCCGCTCCCGTTTAAAAACTAAAGGAGATAGAGCTTTCTCAGTTGCCGCCCCCCGTCTATGGAACCAATTGCCTCTGGACATCCGCCTCGCACCTTCCATTAACATTTTTAAATCAAAATTGAAAACATACCTCTACTCTCTGGCGTTTTGATACTTAAAGGATTAGTTCACCCCAAAATGCAAATTTCATAATAATTTACTCACCCCAATTCCATATCCATGTCTTTCTTTCCTCAGTGGGAGAGAAATTATGTTTTTTGAGGAAAACATTTCTGGATTTTTCTTCTAACAATGGACTTCATTGGTTACCATCGTTTTTAAGTATTACAGTATGTTCAAAACTCAGCAGCAAGAGTTCTCACCTCCACCTCCACAAGAGGCAAGGCAAGTTTATTTATATAGCACATTTCATACACTATGGCAATTCAAAGTGCTTTACATAGAAAGGAATACAAATATTAATCACAAAATAAAAGCAAGGAAAATTATGCAGAAATGCAGGATGCAGAAATAAAATACAGTGTAATCAGTTGGACGCACAGTGGCACAGTACTCATTCAGTAAATGCACAGCTAAACAGATGTGTTTTGAGTCTGGATTTGAATGTGACTACTGTAGGAGCACATCTGATCTCTTCTGGAAGCTGGTTCCAGCTGCGGCTGGCATAATAGCTAAAAGCAGATTCACCATTCTTAGAGCGAACCCTTGGTATTTCTAGTTGATGTGATCCTAATGATCTGAGTGATCTGTTTATATTCAGTGAGCATATCTGCAATGTATTGATGCAATGAGGTCCTAGGCAATTGAGTGATTTATATACCAGTAATAATACTTTAAAATCAATCCTAAATCTAACTGGGAGCCAGTGTAAAGACTTGAGGACTGGTGTGATATGTTCATATTTTCTGGTTCTGCTCAGAATCCTGGCGGCAGCGTTCTGTATGAGCTGCAACTGTCTTATGGTCTTTTTGGGAAGGCCAGTGAGGAGTCCATTACAATAATACACCCTGCTGGTGATGAAAGCATGAACAAGTAAGTCTTGTCTGGAAACAAAGCATCTAATTCTTGCAATATTTTTCAGATGATAGTATGCTGATTTAGTTATTGCTTTGACATGACTACTGAAACTAAGGTCTGACTCCAGAATCACACCGAGATTCCTGACTTGATTTTTAGTTGTTTGACCCCTAGAGTGAAGGTATGCGTTCACCTTGAGAACGCAATGACTTCAGTTTTGTCTTTGTTTAACTGAAGAAAGTTTTGACACATCCAACTGTTGACTTCATCAATGCATTGGCACAGGGAGTCAATGGGGCTGTAATCGTTAGGCGATAGGGCTGAGTAGATCTGTGTGTCGTCTGCATAGCTGGTAAGCAATTTGGTTCTTTCTCATTATTTGGCTCAGTGGGAGCATATACAGGTTGAACAGGAGTGGCGCAATAATTGAGCCTTGAGGGACTCCACATGTCATGGATGTCCACTCAAGACTTATGGTCTCCTATAACCTCTCCCTTCTAAGTATGACCTGAACCATTTTAGGACTATAAAGCCTGACACAGTTTTCCAGCCTGTCAAGAAGTATGTTGTGATCGACAGTGTCAAATGCAGCACTGAGGTCGAGTAGTACCAGAATTGATGTTTTGCCTGTATCAGTATTTAAACAAATATTGTTTATTATCTTTATGAGCGCTGTCTCTGTCAGGTTTCGTACAAACGAAGCAGGCAAGATGATAAGTTTGATATTTTAATAGCAGAATGGATCGGACACAGCGTGAAAGGTGAGTAAACAGGAAGTAGATAATTGGATGAAGCTTAACTGAATGATAACAAAGTCTCTCTTTCTCTTGCAGATGCAGATGATGAAGATTCTCTGAAGATGGACTGAAGACAGGCTGAAGAAGATCGGGATCGACGGTAAGTATGCAGGTAGGTGAAGTAGAGAGTCTGTGTGTCATGAATAGACATGAATAGACATGAATAGACATGAATAGACATGAATAGACATGAATAGACATGAATAGACATGAATAGACATGAATAGACATGAAGAGACGTGTCTTGACGAGACCAGACGATGACTGAAGGATGAGTGCTGAATATAAAGGGGTGAGAAGACGAGGTACAGGTGATGATGATAATTACTTAGAGGAGAGAGAGGAGAGTGAGTGCAGGTGTGCGCCAAGGAGGATTCTGGGGAGTGTAGTGCAAAGACAGATGAGGAAGACAGACGGTGGATGTGACAGTCTCTGTGCTGTGATGTGGTCGGAAACCAGATTGAAAATTGTCAAATTAAGAGATTAAGAATTTGTTCAGCTGATTGAAGACAACTTTTTCAATGATCTTGCCTATGAAAGGAAGATTTGAGATTGGTCTGTAATTGCTCAATATGTTGCTATCCAGATTGCTCTTTTTCAGGAGGGGCTTGACAACTGCAGTTTTAAGGGACTTTGGAAAAGTCCCATAGAGAAGTGAGGAATTTACCACTTCTAGGAGATCTACTTCTAAACAGTTTAACACACTTTTGAAAAAGGAAGTGGGGATTGTGTCAAGGGCGCAGGTTATGTTTTAAGGTGCTGTACTGTTTCTTCCAAAATTTTACCACTAATTTCTTCAAAATCAGACATAGTAACTTTCTGAGGATGTGGTCTGATCTGTCTTACCTCAGTGCCACACGAGGATATGCTGATCGCCTTTCTGATATTATTGATTTTCTCAGAGAAGAAGGAAGCAAACTCACTGCACTTGCTGTCTGAGAGCATTTCACTGGGAATCTGGCTTGGGGGGTTTGTTAGACTCTCTACAGTATCAAAAAGAGTGCATGTGTTGTTTATGTTTCTGTTTATGATATTTGAGAAGGAAGTCTTGTCTAGCTTTGTCTAGTTCCACATTGAACATCCAGCATGGAGGCTGTCTAAAAAATTCATCCGTATATTTACAGTAAAATACTGGCAGCTGTGGTTCCAGCCATTTAACGCAATTTTACGGTTTCAACAATACTGTAATTTCACAGTAAAGTACTGGCAGCTGTGGTTCCAACCATTTACTGTAATTCTACCATTTCAATACAGTTACTTGCAGCAATGGTTACAGCAATAATTCTACAATACATAAAAAATAATACATAATACATAATTAACGTTTCTAGTATTTGTAGTATATAATGTATACCGACATATCAAACTATTTTTTTCGCTAGATGGAGAGAAAATAAATAAAGAAGAAATAGATTATGAGATTATAATATATGAGATTATAGATTATAATAGATCATTGGCTATTTATTAAAACACAAGCAAACATAGGCATTTACAAATTGGCTGAAACTGACCCAAACTGAATCTCAGCATAAATACAAACAATAAGTTAAAAAGGAAAATAGCACTTGCTTTAACAAACACAAATCCTTTAACTCTCTGGTGTCGAAGATAACAAGTGTGACTCCCAGAGGGTTAAAGAATTTGTCCAAAAATTGAATTCTCATGATTATTTTACCCTGATACAATCTCAGATGTGCACAACTGCCTTTCTTCAGCAGAACACAAACATTTTTAGAAAGAAATTCGAGATCTTTAGATGCATACCATGAAAATGAAAGACTGCAATCATTTGGAAAGTCCAAAAGTAATGCATGAACCTGATCAATTAATATCTTATGTAGCAAAACAATAGGTGTAAACAAAACAAATAAAGATTTAACAAAAATCCTGTCTGCACTCGATTTATTGCGTAGCTGTGCAACGCAAGTATGTTGGCATGTTCATGTGAGTAGAAAACGATGCTTTGATTGCAAACAGAAGAATGAATTTCACATGAAAATTCTGATATTTCAAACGGTATCAGAGCCCTGGTCAGAAGCACTAGTTTAAAGTAGAGAATGTTTTACTTATTGATTTGTTTCTTACATTAATCAATCACAATGCTGGAACCCATTTTCTTGCATTGTATGCATCCTACAGAGCTTGAATTTCCTCCAGATTAAATATATGGATTTCTGTTCTGATGAAGAAAGTCATATACACTTTGGATGGCATCTGGGTAAGTAAATAATGAGAATCTTTATTTTTTAAACTATGCTGCATTATATTTTTAAACATTATGATAACAGTTTTAAGAGGATAAAACAATGTCAAAGAGAAAAGTGTAAATTTCCCAGCCCAATGAGAGGAACTAGTGCGTGAATTAACCTTAAGAGACCAGAAAAAACAAAAAAAACAGCCAACACGTTACACCCACTTTGGATAGATCTGGCAACACGTCTGTCGAAACTGGTCAACACACCCAGGTCTGAGAAGAAAAAAAAATGTTAGTCATTATACATAGCACATGGCAAACGATACTTATAAATAACATTGCATACACTTTTAAATTAAACAGAAAATGAACTGTTTAGTAGATGAACGCAATTAGAAACTTAAAGGGATAGTTCACCCAAAAATGAAAATTCTGGTATTAATTACTCACCCTCATGTCGGTCCAAACCCGTAAGACCTTTGTTCATCTTCGTAACACAAATTAAGATATTCACAGGAGCAATTTCATCTATTACACTCTGTACTTTTGAGTTAAAGGACTCAAGGAGAGAATCAACAGAGTCTGCAGATATGCTTTGTGTTAAAGATATGGCCTTTATAAATAGCACGTGTTCTCATTTAAGCATCTCTTCTTAACAGACACAGATCTAGCTTCAATAGTAGGAGAGATCAATATGTCAAAGAAAATACAGAAATGATCAGACAGTGCTATCCTTAATAACAATCGATGAAATGTTTGGACCCTTACTGATAAGTAAATATAGAATGTGCCCACGATTGTGTGTGGGTCCGTGTACATGTTGAGTCAGATCAAAATAATTTAAAACAGTTATGATTTCTTTTGCCATACTGGTTTTTGCATTATCTATGTGAATATTAAAATCCCCAGCAATAGCAAAACAGTAAAACTCTGAGGGGTAGGGTTGTGGTTCAAAATAATTTTTTCGTTAATAATTTGTTACACAGAACTTTATTATATTAATCAAAAATGCTTCACACCTTCACAAAATCCATACACCCAACCCAAAATCCACACATTTAACACCCTAAAAATGACATAACAGCTTATATAGTGTTTGACCACAACAACCCAACTGCATTTTACTGCAAACTAAAGTATGTGAGAGAGACGCGTGAGTGACAGAGAGACGGAGGGAAAGCAGGGAAAGGAAATGCATACGCTGCGCGTTTTAAATAGCGTAAAAAAAAAAAAAAAGAATAACAAAACGCAATATGTGGCAGCCGGTGTTGATTATGTGGCGCATCGCCATTAATTAGTCTATGTGTGGGAAACACTGAAATTGTTGATAACAGCTCTGTAAAGTCCTCAGCAAAGGCTGGAGAGTTTTTTGGAGGTCTGTAAATAATGATAAGTAAAATGCGTGGAGCACCTTTTAACACAATACCCAGATATTCGAAAGACGGGTAATTCCCAAATGATACTTGCTTACATTGATAGACATCTTTAAATAGCGCAGCTACACCCCCACCTCTCCTACCCGCTCTGCAGACACTCATAAAAGTGAAGTTAGGAGGGGCTGTTTCATTGAGGACTGTTGCACTGCAGCTGTCTTCTAGCCAAATTTCATTTAGAAGCATAAATTCCAGGTTGTTTGTGGTTATTAAGTCGTTGACTAGAAGTGATTTATTTTTAAGTGAACGGATGTTTAAAAGTGCTAACTTGACAGTATACATTTTCCCCCCACAGCAATCTTAGTTTGACATGTAACAGGCAGCAGATTAGATTGGTTTGCTGTATGGCTTGGGAAGACCTTAGACTTTCTAGCAAGTAATACAACAGAAATAGAGAAAGATACAGGAACACTGGGTTCCCGCTTGTTCTGTAAACATTTGAGAAAGTTACTGTTATCATAGCGGGGACCCGCCACATATCACTGAGAGCTGGTATCAGTTGCCTTTGGTTCACCTAGATCAGATGGAGGAGGGCAGACATCCCAACCTGCAAAAAGTCATTTCAGGGAGGTATCCCGATTATTTGTTAATTATGTTAAAATATGTAGATTACTTTTACTATTTATATAAGCTGCTTATACAATTTATGTAAACTGCTTTTATTTATATTCCATTGCAACTTTAAACAGGTCTAAGGAGTTTGTTGTTTTCATGTAACCTTGGCAACTAGCCGGCCTGAATAATAATATGGTCTAGACAGGGGTACACTTTCGTGTAGTCTGGCGTAAAATGTGCCTTATACTTTTGTTTTTTTGTGGCACTCTCCCTCTGCCATGGTGCTCCTGTTTCTAGTTAACTGAACTGATTAATTCGGTTCGGGTGAAGAGATAAAAGCCCACCCACACTGACAATTGATTGGTTGATTTACCGAAACAGGATGCTCTCTATCTTACATGCGCTTCATGAGGCACACACACTAGCACACACACGCAAGGTCTCTCGCTCCCCCTCTCTGCCGTGCGTGCGCTACCCGGTTTGGAACACAGTCTCTGTCTCGCATGCGCGCTCTTGCTCGCTCACTCTAGATTCCGGGAGATTTTAACTAATTTGCAGGCATCAGGGAGCCGCTATCAATATGCGGAACTTCCGGGAGACTTGGGATGTCTGGGAGGGTGTGGGCCCTGGCGTTGTGGCAGAGGCCGAAAAGCTCTCACAGGAGGAGGGGGAGGGCGAGCTGGGTCCGCAGGCTTTGGTGGTCGCACCTTTTTGGTTGATATCTGGGGGCTTGCTGCAAAAGAGTGGGATAGTTTAGTTCCAGCATACACCAGTTCCTCCAATATCTCGGAGAAGCTCAGAAGCGGGGAAGCTGGAGAGAGGAATAACATGTCTGGTGAGAGGGGCTGTTGCTCTGGTGTTACCGGAGGCTGTGATATGTTGTCCTGGATTTCCTGGCTGTTTTTCAGGAAATCGTCCTTGGGTGCTGAAACTTCGAGCAGTTTTAATCTGTCACAGTCTGTCTGTGGTGAGCTCTGTGGGCTGGGCTTAGCTTGTGTCCGTGAGCAGAGGTTGTTGTGGCTGCATGGTGTTTTCATTGTCCTTGTGTCAACCAAATGTCAATTCAGGTGCTGAAGTGAAGTCCTGTGTTCATTTATACTCTGTCCAGGTGTGTGTGTGTGACATTCAGGTTGAGTTGATTGGCACACACTGCTGAAGGGTGATGGAGGGAAAAGTTAATGTTGTCCTTTAGCACTCTTGCACCAAGTTTGTCTGGATGGAGGCCATTCTGTTTGAACAGTTGTCTCTGACTCCAGAAAAGATTGAAGTTGTCAATGAAGTTTACTCATTTTATATTGCAGGTTTTTTGCAGCCATATATTTAGCCCAAGCAACCGTGAAAACCGATTTGTTCCTCTCGCTGGAAGTGGTCCACTGATGAACGTCTGAACTTTCAGTCTTCTAATTGTTTCAAAAAGTTCATTGAAATCCCTCTTGAGGAGTTCTGACCGCTCTTTCTGAGTATCATTCTTCCCCACATGAATGATAAGTCGATTTGCAGTCTTATGTTTCATCAGAATGTTCTAAAGTTCCCTGTTTACATCAGAAGTTGTTGCTTGTGGAAGGCAGCACGTAGTTGTATCCCTGCTGCTAATGTTTCTGATTATGGAGTCCCCCACTATCAGAGTCCTGGGCTCGGCTGCGCTCTGAGCTGAGTGCCGCTGTCTGCTCAACCTCAGTGTTAGCTACTGGTTGATTCGGTCTGTGTTCGATTACATTCATCTTGTTTGGAGATTCCTCATCTACATTCATTAATACTTCAAATCTGTTCTCAAGATGTATTGGCGGTGGTAGGAAACCAGTGTTTGCAATCCTTGTCATAGCCATATCGGGGGTAGGGGATGCTACTGCGGCAATGTGTTATGCTCGTGACAATCTGATGTCTTTGGGTCTCGCTCCCTGTTTGTGCCATCGATTAGTGTGTTGATCGGCTTGTTTCTCTACACTCAGTATTGGCTTGTCGAGGAGCACTAGATTCATGGGTCTCACCGGCTGTATGCTGGGGACGTCCATGACGAAGCTCTGTTGTGTGTTCCGTCTGGTTTGGTAGTCCAGTAAGTAACTTTGTTTCAAGAACTGCAATCCTTTGTAAAAGTCTGTGGCAATTTGTGCAGCAAGTAGATTTTAGAAGAGGCATTTTCTTTCTTATCCGTTTGGATGTAGGCAGCTGTGTTTTCCCTTCTCCGGAATGTAAGCTGATGGCAGTGGGAGGCTGGTTGGATAGGAAAACTGCTTTTTTGTAGTAGTCTTCCAGTTACAAAAGTTTCTAGTTTTAACGTTGATGCCAAGCTATGTCGATTTAGCACTGTGCTGATTTGCTGAAGTTAAAATTAGGAGATAAAATATAAAAGCGATAGAGCAAAGTGCGGATCAGGGGCCCGTTCTTCGTACGTCGCTAACTCAGTTAGCTGGATTTGATTGTTGACGATTTGGCATGATCTTGGATTGTTTGGTTCTTCGAAGCTCATCCTGGACTTGCTGTCATAGCAACAGGTGCGCAAGCTTAAACCTGCTCGGGAGCAGGCTTATTTCATGTAAACAGGATTAGATCCCGGCTTCATAAGCGGAGCTGATACGGGAAGCGCGGTAGTGCACTTTCTGAGAGATATATTTTTTTCTCGTGACTCGTGAGATTGTCGTTTACATTATTAATTTGTTGGAAACGCACAGTCGGGCTTTAACTACAGCACACACTGTACCCTAAGATTATTTGCGAGTGGCTCTTTCCTTTACACTATTGGAGATGTGGAGAACTTTATGGAAAGTGCTGTCTGTCGTGTCATTCGGAGTTTACCTGGCGATTTAGGTTTAAAAAACAGTTTTAGGGGGTTTTTTTGTGGCATTTCCAAGCCACTTAAGACCCAATGTTGTAAAGCAGTTTTTTTAAGCAGTTTTTTTTTTTTTTTTACTATCATAATTATCAGCCTATCAACTATCAGCCCAGTTACTATTGTGATTCTTAATATTCCAGATTAATAATATTATATCAAATAAAAAAAAGGCAGTTGACAAATCTTCCATATCACAAATGTGAAAGCAAAATCGCCAGGATCTGTGCATGACTTAAGAATTTTCAGAGATTCACATGTATGCACATTATTTGAAAGTGGTAAGGAAAGTTCCACAATTAAATATCAAGCTCACTGTATTACATACACTTATGCTGATCCTAACAGAACTGCATTTTTTCATAGGTGATTATGACATGTTCCTGCCTGCAGACAGGTGTTTTATGACCCCATTCCCTGACCCAAACCAGTTACAATGCAGCTCTAGCCAGGACAAGGGCACACAATGAAATTAACTTTGGCTAACTAAAGGGAAGATTTCAGTGTCTGAAAAGTCTGAGGGTTGCACACCTGACAGGGCCTGTGACATTGTTGCATGTGCCATATTACACAACATTGGCAAAAAACAAAACAAAAACACTTTTCATTAAATGTTTAATAAAAGACAAATATGCTTAGTTCCTTGAGTTTTATTTCAATTGTTCTTTGTAAAGAAAAGCCAGTGGTCAAGTGCCTGCAACAAGAGATATTAGACACATGTCTCATGCAACAAATAAAAAGGAAAAGTTGGCTATACACTGCCCACCTGTAGGCCTGTGTCTCCTCTGTCTGTGCAGACTCTTCTGTAGGCCTTTCTGTAGATGTGGAATCCTGCAACTTATATTGCAGCCATAAAGCATACAAGTATAAATGAAGTAAAGTTATTTATGCACTTGCAGGTAGGCTAGTTCCTCCATATGACAGTTATCTGAGAGGGTTTATTCAATGGAAACAAATGGACATTACAAAGTCTTATACTTTCTTTCCTTCGGAAAGTTAGAAAATGTCCACTTACTGCACATATTTCAGCCACCACTTTCTTGGGAACAGATACAAGTGTTGGTGTATTATGTACAGGGTTCGTACACTTTTTCCAAGGTCAAATTTAAGCACTTTTCAAGCACTTTCCAGGTCCATTTTACAGCTTTTTCCAGCACCTTACACTACCGTAAATTACATACCAATACATAGTTAAAATTCTTATTTAGTGTTTTTATCACATCAAAAGAGATAAACAGCCAAATGTTTCATAATAGCAGAGGGCTGCACGATATAGAAGAAAAATGAGATATGCGATAACTCATTAAATAATGCGATATTCAATATGCGATACGATAATGCTTAGCCTAAAGTGTGTCAAAATAACTTAAATTATCTTTAAAATATCTTTAAAATGATATAACCTACACATACGTGTTTCACATTCTTTTTGTGATAAGAAAATATCCCTACAACTTCAAGACAGTGAACATCAGTGTTCTGTAGCATAAGAAGTGTTATTTTAACATCACTGGGGTTTAGGGGTTCAGGTTATCCTACATTAGGTTTATTTAACAACAGAAACTGATTAATCAAATGTAAAAATAAACACTGCTTAGTTTTCACTGCATGAATTAAATATACTGATTCTTATTAAAGCTACAAAAGTTAGCCTATTCAGCCAAAAGCAGTGAGTGATTTTCTTTGTCTTTTGTTCATGACCCCAGTTATTGCAAGCCGTTGCGATATGCAATTATGCATATTGTAATATATACATTTGCAATATTTCGATATATTGTGCAGCCCTAATATTTAAGCCAATCACCAGTTTTATTCTTCAAAATGTATCACTAAGTATATAGCCTAAAGCATATGAATAATATACTTTTCATTATATTAATGTCCAAATATTGCTTACCAGATAATGTGATTTATATAGGCTGTAAAACTGAATTAATTTTAAATATGAAGACTTAGAAATATTCAGAAATATTTGACAGGCCTTCCCGTTTTGGGACACATTCTTGATATAGACAAGGTTTGAACAATATCTGAGTGCACAGGCACCTGCCTGATAAATGTATTTCATTGCCAAGATGTCTTGGGCCAAGACATAACGTTAGCTAGTACATCTACTGGAATAGAGCAGTGTAAATATTGCACAGGGCCATCCTAAACCTTACAGTAACAGTATACTACTTATGCACTGGGCTAACGTTTGCAGGTTAATTTGCACGTTACAGTTCTGTAATTTTGGCAATGTTCACTGCATATTCCACAAATGAACGTGACATAACGGACATGCAATACTTACATTACATTATCACACCAAGTACTCTCAGTCACTAATGGCCCTTTCAGATAGGACGCGGACCGCGCTGCGCTATGAAATGAAACCGATATATTTCAATGGCTTGCGCCGCGCGACTCGGACCAAAGCGGAGCTCAGCGAGCTCGCGCGCACGCCGCGGTCAAAGTTTAAAATAGTTCAACTGTTGCCGCTGCGTGGCCAATAAAAACGGTGCATCCAAACAACCGCGGAAATCAAAATGAAAACTCCGCCTACTTTTGCTCTGGCCAGCGTAACGCAAATCACTCTGTATCTGATTCTGAAGGGCTACATTTTTTTCTCCATTTAATAAAGAACTATTTCGTCAGAAAGATATTTCTTGTGAAAGAAATACAGTTACAAATTCAAGCATTTTCAAGCATTTTATCCAAAATTCAAGCACTTTTCAAACCTTGAAAACACAACATCAAAATTCAAGCACTTTCAAGGATTTCAAGCACCCGTACGAACCCTTTATGTAAAAGTGCACAAAAGAGGAAAACACAATGTCATTACAATGAACTACACAGGAAAAATGTGAGCAATAACTCATGGCAAAATATTTTTACATTAACATAAGTTTATCAGTTTTCACTTTCACAAGTCAAAGCAATTCATCATTAGGCCTACTCAAGATTTAATAGCTGAAATGACTATACAGCCTTAATTTAATGCAGCAAAAATTATTTTACAGTGTAGGCTACTAAGATCTTTTTTTTTTTTTCTCAGCCTTTTTCTTGGTTGCTTTTATAAACAGAACACCATTTATTTAACAGTGCCTTTTATAAAAGAGACTATAATATAACTAAAAATTACCATTATGTAGAATATTTTTGTACTTCACTTTTATTTGTTCCCATGTTCTAGTATGGTGACTGACATTACAATGCACAAAGTAATTATGCAATTATTAAAATACAAAAATATAGGCTAATAAGTGATAAAAACATCTAACATGGCCACTTCTAACGGATTTAAATTGTCTGCTACTTTTTGCCAGCCCTCTCTCCTGGCTTTTGCAGACTTTGAGGTGTTCCCTGGTGTTTTGATTAAACATAAAAATTCCGAATAAACTTCGACTATTAGTTCTTGCTCTGCTGAGGAGAAAAACTGAGAGTGCTCTTTGGCCACGCTGAAAAGCCAATAGCAGCGTTGCTGATCAATGTTTCTACTATCGATACATATCCCCTTTTAAACCAGCGCATGAACGCGCAATTATCTCAGATAACTCAATCCAGCGATACTAATCATATCCGGCAAGTGTGTTCGAAGAACCGAGTTAGCCAGATCATGATTCGCACGATGATATCATCTTGGATGTGTCATTTGATCTCGGATGTAATAAGCAACGTACGAAGAACGGGCCCCAGATGTCCAGTCTGTTGTGATTGGTCTACTCTGCTCGGATTGGTCAGATGGCCAGTATTTTGTGATTGGTCTACTCTACTCTGATTGGTCAGTAAGACTAAAAGTAAGAACGACTATAAGACGAATTATTGATGACTCAGTTCAGGCAGTTTAGAATCAGTTCTTTCTTTTGGGAGACAATAATTTAGCAATAACTTCAAACTTTACAAACCTTTTACATGCACAAACAGCTTTACTACACACTACATTAAATGTAATATTTGAAAAAGCATAATAGAGGGCATGTTTAAAAAATCTTATAAGAGTTATAAGCCATGAACCAAACTAATGAACTACAAGGTCGATCGCAACATTACAAACTTTCATTTGAATCATCAAAAAAAGCATTAATGACAATCAAATTTAAAACAAGAAGAGTTTTAAAATTTAAAGATGGACCTTATACATATAGAAACAATGTATTTTATTGAAAAATATGCATATACTGTATATACACAAATATTTAAAGTCACCAAAAGTGTTAACCTCCCATCCACCTCGATACGATATCTGTTCTCCTCATGACTAGTGTCTCGGCAGAAGGTGGGACTAAATAACCCCCACAACTGACTGCAAAATGGCATTCAGATCTACCTCCATTTAGTAGCAACACCCAACGAGCCAATCAATTCCTACGGACGGAATTAAGTTGCTTGTTTCAGTTCTCTGATTGGCGGAGATTTCTTTGCATAATTATGTGTGATGTAGTTTTCCCACCAGGAATTCCACTGTTAAATGCGATTATTTAGAAAAAGAAGTTGAAGTAATGCTGAATGACAACTTCAACAAAAGCCCATTCAATCGATTGACAACCTCGGAATATTGATTTCAATAGAGCATGTTTCTAAGCTAACAGCATGATACTCTGATAAAAATATAGCAATTTTACCAAGATGCATAAATGCTTTAAAAGTATCTGCAATGTTAGTTTCATTATGTTAACTAATAAACCTTATTGTGAAGTGTTAGAATTTTTTATTAAAAAAATCTTAATTTCAAGACCCAAAACAGAGCTAAAACAGAACCATTCAGATTGCTAAAAGATAATTGTAGTATACCATGATAGAATGACTATCAAAGACAATTGGGGTGATATGATAGAATCAATCTGTATTTGAACATCAGAAAGCCTAAAAAGGTTGAAACGCTGAGTTCATGTTTTCTGGTACTGCGTGGGGCTCGTGCATGGCATGGTGGACCGTACAGACATGCTTAAGATGCTTCTGGCTAAAATGCAGTGAGATGTCACAGCAGCTGTCAGACAGTGTAATCATAAAGAGCTCACCGGTGTTTAAAGAGCATGGAGCTCAGGCCCTGCTTGTTTCTGATTGCATCGGGGCATCATGCATTGATTGCATCGACCCCCTAGCTTCCACAGAGCAGGATTAGCTGGAACTCTGCAGTCTTGTGAGACACCTGATGAAAGAGATGGAGAAATCTCTCGTCCCCTCCTCCCCTCCCTTTCCCTATTCATCTGTTTTTACAGTGAGAGTCATTAGTGCATTACTGGCCGATTGTGTTGGCTCTGAACACGTGCCAGCCCTCTCGCTACTTTAGAGAGATTTTTTGGCATAGAGTAAGCATATTATTTGGAGAGTGCAACAGTTTCTATTATATTCATCTTGCACTATGTGAGAGCCAGTATGCACTATAAAACTCATCTGATGTCAGTACTTAAAATCAGATGTCAAAATAAGCTAAGAATAATCTAGAACTTAAAAATGAATTGAATAATAAGCACGCTACTGTAATAAGGCCAAATTAAGCATGCTTCAGGATCTAAATCAAATTAAGTGTATTTTGGCTGCAAATATCCCTGCAAGATTGAAAATCTGGGATTCAAAATCTAATTTAAACCTGGAAATACAATTAAAGGAAAATTATTTAAACAGAGACATTTTCTGATGTAAAATGATTTTGAAATGAGTGCTGCTGAAACATTTCAGCGTTTCAGTGAAGTTGTTATGGTGATAAAATAATGCATAATGAAGAAAGTGTATTAAAATGCAAAAATAAAGCATTCAGCAGTGGTCTCATCTCAACATATTTACATTTAATGTGACAATAAATTATTTGATAATGAAGTGTTTTTATTATTCTGTGACCATAGTTCCAGAAAATTATGTGTAACTTAATTACATATTTCAGTTGTCATATTTAATATGCTCACAAATTTGAATTTAATAATTCGATATTTTAGAAGTCAAATAAGACTTTAAAACAGGAATATAAAATGGGAGTTAAAAAAAAAGAGCTTTAGGCATCGTCAAAATCCATGGTGCTATTCATCACATTTGCTCTGGTGTGAATTTTTGGTCACAGTTTTGCTGGTTTTATAAAGTGTAATATGTAAAATTTCTTACACCCTCACAAAATTAGAGGCAATTAATCCAAAATACCTCTTGTGTATAAACTTAATGGAACTGGCTACTATTAAATGCTTGGCTGTGCTCCTGAAGAAAAAGAAACAAACAAAACAGCACATCATTCCCCATTGTCTGTCTTTTTCTCCAGATCGTCAAACCGTGTGTATTTGGTCTTGGTACCATGAAATATATATATATGTGTATATATATATATATATATATGTATATGTATATATATATATATATATATATATATATATATATATATATATATATATATATATATATATATATGTATATGTATATATATATATATATATATATATATATATATGTATATATATATGTATGTATGTATATATATGTATATGTATGTAGCCTATATATATATATAGAGAGAGAGAGAGAGAGAGAGAGAGAGAGAGAGAGAGAGAGAGAGAGAGAGAGAGAGAGAGAGAGAGAGAGAGAGAGAGAGAGAGAGAGAGAGAGAGTGCTGTTTGTTGATAGGAAGCTGTTATGCAGATGTCCTTGTGGGTTGTTGCCAGGGTGTTGCTATGTAGTTGCTAGGATGTTGTGTTGCCAGGAAGTTGCTTTGAACTTGCAAGGGCTTCTGAAAGTAATTAGAGTAGAAGAATACATCTACTGTACATCTTAGTGGGAAAATTTCAATGTTTTTGGCTAAACTCAGAGTTAGTTCTCAAACCTAACTATTGAAAACTCACCATGATATCTAGATGTACTGTAGTGCTTAAAGACAAGCCGTTGAGTCAGGCGTGGGGGTTTGAACCATGAGCATTGACTGTGAAGGCAGATAACACGTTTTAGCGGGGTGCTAAGGCACTTACAACCCTCAAGATGAGAGGAGATACATTCATTAGTGCATGACCTGCAAGGTCCTTCGGTGTCACTATTCCCTCAGATCCAAATCTCACGTTATTGAATTCGTCTCCAAAAAGCAATAAGCAGCATCCTCTTTCAGAGCGGCTGGGGACATGGATGTTAGACAACACGCCAATATTAAAGAATCACAGCCCAGGCAAATGAAATTATGGAGCCTCTTGCTTGCTAAAAGTCACCACCAGCCGAACAACACAATGACCTCCTCATTCTCAGATTCACCTAGCCGATGCTTTTCTTCCTTTTGCTCCTCTGGAATTAGGGTTTAATGGTCCTCAAATAGTGGTGAGGAAAGTAAAAAACAAAGATGACACTCATTTAGAAGGGCAGTGGAAAAAGCACACAGAAACAGCTCTGTGAGGAAGGACGAGGATCTTTGTTTCGTTGAGACTTGTTGGCTGTCTTAAAGTCCCACTGTGGTGAAAATCCAGCTTTTAATGTTGTTTATATGTCTATGTGGTGTTTTTAATGTGCTTTCAGACAAACCATGCGCAAATTCATAAGCACACACCATTGCTAAATATTTTCTCCTTAAACCTGCAGTGAACCAAAGACAGTCTCAAAAACGTGGTTTGAAATCGCTGGTGTTTCTGACGTCACAAACTACCTTGTAACCAATCAGGTCAACGTGTGATCATCAACCAGTGGATCTCTGAGCTGCTGTGAGTGAGTGGAGGCGGGGCTCATTTGCATATTCATAGAACAGCGTATACTAAATGAGGCAAGGTGTAGAGTTACATTCAAGCTATTTTAAGGCATGAAGAATTTTTTTTTTCAAGGAAAAAACGTTTCAAAAATGTCATTTTGGTGATCAAAGATGAGTTTTAAGAATTTAGGACTCTAGAAGCTTTGATTCTAAAGTGTTGAAAGAGCAATTCTTCAGTGTTTCTTCTCATCCGGTACTAATCGTTCATGCTTTGATAAAAAAATAAAATAAATAAATAGGGAGATCGACTCATACTGTTCATTCCCATGGAGGTTTTGAAAGTACAATGCAGTGGTCGCCGAAGAACATCTCTAAAGGTAATTCAGATACAAAATGATTTGATGGACTTTGATTGGAGAAGGAATATAGTTTTGTCTGTATGTATTCGTGAATTTCTCTCAATATATTACTGTGCTGGACTGTGTGGCATTGGACAGTAAATTGGCTCTCTTATTGTCCTGGAATATGTGTATCCGATTTTCCTGTTCCATCTTGCCATCTTGATTTTATTTTTTATTTTTACTTTTTTCTTTCCAGCATCCCACACACTGAACAGCCAGACTTTCACGTTTGATTGCAAGAGAGCATAGTTTGAGGAACTAGATTTCATTCCAAACTTTCTGGGATTGTGCTCATGTGGATGTGTTGTCATAGCAATGATATTTAAATTCCCTAAAGGCAGATTACTTTTGAGGATCTGGTGCTAACGCACATTTGGGAAACCCACACAACACATGTATAATGTGATAATATAACAATAAACTAACCTTTTTTTCTTATCAGTAATTTATTTTCTGGCAGAGCCTGCGTGTTAACTTTAAAAGTCGTGTCTAATACTGCTCTCATGGGGTCTCTTTATTCTAGTCTTATATTCTCCTGGGGGAGGGACTATATTTTTGTCCTGTTTCTTCAGGAATGACAAAGTGTCCCATGAGTCTTACTGGATTCTTATCCAAATATACTCCAGGGCTGCTTTGCTATCTTAGTCAGCTTGAAATCAAAACGGACCCTCCTTTTTTTAATTTTTTTATACACATGCTGGTCTCTTTGTGCATGAATCATACAGTGAGGAAAATAAGTATTTGAACACCCTGCTATTTTGCAAGTTCTCCCACTTGGAAATCATGGAGGGGTCTGAAATTGTCATCGTAGGTGCATGTCCACTGTGAGAGACATAATCTAAAAAAAAAAAATCCAGAAATCACAATATATGATTTTTTAACTATTTATTTGTATGATACAGCTGCAAATAAGTATTTGAACACCTGTCTATCAGCTAGAATTCTGACCCTCAAAGACCTGTTAGTCTGCCTTTAAAATGTCCACCTCCACTCCATTTATTATCCTAAATTAGATGCACCTGTTTGAGGTCGTTAGCTGCATAAAGACACCTGTCCACCCCATACAATCAGTAAGAATCCAACTACTAACATGGCCAAGACCAAAGAGCTGTCCAAAGACACTAGAGACAAAATTGTACACCTCCACAAGGCTGGAAAGGGCTACGGGGAAACTGCCAAGCAGCTTGGTGAAAAAAGGTCCACTGTTGGAGCAATCATTAGAAAATGGAAGAAGCTAAACATAACTGTCAATCTCCCTCGGACTGGGGCTCCATGCAAGATCTCACCTCGTGGGGTCTCAATGATCCTAAGAAAGGTGAGAAATCAGCCCAGAACTACACGGGAGGAGCTGGCCAATGACCTGAAAAGAGCTGGGACCACCGTTTCCAAGGTTACTGTTGGTAATACACTAAGACGTCATGGTTTGAAATCATGCATGGCACGGAAGGTTCCCCTGCTTAAACCAGCACATGTCAAGGCCCGTCTTAAGTTTGCCAATGACCATTTGGATGATCCAGAGGAGTCATGGGAGAAAGTCATGTGGTCAGATGAGACCAAAATAGAACTTTTTGGTCATAATTCCACTAAACGTGTTTGGAGGAAGAAGAATGATGAGTACCATCCCAAGAACACCATCCCTACTGTGAAGCATGGGGGTGGTAGCATCATGCTTTGGGGGTGTTTTTCTGCACATGGGACAGGGCGACTGCACTGTATTAAGGAGAGGATGACCGGGGCCATGTATTGCGAGATTTTGGGGAACAACCTCCTTCCCTCAGTTAGAGCATTGAAGATGGGTCGAGGCTGGGTCTTCCAACATGACAATGACCCGAAGCACACAGCCAGGATAACCAAGGAGTGGCTCTGTAAGAAGCATATCAAGGTTCTGGCGTGGCCTAGCCAGTCTCCAGACCTAAACCCAATAGAGAATCTTTGGAGGGAGCTCAAACTCCGTGTTTCTCAGCGACAGCCCAGAAACCTGACTGATCTAGAGAAGATCTGTGTGGAGGAGTGGGCCAGAATCCCTCCTGCAGTGTGTGCAAACCTGGTGAAAAACTACAGGAAACGTTTGACCTCTGTAATTGCAAACAAAGTCTACTGTACCAAATATTAACATTGATTTTCTCAGGTGTTCAAATACTTATTTGCAGCTGTATCATACAAATAAATAGTTAAAAAATCATACATTGTGATTTCTGGATTTTTTTTTTTAGATTATGTCTCTCACAGTGGACATGCACCTACGATGACAATTTCAGACCCCTCCATGATTTCTAAGTGGGAGAACTTGCAAAATAGCAGGGTGTTCAAATACTTATTTTCCTCACTGTAAGTGCATGTTATTCCAAAAGAAAAAAATATATATATACAGTATATTGTGAATGTGATGATCTATCATCGTTGTCCAGATCTATTTTTGAATTCCTTCAAAAATGGAATAACATGCACTTACAGTGAGGAAAATAAGTATTTGAACACCCTGCTATTTTGCAAGTTCTCCCACTTAGAAATCATGGAGGGGTCTGAAATTGTCATCGTAGGTGCATGTCCACTGTGAGAGACATAATCTAAAAAAAAAATCCAGAAATCACAATGTATGATTTTTTAACTATTTATTTGTATGATACAGCTGCAAATAAGTATTTTGAATTCCTTCAAAAATACATACAAATGTAACTTATACATACACACTTACATACACTTACTGTACTGTACATAGGCCTACAATAATACATCACTTCTATGATGTTTTAATTTCTGAATTTACATTTATTTTGAGAAACAAACATAAAACAGATCTGGCCCACATCTGGTACACGTGGATTCCACACGGCGCAGATGTGGGCCGGATCTGGGCCGACACTATGTTGCTGCTGGGATCATAGAGAGGACCCATGAATGCCCTCATCACTGTGTGTGAAGATTAATAAGACTCTTAAAATATGTGTAAATTTAATGCTATTTATAAGATATTTTCAGTATTTCTGCTTATGACAAATGCGCTTTTTTTTCAAAATTTATATCAACTGAAACTGTCACGAAACTGCTCCGAGACTCGAAGGTGAGATCCAATTGCAGCTTTATTAAGGGGCAATCCAGACACGTAATCCAATAAACAGGCAATGGGTCAAAACACAGGTAGACAGTCCAAACAAACAAAACAAAAACAAGACAGGCAGGGGTCAGAGGCAAGAGAGTAATCCAAGGAACAGGCAAGAAATCCAAAAACCAAGAAACAAGAAAACCAGGAAAACGCTTAGAGTTGCAGTATGACACTAAACAAAACTTCGCAATGATTGAATGAACGAACCACAAATCATTTTGAATACCAAAAACTGTATGTTCTTCACTAAAACACCTTATAATCTAACTCTAATTCAGATCGAATGTAGATTATTTTGATATATTAACAATAATTTATTAATTTAAATAATTGTAAGTAATCCCGAGGCCCCCTAGTAGGCCCCAAGCCCCCTGGTCGAGATCTGCGGCTTTATATGATGTAAATGTTTTTATTTTTTCCTAATGCAAACTGAATAAAGCATTTGACATGTAAAAAAACCTTGTCAGTTGTAAGAGCTGACTTTGACACCAGAGCGTCTGAACAAGAGACCAGTTATGAAAAGGTAGACACTTATTCTCTAGACAGAGCATTTATTTGAAGACCTCAACAAAGATTGCTCTGCTTGAATTTGATGATATTCCTCCCACAGGATGATCGTTTTAACACTTACATCTATCTATCTATCTATCTATCTGTCTGTCCGTCCGTCCGTCCGTCCGTCCGTCCGTCCGTCCGTCCGTCTGTCTGTCTATCCTTTTTATGTTCTTCCTTTCATCCTTCCGCTCAGGCCCATTACGCATTAGCACTTGCGAGCAGCAGCACACACTCTTAAACACGCAGAAGACACATGGAAAATGCGGGTGTTTCACATATAATAGAGATAATGTTGAAGTTACCAAGTGAAGCGGACAGTGTAAGGAAGAGTATGCATGGCAACGGCTGTATTAAAGCCACGGGTCGTTTAGATCAGGACTCAGGAGACAGTTTTAATTGACAAATTTTATCTAATAAGGTTCTGCGCACCGCTGGCTTTCTCCCTTTAAATCACCTCTACCTGAGCCAAGAGGTTGTAAAATACTCGGTGGAGATATTGATCCAAAAGATTTACTTAAATGTCAGGTGGTTCTAGAGGCCGCTGTCACTGTTAAATTTAGAGAGACTCTTCAATAAACCCTCAAGGCTTTTTCCACATATAGGCCTTTCTTATGAATTAATTGGATGGAAATGGAAATGCATATGCATATATAATGAGGTCATTTTTAATAACTGTACTTTGTAATAACATTTCATTTTATATTTAGCATAAAACAGGCCCGCGCCGTTCAATATTTCCCAGCGCTCATAAATGTGTTGAAGCAAATTAGGAGCAAACAGATTGGCTGAAATGGGAGGCATGTTTTCTGGCTGACGCGCGAAGCATTTCACCGAGGTTGACGGTGGACTTTTGTTTGTTTGTTTTCCCCGTGACAGCTGTTTCGGACTCGACCACACAGCAATTTATGAGGGCACTATGGACAGTTTATCATAGACAGGGCACAGAGCATACAGCATTCATCACAGAGGGAGCCAGGACATAGCCAGGAGAGCAATTCCAGGGGCTACCAGTTTGCAAGGCACAGCATGAATCACTGCCAAAGCAAAGGCACAGAAAAGGAAAAGAGGAGAAAAAACACTTAAAAAAATATAGTTCACCCCACGATACGTAAGAATGGACTGCAGTAAATCCTTCTGCACATCACGGCTTTTGACACCAATAGAGACTCCTCAAGAACAGCACATAGGGGAAAGCAGGGATGATTGCGACGCTCAATAAATCTCAGTAATAACTCTGAATGCACAACGAGCTCGCAGTGGTCATATGCAGATGTATGCAAGCACAGTTCAGCTCTACTCCCAAAATGATGGCATAAACATTTTTGCATTCCACTGCGCTGCTTTTCCATTGTAAACATGCGCTCGGTCGGTGGACAGTTTTTGCCATTCCATTGCTCACGTCCGATAGCGTTTTGGTATTCGTATTAGCTTTGGTTTTAGTGCCTTTGCATATAACGTGTTTTGTGTAATGTCAGAAAAAACAATAAGGAGAATGTCTAAACATTTGAATAATTTATTTAGAAACTAATGTTTTCTGAGTAGGCCTAAGTGTCGACTGCGAGCGGCCATGTAAAGTTTATAATGTTAGACTACTGCTTGCACGTTTCAAATGATAAGCCATGTTTGAGGTCGATGAATGATAGGCGAATGTTTGGAGTTCCTGCCCGATTTTACCATGACCCAGCCACGATCTGTCCATCACAGGCCGCGTGACTTCGCCATTTCCTGGGGATTTTTCTTTCTGCTACTAACCAACGAATCTAAATTTGTTTGACTAAGTCTCTTCTCTGACTATTTGGGGGGAAATATTGTCTGTCTGTCTGTTTATCTATCGTCTGTCTGTCTGTCTGTTTATCTATCGTCTGGCTGTCTGTCTGTCTGTCTATCTACAGTGAGGAAAATAAGTATTTGAACACCCTGCTATTTTGCAAGTTCTCCCACTTAGAAATCATGGAGGGGTCTGAAATTGTCATCGTAGGTGCATGTCCACTGTGAGAGACATAATCTAAAAAAAAAAATCCAGAAATCACAATGTATGATTTTTTTAACTATTTATTTGTATGATACAGCTGCAAATAAGTATTTCTGTAGTTTTTCACCAGGTTTGCACACACTACAGGAGGGATTTTGGCCCACTCCTCCACACAGATCTTCTCTAGATCAGTCAGGTTTCTGGGCTGTCGCTGAGAAACACGGAGTTTGAGCTCCCTCCAAAGATTCTCTATTGGGTTTAGGTCTGGAGACTGGCTAGGCCACGCCAGAACCTTGATATGCTTCTTACAGAGCCACTCCTTGGTTATCCTGGCTGTGTTTCGGGTCATTGTCATGTTGGAAGACCCAGCCTCGACCCATCTTCAATGCTCTAACTGAGGGAAGGAGGTTGTTCCCCAAAATCTCGCAATACATGGCCCCGGTCATCCTCTCCTTAATACAGTGCAGTCGCCCTGTCCCATGTGCAGAAAAACACCCCCAAAGCATGATGCTACCACCCCCATGCTTCACAGTAGGGATGGTGTTCTTGGGATGGTACTCATCATTCTTCTTCCTCCAAACACGTTTAGTGGAATTATGACCAAAAAGTTCTATTTTGGTCTCATCTGACCACATGACTTTCTCCCATGACTCCTCTGGATCATCCAAATGGTCATTGGCAAACTTAAGACGGGCCTTGACATGTGCTGGTTTAAGCAGGGGAACCTTCCGTGCCATGCATGATTTCAAACCATGACGTCTTAGTGTATTACCAACAGTAACCTTGGAAACGGTGGTCCCAGCTCTTTTCAGGTCATTGACCAGCTCCTCCCGTGTAGTTCTGGGCTGATTTCTCACCTTTCTTAGGATCATTGAGACCCCACGAGGTGAGATCTTGCATGGAGCCCCAGTCCGAGGGATACTGACAGTCATGTTTAGCTTCTTCCATTTTCTAATGATTGCTCCAACAGTGGACCTTTTTTCACCAAGCTGCTTTGGCAATTTCCCCGTAGCCCTTTCCAGCCTTGTGGAGGTGTACAATTTTGTCTCTAGTGTCTTTGGACAGCTCTTTGGTCTTGACCATGTTAGTAGTTGGATTCTTACTGATTGTATGGGGTGGACAGGTGTCTTTATGCAGCTAACGACCTCAAACAGGTGCATCTAATTTAGGATAATAAATGGAGTGGAGGTGGACATTTTAAAGGTCCGTCCGTCCAGTTTCACTATTGTCTAGTATCTAGTATCACTGTTTGTGTACATATAGTTTGATGTCACTCTTAATAATAATGGTGTATGGGCCTACTGACATTAGTTTGTAGCCTTTACATAAAATGTATAACTTCAAATTATAGTTATCAAATACCAAATACAGATCTATTATACAGCATGGGTGTTCTGAATGTCATTGACCTTCATATAAGTCTAAGCCATACGCTAAACATTTTCTCAATAAATGAACAAAAACTAAAACCTATCGCAATTATCCCCCGTCCCCCTTCATCCAGAACCATTATAATGTATGAATCACATCACATAACCTGTGTGTGTATTGTATTATCCTCTCACATGCCCTATAATCAAAATCAGCTGTTAATTCAGGTGAGATCAGCAGTACTACAGTATATCTCTCTCTGTTCATCTGAAACTGGATCAGTGGGTAACACAACTGTCCCGTGGCAGCCTGGGTCATTTTACCATAGCTTGCAAGTTTTTTTTAATTATTTATAAGCCTCCAAAGAGACTGCGTACAACATGGGTAACACCAGAAAAAAAAGAAAGAAAATGGTTTAATCCAGCCCGGCCATTGATCTAAAATGAGTGTGACACCCCTGGGTTAGAGGCTGTCAGTGAACTGCTAAGATGAATAGTGCAGTTCCACTCCAATCTATTAGTCATGTAACAGGCCTAAACAGCTCATGCATTATTTCTAACTGGTTTAATAGTGAAACAATGGGACAAAGGCAGCTGTGGTGCAAGGCCAACTTATAATTCAGCATTTGTGACAGATATTTCAAAAATAAGCACAGTTAAACTGCTCGTGCAAAACTAATTATTAAAAGCGTGCACTATTTTGATATTTGTGATGAAATTAGGGTGAAATCCAGCGAATGTGACACTAGGAATTGCTAATATTGTTATAGCTCTTGTGTTTTTATGTGAGCTTTTGGACTAAGGTAATGATTTGATTCTATATATTATAGAAGGCAATATGATCACATTAGGCACTGGGTAAACTTGGTAAACCTTTATGGGAGAATCACACTCATATATACTGTATAAAGTTTGTGGTCAGTAAGATTTTTTATGTTTTTGAGACAGTTATTTTAAATTGTAATAATATTTCACAATATTACTGTTTTTACTGTATTTTTGATCCAATCCATATATATATATGGTCACATTAGTAATCACTAAAGGTCTTCCCCTACAAAAAGACACAAAACATTATATATAAAACAACTATGTTCTTATCAAATATATTTGTAAAAAGAAAACGATACATTTTGTGGTAGAACAAAAACTGAATATGTTTTGCCAAGACATTTATCCATCCACCCACCAAACTGTCAAACAAGCTTTTAATTATGTAGTTGAATATTGCATAAAAATGCTTGCTTTTGTAAGATTCTCGAAACTGATTCTGAGTGATTTCTACAACCTGAATGTATGCTGGTGAAAATCGTGTGGCTTTAAATGGCAGTGAAGTTTATTACAGAACAAAAGGACTCAGTATTGTGACATTATAGAGGTAAATCTCCAATACGTGTTTTTTTTAATTAAATTTGCTTTAGAAAATGTACACACATTAAACAATCAACATGCACAGCTTTACTATACACAGTCCAATTCTTTTCAATATGAAAACGGTATTCAGCTCGAGTACATCATCTCACAGAGATAAGTATTAAACAATGTATTAATACAGAAATATCAAAACATCAGGTCAAGTGTTGTTACACGTACTCAACATATGGAATGTTGATGTATTTGAATCTAACACACAAAGTTAATCTTGATCTCGTTGTCCTTTCAACTAAAACGAAACAAAACACCATCTTGCATTCCACAACATAATCTTTCCGCAAATCAATTTGTGACAGTCACAATCAAATTGCTTTACTTTTAAAGGACAACACTTGACCTTTAACAAAAAACTATTACAAGTTTGATGTCATAAAACTGAACCAACAGAACAATACAAAATACAAAACACTTTTACCTTTTTTTCTGAAGCAATCACATAAACCAATGATTTTTTGTATTTTTACTTTTTTTTTTTTTTTTTTTTTTTACATTTATAATAAGCACTTAAGGATCTCAGATGAAGCACTCTGAAGCAACTCCAGCAAAAATATGAATAATATCCACAAAATGGCCTGACAAATAATAATAAGCACTTAAGGATCTCATATGAAGTACTCCGAAGCAACTCCAGAATAAAAAATATGAAGAATATCCACAAAATGGGCTGACAATCCAGAACGAAATACACAAGTCCCAACAGTCACCTAAATGTCAGCAGCCATTATCAAAGGTTAAATCAAAATCATGCAGCAGCCTTCATCCTGGACACACACAAAAAAAACATCAAAGAGCTTCGACATAGTTTGAGGTGACATCTATATTGTACGGCAAGTCTGTGGGGACAATGCAAAGCTCTTTCATTTACTCTCACTTCAGACTGCTTTTTATTTGACCTTACATATCAAAACCAAGGCCGAGTGTGCGGGGCGGCCCTAGAGTCTCCTCAAATGTGCGCGAGTGAGTCGTACGAAGGCCCTTTGAGTGCGGTCATCCTAAAATAACAAAGGAGGAATAAGAAAGGAAGGTGGCTACGTCCCTTTCGTGAGGAGAAACAAAAGAAGGAAAAGCAAACCTGCTCCTCGTCAGCTGTCCGGACAGTCCTGAAACACGTCGCCGTCGCTGTTCGTCTCACATCCATCTTGTCTCGGCTGTCCTAATAACCATTATTCCCTTGTAGATTTGGTCAAAGCCCCCGCAGGGCGTTCTATAATTTATTAGCGCGCTTTAATGGCTTCTACATCACGGTAAGGATCAGTCAAATCGTGTGCTTTCAGGTCATGGCTCTCAATTTTTCATTATTCTAGTGTTTTATATCTTTTGGCTGCCAAGTCTGAGGCCATAGTATTGTGATGCACAAGTATAGTAATTATTTCCCGGGCCTGAAAGAGTCTAAAGCAATCCAGAGCGCTACTACCGCGTAAGCAGATTTTTTTGCTTCCAACTTTCCTAAACACATCTGATTCAGCTGATAAAGGCCCTGAGGAGCATCTGGTGAGTGGCCTAGAAAGCGAGAACGTAACAAATAAAACACAAGCTATTTATCTGAGCTTTGCTAAACAAGCTTCAAATACATAAAGTACCAGACTTTTAACAGTCACAGAAGAACAAGTCACAATGTACATGGTTAGGAAAAAACAAAGTGGCATTTTGCAACCATTCAGCATTTTGGGTTTAAGATGCAGCAGACGTTTGCAGTATCCAGCGCTGCCCGCCGCTTTAAAAACTAGAGATGCGCTGATATCGGTGCTATCTGTACTAAAAGAAACGGCTGATACGGGGGCCGTTGCTCGCTCAGATGTAACAGCCTGCAGATAACCAGAGGGCAAAGAAAATAACACACGCTGACATCTGATTTGCTGTTATATATAAAAACAACTTCAAACGGAGTCAAGAAGGAATTTTGAGTTTATGCTCTAGTGCTTTATGTTAACAGTGAGTTGAAACCGATTATTAATGCGTTAAACATGCCCGATCAGTCTCGTGTTACTGCACCTGAAAATTGCAGCGCTATTAAAAATACTCATATTGGGTACTGGAGGAGATCAAAATATATTTAAAAAAATAACATGTCTAAATAGTATAATACTTGAGCTATCCCTTGAGGAAAAGAAGTACACTTAAGCATGATCTTAAAAAGACTAATTATTAAAATAATTTCATAATTACTTGTATTCTATCGTCTTTGTAAATATAAAGTGTACTGCCGATTGTATTGACAAGCATTTGTCATGTTCTTTCTATTGAAACTTGTATGCCATGTATTTAAATATATTCGTAAACACATATTTGTAATGAAGTTGCAATTAAGTACATTTAAAATATATTACCTTTAAATGTAATATCGAACAAACACACTATAGTTAAAATGATCAAGTACTTTACATGTGCTTTAGTATGTTAATCAACACATCGAAATAAGTGTATTTCTTTCAAAGCATGACAAAATATTATTAAAACACAATTAAATTGTACTTTAGGTTACATTTTATTTGGTAACACTGTTTTACACTGTCACATATGTTACATGTACTTACCATAGTAAGAACAGTAACTTGTGCATAATTACATGCAACTAACCCTCAAACAAACCCTAATTCTACCCTAACCCTATAGTAAGGACATGTACTTAATATTTCTCAGTTCTTAAATATATAATTACACTGTAACAATGACAGTTACAGTGTAATTATATATTTAAGTACTGAGTAATAATAATTAACTACATGTCCTTACTATAGGGTTAGGGTTAAGATTAGGGTGTGGTTGAGGGTTAGTTGCATGTAACTATGCACAATTTATAGTAATTACTATAGTAACTACATGTAACATGTGTAACAAGGACACTGTAAAATACACTGTCACCGTACATTCATGTACAAATTTCAATTTGATTTTATTACAAAGTGCCCTTTTTAAAAGTGTACTCAAGTGTGTCAAGAAACAGAGGCACTGTTTCAAATGTACTTACAATGGCCGCCAAGTTCGCGCAGACCATAGGGTGTCCCATTTGTCATTTTAGGTTTCAAAAGCGTGCTCGTGAGCGCCCCCTTTGCAGTCGATATCTGCCCTCGATGCGCACTTTTGCCAAGTCTGCAAGCCCATGAGCTCTGTAACAGATTACTTCCCAAAAGTGCGGACTCGTTGGAAGACAGCAAGAGTTTATGGTGCCATTTGGGACAGGGCCTGAGTGAACTCTTTAAGTACACTTAAGTGGCCTTTTATTAATATTATAATATCATTATTATTAAAGTACAGTTTTTAAAAATATATTATTTGAAGTACACTACAAATGCATACTAAATACAATTAAGTGCACTTCTTTTTTTTCAAGGGATGATAAAGTGATAATACTGAAAAATGGGTCATTAAAATGTGGCTTTATCACTCCAGACTTGAAAGAAAGCCTAATAAAGCTCATATTACAATACTGTTAAAATTGGTTGCTCATCTCAGAATTACATTTTCACACACCTATTACTAAAATTACATTTCTGATAATAAAAAATAATGGCATTTCTTCAGTAAACCAAATCATTATGACTGCAATTAAGTCTTAAGTGTCTAAAGGCTTAATTCAATTTTGAACATCTCTAGCATATTTATAAAAGCCCAATAATTTCCTTCATGTCATTATGATAATTACTATATCGTTGTGAGTGTAGACAAATTTACCTATAACTTCTCCTAGTGTTAACGCAGATGAAATGTCACAAAATCTGTGAATGTAGCACTGTGACCATCATGAATACTGGAGGCTTTTAGCTGCAACATGGTGTCTGGAGCAAACAAATACAAGCCTTGTGTGTGTGTGCACGCTAAAACATAGATAAGGCACAGAGACAACTCTTGAACAAATAACTGAAATGGTAAGCAAAGGCTAAATATTAATTAATGATGTGATTACAAACAATCAAACAGTAGCTTAAAGGGAACGTTCACACCTTCTGTCATCATTTACTCGCTCTCATGTTGTTCCAAATTACTTACTTTCTTCTGTGGAACACAAAAAGTGAATTTTTAAAGAACATACTGGCTGCTCTGTTTAATATAATGAAAGTGAATGAGGACTTCTGACACTGACTTGCTATATGCCTAGTCATCTGAAGTGATACAATAGTTTTAAGCAGCATACTGTAATGTAAGATGTTAAAGGGTTAGTTCACCCAAAAATGAAAATTCTGTCAGTAATTACTCACCCTCATGTTGTTCCAACCGCGTAAGACCTTCGTTCATCTTCGGAACACAAATTAAGATATTTTTGATGAAATCTGAGAGCTGATCACTTCTCCATAGGCTGCTAGGTGACCGAAACTTGCTGGCCCAGAAAAGTTATTAAAGAGATCGTTAATATAGTCCAAGTGACTACAGTGGCTCAATCTTAAGTATATCAAGCGACGAAAATACTTTTTGTGCGCAAAAACAAACAAAAATAACGACTTTATTCCACTATTCATTTCCTTCTCTCTGGGCCTCTAGTTGGTTCACGTAGTGTTTTTGCGCTGCGCGTCTGTGTTACACGTCATCACGCATCACACACATGACCAGCGTCGGCCAATAGTGAGCCTACGTGGTGACGTGTAACACAGACGCGCAAAAACACTACGTGAACCAACTAGAGGCCCAGAGAGAAGGAAATGAATAGTGGAATAAAGTCGTTATTTTTGTTTGTTTTTGCGCACAAAAAGTATTTTCGTCGCTTGATATACTTAAGATTGAGCCACTGTAGTCACTTGGACTATATTAACGATCTCTTTAATAACTTTTCTGGGCCAGCAAGTTTCGGTCACCTAGCAGCCTATGGAGAAGTGATCAGCTCTCAGATTTCATCAAAAATATCTTAATTTGTGTTCCGAAGATGAACGAAGGTCTTACGCGGTTGGAACAACATGAGGGTGAGTAATTACTGACAGAATTTTCATTTTTGGGTGAACTAACCCTTTAAGTACTTTTCCATTGCTGGTTCATAAGAATATAAGATAAACAATATTCGATTCATGAACAAATCGTTCTTTCGAGTTCGAGTTTAATCAGTTGATCCTGTTCACAAAAACAATCTTGTTTGTCACGGAATGTTCTCGTGTCTCATACACCCGGCACATGCGGCGCAACTCAAGTGTTTTTTACTAGTTTCAGCCCGACGCAGTTATCATTTTCACGTCCTGCACCACGTTGTTTAAATAGGAAATGCATTTGCGCCTATTTTTGCGCCCATGGGCGTGCTAATGCTGAAAACGAGGTGTGTTCAGGCGCACTGTTGGCGCGATGCTATTTTGATGCAACTGAAATAGACTGCGCCATTGACCAACTGAAACCTGGTCTAAAGTCAATGGCGCAATATTCTTTTTGTTATTTAAAGAGCACGTTAGTAATTTGCGCCTATAGGCGAGTCCACAAAGCACGTCCACTCTGCTTATTAAACACACAGGGACGCACACAAACTAGCCAAATATGAAAAATACAAGGATTACAATGTAAAAGATTAATATTGTGTACATAAAGATTTGGTGGAATCCTGCTTGTCCCGTAGATGCTCGCACACGAGCAGATCCGTTTCCTTGCTAGAGAAGTCTTCAGTCTTTCCACTTGCAAATTCCGCCTTGTAAATAGCGAATCCAACATGGCGCGAACGCAACTGGTTTTTAAGGGAATGGGAGATGAGACTCTGGTTGGTTTATTGCATGTTACGCCCAAAACACACCCATTCCTCATTAAGAGAAAAGGGACAACCCTTTTAGACCATGCGCTGGGCACGCCAACCATTTTTCCCGTCGTTAAACTAGCAAAAGTGGTTTCGGACACGCCCTAAGTGAACTTTAGACCATGCGCTTAGATCTTTAAAATAGGGCCCTCCATCTCCATTCGTTACAGTTGCGTGGGAATAAGCGCTCAGCACCCAAAATTCCTCCTTTTGTGTCCCACAGAAAAACAAGTCACATTGCAACAACATGACAGTAAGTAAATTATTTTTGGGTCAACTAATCCTTAAATTAATGATGTGATAATTACAAAACAATCACAATTTTACCCAACAGAAGCTTAGTAAAAAGCAAAAGGACGTTAACTGCTTTGGCATGTACATGGAAGTAAGGCATTTGTTCTTAGGGATCAATGAGAAGATGGAATCTTAGTGCAGTAATATGACTCATCCCACCTCACTTAGTTTGCTGCAAAAACCTTCATCTGAAACCTTGTTAGGGTCTCGGATCACTTGCAAAGAGACAATGATACACAGTACATAACATGCACATGAAATCCGACCACCGTGACGCTGACGTTTTCCTGTTACGTTCCTCGAACGGTTTGCTGGGCATTGCCTCAGATAACTACGGAGAGATGGATCGATAATCTTGCCTCAGAAGTGTTTTGGTGCACCTCTCCAGCGATTCCACTGCGAGGAAGAGCACGGGCAATCACACCGGTCAGAGGAAGTTCGATCCTTCAGACTGTTAACACAAAGCCGGTTGCAGTGTCGATAATGCGATGATAGAAAGCAAGGAGGCTGGGATGGCGTTGGGCCGCCAGGCTCTGGACCCTCGTACGCTCATACCTGGAACATGGAAAACAGGTCTTTAAGATGCTGAAGAGGATTAACTTGTGATAATGAATACAAATAGACTCGGAAGCAATAACGAAAGGCATCATCAGGACTCGACTTTTGACATCTGTGACTAAAAAGAGATGCGTGTAAAATTTGAAGAACAGTCAACATTTGAAGTGGATCAAAACTTTTTATCAAAGTTATACATGAATTTTGAACAATACCCGTTCTTGTCTTAGGGCAACTTTGATGAACTTTTTTGATCCACTTCAAATGTTGACTACTGTACTCGTGGCCTCAAGATAGTATCTCGTGGCCTCAAGATACTATATATATCTTGAGGCCACGAGATAGTATCTTGAGGCCACAAGATAGTTATAATTAATTTTTTTGACAAAGTGGTACTAGGGGGGCTCCGTAATACTACCATAATACTATTGAAGTCAATAGCTACCGTAACTGTTTGGCTACCAGCATTCTTTAAAATATCTTCTTTTGTGTTAAACAGATGAAAAAAAGTTGAGAGTGAGTAAAAGACAGTATTTTTTATTCTTGTAAATATGTCCTTGTATCCCTTTATTAAGAAAAAAGTAATTAAGTCATTTAAGATGTTAAGTTTCATTGCGCCCCTAAAGTTTACATTTTTCAACTTAGAGCACATGTGCTCCTTAGGAAAAGAAGGTAAGCGTCAAGCCCTGATCGCTGGGAATTGAAGGATGAAATTATAGTTTTATCAGTGTTTAGCTCTTAATCTGGTGGTGGACAGTCTTGTGCTCTGAGCGGATTTACATCGACTTACAGTAGACGCTCACTGAGCAGTTTTTCCCCGTTCTAAATGACTAATTAATGCTAAAGCAGGTTGGAAAACCTTGCTATTGGCACAGCTAATAATTTCCAACATTAACAACCGTAAAATCCAGGACTTTTTCGTGAAAGCGAGGCATTGCAGGCCATTAAATGAAAAATGTGAACAATAAGCCACAGAGTACAGTCGCCCCTTGCAGTTGCATCAGCCTGTGACGTTATATCCATGGGGGAACGGAGACGAGCGGGACAAGATAGATGGTGAGAGCTTGGGCTAGTTAATAAAGATCAGACTGCTTAGCCCAGTGGAGAATAAAAGGTGTACGAGGAGGACACATCAAATCAGTGAGAACTCATTTGGAGATGCGCATTAAACTCTGTGGGCTGCCGTAACAGAACGTCTACGCTGCAAACTGCACCTGCGCTGCTAACTCGGGGGAACAGGACGAGAACATTATGAGGTCAACTGTGCATTGTTTATTTTATAGGGGCCTGTGTGTTTAATATCCCTTGGCATTGGATATTTATCTTTTACATCATGGGCCTTGAAAAGCGGAGGGCAGTGAATGTGCTTTGCACACGCCTGCAGGTTTAACTCATGCACGCAAATGTAATATTGTGTGAGGATGCGGACGTGAAATAAATGAGCCGAAATATAAACAACTGATACAATTGAATTCATAAATCAGTAATTTTTCTAAATTAACAACAGGGATATCAGGAAGGCAGCATTTTTTTTCCTCCCTTGAGCTTGTTGCATTTTCATAGATGTCCTAAACGCGAGGGAGGGTGAACGCCGTTTCACCAAGTTTATGAACCTGGATCAACATCTTTGTTGATCCTGGAACAACATTACAATCAACCAATCAGATTTGAGGGACAAGTTTACAGTTTATGTCAAGTTTAGGCCATGTCCACACTAATACGTTTTCGTTTGAAAACGTATATTTTTCTCTCAGTTTTGGCCTTCCGTCCACACTGAGGCCCTGTTTACACGAGAACGCTTGCGGGTGAAAACGTAAAAATATTTTATCAGATGTGCCTTTCGTTTAGACGGCGACGGCGTTTTTGGGGCTTAAAAACGCAAAAAAGTGAAACCACCCTCCAGAGTGGAAATCTTAAAAACGCTCTACCGTCGCGTTTCCGTCTAAACGGTAAAAACGCAAAAGTTTGCTAGACAGTGAAGGCACCAATCAGTGCTTCACATTGCCACCTAGCCGCCTGGAGTGCATACTACATCGAATTTCACACACTTTTGCGTCACCATATGCACGCAGATTTCCCCCCCATAACGCTCGTCTAAACGCAGAATAAAAAGTGATCACTTTTGCGTTTTCTCTTCAGATCGTTTCCGTGTAAACGTAGCCTGAGACGGCGTTTTTATCAATGAAAACAAAGCTTTTTTGAAAACGCACTCCAAAGTGGATACATTTGAAAACACCGTTTTCACATTGTAGTGTGGACTGTGAAACCGGTGGTATTTAAAAACGATGACGTAAATTTAGTCATGTGACGCATATTGTACCAATAGATATTCATGTTTATACCAGTATTGTGTTATGTGCTATTCATTTCACACTGTTGCTAAAAATATTCTACATTGCACACTCTTCATATCACAGTCCTGCAAAGATGACAGAATTTACTCACATTTGCTGTCCTGCGGCAATACATGAGAGCAGTCGCGTTTTAGACCAAACATATGGTGACTGCGTGCGACCTGGACCGCATCAGTGAATGGTGAGATATTTTATTAAATAAAATGATCCTGTCAGAAGAATTGCGCGATAACTTCATTATTTATTTCTCCATCTGAATCATATCAGTGATCTTTTGTGGGGTTTTACGCATGTGCAGTAAAGGTGAATTTAGCGTTTTTCAAAAGTTTCTCATCCACACTGAAACGTCCGAAAACGCCTGAAAACGCTATAGTGTGGACGGAGAGCGTTTATAAATGAAAACGCCGTTTTCAGATGTATCCGGATTAATGTAGACGTAGCCTTAGGCTTACAACCAGTGTTAGGTGCTTCTACATCAGTGTTATTCAACTATCATTTCCATATGATTTTAGGGATAACTTATGGGTAGGGTTAGGTTGAGGGGTAAGGATAGGGTTAGGACAACATTTTTGTACAGAAATGTTGTTCCAGGATCAACAAAAAATTATGATCCAGGGACATGTCTAGGCAAAATCACGGTGACCTGAGAGATCTGTGAGTCAGGCATTTGTTTAGATTTGTTCAATTTTCAGAAAGAAAATTTTATTCTATTTGATAGAAAAAAATGTAGGGTGGGACTTATTTTGATCAAATGGGAATTGATTGGATGGTGAAAAGACGGTGTTGCATGCCATATTGAGCTATTTCCTTAATCCGGAAACGGTCTAAATAGAACTGAAACATTTGTGATCGGTAAGATTTTTATATATTTTTTAAATAAGTCTTACTCACCAAGGCTGCATTTATTTAATGAAAAAATACAGTAAAAACAGTAATGTTGTAAAATATTAAAATATATAACACAACTGTTTTCTATTTGAATTTATTTTAAAATGTAATTTATTTCTGTGATCAAAGCTGAATTTTCAGCATCATTACTCCAGTCTTCAGTGTCACATGATCCTTTAGAGATCATTCTAATATGATTTGATGCTCAGGTAACCATTATAATCAATATTTAAACAGATGTGCTGCTTAATATGTTTGTGGGAACTGTGATACATTTCTTTCCAGAATACGTTGATGAATAGAAAGTTAAAAAAGAACAGCATTTATTTGAAATTGATTTTTGGGACACAAATTTCAATTTATTGAAATGATGAGATTATAGAAAAATAACGTGATCTTACTAAGTTTATGTATGTTGATGGGTTCAGTTGGCATGCCTTCCCCGCCGTCGCTCAGCGCTCGTATCTGAATGATGTAATCGTCATCTGCAGGTAGGGTGAGCTCCACTGAGGTCAGATTTGTTGTTATTGAGTTAATTTCTTTATGCCGGTTCCTCCTGTAAGTCACCTGGAGAGACCAAATGAGAGAGGTGCTAACAACCTCTTAGATTTATTCAGCACAAACTATTTTAGTCGATAAAGGAAGTTAAATCAAATTATCATACACTGTGGGGAACCGCAGTGTTTATTAGTACACCTGGTGTTTTCGCTATATTATACAGCATATATGCTGTAGATCTGCGTTAGAAATTAGTTTTATTTTTAATTTCCGTTACCACAAAGGTGGGTAATGGTCCAACAAGAGAAATAATAGAAGCACTTTAATATAGTTGTTTCCTGAATGCTCACTGGAATAGAACAAGCTAATAGGATTATGTGAAAATAATGCCTCACAGTTTGGCTTTGAGGTTTACATTGCTGGGAAGCACTTACCTGATACCCGGTAACATCTGACTCCATCTCCAGAGAAATGACAGGTTCCCAATGAACAGTGAGCTTCGAGCCAATCAGGTTCCACTCCACGTTCAAAGGTGGCTGCCCGGGTGCTGAGGGGAAACACAGCCATTAGTTACTGTGCACGTGTGACAACATCACTGAGAAGGAGAGAAAGAGAGGCGCCTGGCTGTCTGTTTGTTCATTATGTATTATACTTACACAGATAAAATGAAAATAAATCTAAAAACGACAATTCTGTCATTCCAAACTGCTGAAACATTTATAACACTGCTCTTTTCCACACACACACACAAAATCCTTCCATACTCCATGTTGTCCATTTGTACATTATATCTTTGGAGGTCATATGAATATATAGCACACAAGTTAAGGACTACTTTAAAGGTATTTTTAACAGTATTTTTGCTTTATTCTTCGTGAACATTTATTTAAATGTCTATCAAAGATTTGAGTGAATGATGACAGAATGTTATAACCATTAATCCTTTAAATATAAAAAGACTACCGTTCAAAATTTTGGGATCAGTAAGAATGTTTTAAAAGAAATTAATACTTTTATTCAGCGAGGAATCATTAAATTGTTCAAAAGTGAGAAAGACATTTATAATGTTACAAACAAATTCTATTTCAAATCAATGCTGCTCTTTTGAGCTTTCTATTCATCAAGTAATCCTGAAAAAATACATCACAGTTTCCACAAAAATATTAAGCAGCAAAACGATTGATTCTTGAGCAGCAAATCAGCATATTAGAATGATTTCTGAAAGATCATGTGACACAAAAGACTGGAGTAATGATGCTGAAAATTCAGGTTTGATAAATTACATTTGAATATATATTAAAACAGAAAACCTATTTTTATTGTATTTTTGATCAAATAAATGCAGCCTTAGTGAGATTGAGACTCTATTTTTAAAAACGTACAGATTTCTTTATCTTGTTTAAAAAATAAAATTGACAGTTCTACATTTACAATACTTCTACAATTGTAGAAAATGCCACATTAAGGATTTTTATAAATCTGCAGAAGAGGCCTAAATGAACGGTTAACTGAACAAGCGTATACTCACGGGACTTCTTGGTGGTCACATTGATAGTAGGAGAAAGAGGGCCAGTGCCCGCCGTGTTGAAAGCGCTCACTGTCAGGAAATACTGAGTGTATCCTCTCAGACTACTGATGTTAACCTTGTTCTGATTGGCAGACACTCTGACTTTGCCCATGGTCTCTGGTTTTGTATCATCCTCCCAGTACACCACCTGATTTCAAGAGCGACGGAGAGAAAGCACAGACTGTGGGATCTAAAGACTATAATGCTACGGTGCCATTATGTTCAGTGCATGAGAATCATTATACAGGAGTATTCTTTCCTTCACACATTGGGTTTGGGGTGACATGGATGAAGAGTTTCAGAGAGGAATGTGTAATGTGTTCTCTGCCCTTAAAAAGATGAAGAAAAGCCATTTCGCCCATGCTGCAGAGAGGGCCCCCCATGCATACGGTAAAAACAGGGTGCCCTATTCTTATTTCCAAATGGAGTGTTTCCATGGGTACAGGGGAACTTTGAGGTGCAGCGTGGGAGATGACAGGCTCTGACAGAACCCACGGTGCATTTCAAAACCGGACAGAGAGTCATTTCCATTTAGAAGAAGGGACGCACCTCATAGCCCAACACTCTTTCTGGGGAAGTGCTGAGAATGTGCCAGTTCACTTCAATTTCAGTGGCAGAAATGCTTCTGGCCCACACGCCGTCTGGAACGCCACTGGGCTCTGTGAAGAAAGATAAAAAGATGAATACATAAAGACAGGAGAGAAGAGGAGGAGAAATGAGAAGATGAAACAAGACAGAAAGAGAAGAGAGGAGGATGCAATGAAGAGAGATGTAAACAAGACAAAAACTAAGACAAGATATGTGATAAATCGAGAGAAGAGAAGAGAAGAAAAGAGAAGAGAAAACAAGATTGAAAGAAAAGAGATGAGATGAGACGAGACAGGAGAGTAGAGAGTAAAATGAGAAAGAGAAAAAGAGAAGAGGACAGAAGAGAAAAAAAGAGAAGCGAAAACTATATATAAGACATAATGAGACAACACTGAAAGAAAAGAGATGAGATAAAATGAAGTGCTCAAGAGAAGTGAAGAGACTAAAGGAGGCGAGAAGAACTACGATGGAAATGGGAGAGAAGCCGAGATGAGACTAAAATAGATGAGAAGAGAAAATGAGACAAGACTGAAAGAGAAGAGACTAGATGAAATGAGGACAGGAAAAGACAAAAAGAAAAGGGAAGAGGACAGAACGAAGAGAGATGGATATGAGACAAAACTGACAGAGATGAGAGGAAATAAAAAGAGCAAAGAAGAAACGAGAGAAGACAAGATCGAGAGAAGGGAAGAGAATAGAGGAGACGAAAAGAGAACAACTAGGATTCAAGGAGTGAAGCCGAAACAGAACTGAAAGAGAAGAGAAGATGAAACGAGACAAGACAGATAGAGAAAAGACGAGATCAACGATTCGAGCTGAGGCAAGAAGACCAGAATGAGACAAGACTGAAAGAATAGAGATGAGAAGAGAAGAGGATGAGAGATGTAAACAAGACAAAACTGAAAGAGATGAGATGAAACCCGAGGAGACAAGATGAGAAAAGATGAGATCAAGAGAAGGGAAGAGATGAGAAGAAAGGAGAGAAGCCAAAACAAAAAGACTAGAAGAGAAGGGATGAGAACAGAAGCACAAATTTGAGGCTGATGAAAATCATTTGTAAATGCCTGATGCAAAACTCTTTTGTCTCTAAAATGGTAAATTACCGGTCTTTATTTTAACAGGATAGTTGAGTGACACAAAGGAATAGTATCCGAACAGGAATTCAATTAATGCTGTAGCTTCCTGACACACCGCTGTCTTCCCGTCACTCCACGCTGTAAAAGCTCATCTCAAACAGATCCTAACCAGCTGAAAGATCCTTCCAGCACTGGTGCTTCAATTGCTGAGCAAAATACTCTAAAACCACCTGACATTTACAACACAACAGTATGTACATGCTCTACTTTGTAGTTACTGGAAAAAGGAAAATTGCACATTTGGACCTTTTGCAAAATACCAAATACACTTCCTGTTAAGAAATGATGAATTATTGCTAAAAGAACAGAAAATTGCCACCAATCGTGTTGGAGAAACCAATAAAATTATACACCATTATGTAATCTAAATCTTTAGCCTATCTCTCTTTTCCTTGACCATTTGTTATAAAATGCCATGTTCTTTCAGCACTGCAAATAATATAGTGCTGGTGGTGAAATAATCAATTCCAGCCTCTGTTCTGTTTTATGCACCTTACAAAAGACAGAAAAATACAGAAAAACAGCAAAGAGAAAAATCCATTGAAAACACTGGAAATGACTGAAAAGGTAAGCATTTGTGCAACTGAAAGTCTCACCATTCTCAGCTGAGAACACAATGGTAACGGGGCTGAACGGTCCCTGGCCTTTGGTGTTGTAGGCACCCACTTTGACGCTAAATGGAGAAAAGGGCAGGATGCTCTCGTTCCGGTACACGTAGCGGGACTGAGCCGGTACGGAGGTGACGGCGTGTGTCCAGTTGACCTCTCCCAGCGGCCGCAAAGCGATGATGTAGCCGAAACCATCTCCGTTTTGTAGGTCTTCAGGCACAGGCTGGGAGGGAAACAAAAAACTATAGTGATATTAAAACATACAGACCAGATTCGGCCTCAGGTTCACACCCAGTGCCTTTCCAAATCCCACACAGTTTCTGCAAAGTGATGCAACCTCTCGAGAGCGCAAATGAACCGCTTTTTAATATACAACCAAGTCTGAATTGAATGCCATTACGGAAGTAAAGGGCCCAGATGGAAAACAGGCTTGGCTTTGACTGAGGTAATAAACACCTCCATTCAATTCCATTTAATTAGCCAAAACTATTACCTCGCACAGAGGGAGTGATAATATAGACAGATGACTTACCTCCCATGTTATTACCAACTCTGACTTGGAGCCACCCCCACCTCCGACATCGGTGGGGGCCGTGTCAGGAACTGCGAACAGGAAAATAAAGAGAAAACCGCCATGTTTTCAGAACTGCAGATTCAGTGCAGCCTTTCTCATTGTTTCTTTTTTTTTTTTTCATTTTACTCAAAGCCTCATTGTCAAGTATCAAAAGAAACAAAGCTCCGGTCCCTTAGCAACTGCTTTTAAAAGATTCTGTGGGCAGTGTCTGAGTTAACGGGCTTTGTTTCTAGTGAATTTCACCATTTGCCAAGAGTCTCTCAACAAAAATGCTCGAAGAATTCATTCTATATACAAAGAGGCACTTGAGGAATGGCCATTTGAAGAATACGGGGCACTTAAACATTGGTGGATTCAACATCAGACAGCACACCCACAGACATCTGATACATGCTTCACACAAAACTGGATTGCGCTTTCTCGATCTGGCAAGCTCTGTTCTGATTGGCTGACTAATCTGATGTGGAATTTATACATTTTGAGGATGAAATTTATCACTGGACTTGCCAAAGCTTGTCAGCTTAGTGGCATTATATCAACTCAAGAATACTCCGAGTGATTCTGTCAGTTATGTCTGTGAATTGTCAATTTTGGTTTCATGATGATTTTGCTTCTAGTTTGCTTCTGACCACTTGGTTTATCGGGTCAACAAATTTACTAACAAAAAAGTGAGTTAACAAAAGTTGTTTTGATCAAAGTTTTAATCAAAGTATCCTGATAATCATGATTTCCACAAAATATTAAGCAACACAACCGTTTTCAACATTGCTAATTATAAGTAATGTTTCTTGAGCATCAAATCATCACATTAGAGTGATTTCTGAAGGATCATGTGACACTAAAGACTGGAGTAATGAAGCTTTGACAACACAGGAATAAATTACAATTTAGATTAAATTAGAAAACAGTTATTTTAAATATTTGCAATAAACATATTTCACAATATTACTATTTTACTGTAATTTTTGCAACATTTCTGAGCAAAAGAAACTTATTTTATAAATATTAAACAATCTTACCAACCCCAAACTAAAAGTAATGTAACAAACTGTATCAGCCATAATGATTTGAATGCAGTTACATGCAAGTCAGAATGTGTATGTCATGTTGTGAATACACCCTTTCTGTAACAATGAACTAATACAGACTAATCCAAAATAACTAATCCATAAAGAATTTACAACACCGTATTACAATTATAGTGTACTCATTACAATCTTATTTCAGTAGAAAAGTTGCTATTATTTTGCCTAAAATTAATGAATGACATGAACGGCATGACGGAAACACAATTTAAATGTTATTTTCTGATATGGCTTTAATAAAAAAAGGGTAACACTCCACTTCAGACATTCTTCTAACTACAAGTAACTTTGCAACTACATGTCAGCTAACTCTCTTTAGAGTATCAGTAGACTATCTGCTTAATATCTGCTGACTCTTTATTGTGTTGTTTCCCCCAACAGACATTTTACTGACTATAAGTAACTTTGCAACTACATTTCAACTTATTCTACTAACCCAAACCCCTAACCATGACCTAACAGTCTACTACAGTTTACTAATACTTTAATGAGAGTTAGCTTATATGTAGTTACTAAGCTACTCATAGTTAGTAGAGTGTCTAAAGTGGACATCAATATAAAAATATTGTATAAATGAGTGCTGGGCAACAATTAATCGCAATTAATCACATCCAAAATAAAAGTTATATATGTGTGTGTACTGTGTATAATCATTTTGTATAATAAATACACATATATACATGTATATATTTAAGAAAAATGTGTTATTTATAAATAATATGTTTATAAAATATAAAATATTTATGTTTATATATAATATAAATTATGTAAAAATATATGCAAATATTTCTTAAATATATACATGCATACGTGTGTTTTTTTATATCCAAAATAATTATACACAGTACACACATATATTATGTAAACACAAACTTTTATTTTGTATGCGATTAATCGCGATTAATCGTTGCCCAGCACTAGTACAAATGCACACTGTTGGTGATTCACCTGCATCTTCAGTTCTTGTTTTAAGAGATGCGGGACTCGGTTCCCCCACGCCAACGCTGTTTCTGGCCAGCACTCTGAACTCATACTCCACCCATGCGTTCAGATCCACCACAGTTGCCGTCAAGGTGTTGCCATCGATCACCTCCGGGACTGAGAGCAAACAGAAAAGCCTCGGTTTAACCATAAAGACCTGGATTACACAGCGCCGAAAAGTCAACAACAGCAGCCTAATTTTGAGCCAATGTTTACAGTAAGCCAGAAATGTCAAGACACATAAAAAACGTGTTCTGTTCCATGTCTCTTTCTGGGTGGGATGTTGTTCCAATGAATTGGAATTCGAGCAGCAGGGCAAGAGAGCAGATTAAGTCGTTTTGCGTTAATACTTAGAGGCCCTTATATGTACTCAAAGCGAGCATAAGCTTCTTTCTAAAAAGCATACGAGATGTGCTATGGTAATTTCAGCCTCTCGCTGAATTGATGCTCCGCTTGACTAGCTTTAGCTAATCCTGTATTGTTACCCGTGTTCACCGCTTGCCAGCCCACTGTGAAAGCTGTCTTGGCCTGGATGATATAGCTTGTGATGGGGCTGCCATTATCCTGGCCGGGTCTCCAAGAAAGCTGAGCCGTGCTGTCCGTGATCTCCTCCACTGTTACACCATCTGGAGCTCCTGGGGGACCTGATTCAATCAGACAATTAGCAGTGAATTAGCAATTAGAAATGAAGTTACCTTCACTGACATCTAACCTTACTCACCCCCCTGCCAGGAAGCTCTCCTCTTATCGCCTCACTAAAGCTCTGTGATATAAGACCAGTCTCTAAAAGGTGTTATTACATTTTAAGCTGTTGCTTTTGTGGGAACACTAGATCTCTTGGAGAATCACAGTGAAGCTTTTCAGAGGCTTGAGCGTTCAGAGCTGTTTTCTTAACAGCTACAGCACGTCTGCAAGCAGGCATTTCTCTCTGCACATCTTTAATTGGTTCTTCCAATTAAAATGTGCAGAGAACTGTCTTGCTTTGTCAAATTCGCACACGTTTGGGGGAAAATATAAAGAAGTGAAGCATAATCTTTTGTGGTTTTGTCAGCGCGGGTCACTCGTAGCATCGCTTACGAGATCAGACAGTCTTTGTTTCTCACTTAAAAAGCCCTGTCAAACGTACATTCATTTTTCTTCGGTGAATCTCAACCTTTTGGCACCAAGGCCCTCCATTGTCCATAACAATATTCGCAAGCCAGCCACTCCTAGTTTCTGTAATTTAACAGCAGAATTTCAGAAGTTTCAGAAGCTGAATGCTCTTTAGGTTTCCCACTCTTTTAACCAATGACTTTCCCAGTTGTTCATGATTTACTGGATAAAGATTAGGGTTAGTGATTTTAAAGAATACTCACAATTTCTTTTGATTTTATTGTAGTATTTTAGAGCTCGTCATAACTAGAAAAATGTATATCCAGTGCTTTTATATTCCCAGTTGAGTTTTATGATTATATGAATTTACATGACTTTTCCATATCTAGAAATCACACGTTTATAATTTGGCAAAGGAAAAAAAACAAACAAAAAACTGATTAAAATAGGATAGGTTTCATAGGATAGGTAAAATAGTAAGTAAAATAAAAGTAGGTAAAATAATAATAGGTAAAATTGGTTAATTAAAATTGGATATTTAGTTGTTTTAGCTTGTTTTGTCATAACTGAAATCATTTTAAGTGAGGCCCTTTAGTTAAACCAACTGGTTTTATTTGCACGCTACAGCCAGTTTTTACTTGCGTTTTATGCTTGCAGCGATTGTTACTTTTACAGCCTGTGATGCTGTTATAAAGCATTATTATAGGCTCTGGCAGTAAAAGTTGGCATGCCAATCTAATTTCAATTGAAAGTTATTGATCCGGCTGAAACTCATTTGTGACCTTTGATCAACAGCTTTGATATGTTCCTCTAATTACATCTAATGGAACATGTAATAACGGATCAATTCAACAGACAGATACATTTCCATGGCAAAGCAAGGACAGCATTTTTGTCTTTCTATCAGATTTTCCTTCTAATTCCCAACCCTACATTTAAAGCTCCCCCAAAATCCCTTGACCGTCGTTCTCTTACCTTTCACGATTAAAATAGCCGCAGCCGATAAACTCTCGACATCCGTGTCGACCACACAGACGTACTTTCCGGCGTGTTTCAGCTGTATATTCCGTATCATCAAATCTCCAGATGTACTCTAGAGATATAAACAACACACATACGCATTACTATCCACTCTATCAGCAGAGACTTTAAAGCGACAGGAAGATGTGTGAGTTGTTTGCTATATTCCCCAGCAAGTGATTCAGTAAGTGTAGACACCCTGCTGGGTTTGGGAATGAAAATGTGGCCCAACTCCACAGCTAATGGATGACTTTTGGCAAAGGCTGTTCGCTGCTACATTTGAAATGTCCGTCATGGATAAACATTCCCTCTGGCCAACCCTTAGGCTCCTTCGGCACCGCGCAGAACCCAGCTACCAAACTCACTCGCTAATTGGCTAATTAGAACTTAATCACATTTAAGAGGTAGTGTGATTGGATTCAGTGTGCCGAAACCCTGTGATACGAAACTGCGCAAGTGATGAATACTAAATCCACACACGCCAATTAAATGCCTTTGCTAATCTAATAAAGATGAAAGTTGTTCATAAGAGTGGAGGTGAGCTTTAAAAGTACTCAATCAAGGGAATAGATGAAGTACAGGTAAAGTAATAATTATGTCCACATATAATCATGACGATACATGTAAATATCAAGTAAAAAGAGCATCAGAATTCTCAAACATCATAGTTATACTGTCTTTTATATGTCCATGCAGCAACATGTAGTCCACAACAAATTTCCTTTCAAGGACAATAAAGTATACCTACTACTACTACTACTACTACTAGTTGTAATCAAAATGAGCACCTTAATTACTGGGTCGTTAAAAAAACGATTCACCAAATATGTAATAATGATTGGCGAAACACTCATGCATTCAAGGGTTAATTCCTACTTTATTTCCCCATCTGTCAAAAATCTTCATTTTAATAGAATGGATTCTTTATTGCTATTCATAGACGCTCGGATGTTGAAATTGTCTGTGAAGTCTTCTGTACGGACAACTTCACTAATTTAATAAAAGGCGCTTAGATTTCAAATCAGTTAAATTACATGAGATAAGATGTGTGCTCTTATCTAAGGGTGAGATTGTGGTTGGCAAACAAGAGGTAAATCTGCAATTTCAGCTGTAAGGACATTAGGCTACAAATTTCGTTTCATTATGGAAATGAGTTCATCCAAGCTGTGAACTTCATGCTGATAATCCTACAAGACGGGTGGCATCGGAGAATTCATAAGAACCGGAATATAATTATCGAGAAGAATCACCGGCTTAAATGAAGATGAGTGCGTTTCCTACAGTATGCGTGTGTCCAGTGTCGAAAACCCCCACATTTTGAAATGATCAAAAATAATTTTATTTTACCATTGCTTCCAAAATGCAGAAAACAAACTAATTTAGATCCTTTAACTATGCAACCTTATTTGAGAAAGAAACCATCTTTTTGATGGCTTTGATTAATAAATCTGTTTAAGGATTGCTCAGTTGAGTCATGCACATCCAATATTGACCAGTCAGTCCTCATTAGGGCATTCTCTCAGTCATTACTATTTCCAGAAAGACGTCATTACATCCCAGAGAAAAGCAATCTGAGATCTGACCATTCAAAAGCCTTATGAGGATATTACACTTGAGATCCTTGAAGGCATAACTTTGATGGATTGATTTTTATTCAGTGAAGAGGAGGGAAAAGAAGCTCAAAGTCAACATAGTGGGTTGCAGTGGAAGCAACAGCTAAAAGCTCGAAAAGAAAGTGATAAATTGATTCCTGAAGTCTTCCACATTTTAACAGTAGGTCTGGTTCATAACACAATGGAAGCATTGCACAGTAAACTACTGGGATTCATCTGTTTAGAATCTGACATTTGCTGAGTATAAAAAGTATAATAAATTAATTTGTTGTAAGAGTTAGTATACGGTACCATGACATTTAAGGTGCACTCAGTATTTATCTCTTTAGAAAGGTTTTACACAAAGAAATTTATAGTACTTTTGATCAATCGGTTTAAAATAATGTGAATTCACATTGAGTATGAATCAAACTCCAGTCATTTGAGAATCCAAACAAAAGTTCTTTTTTTCCCAATTAAATTAAATTAAAGTCACCATGAAAGCAAAATTGACAATTCTTGTTTTTATGGAATATTGCAGTATTAATTATAAATGATTTATCCATGCACATAACTGATTTTTTTTTTATTCACGTGCCCTCGTGAGCTTTGATCAAATTAATTCCCCTCCCTCTTGCAGTGACGTCTTCTCTGATGACGTGTTTACTGGCACAAGGGCGGGACAACCTGTCACTCACATGAGATCGACCAATAGCAAAGCACAACCATCCAATCAATTCCAATAGACAAAATCATATCCCGCCCTACATTTTTTTCTTGTTAGAGAAGCCGTTTCACTTTGATATATGTCACGAGAGGGAAGAAAAGTCTATCACAACTTCCATTTCATGCTGACTTTGAATTAAAATGAGTTCAAGACAACTGCCATAAACAAAAACAGCAACATAAACCAAAAAACTTACTGAGTGCACCTTTAAGAGACTGTTTGGTGAGGTTGAAATGCTTGATATATGTGGAAAATCTTTCTCCAGTTTTATGACACAACAGTAGACAGAACAGAATATGGACAGAGAAGATATCTAATAAAATATGACTTACCCCTCCCACATGCTCATAATGCTGGTCCAGTTTATTGAGGAGCTGCCCATTGAAGGCCCAGGAGAATGAAACTTCCAGAGCAGGGTCACTGGAGATCTGGCAGGGCAGTACAATGCTCTCCCCGACGATGATCTCCATGTCCACTGGACCCTGGGTGATTTGTGTGGGATCTGCTCAAAATCACACTCAGCTTTATTCAATGGCCAGTCATAAGGTTGATTCAATCAATATTAAATGAATAATAAATACATAAATTCTCTTGCTTAACCACAAAATTAAATAGCCAATTTTTTCAACCTGATCACATAAGGAAACCATTGTTGTAAAACCTGAAATTGCTCTATGTACAAGAGTTCTGAGCCTGGAACCAAACCAACCAATCACAACAAAGATACCGTGGTAAGAGACAGTGTTTGTATTAATGAATGATCTACTAATCCCATGATTAAGCATTGCGATGGACTTCTATAGAAGCACATTAACAACCGTGGAGCTCAAAGTAGGTCTGTCTTGAAAGGTTTATACAAATATCGCTAAAACCCCATTTCTCTATGGAGAAAATGAATGGGATTTTTACTTCCACCCACTTGGTAGGATGATAAAGCTTTATCTATTATTTTAGGGAAAAGACTGTCACTCTCACAGCAGAAGCTAAAAAACACACTAAACACACTCTTTTATTTATAAAAAATATATAAAACATTAAAATAAAACAGAATTACTGTTATGATTGTAGAATCGATTTGTATGGAAGCTTGTTTCCGCCACAAAATAAAACATTTTAAAAGATAATTACGACTTTTTATCTCGCAATTGTGAGTTTATATCACGCAATTCTGACTTTATAACTCGCAATTGTGACTTTATATCACACAATTCTGAGATAAAAAGTCAGAATTGCGAGATAAAATTTTTATAAGATAAGATACGATTTTTATTCTGAGGCGGAAACAAGCTGGAACATATAGAAGAGATTGTCCTTTTAAAAAATGGGTTTTAGTTATGCCTACAACTTGCTAATCAGTTTTAGGTGACATCAAGGGGAGGGGCATTCTCATAGTAGAGAGCATCTGATTGGATAAAAAAAAGACCAGAAACATGCCCAAAAACTCCCCATTTGGGGAGTGAATTTTTCTGTTCTGTAAATTAAAACGTTTAAATAGAGTGATTAACTCTTATTTCAAACAATCAAGGACAAATCTATTTCTATTTAATTGATATAACCCCTTTAACTACTGTTAAAACTGTTTTTACATTTGCCCAATTGCTTCCTTTCAGATTCATATTCAAATCTGCTGGGGCGGAGTTAGCTGTAAAATACTGTGATGTACTGTAGTAATCTCAGTAAAACCCAGAGTGCAAATGCAGCGTTCTATATTTTTCTCTCTAAATTGTGCACGCTCAACCTATAACCTACACCCTCACACAGTCCATTAGTGTAATCCAGGGTAATTGCAATGCCATAAGCAGAGCGTGAAAATGGGTAATTATAACAACACACAAAAAGCCACTGTTTCCTATCCCTGTTGAGTTGAGCTGAGAAGAAAAAAAAAAAACCCTGCCAATTGGAGAGCTGAACCGCTTAACCCATGGCGTTATACTAGAGGAGCATGTAAGCCCCAGAAAGCAATCAAACAACTTTTCTGTCAGAATGCATTATATAAAACAGAACAAACTACATGAAACAGAAGTCCTTCTGTGCAGATCACCTTTGTATTTACTCTTTCAGCTGAATCTATTTGTTGTTCTGGCGTAACTGCCAGGTTAGGATAGGATGGGATAGTTCACCAAAAAAATTCCTCATTTACCCTCATGTTGTCCCAAACTCGTATGACTTTCTTAATTCTGTCGAATGTTTTTGTTCATACAATGCAAGTCAATGGGGTCCAACAGTTTCAAGCTCCAAAAATGACACAAAGTTAGTGTAAAAGTAATTCATACTGTAGTGGTTTAAAGTTTTCCTATTAATTTCCTTTAGGGTCCAATTCTCACTAGAGGTAATGAATTGACGTCACTTTCCCGCAGGAAAACGCCCCCTCAGCCGGACTGAGTGGCAAAAGAGCAGCTGCATGACTGGATTTAATAGGGGAAACTGCAAAAACACGAGTAAAACAAGCGATTATCAGTTAAACTGAGGTTGGACTCAATATAGTGTTCCTTACAACTTACCAAAGATCCAGTGATCCATAGATATTGACATGCAGCTAGGAATCCTGTTTCCTGACATTAATATGTGCCTGATTTCGACGCCAGGGAAAACAAAGCTAATTTGCCTGTGAACGCTTTATATAAATACAATATATGTCTAAATCCGGGTGATGACTTGTTTTAATTATTTATATCGTCATATCATCCAGCCTTAAACCTTGTATAGTTTTTTTTTGTCAGTGTTTATTTAAAAAATAAATCCAATTATGCAGAATATATGATGGTTAATATTTAATTGATGAGTTGTCAATACAACATATAACAATACAATATATAGGGTATAATTTTACCCCAAAATTCAGCATATTGACACAAAATGATAACTGCAAATCCACCTTTCGCTGCCTGGAGTCCAGTTGTTTCTGTGAATTGCAGCGATCCATTTTCTCCCCTGTTCTGTAGCTTCTGGCAGTCTGTAAAAATATACCTCAGATTTCTTGTCAAATGTAGTTGTACAGTCAATCGCAAAGCTCTTTCCCGTTTTAGATGTGTTTTTCGCGGCATTCACGGTGAAAACAAATGCTTCCGCTCAGTCTTTTTGCCACTCAGTGGGCATAACCGCAGTCACTCCGACCGATGGTGACGTCACACGCATACCCTCTATTAACTAGTTGCTTATTAGCATGCATATTACTAGTATATTGGCTGTTTATTAGTACTTATAAAACACATATTAATTCCTTATTCTACATGACCATATTCTACATCCCTTAATCCTACCCAATACCTAAACTTAAAGCTGCAGTCCGTAACTTTTTTGGGTTAAAAATTATCCAAATTTTTTTTTTGAGCAAGTACATAACCAGCCAGTGTTCAAAACTAATGGCTTGTGTTAGCTCGATTCAAAACGGTAAGCTTGTAATAATGTTTTTAATTCCAGTGGTACTGGTGGATTTCCGCAGTCAATTAGAAGCACTCACTTCCTGATGGCTGAGCGTACTGCACAGACTCAAACTGAGCTTGACGACGTAGATGTGACGTGAGCAACCCGTCTGTCTTCTAGTAGCTGTGCCAAGAGAAATCTGAATCACTCCCTTCCGAAACTTGCAGAGACGGAGTGTGTGAGTAGGAGGTGTCCATGAGCTAGGAGGAGGAGCAACTTTTGCTAATTATTTTGTCATTTTGCCTCCACGTCCCCCCGATTGCCCGCAAGCTTCTCCTCCTGTCCATACGGTAATTTCTCTACTGTGCGACAGAGAGTCGCGTGGTTATGACGCAATCGTTAGCCTATTTTTACAAAAACTGCTTCTACAGGGCCATAACGTTAGATACAAGGTAATGGAGCCTTTTGATGGCGGATCCAGAAAGGTTCAAATGACAATCACCAGTGACAACTGAAGATAAAGATAAACCCACGTAAAGTTGATAATTCCGCGAATAACTGCAATTACAGATTTCAAACAGAGATGGCGACAAAGAGGAAAAACTACGGACTGCAGCTTTAACTACCTTTCTTACTATTAATATGCAGCAATTAGGAGTTTTGAGGCAGAAGTTGTAGGCGTAGTTAATAGTGAGAATTGGACCCTAAACTAAAGTGTGACCAAGTTTTCAAGTAAATCATTGATCAATTCATAGCCTGGCAAGCCAGACCTACATCAAGATGTTAGGTCTGGCAACTCACCATAGACACGGCTCAATCCGAGGGGCGGGATAAACGGCTGTCTTTCAAATTCCCTCTGCACGCAATAGGACAGCGCTTCAACCAACCAGAGCGTTTTCCCAACAGCGGAGCTAACGTAAGTTGATAGATACAACTTTTGCCATATCTGGCCAGCAAAACTATGAACACATCTTCCCTTTTTTTAAGAATGACTTAAGTGCCGTACTTTGCTCTATTCTCAAAGAAAAACTTAACTCCAAGTCCACCAAAGCCGATTCAAAAGACTGTTCTCCAGCAGCAGCCATTCTTTGTTTTCTAGTAGCAGGGAACCGTCGCAACTCTGTCATCATTATGGTAAACCCCCCCCGCCTACTCTATACATGATGTGATTGGCCTGACCCAATTTAGGTTTTTGCAGCTCGAAAGTCAATGGAGAGTTGCTAGACTACCCTGGCTGCAAAATACATTTTGCTGCCGCTAGGGTGTGTCTAGATTTCTAGGCTAATCAATTCATGTATACAGAGTCGAAATCAAAAATGTTTGATTACCTAATAACATGAAACCTGCATGTCACATGACTGAACATGTTGACGTCTTCACACAAAAACTTGATTTGGAAGGAATTGACAACTTAAATTTCACTCTGTTCATCATACTAAACGATTCCCTGCACCTGAATATGCCTACTTCCAACCTATATGGTAGGCGAAAAATATTATATAACCAAATAGTATGTCTGAATTCACAGTACTCAAAATAGCAGGCAAAAAGTACCTGGATGACCTTCTGAAGTGTGTATTCACTGGACACTTTACTATCCCATGAGGCCATGAGAGGAGGTGTGAATGTCAGTGAAGCGACGCAACTTATGGAGGTCACATGACATTCAAGTCAAGTCAACTTTATTTATATAGTGCTTTATACAATACAGGTTGTTTCAAAGCAGCTTTACAGTGATAACAGCTGAAGTCAGTTCAGTGTTGATTCAGTTCCATTGTAAAGATAATCAATTATTAAATTAGTTCATTTCATCTATAAAGCAGTTCTGCAAAAAATGATGTCATCGTCCAGCTCAGTTCAGTTCTCATATAACAGTGTCAATACAGTCAGATCAATAATATTGACAGTGACAACATGGCGGATGCAGTACGTCTGAATTGCATTCTATGCACGTTTATACTACAGTATATAGAATGCATGTTTTTAACGTTTGTGAAGCAAGTGTCAAAACAAATGTAGTACCTACTATACATATGTGTATTCAGACGCAGCTAGTTTATAAATTCAGAAGCCTACAGCTGTATGATGTACATTTACGCTACATTTATTTCCTTTTTGGAGCTTCAAACTGTTGGACCCCATTGACTATTCAGTGTATGGACAAAAAGACCTAAAATATCTTCTTTTGTGCTCCACAGAGGAAAGAAACATTTGCAACAACAAGAGGGTGAGTATATGATGACTGAATTTTCCTTCCTGGGGGAACTATGCCTTTAAGAAACTGTCATGATTTTGATTAATTGTCCAGCCGTACCAAGAACAGTTGCCTGAAGCCCCCAGAGTTTGCAGACAAATCACCACTTCCCACATAACATTCCCACAGTTGAATGACACTTTAAAATGACTTGTATCTGCAGGAAAAGCTAGGATAAAGCCCGAACCGTAATACGGTTACAGTAATCCTTACCTGTGACCAGCAGTCTTCCCGTAGTGCTGGCCGCACCAAACTGGTTTCTAGCCAAGCATGCATAGTTTCCCCCGTCCATCTTGGTCACATTTGTAATTCTAAGTGTTCCATCAGGGAGAAAAGTTATCCTAAAGGAGAGAACCACAATCCTCTCAAATCAAATTGAAACTTGGTTAACTCATAATGGAGCTACATTCCCGAGTACAAATGTGTTTTATCTTTCGGGAACAGTAGAAATGTGTTAAAAACAACATAATGTGTTTCTTTTGATTGGCACATAAATCTTTGTGCAGTACATCGGACACTCTCCATGTCTCTGTGCGTGCAGCTGCCCGAGAGCCGATGAAGCTGAAGAATGCGCGCTCACACGAAACAGTCATTCAAACGTAAAGCCGACAAGCTATAACAGCGGGCTGCGTCGCTCAATCGACCACCCCATTATTTGAATCAGATTTCCTTCCGACCCTTCACGACCATTTCTACAATTTGAACATACTCTTAATCTTTAAAAAAAAAAAAAAAACCTTATTTTCCTCATGTGCATGTTAAGTGCCTATCATTTGAAGTGCTTGCTATTTACCTGTAACTGCCATCTGTGACACTTTAACCCTTTACAATAACTGCATATAACAACTGTAGTTTACATCTAGACATTAATATTTACATTTAAATATTTCCAGTGATTTCAAGGTATATTTTTTGGGGGGATGTGCAGTATATCTAGAGCTTTGCCTGATGCACAAGTCTCTTATGCTCTTCAAGGCTGCATTTATTTGATTAAATATACAGTTAAAACAGTAATATTGTGAAATATTACTACAATTTAAAATAACTGCTTTCAATTTTAATCATTTTAAAATGTCATTTATTCCTGTGATGAATTTTCAGCATCATTCCTCCAGTCTTCAGTGTCACATGATCCTTCAGAAATCATTCTAATATGATGATTATGCTGCTCGAGAAACATTTCTTATTATTATCAATGTTGAAAGCAGTTGTGTGGCTTAATATTTTTGTGGAAACTGTGATACAGTTTTTTCTTTGATGTTTGATGGGAAGTTTTTCCCCGGCAATGCGCTTACAGTTAAATTGGACTGCGGGTGTCTCACCAAACGCTCTCAAAACAAACTGCTGTGGCTTAATGCAAATCTATTGTTTTCCCACAACATCTCTCCACCCTTGACAGGATTCGCCCCATACTATTTAATCCAACTTCATTATAAAAAGAGCCAAGCTTGCGATCCGCTGTGCTTCCTCAAGTGGCCTCCTACCAGGAATCATTTCACCCTTGACAGACTCAACCCAAAATGACGAGCGACCTCCTGCCGGCCAGGCCTAATGACCTGCTTCATAATTCATGAGTGTTATGGTCAGTGAGCTACCACAATTGGCAATGCAGCTTCCTTTTGATAACTGTTAAGTTGCAGCCTGTGCACAGAAAGTGTGAACATAGCAGGGCTCCTGGGGTGAAGCCTTGTGTGAATAGATGGTTAGGAGGAAGGGATACGGAGGAATTAAGAACAAGAAAAGGGAGAGAAAGATTGTATCCGTACCTCTCAGTGCTCTGCAGCGGTTCATTGCCTTTCCTCCACAGGCTGGCTGCTGTGGGAAAGGCCTGCGGTCTGCACTCCATGGTGACTGTGCTGCCCGTCTTGGCTTTAAGCAGAGCTCTGAGGGGGCTTCTGGAAAAGTCTGGGGGCGAGGCTGTGGAAAAACAGGGCAAAGAGTCAAACTGCCGCCTCAGGCACGGATGTCCAGCGCACATAACTGTTAATGGACAGCATGGCCGAAAGCAGTGTTGTGTGTGTGTGTGTGTGTTTGTGTGTGTGTGTGTGTGTGTGTGTTTGTGTGTGTATGTGTGTGCTCTGCTGATCTAAGACCACCTTAGCATTTTCTCTTAAAGAAACAGTTAATTGGAAATTCTGGAGGGACTTCGCTTGCTCGCTCTCTGTGTTGTTTTAGCGATTCAGTAGGAATTATGCAAATCTGCTAAGAAAATTAGGGATGAATGCAATTTGCACGGTGCAGTCTCCCATCATGTTGTGTGCTTCTGAGCGCTAGGTTTTGCAAGATGCAGTCGACAATTCTTTATTGGAATAGTCCCAAAATTTTTTTAAATCTTACTTTTGGGATACAATATTTCCCATTATTTGACCTTTTCCTAGGATAAATCATGCACTTTATTTCACCTTAATGTGTTTATAATTATTGTGTATATACATATATAATCTGGGCTTTAAATTGATCAAAAGTGAAAGATAGTTACAAAAGATTTCTATTTCAAATAAATGCTGTCCTTTTGAACTTTTTTCAACAAATAATTCCAGAATTTTTTTTAATTAGTTTTCACAAAAACTTAAGCAGATAATGTTACTTGAGCACCAAATCAGCATATTAGAATGAAAATGCAGCTTTGCCATCGCAGAAATAAATGACATTTTTAAATAGATTCAAATAGAAAACAGATATTTTAAACTGTAATAATATTTTGCAATATTACCGTTTTTTTTACTGTATAAATGCAGCCTTGGTGAACTTCCTTCAAAAACATTAAAAACAAATCTACTGACCCCAAAATGTTAAATGTAATAAATAATAATAATAATAATATTTCCTTGTATGAAAAATAACTTGCTAAAAGCTTTTCTTTGTCTTAGGGTGTATTCACACCAGGAAAGTCCGCAAGGTCACTTGCTTTGGTCCGGCCCAAATAAAATTTATTTTTTTGTTTTGTTTGTTGTGGTTCGCTTTCACACTGCCCTTTTTGCAAGTGAACCAAAATTTGTAAAAAAAACCCACATGTGTGCTAAGATCATCCATTCATTGGACAGAAATTCGAACCGTACCAGAGTTCGTTTGGAACCGGACCGAGACCACCTCTTCAGCTGGGTTTCGGTACGGTTGTTTGATCCGCATGAGTGCGATTGCTGTATTCACACCTGCCCAAAAGATCCGCACCAACGGGGGAAACGAACTTGAGTTTGATTCAATCGAACCAAACAAGACAGGAGTGAATGCACCCTTAATTTGTGTACTATCCCTTTCAAAATGGATTGGTTTGTTATAAAACCCGTTTAAACAAGGCATGACATCAAGCCGTGCTGATATTTCACAGACAGCTGACACCAGTGTTGATATGAGTTATCCAGCTTTTAAAGTAGCCCTTATAGTCATTTTCCGAAAGCAATGACGTAACACTAAGAGACCAGCACTAATTGGGTCTAATGTATCTCCTCTGCCGAGAAGCAGCGTTTATCCAATGCTGTGAATGGGAAGCCGCTCATGCACTGTCATAGCGAACACGCTGCGCCCTAAAGCATTGTTAAATAGCATCTCTATTACCTAATTAGCCCGTGGAGGGTTGCTGGCACCTCCACAAATATCATTAGAGAAGGCCAGTGAAGGAATTGGCTGCAGTCAGAAAGCGGAGGTGTCCTTAATGACCTCTAGCCACTCTCCACCATCTCTCTCTCTCCCAGTGTCTGTATATGAGCTGATGACAAAGATCTTTCTCTGGTCTTTGTCACTGTCTACTTGAATGTTTTTCCACTAGTGAACCCCTCAGTCGTGGCTTTGTCATGTTGTCAACAGAGCGGCCACAGTTTCCTCATCTCCCACCAGACAATCAATAGTGGATTAACATTACTAAAGTCACAGTGCCACGCCACTCCGCTCTAAATGCTGCTAAATCAATGCTCTTATGGGAAACGTTGAAAAGAGGGCAGCTCCTTGGTGTGCGAGTCCATTTCAAGAGTTTATTTGCCTGTAAAGACCTCAGAGAAGCTCCTGTGTTCTTATATTTCTAATGAACCATATTGCATAATTGTCTTATTTTACTCCATCTAAGCTAAATCTTAAAGGGCCATGAAACCTCAAAAACAAATTTTTTGAACTGATATGTACAGGCTGCACATTACTGAAAACACTAAAGGCAAATTTGATCAGTATGTGGAAATTGGTTATTTTTGCGCTTTTCACTCTTCCTGGTTGAAAAGCAAAGTTGACACATCTGAGGTAGAAGTGTGCATCCGGAGTGTGTGATTGGCTGCCGGGGCTGGAGAGGCACGATTCAACGCCATCTGGTTCTCTGCATTTATTCATGAAAAGGAACTCTTTTAACTCAATCACTGCGTATGAGATCGCATTATAGTGGAGAATTCAAACGTCATTTCAGCGCTGTTCCTTCAACTCTGCATGTTCAGCGTTGCGTTCGGACACATGTTTCCTCAGCACAGTAACACAAAAGTGTTGTTTCATTTTCCCCACAATGCTGTCAGAACTGGAGTTTGACTACCAACACATTGACAATGTGGGAAGGGAAGTGAATAACAGTCATGATAAGGGAAAGGAATAACAGTGATAAAATAAAATACAATGTTAATATTTTTCCACCTTTGAACGTTTTAATATTTCACCAACTGCTTTGCCTAGATATTAAAATAACACAATCTTTATAGCAGCACATCTGCCACATCTTAATTTATTCTATCTACTCTAGTCTTAAATGGGTAACCAACACATAAATTGAAATGTCATAATAGTTTTTCTAATACTTTTTAGAGGCTGATATCATTTGTTGCAAGGCAAAAGAAAGTTGCTTCAGAAGTCTTTAATTATTATTTTTTTTTGCAGATGAGAAATGAATGGCATATACATTGTCTTGAAACAATAGAATGAAAAAAAAAATCAATTTATTTAAGGGAAATGAATAGCAGTCATTATAAAAATAAGTAAAAACAAACTCATATAAGAAATTATATATATATATATATATATATATATATATATATATATATATATATATATATATATATATATTTAATTTTTTTTTTTTAATTTTTTTTTTTATTTTAGTTTTGGTTTCTAGAACGATTTTAAACGTTGTACTGCAACGTTCCCCAACTGCAACCAAAAAGCAATGTTTTGAAATGTAAAAATGTTTTGTGTTTGCTGGGATGGAGCGGCTAAGTGAACAAAGGCGCAAGATAATTGGAAATGAGGAAGTACAGGAGGCTCTCTTACCTAACACCACCAGCTCGGCACCAAAATAAATGATTCCGTGTTTGTTCTCGGCGACACACTGATACATGCCAGCGTCTGAGAGGTTTACAGAGCTGATTGTCAGGGCTCCGTTCTCTATCTGTATCCTGTCCTGTGACACAGAAGAGCAGCAATGAAAAGCATTTAAAAATAGCTGTGCATTCAACTCAGACAACAGAGACTGAAGTAGTTTAGCCATTATATGATCAATAAAACTGTGTTATATACATTTAACAGAGCTCTCCTGCTGAGGTTTGAACTGAGGATCATTGCACTGTCAACCCAGATCTTTTTACGACTACAACACTATTGCTCCTTGAGCTGCTTGAGTTTTACCTCGGCTGCCAGCAGTTCTCCATTCTTCAGCCAGCTGTATGAAGGCTTGGGCTTGCCATTGGCCTTACACTCCCAAAACAATCTCTCATCAATTGACAAAGCGTTGTCTCGCATCGTCTGAACCCACTGAGGTTTTGCTGAAAAAGAAAAGAAAAAGAAGGTACATTTTATTGCATTTTTAATATTTGTCATACTATATATACACACATTTTTATTATTATTAAAGTCTCTTCTGCTCACCGAGGCAATTAGTAATATTAGAAGTAATATTGTGAAATATGATCACAGATTTAAATGTATTTTATTCATATGATGGTAAAGCTGAATTTTCAGCGTCATTACTCCAGTCTTCAGCGTCACATGATCCTTCAGAAATCAGTCTAATATGCTGATTTGATGCACAAGAAACATTTTTTATTATTATCAATGTTGAAAACAGTTGTGCTGCTTATTGTTTTTGTGGAATCTGATACATTTTCTTTCAGGATTCTCTGACAAATAGAGAAAGTTCAAAAGACCAGCATTTACTTGAAATAGAATTTCGAATAGAATAGAAACATTATAAATCTCTTTACTGTCTCTTTCAACAATTTAATGCATTCTTGCTGAATAAAGTAAAAAGAAAAAACCTTAATGACACCAAACTTTTAAACTGTAATGTATAAACTCAACAGTCTTAACTGATAGGTTAATACTATTAAAATTCAAATAAAAAAAGTCTACAATAATTCTAGTTGACGTCTGAAGAAAACATTGTAGTAGTAATAAAAAAATAAATATATTTTTTACTTGGTCTATCTGCACTATTTTACTTGCACTGTTTAAATTGCTCAAGTTTTCTTATTTATATATATATATATATATATAGAGACAATAATATCATCATATAAGAAACTTAGGGTTGTGCTGTTTTGATCCAGCAACTATCTAAATATACAATGATTTCAGAGTTTAGTCTTACTGAGGCATGGACACTCTTTTATCGGATTAACTGAAAGCACAACATGTCAATAATTACTTGATCTATCGGTCTTCCTGCCAATGGAAAAGGTGACCGGTTTCCATTCATGCCGCCAGTTCTGTCCGAGTTCATGATTGAACCATCACACGGTTCTATAATGTGACACTCTCCTCATGTTCTGCGTTGTAGATTCCCACCAATTGCACAAGGCCCATGTAAGCATGCCTATAGATTAATCATCAATCACTATTCCTGCTAACAACGCTTGCAAGTTTTGTGGCAACTAAGCACTTAATTGATCGATCGAAGTCACGTAGTGATTGTCTCATCAGGAAAACTGATCAGCTCCGGTTTTCAAGAAGTAATTAAACCAAAGCATCTATGAAACGCACGAGTTAACCCTGCAACTTTTACCAATTCCTTTTTTTCCGAGCATTGGCCTTTTTCAAAGAGTCTGCATTATACAAGGACGCTTGCACTCTGAAAGCACAGGGAAGAAAAGCGTTCATGTTTTGTGTCGTTCGTGGAGGCCAGGTCTTTTCAGAAGGAGGTCGGAGTTGCACCTGCCCCTCTAACCTTCTCAATAAGTCCTATATAAACCTTGAACTCGCATTTACGATAACAACATTTCATCTGGAAGCTGAACTTAGAAATGGTGTGTACACAGATGTGAATGAAAATAACACCTTTGAAATCCCATCTGTCCAGTGCAATAGACCTATGCTTGGGCTAGAGTTTTTTGTTTGTATTGTATTTCGCTAATAGGTTTTTCCGTCTTTGAATACATATCCATTTTATTAGAATCAATAACCCACCACATGTGAAAGGTTCCCAAGATATCGAGTAGCTGTTCTGCTATCAATTATCACGGGAATTATTTGCTGTTTTCATCTTGCTATTCAATCGCCAGCCACTGCACACTAATTCTGCGTGTATCTGGTGATCTCCACATCATTAGGACGAGGCCTGTTCTTCTTGTTGTGTCGATGGAAAATGGCGGGCCCAATGGAGGTAATAATTCTCATATGCTTGTTTCTAGTGCCTAATAGTCCTCTGAGTCATTTCTCGTCTCCAAAAATGGGTCCATGAGTGCTTGAGATCCAGACAGACCTATAATTTGTCCATGTTGAACCGATATCTCTTTGAAACAGACTTTGGTGTTAGATTTGGAAATTAAGCTTGATCTTATAAAACTAAGGCAAAATAATGAATACATTGGAGAGTAAAATGGCTTGATAATTAGAGCTGACCTAATTGCAGCGTCTGAATTGATAATAACGAGTACCGTTATTAACTAAAATATAATGATAATGAATAACACACCAGTGGTGAGATAATGAGTTCTCCATGCATGTTTGCTATCTATCTATCTATCTATCTATCTATCTATCTATCTATCTATCTATCTATCTATCTATCTATCTATCTATCTATCTATCTATCCATCTATCCATCTATCCATCTATCCATCCATCCATCCATCCATCCGATTTGGCTCTATAAAACGGTAACTCTTGCCATTTGACACCTTTCTGGATCAACAAAAGTGTCTCAAATTATAGCATTTAGCACTGCTGAGTCTTGGCACGACACAACATTACTCTGCCAAATCCATTACGTGAGCTCAGTTTATTTTGATCTTTACTATGCGGTTATGGAAAATATAAGAAAGTCCAGACAGGGCAGAAAGTAATCAGAAAGAAATTCAATGCAATTGTGAAGTGATTGAACTGGCAGGGTTCCTCATAGTAAACGCTGGCAAGAATTTGAGTGGTTATGACAACAATAATAAACATTAAGTGTTTTAAATTATTAGCAAGAATTAATTTCAACGACAGAAGAAACAATATGGCAGAGACAACAGCTTCTGTAACTCCTACTAATATCCAGCCAATGTGTAACAGTACTAGGTAACAATAAATTGGATTAGTACAATGGATAAAACAACCAAACCATGTGTAGTACAACATCACCATAGACACACTACTGTATACTGTATATTTATTGCAATATATTTTCAGTCTGTATTTACAACTCATTGCCATTCTTTCAGTCATTTCTACAGTAGTATTTGCACAACCATAATGATACCATTTACGTCATTATAATACAATGGAGTGGTATTGTTGTGTCATGGTAGAAAATTACCTAGCTTGCTTCAAATTATTAAAAAAATTCTGAATACATTATATTAATTGCAAGAAATTGCGGCTACACTTTATTTCACGGTGACGTAGTTACATTGTACTAACTCATATAAATACTGAGTAATATGAATTAACTACATTCAGACAGCACCATAGTGTCGGCCTAGATCTGGGCCACATCTGGTACAACGCGTACCAGATGTGGGCCGGATCTGGGCCGACACTATGGTGCTGTCTGGGATGTACTTACTATAGAGTTACGGTTAGGGTTTGGTTTAGGGTTAGTTACTTGTAATTATGCATCACTTGAAATTTTTATAGCAAAAAATGATCATACAACATGCACTAAATATACAGTAAAAATACTATGAGTGAAATAATCATACCGTGGAAAGACAGTCGTCCTTGCACTGTGTTTTTTCCCATCTTGTTCTCTGCCACACATTCATAGCCTCCGGCGTCCTCCTGCTGGAAACTGGGAATCTCCAGAACTACATTTGAGTTCTTCATCTTCACCTTGCTGGGAAACGGCACTCCATTCGCTCTCCTCCACGTTATCTCTGGAACTGGGCTGAACGTATGAGAAACTATGGTGAGTAATCTTGCAATAGCAAAAGAGAAAAATGAAAAAGCTACATAGAGCAGGAAAAAAAAAAGAGATAGGGAAACAGAAAAGATGAAGATAAAGAATGGGTATTTTGTATAATTTCATTATTTTGTAGATTACTGTCGTTCCTACTCATATCTCAGCTCTAACATACTAAATGAGAAACATTTCCTCATAAGACACCATCTCATTTCTTTTTGCAAGGAAAACGTATATGGCTCATCCACTAATGGGATCAATTGAGACAGAAAAATTGCCTCAAGGCAAAAACTAGAGAGTTATACGGTATTTCCCAAATAGACTTTGACAAGCATGTTTAAAAGGTGTCGAGAAGAGGTGGAAAAGGGCCAAGTTGAAAAACACATTAAGCTCAATGACAGAGTACCATTAAAAGTCGGGCATCAGTAACTACAAAAGGGTGCAGAATTCCACTTACTTCCCCAAAGCAAAACACTCCAGTGTCACAACTGATCCCTTTGCAGCCGGAACCAAGTCAGAGAAATGAACCTCTATTTTCGGCTCATATTCACCCATTATGCCTATGAGGGAAAAAAACAGTGTTATTTTTCTATTCATAATTCATTCACTTATTATGTATAATAATAGAGACTACTGTATATTTTATGATAAATACAAAACAGTGTTAGTAGGTGAACGGCTTCTTCTCCCGAGAACAAGCGGCTAAAACAAAAGGCAACAAATAATTCATACCAATCTGGAGTCTGACACTACGCATAGGTGTGGTGTTTGCTGCAGTTTTTACAGTGTCTGTAAATATTTTATATAGCCATTGTTTATGTTTACATTTATGACAAAGTATGTTTAGGACTGTGAAAGCATTTCTTGGAGAGTAAACTGGGCCGTTCATGAAACTACGGCTGCTAACAAATGCAATGTAAAACTAATTTACACTGTCTTGTTATGTAAAAAAAAAAAAAAATGTTTGCATGCTGTCAAGTCGACACCAAAGAAAGTGTTTTCTGTGTTGCTATCAAATCCTAAGCAATATAAATTAGTGTTGTATTCAAAGTCTAAAGATGCATTTCTGTTTTTGTTGATTTAAATGCTATTTTCAAATACAGTAACAAAGTACATTTACTTGAGTACTCTACTTAAGTACACTTTTTGAGTATCTGTACTTTACTTGAGTATTATTTTTTCTGGAAACTTTTTACTTTAACTTCACTACATTTGAAAGACAAATATTGTACTTTTTACTCCACTACAGTTCTGTCAAGGTCCTTGAGTAGAAAGTAACATCAGTCAGTGGATGATTTTGGTTGCAGGGGTTGCATTTTGGTTGGAAATGAAAGTCGGGTTGACGTCAGAACCCTGCATCTGATTGACATCAGAACCCGACGTCAGATTGACGTTGGATATTGATTGAAAATAAAAGTCGGGTTGACGTCTGTCCAACGTTGGAGATCAATGTCAATCTGACATTGGATTCTGACATAAACCTGATTTTCATTTTCAACGTTGGGTTTGGTCTTCTAAATGCGACTTTTGTCACTTTTTTGGAGCACACTAGCTTATAGATAACAGTAAGGCTAACATATTCATACTAAAAGCCAAAAAACTTTAAATAGGGCAATATTTGAGGGAACAGCCATTTGGGTCCGAAACCATTGTGGACGTTATTGAGTGCACTTATTCGATCTCACATTCAATCTCACATTCAGTCCCACTACTGGAACTGTGTTCTAGAAATAAATGTGATATTGATATGAGGGTAGGAAGGCAGGCATAGATTCAGAGGCATACGGTACTTTAAGTATTACATACAACAATGCAACAATAATAAAACAATGCATTGACATTTACTTTTTACTTTTGATACTTAAGTATTTTTAAAAACTAGTACTTCTGTACTTTTACTTAAGTAAAAATAGGTCTTTACAACTTTTACTTGTAACGGAGTAATATTTGACCAGTAGTATCTGTACTTTCACTCAAGTAAGGAAGTTGTGTACTTCGTCCACCTCTGATTTTCTGTAATTATAGAATCAGCTGAAGAATCAATAGATTTTGACAGATTTTAGGCAGCTGACAAGGAAAAATATAACTTTAAGAGCCCTCTACAAATTTGTGCCAGGTAAAACATTTACTGTATGGGTATATGCATATATCAAGACCTCCGATGCAAAAGCCTCTAAAGCCACCTCTGTCAAAAATGAGATAATAATATTGAGTGAATGCTCTCTGCACATAGTATACGTTCATCAAATACTTTCACTTCAAACTCACTAAATCCCAGCCTCAGCCCATTCAGAAATGCCGGTACTTGGGTAGAAACCTATACATAGGAGTCTGATAAAAATGTTAATATTAAACAAAAAACTTTAGACGGACTTAGAGGCTTTTGCATCTGAAGTCTTCATATACTTTTTTAGTTTTAGTTAGGGGTTGGGGTGTTCATCAATGCTTTGAAGTCAAGCTAATTGAATCAGTCAAATCTAACATGAAACCAAATGAAATCCCACTGCTGTAAATTATCCCGCTACTCTATTTATTAAAAAAAACAACAACAACATTTGTATATTCCACCATGGGAATGAAACCCATGTCCAAAAAAATAAAGCTTTAATGAAGTTTTAATTTATATAATTTTTGCTTGATACATCATACATACATAAAGCATGCTATTTATTAAATTTTGTATTCGGGGTGGAAGATGGAGTTGGGGTGACCTCTTAAGTGTTCTGACACAGTTCAAACAAACCTGATGCCAACTGCATCAACATGTTAATCATTTAGAGCTGATGTTATGATTCAGCTTCTGCCCACTGAAAAAACCTTGATATTTACCATCCGTTCGTAGTACCAGAGGGGTCGGGGAGCTGAGGACTTTGCCTTTAGTGATGCGGTTTACCACCACGCACGTGTAGTTACCCACATCCGAAGGCTCCACTTTGGCGATGTAAAGGTTTCCCGTCTCCTGAGAGACAAAGCGACGATTGTCTTGCTGAACAAAGTAAGGGTACTCGTTAAAGACCCATGCAAATGAGAGATCTGGAAAGGAGATGGGACACAGACCATATATTTTAGACCATAATTAAAAACAAAACGAACTAAGCTTGCCAAACACTCTTGGGAACTTAAATGAGAAATTATTTGTACTTTTTGTATATATATACATACAGTGAGGAAAATAAGTATTTGAACACCCTGCTATTTTGCAAGTTCTCCCACTTGGAAATCATGGAGGGGTCTGAAATTGTCATCGTAGGTGCATGTCCACTGTGAGAGACATAATCTAAAAAAAAAAAATCCAGAAATCACAATATATGATTTTTTAACTATTTATTTGTATGATACAGCTGCAAATAAGTATTTGAACACCTGTCTATCAGCTAGAATTCTGATCCTCAAAGACCTGTTAGTCTGCCTTTAAAATGTCCACCTCCACTCCATTTATTATCCTAAATTAGATGCACCTGTTTGAGGTCGTTAGCGGCATAAAGACACCTGTCCACCCCATACAATCAGTAAGAATCCAACTACTAACATGGCCAAGACCAAAGAGCTGTCCAAAGACACTAGAGACAAAATTGTACACCTCCACAAGGCTGGAAAGGGCTACGGGGAAATTGCCAAGCAGCTTGGTGAAAAAAGGTCCACTGTTGGAGCAATCATTAGAAAATGGAAGAAGCTAAACATGACTGTCAATCTCCCTCGGACTGGGGCTCCATGCAAGATCTCACCTCGTGGGGTCTCAATGATCCTAAGAAAGGTGAGAAATCAGCCCAGAACTACACGGGAGGAGCTGGTCAATGACCTGAAAAGAGCTGGGACCACCGTTTCCAAGGTTACTGTTGGTAATACACTAAGACGTCATGGTTTGAAATCATGCATGGCACGGAAGGTTCCCCTGCTTAAACCAGCACATGTCAAGGCCCGTCTTAAGTTTGCCAATGACCATTTGGATGATCCAGAGGAGTCATGGGAGAAAGTCATGTGGTCAGATGAGACCAAAATAGAACTTTTTGGTCATAATTCCACTAAACGTGTTTGGAGGAAGAAGAATGATGAGTACCATCCCAAGAACACCATCCCTACTGTGAAGCATGGGGGTGGTAGCATCATGCTTTGGGGGTGTTTTTCTGCACATGGAACAGGGCGACTGCCTGTATTAAGGAGAGGATGACCGGGGCCATGCATTGCGAGATTTTGGGGAACAACCTCCTTCCCTCAGTTAGAGCATTGAAGATGGGTCGAGGCTGGGTCTTCCAACATGACAATGACCCGAAGCACACAGCCAGGATAACCAAGGAGTGGCTCTGTAAGAAGCATATCAAGGTTCTGGCGTGGCCTAGCCAGTCTCCAGACCTAAACCCAATAGAGAATCTTTGGAGGGAGCTCAAACTCCGTGTTTCTCAGCGACAGCCCAGAAACCTGACTGATCTAGAGAAGATCTGTGTGGAGGAGTGGGCCAAAATCCCTCCTGCAGTGTGTGCAAACCTGGTGAAAAACTACAGGAAACGTTTGACCTCTGTAATTGCAAACAAAGGCTACTGTACCAAATATTAACATTGATTTTCTCAGGTGTTCAAATACTTATTTGCAGCTGTATCATACAAATAAATAGTTTAAAAAAATCATACATTGTGATTTCTGGATTTTTTTATTTAGATTATGTCTCTCACAGTGGACATGCACCTACGATGACAATTTCAGACCCCTCCATGATTTCTAAGTGGGAGAACTTGCAAAATAGCAGGGTGTTCAAATACTTATTTTCCTCACTGTATATTAAAATAAATCTGCATTGTTTATCCTTTTGATCTTTCATTAAAAAAATTCACAAAACTCCATATGGACCCAATAGTTGTCCGGTGCATAGACTCAAATATCAAATGAGATGAACTTGCACACTTACACATTTCAAGAGGCCACAAGGATCTGTCCTTGTGGCCTCTTGAAATGTGTAAGTGTGCAAGTTCTTCCCATTCAAAACACATATTAAATCCCATGGAGCACACTGATAAGAGTCCTAACTTTTTATTTCACATATGTGTAGCATATTTATGCTAGACTGAAATATAAGCCAAAAATGTAATACTATAAAAGCCTTACCTCCTGCATACGATGGTGTACCACAAAGTAAAACAACCCCCTGGCCTTCTCGCACAGAGACAGCGCTTTTTGTTTGAGTTTTTAAATTCAAGTCTGAAAGGTAAGAAAAAAAAAGTCAGAAGATGAGCATGAAAATGATAATACCTCAGAGCTGATTTCTTTTATATCAGCTTAACATGTAGAGACAACCATTCATAACTTAATTCTCCCCAAAAATTTAAACACTGTAGCTCTGTAGTTTGTTTGAGCATCCAGACCAGCCCAACATAGCAACAGTTTGTCATGGGACGAGGGCTTCAACAGGGTCATTTTAATAGTCATTACTCTGACGATTATTCAGACAAAAAGCCTAATTTTAAATAATATATGTAATTAAAAAAATATATATAAAAAATAGTGAATGTATGTAGGCTATACATTCTGACATCGTAAATCATACATGTGCTGATTATGATTAAGTAAATAAAATAAAAAACATACACCTCTGATCATAGTAACAAGTTCTTGCCATTTCTTTATTGTTAATGTTAGACTTGTAACATACATGTTAATTTACATGTTTTAAATTTACCATCCAACAACAAATATTTCAGCACATTGAACCTGCTCATCATCAATAATTAATATTTTCCCACTCAAAATGAATTGTGTTTCCTCTCTATTGTGCTCCATCTGTTTGATGTGCATGCAAACTGTGAAGTTTAACGGTGACTCACTGTCTGGATGTGCCTTAATGCAAAGTAGAAATACTTGTGTGAATTTCAACATTTACATATCAGAACACAACTGTCAAAATGAAATGAAAGGAAAAACCAACATCAGGTGACACCATGTTCTGCCGGAACAGCTTCCATGAACCTTAGCATTGATTCTACAAGCCCCTGGAACTCTACTGGAGGGATATAACACCAATCTTCCAAAAGATATTCCCTCATTTGGTGTTTTGACATTAGTGGTGGAGAGCGCTGTCTAACATGCTGGTCCAAGGTGTTCAATTGGGTTGAGATACGGTGACTGTGATGGTCATAGCATTTGATTCGCACCATTGTTATACTCCTCAAAATATTCAGTAACCTCTCATGCCCTATGGATGGGGACCATCCTGAAAAGAGTCCACTCGCATCAGGATAGAAATGATTCATCATAGGATAAAGTTCCCTCTAAAGGCCCCGATATTCTTCAAGCGGTATTGACGAACGAACTGATGTAACGTCATTTCGAACAAAATCAGGCCAAGACAAGCTTTGTTTGGAGTTTGTTTGGGGAGTTAGAAAAAGCTTGCCAAACCAAACTTCCTAGAAAAGTTTGCTATGGCTGGTAAACACCTTCTTTCACGTTGAAATCTTTTCCAGTTCATTTCTTCTTTTCAGTCCGTTGAGGTCAGATGTCCACGAATGAAAACATGAGCACACTGAAGAGTCAATAAAAAAAAATGAATGTGGAAGGCCCCATGAAAAGAGTCACCATAATCCATCTCAACTGGACTCTAATCAGCTGAACTGCTGAAATAGCCAAAACTGCTGTTTTCAATAGAAGTCAGTGAATACTGACATCCCGTCTTAACTACTGCTGTTATGAGCCTCTGAAATTCTTCTAGAGCCTGCTAAAATAAAACATTTTGTCATAACCTTTTGGTAAACAATTGAAGTCATTCAGGCTATAAACTATAAAATGAAGGTTTTCTTAGAACAAGGACACTTGTCACACCCTTTTCATACTTACAGGTTTGGACTAAAAAACAAAACACACAAAAAACCCTGCTGTATTCGCTGGTCTGAAAATGCATTAAACAGCAAACGCATCTGTCAAAGCACTTTACAGGACAAACCACGTTAGCCTATATGCTTAAAGTGTTTGTTTAAAGCGCTTAATGCAACACTTAACATGACACATCCTTACGTTCTGGGCAGCTTGGATTGTGCATGTTTCCCGCATACTGCTCACACTGTGACCTGAGCTATTTTTCAGATGCATTTTATCCATTAAAATGAATTATTCACGGCTGTAAAATGATATGACTGGCAGAGGTTGTCCATACACAGCGCACAGACCTGATTAATTAATAACAAAATTTGTTTATTTTTATTACTATTAGTTCATCCATGACAATTCTCGGAGTGAATTATTTAACCAGCATTTATTGGCATGGAGCATGGAATGTACATATGCTCGATTTTTGGCAGATGAGATCTGCTATGCTGCAGCTTAGCAAATACAATAATTTGTTCAGCTTAGTCAGAATAACATGCATAAAGGACATGCTGCTGCATGAATATATTAAACCCCGCCCCTCCCCCCATAGCAGATCTCTACAGGTGGCACTGGGGAGGAGGAGGAGGAGTAAACAGAAGTTTTCATAATTGCGCAGCAGGACGATTGCAGGATAGGGTACGAATATATGCGGTTGTGTGGAATAGGAAGTACGTCTCGATGGCTAATGCCACGGCGTTAGAGGAACCAATCAGTGCTTGGTTAGAGTTTCATGACAAAATTATGTATTGAATAATTGTACGCAACCTGTTTGTACTACCAATGACAGAAAACCTCATTATTTTTGCAATTTCATTCAGTAACGTCAATGCCACCGAAATCACACACTGTGATCTTCATCTTTAAAATAATGCAGAAAAATGTGTTACATACAAATGTTATATATATATATATAAATTTCTAGCAATCTATTTAATTAGTCTGATTTCAAAAGAATGTGTGCATAATGTTTAAACATACATTTATTTACTTTTGGATATATGCAAAATAACTAAAATGTAAAAGCTTTTATGTATGCACTTTAGAAATGAAAAAAAAAAAAAAAAACCTTAGAGGCAGATAAATGTACACACAATTTCTACTATACACTATATATGTACATGACAATTTGAGTTTCAGTATAATATTATATATACTTATTTATTTTGAGTCAAATTAGTTAATTATGTTAAATGTAATGGAGTTGAACATATTTAATTATTGTCATTTATTAAATGCAATAAAAAACCAACCAACACAAATTCCATATATTATTAAGCTAAAAAATGTATTAACTATCCTAAAGTTGTTTGTATGCATGTTAATAATGTATTTTTCAGTGTCTATACAAACATATAAAAATGTACTGTATGTGCACTAGAGCCATAGATATAATCCATATAACAATACAACCTTTTATCTTCATAATCATTCATTTTCCTGTAGAAGCTATATTTATGATTGAATTTGCTGCATTAAGGTGTTGTTAACTCATTTCACTCATTCTTTAAGCTAGTCCAGTATTGGCAGCATCCACTCTAACGCCTGTCACCCTGCATTGAGTGGCCGAAGTGATAATATAGCATGCTAACGCACAGTCGATGACTCACATGCAAACTGGAGGCTAGATCTTCTGCTAAGAATTGCTCCCTGTGGGTTGAAGGCAGTGCACTGGTATATTCCTCCATCCTGCGCCCGGTCCAGACTTCTAATGACCAAATTCCCCCCAGATAGCCGCCGACGGGAATCAGTACTGAGATTAATCAATGTGCCGTTCAGAGACCACCTACAGACACACAAACAGACAGATAATAGTGCATACAGCTCAATGTGTTATGATAACTGCTGATTTTGAGTGATTTTTCGTGATAACCTTTGAAATTGATTTTGTTTTGGATGTACAAATGTCACGTGGAATATCAATGCATCATTACAAAGCTGAATCAGATTGGTATTACACTTCATCCCTGATTCATTTCAATGAGAAAAGAAATATTTCAAAACCTGAACTGCCTATGAAAATCCGGCTGCATTGTGGTATAGAAAAACCCATCTACATTTTTCTCACTGAATGTCCTGTTTCTCTAGGAAATGCATCATTATGGAGGTAAAATGATTTGCAAACGGAAATTCTTGTCGACTTCTTATGCTAAAAGATTTTACCGCAGCTCCTTTTGCTGTCCTTTTCATTGTGTGATGATTAGCGCCGGAGAGTATCATCAATTCCACTTCCTCACACCTCATCTACGCCTATCATTAAGACCCAAGCCCACCTGAGGCTCTAACCGCTAGCATGCAATTCAGAGGCCAGCCCACTAATACGGACAGATTTTCAAAGGGCTCAAGATCATTTGAGGATCCTGAGGCCTCGCTTGTCATTTACTCTGACAGGGCGTCAGCTGGGTTAAACTCCCATGTGTCTGCACACCCCAGGAACAGATGCTGAGAGAAAAAGGGCCAAATGTTATGCGTTAATTCACAAGCTAAATACTAAAACAGTCTTATATATGAGTGGTTCTCAGTCTCTTTTGTCTCTCATTGTCCACAAAAATATTTTAAGGGCCTATAACCTTTCCAGTTATTCACGATTTATTAAATTAAGACTAAGGCCGTGTGTCCACCAAAGCGTTTTTAGCCAGCTGAAAACGCCTAGCTGTAGGCGTTAAAAAGTTCTTTTTTCAGTTGGGACGCTTTGCTTATTATGAGTATTACTAATATCTCATTTCACAGAGTTTGTTTCTGTGTTGTTTCTATATAAAATGTCGATACAATGTAAAGTATTTGCTCTGGCTCTTGTTTTAAATGATTTTGTTCCGTTATTATGCTTGTTGTTGTCATTTGTTGACGTTGTACAAGCAGAATGTGACGGTTGGTCGGTGTGGTATTTGTCCCGCCCCTCCTCCACTGTGATTGGACGGATGGGTAAAAAGTCACAGTGATGAGCGCTGCATTTTACCCAAAGTTCAACATTCTTCAATTCTCGGCGACCGGTAAAAAACGTTCAGAACTTCAGCCTGAAATAGACACTCAACACTCACTCGACCTCGTTACGCTCCTGGTGTTCTAAAAATGTGGCGCTCCCTTTGAAAACAACTGGAAAAATATGCCAGCCGCGTGAGAAAACGCTTTGGTGGACACAGGGCCTAAAGATAAGAATAAAAAATATATATTTTCAGATGAAGCATTCACTGATGCTCAAGAAGACAACATGATGCATTAGGAGCTGGGAGGTGTAAACTTTTTAAATTGGGTGATCAGCATAATTTTTTTTTTTGTTCTGAGAAACATGTAAGTAGCTTCTGGAGGGCAGTGCTAAATATCTTTTATCTTTAAACAAAATAAGGAAACCGTACACATCATCATCCTGTTCAAAAGTTTACACCCCCTGGCTCTTAATTCATTGCGTTGCCTTCTTCAGCATCAGTTATTATTTGCAGCTTTTGTAATAGTTGTGTATAAATCCCTCAAATGTCCTCAGTCTGAAAATATGAATCTCAAAATCATACAGCCTCAGCTGAAAAGGGTTTAAATATGCAGAAGATGTTGGAAAACCAAAGAATGTGCAGGACCTGGAGGATTTTTCTTTGAAGAGCAGTGCTCAGTTTAACTGCTCAGGATAAACATGGGACTCATGAACAACTATAAAAAAAAACAGGTAACAACACACAGTATTAAGATTCCAGGGTATGTATGGGTACATATATATATATATATTCAGTTCCATACTGCAAAACAACAACAACTAATATTTCAGATGGCCTTCCGCACGGATTTATTTATTTTTTCATGAGAGCAACATAAAAAACAGGTGCAGTTTAGAGGGAAAATTACTGACAAGGAAGGACATGAGCTGTTTCCACCACCCACACTGCAAAATTCACAAATGTATTCTTATGAATACACATTTGCTGTCAAGTGCGGCTTTAGAGGATGGCACAACAGGTTAACCACACATCCATAACTGAGCATATATGACGGAATAGTACTTGACTTGATGCATTGGTTCCAGTCACAGCTTCTTAACGCTTTCAATCATGTATATTTATTATCTTTTCTTTTCACCATGTTTATCTCTAAGAGCAGCTGTATATGTCAGGAACATAGCAAGGATCAGGGTAAGGGCCAAGAACAAAATGCTCCTGACATCTCAGAATGGAATAGCTTTCCTGATCAGCGGCTTCTAATGCGAAACCTTTCGCGAGAGATGCAAATAAGAGCCGTAAAAATAGTAGCGAGGCAAGTGAGCCCCGATCAAGGGCACTTGACACACAGTGGCAATGGGTGACACATCCGCGCAGTCTGATAGCAGAAGAAAACGGAGATCAAGTTAAGGGATGTGTGAAGTGGGGTTACGTTTGCCTCAGGGCTTTTCTGGAAACTGCAATGTCTCCGGTGTGGCTAAGGTTGAACTTGACTCGACCCTGCTGTTCATATCAATTTTGTATGAGGTGGGGGTTGCATCATTGATATGACTGCTGGTATGGGCTCCAAAGCACCAGGCTCATCTGCTCATCTCTCTGCTCTCCTCGTGATGCTGAGACCTTCAACACCTGTGGACCGCCCTGGAGACCAATCTCTGGCTGTGACGGCCAGGGTGTGTAAGAGGGGAGCAATCTCTGTCTCCACACACACACACACACATTCGCGGGCCAAAGGCTCTCAATACTTTTGGGATTTTCCAAACAAGAACACATATTTATGAACTGCATACACCAGAGCTGAGTGATATATTGAATGTTACCCATATATTCATGATGATTTTGCTGATGATAAAATGACACAACCTTTTGACTTTTGAGTAGGAGAGAATTAAGACATGTTTTAATAAAGCTTATGAATTAAACTTAAGGTGTGATCACAATAGCGAAATTTCACAGACAAACAAAAGTCCATTATCTATTATGATAATGGACGCATGAAGCACCGCTCACACAGAAGTCACAATCAAACCGAGCAGCTTTCTGTTGGTCAACATGGTGAAATTGCGTGACCAACAGAACCAAATGCGAGATCAGTATGCAGAAGAACAGTAAATGTGACTGTACCTTTCAAGAGAAAAAACGGTAACACTTTATTTTACAGTGTCCTTGTTACGTATGTTACATGTAGTTACTATAGTAATAACAGAAACTTATGCATAATTACATGCAACTAACCCTCAACCAAATCCTACCCTAACCCTATAGTAAGTACATGTAGTTAATTATTATTACTCAGTACTAAAATGTATAATTACATTGTAACAATGACACCTTAAAATAAAGGGTTACACTTTATTTTAAGGTGTCTTTGTTACACTGTAATTATACATTTAAGTACAGAGTAAAATTAAGCAACTACATGTACTTACTATAGGGTTAGGAATAGGGTTTGGTTTGGTTAAGGGGTTAGTTGCATGTAATTATGCATAATTAATAGTTATTACTATAGTAACTACATGTAACATGTGTAACAATGACACCGTAAAATAAAGTGTTACCAAATAAAGTGTAACAGAAAAAAACATTGTTACAGGTCAGATTATCCATTTTAGTAAATCATTTCAAAACTCAGATTCAAAAATGTATTTCACTCAGAAATTAGTGATATACTTCACGGAAGTATTTATAATGTGTCCTATATTAGCTACAGTACATCTTTATGTTTATTATGCAGTTCAGGGTTGCCAGGTATGCAACAAAACTTGCCCAATGACCCAAAATATTCACAGTATGAATATACACAATTCAAGGAAATCCCTATATAGTACCCTTACAAAAAAGGAGTTTATTCAGGTATGCTATTAGTATCCTTCTTTTAAACTAAAAATGAAGTATACTTTCAGTCTACTTTATGTACTTCTCATAAATATACTTAATACTTAATATTACACCTAAATATACTTGGCTTTTACTGACAGAAAAGTATATTTGGCATATACTTGTATTCAATCTTTTAAATCAAGCGTAGCGTAAATTCTGGCAGGTCATGTTAGTCAAGCTCGCATCAGCTGACTCTCAGCTGATACACGTCTACCTATAGGAATACGACACCTATCACTGTGTGTATCAACAGCTATCGTGTTTCTCAGGAGCTATTACCCTCCTCCATCCCCAGCTCCTCCTCTCCTCAGTCAGGATTTGGCCTTCTGAGTGCCCTTTGAATCAGAATAAATTCTCGAATTATGTTGTACTTAAAATCTTGAATTAATGATATCTGGAATACATTCATGTTGGTTCTCTTCTGTTACCCTAAGGGGGGTTATTGCTGCTCTCCCTGCTCTTATCCATGCTAGGCTGCAGAACAGAACCATACCGCCAATCCTAACTGTATGCTAATGGTCAATCGTATTTGACGATAGTGGTCCTGACAGAGGTGAGATATACTTAAAGGAATAGTTCACTAAAATACTATGGAAGTCAATGGGGTCCATCAACTGTTTGGTTGCGACATTCTTCATAATATAAATCCGAACTTTTGTTTGCATTTAGTTTTCCGGTTTCACTGAATATATTGGCGGCCACAAAAAAATTTTATAAAAAGAAACACTTTCCACCATCAGTGAACCACAAGGAGCACCCAGCAAAATATTCCAGCAAACAATCGCCCATCATCACACACACTAATAAAAAATTCTGCTCAACAACTGAAAATGCTTCCTCTTTATTAGAAACATTACTGCTGCAAGCTATTTCAGTAAGTGGAAGGACAAATTGCAAAATGTTCCTGTAAATGACACCTAATCTTTTTGGTTGAAATGATGGCTCCTCTAATCCAAATATATAGCCTACTGAATATTTTCCAAGCACATAAATATATTTAGTAAGCTATATCACTAAACCCTAGCATTCACCTAATAGATTTTTGTTCTTAATGCTTGACGTTGAATCAATTATTTGGTCTTTACTGTGGCATTTAGCAGTGTTTCTTTTCACTGAGGAAGGATGCATACTACTACGGAAACTCATTTCTCATGCAAGCCACAGCAGGACAGGAGTTTTGGATTTCTAATATAAATTTGAAAGACGGGATATTTTGAACTCAGGGTTTAATGTGCTCTTTCAAGCAATTACTTTGTCGTTCGCACAAATCTTTTTAGCACCCGCTTCATTTAAACTCCGCAGACTGACTCGCTTCAAAAATATATTTTTTGTCTTCAATCACAGTTCATTGAAGAATTTACACGGATTAAATCAAGTCTTTTGCAGTTGATATCTCATGCTGCCAGTAAGCACTGGGATTTGATAAAGTTTGTCAAATCTTTGTTCTTTGGAGTTGCTTTGCCAATATTTTTTGCCAAGGTGTCAGGAAACTTGGGTGGTAAAAACGATATTTTGACAGTTAGGGGAGCAAGTGCTGCACTGTTCAAGCACTGGCCGGTGAGATAGTGGAAGTGTAATTTAAAAGTGCATCTACCTTCAGTTTTTATGAACCTCATAGTTGTAGCAGGGCAATTTATTCTAGAGAGCTGACAACTTCTATGCTCAATAGCAGGAAGGAGCCAGAGCAGAAGCGCTACAGCCCTATTTGCACATCAAGAGAGGTGTGCAGGTTAAGGCACCGCTCTGCGTGATGCTCGGCTCAGTGTGAGAAAGAGCAAAAAGATGATTAGAAGAAAGTGAGGAACGCACAGGCCTACAAAGAGCACTATAACAGAGGTGGGCACAGCAGCCAATTTGGATGGTGATCAAAGATTTGTGTCTTTAAGATATCTTTCCGGGTGATTTTGGATACTCTTACAGTCACGGAATGCCAAATAAAGCACTCTGCAGTGACAAAAAGACCCGACGTTGTTGCTCTTCAAAGTTTTTTTAGAGGTGCAATCCAATAATTGGCCACCACAATACTAAACAAACAAAAAAATTGGTAACATTGATTAATAATTAATATATAATACAACTGACAAAATACATAATGCGTTTCTTTACCTACTGTACATATTGTCAAATGAACAACCAGTCAGTAACTTCACTGATTTAAGTCTCACTGTTAGTTGTAACCTACATGTGTTTGATTCACTAAAATTAACTGAATCAGTAGGATCATTAGTTTGGGAATCGGAATCCAATTCACACCGCACCAACAGACACCTACCAATGCAGACAATCATCAGATTACAGTACATCAATGACCCGACAAACACCGACTCAACATGTTCAATCGGCAAAAACAAGTGCCGACCAACGGCAACAGAATCCAACAAAACTTGACAAAGTGTCTGCTGCCGTCTGTTGGCATCTGTCGGTTCAGTCTGAATTGGCCTTAAAATAACTGATTCAAATATTAATTGGTATGAGAATCGGACTACAAAGGCAGCAGTGTTTGCTTTTGACTCACTAGTGTTGTTCATTTGAGTCACTTGTTATGCAAGTATTTTAGCAGTAAGCGAACTGATTCATGGAGAAAATAGAATTACATATTTCTGCACCAAAAATACATCTAATTTGTGAGATTTTCAAAAGTTACGCAGACGACCAGCAACATTAACACCATGTCCTAACTAGACAGGACATTATGGCGCAAAATATTATAAAAGACACTTCTTCATAATTAAAGGGATAGTTCGGCCAAAAATGATATTAAACCTATGATTTACTCACCCTCAAGCCGTTCGAGATGCATATGTCAATCATTTTTCAGACGAACACATTTTCAGTTATTTTAGAAAATGTCTTAGATCTTTCAGTGGTTATAATGTCAAGTTATGGGGTCCACCTCCTTCAAGTCCCAAAAATGTGCATGCATCCTTCACAAAAGTAATCCATCCGGCTCTAGGGGGATAAACGAAGGCCTTCTGAGGGTAATCCGTGCGGTTTTGTCGTAAAAATATACATATTTAAAACTTTATAAATGAAAATAACTGGCTTCCGGCAACGGTCGACGCGCGTTCACGGCAGATGGATGCCGGCGTATAACGTAGGACGTAGCGTAGGAAGCGTCGTGACATAGAACGAAGTATAGCTAAATCAAACGCTACGTCCTACGTCATACGCCGGCACCCATCTCCCGTGAACGCACGTCGACCGTTGCCGTTGCCCATTTTTGGGACTTGAAGGAGGTGGACCCTATAACTTGACATTATAACCACTGAAAGATCTAAGACATTTTCTAAAATAACTGAAAATGTGTTCGTCTGAAAAATGATTGACATATGCATCTCGAACGGCTTGAGGGTGAGTAAATCATGGGTTTAATATCATTTTTGGCCGAACTATCCCTTTAAATCAGATTTTTCGATCCTAATCAGCCGAGTTGGCCTGTTTTTGAAATGCTTTCTATTTATGCGACTTTGCGGTTGACTCAGGTACTGAATGCGTTTTGTATAATATTTCACGAGTTCACACCTATAAATAATCAGAGTAAAGAGTATACATATTTGTCTGTCCGAGGAGAGGGCTACGAGCTCGGAATTTGTCTCGAACCCAGAGTGCTACCCCTGTATCCGTGAGGGATGCAGAAACTGTTGAGGAACATAGACAGCCGTGCACTTGCAGAGATAGCTCCTCCCACACACTCTTCTGATTGCCTGTGATTTCGTGATTGATTTTGTTACATCTTGTAGCAGTGTTGCCTCTGTTGTGTGCAAAAAAAAAAATTGCTTGTTGCTGGAATCTTATCCCATCTTGTCTGGTTAGGATTAGGAAGAGACAGGAATGCCTACGAGCGACCAACAGCACAGCGACCTGGCAACCTCAATCTCAGTCAGGCCATTATAAATTAGAGAAAAAACATTTTTGATCAGCTATTTTCAGAAACAGATTGCAAACAGGAAGCATGTTTCAAGCAAGTATTCAAAATACACTTTTAAATAAAAGATGTACACATTGCATTCAAGAGTACACATTGCATTGCAAGAGATCTAGCTTGGTATAAATTGAACGATGCATGGCACGCAACATGTGCCACATGTTTAATTGATGTTCATGTGTCAATGCATTCACCGAGTCCTGCCAGCATGAAGCCGGTGTAAATATTGCAGTTTTATGGCTCTTCTGTTGAGATGGAGCCCCAGGATGACACTATGAGGTACAGCCTCGAGATGTGAAATCCATAATCCATTAAATTACAGGAACACTCCTGACCAACCATTGCCATCTGATAATGCAGATGTCAAAAAGTGACACACCGCTCCCCAGCATATATCTAATCTGAACATACAGCAAAAATGAATGGACTGTTGAGACAAACCAAAACAAAAGATCATTTTGTTGTCACGGGCAACTCTCGCCGTTGCGAGGGAGTGAACGTTTTGAATTCTGTACATCTTCGTCATTCAATTCTAATAATATCATACAGTGCTGCATGAATAAACATAACATCATGCATGATTGGTGCTGCAGAATCATTTAAATTACTGAGAGGAAGAAAAATGTTCTAAAACTAAGTGAGCTGCCTACGTAGGCAGCATTAAGGCGTTATAGGCATGATCTACTGTGGATGCAAAGACCATTCCAAATGGTAGGCAGCATTTCTTTTCCCTTCCAGATACTTTAATTTGGCCAAATTCTAAAGCAGCATCCTTGTTATTTCTTCACAGAAAAGCTAAGAATGCGATGAGAGAGAGCAGTTTAAAAAATCTACCCAAGATGGCGGACATGGAGATTATAAAAGATTATAGAAGTCATCTACAAAAATATTATCCATTACAAACCATAAACCAACTAATAAAATTGGATATTTCACATTCACACTATATTTGAACATGTAGTTTTATGTTTATTAGAGTGTGGAATCGTTGGCAACATTGGTACCAGCAAACAAACACTATTTGTAAACCCTTATGAAGGCATTAGAAAGCAAAGGAACAGAGTTAAAGAGTGCGAAAAACAGAAGCAGAAAATGCAAAGTCCCATACCTGTACTGAGGGGTAGGAATGCCTTTTGCGTCACAGGTCAGCGTCGCCTCTTCCTCCAGTGAACCCACTGTCAGATCACTGGGCTCCATTCGCCATTTCGGGCCATTAAAAGACTTATAATCCAGACACTCTGAGAGCAAACAACAGAATACAATTTTTATCTTAATGCACAGTTTGAGCTGAAGTGTATCAGTTTTTTCATGTTAATATACCTTTTCCTATCTCATCTTAATGGTATAGTTCACCCAAAAATAAACAGCACAATATCGGTTCCTTTAATAAGGAGAGACAATTATATGTAAGCCATATAGGTTTATTCCTTCAAAAGATGCATTGTGGCTGTGTAATGCTCTCAAAACATTGATCTGTTTGTTTGAGTATGTTAAGCAGCCAGAGACATTGACACTGGCTCAACCAGTGGTGTGAGTTTGTTGGCAGGATGAACGTCTGTAATATGTCTGACCAATGACTGATAGGGAGAATAAGTCTCCGTAATACTGAAAATTGACAATTCCTTTTAATTCCAATTGTTTTCTTTTATTCATGTGCCCTCGTAATCAGCACAACGAGGTATAACAGAAGTTATTCTGATGTGTTTTCCAACATAATGATGGAAATATTAACGTTTAAAGCTTAATTTTTCATCAGGCACTGATGTGCAGATTGGGGTCCAGTTGTTTAAGCAGCAATTTAGAGGAACAACAGATCTGAGAGAAATTTCAAAAAGGAGAATTAAAAACAAACCAAACGGGAGGAAAGGAAATACAGTGTGGGAGCGTTTTACTTAAGTAGCTAACCAGTGCCAATCAAGTGCTGGGTGTGTGATGTATAACGGCTGTGAAGCAAAAGCCTTTGCTTAGGCTGAACATATTTAATTTCTTGTGCGTGTGTTCAGGAAGTTGCATTGACGGAGACAGTGACATTCCAATTTAAGTTTGAAGTAAAGCCTGTGTTTAGGCTATTAAGGAAATGCCATTTTGCCAAAGAAGAATTACATTTAAGATCAGCCTACTTCAGTGTAATATGTTTTCAGGTGCAGATATCTAAATCAGAGAAAAATTATAGGTTCGGGTGTGTGGCGGGTGGATGATTTATTACATTCTGTAAAAAAAAGAAAAAAAGAAAAAAAGAAAAGTCGTTTTTTTTTGTGAGGGTAAATATTCTGCAAATGACAGAATTGCACAGCAAGACACAGAGAGCAGAAACACAGACCATATGTGGAGAGATCACACCAGGTGTGTGGGTTCTAATCAAGTGCTATGCTCACATCACTCAATTTCTACTTAAGATGGTTTCATAGCGGCAAAATCACTGGAATAATCACATTTAAGTGTGATATTTGTTTAGAAAATGGGAAATAAGGCGCTCTAATGTGACATTTCCATTGTGCACAATGAAGTTATTCTTAACAATACAGTGTCTTTCTGTTTCTTATCCATTTCTAAACTGTGTAAGCTAAACCGAATGTCTCCATTCAGTTTTATATTGCTTTTAAAAAATGATTCTGTCATTTGACAATGGAAGACAAAAGAAGACATTTTGAAGAATGAGTTGGTTGCTGGTCCATGCACAATACATGTCAACTAGAGCTTTCAAGCTTCAAAAAGGACACAACAGCAGTCCAACTTGTGCACTATATTACAATTTATATATGTATACATACATATACAACATTTGGGCGTGTGGAACAGGCTGAATATGATAATATGATGTATCGATTAGGGATGGGTATCATTAAGGATGTAATCCAGAACAGAATTAACATTGCTTTATTTTCTGAAACATAAAATAAAGAAAATAAGCAATTATCTATGTGAAAAAAATTAAATAAACAATATTTTCTTGCAAAATAACATACAGTGGAATAGAGCATAATGTTTAGTGTTTAAGATTTCTATACTGCAGAAATGTTTTACAACAAAATATTATTTACTTTAAAGATTTACATGCATGTGTTTATTTGGTGGAAATAAAGCAAAAGGCAACTGAATGTGATGTGTGTTTAATACATTTTTACACACTGATTTATTCATTTTAAGTATTTGGGATTTTAAAGGGATCATGAACTGCATTTTTTAAAGTCCCACTGTGGTGAAAATCAAGTTTTTAATGTTGTTTATATGTCTATGTGGTGTTTTTAATGTGCTTTCAGACAAACCATGTGCAAATTCATAAGCACGCACCATTGCTAAATATTTTCTGCAGTGAACCAAAGACAGTCACAAAAACGTGGTTTGAAATCGCTGGTGTTTCTGACGTCACAAGCTACCTTGTAACCAATCACGTCGACGTGTGATCGTCAACCAGTGGATCTCTGAGCTGAGTGAGTGAGTGGAGGCGGGGCTCATTTGCATATTCATAGAACCACGAATACTAAATGAAGCAAGGGTGTAGAGTTACATTCAAGCAATTTTAAGCCATTTTTTTTTTCAAGGAAAAACTTTTAAATATGTCATTTTGGTGATCAAAGATGAGTTTTAAGGGATACAATCATTGACTACAGGGGGACTTTAAACAAATTTATAATGTTTTCTGAGGTCCACTTATAATGATTTTAAAATTTAAAAAAACTTGATCATTTAGAAGTAATAGGCTATTTTCTATCCTGTTTTTAAAACGCTCCGTTATGATGGGCATGCTGCATTCAAGATTTGGATGTAAAAGCCCACTGCTATGATTGGATAACAGTTTTGCATATTAACATAATTTTCTCCGTCTCCGCAACATTGCAAGAACTTCCAATGTTGAAAAATGGCAACCGGTGAAATTCAGCCAAACATAAAGTGCAAGTACTTGGAATTACCACAGTTGACAAAGAATAACTTGCAGATTCAATATGACTCCGATGAGCAAAATATATTTAAGTTGGATCTTTTCAACGAATCGGTTGATTCAGTTTGCAAAACCAGTCTGAATGATTCATTCATAAATCAAATTGGTTCTCGAGTTCAACTCACATACTCAATGATCCCGTCACAGCCATTAACAGCTCACAGGCGGTGAAGAATGACTCAAATTGCAATCTGTTCCTCACGCAAAGCTATCGTATGGCTTCAGAAGACATGAAACACAGCACACATGTTGTACAGACCACTTTTATAGTGCTTTTTCTTCCTGTTCGAAGCTAAAAAGACTCAGCAACCAGTACAATTTTTCATAATATCTTCATTCGAATTTCAGGGTTGAACTGGTATTTATAAATCTGTGTATTTCCAGTGAATTCATATTCAGAGAAATAATTTCCCCTCCCATATCTATAGGGAGTGAAGCCATAAACTGTGACATACTAGTTCAATTTCCTTGGAGGACACATTGTATCGAAGCTTCCAAAACCTTCTATGGCGCAACACAAATCATTTTCAAAGTGACTGCACAGCTTAATTGAAAGCTCTCCCACCACATCCAAAACACGTCCTGCTCCCGTAAGCCTGATTCTCTGCGTCAGGGTCTATTACTGTCTTCTGCTCATAATCAAGATATGGGCTGATAGCAACAAATGCTGCAACATCACATTTGTTCCTGTCTGCTGTGGGTTCACAGCGAAACAATAAATTACCAGACAAGTTGACCACATACATAATGCTTCAGTGAACTTAGAGGAGAACATCTGATGCAACGGTCCGTGACCGTAAAGCTTTCTTCTCATTTCTATTAACTCTGAGCATCAAAACATCAGTATAGTCTTCCTATAAAATGATTAAGTTAAAGTTGATAGAGACATAGTTGTGAGTATGCCACAAGAGCCACACAGGGAAGGAATTACCAATTCATTTTACCTGCGAGATACTCCATGATTGATAGCAGCAAAAACTGTTTCCATAGTAACGTCATCTTCAGCTGCCAGGGGCGAGTGTTACTTGAATCCAGAGCGCCGTGAATGAACGGCTGCTCTCTCGAAGAGAAAAACACCTGACCTGTTGAGGACCAGATTATGAGAGAAATTAGAAATTATTTATTATAGTACAGTCTATTTTTCTCAATTAACTGCAAAAGAAAGCCATGAGGTAATGAGCGGTGGCTGCTGTGTGCAAAAATGACAGCACTAATGCAGCTAATGTGGCTTAGAAGATCACAAGTGTTAAGATCTCTTGCACTCAGAACCAGAAAACAAACACTCTCTCCATGATGCAAATAGATGTTCATCGGCTAGATTACATTTGATGTAAATTATGTATTGGAGTAACTAAAGTAGAAAATTTATTTTAAGGAATCTCTAAACTATCAAAAATCCATTGAAGCAGACATGCTGAAAATACAGTCTCAGATTATAATCAATGAACATGGCAATAATCACTTGTATATCAAAATATGTATAACGCTTTGCTGAACAGATATACAACAAAAAGTATACAACAACTACACAAATACACTACAATTCATGGTTTCAAGTCAAGTCACCTTTATTTATAAAGTGCTTTATATAATACTGTTTCAAAGTAGCTTTACAGTGACAAACAGGAAAATAATGATTCAATGATGCAAACAGACTTCAATTCTGCTGAAGCAGCTCTAAAAAGACAATAGTATACAGTTCATTTATTCATTTGAATTCAGATCAGTGTCGATTCATTTTGGTTCAGTAACTGTGTAATGTACATCAATTATGAAATTAGTTCAATTCAACTATAAAGCGGCTCCGGTGAAAATGCTTATAGAAACGTCCACTGGGAGAGCAAAACAAGGCTCTCCTCCAGTGTCCCGTGGTTATTATTACCAGGTAAGTCCTAATGTAGTAAGACGGTGATATTAAAGGGGACCTATTATGCAAAATTCACTTTGTTTTTGAACATATTTCTGTGTCAGCAGGGTGTGTACACAACCACTCTATTGCGGTAAAACCCCATCCACTCTGTTATTTTCCCCATAAATCTGAAACAGTGGCTACATTTACAACCAAATACAGTAATCCGTTAGTAATCGGATTGACGGTTCAGTACGTCGGACTGAAAAGCCTTCATGTAAACACCTTAATCGATCCGATTGAGCTCGATCTGAATGATATTTTGATCGGATTGAAAGGGGTGGTTTATTCATTTTCTAATCCGATCGAGAGAACATGTAAACACTTGATCGGATTGAAAACCGAAACTGAAAGGACTGCGCATGTGCAATGACGTTGAAATAGCGTAATGACGTATGACACACGGAACGAGCTGTCAACGAGTGTCCCATCATTCTAAAATTCTCCTTTCTGTGAAGTGAAGCAGGACAACATCCCACCTGTCCTTGTTTCAGATTCTCATCCACAGACGACTATAGCTATACAGATAAATACAAGCAGCATGGCACAACGGTTCGTATGCTCATTGTCTCCAAATTATGACCAGAAATGGATAAATATTAAGTCTGCTGTTTAAAACAAATAAAGAACAAATGTAGGAGAATAGTACTATGCGCAAACAGCAGGGAACTCAAAAAATCTATTCCGATTTGAAGTTTGTGGCATATAAAAGCGCACATCAACCAGATCACATGTTTAGCGTTCATGTATACACTTCGTTCAGATTCATCAATCGGAATGAATTCAGTCCGATTGAAACAAAAGTTGTGCATGTAAGTTCAGGGGTGCGTTTCCCGAAAGCATCGTTAGCCAACCATGGTCGTTATCAGCATAGTTCAACGAGTTGTGTTTGCATGACATGTGGACTCAATAAATCCTTATCCTTAGCCAAATAAGCATGCTGACATTCAGTACAATCTATATCTTTTCTTAATACATACAAATGTCATTTACATTTTATAGTTTGTCAAGAGATTTTCATTTTAGAAGAGTGCGCATGTGTGTACGTGCTCTAGTACGTAAGAACAAGCCTATTATTGAATCTGAAAATAAAGCAAAATAACTGAGAAAAAGGAGAAATAGTCCTCAGATGCCATGTCCGTAATTTATAGCAAAACATCTAGCATTAATTTGATCTCAAACTAATTACTGTATCTTTAGTGGACTTAAAAGCTAATTTGGTGGAATGCCTCAGTGTTCTACAGAGCGATTTCGAAGGTCTTTTACTCCTACTGCAGTTAGATTTTTTTTTTTTAAGAAAATGTGTAATTCTTTGTATGTATTGACTGTTGTGGTTTTTAATGTTCAATTGTCTATTTGTGTTGTTTGTAATTTGCGACAGTATGGTTTCGGGAAACAGTCGTGACTAGCTAGTTGATTTCTTCAGCGATGCATTAAGCAGAAAGTTATGTCTTTGCCCGGGAAACGCACCGACTGTGATCCAAAGTGACGTCACATATGCTTATGCCCCACCCACGACTGGCGACAGAATCTGCCCTATTAGCTTAGCTCCTTCCCCTTAGCTCTTCCCCAAGTTAAGTTTTGTTCCTGTTAATGGTTTGTTTCACATATTGGATTTTCACTGTAAATAAACTGCACTTTGGTTCGCTACGTCATTGTCTTAGCCTGCTCAACATCAGCTATGTTACAGAATACCCAAAATGCACTACATACTTTGGCAGTAAACAAAGACCTGGCACACTGAAACATGAGGCAGCAACTTACTTCAATACCCAAGTAACAGGGCAAACATGAGGGCTTAAATACACAAGGACTAATCACATAACAAGGAAAACTTGTGAACAATATAACAATGAACCAATCAGGGCATGATGCAAGTACTAAGGAGCACATGAAAAGATCACATGAGGGGCAAGGGAGTCACATGACAAACCAGGAAACAAGACCAAGACAAATTTCAAAATAAAAGACATGAAAGCATGAACAAAACCAACAACAGACATGGCAACACATATGTTCTGTTCGTTTTGATCTGAGGCACGAGTTTAATCTTTTGGCAAACGGGGTTGGGAACAGCAGCTCATTTGCATTTAAAGATACATGCACGAAAACAGCATGTTTTGCATTCCACTCAAAAATGGGCATGGTATAATAAATTATCTGTGGGGAATTTTGAGCTGAAACTTCACAGATACATTCTGGGGACACCTGAGACTTGTAAAAAGGGGCATAATAGGACACCTTTAAAGTCACCATGAAATCAAAATTGACAATTTTTTTGGGGGGGAATATTGCAGTATTTATTATAAAAGCTTTATCTGTGCACATCCTTAGTTTTATTTTTAATTAATGTGCCCTCTTAATCTTTAATCAAAATAACTTCCCCTTCCTCTTACAGAGACATATCTTCTTCTCTCTGATGATGTGTTTACTGACGTGAGGGCGGGGCAACTTGTCACTCATATGAGATCCACCAATGGCAAACCACAACCATCAAAACAATTCCCCAATTAAAGCCATGATATTCAGATCACCTTTAAAAAAAAGAACATAGTTATATGAAAAAAAACTGTATTTTCTCCTGTATTTTGTGGTCTGTGCAAGAAAACATTAGCTGCAAATAGTTTCATTGAAGTAAACATGTTGAAAATACTTTTTTTCCCTCATGTCTATTCTCATGCAATTAAGAGACCAAGTGTGTTGTTGTTAAGAGTGTTGCTAATCAAATCAGTACATACATGGATTAACAATGTTTTCTGGAGTTGAATCGTTATATCTATTAATATATTGTGTGAAGAAAGCATAGTCAAGTTGAATATATGTAGGTGTAGTTCATGCAGTACGTATATACTGTAGATACGTGGTTACATAGATACAGTGCGATAAAGTCATTCATCTATCCATCACTTTATTTTACAAATATTTTATAAATTCCTTGTCAATTGATTATAAAATTGTTTAATTAGGTTTATACATAGTTTCCATGACAGAGTTCAAGATAAATCTTTCCATTACTACTGGAGCTGCCAGTTCAAATGATTATTAAACAGCAAGCACAAACTATGCAAAAGCGGCAGCCCTTCCGGCGCACTCAAGTGTCCGATTTCACTCACTCGTTTTCATTCACTCCCTCAAGGGAACTATATTAATGGACTACATTTACTAATGTAAACATAATATAAAGATGTTAAAATGCATTTCACGACCCCTTTAACTTGCGCAATACCAATTTTGATAAGAATTTTTATGTTTTATTGACGTCGCCATCATTAATATTTACTTTTGTCACTGTTACTTTGGTTACTGGCGATACTCAAATACGAACTTGACTTTGGTTGCCCATTCATACAAATAGCATTCAAGCTTCTTTTATAAGCTGCTGTGTGAAAAGGACATTTCGAGACTCACACCTAGTAAATGGTTGTCCCAAACACTGACGTAGCCTATAAAGGACGACTGCACGTGTGATAAACAAGATTAATAAATAAGAGCCAGTCAAATTCAAAGACCCATACTGTTGTTTTTAAACCAAAACTAACCTTATTACCTTTTGCTAATATAGGCTTTTATAAAACAACTTAAAGCAACTACTTTTTTTAAAAACTTCTTTTTATTGCTTACATAAAAAGATGTTAAGAGAAGCTTAAAGAAGTTTTTATTCAGTTTGAAACAGGCCTTCATGCCTTCAGTTATCAATATAAGTCCAATACCTTTGACTCTATTGAACTCTATTTTAGTCTTTAAATCCATTTACCCTAAAATCAATTACAAAAATATTAAAAAGTCTGGAGATTCAGTCCGGTTATATGGTAATGTTGTAAGCCAGTTGGCCATCACCTACTGGTTGAGTCAGATGTACACTTTACAAGTATGATGGTCTGCATGTTGTGCTGGTTTTGTAAAAATGACACACTATTCACAACAGCCAGTGAGTTATGGGGTTTGGATGGTGTTCATTCATTTATTTTCTACAATGCCAATCTGCCAAGCAAAATTTTAAATCAATTTAGTGAGCCAAATACAGAGAAAGCAAGACAAAAGGAAGGATGCAGTACTGTTGATGCGAGAACAGAGAGACTGCAAGACAGAGGATGTGTTTAATGTGTCTTTGCTGAATAAAACTATTAATTTATTTCTAAAAATGTGTGAATAATTATATTGACTACACATATTATGAATGAAATACTAGATGTTCATATTATTAATACAATTTACATTTAGCATTTATGTTTTTTCAATTGAACAGTAAAATTCTATGGAAGCTTGTTTCCACCACAGAATTAAAAATTATAATTGTGACATTTTATCTCACTGAGTTTACATATTGCAATTCAGACTATTTCTCAGAATTTCAACTTTATTTCTCAGAGTTGTGAGTTTATATCTCGCAATTCAGACTTTATTTCTCACAACTGCAACTTTATTTCTCAGGGTTGCGAGTTTATATTTCACAATTCGGACTTTATTTCTCAGAATTTCGACTATTTCTCAGAGTTGCAAGATTATATCTCGCAATTCGGACTTTATTTCTCAGAACTGTGAGTTTATATCTCGCAATTCAGACTTTATTTCTCAGAATTGCAACTTTATTTCTCAGAGCTGCGAGTTTATATCTCGCAATTCAGACTTTATTTCTCACAACTGCAACTTTATTTCTCAGGGTTGCGAGTTTATATTTCACAATTCGGACTTTATTTCTCAGAATTTCGACTATTTCTCAGAGTTGCAAGATTATATCTCGCAATTCGGACTTTATTTCTCAGAACTGTGAGTTTATATCTCCCAATTCAGACTTTATAATTTGCAATTGTAAGAAAAAGGTAAAAATTGTGAGATGCAAACTCTTTGGTTACATAATCTCCTCAATTTTGATGGTTTCAGAATCAAATATTCACTGAACATGTTCTGGATGGCACAAAGTCATGTTTATCCTAGCTGCAATGCATATTTGATGTTGTGCAGGTCATATTTTTTTAACCGTGTAGTTATATTCATGATTTTCAAGGATAAGAGCATGTCACACAATCTGTCCATGTTGGCATCTGCCTTATTTGACTAGTGTCTACCAAATGGCAGACTAATTTGCGCCCACATACCGCAGAGTTTGAGCAAAACAGACCTGTGACCCATTTTTGGGTTGCGGGCCACCAGTTAAGAGCCACTGCTTTAAGATGCTCAACGTCAATTTTCTCATAATACACTTCAGAGGAGCGGTTCACACAATTCACTGACGCACAAAACACACACAGTTGCACAAACCCGAGTAATATCCAGGCCACTGAAGACTTATAAGGGCACTCCAAGAATGATAATTATTGCCATCTTGTGTAGTTGTCAGAGCGTGGGGCGTCAGGAAGGATTCCCCTCATCTTTCAAGTTTTAGGCTGGTTTTAGCAGGAGTAAGTGTGTAAAATGGGATTTAAATACTCTGGATTTTGTGCGAAGAACACTGCATGTCATGTTCCGTCTTGCTAAGCAGTCTTGAAGTGAGCTTGTGAGACATTCTCTTCACACTGAACCGTCTAGTTCGTTCCTATTAATGAAAGTGTGCGCTGTATAATTAGGGGCTCTGTTATTTGCAGCCTAATTTAATGCTTTTTATACAAACAATTCAACATCCCTCCAAATAAAACACCCTGAAGATGTGAAACCGCATCAATGATGCTTAATGTTCAAACTCTCTGAAGCGAAGACTTTTTCAAAGTGCCATCTCCACTCCATTACTGATTCTTTGATTATGTTGCTTTGTTCCTCGACCAAGGGGTCAATACAGAAACGCATGCGTCCAGATCCTCGTGCAGCAGATGTTGCTGAGATGCCGAATGTAATGGGAAAATGTGTGTAGCCGTAAATTGACTACGGTAAAGTATTCTTCTCTCCTGAGGACAATATTCTGTCAATAGCGTTGTAACAAACTGTTTTATGAAGCCCTCAAGTGCTTCAGAAAACTGAAATATCAAAGACATTAAGGCAAAAAGAAGCATTCTGATAAGCAACACACTCAGACAGACAGTCCTTTTGTGACAAATAAATCTGTTACAGCCCCGTAACGTTGCATTTATAGGTTAGTTAACTGACGTCTTGGTGGCACAGCACTTTATTCTGTATAATATGCGGGTGAGATCTTGTTTTGATGGTCCTCTGCGGGGTATAAGAGGGATTATTGTGTCGCTGGCCGGCCTGACTGATTTTCTCAATTACGAAGCTGTTGAGCGCAGTTTAGCAGGACAGATGTTATATTTGTATTCATTTATTTCATTATTTTACAGGGTGGATGACACGTGAAATGAGGCTGAAACAAGAGATGAATATCTATTATGTCACTTACGTAAGGACACAGATATAAATGGCATCAGGTGTGACTTATCCAAGGATTTATTGGGGGGGGGGGGGGTAATGCTAAAAAATTGACTGGTTTAGTTAGGCTGACATCAAGCTGCAATATATCATTATTTTAGATTTTGATTTTAATAATAGAAGCTCAATGAAATAATAAATCAATCTACTGTATAATGTCTAATATTAACGTTCAAGTCAAGTGTGTTGACATGCACAATCATACACGTGTTATGCTTAATAACCTGACAGCATGTAAGGTCGTGTAAAACTGTTATTGTTCATTACTGTTTAAAGTAAATGTCTTGCTCTGATTTGACTCTGCATGTAAACACGTATGTTCTGGTGTTTAATTCAGTGTGTGCATGACTAATTCACATTTCTGTTCATGGCTTTGACGTCATAACCAAGAATAGTAGAGTAGCTTTGGATTTCATAATGCCAATGTGTGTGTTGTGTGTGTGTGTGTGTGTGGCCTGGTAAACCCTACATTATGGGGACAAAATGTCCCCATCAGGATGGCAATATCCGAAATCCTTGTTCGTGTGGGGACATTTTTTGGTCCCCATGAGGAAAACGGCTTATAAATCATACTAAGTGATGTTTTTTTGAAAATGTAAAATTGCAGAACGTTTTCTGTGATGGGTAGGTTTAGGGATAGGGTTAGTGTAAGGGAATAGAATATACAGTTTGTACAGTATAAAAATCATTATGTCTATGGAAAGTCCCCATAAAACATGAAAACACAACATGTGTGTGTGTGTGTGTGTGTGTGTGTTGAGAATGAGCTGATTTTTATGATTTATGATTCATGATTTCTGCATGTAAACACACATACAACAGCATATAATAACTGACATATAGGGCTAAGCTATGGATTGAACATTAAAGATATATTAAAAAAGATGAACATTTATTTGGTAATTACATTTCCTATCTCATAAGACTATAGTTAAAAGATCATTCCTATGTCTTGGAACTTGAAACATCAGTAGCAAAAATGGCATTTAAAGATGGTTTGATCCATTTCTGTGAATTGACCATTTAAACTATCTATCTATCTATCTATCTATCTATCTATCTATCTATCTATCTATCTATCTATCTATATATATATATATATATATGAAGACTTCAGATGCAAAAGCCTCTAAGTGCCATCTGAAATTTTCTTCTAGAGTGATCATTTTTATCAAGCTTGTATGTTTATGTTCAGTTATTTCACTTTAATGGCAATGAAAATTGCCTATTAATTGTCCTTAAAGTGAAATTACTGGCCCTAAATATACAAGCTTGATAAAAATGCTCATTTTAGAAGAAAATTTCAGATGGCACTTAGAGGCTTTTGCATCTGAAGTCTTCATATATATATATATATATATACATACACGCATGTATCTGTCAGTCCTACTGACCTACTAGCACAAACTGTCACCAACAAATATGAGGCACAGTTGTAGTGGACCTCACCATATTAATCTCAGGTGGTGACGAGTGAAGCTTTGTCTCTGAAACACAAAGCCATTAATAACGGCCTATCAATTGCTTTGTCTTTCTCTCGAACCAGAGTGGCCTCTACGGGTATACCGGAGCACATCATCAAAATAGCATATGAGGCTGGCGGCGAGGGAACCGGCACACAGGGACGCGAGATTTGTGATAATCATCATTCACTCTGTCCCATTGCCTGTAGGCACTTTACATCAAAACAAATGACAACTGCATCTCATAGTGACATGTTAGTTTAAGCAAATGCATAGAAGACAGCTTATCAAAACCGTTCCCGACAGAGAAACTGCTGTGTGCCGATGCTGATACGAGTGAGATTCGGGATAAATGTGCAGTCTGCACTGCAGCACATTATTGCATTACTGTAACGGGTCTGTTTTTCTGTGTGATGTCTGTATGAATAAATGTTTGATGAACAGCTGGACTGTAGCAACAAGTGAGATGACCAATCTAGCAACTGAGAGAAGGCCGACCCGTTTCTAGGGAAAACACAAAACTCTATTAATTACAAAAGAACAGAGATGCGATGGATTTTTATTTTCATGGACTTCGAATAAAAAACCTGATTTGATACATGAATTTCTAAGGCCTGTAAATTATGAACATGATCAAAACTTGGCTGGAAATCCTGTCGTACACAATCTACTACATGCCTTCTGTCGTCTGATTGATAGTTTATTAACAAGTAAAAGGCCTTTTAGTGTAATTGTAAAAACGTCCCCCTTCAGGTTGTGGTACTTTTCTATGAAATCTTAACTGATTTTTAAACGGTAAACGTAAGAATAACTTTCATATCGTTACACTGTAAAAAAATAAAAATAAAATTCTCATCAAAATAATTGCAACTTTTTTTATGTTATACAAGAATAAACTCAGTTCAAGTCAGTTTAATGTAATTTAAGTTTAAATGACTTAAACATCAAAGTTGATTGTAGTTTTATATTGATTGTACTTAAAAAAGGCAGCAACATTTTTTTTTTTTGTTACAGTGTAGTTATATTTCTTTTTACAGTGTATATTTCAAAATGAACATTGGATGGACTTAAGCAACTATAATTCAACAGGCTTTGAGGATTGTTTATTTGTAATTTTCTCAGTTGCATTGCATTATATTTTCCCCCCAGAATAAAAAAACAGGGATCTGATCATAAAACTAAGTATTTATATATAATCATAATAAGACATATTATTGAGAGATACAGTCACAACTGATGTATACATGCATTTATGTACTTAGTCTGCTATACTGCTATAAAGATCTCAGTATATCAGAATTTTATCTTTCTTTTTGGCCATATAAATATCAGCAACTGCACCAAATTGCATATTTTTTGCTCAGTTTAGGCCTCTGAATAATATCAAGGTGTTTTTCCTCTTTGAGTATGAGCTCCATATTCTCCTATATCATATCATATGAGCCATTAAAGCCTGATGCATCAAATATGACAACACACTTTAAAAAAAAAAAACTGTAATAAAGTGTTGCTTTAAAAAATATAGATTTTTATAGATCATTTCATGTAAGGCTTTACAGGGAAAATCTTAACCAGTGTTAAGGGTATCTTCCTTTTGATCAATGTAAGTCTACATCTGACAAATTCGTACATGGTAAAAAAAAGGCAAAAAAAAAGGCATTCTTTCAATACTACTATGTTTTTTTCTTCTTCTCCTTCTTTCTTAAGTACTGACCTCATTTAGCTTTTATCACAAGAACTTCAAAGCTACAATAAAGCAATAAGCCCTGTGGTTTACAGTGAATTTAAAACAGCTGTTCTAAATTCATTGTAAACCACGGCGTCACGGGGCTTTTATAAAATGGTTAGTCCATAAAAATATTTATTTCAATATTTATCACAGGTGTATGATTGTAGAGTAATTTACAATGGCTTCAAACGTGGCTCAACCAATCAGAAACAAGGACCGGAACTATCCATTTTATAATGACCTCCCTTCTGGAAATAAAAAAGTGGTTTTACTAACAAACTAAACACTTTTAATCATATAATCACCCATATTTCGTCCATACTGTATGTGTCTTTGAGGATTTTTCTGTCAAATTGTGTTGTTAAGTGCCGATCTGTTGTAATTAGAGAAGGGATGCGTTTGTCCTTAATTTATTTGCTCCCTTAAGCCCAAAGTCAGAGACACTCATTAGGATAACGAATGGCAGCTTTGGAAAGAGGTCTCAGGACAGAATTCCTCCAACTCCTACATGACTAGACGACTAATAAGTCTCATCATGGCTGCTCCCTGTGCAAGAGGATTTTTGAGAACAACACCATTTTTAAAAGTCAACCCACAAGGGCACTTACTCTAACAAATACCTTGAATTGCTTGTTTTCGTGCCATATAGACTCCGCAAGAGATTATTTAGAAATGCAATTTAGTTCTTGGCGTGAATAAATTGAGGGGAGCGCACGTATATAAAGCAGGTCATTTGAAGATTCTCCATGGTGTGAATTTTACGCAAGTTGTCTGTGGCTGTAACTGTGGCGATGAATGACTTCATTTCACAGCTTCAATATTATTAGAGGTCCACAGAATATTTACACCACACGTGTGGAATGAAATGAGCGAAATGCTGCATTAAATCCAAGAGTCTCCTCTCCACACACGCAATGCAGAACGCACATTTAGCGTGTGCATGCGGAATAGAGTCCTCGGCTGAATTTCATCGCGGATTCGTATTAAATCTGTGGCTGTGAGATGAAAGGACACTTGGCGCTTCTAAGCGGTGTGAAAAGTGAGGGACATTTCTTGACTTCTCTTGACTCCATGCGATTCAATGAGCATCTCATATTGCATGCATACTTCAGATGAATAATTCAAGTGAAATTAAAAACCAAAAGTTCACATTAAAAATGCAAAGCCATATTACAAGGATCATTTCTGGAGGAAGTGGTTGATATCGGTTCAACCACAGAGCATGGGGAAGTGTTACATCACATGAGAAGTCTAAAAGATATGAAATGCCTCGCTGATACAATATCACCACACTTTCAGGAAACACAAACAGGCATTTTGGGCACATTCAACCCACTCTTTACAGTATTCATGTTACATGATTATAAGAAGTAACCAACATGAGAGTTAATGTACTGCATGTATATAGCTATTTGTAAATACAACACTACATCAGACAAATGAGTACATGATTGGGGGGGGGGGGGGGGGGGGGATTGTTTTTTTCTTCCTCCGTTTCTTACTCATTTAGCCTTCTTTCCAAGAACTTCACAAAGCTACAATGTAACCTCCTTTCTAAAAATTAGACAGGCTTTTATAGTGTTTTTTTTTTTATACTATTGTGCATATTACATAGCAGGGAAATATGCATGTTTGCATGTTTTGAAACTTTTTTTTTTTTTGATATATATATTATATATATATATATATATATATATATATATATATATATATATATACACACACTTTGATATGATCAATACGTTATGGCAACATATGTTTTTACATTGCTTTAACTCGTCTAAGTTTAACTAAGTTAAGCAATTAAATATATATGTTATAGCCTACAAGATTCAACTAATCTTTTTAAGTCAGTTTAATGTAATTTAAGTTGAAATGACTTAATGACATTCAAGTTGATTGTACTTAATTAATTTGACAGCTTTTTACAGTATATATATATATATATATATATATATATATATATATATATATATATATATATATATATATATATAATGTATACAGCAAATAATACTATTTACAAGCAGCTCTGTAGTGTTTATAGTACATGCAGTTTGTTGTAACAAGGACATTGTAATGTAAAGCGTTAGCCACTTTTTGTTCTGAATGTCAGGCTCTCTCCAGGGGTTATCCTGACACACCAGCAGAGCACCTGTGCATTTCTGCAGCTGAAGCTCTGCCTGAACTTCACTGCTGCAGAGCTCCTTTATATCCCTATCTGTCAAATCAAACCCTGTCAATCACCATCATGCAGCACACACACACACACACACACAGGCACACACTCTCTCTCTCTTTAACAGTAAACTAACACGAGCTGATGTGTGAACCAATGTTTGACCTGCTGATTAAAGCATCTGCTGGTTCAATCGGCTCTGATTCGATGTGAATTCTAATGCAGCAACAAATGTAATGAAAACACACGGCTGCACCTGAAACCCCGTGCAAGGTGAAACAATGAGCAGACAGAATAATTATAATAATAAAACACTAAATTCTGATTTGAAAATGTGTAGCCTACTTTACCCGAATAACGTGGGTTTTTTTCCCCTCCTCGCAGTGCGTGTATTTCTTCAGTCTGTGTTCCACAAGCGGTAGATGAGAGATGCTGACATCGCAGTCACTGTGATTTCGGGAAAACCATTTTGCCCAAGTCTTTGCGTCCAGAGAGAGAGAGAGAGAGAGAGAGAGAGAGAGAGAGACAGAAGAAAAGCTCAGGATGTAGGAAGGTTTCGCCCTTTCTCCTTCGGTTCTGACTTCACCCCTGAATATAATATTCCAGCACGGCTCCCTCGCAGTGTGTCTGCAAACAGCGCTCAAAGCGAGACAGTCCTGCGCCTGTGCCAAGCTCACCTCGCTGGGTTCACAGCCACACAGAGAAAGACTGAGACGTTGTTTGCGGCCAGATTTACATTCAGCGTGTCCAGCCAGCGCTGGGTCCAGCAAATCAGCAGAATGATAGCGAAAGACTGGAGTGAAACACTTTATGAACAACAGCGCCACCTTTCGACCAAACCGCACAACTCGCCGTGATGACTAATTAGGAATTTTTACAGTTTTAGATTCCCCTTCACGATTCTGATTCCTTAATGGTTCCATATTAACGAGTTTTTCTTCTTCTTTTGATGAATGAATGAATGAGTTAGTGAATGAATGAATAAATTAATGAATGCCCTCAGCAATTTTTGGATTTCAAATTTCAAAAGAAAAACATTATGTTTTTGAGTGTGTGATAAATACCTCAAAATTTGAATAGTGTTGTGATACTATATCTGTATTGGATAGTGCGTTTTTACAAAACTATTAAGCAGCAAAAACATCAACAAAATTTCAACATTGATAATCAGAAATGTTTCTTGAGCATCAAATCGGCATATTAGAATGATTTCTGAAGGATCATGTGACACAGAAGACTGGAGTAATGATGCTGAAAATTGATCGCAGGCATAAATAGCATATTACACTAGAAAACAACTACAGTATTTTAAATTGTAATAATATTTCACAATATTACTCATTTTACTGTATTTTTACCAATACAGCCTTGCTGAGCATAAGAGACTTATGATCTTAACTCTAAAAATCTTAACTCTATTCTAAGATTTTAGTAGTATTTCTTAATTAGTTTTTTTCTGATGTAAATATCTAAACGTTCCTGAAAGATGATATATTTCAGACAACAACAAAAAAAACCCATAAAATATTAAGTCTTATTTTCAGAGAAATAGAATGAAATTTAGTGATATTTTTGCTTTTCAGGGTAAGAAAAAGAAATGTGTCTTCCTTTTGAATGATGTAAATTTTTCTTATACCCCTTTGGCAAATAATTATTTCCTTGAAATAATGAATTATTATTGTAATTCTGCTTCTTAAATAAATAGGTACATTTATTTTGTTTTAAGTTGTAATGTGTAATTATGTATACTGGAAAATACTTAAAACATTTTTTTTTTTTTTTTTTTGACAGCATAATTGGGATGTTTCCACATGAAGCCCCATTTTTAGGATACCTTCCAGAAGATTTTTACAGTGTGGGCTTTACAGCTTCCACTGATCTTGAAACTTTCATTAACATAAAAAACTGACTGACATGCTTTATCTCTGAAACCTGCAGCAGAGAGCGAACTGAACTTGTTATGTGAAACATGGCAGGCTTGCAGTTATGCTCAATGCCTTGAGAAAGATTACATATCCGAGTGTGATCAAATTGACCTTGAAACAAGACTAGTGAATCCCATTCATAGACAAATTGCACTGTGAGTGCCACTCTTCCACAAGTGTAGAAGAGTGTCACTTTCGTGTGAACTTTTTCTCCTTACGTTTTACACGGGTTAACAAGCTTTACCAGCAGATGTTATTCAGGTTTCGGCAATAAACAAGCCCCTTCACCTCAGCGCGCGCACAAACCTAATTCAAGGAGGAGAGCGAGTTTAATCGAGCCTTTAGTAAGCTATTCTGCATTTCATTTGCACAAAAGTCAAGAACTTCTATAAAAACATCACTGTCGATCAGCATAGACCCCACAGGTCTGCACTGGAGTGTAAAACACACCCACGTTCACCAAAAACACAGCGTTTTATTAGCACTTCCCAGACATATCCATCCATATCACCCCATTATAATTGTTGTTGGAAACAAGAGCGGAAGATTAGATGATCTTTGGAAAGGTCGAACTCTCTCCTCCGGGTGTTGAGAACAGGTCAATTCCAGAGACAAACCCCTGTAAAATAAGCTCTCTTTATTAAAGCCGAAGCCGTGTTCCTTCCCCACTGCCATTAAACACACATTAATCATGCTTACTTCAGCCTAGGATACTTTAACACAGCCCAGCCAATGCAGCCATCATTAATAACGCTCCATCCAGTCCCGCGTTGACATTTCCTTTAATTATCTCCGTAATTTATTCATGTACTGTATCAGTGGCGCTTGTTGTGTGAAGCTGCCTGCGAGGAATATTTTGCTCAAGCCTCTTCAAGACACAGGATTAACTATGCTAATGAGGAAGCTGGGAGGCATGACTGCTATTTGTGCGTTAAGCCGGGAAGCCATTAGGCCCCCGATTTACACGTGCCAATTGAAACAGGTTTGACTTTGTTTCCATGTCAGAAATATTTTGAGCATTATATCTGTGTGGTTGGGAGGTCATTTTTGTCAGACATTTAGTTTTTTTTAAGGTTTTCATTCTTGGTTATAACCACAGCCTTTGTGCAGTAGAAGGCAGCAATGGTGATATTTGTTCTCCATTCTGTCACATGATGGAGTTTGGGTTCCTTGCCACTGTCAACACTGGCTTGCTTAGTTGGGGACACTTTATATTCAACAATATTATTGATCTTACTGTACTGACGCTGATGTATGATAACTAACCTGAGCTGAACGATGACATTTTTTTTTCAGAACTGCCTTATAGATAAATAGATATAATTGATGATCTTTACAATGAAACTGAATCAACACGAACAGACTTCAGCTGAACAACAGCCGAAATGCATCATGTTCCTGTTATTACTGTGGCAAGCTGCTTTTAAACAACCTGTATTGTATAAAGTGCTATATAAATAAAGGTGACTAAATTTACATAATGTACAGTACTTAGCAGGTTTTTCTTTGATGTAACAGTGTCTACACTATTATCATTTTAATATAGAGCACATAGCACCCTGTGTTTTACAGAAGACATGTATAAGTAGGCTACTTTTACAGCAGTTAATTCTAGTCCTCGAATTCTAGTCCAACAATTCTAGTCCATGGAGAAAAATGAATGCCTTTATGAGTGAATCATTGAATCATTCACTAGGAACAAAACACTTTGTTGCAGTGGCCGAAATCGAAAATTCCCTAGTATGCAAAAAACAGTACAACATAGTAGTATTTCCAAATGCATAGTATTTGAAAAACAGTAGGTGAACATTTAAAATCACTTTACTATCCATTGAGGCCACAGAGGAGGAGTTGTGAATAGCAGTGAAGTGACGCAACTGACACCGAAGGTTTAATTCATACGACAATTTTTCAAACCAAATTTTCACTACACATTATGGAGCCGAAGCTGGCTATAGGGTCTGTGGGGAGGACCTGTCTGGTTCTTGTGGTCTCTGCTGAGGATCTGTCATGTCGACGAGGCCTTCACAGGGGATTGTCTAGTAGACACTGTCTCTGCTGACATTCAGGGCCGTGTTGTGGTCGTGTCTAGGTGCAGGTCCTCCATCTGATCTGGATATGGGCTGGATCCGGCTGACTGCATCATGTGTTCTGGTAGTGTCTAGGTGCAGGTCCTCCATCTGATCTGGATATGGGCCGGATCCGGCTGACTACATCATGTATTGTGGTCGTGTCTAGGTGCAGGTCCTCCATCTGATCTGGATATGGGCTGGATCCGGCTGACTACATCATGTGTTCTGGTAGTGTCTAGGTGCAGGTCCTCCATCTGATCTGGATATGGGCCGGATCCGGCTGACTACATCATGTGTTGTGGTCGTGTCTAGGTGCAGGTCCACCATCTGATCTGGATGTGGGCTGGATCCGGCTGACTGCATCATGTGTTCTGGTCGTGTCTAGGTGCAGGTCCTCCATCTGATCTGGATATGGGCTGGATCCGGCTGACTGCATCATGTGTTGTGGTTGTGTCTAGGTGCAGGTCCTCCATCTGATCTGGATATGGGCTGGATCCGGATGACTACATCATGTGTTCTGGTAGTGTCTAGGTGCAGGTCCTCCATCTGATCTGGATATGGGCCGGATCCGACTGACTACATCATGTATTGTGGTCGTGTCTAGGTGCAGGTCCTCCATCTGATCTGGGCTGGATCTGGCTGACTACATCATGTGTTCTGGTCGTGTCTAGGTGCAGGTCCTCCATCTGATCTGGATATGGGCTGGATCCGGCTGACTACATCATGTGTTCTGGTAGTGTCTAGGTGCAGGTCCACCATCTGATCTGGATGTGGGCTGGATCCGGCTGACTACATCATGTGTTGTGGTCGTGTCTAGGTGCAGGTCCACCATCTGATCTGGATGTGGGCTGGATCCGGCTGACTACATCATGTGTTGTGGTCGTGTCTAGGTGCAGGTCCACCATCTGATCTGGATGTGGGCTGGATCCGGCTGACTACATCATGTGTTGTGGTCGTGTCTAGGTGCAGGTCCACTATCTGATCTGGATGTGGGCTGGATCCGGCTGACTACATCATGTGTTGTGGTCGTGTCTAGGTGCAGGTCCACCATCTGATCTGGATGTGGGCTGGATCCAGCTGACTACATCATGTGTTGTGGTCGTGTCTAGGTGAAGGTCCACCATCTGACCTGGATATGGGCGGGATCCAGCTGACTACATCATGTGTTGTGGTCGTGTCTAGGTGCAGGTCCTCCATCTGATCTGGATATGGGCTGGATCCGGCTGACTACATCATGTGTTGTGGTCGTGTCTAGGTGCAGGTCCACCATCTGATCTGGATATGGACTGGATCCGGCTGTCTACGCTAACCTCGGGATAAGGATGAGACAGACAGACTAATATTGGCTTAGATGCCTTTCTTCTTACGATGTAACGAGTACATCGGGTGTTATGGGAAGTGTTCCTGGTTCCGGTTGATCTAATTTATGCAGCCTAACAATCATTTAACTGATTTTGAATAATAGAAATTGATAATGTGTTATGTGTATGCCAGGTTAAAGAGATGTGTTTTTAGTCTAGATTTAAACTGACAGGGTGTGTCTGCTTCCCGAAACAAGGTTAGGAAGACAACAAATAAAGATAAAAAAAGAGATAATAAATAGAATAAAAATTCCAAACAATTGTCTCCCAAATTATGTACAGTACTCTGTGCACTTTATACTGCACTTTATGTACTCAGCCATCTATAGTTAAGCATTTTATAAGGGTAATAGAATCTCTAATTAACATTTTTTACTCAATGAAAGCATTCGCTGTTATCCAGTTTAGGGAAATGACATTTTGTGTTGATGCTAGATTAAGCATGTTTAGCTCCTCTCCTTCTACAAATTTAGCTTACGGTCAAAACTGGAATATCACAAAACATTTGCAAATAAAGCAGCCTTTTTCCAATAAAAATGGAAGTTGCTGCAATCGAGAAAGCCGCTCTTTTACCCAATCTTTTACTACCCAGTTAACACAGAACGTTCCCCTAATGTTATTTTTTGGTTATTTTTTTGGGAACCAAATACTTACGTTAGGGGAACGTTCTTTTTTGGTTTTATTTTTATGTAACAATAAAATAACGTTCCCAGAAACTAACGTTATGGGAACCAAAAATTGTTAGCTGGGTATGTACTTATTATAGTAATTGCAATAACTGGGTAATAACTGTACTAACCCTGAACCTACCCCTAAACCTAACCTTAACAGATGTTACCTTATATTACCCAGTACTTTCTTAGGTAAGTGCACTGTAAGTACAATGGGGAATTAAACCAAATCATTCTGATGACAGACTTTGACTTGGGCATTTCAGAATGATCAAACCAACATTTGAGATGCTGTGCAATGACATTGTTCCGCTGGTTAGTCCAGTTTTTTTTCTAAAGATTAATGATTTTCACATACAAAAGCATAACCAATGACATCGCTACAAAATACAGCAACAACTGCAACATTCTGTAGTTCAATCCCATCAAATCCAGTTCGCAGCAATGGGTGCCAAGTGCCATAATCACTGGAATGGAGCTCAGCTTAGTCTATGTGTAATTACCCTCTCTTGCCTTTAGCTTAAGTTTACTTACGTGCTGTCAAGAGAAGCATATCTATGAAGGCAATAACAGCTCCTGGCAAGACTGTCAAACCATCTGGCGTTGAGAACAGGGTGACAAAAACAAACGCAGACAGGGACTTGGTCTTCATCCAGTTTGGAAGGGAATGTAGAGAACCCTCCGCGCTCCAGGCAAAGCTTACTCAGCATCCTAAAGGAAATTAACGTAAGGTCATCACTGCGCAATCCTGTCCATACATCTCATTTTTGTTCTTTGCCTCTTTGGTTATGACCACAGGAGGACCATTTCTCGTGGAACCCACAAAACACTGCAGCAACTATCTATTTGTACTCGCCGAAGGCGGATATGTATTCTGAAAATGGTTTTAGATGGTAATTTCCGTTTTGAATGGCTGTTTGATTGTAGTCGTATTCCTTCCACAGACGGGTTTGCCTAATGAAAAACATCATGCATCATATTTAGTACAGTGCGAATATATTCCTAAATACCAGTCTCTTGCTTTATCACCGTTCTTTATTTTCACAGTAAAAGATATAGCTCATTTTCTCGGAGGGCGTAATACGCATTCAATCTGAAGAATCCGGATGAGCGCCCCCCATATCACTTCCTACCCTATTAAAAATGACAGCAATTTAATAACGTTCCCAAAATGCGAAGTTATAGGTATAACTTTCGGCTTTAAGTGCCGATATAATACACATTCATAAATAAACCGAGCAAGACACTTTACACACTGTAGATGTGTTGCAATTTAAGACTCCCGTCACAGCACTTTGCCTTTGCCTTGCCTTGAGGCTATACGCTCTTAAATGAAAATACGCTCTCAAGACGACGCTTTTTTCCCTGGTAAAACATCTGAAATCCCCCTAAATGAAGGAATAAACAAACAAATGAATAAGTATGTGAAAATATATTCCCACTCAATAAGCACTGAGAAACTTTTTTATGTCTCTCCTTGTCAGTTCGAGGCCCATGCTCCTCAAAGTATTTGTCTCTTATGGAGAATTTACCTCTGCAGTGCGAGCCTTATTTCCTCTGGGTGCCCTAACCCTCTCCTTAGTTCATTATCCTGCCTGCTGCTAGTCGAGCCGCATAAGACTAATAGCCCTCTCTGCCTCTCATTGCGCAGTGCTGTGCAATGGTGGAGGGGTCTATTACGTCTGAGCAGGTTGAATTTACCTTCTCCAAGAGAGTCCATCGTGGACTTTAATGAGAGGACAACATCCTAGACATAAATCCTTATTCAGTTTGGTCCGTGGAGTTGGTGGGATGCTGGATGACAGGCGGACCACGTGGCCCGCGGAGGCACATGACGACGATAACTTATCCCAGACAGACCGCGGCTCCGTCTGTGCTTGCGTTTCCCGTTACGGGGAGGGAAATGAGAAGGGAGCAGGTGGCGGGTCTAAACACTTCCAAATGTCAATCTGGCCTTGAGATTCACGGCACAACATGATTGGAAGTCAGGCAAAGCTTCGTTGACTCCAGTAAATTGAGATTTAATCAAACCGCTCTTAATTGAAATATTTTCTCCAAACACTGTTTAAGTCAGACCTGATTAGGTTAGAAAGTAGAAATGCACATCATTGTAAATTTAAGTTGACAGTCATGCCTCAATTGTCAATATAATATAATATAATATAATATAATATAATATAATATAATATAATATAATATAATATAATTTATTTTTTTGTAAAGAAATAGCAAAAAATCGTTTTATTTAGCATTAAATTGAGCAAAAGTGACAGTAATAACTTTTATTATGTTGAAAAAGCTTTTTTATTTTAAATAAATGCTGTTCTTTTAAACTTTCTACTCATCGAAAAAGTATTATCATTTCAACATTATTTTCCAAATCACCAAATCAGCGTATTAGAATGATTTCTGAAGAATCAGGTGACACTGAAGGCTGGAGTAAATTGTAATAATATTTAACAAAATGACTATTATATTGACTGTTTTTACTATAATTTTGATCAAAACATGCAGTCATTGTGAGCATAAGAGACTTTTGCTAAGCAAATTAAAAAATCTTACCATCCCCAACCTTTAGAATGGTAGACTTTTATATATAAAACCAGCTTTTTCATTAAAACCAGTATATGCAGCCTTAATTGCAACAATAAGCTTCTCATTTGAGTGTTAATGACTGGGGGAATTGCATTAAGTCAACATGGGCGATTAAACCAACAGAAAATCTGCAATTGGGACGCTTCTACATGTGTTCTAAAAAACACATTTAGTTGGTATAAATGCTGGTTCGGTTTGGATGCAACCAATTTTGGCAGTTATATTGCTCTTCGTGTTTTGAAATCCGCTTTTCTCTTTCTCTTTTCTCGTCTGCACCTCATCCTCGATAATATCTTTCCTTGTTCACGTGGCCATCTCATTTGTCAGTTATTTAACTAGGGCTCAATTATTAATCCACCTGCTCATGGAGATGGATCACAGTCAAATTGTGGTCAAAAAAGCTGAATATGCATCGTGGATAAATATTTCAGCACTTATTTTCAACAGACTGCTCTTTTCCCCGCTTCACTGCTGAGGCAGGATGTTTGTGGATGCATTTCTAAACAGCGAAACAATGAGGCTGTAGAGCACAAAGTGTTGAGACCGTAGGATCAATATGCTAATGTGTTACAATAACAGGCCTCACAGACTGCATTCACTGGAGCTAAATCTAGCTTTGGAGTTTTTGTTTCATAAAAGCATTCACAGCTGGAAATTGTATATTGTCTGGTGCAAAAGTCTATCGCCGGCAATTTTAGTGTGATGCAACTTTGAGTAACCTGATACACACAAGATTAAATTCTAGTCGAGATGAATTACGTGAATAATCTCCATATTAAATGACCCAAGGGCTCAGTGAGAGGTGCAAGGTTGGGATACTGGTGCAAGCATTGAGCTGCTTGAGGCTTGCATGAGGAAAACTGTATTGCATCTATTTCTCTAAAATAGTTTTATTATTTTCTTATGTATGGTGAGCTGTTCTGGAGAGCTCTCTAAAAATAATATCTCTGCTGTCACAATGCAAGGTCCTCCTGCTATATTTTATAATTGTGTGAAACGTCCTGGAAGTATATTTGATATAAATAGTAAGAATATATATATATTTTTGTTATTGTGGTTTTTATTTTTAATCGAAGAGACTTTTGACTTGGGCTAGTAAGAAACCACCCAGAGCACCCTAGCAACTGTATAGCAACATGATTAAAAACCACTTGGTCACATTTCCCATTGTTCAGCGAATTTTTTAGGACTAAAGGACCATTCACATCAAGAATGATAACTATATAGGTAACCATAACGATAACTATATTTGCACCCACACCAGCGAACAATGACGGTTTGTTTATTCTAAGCTCGTGAGCTGTGGTTTCAAAGTGTGTACAACGTCATTGAACATGTTTTTGCTGTTCTTATTGCAGCAGCAGATGTCCTCAGCATGCTATGTTTTGAGTGAAGCAAGTGTAATCTATCTAATAATCTAACAGTGAATTTAGCTGACGTAGTCAATATAGTGGAATAAAAACAACAATCTTTTTCACTGCAGCTTCGAAGGAAGCAAGACAATGTTGTTGAAATGAGTGCTGGATACCTGAGGTAATACTTCTCACCCCATTTATTCAGAGGGTATGAACTAGGGCTGCACGATTAATTGCAATGAAACCGCACACAATTTGGCAAAGGCTGCGATTATTTAATGCGCAGCTTGTCAGTGAAGCACGGCTCTGTGATTAGTAGTAAATGCTGCTCCATCTGAAAGCCAGAGGGCGCTCTCATGCAGACACGCCAAATATGCCCCGCAGAAGTAGACAACACACATCATTGCAGGAAATCCCTATCGGGAATCATACTATCTAATATTGAGAACGATTTTTAGAACTATATCTTTATCGTTATCGTCCTTGGTGTGAACTGGCCTTAAGTCATTTAAATTGGAATCCATGTGATCTGGAATAGCACATGTGGGTAAAAGATTTCTACATACAGAATTTAGCATAGAGCGAATTTGCCGCATTGACCAACAGAAAGCTGCTTGGTTTGAAAGTGACTTCTGTGTGAGCTTTGCAACTATTGTCAATAGACAATGCCATCGAATGCCATTTTTTGTCCTCAAAATTGTGTTAATGCGACCACACTTTTAGAACACTCATACAACCAACATGTAATGCCCTAGAACTACCCAGAACACCCTATACTGTAGCATCACTAGGGCAACTTTTGTACTCGCAAACAGCACTCACATTTTCTTCTAAGGATGTAAAAATATATTTGATTTGGTTGTTGGTTTGATATCTCTTTAAAGTTCTGCATGCTCCAGTGAATTTCTCTGGTCCACTTCACTTCTGTGCGTATGAGTCAAATGAAATGTTTACTCATATAAGCAGGAGATGAAATGGTCTTTAGGCTTGTTTGTTTTCAGTTTGAATGTGATGAAATGAAGGAAAAGAACAAACACAGGATTTAATTAGTTAAAGCACACTCCCATAAAATTCCACTGTTTTTGAGTGAATCCAGGGAATCTTAACTGTACGTTCACACCGCCGCCGGCAAGAGCGGCAAAATTACTAGTAAATGACTTACTTCTTCCGTCGAGATTCTGATACGGTGGACACCTTGCTATCCCATGAGGCCACAGGAGAGGATTTATGAATGGCAGTGAAGCTATGTAACTGATGCTGGTAGGTCACATGATAATGACAACATGGTGAATGTAGTACGTCCGAATTACATTCACTACACACACTCATCCTATATAGAACTTCCTTTTTTAAAGCAATTACTTATTCAAAATAAATACCTCAAGAGAGTAGTACCAAAGTCCCTTTAAGGCAAGTTATTTCACTCGGCGGCCATCTTTCCAAAACTGTTCGCCAAGCTTATGATTAAGTTTCATATTTGATATCACCAATAAATTTTGTTTCTAAACGCACAAATCATGACAGAAAACAAATATTTTTCAGGCTGGATCAAGCTAATCTAACGGCAGCTGCAGTGACGCGATGACTTCACCAATCAGCGATTGGCTCTTATTTAGAAGGTGGGACTTATTCCGCCATATTGAGCGCTGCACTTTTCCCCATTCAAAATAGTCTGTCTTTGGTAGTACGGTCTTCGGGATTCCTAGCGTTCGAAAGCTTAGGTAGCTGACTGAGGCAGTGTAATGGTATAATGATCTAACAAAATAGCGCGAGCTGAATTTAATGAATTTTTAATGACTAGAATATTGTAATTTCCCGCTTGAAATGATATCAAAAGTGGAAAATGTTGGTCAAAAACACATTAACACACAAACTGATCACCAACCATCTTTATTTTTTCAGCTCAACTGTCACAGAATGGAAAGCACAGGATTGTGGGATATCAAAGGCAGTGAAGGATACATCTATGCTGTCTTCAAAAAATCGATCAGATGAGGGTATCTCAGGAGAAAGGAAGTAAAGCTAACATAGGATTCGGACGTTGATGCATTCCTTCCAGTGCATCCTTCGAAAGGCAGCATTTTTAAGCTTTTGGACGCAGCCCTAGAAAGGTAGTTGAGTTTAATCAATGTTGGAGCAAAACTCTGCAGGAATGTGGATCTCAAAGGCCAGAGTTGAGATGCCTCGGCTTATTCAAACCAAGCAATATTCTATACTTAAAGTTATTCTTTATCTAACAAATCTTTTGTTCAAGCTACAGTACATTTTTTAAAGTCTCACCCAACCCACTTGACATGAAAGCAGTTTTCTTCTGAAAAGACTCCAATATCAGAAAGGCTAAACATGATCTATTTCCTACATGCTGGAGCCACCGATCATCAAATTGAGGTTACAAGGCAGCCGAAGAGCTGTCAATCATCCTGCCACACATTTAGCCTACACATGTTCAGAGCAGCTTCATTCACCATATTTACCAAAGGGTTGACACTAAAAGCTTTTTGACAGCTACAATGAACGGTCACATAAGATCATGAATGGCCTCCTCAATGCAGTTGTTTGCTTTATCGCGATGGTTGTTAAGGCACTGGAACACTGGAGCACCACCAATTCTCAAATCTTCATGTAAATCAGTTTATGAAAGCCATGAACAGAAAATAAAACTATAATTTGCAATGACCGAATGTAAACATGCTTTATCTAGTGTGACAGTCCATTAGTGAGAAGAAATAATTAATATAGGCTATGCTTGCAAGCTCTGAAAACAAGCTTTTTGTCCAGTGAATAGTATATAATGCAGGATTGAAAAGATAATCATATTTGTCACCTAAACACTTGTTACCATGGTTTCTTCCCTTAAGTGCTATGAATTAAACAAATACTGAATTGTAAGTCTTTCAAGCAACAGATGGCCTGGATCAAACATTTTATTTGCTGCAAATGAAGGTTATAAGCACTTCATTGCAAATACACAATGATGGAAAGTGCCAGTGAAATTTGTGGCATTAATATAATTCATTTTCACCAGTAAAACAATCATTCTCTTTTCTGTTTCAGAGAAGGTTAAGAATATTTTAGGTGAAGATATGGAGTGTTGCCATCATTACTGATGATTTTCTGGGCCTCTGATTGGTTAAAATTAGAACAATGGAACAAATTAATTAATTAGTTGTTAAAATAATTACGAGCAGCATTGGAGGTCCTGTTCAGCAAAAAAACACAATAGCGGAAAGGCAGATCAGAGACCACTCTCCGGGAGTGCTTTTGTTTCATCAGCATGCTAATAAGAATGCTCTGAAGCCGGTCTTAAATGCTTCAGCGCCTTGCAGAAGGAGCGGGCTTAGGTCTGCACAATGGCCGGCTTGAATGTTCATTTGCTGTACTTTAATTGTAGATTAATTATTAACACACAAAATCCTTTATTAAATAACTTGTCGGATCTGTCTGAATATTCTTGAAGACAAAATTGTGCATGAAAAACATTAAGGAACCCTGAAACAAAATGTTGGGACAGTCCAAAAACAGTTTAAAAAATAATATTTCAAAATTGGTCATTTTGTATTGTTGTACCATTCAAAACGAAAGAAATATCAATATTAAATAGACTAAAATGAAATTTCACATCTGTTTTTTTTTTTTTTACATTCATGTTTTCATGTCTTTTATTTTGAAATAATTCCCTCATGTTATCTTGTCATGTGCTTTCCTTGCTTCATTTGTCTTGTTTTCATTGGTTCCTTTTTTTCTTATGTCATGTTCTTATTGGTTCATTGTGTTCATTACTTTCAGGTGTGTCTTGATATGTCATTAGTCCTTGTGTGTATATACAGTATATCCCTTATGTTTCCATTGTGCCTTGTCTAGCTTTGTCTTTGTAACCGGCTGTTCAAGTCAAGTACAAGTCTGCTCTAGTTCATGTCCTAGTTTTGTTTGTTGTGCATCTGGCTCACGGTTTGTCAATTAAACTGCACATAGGTCCTCAACTCGCCTTCAGCCTTCAGCCTCAATTACATTACAAAATAAAAAATAGTTTTACAAAAAACAACATTTGGGACCAAATGATAATGTTATATTTGTATACTATAACAGGGTTCAATATATGACCAATCTTTTTATACATTGAGAAAATAGAAAAATATTTACTTTCCACCATGCTGTCGTAACAGTAATAAATGATTTACTCCTTGTCAAAATGTTCAGGTTAGATAGAGTCAAGAAGACCACCATTTATAGCTGGACATGTATTGAGTAACATAGTTAACTTAGAAAATAGTATATTTAAAACATCTAATAGATTTCAAAAATATAAAAAAGATTGGAAAACCAAAGTATGCAGTATTCATTCAATAATCCTTCATATATATATATATATATATATATATACCTTGGGTCACTTTTTCCTCTTATATTAGGGCAAGTTCTGGATTTGCTTCAATAATGTATATTTAATCTCCTTTCATCTAAGCATATAGGCATAAGACTGTCAAAGACCAACTCAAAGCAAGTGAGTGCCCTCTAGTGTGCAATATCTTCGCCTATAGCGCCTGTGCCGAGTTCTGTGTTATTGACAGCTCGGAATTCACAAACACATTGCCTGGAATTAATTTAGCTGAGAACCTTCTGCAGCATGATGTAAGAGTGTGAGAGACTGAGATACATGACAGCTAAAGAGAGCAGACAGCTCTAAGTAAAGCTGTCTTGATTACTTCATTTTCGTTTCCGTTCCATTCACCCCTTATCACTTAGTCACCCTTATCACCACTAGAAAACTGGAGTTTTTTTTTAAAGAGAAAAATGTTGACAGTTTTTTATAAACGAACAAGTCAAAATTGCATCTGTATATCGGTATACTGTACATGTATATCAAAAATGGTGTAGTATATAGTTGCACTTTATTTTGTGATTTCACTGGAACAGAGAGAATAGGTGATCACTGCACTCTGTTACTCTGTAACCCTCTTGCTGGGTTAAGTCTTATTCATGTGCTGGGTTATTTCTTGTCTCATTGCCTTAATAAAATTAGTAACAAATATTTGTTATATTACGAAAGTAAAATAATTATTATCTCTGTAATACAATAAGCCAGAGAGGCCACAGTATATGTGATTTCAATCTCATTTTTATTTTTATTTTATTTTATACATTTCTTTAATACTTTTCTTTATCGAATACAAATGTTAATCAATGTCAAAGGTCTGACATGTCCCCCTCGTCTCTTCCCTGAGGCACAGAATGTGCAGCAATTCTCCAGTCATCTCATTCTGTAAATATTCAACCATGTTGGTCCTCACCTGTTGATTACACAAGTCAAGTCATCTTTATTTATATAGCGCTTTTTACAATACAGGTTGTATAAAAGCAGCTTCACAGTGATACTGTAACATGAATATAATACAACAAAGTTTGTTTCTAGATGAAAATTGGGCCATCGTCCACCTTAAGGCAAATCAATAATATTGTTGAATATTAAATGTCCCCAACTAAGCAAGCCAAAAGCCAAGGCAACAGTGGCAGGGAACCAAAACTCCATCAGTGACAGAACGGAGAAAGAAAAACCTTGGGAAGAAGGCTCAGTCGTTCAGTTCTCCTCTGGCCATCGAGCGAACAGTGTATAATTATGATTCAGGCAGCATTACAGGTCAGAGGTCAGATTGAATAAGAACATTCAGAATATTTATCCAGTTCCATCTGGTTGGAAGTCGGAGTCATCACACCGGTATGGAGACGAGTTTGTTGAGGATCAGTCGTGTCGACGAGGCCTTCACAGGGCTGATGAGGCTGGCCCTTCAGGGATGCGTCATGGATGGGTCCAGGCGCAGGTCCACCTTCTGATCTGGATACGGCCCGGATCCGGCTGACTTCAGTAAACTTTAGAATGAACAGAAAGACAAACATTAGCATAGATGCCATTCTTCTTATTAAATAATGAGTACATCAGGTGTTATAGGAAAGTGTCCCAGGTTCCGGCTGACCTATGCAGCCTAATAATCATTTAACTGATTTGAATAATAGAAATGTATAATGTTCTATATGAATGCCAGGTAAAATAGATGCGTTTTAGTCTAGATTTAAACTGACAGAGTGTGTCTGCTTCCCGGACAATCACTTAGAGTGTTGCAATAAAACTGACATGCAAGTTAAGCTTTTTTTGTGGAAGTATCAATTTATTATTGAATATGCAAATAAAATTATTGCAATAATGTGTATTCAGTATTTGCAAACTTAATTATAGTAGGCTAATAATAATAAAAGAGTAATATAATATAATATTATCAACATTAAGGCATTAAAATAAAACATTACTTAAAAGTAAAATATTACTGTAATGTTGATAGTGTCTTTAACATTAAAACTCACAAACCCACCACAAAGATGCTCGTTAATCTCCTGACTGGCAGCGCTGATGATCGCCTCGTTTAGATGTTAGGCTACACACAATAAAATGAAAGATGACATGCATGGTGGTAGGGTAGGCTATCATGTAAGTTTACATTTTTAAGTTTTAAATAGGCCTATTGACGATCATTCGTTCAACTAAACGGGTATACTTTTCTTCTCAAAACTGGCGCCTGTCCATTTATTTCTCCTTTCCTCAGTCGATGTTTATAAAAAGATTCCAAGTCATACATTTACTAAAAAAAACTAGGCTACATCAAGCTCTTGAAAGCCTTTTTTTTTTTTTGGCAGAAACGATGGTTAGCGACATTACAGAAAACACACGCAGACTGTGCTGGAACTTACCTCAGTCACTTCTTCAGACGAGTATTTCTAAAACTACGTCAGCAGACTTTTCACTCACAACTCAGCTAGCCTACATTAGAGACTCATTTCCCACTGATTTTATGTGCGAGCCCTGTGAGGGATAACTTACTGCGCTTATGGATTTCATACAAAACGCTTTTCTCACTTTTAAATAGGCTACGCAACGTCCACAATGAATAGGCCTACGATAATTACATGATGAATTTTGAATTTAAACTGCATATTTCAAAAAGGCTGCATATAGCTGGTTTAATTTCAACTAAGGGATGCGGCATTTTGTCAAAAATTCTAACCGGCTAGCTGTGGCTAATTAATGTTTCACAGAATAAATACGTTATCCCCAACACTTATCAAAGACTATGTTGAACAGTGAAATTAGCTTGCTGCTACCACCACAACTTATTAAAAATATAAGTAAACATTCATATTAACTTACCATAAAACACTGCCTGCTCTGAGTGGCGTGCCCCAGATAGCAAGCACATTTGGGCCGATTCCGGCTGAAATGCGTTACTGTCGGCTCAGTGTCGGCATCGGTGAAAAGATAATGGGCCAGAGTCGTGCCGACTGTGTACACAACACTTCTGGCTGACATACGGCTTTTTATGAAGGGCCAGTGTCGGCTAAAAGCAGTGGTACTCGCGCTGGCTCATATACGACTTTTTATGAAGGGCCAGTGTCGGCTAAAAGCGGTTGTACTCGCGCTGGCTCATATACGGCGTTTTATGAATGGGCCAGTGTCGGCTAAAAGCAGTTGTACTCGCGCTGGCTCATATACGGCGTTTTATGAATGGGCCAGTGTCGGCTAAAAGCGGTTGTACTCGCGCTGGCTCATATACGGCGTTTTATGAATGGGCCAGTGTCGGCTAAAAGCAGTTGTACTCGCGCTGGCTCATATACGGCGTTTTATGAATGGGCCAGTGTCGGCTAAAAGCGGTTGTACTCGCGCTGGCTCATATACGCCGTTTTATGAATGGGCCACGTGTCGGCTAAAAGCAGTTGTACTCGCGCTGGCTCATATACGACTTTTTATGAAGGGCCAGTGTCGGCTAAAAGCGGATGTACTCGCGCTGGCTCATATACGCCGTTTTATGAATGGGCCAGTGTCGGCTAAAAGCAGTTGTACTCGCGTTGGCTCATATACGGCGTTTTATGAATGGGCCAGTGTCGGCTAAAAGCAGTTGTACTCGCGCTGGCTCATATACGCCGTTTTATGAATGGGCCAGTGTCGGCTAAAAGCAGTTGTACTCGCGCTGGCTCATATACGGCGTTTTATGAACGGGCCAGTGTCGGCTAAAAGCAGTTGTACTCGCGCTGGCTCATATACGGCTTTTTATGAAGGGCCAGTGTCGGCTGAAAGCAGTTGTACTCGCGCTATAACTCGGTATAGCTGTGTGTATTTACCATCGGCCCGAGTTCGTTTTGTCACAAGCGGGCCACTTGAAAAAAGGTTTTGGCGGTTAATTTAAATCCTGAGGAAGATCCTGCAGGCTGCAGACGCAGACCAACGTTTTCGAGAGGAATCATTCATCTGAAAAAACGAGTAAGTAATTTAATTAATTTGTTGTTATAGTGCTGTTTTATGTATTAATTGTCAAGATAAATATAGTGTTGTTTTATATCTAACGTTAGATCAGATGTTTACGATGATAATACGTTTACGTTACTTCATAATATCCATTCGGTCCCGGAGAGAGTGTTGATGAACTACGGTCTCTTTTTAGGATAAATTTGAGTGTTTTTTATTTTTATTAGAAAAACTGCTGTGCTGTAGGCCTATCCAGTGCACTGGATTTTGGCTAATGAAATGATATTGAGTTATATTCCTGTGCTCAAATTTAGTCAGTCAATTCGTCTTTTTCAACGAGTGATTAGTTCATAGGAGTCGAATCATAGGAGTCGGACTACGCTTTCGGCGCCATAGTTCTCTATACAGGCGACTCTTCCCAGCTGGCATTTTAACGTAGAGTCAGTGTTGAATCAACGTCAGGTGTCAGTGTTGGATAACCGTTGGATTTTGTTTAGATTTTGCAAATCTAATCAACGTTGAAATAGCAACGTCATTCCAACGTCAATCTAATCAACGTTGAAATAGCAACGTCATTCCAACGTCAATCTAATCAACGTTGAAATAGCAACGTCATTCCAACGTCACGTTTCTCAACATAGGTGATTTCGCCAACATTGAATCAATATTGATTTTGGTTTAGATTTTGCAAATCCAATCAACGTTGAAATAGCAACGTCATTCCAACGTCATGTTTTTCAACATAGGTGAATTCGCCAACATTGAATCAATATTGATTTTGGTTTAGATTTTGCAAATCCAATCAACGTTGAAATTTCAACGTCACTATAAAGTCCTGCTTTTCAACAGTTTATTTTGTTAAACTGTTTTCACTAAAGTATTGATCTGTTCAACAATAACACCAAACACCTTGAAATGGATACATAAACACTAAGTTTGCGGACACACAGTCAGCTAGGAAGAAGCCAATTGGTCAAAGCAAGACCAGGAAGAAGATTAATAAAGACATTTCACTGACGTAAGAAACGTGCTTTATTGCATGGCTGCAAGTGTGCCAACATTTCACACAACATCATTTTACACGTGCCGAACTTTAACCTTTAGAAAAACGGCCCAAACATTGGGCAACATTGAACACGGCTGGTTAAATCTTCCCTTCTTGTTACTTCTTTCTGCCACCGCCACCTATCCTCTCTGGTGCATATTTCAAGTATTTGGCCATGTATTCGTCTGCTTTTGTTGTAGTTGTATCAAATGAGCTCAAGACAGCGTCTGATGAGGGGGGAAAAAACAGATCATTATTAGCAAACGTTAACCTCTCAAATTAAAATATTTTGCAAATATCAACTTCTGTGGAATTGCCAATGTTTCAAGTATATAAATTAGTATTTATCAATGTGCAAGGTCATTGATAATCATGTGCTTGGGCAAGCAACAAAAGGCAGTTGGTAGGAACCAGTGCTGCTGGTAGAGAAGTTAGTCTAGAGCCCAGAATGGAGTATTATATATAATATTAGAGCATGCTCTGTAGAGTCCTCCAACTAAAATGATTTCTTCATTTCTTATGAATTATTATTCTGCTTACTATATTCAATTATTTAAAACATTGTTACAAAACTACTATGTTAAAGCAAACTCACCACAGATTATCTTGTAGAGACTGGTCTTCATGAACCCGCAACCTTCCCACTTCTTCCTCTGAGGCTCATTATGGCCATCATTTTATTTGTCATAGTTCTGCCATGGTAAAAGAGATTTATATTAGAATATTATATTGCAATCAAGTTCATTATGAAAATGTAGCAGAGAGTGAGTAAGTGGGTGTGTGGGGGGAGTGCATGACAGTATATGACAGGGAACATCACTGTAAACTAATGCAAAAAAGGAACAAAGTTACTTACGCAGCCATTGACTTCTTCACATGGTCTGCAGCATCAACGCCTCCCAACGTCTTCAGATGTTTACTCTGAAAAGAACAAGAAACAAGAAATTAAAAATATAACCAGAAAAAGTGGTCAGTAGAGTCCAGACCTCCACAAAGCAGGCACATGATGAGAACGAGGAGTTTGTAGTGGTCACCATAGTGAACAAGCCAATTGTCATAATGAAACTTTGCCAGCACTTTACAAGATTAATTATTTAAAACTTACCAGTTCTGCTTCCTCATTCTTGTCCTCCAAGCGATTCTCTAAAGCTTCAAGCTCTTCTTCAGTGTTTGCCGGCTTCACTTCATAACTTGTTCCAGCAGATGAGGTGGCAACGTGAATTGTATCCTTGATTTTGACAAGGAGCTTAAGAACTCTCTTCTGGAATTCTAGCCAAAAAAAGAACTGATTGATTATTATTTTTATAATGTATTGAGTACGCTCTACACCACAAAATCCAAGTTTTTTCATTTGCCCAATAAAAATGCACTGCAAAAACTCAAAATATTAACAAGAATATTTATGATATTTCTAGTCAAATCAAATGTCTATTTTCTATTCAAAAAAAACCTCATACACTTAAAATAAGACACCTAAAAAATAACTTGTATTTAGACAATTTTCACTAGAAAATTGTCACTAGACTCCACCAATGCGTGTAATTGTGCATTTTGTCGTCTCCATTTTTTGTGATACATCTGGGAGTGTAAAATATAAAAACTAAATATTTTTAAGCCTAAATTTTTTATAAAGAAAATCATTCAATTTGAAAATAAGTCATAAAAACATTCAATCAAATGAGGGCTGTGCTCATCATTTTTTAAATAATATCTTCCACATCAACTTGTATTTAAATTTTACAAAAATGTAAATGATTTTTGTTTTAAGGGTTAAATTACTTTCAGATTCAAATAGATGGTTGGGTTAGGTATGGGGACAACTCACCGTTGAAGGAGACTTTCAAGTCGTGTTCTTCCAAATCTCTGGAAAAGAGAAGGAAGAAGAATTTGAAATCTCAACCTTATTTTTAAAGTTTGTGGATGGAAAGTGTGTCAATGTGCCGCGTTCGACCAACAGAGACATCCATAGCGCGCACACACTCCCTAGCACACAACGGCGGTTCGCGGTTAAACTAGCCTGCACGCACGCACGCACGCACGCACGCACACACACACACACACACAGATAACGGCGGTTAGCTAGCACACAACGGCGGTTCGCGGTTAAACTAGTCTCTGCCCATACACACAATATTAATTAACACAATACGTATTAATATACGGCCCAGAGTCAGGCACACACAAATTTATTTAGGAATTTTCTAGTTATAAAATGTGACTTCAAAACAATTGCTTACCGTTTGAGCTGTTACCCCCAAATTCACTCCGAACCGGTCCAGGTCAGAATCTGCCTGACGATGACGACACAGACCCACTTCGCGCATGCGCAATCGGGTGTTGTCTGGAACCGTCAGAGCCAATAGAATCACATTTGTGTGATGGACAACCGCCGTCCTCCAATCAAGCTCTTGTATTGAACGATATTCCATTTCAAAATGATCAATCAGACTGGAGTTGCTCTCAAAGTACGCCGGGAGATGTAGAAAGCGTCTCAATTATCTATTGGCTGATGTGTATTTATTTTTATTTTATTTATTTTTTTATTCCTTATGAAAACGTGAATTGTATCTTAATGATTTTTGTATTACAAGATCAATTTCTTTTTTCGGCAAATTGTAACAAATGTGTTATGCAATAAAAAAAATAAAATAAAATAAAATAAAAAAAGATGTAACATTAGAAAGCGCTTTTATCACGACTCAACAAACGTTTAATTCAGAGTTGATCTTTCAACGTTGTATCATTATTCATGTATCAACACTTTTTCAACAGTTAATTGATCAGCATTGTTTGGATGTTGGAACGTTATATTTCTACTGATATATTTCAACAAAATGTTTAAAAGTCATGGTTGTAAAAAATAATGTTGATGTGACGTACAACTCAAAAATGTATTTTTATTTATATGTTAAATCCGTAGTGAGTTAACAACTCCACTTCAACTATTTAGTGTTCAACGTTGTTTTGACGTTGAATTAATGTTACTTAACAAACGTTTAATTCAGAGTTGATCTTTCAACGTTGTATCATTATTCATGCATCAACACTTTTTCAACAGTTAATTGATCAGCATTGTTTGGATGTTGGAACAACGTTATTTTTCTACTGATATATTTCAACAAAATGTTTAAAAGTCATGGTTGTAAAAATAATGTTGATTTGACGTACAACTCAAATTTTATTTATATTTCTATGTTGAATCCATAGTGAGTTAACAACACCATTTCAACCATTTAGTGTTCAACGTTGATTTGACGTTGAATTAATGTTACTTAACAAACGTTTAATTCAGAGTTGATCTTTCAACGTTGTATCATTATTCATGCATCAACACTTTTCCAACAGTTAATTGATCAGCATTGTTTGGATGTTGGAACAACGTTATTTTTCTACTGATATATTTCAACAAAATGTTTAAAAGTCATGGTTGTAAAAATAATGTTGATTTGACGTACAACTCAAATTTTATTTATATTTCTATGTTGAATCCATAGTGAGTTAACAACACCATTTCAACCATTTGGTGTTCAACGTTGTTTTGACGTTGAATTAATGTTTTTTCATAAACTGACATTATTTCAACCACATTTAAACGTTTAAGGTCAGTCGAATGCCAGCTGGGTTTCTGATTTGATTCACTAACCTCTCAACAGAGTCATTTATTTGTGAATCGAACTACATTGACCACAGTGTACTACACCCGCGGAGACAACGTGTAGGCTACAATCTGAAATAAAAAATAAGATTTTTTTTTTTTTAACACTCCTGTGGGGAACTCCGAAACGGAAAAGCGTTATATGTAGGCTATAAGAGAAGCTGCAAAATAAGTGCAGCTTCTTAATTCATTGTCTTTGGCACGTCTTGTGTTCTTGAATGTAGCGTAATCTGCTTTATTTTATTTATTTATTTAGGCTATTTATTTATTTATTGCGTAATCTGCTTAAAAAAATTTAAAGCGTATATATCACTGTAATGTTATTAAAATGGTAGTTCTTAACATTTTACTGCAGAGGGGATGTTAACAATGATTATGAACGAACATCTGAACGCACTGTTTGGAATCTGACACCAACACTTTTACAGATATTTTGGTAACACTACAATAAGGTTTCATTTAATGTAGGTTTAACTATTATATTAGTTAAGATGGACTAAGAATGCACAATACTTAAGCATTTATTAATCTTAGTTCATTTTCATTTTGACATTTGCTAATGCATTATTAAAATCAAAAGTTGTATTTGTTAAGATTAGTTAATGCACTGTGAACTAATTTTATTATAAATTTTGATTGTATTTTTATTAACTAATGTTAACAAAGATTAATAAATACTGTAACAAATGTATTGTTCATTGGTAATGTTAGTTAACACATTAACTAGCCTAATTTTAACAACTGAGACCTTATTGTAATGTGTTACCGATATTTTAAACTGCTGTGTGAACTCTGGCAACAACATTTGTTAAACCTATGTGCTTAAACTAATGCTTAAGATGTAATATTGACCTCACAATATCTATTCATTTAAAAGATGCAGTTCAGAGAAACCCTCACAGCTAATGCTGCTGAGATGGAGGTCGAGGGATCATGGACTGGCAGCAGATCGAGGGGCAGACACAAGATAAGTTTAAATCTATTTAAAAACACACACCTCTTTAACCTAGCATAAACATAACACTCTCACATTTCTAAAATTCACATTTGTTAAAGGATTGTTAGGCTGCATAAATTAGGTGAACCAGAACCGGAAACACTTCCCATAACACCGAATGTACTTGTTACATCGTAAGAAGAATGGCATCTACGCTAATGTTGGTCTCTCTGTCTCAGTCTTATCCCAAGGTTACTGTTGTCAGCCGGATCTAGTCCATATCCAGACCAGATGATGAACCTGCACCCTCAGATGACCACAACAGCCCTGAATGCCAGACGAGAACATCACAACTAGACGAGACCTAGACACAAACACCGTGAAGACCCCTTTGACACAACAGTCCTCGACACAGTCATTGGATCAGATCCACGAGAGCCAGACCAGTCCTCCGCACAGACCCAACGGCCAGCTTCAACTCCAACTTCAACTTTTCACATTGGAGGTTTTCACATTGGAGCTGCGAGTGTAAATTTTATTGTACAAGTACAAATATCTATTGTACAAGTTCTCAAATTCACATCTACATGCTCTCGAGTTTTGCTACTCTTTTACCTTGATGTAATCTTTTCCAACCTTCAAGCAAAAGGAGCTGAATAAAATACTCTGAATGATATCAATCCACAATCTGACTTGTGAAGTGGCCTGGACTCCTAACACATACACCATGTTTGTTGTTTGATCAGAGGAGAACTGGCCCTTCGACTGAGCCTGTTTTTCTTTCTCCATTCTGTCACTGATGGACTCTGGCTTGTTTAGTTGGGGACACTTATTCTTAATAATATTGATCTGCCTGCATTGACACCATTATATGAGAACTGAACTGAGCTGGACGATGACATCAATGTTTTCTGCAGAGCTGCTTAATAATGAAAATGAACTCTTTTTATAATTGATATACTTTATACAGATATTGAACAGAACTGAATCAACACTGAACTGAATTCAGCTGAACAATGACACTATTTTCTTTTAGAGCAGCTTTACAGCCAAATTGAACTCTGTTTGCATCATTGATCATTTTCCTGTATTTACTGTATATAGCGCTATATATTTAATGGTGACTTGACATTTGCAAAATGAATTTATTTAGTGTTAAAGAGAGTGAAAGATAGTTTGTGTGTGAAAGAGTGATGTTTTTCTTTTAATCACAGTAAATATAATTTACTTATTATTTTGTAGTTTAAAAATTGTTGTAAATAAATGTTGATAGTGTATTTGTTCATTGTTAATACATGCTTATATTAAAGTGTATTTGTTAATTTTATAATAAAAACCCTTAATCTTTTTAAATGGTTGAATTTGTGTTTCACTGCCAGTTTCTGGGCCACATCTGGCCCGGGGACCCAGCCGACTCTCAGCCAGATCTGTCTTACAGTGCCTGGGCCAGACCTGGGCCATATCAATAAATAAATCTCATTTTACAGGGTGTGGGCCACATCTGGCCCGGGGACCCAGCCGACTCTCAGCCAGTTCTGTCTTACAGTGCCTGGGCCAGATCTGGGCCATATCAATAAATGAGAGTCATTTTACAGTGCCTGGGCCACATCTGGGCCAGAGGAAGTTGTTTGAGTCCGTTTTCAGTGTATAGCGCCAGTTTTGGGCCGGGGACCCAGCCAGAACTGGGCCAGAATTGAAGCAAGGATGAGGCCCAGAGGTGGGCCAGACAAATTTTGCTATGTGGGGCGCCTCGAGTCAGAAGTGAAGAATCCAGAAAGTTCCGCAAAGAATGAAAAAAATAACCAGTTGCTGGGTCAAAATAACCCAACCAGCGGTTTATTTGTGAATGACCCCCTTACAACTCATTTGACCCAGCATGAGCAACCCAATAATGTGTTTACAGTACCCCAAACAACCCATCTTTTGACCCAGCACAATCAACCCAACAGTTTGTTTACAGAAACAACCCAGCATTTTTTTGAGTGTACAGTATGTGAACACAGATAGTCTTCATCTCACGTGAGTGTACTTTTTTTTTTTTATCAGGAAGGTCTATTATTATTGAGAAAATAACTTGAGTACACTTTTAATATTACCCTGTTTATACTGTTTTCCAATGCTGTGCCTCCCTTCTCTGCCTCATCACAGTGCTTGAGGTTTCAAAATCTTCCGCAGTTTTGTCTAAACCCACATTCAGCTCTCTGTCCTTCTCTATTTTGTCTAAACCCACATTCAGCTCTCTGTCCTTCTCTATTTTGTCTAAACCCACATTCAGCTGTGTCACTTACCAACCGCCATCAGAGACTCTGCAGGCATCACGAGTCTCCTGATGGTGTTATCTCTAACAGCAGCCTGCTCTTACTAAAGCCGCGAGCAGTTCTACTATGTTGGAGGCGTGTGTGATTGTTGGTATTGAATGGAAGTGCTGCGTCCAGGATGTGCTGTACATGTTCAAGTGCTCCCATGCTGCTCCTGTGGTTTGTCTCTTACACTTACACTAGAGGGCAGTAGGCCTACTGTATTACTGGAGGCAAAGCATGTTATTAAAGGGATAGTTCACCCAAAAATGAAAATTATGTAATAATTGACTCACCTTCAAGTTGTTCCAAACCTGTATGAGTTTCTTTCTCACAACTTGTGTTCTTTTTCTGGGTGAACTGCAGCGCTAATATACGAATGAACACGTTGTGCGGCCATACACAGAAGACCAACGGCCAAGGTCAGGTTTGTCGTTAAATAATACATCACATTTCATATAGTATACCCCCTGAACACTTGGAATATACGACAGGTGTCCCATGGGATCATTCTGTGATACCTTTGTGTCTTTAAAAAAAAAAAGCTTAATGCTGGTCGATATTCACTGCCATTATACGTGCAAGCGAGACAATGGCTGAATCTGAAATTGCTCCCTATACCCTCAATTAGGGCATTATTTGAGGTGACACCCAGTTGTAGTGGTGTCCGAAACCACTGGACATTATCGAGTGCACTCATTCAATCCCACATTGCACCACAACAACGGATGTACAGCCAATGCAAGTTTAACGACTGTCCGAATTCGCTCACTTATTTTTATTCACCCCACACCAAGTGAACTGTATTAGTGGACTAACGTAGGGAATAGTGATTGAGGGTTTAGGGGTCATTTGGGATTCAGTCATTGTTTAAAAGTGTTCCTTTTGTGGTCCATAAAAAAGGGGAGTACGGCACCAGGGTGAGTAATTTATGACTTAATTTTCATTGTAAGGGGGAACTACCGCTTTAATGGCAGGTTCCATTGTAACAACTTACCCTATATAGTGTGACAACATGTCTATACAAAAATCGACTTTCAAAAATAAACCTGTCTTGAGAAATATTACATACAATGGAATATAAGAACCATTTAGTTAGCCTATAAAATAATCTTCAAACGGTTTCCATTCCATTTACTTTTGAAACTTTTTTTTTTTAGAATGCTGTGATTGATGTGTTTTAATTGCTATCTATATTTGTCTGAGTGACAGCTTAAAGGGGTGGTTGATTATGATTTCACTTTTTTAACTTTAGTTAGTCTGTAATGTTGCTGTTTAAAGCATAAACAACATCTGCAAAGTTACAATGCTCAAAGTTCAAAGCAAAGGGAGATATTTTCTTTAAAAGAAATTGCTTTTTTTTTTCATATAATGCCATTTTTGTACAAGCTAATATGATTCTTTAGGGTCTAAATTAAAAGTTTGTAATATACTTTAATTAAAAATTCTCATTAGTATGGTAAGAAAACACTAATTTTACCTGATCAAAAACAGCTCTGTTTTCAGCACGCAGTTTAAGTGCATGTGTCTTTAAATGATAATGAGCTTTGCTCACCCCGCCCCTCTGTTCTGTGGGGCGTTTTGACACAACACACGTGGATTTACATAATTTACATAAAACCCGCCCCCTGAACACGATTTATAGATTATCAAGACATAGGGCCCTATTTTAACGATCTGAAACGCAAGTGTCAAAGCGCAAAGCGCAAGTAACTTTGTGGGCGGGTCTTGGCGCTGTTGCTATTTTCCCAGCGGGATAAATGACTCTTGCGCCAGGCGCAAATCTAAAATGGGTTGGTCTGAAGTAGCTTCATTATTCATAGGTGTGGTTTGGGCGTATCGTGAAATAAACCAATCAGAGCGACATCTCACATTCCCTTTAAGAGCAGGCGCGCTTTGTTCTAAAGTGGATTCCTATTATAACGGCGGATTTGCCAGGCGCGCGCCAGGAGCGGTTCACAGCCAAGGAGATCAACGCTCTCGTCAGGGACGTTGGGGATGGAGAAACCCACCCAAATTAACTTCGGTTAAAAAAGCGTATGATAATTTGGGTAAATGTGTAAGCTTAGCTAGATGTATGCTTTTATAATAAATTGTCTATCTATCTATCTATCTATCTATCTATCTATCTATCTATCTATCTATCTATCTATCTGTCTATCTGTCTATCTATCAATCTATCTATCTATCTATCTATCTATCTATCTATCTATCTATCTATCTATCTATCTATCTATCTATCTATCTATCTATCTATCTATCTATCTATCTATCTATCTATCGTAATAATATATGATTTGCAAAAATGAAAACTGCTGCTTCTGTGTAGATGAGAGAAGTGTATGCACGTTGTGCACACGCTACATTGATTATGGCCAAGCATGCGCCCTTAAAATAGCATATGAATAACATGCGCAACCCGCCACTGACTTTAAACTATTTTTTCCTGGTTAGTGGCGCAATTGTTTTCTAAACCTGCAAAATAGCATGAAGGAACGTTTGCGCCGGAACACGCCTCCTTTTTTGCGCTGAACCGCCCAGGGAGCGCAAGTTCATTCCCTAGTTTAGCGACGTGCTTTTGTGGAGGGAAAAGCGCGCTTTGCGCGGGTGCAAAATAGGAATGATACATGCGTCGGTGTACAAAGTCAATTGCGCTGGGTGCAAGATAGGGCCCAGAATATGCTAAATAATGACTAGAAGATAACTACATATAAGCTACATAAATTCATCAACTAACCATTCAGAAACGTCCTGTTGCATTCTACATGTTGTCACCTAAACATAAAAGGCTAAAAGTTTTTGAAATTTTCAGTGCGTGTCTGTGTGAGTGCAAGCTGTTGTAGCTCCACCCTCTGTGCCGGGAGCAGCAGCTCGTTTGCATTTAAAAGAACAGACACAAAACGGTGCGTTTTTGCTCACCCACAAAAATTGTCAACTTTAACATGCTATATAAAATATCTGTGGGGTATTTTGAGCTAAAACTTCACAAACACACTCTGGGGACATCAAAGACTTATTTTTACATCTTGTGAAAATGGCATTATATCACCCCTTTAAAATACACACATTAGACGTGATTTACAATGGAATGAGACCAACGGCGCAGCTCATTAAGTGACTTTGAGCATTCCACAGAGTCAACATCACCATGACAACAAAAAAGGCATCTTTTAGGACAATAGTGTCCTAGGCAGTGAATGAGTTTTCTGAACGTCCCTCGTGTGCACTCTGATCCTTCTAATGCAAAACTGTCTTTCCACAGCGTAATCCGCAATGAGGGGGTCTGAACCCTAGCCTGCCGTACAAAACACAAAAGAGAGGAGCACATTTGCATTATCCATAATTAACAAAGGTAGAATTTTTTTGTTGGTGGGTGGGATAAGGGGGCATTTTCTTCACTAGCAATGCTTGGAAGAAAGTGAATTGTCCAAGCCAATCATGTATTTTTTTCTTTTCATTTATTACTTTTCTCTTCTTATTTATCTTATTGATTGATTGATTGATTGCAAAATCTATCTATCTATCTATCTATCTATCTATCTATCTATCTATCTATCTATCTATCTATCTATCTATCTATCTATCTATCTATCTATCTATCTATCTATCTATCTATCTATCTATCTTATGTCCCTTTAAGGGCTTCATAAGATCCTGAGGGGTCATGCACAAAAAATACATAATAGATTTTTATTTATTTTTGTTTTGGAATTTTTATGATTGCTCATCAAAGGGTATCATTAAAATAAACCTCACCATTTGGTTTGTATTTTTAAAACACAATAAAATGTAAAAATGCACAATTCAATATACCAGCAATATATTCATTCAACAAAACTATAGTCAGCATGTAGCCAAAATGAGATTTCACAATAACTTTCAGCTTTCAATCAATACTTACCAAATAAGAGGAAACACTTTGCATGAATTAATTTAGGGTTATACTGAAGTATTGTATCACCCAGTATTGTAATTGCACATTATGAATCATGACAACATTTTTTGTAATAGGATTCAAACAGAGCTGTCCAGCAATTGCATGTAATAACTAAGAGAAAGCAGAAGGACCAATTATGTGCATGGCTGGACATTAACTGCCCTCCTGAACCAAGATTAAAAAGCAATTACAGCATGTTAAGTATAGTAGAGTTCATTTTAACTCTGATTAGTGATTCCTGACACTCTAAGGTCATTCATATTCACTTTTAAAGGTAATTCGGGGAAGATAATACTAAGACATAGGGCCTACTCGGAAACCCTCTTAGTGTTGACCTCTGCTAGTTTATGTTCAGCTTGGGTAAGCAAAGTAAATTACACATCTTGTGAACGGTGAACAGCACCTCCAACCCCTGCCTGCAAAAGCGAGCAGAAAATCCCTAACATAGGTGTGCAAACATTAAGGCCTCTGAATTCTGAGCCAGAAGGATAAGCAGTTTGCAGCCGTGCACTCGTTGGTGTCCCACGGACCCTGCAGTTTAAATAGATTTGGTTTAAATGGCTTTAAGTGAGCACTCAGAGGGACCTGACATGGCTGCAGCTACAGTAATAATGAGTTTGAAAAGCTGTGGAAATGAGTGGAACTAACTGAGAGTACCCCAGTTTAAGTGCTGGAGTGGTATCCACTGCTTAGATTGCAAATGTTGGAGGATATCATGTCAAACCAAGCCAAGTTTATTTATAAAGCACATTTAAAACACCAAAAGTTGACCCAAAGTGCTGTAAAATAGGAAACAATATATAATTTATGGAAATCTAAAGACAAAAATTTAATAAAAAACAAACAAATAAATAAATAATGTACTGCCAGTCTGCCACACACTTCACTGTAAACATTTATTGTAATGTTAAGGGGTTCTATGTAGAATTCAGAAACCCTTGTTATTAGCAACACTAGTGGTCATTAAGTGAACTGCAGCCAGGAACTTATTGCTCGTGCTGGCACTCGTGCACATCACACGTACACGTACAAAAGACTGGACGTGATTCAATGCCCCATGTACTCACGAGTCACAACAAAGTTTTTTTTCTCTCTCGTTTTTTGCTTAAGATGTAAAAGAAGTTGGAAATACCTTTTCAGCGATACTGTTAAGAAGCATCCCGACGCCGTCCATGCTGCTGAGAGCGATACGATGAATGCAAGTAGCCTACTACTCGCTTTCCTCTCAATGACAAAATACGCACACAACAAAAATGACAGCAGTGAGAAAACTGCAGTTAAGAAAGCATCTGATCATAGTGATGTGGATATGTTTACACAAGCTACGCAATTCACCGGCATCACAACGACAGGTGAGGTAGGCTAATTAAAATTACACAGTAGCAAAATAGGCCATATTCGAGACCATAGACTATATCTGGCTATGTGAGACTATAGTTTGAATTAATCCCTTTCCCTGCATGATTCAGAAATTACAGAATAGATCTTTCGGCATTATCCTGAACCATGTGTTATTAAACGTAAGAGGCTCTCGGAGGCGCGTAAATGCCACATCCTTTTGATTTTCCTGACAAAAATGTCCTGAGTCGACGTCTTTTTAAGTTTCGTTACAGGCTGTTCGCATTAGCTATTAAAAAGCGAGTAAAGCATAATAGCCTACATGTAAAATGCTACCTGTAACAATATGATATTACCACAGAATAGTATGAACAATAGGCTACATATAATTGCAATTATGGTGTTCCAATTTTCAAATCTTTTCCTTTTCATATCTGGCCACTTCAAGTTACAATCAACATGCTCCCCCCTAATCTGAGGGCAAAGCATGTCATTCTTGGCGGTTTGTGGTTTGGGCCAAGAAAGCCAGAAATGAACTCGTTTCTGCAATCATTTGTTAATGAATTGCGAAGTCTTGAAAACCAAGGGTTACCTTGTCAGTGGAAAGGTGAAAAATCAGTAGTCCATGTTTACAGTTTGCTTTGCATTTGTGATTCAGTGGCTCGTTGTGCTGTACAGAATGTCAAGCAATTTAATGGAGAGCATGGTTGTAACTGGTGTTATCAAAAGGGTGAAGTTGTAGAAAAGGGTAATGGGTTTACAAGGGTGTATCCTTTGCAGTCAACGGAGCCAGAGCTGAGATCACACAAAAAACACACTAAAGATGCTCAGCAAGCTGTTGATTCTGGAACATGCATCTCTCTGTCCTAGCGTGTATCCCATATTTGAATAGGGTCCGCTTATTTGCTTCTCAGGCAAGCAAGATTGATCTTGCACTTGATCTTCTCAGGACCAGTAAGTCGAGTGCGGGGTCGGAGGCCGGAGTTCAGCCGGAGATCAAGAACTAGTAGCCGGTGTTGGGAGGCAATTGTCTCAGATGGAATCACCTTGGCATCTTGACCAGCTTGAAGTCGCGGCGTCGGATAAGCCAATAATCAATCTGGGTCGATCGTCCACCGCTGGTGTAGGTGGCGAGATGGGAGTCACGTTTCTTGAAGAACGTGTTGACAATGACCAGATCGTGGGCCTATGCGCAATTGAGAATTTGACCACCCCCTTCATTTCGGGTCCCATAGCCTTGTCCGCCGTGTACCTGCTCGTACCCTTCTCGCGCAGTCCCAACATGGCCATTGAGGTCGCCGCCGATCAGGAGATGTTCATTGATGTTGATTGATCGAAGATGATCGTCGAACTGACACCAGAATTCCTCCTTCTCGGCTTCAGTGCATCCGGTCTGGGGGGCATAGCAGGAGACCACCCTCAGGATCACAGACCCAGTGTTGATCATAATTGACATGAGGCGATCCGAGATGCGCTTGACCTCAACGACATTGTTGCGAAACTTCTCACTGACTATGGTCGCCACTCCATTTCGGTTGTTTGTCACTCCATAGCTTGTACCCTTCTCCAATGTCTCTCGCTTTGGCGCCTTTCCATTTTGTTTCTTGTATGCAGGCGATATCGACACGCCGGGTTCTCAATGAATCAGCCAATTCACAGGTTCTTCCGGTAAGCGTGCCAATATTGAGGGTTGCAAATCGTAGATGTTGGACTAACCGTTTCAGCTTGCCACGTCCTTGGGCAGGTAGCCCACGTCCACTTTTCGCGCCGTTTGGGCGGGGACGGCACGCGTCGCCTATTGGGGACGCCCTAGCATTCAGATCCAAATGTCGTTTAAGCATTGCAATTTTGATGCAACAGGAAGTTTCAATCAGCCGACGCGTCACACCGTCTGTCACTGACCACCCTCACCGTTAGCCCGATCAAATTAATCATCGGTTTCCGGCCGGCACCTCATGGAGGTGGTGATGGTATTTTGCCGGCCTGATTCTGGAACATGCATAAATTGCCGGCCTGATTCTGGAACATGCATAAATGGTGTAAAAGGTCCATCTCCTTTAACATGGTTTCTGGATTTGCATATGATTACATGCATGGCATATTACTTGATGTTTGTCGCCAGCTGACTGCCCTATGGTTTGACTCCAAATACCATACAGAGCTTTGGTACATTGGAAGAGAAATCGAGCAAATTGAAAGAAGGTTACTTGCCATTCAACCACCTGCAAGTATAACAAGACCACTGCGTTCAATTTCTTAATTGCGTAAATATTGGAAAGCTTCGGAATACAGACACTTTCTCTTATTTTACAGCCTTCCTTGTTTGTTTGGCATTTTACCCAGAAAATATCTTGACCATTTACTACTTCTAGTACAGGCTATATACATTCAATTCTCCTTCAAGATTAATTTATAGATGCGCAAGGAGAGGGTCATGCCTTCATTGATGTTATGAAAACAACAAGTAATGACATCAGCAAAGACAGAGAATCAGGGATAACAGCAACAAGCATTTTAAAAGAAAGAGGAATAGACTCAGTTGAACTTATCAAATACACAGACATACATTCAACCTGTGTCTAAGGACCTACTGTACCAGGTCTTGCAAATATATATATATATATATATATATATATATATATATATATATATATATATATATATATATTATTTTTTTTATATTGTTTTATTATTTTTTTTTGTTGCATCCAACCAAATAGATGGGAGTTGGATTAAAACTAAATAGCTGGATTTGCATCTTAATGTTATAAAATGTAAAAGTGTACAGTATACAGACTCATATCTCTTGAATGTTGAAATGTCTTGGATGTTTGCACAAATGCATCGTTTTGAAATGATTTAGAGTAATGGATTTTTTTTTATAATTGCCTATAATCTATTCTTACTCTTAATTGTATTCATTTATTTGTTAAGACTCATTGTTTATATTGCTGCCAACAGCCAGAGCATAATATATCAAAAATAGTTCCATGAAATGTACTTGAATCTAATTAAATACAAATTGTATGAATAAAACTACAGCAACTATCAGAGGTTTTTATTTATTTATTTTTCATTTTATATTTATTTATTTTTCATTTACAGGAAAAAAAACTCCTGCAAGAAAACATTTTGTTTCTGCGTGAGGTGTACAGCAGTATGTGCAGGACATTCCTTCATGTTTTAGAATGAAACCTTCAGTACAACAGAAACATGCAGGAACATCCAGGATTCCTGTAGGTTATTTTTGTAAGGGGTATGGTAAAATACTCCAAAAACTGTCACTTCACGAGTTCACACTTACAAATAAGTCAGATAGAATAAAAGCGTATTTGGCGTGCTGTCCGAGGAGAGGGCTCCGGGCTCGGTATTCTGCCTGAACCCAGAGTACTCCCTCCGTATTCCTGGCTGTAAAAGAATGAGCCAAGAGTGAGGAGTCGGGGTGGTGGAGGATTGCTGAAAAACTGTCAAGGAATATTGAGTTGACAGAGTGAATATATATATGCTTCTTCTCATGCTGATAGAGTAGACATAGTAATTGTTTGATGACAAGTAGATTGGACTGATTATCTGAACGTGCTCCTCCCGAACTTTGTTTATAAAACATCATATTTGGACACATTGTCACATCACATCTGATTATGCTGTTTATTCTTATTTTTGTAATCAGTCTTAAAAATGTATATTATACATTTAATATAAAATGTTTAAAAAATGTATTTATATAAACGATATATAAGTTAATGAAACAGCTATGAGCTGTGAAATTCACCTGTGCGAAAATGCCTCCCATAATGCCTGGAATTACCAGCTAAACTCTTACACGTGTGTGATTGCATTTTCAAGTATGTGTAGCATTGACACTAATTAAAGTTTTAAGTGTTCCCTTTTTAGAATAGAAATACAATCCTCATTCTCATGTTATAGTTGTCGTTCTAGTTTGTGATTTCGCGTTCCTGCCAGTGCACGTAGATGTGGCGCGCGCTCACCGCTTGATTAGGGAGGAGGGTGACGCGCTCACTCACGGAGTGTGTAGAAAAGTTTGCGTGTTGGTGTCACCCTGTTCATCTCTTGTGACAAGAGCCCGCTGGAGCTTAACATCGACTGAAATCAGGTAAGGCACGTTTATTTAACAGGTGCGAGAATGAATAATGCAAAGGATTGGTCATTTGTTGCACAATTCTTGATTTCAAAGTGTGTCACTCTAACTCTCATCCATCACACATGGGAATGAGTTAACTAATGGCATGTTAAATCATATCTCGAGAAACCACATTTGTTAATCCTAATTAATTACTTTTACAAAAAGAATCATGCCAGTGCACAACGTTATTTTAAGTGATTGCAAAACACCTCAGTCTTTTCTTTATTTCTGTACCAGTTAGGCTAGATAAGGTAGAAATAGCTCCTTAAGGTAACAACTGTACAGAACTGTACAGAAATAGCAGAATGTTACATTTGGAATAATAATATTGAAATAATACTGCAATATTGAAATATAATTAAATACTATATATATATATATTTTTTTTTAAACACAAGGCAAATAATTTACAAGTTACCAATGGTGGCATGTTTTTGGCCTTTTACTCCTCTGCAGTAATTATCTGCAATAATACAGTGAAATAGTGGAATAATTTTATTTAACTTTATTTAGTGTGTTAACCAGGCTGGATGGCGGAGCAAAGCATGTGTATTGTGTACGTTTGGGCTCTTCTCAGGCACACGAGAAAGAAGAGGTCGCTCAGGGCAGGGGCTATAGTTTGTTCTCTGAAGTCTGTCTATTCAGGCTGCTGCAGCTTTTCACAGAGAAATAGGTCGAACCTCTTTCATTGTGACCCAACTTGACTGGGAGCGGGTAATTGGCAAATCCAGAGACACTCAAATACCCTGCTGAGACCCTAATTTCAGACACAAGCTTTACATGAACACCACAAACATGCTGAAGTACAAATATAACAGTTCTTATTTTCATGCATGCAGCACAGAAAACCACTAAATAACATTTGAGAATGAAATGAGATTTGAGATGAGAAATATGGAAAAAGATCCCATCTTTATTTTTTACTGTAAAACATGTTTTGGTTGTCAACCTAAAATGTGCTTTAGGTGGTAAATTCTAAATTGAATGTAAGTCAGAAGTCAGATAAGATAAGAACTATATAATATTTAATTAAAGGAATACTTCACACAAACATGTATATTCAGATGTCACTTACACTCATGTTGTTCCAAACCTGACTTTCTTCTTCAGACATTTTGAAGAATGTCTCAACTGTTTTTTTATCAATGAAAGTCAATGGGGTCCAAAAAAGCAACATTGGACCATACCTGTCAACATTTGGGTACCAAAATACGGGAGACCTGGGGGGGTTTCAGTTCAACCACATGCGGTTTCATGTCATCTATACATTACACACCCCATCGCCAAATCATAGAAAAATTCAGTTAAGACAGTTGTATTCATCTTAACAATACACAATAAATCAATATACAGAAAAACAGATTTCTAAAATAAGGTATAGGCCACAAATCTGTGAGTACAGTTTGCAAAACTGAACAGGTGATGTTGTGTAATATTCAGTTACTGTAAGAAACTGTTCCAGCGGGTGGAGTTTACTGGTACTGAATATTACATATCACCTGTGTATAGCCTACTCCATTAACTGGAATGGATTTTCACTGTAACTGAATATTACATCCAAATATTGTTATAATCAATCAGCATATTGTTGTGTAACTTCACCTATTGGAACAGTATTTCACAATTTTTCACAGGAACTGAATATTACAAACAACTATTGCGAAAGAACGATTTACAAAACAACGATTGCGAAAGCGTGCACGGATTATGAATTTGTTCACTGTTACCTTGTACGTAGTTTTTTTTCCCTGTATAGTTCTATTTTGTTAATAAATTTTGCATTCTATTTTGGCTTTCTCGTGTGTCCCTATTTTTGTTGTGTCCCTTTTGAGCCACGGGGCGAAATGGGTACGGATTGAAAAACCAAAGCAACTGTACGGTTTACAAATCTGAGCACAGCTGAGACTTTTTCTCTGGTACTTTTGGCGTAGGATATTTATTTCCGTCAAGGTCAGGCTGCGATGTCAAATGTATTCCCAGGAATGACTGATGCGCTTTCCGCTTTTAAAGTTTTATAAAATAAGTAGGCCTAAGATATGGCTTGAATGGTTTAAAAGCATTAGCAAGAATAAAAGCACATCATATAATGTAACGCCATGCAGCCAAACGATGACAGAAAAAATTGGATGCTGCGTTAATTGCGTTAAATATTTACTTACCACTGAGTCTTTTCCCATTTCTACCAGTAGGCCTAACACTTATTCAACTTCCCGCATCTACTACCTGCGCAGATATCGACGGCACAACTGGGTTGTAGGTTGCCAGGTTGAGCTCACAAATGCGTTGAAATTTGTATGATGTGTTGATTGCGCGAGTAGGATGGGTTTCATACAAGATCTGGCAACTGGACAACCTTGGAATAATATATTGATGTGATTATTCATATAACAACGTTTGGGCCATACAAATTACGGGAGTTTCACGGGAGAAATAACAAAACGGGAGGGGGGCGGGAGATGGGTGTGAAATACGGGAGACTCCCGGGGAAAACGGTAGTGTTGACAGGTATGCATTGGACTCATTAATTTTCAAGTCATGGCCAAAAAACTGATCTATATAAATGACTGGATTGCTCATTGGCTCATTGAAGTCACTGGAAGTGTTCCAGGGGGCCATCTTACGATTCTCTACCGACAGACGGCATCATTGACTTACAGCCAAACTTTGCCCTAAAAATCGGATTTGCAGCATATCAGTCGCACATGAATTGTTTTTCAGATGTATGTAGCCTACATTAATTGATACTTTGAACGTTTTCTGTAATGTTTATGGTCTTTTTGAGCAGAATAATCGATATATAGAAATTGTTATGATGGGTGTGTCTACGGCACACTACCGACACACAGGTAACTGAACTAACGTGAATTTATGTACGTAATTATGCAGGAAATATTAAGCATGAACATTTATGGGATTTTTATCAAAAATTTATTTGAATATGCATTAACATACAATACCTTATAGAGGTACATCACCGTCGCCTGGAGTGACTGCGGTTACACCCACTGAGTGGCAAAAAGACTGAGTGGCAGCATTGGTTTTTAGTGTGAATGCCGGCGAAAAAAACACACAAAACACATCTAAAACGGGAAAGAGCTTTGAGATCGACTATATAAATAGATTTGACAAGAAATCTGAGGTAGCCTATATTTTTACAGACTGCCGAAAGCTACAGAACAGAGAAGAAAATGGATCGCTGCAATTCATAGAAACAACTGGACTGCAGGCAGCGAAACGTGAATTTGCAGTTATCATTTTGTCAATATGCTGAATTTTGGGGTAAAATATTGCAGTATATGCATAATTGGCAAAAAATTTAAATACACTGACAAAAATAAACTATACAAGTTCTAGGGCTGGACGATATGATGATATATATAACATTGATATGGATGATCACACGGATTTAGACCTACCTATATTGTATTTATATAAAGCGTTCACAGGCAAATTTGCTCTATGTATATCCCAGGTGTTGAAATCAGGCACATTAATGTCAGGAAACAGGATTCCTGGCTGCATGTCAATATCTATAGATCACTGGATCTTTGGTAAATTGTAAGGGACACTATATTGAGTCCAACCTTTAGTTTAAACTGATAATCGTTCGTTTTACTGGCATTTTCGCAGTTTCCCCTATTAAATCCAGTCATGCAGCAGCTCTTTTGCCACTCAGTCCGGCTGAGGGGGCGTGTTCCGCCGGGAAAGTGACGTCAATGCATGCCCTCTATTACTAAATTGCACTATACTACATTAAAAAGTTTTACCATGCATCATTGCTTGGAGCGACCGTATAAATGCTTGGAAATAAAGCTTCATGTCTTAAAATTCATATGCAGTCAGCATAATTTCTCTGAATAAGTTGTGAAGTGTGAATATTATTTCCTGATGTCTTTTTGTTGACTAACATCCACTTCAGACTCTTGGAAATCTTGGAAACCGTTAAAAAGCCACAGGTCAGCTCAAATGCCTTACAAAGTCTAAATCTGTATTCATAAATCATTGTGTCATATAAATGCTGATGTATCTCGTACGTCAGCTGATCTGATTTTTGCTACTGTAATGAAGAACGTAACTTTTAATAAGCAGGGGAAATTCCTGACTTTAAACCAATAACCATTTAAATGTTTAGGACGTTTACATTGTAAGAATGTACAGGGAGACCGATATAAAAACGCTGACTCGTTAGGTAATGTTTTCTCATAAAAATCGGATGATTTCCTATTTAATTCAATAGAATGTCAGGGAATACTAGGGAAAACCAATACGGTGGCGCAGTGGCTTCACTTTTTATGATGTCATGAGAAATCTAGTCATATAGATCAGTGGGCCAAAAAAAAAAAAAAGCTGAGGCATTTTTAAAACTAATTTTCTTTTGTGTTCCACTGTCACCATTAGGTTCTGTTTGTTTTCGTTAGTCACATGTGTTCTTTTGTTCTAGTTTCCCGCCACTCATCAGTTACCATGGACACTAACACCAGTCATTACAGCTGTTCGTTATTTTGTCTCATCGTCACAGTGTATTTAAGTTCCTCCTTGTCATTCAGTTGTGGTCTGGTATTGTTTGTGTTAGCACGCTGTCTTGGATGTTGGCTGTTTACTCTGAGAATTATATTAAATCTTATGTTATTGAATCACTGTCTTCATCTTCCTTGAACTAAGCGTTACATCCACATTCAAAAATATTAATTTAATTTAACTCATCAGAATAATTCAACCAATTTCAAATTCAAGTTATAAAAGATTCAACTAGACTAGATTTAAAAAAATAAATAATGCACAGCCAGTTTGTTTATACTTAAACATTAAAAGGGATAGTTCACCCAAAAATGAAAATTTTGTCATCATTTACTCACTCTCATGTTGCAAACCTGTGTTAGTTTCTTTCTTCTGTTGAACACAGAAGATATTTTGAAGAATGTTGGTAACCAGACAGTTGACGGTAGCCATTGACTACCATAGTAGGGAAAAAAATACTATAGAAATCAATGGCCATCTGTCAATTGTCTGGTTACCAACATTCTTTAAAATAAATTGAATACTTTTGTGTTCAACAGAACAAATTAAACTGGTTTGAAACAACATGAGGGCGAGCAAATGTTGACTGAATTTTCATTTTTGGGTGAACAAATCCCTCAAGACAAGAGAGCAATAAACCCACTTACAGAGCAAAATAATTCTCAAAGAAAATGTGCTTTATCCATCGAAAATGTGAAGAAACTACTCGGATTGTTGGGTTCAGTCATCATTAATCTCTATCATTATGTCCTGAAGCCATTCAACTGCCTCGATGCACATAAAAACCATATAAACCTGTAATCCAATTTATCAACATCTATCTAAACTCCACATTTCTCTGTACGTCTGCCGCCACCGGCAGATTTTCTCCTAGGTAATGTCTGTGTTTGGATTCTTGCACCGTCTTTGGGATAAACTCCTTTATGTGATTCCTGCTGTGGTGAGAATGGATTTGGGGTGATTTTGTAAAAGTCAGTGGGCAGTGGAGACTGTTTCTCAGTAAACACAGAGTTAATCCCATGAGGCACCAGGGCTGAGTGCCCACTTAATGTCTATTTAACATTTAGCCAGTCTCCAAGTGCAGGCTGTTCATTATGGACCTAATAGTCTTTGAAAATGCCTCTCTTTTCTTTAGTTTCAGTTTAGTTTTTTGTTTTTTTGGTCTTAAGCATCTCCAACCTATTTATAGCAACAAAACTGGAAGAGAAAATCTAAAATTGAAAACTCATTGTCCTAGTGTGGTGTAGGTTTCTATAGGGCTTTGCTATGCAGTTGCTAAGATGTTGTGCGTGTCTTAGGCACATTATTTTGAAATAGGGAGTTCAGGGTTGTATAAAGGGTGATAGTGGTTGCTTATAATGACTCACATCAATTTTACTTGAAGGTAATTATATAGCAGGGCCTGAACAGGCTTATTGGCTCGCTGTGAGATTGTTTTGAACACAATTTTAAATGTTCATGAAGTTACACCATCACAATATAGTAATTATTATTTTATTATATTATATTTTGACCACTGAATAGGGAATGTCCCTGGCAGATTCAGAAATTTGGTCACCTCAACTTATACAATGAATTGTCTTATCTAAGATATAAAGCGAGCCAGGACATTTTTTATTTATTTAGTTAATTAGTTTAGGTTAGTTTAAGTGTAAATTCCTCGATTTATACAAACCAAAAGAGTTTCCTCTAGGTTACTATATATGTGTTGTGATGACTAGAGGTTGACCGATTGATTGCTTTTGCACCTATAACCAATCGCTGCAACAATTGGTTTTCGTTAAAAAATTGTTTTTCGTCGATTTTTAGTCAATTATGTTGGTATGTTCAACTCAGACAATCAAGTAAATGATATTCAGTGATTTTATTAAGTTAATAAAGTTAATTATTACTGTGATATTTATTAAGCCACTGAATTATTTTATAGAGTGAATATTTGTTATCATTCAGTATCTATTTATTTAAAAAAATTATTGGTTGATTAATCGGTTATCGGCCAGTGTGGTCCATAGTTATCGTTATGAATAAAATCCACTATCGGTCGACGTCTATGACGCATTAACAAACGAAAATCCTAGCTTGAATTGGATATTCAGACAATGCAAGTATTCCATCTTGTTAGTATTCCAAAGTTAGTAAAAGGATGGAGTCTTTTTAGGATTTTCAAGCAAAATCTTGCTTTTACATACGGCTTTCTCTCAGACAGGTCTGGTGTATAGTGCTGACAGTGTCCTGCTGTGGGCTTCACAGTCAGAGCTCTGTGTCCACTGGGGCCTGTTAGGGAACTTTTCCCTCCAGGACAGTGAGCGTTAACAATAAAGAGGTTCTCTATTTTTCATTCTTCATATGAATATGAATCATCATTGAGCCTCTCTTTCCAGACCATTTGTGAAGAGTTGGTTATTATCTTGAGATCGGGTGTATTTAGTTCCTTAGTATGGTCTGCATGTTATGTAGATCTCTGGTTTTGAATGCTTGGATGTCAATAATATTTTTAGCTACTGTTGGGCGTTCTGAAGGCTTGTTTTGCAGCATTCTTCCTTCACATTTGACCTTCTTGTGCAGCTTGATATATGCACAAGAAGTATTTGCAAGTATTTGTGTGTAAAGAGTTGTACTTTTCTGACGAAGTAAACTTGCTCGGTAGTTCACTTGGTACAACATTACATTTGTAATCTGGAGTCCTGAGATACTTGAGTCACTATAAAGATCAAAGACTTGTAGAAGCAAGCTAAAATAGCATGATTGCATAAATGCGTAAATGTGCTTTTTAATCTCACATTTGCTTTTGTTAACACTGTCGGTTAGATTTAAGGTAGGGTTTAGTGTAGGTGGCACCGCACGTTATTTTCAAATGCAATAGAGTTCAAGTTTCAAGTTTATTTATATAGCACTTTTAAAAACAACCATAGTTGACCAAAGTGCAAAAGCTCTGATCCAGCCATATTTTTAAATCTGTCAGGTAGTTAAGCAATGGCTGAATTGAGACTTTGTCATTTGTTTTGACAGGGAAATAGATTTGTACATCATCCGCATAACAATGGAAGGGAATATTGTGTTTTTTGAAAATGGACCCCAAGGGCAACATGTATAGAGAAAACAGCATGGGACCCAATATGGACCCTTGGGGGACGTACAGTATTAACCTTTTAGCGCCACTCACTGGGCATTCATTTCTGAACTTATGTGATTTGTTTGCACAACAACAATAACAAACATAATAAAATGTAGCCAGATTCACATTTATCTGTTTCAGATCAAACTGGACATGCTTTTAGTCCCACTCACTGTACATTTCACTTTGAATGTGTTACGAATCGTGTAAGAAGCAACATAATATTATTTTGCACAAATGTCAAATTTTTCTAATGAGTCTGCGTGGGTTGTGATACCTAGATAGCAGGGTGTCTGACAGCTGATATAATGCTGATTTATATAATTAAAATGTAATTACAATTTGATTTGCACACAGACCTGATGAAATTAAATGAAAACTGACATTACACTTACAAAAAGTTACACATTTGTTTACTATCCATTGTCAGTAGAACTTGGCAGGGAGTTGGGAGATAAAACTCTTCTGTTAATCGGTAATCGACCAATGTTAGTAATTGCAAAAATGGCCAAATATCGGCCCATCACTGGGGCTGACCAATACTGCATATGGGTCTAGCACTAGACTAGTTCAAGACTAGTTTGAACTATTTTAAATTTGACGGGATGCTCAAAAAACAGTACTCGTCGATCATCATGACCTAATCACAGTTTTCAATGTCTATCCATGTAAACGTTACATACAAACTCCTACGAATACTAATAACATCACCCTGGATTTATCGTACATTTCACTTTCAGTGTACCAACAGTCATTTTTACTATCAAACTCCTTGGAGTAAGTGTTACATTGATGTTCTGTCATCAAAGTGAGTTGATGGAAATGGGGTTGTGACTTCTCCCGCTGACCGCAGCTAATGCAATTACCATCTCGCATGGTTTCCGCGGCTTTCCATGGCACTTCTGAGGAGAGGAAACAATATTCTATAACGATGCCACCCATTGAGCGAGAGGACAAGAACGATCTGGGCTCGAAACATGCACGCAATATACAAATACACACACATACAAAAGACACCCACTCCCAACGTCCTATACACTCTTTGCAACCCACTTGAAAAACGTCCTCCCCATTGACAGGCACAATGGCTCACATTCCTCCAAAGTGCACATACTGTAGACATGGTTTGCTGGCACTTGTAGTGTACTTCAGTTCAATTCAGCCCATCTCACACGGCTCAACAGAGCTCTCACTGTGTGTCCCGATATAGCTTTCTCGCTCACACTTCCCTCTGAGGCCACTCATGACAGTCTCAAAATAATCCCCTTTCCCCAGCCACCCACCTACCCATATTGACAATGTTCCTCTTACACTGGAACATGAAGTAAATACGTTTTCCATTTGTGCCACATACATCCTCCTCCTCCTCCTCTCATCTTTGGCGTGATTCATATGACTCAGTCGAATCCATTGAGGGTACAAAAACAATAATTTGACAGTCACACTCTGGTTCAAATGAAAGACTGTGGATTCAGATGCTATTTCTCACATATTGCCCAGTGGGAGCAACACAAATGTCAGTAATCACAGAACAGGAAAAGTATGAGGAACATGGCTGCTACTGTGAGATGTTTTTACAGGTTAGTGCAGGTTATTTGAGGTGTGACATGGTTTATATTAGATCAAGAAAGCTTAACACCACATTAATGTTAAAGCGTGTGAAAGGAGCCAAATGTTGCTTAGATTTTTTTTTCTTTCATGAATCTTTTTTTTATTTTTTTTTATCATTTTGGGTCTGTTCCCCAGATCTGTTTCTTTTCTATCAAGCTGAATAAGATTCTCATGCTAATGAGGCCCCTCTCTGGGGTCCCTCTTCTCAATCTAATCTCACTAGCACCTCCTGAAGTGTGTGTCGCTCGCAGCCCCTCAACACCTATATTCACTTTCCTGTCGGATAACAGGACGCGTTCTGGGATAATCAGAAGCAGTTATTAAACGTTTTTACATGTTCTATTGCTTAAAATTCCAAGCATAATTTGTGCACATCTAAAATGAAGCCGGAGAAGACATGTTTACTGTGTTTTTACTATGGTTAAAGGTGCCGTAGAATTTGAAATTTAATTTATCTTGGCATAGTTAAATAACAAGAGTTCAGTACATGGACATGACACAGTGAGTCTCAAACATCATTGTTTTCTCCTTCTTATTTAAATCTCGTTTTTGAAAAACACCCCTGAAAAATAGGCGAATCTCCACATAACACCGACTGTGACGCAACAGTCAGGATCATTAATATGTACGCCTCCCAAAATTTGCGTATGCCAGCCCATGTTCAATACCAGGCGGAACTGCGCCCTCCCAGGATCTAAGGTTAGGCTACTTTCACTTTTAAAAATTCATCATAACCGCGCGCGCGCGCGATCTGCTTGCAGTCGTCGAGATGGATGCATGTGTATCTGAAGAAAATATTGTGAAAGGCTTTGCTGCATTTTCGTGTTGGATAGCCGCAAATGTGGAACTTCATCGCCGAGGAAGCACGCAGATAACTGTGGTAACAAAGCAGTTCTATCGAACAGTATTTTTCAAATTTAACACTGTTAAGTGTGGTGTGCAGGCAGGGGCGCAACTACCCAGTGTCAGAGGGGTATGCAGCAACAATTTTGGCGCCCCCCCCCCCCCACAAAAAAAAAACAAAGAAATAAATAACTGTGCCATGTGATGAGTGAGGAACGAGTGGTAGTTAACAGATGACATAAGTACAAAATTGTCATTTATTAATAAAATTGAACTATACTTCACAGTGATGAATACACTTTTGTGCTTTTTAATGTTGAATTCATCAATCTGGATACTTTGAGAGTTCAAATTAAAAGCTATAACCCATATTCAGTGTGCAAATTAAACAAAGAAAAATTCAAACCTTTTTTAGTAACAGTGTCTGTCTACATTACACTACTACATAATAATAGTTATAATATTAATTCCATGATAGTAATAGCCATATATTGTAAAACAAATGCACTAAAAAATAAAGGAAACTTTCATAATTAGTTTTGTACTAATTTCAATACTTCACATTAAAGATGTGATTGGACAAGCCCAGTGTCAATCAAGAAAAGAACCAATGGGCCGCTGATCTACGTGTTTAATGAAAAATGTCACACACAAAAAAAAAACTAACGCTGACTTATTTTTATTTTTTTTACCAATGCATTACAACGGCACTAACCCAGCGCCGCCAATAAAACAAAACAAAACGAATGGGCCGCTGATGTACGAGTTTTATGGGCTGTTAAGACAAAGACAAAAAAAAAAGCCTATTAGATGTATCGGCCCAAAAAGCACGTCGGCCCACCGGGAATCTCTAGCCTACATGCGTTGACGTCACACTTTAAATCCTACCTGTTGCCTTTGACCATCCACTTATTTAGCTGTTGGCACATCAGCATGCCATCTCCTTTTCCCTTTTCCTATTTTTAGTCCCGACAGCTTTTTTGCTTTATCCATCTTTTTCGACTCGTACCTGCTCGCTCAGCGCTCACGGCGCCCCCGCCTGCTCGCGATACCCCCCCCCCCCCATGTCAAAATTCTATGATGGAATCTTATGAATATCTTACTCTAGCCTGTTAGTCCTCTAAAAAGTTATATAACATTGAGGAAATGCAGAAATTATTTATAAAACGCACAACAGCAGCTACGTATAAATTAAATTGCCATCGCTTTGGCGCCCCCCTGGTGCTGCGCCCCTATGCGCCGCATATAGCGCATACCCACTTTTTGTGCCACTGTGTGCAGGGCGTGTTTGAACCCAAAATTGTCAGATGTAGGCTAGACGAAATTGCGTGGCAGATATAGTGTTGTAGCCGCGTCTGTTCAATTGGTAAAATGTGATAAGGCTACTCAGTTTTGTGGTAACGTTAGCCATGTTCTTCATGTACCGGCCTTTTTACAGCTTCGGCTGAAGTTGTCCTTGTGTTAATTGTCGTGTAATAACTTCTGTATGACCTGGCAATAAACATTTTTGTAATTGTGTCTATAATGTGATTGGCTAAACTTATTTTATTTCGGGTGCGGGTCGGGTGTCGGTTCTATTTTAAGCGGGTCGGGTGCGGATTTTAATTAGTGCTGCTGTCGGAAAACGGGTAGGATGCGGTTTGAAGCACTGCGGGTACAAAAATCGGATTTACAAAATCGGACCCGTGCAGGACTCTGATGTACGGTTGAACGCCTAATCTCTCCATTGTCACGCTGGACATCAGGGACCTTTTTGCTGTCACTCTGAGCTACTGTTATGAGCCCGCAGTGAAACAGCCAATCAGAGCAGAACTCCTCATTACTATTCATGACCCTTCCAAATAAGGTAAAAACAGACCATTTCATTCTAGGGCCAATTTCTAGGGTTGAAAATGGACCTGTAAAACCATATCTGGACATTTTAAATGCCCTTAAATAAGCCATACCCTCTATGTAGATATCAGAGACAAAATTAAAATATTATTTCAACACATTCTAGGGCACCTTTAAGTGTTGTTCTTCGGCACAATGCAAAGCCAAATAAATACATTTTTCAGACACATTAAAGTATAATTCAGCTGATGTTCAAACATAGATATGGTAAGATTTTTTTTTTTTTTTAAAGACAAAAATTAATACTTTTATTCAGTAAGGACCATATGCATTCAATTGATCAAAAGTAACATTTATAACATTGCAAAAGATTTCAATAAAAACAAGTAAAAGCAAAAAGCAAATCAACATTAGAATGATTTCTGAAGGATCATGTGACACTGAAGACTTGAGTAATGATGCTGAAAATTCATCAGATGATTAAATTACATTTTACAATATACTAAAGCAGAAAATAGTTATTTTAAATCTTTCTCTTCTGAATGGTAGTCTATTTGACTTTGAACATGGCTCATCCAGTCAGATTTTAGTCGAAATAGTTTTTTTTCCCGTTATTTTATTAAACCTTGAATAAAATAAACCTTATTTTATTAAACTCATGAATATCACATGCTCAATGCAGTACTCAGAACAGATGTTCAACTCATTCGACTTCAAATGATCAATAAATCTTTTTCTATTCATGTACCACAAAATGTTACAAACAACTTCCTGTCTAAAGCTTTTTTCAGTCATTGAAATAAATATATCCTGAAGGCAGACAAAGACCGGACTTATCAAAACATTGGGTCTTTTCATAGTTCCGCTACTCATTAAAAGAAGATTACGCATCTTAAATACACACCTTTTTATCACCTTCATAAATAAAAACTGAATATAACTTAAAAATCTCTTGATTTAATTTTGTAATGTGGAATTTAATTGTATTTAAAATTATAATAATAAACTCTGTATATTTTTGAATCATACCGCTGCATTTATGGGAACTACATTACACAATAAGTGTGGATTAATTTCTTCACAGTCCTTGCCTCTCTGAAGATTAAGTGTCCTCTTTAGGTGAAGTGTGGATGTTGTTTGGGAATATGGTTGCTGGGCTGGGTGTTTTCCTCAACAAGCTGTTACATGTGGCAAAAATGATAACACTGCTGTAAAGCCTCAGGGATTTCTGATTACTCACCACTCTCATTCTCTCCCACAGAGCCTGATGCACGCACGCACGCAGACACACACCCTTTGCATATACAATGCATGCAGATACACGCCGACTCACTCGTGTGTTCAGAGTATATTTTGAGACAAAGGTATAAAATACCTTTTGAGTTGAAGTGTGTAACGCATATTCTTCCATTGTCTGAGCAGAATTATCACTGAGCTGTCATTCAAAAGCAAGTTTCTGTGATAAAATGAAAGGAAGATTCCAGGTGTAGTGGTGAGCAAATGTTCAAGCTTCAATCATCAAAGTTTTTTTTTTCTTTTTCTTTACAATTGCTAGGACCAATTTTTCAATACTTGGGTCACTTTTGTGATCAAAACAGCAGTCTATGGATTATTTATCATTCAATAACTACATCTTTCACAACCTCCACCAAAACTCTATGTACATGCAGGCCAATTTTCACATTGATCTTTACATGATCTTTTCAAAACTATTAAACTAGATCAAAACCTAACATAATACAAAACTGAATAAGACAGAATTTGTTACATTTAGTAATACCATATTGAGAAAAGTAATAACATATTGAAATATATTCCAAATCTTAAAAAAAAAAAAAAAAAACCTACACCGGTGTCAGGTTCGTCTTTCAATTTCATTATACAAAAGGATAAACTTAATTTTGAACTGTATGTAATGCAAACATGGATCAATATAACAAACTGCAGTGAATTCTAAAAAGTTGAGAGTGTCTGTCAAGTTTTGGTTTAGTTTCTGTTTTCATGGACTTTTAGTTTGTATTCCCTTGTTTTGCATGTGTTCAGTTCCTGTTTCGCTGATTGTTTCTGGTTACTGATTATGTTCACCTATGTCTTGTTTGGTTTCTCATTTGCTCTGGTATTTATTGCCCTATGTTTCTATCTCAAATTGTCCGTTATTGTCTTTGTTTACAGTTTATTATTATTATTATTATTATTTTTTTATATTTTTTTTACAATCAATAGGACACATTTCTCAATACTTAGGTCACTCTTTCAAAACTCTTCACACAGTTCTTTAGCTGAAGCTTGTGTTTTACTCCTGGCTGTGGAAAATATAGAAAATGGACAAGAACGAAATTTCTTAATCTTCACTGACTCAAAATCCTGGCTTCAGGTACTTGAATCTGTGTAGACTGATCATCACATAATTATAATTATATTAGCTTAATTAGATCTTTTACGCAAGGAAAATCTTTTTCTGCTGTGTTCCAGGTAATATTGGTTCATCTGGTAATGAGAAAATAGTCATCACTGCAAAGGAGGCTCTCAACTTATTTCAGTGTAAAATTCCACCCTCTGATCTCAGACCTGTAACAAACTCTTATATTAATAACATGCCGTAGATCTAATTTCAAATCTAGGTATGATTAAGTTGTTTCCCGTATAGGTCATACAAGACTTACACATGGCTATTTATTAAAAGCCAAAGAACCACCATCATGCCTTCTTTGTCAAACTACAATTACTGTTAAACATATTTTACTGGACTGCACTGTTTTAATGTAAATAGACAACGGTTTTATTCAGAGATATGTTTAACTGATGTATTTAAAAAAAGTATCACCTGAATGTATTTTAGAATTTCTGTCTAGTATTAACCTTTAATGTCTTATATAGCTTTTTTTTAATTGTATGACTTGTTGTTTATTCTGTTTTCGCCATGAAGATAGCCTTGGTACTGACATGGTGGTCAAAATTAATAACAGTTCTTCTATCTAACTTTTAACTTGGTAAAGCAGATCATTTCCAAAACACTTTATACATGTACATGTCACAAATCAACCCATACTTCCATAATTGTGCTTTTCCACTACTTGGCACGACTCGGCATGGCTCGGCTCGCTTTACTTTGGCTCGGTTTGCTTTTCCACTGCAGTTTAGTACTGCTTCAAAGTGGGTGGGATTATAGACTGATCGTTATAGTTTCGCCGCCTCTACTGCCGTGACATCATCGTAAACGTGACACAAACAAACACACAACAGAAGCAATGGAGCATATCGATGGAATGGTGTTCTTGATTCTCGGCATGTGGATATTTTTCACTGGCCTGGTCCTACCAGACTCTCGTACATTTCATTTGTACAGAGAGTCTGGCCACTCTCCATTGACAAGCGTTAACTTCCTTGAAGGCGGGTACTCTGTTGAAATTTACTATTGGATCTGCCCAGAACCACTCTGGATCTGCCATAACCAATCACTAACGACTGGTCGTGACGTAACCCTACAACTCAAACTAGCGCACAACCTCAACGTCATCATTCTCAGCCACTCCCTCTGTTCGCTGATTGGACCGGTAAAAATTTTACGAATATACCGCAAACCTAGACGGAGTACTGAAGGAAAATGAAAATTGAGCGGAAGTACGTAGGAGGGCGGAGCCAGGCTAGTTTTTCACTGCAAGATGAAGAAGTTTGTTTCTAGTGGGTTTGGTGTCTCGTGTTGCAAATCCAATGACGCTGGTAGTGACGATTCTCTCTGACCAATCTGTGATCTGCGGTGTTTACACGTCACATTTTAGTATCGGCACGGCTCGCTTGGAACCTCAACTGAGGTTGTACTATTTAAGTGAGCCATACCGAGCATTATGGAGCCGTGCCAGGCAGTGGAAAAGCACCAAAAAGTGAGCCGTACCAAGCCGTACCATGCAAAGGAAAAGCAAAATAACACTAGCAAAAAAAAGGTCATCCAACAAACATACTTTATCACGATTAAAACAATGGCCTAAAAAACATCAACTACAGGTAGCATTAAAATATTTTCTTTTGCAATTTAAAAACAAACAAAACAAGAATGACACTCTCTACTGTTTATAATTCACTGCAGTATGTGTTACATGGTCAGTGTGTTTATATTACAAAACACAATTATTAAATTATTATTAAGTTATTCCCCTTTTGTCTAGATGGCAATGAAGTTGAGAGAATAACACAATAAAGTCCACAACAATGAACAATAACGAAAACAGTCTTTATTCAAAAAAATCCAACTAAAGAACACACAGATAACAAGAGAAAGTTTAGCAAAATAACTATGTTTAACCTAAAGACGAAAGTAATCAACAGAAACTGAAACAGGTGTGCAATTCAAATCAGTAACCATAAAAAACAAACTAGTGGTTGGAAAATGAGAACAAAGGAAACAGGAACTAGAATTAAACCATAACAGAACACGTTACAGTACAGCTCCTCATGAGGCGTATCCTCATGTTGTAGCAGTCAAACTGAGGGAAGGAGGGGGCTCTGGAGGAGGATGTGGAACAGGAGAGGAGCGTAATCTGTCAGGTGCAGGCAGAACATTCAATGGAGGAGTGGAGGGAGGGAGGAGCCAAGAGCAGGAGGTACCAGGCAAGGACCCGAACCACGTCGAGGGAGGGAGGAGTCATGGTAGTGATTTGGCAGTTGACACCAGGGGGACTACGAATGATGGAGATAGCCAAAGGAAGTGGAGCCCTGGGCGCAGAAAGAGAGCACATGGGACTGGGCGACACCGATGGTCCTGGAGGCCAAGGTCTGGCAGAGTGAGGGAGGGAGGAGCCAAGGCGGAGCCGACAGGTTGACGGGCCGAGGTGGAGTGACGGGATGAGTGGTTGGAGGCGGAGCCGGGGGATTCTCTTGACTGGGCGAGCTGTAGACCGGAAGACCTGAGGCAGATCCACAAAACAGTGTGACATTAGAGAAGTTAAGGGGCTGAAGGGAATCAGCAGAGGTGGGGCTGAGGAACTGGCTGTTTTAGGAAGAGGAGGTGGGAGACTGAGGTTGGATGGGAACTCTGGAGACACAGGAGACTTTGAGCTGGGTGGAACCAGTGGGGGCACATGAGACTTTGAAATGGGTGGAACCAGCGGGGGCACAGGAGACTTTAAAGGACAAATCCAGTGAAAAATGAACCTAGGGGTAATTAACACATGGTTACCGAGTCGATCGTTCCCTGCGATGCGTTTTCATGAAAATCGAATGTATAGAGTTTTATCTTTAAAAACAGATTAGCTCATAACAGTAGTATATGGGGCACAGAGTAAGTAAAAATAAATCGCTAGTTAATACCACTAACAAATCGAGCCACGAACGCCGTCGATAGGATAGCTGGTCGATAGGAATTACGTTTGTGAAATCTAACGTAGCACGGCGTTCGTGGCTCGATTAGTCGAGACTGTTTTCCAAGATGGCTCCTGCATGTCAACGCGTAATGTACTGTCTTTATAAAGTATCTTCTTATTAAACTGTCTGTACACTTACAAAGTTCTCAATGCTTCGGTTTGTATGTAAGGACCCTCATTATGTTACCGTGTTAGTGTGAGGCTATTTTGAGCCTTGTTAGTGGTATTAACTAGCGATTTATTTTTACTTACTCTGTGCCCCATATACTACTGTTATGAGCTAATCTGTTTTTAAAGATAAAACTCTATACATTCGATTTTCATGAAAACGCATCGCAGGGAACGATCGACTCGGTAACCATGTGTTAATTACCCCTAGGTTCATTTTTCACTGGATTTGTCCTTTAAGCTGGGTGGAACCAGTGGGGGCACAGGAGACTCTGAACTGGGTGGAATCAGCGGGGGCACAGGAGACTTTGAGCTGGGTGGAAACGGCGGGGGCACAGGAGACTTTGTTTGAACTGGGTGGAACCAGCGGGGGCACATGAGACTTTGAGCTGGGTGGAACCAGCAGGGGCACATGAGACTTTGAACTGGGTGGAATCAGCGGGGGCACAGGAGACTTTGAGCTGGGTGGAACCAGCGGGAGCACAGGAGACTTTGAGCTGGGTGGAATCAGCGGGGGCACAGGAGACTTTGAGCTGGGTAGAATCAGTGTGGGCACAGGAGACTTTGTTTGAACTGGGTGGAACCAGCGTGGGCACATGAGACTTTGAGCTGGGTGGAACCAGCGGGGGCACAGGAGACTTTGAGCTGGGTGGAATCAGCGGGGGCACAGGAGACTTTGAGCTGGGTAGAATCAGTGTGGGCACAGGAGACTTTGAGCTGGGTGGAAACAGGGGGGGCACATGAGACTTTGAGCTGGGTGGAATCAGTGTGGGCACAGGAGACTTTGAGCTGGGTGGAACCAGCGGGGGCACAGGAGACTTTGAGCTGGGTGGAATCAGTGTGGGCACAGGAGACTTTGAGCTGGGTGGAACCAGTGTGGGCACAGGAGACTTTGAGCTGGGTGGAACCAGCTGGGGCAGGAGATCCATGCAAACGTCCTCTTCCATATCCTCAAAATAATTCCCAGAGGTAACACCCACTCAAGGTATTCTGCAAAGCTCCTTATCTCGGCATTTGACAGCACATTTTGTGAATTTGTTCTTTGAAGTCCTTTAAACCAATAGTGTCCTTCATTATCTAGTTTATGTTTTTTTTTTTTTTTTTTTTTTTTTGAAATTAAAGGTGCACTCAATACGTTTTTGCCTATATTTTGCTTTTCTTCATCTCAGTGGTCTTGAAGTTTATACTGACATCTAGTGACAAATTGTGACAAAATTAGTTATTAGTAAGTTAGACAATTGCATGAAAATGATTGGTCATTCTATCTCAATATGGTGGCACCCATGAGGGGGCGACCCTCTACATGCAGAATAAAACAACTTTTTCTAGAAGGCTGATATATTCTGAGTCTTCATCTCATGTGAGTATCATTTTATCACTTTAATAGATGGGTTAAAATACTCTACTGACTTCTATGACTCTATTTTAAGTGATTATCTTAACTTGACACCTTTATCAGCTTCTCCTTCTCTGTTCATCTTGCTTTATTTTCTTTATTTTCTCTCCCTCTCTCTCTCTGTTCATTTTCGGTCTGACCTGACACACTGCAGTCCTTCTAGACCTGCTGTTAATGGGGTCTTTCAGCAAACCTCACAGACTAGAACAAACACACTCATTCATGCGTCTCCAAAATGCTAATGCGGCTGGTTCCCGACACATTTTCAAGGAGTTCCCATGTCATGGCATGGTGTAATTCCTCACACAGAGAGCCATTAGTGCAGGCAGCCTACAAGCTAACAGTGGCCAACAAGGCCCTGACATAGACTGGCCCTAGTGGCCCCTGTTAAACAGGTGCCTAAATGCATTTGGCACAGCCAAGAAAATGCAGCTCTATTTTTTATGGTCTTCAAGGTTATATTTTTTTAGTAGTTGCTGTGTTATAGTAGAGAAGTCACTACTCTAGTAATTAATCAGCATTTAACTGCCAAATGGCAACCAATGGCAGCTCGTCAGGGGAGGCAAGGGAGGGACAGCTTTCCCAAAATTCTGAGATGGAAAATGGGAGAAGGACGATTTAATGTTAATTAAAGTTAATTAAATGAAATAAAATTTCATTTTCATGCCTCGGAATGTGAATTTCTTGTTTGTAATTTCACCATTGTAACACCATAAAATATTACTGATGTCGGAACCACCGCTGCTCCTCCACCGACCGTACCGAATCGAGTTTGTGGGATAGAGGCAAATCCATAACTGGAGACTTTTGGCTCCGTCGCTATTTTAACACGAACATCTAAAAGTGAGCAAAAAAGCAATTTTAAAGCATTTAATAATTATTTAAAAAAAGTCCTCTATAGAGAGGATCCCTAGACTGCTACAGTTTGTGTGTCTCCTCTATTTTAAAATCCACAAGACAACCCTGATGGAAACATAATTTTCCTTCTCTTTCATGTTATTCAGAGAATCTACAAGAAATTACGTTACAAGGGCAGTAGCCAACAATATGCTATTTTTCAGTCATTAGATTTATTTTTCAAGATATGGTCTTTTTTCAAAGGTTTTTCTGGAAGTTACTGTTTATTGAGTCCGTATAATTGGTTAACAATTAATTTGACAATTCTGAACCACAATGAAACTGACATTTCCTCTTTGGGACTTTTATAGATAATGCAGCATCAGTTAGCTATATTATTGCACAATTATTTTAGAAAAAAACAAGTTATATTCTACATCGAGACCAAGAAAAAGAATGCACGGTATTAATGATTTTAATATTTAATTTTTAATGATTCAGTCAAATCATGTTGGATTCTAAATGTTTAAATATACCAATTCATTAAAGAAGCTTTCCTTTAATTAGAGCAGAAATTATTATTATTTAAAATACACTGGAAAATGGTGTAGAATTTACTTTGAAACAATTTTCACTCAGAATTTGCTAGTAAATATACAAATAGTTTCAAAGAAAAAATTTTTTTTTTTTTTTTTTTTGCTTTTATTGGGGGGTGGGAGAACCATTCCATAGTTAGAGTTGCATACCATATTCAAATAATTGATGTACTGAATTAATCATTCTCTTCCGTGTTGGAGATGCATCTGGTTTAAACTCTTGAGTCTTGAGTGAATTTGATTGACAGGCTGTGGTTTCCTGTTTATCTGCAGCGGGGTTCTGTTACAACTTGTTGTGAAGATTATAATTGAAAAAAAAAAAAAAATGTTTGTGCTAAGTCAACATGAAATGCTCAGCAAGTTGGGGCGGAACACTCATCCAGATTTTTACAGCTGATGATCTTGGTTCCATCTTGGAACAAGGACCTTCGAGTGCAAAAATTCCGTCAAATCCTTTGTATCTCTAGTATATCTGAGACACAGATGAGCACCTAAAATTTGACAACACTGGAAAAGCTTCTCTGGAAATGAATCCGGGATGTTCCTATGAAGGGCACATTCACCTCCCGCACTTCTTTAACTATGAGAAATGAACCAAGCGTTCATTGAGAGATCTGATTATGGCCTCCTGATCCAGATAAAACATTCATTTCTCAGTCATATTCTTGTTTTGTGTACAGACAGTACAGACCCACCGAATGAAGAAGGAAAACTAAAGGTTCTTTTAATGAGTCAGGTTTCATAACCTCAAGCCAAATCGGATATTTCTGCTTTTACCGTTTACATTCTTGTTTCTAATTAACGCATGTCTGTCATTAGTGTGAACAGAACACAAATATGCATTGACAAAAATAACATCTCATGCACACAAACAATGACAAAATACAAGACAATCCTTCAAATAGCATGATGAACAAACTGTTATGCTTGAATCAAATTTGATAACTCGTTTGTGAAATGTTTTCTTTACTTGAATTTAATGTTCCTTTTTTTGCGGTTTCTTTATACTAAATATTTTTTTGCCTTTTTTGAAGATACTGGAACTAACTGACAACAGTAGTCTTGATAAATATACAAAATTCCAAACTGGTGGTGTTCCATGGCCCTTAATCTGATGCAAATTATATTTGAAAATAGGCCAAATCAGATTGTAAAAGATAAATTATATTTGGACTACTTCCACCTTGTAGTGCATGTATCCTCAAGGACATGACCAGAACTTGTCAACAATATTTTCATATTATATTATAAATCAGATTTTTTGTTGTTTGTTTTTAAATAGTCCTTCCAAATCCCTTCAAGCCAACCTTAGTTTTTGCACATTATCTGATTTGGGAAAAGGTCTAAATATCAATAAATGACACATATTTTGCAGTAAGATTTTTATGTTTCTTAAACTAGCTTAATTTAATTTATGTATAAAACAAGACTATCCTTTGCTTACTTCAGGGTTGCAAAATAGTGTGGCAATTGCAGTGGCAGAAAGTTGCATGAGAGTTTTCTCTTTTCGTGCAGTGTGTTATTAAAATGATTAGAGCAGACAAGGTGTTGTGCGAGAGTGCTGATGGTCCAGGATGTTCCTGAATGGTAGCGAGATGAATGGGAGGTTCCGTCACTCTCTTCCTGTCTGTCCCAGATACTTCCAAACTTTTACTGCGTTGCGGTGAGGCACAGATTAAGAGCTCTCTCTCTCTCTCTCTCTCTCTCTCTCTCTCTCTCTCTCTCTCTCTCTCTCTCTCTCTCTCTCTCTCTCTCTCTCTCTCTCTCTCTCTCTCTCTCTCTCTCTCTCTCTCTCTCTCTCTCTCTCTCTCTCTCTCTCTCTCTCTCTCTCTCTCTCTCTCTCCCCATCATCTCTCTCTCCATCCTGCCATCCTAAATAAATGAATGCTGATAGAAACGTTTGATGCATTTTTCCGAATTTTGCACTGAAAAGTGCTGTGTTGACTAAACTGTATATGTGAACGGAAAGATGTGCTGCAGCAGGTCTGGCCATATGGAAGAAATAACACTATGAACTAATACAGAGAAATAATACAGACAGGCCGTTTTTATTGTGCTATTGGATCTGTAATGTAGCACAGTGGGATTATGAAGGTTTTGATTCAGTATCCAGAAATACATACATACATTTTGTGAATGGCTTCTAAATGTCTCAACGTTTTTTGTTCTGTTAACTCTCAGCAGCCAATAATTCAACACACAAAAAACACTGCGTCACAACCTGTGTTTATCATTCAAGTGAACCCGCATTTACTGTAGGACCATGAATCATGTCTTCTTTTATCTGGAATTGCTTTGTTCATGGTTTAGGATGAAAGCATGTCACTCAACCATGCTGGCATCTGCATTTTGTTTTTCCATGCATATGTTTAAGACACGATCAGCTGTGTTTGCTCATGTGAGTGTCACAGGTTCTAGCCTGTGGTGTACCATTCCATCTTTCTTCCAAACAATCTCCTCTCTGCTACTTTTTTTTTTACTGTAAAGGACCGATCAGCCTGAGAGTTTCATGACTGAACTAGATATTTTTTGGCTGTGTTTTCTGCAGTATTATTATATGTGTGCCTAACATCTGCCAATCATTGATTTTTTCTTTTTCTTTTTGCAATTGACGGGACACACCTCATGTAACTGGGATGTCTGGTCTCCCATCCCTTTAAACCATTAACTCCATTATAAGCATTATGAGATGGAGAAAGCAATTCATGTCTTTTCATTAAGTTGCATTGGTCATGTCAGACTTAATGAAAATGAATATAATGTACTTTTGTATTCTAAAAGCTTCTCTATTGTTTAACTCACTATAGAGCTCTGTGATCCAATGGTATTCTTTTGAATGGGCTTCCTAGAAACAGGATAGTTAGCCACACGCTTCACATTGACTTGCCATGCCTCTGTGTTTGCTTAGCCCTCAAGTCACCTCCCTACTTCTGGTATTACTGGTTCTAGGTTTCCGTGAGTTGTCAGATGTTTGAAATAATGTACATGAGTGTTTGTGTTCCAGTGAGTGGATTTCAAGCTTGTTTGATCTCAATGTATTTGTGCAAGTGAGAGGGACAGTCTCGTGAGAGAAGAAGAGTGTCCGAAGGTAAGTGTGTTATAATGCAGTTCATAGAATTATTATTTTATTTTATTTTATTGCTTACTATACAGAAACTATGTATTTTAGTGTTTTTCTTTTTCTTATATAGTAAAAGTATGCTAAATATGTCGATGTAACTTTGGAATTTTGACAGCAGACAAGGACATGCCGATTATACAGAGGCCAAAAGAATGAAAAATGTTTGGAAGCTAACATATAGAAATCATTTGCATGTTTCAACATGCAAATCGCATGCTCATGTACATACATACATACGTGTGTGCGTGCATTTCAACACCTCTATACCTCAGGAGAAATACTGTTAAAGTTTGAAGCTGCATGCAGAATTTGTGACTGATTTGACATTTGATGAGCAATATCTTCAAGGTTTGCTAATTAGTTTTTGATTTGTTTGCATTTGTGTGTATACAGTAGCCTCAAAGGTATTTGAATATGTAAGCAACACTTAAAAATGTAGTTTACAAAATGTGTGAATCTGCAAACTAATGATGCCTGCTTTTCTCAGCTTTTATTTATTTTACTGTTAACCATTGGGTCTCAATAGAATGTTAGTGGATGTATGAAATCAGTTTACACAGGTGTTTAAAATATTAACCTTGAAATTGAAAATGATCAATTTGCACTTTGTTCAACGGTTGTTTTAAATGTGCTATAAATACAATTTGTATTGTATTGTATGATACAATAATTATTCACATTCAGGAAGTTAAAAAAATATTGTCTTCATCTTAAACAGTATTGAAAAGTGTGCCTAACTTTCTTTAAAATGAAAAACCACTTGGTTTGGTACAATGACATTCACACACTACCATTCAAAAGTTTGGGGTCTATGGTTTTTTACAAAATAAATTAATGCTTTTATTCAGCAAGAATGCATCAAATTGATCAAGAGTGACAGTAAAGACATTTATAACATTCTATTCATCAAAGATTGTTAAAAGAATTTATCATGGTGTCCACATAAATATTAAGCAGCACAACTGTTTTCAACATTGATAATAGTAAGAAATGTTTCTTGAGCAGCAAATCATCATATTAGAATGATTCTGAAGGATCATGTGACACTGAAGACTGGAGGAATGATGCTGAAAAGTACATTCTAAAATATTATGGAAAACAGTTATTTTTAAAATGATTTTTTTTTTTGTTTTTTTTTTTTGATCAAATAAATTAAGCCTGGGTGAGAATAAGAACATACAAAAAATCATACCAAGCCCAAACTTTTGATCAGTTATGTACATTTTTTACTGTGGCTTACATGTCCATATATATTAGTGAGAGACAGAAAGAAAACACATGGGAGAGAGAGAGAGAGAGAGAGAGTGGGAATACTCACATGGGTTTTAACTTGTCCAAAAGCCTCAAACTTTTCACACGCAAAACCAGCCAACATGACGAATCTCGCATAATTAGTTTTATATGCGACAGGTGTACGTCTTGCGTACAGGCCATCAGTGAGTCGACATACCTGCTTCTATAATAACAGGTGCCTTTATGTTGTGGCTTCCACCGTGAATGAGCGTTACTGTGTCTGCTTATTAGTTGTCGTTTCAGGCCGCTTGGAATGTCTTTGCTTCCTCTCTGGCATTTTTAAAGCTTTGTTAGTGTAGTCTAAATATTTAGCCGATGTTGTAAAAGCTCCGGTGCAAAGAAAAAGAGTTAGGTTTGTGAATCATGATGAATTAATGAGCATGTTTGCTGTAGACAAAGGTCAAATGGCAGCTGTCACAGCCGGATGGGCTTTGTTTGCAGGGACACTCAAGATTGGATTCTTTGGAATTCAGAGACAGTGTCCTGGCACAATATTTCTGGCCACTTAATGAGAGACATGTCTTAATTCATGAACTTATATGACCCATCATTTTAAGACCTTGAACATCTGCTCTGTATCTGCCATGTAGGAGACAAAAACGGTTTGAGGTTGGATATATCTATATTAAGTGTAGCGTCAGTTCTGGCAGGTCAAGTTAGTCAAGCTCACATCAGCTGACTCTCAGCTGATCCATGTCTACCTATAGGAATACCACGCCTAACACTGTGTGTGTATATATAAGCGCCTTCAGTATTATCAGCAGCTACCGCGTTTCTCAGGAGCTGATTACCCTCCTCCATCACCAGCTCCTCCTCTCGTCAGTCAGGATTTGGCCTTCTGAGTGCCCTTGAATCAGAATAAATTCTCGAATTATGTTGTACTTTAAAATCTTGAATTAATGATATCTGGAATACATTCATGTTGGTTCTCTTCTGTTACCCTAAGGGGGGTTATTGCTGCTCTCCCTGCTCTTATCCATGCTAGGCTGCAGAACAGAACCATACCGCCAGTCCTAACTGTATGCTAATGGTCAATCGTATTTGACGATAGTGGTCCTGACATAACTAAGTATCCATCTAATGATATTTAGTTGTAAATAAAACAAAGATTATTAGAGTACATTTTACAAGAAAATGGCATTTCAGTTTGTCTGTTTTAAAACTTCAAGTTTACTTTTAATGTGTTACTTGTCATTTCTTTTTAATTGTGAAATTTACTTGCAATTTCTGAATGAAAAGTTGTTTTTTTACAACAATTTGTCCATCCATCCATCCATCCATCCATGAAACATTTCTTATTATGCTACATTGGTGTTTATTATTGGTGTGATTTTTTTTTTTCAGTGAATCTGTCTGCATGTCTCTATCACATCTCTTAATGTGTGAGTCATTTGCATCATTTACTCAACCAATTTGTTAAAAAACACAGATTCACTCAGGAACGGAACACCACTACTGTGTGTTGCAGTGGTTCCGCTGTTGCTTTATTTTGAGCAATTAGGCTGGCAATATTATATCTAAAACATACAGTAAATTACTCAATATTAACATTTTGTTTATTGAACTCATATAAAAGTAACATCACACAATCGTTTCCTTCTTGATACTACAATAACTTTTGCTGTTATTGCTAGTTGTAAGGTGCAGTTTTCAATGCAATGTTCACATTGTGGTGTACACCTTAAATGCAAAGTCTAGGATTTCATATAAAGTCCACTGTGTACACTTTGCTTGCTTTGTGTGGACAGTTTACAGTCTGGGATCATGTGTTGTTGCATTATATATGTTCAGCTGTACCGAGACATACTGTAAGTGAGTGTGTTCTTCACTTTGTTTGTACTTTCTACATGCATGCCATATGGTGGTTGAAAGCATTAAGTACAACAGGTGGGTCAAACAGACCACAAAATGACACAAAGCACTTAAAAAATCATTATACTGCACTCGTTAGTCATCAAATTAAACATAAACATAAAATAACTTTATATGATTGTGACTTTCAACACATGCTGTTTCATCAACAAACAATAGTTTTGTCTCAGCATGAGAATCTTTGTGCATCTGCCGACCCTATAAGACAGCATTAGGAATTAAGACAATAGGATTGAATCCATTATACAAAGAGGATTTTCACTGTTGACACACTGCATACTATCACAAATCAAAGCAGTTTCCTACTTGACTGCTCATTTAACCACTATTTCCTGTTTACAAATGATTATAGGACAATAAAATGATTCCAAGGTTTGTGTTCAGTCAAATATCTCAGTGTCAAAGTCTCCTCAGACTGCTGTGTTTTCATATCAATGCTGTTCCGATGCGTAGAGTTGTGTAGGCAGGAATTCCAGCACTTCCCGGACCATTCTTTAATGGTTTGTGAATAGCTCGGCGGATCAGGCTTTATTTGAATCTTTGTCAAAGGTTTAGAAAGCCTTGTATCCTGGTGAGAGGCTTTGCCGACATATGTCTCTTCACTGAATCCTCTTTAGTGCTGTACTGGAGTGCTGGGGCATGTTTTTGGACTCTCTCTCTCTCTCTCTCTCTCTCTCTCTCTCTCTCTCTCTCTCTCTCTCTCTCTCTCTCTCTCTCTCTCTCTCTCTCTCTGTGTGTGTATGTGTGTGTCGGAATTTGAGGAGCATGCTGAGAGTTTGGATGCTCAGTTTAATACTATCACTGCTACCTCTGGGAATTACTGTCTTGACTGCATGTGTGTGAGTGTGACTAAGTAAGTACAGAGTTTCCATGTTCTGTTTAGTTGGCTGTTTGTTTAATGGATTAAAGTGTGCAGTTGTGTGACAGTGAAGCAAATGAGAAAGGTGTAACCGTAAGCCTCAGCAGTTTTCTCTGATGTTAGTCATGGATATCTTTCTCTATATCCAGCCTCCAGGATTAATGGATGAAGTATACAGTCATGTGCTTCAGCGAGTTTGTCTTACTCAGGCTTGTTGTTTGATTAACTCTCTGCACATGTTTTTAATTTGTTCATTCGAAATATCTGCAAATAATTACAGTATGATTTGATGTGGATGTATTCGGTTCAGTTAGAGGTGCTGTTGCAGATGATAGCTTTCTGGCAGAATTAACGCTTGCGGTGGTTTATTGGTGTTATGAGAGTGAATGGGGTCAGAAGTTTACTCCATGTTGTCTTAAGAAGCATCAGGAACTTGTTAGGGTCTGTTAGGGTCTGCAGAGGTCACCAGCCTACACGTATTTAAGCTAGAGATTTGCAGGTCAAAAGTTTGCTATTGACAAGCTACAACTTTGGAATACAACAGAGCTAAAAAAAAAAAAAATTGATTTCCCCCCGCTTGTCCTTACATATATCGAGTATGTTAAAATAGATTTCTTTTTATTGAAGATTGATATGTTTTTAAAAAAACAAACATAATAAAATAAGAAGAAATGTAAATATAAAGGCGCTTGCAGATGCAAATACTTTTGAGATACATTTACTACATCATTTCAGAAATTAGTCACCAGTGTAATTGAAGCAGTCAACAAATCCCCTTCTCGGTACAGGCTTTCTGAAAAAATATGGGATTTCAGGGTTTATGGCTCATTATAGCTGCCTAAATTTGCAACATTTAAAACCTTTTTAAACCAGATCACTAAATTAATATTTTAACATCATAACATAATATTTAACTCTTTTTTGTGTGTGTAAAAATCTCAGGGCGGGGCATCGCTGTTGTCAGTGCAAATAGTGTGCGGATTCCTTGAGTCTGTCTTGGTGTTTTGAGTTGCTCTTCATGTCACAGGGGAAGACCTCCAAATTATGAGCCGGGGGCAAAAGTAAGAGAATCTATCACCTCTGGCCACTACTGGATGAGGAGAGTTAATCTGGGTTGATGCTGGTAATTTGTGGAGGCGGCTTGACTCTGTGCATCTTGTGAGTGTGTGAATGATTATGTGTGGAATGAGCCTGTGGCGCGAGCGTCCTTACGGTTCATCAGCCTTCACAGAGGCGTGAAGGCAAACAACGCACATGAATCAGCGAAATAAACAACGTGAAATACTTTTCTCAGCTGATGTCTTCCATTCGAGCCTTGCAACCTTGTGTTTTGACATTGCACATGCTGGAAAGTTCACATTTTCTGAATGTGCTACTAAAGCTAAAACGTTATTTCATTTTAAACCCTTTATACAATTTTCAAGAGAAGTTTATATTTAATGACTCTGACAATGTCATAGTGTAAACCAGTAAAAAGTAATAACTTTTCTTTAATACACGTGACCAGGGCCTAAAAGTAACTTTTTGCCACACCTGCCAATGGATTTTGCCAATAATATTTTTTACCAGTCATGAAACATTAATCTTTATTAAAGTTACAAAAGTTATTCAGTCAAGAGAAATGAGTGATTGTTCTTTGTCTTTTGTTGTTTGATTAAAATTAAAACACAGACAGCAGCAGGAATAATAGGCTGCTGTCCCTTTAAGACCTATATGGATCCAATATACTGATACACATGTGTTTTCTTTCTCAACTGTTTACATTCACTTAAAGCTACACTGTGTAGGATTTTCTCCTATCTAGCGGTGAAATTGTTTATGACTACCAACTGAACATTACTTTCTAGCCCCTCCCACTCTGAGGGCGTTTTAACTCCTACGGTGGGCGTATTATTTCAAATCTGCCGGCAGTCGTGAGTAATCTCCCCCTCGCATTCGTCACGGTGCCACTGAGTGTCAAAACGAGAAAGGCGAAGCTTGAATTTCCAGGTATGTCCCTCTTTGGCTAATGTATTTTCAAGATGGAGGCGCAACATGGCTGCCGCCATTCGTGCGACTCACTCGTATGTATTCTAAATGGCAGATTCTACGCTTACGAGAATACTTGATTAGTTGGTGTAAGTAATTACACATTAATGAGCACATATCATTTTGAAAGAACAACGTGTTTTTTTGCTAAGAATCAACTTAAAAAATTACACAGTGTAGCTTTAAGACATAACTATGTTTACGAGGATACTTGCTAAGATGGGCATTGTTACATAATTGTATCTGAATATGTCTGTTCAAGTGCAAGACGATGTGAAGGAGAGCTCAATTCAGTATTTGCACGCTGTCTGAGAAACACACTGAGTTCCCTTTGGTGTCTTCTTGCGCTTTCGTGACAATGCAGCACTGGCCTGTCATCTGTCCAGAATGTCTTTCATGTTTAGTTTGTTCATGTTCTCACATCATTGCATTGTTAGAATTCATAAAAATGTTACCGGCCAACTGGTGATTGACACCGTTTTATATACTTGCATACTTTTACTTGCTTGGTGCTTGATGAGTGTTAATTTTAGGCCCTGCATGTGAGTGTATTGGGGTGTATAATATTGACAAAAAAAGATATGTCAATGTTCTGCGAATTTGACAATAACGATAATACGTCACAATTTTGGTGGTTGAATATGATTTCACTTTTCTAGCTTTAGTTAGTGTGTAATGTTACTGTTTGAGCATAAACAACATCTGCAAAGTTACAACGCTCAAAGTTTAAAGCAAAGGAAGATATTTTCTTTTAAAGAAATTGCTTTTTAAGGACTACCACAAACAGCTAGTAAGGACTACAGGACATTCCTCCGGGGTTAGTGACATTACTAACCCTAAAATTTACATAAACCCCTCCCCCGGGAACGAGATTTATAGATTATCAAGACAGAATATGCTAATCAATGACTAGAAGACAACTACACATAAGCTACATAAATTCACCAACTAACCATTCAGAAATGTTGTCTACATGTTGTCACTTCTTCTTGAGTCTCTCCATCTTTCTGACTTCGGTTTGAACATAAAAGGCTAAAGGTTTTTGAAATTTCCAGTGCATGTTTAAGGACACAAGCTCTTGAAGCTCTGCCCTCTGTGCCGGGAGCAGCAGCTCATTTGCATTTAAAGGGACAGGCACAAACATTGTGCTTTTTTTTTTGTGCTCACCCTCAAAAAGTGACAACTTTAACATGCTATATAAAAATATCTGTGGAGTATTTTGAGCTAAAACTTCACATACACACTCTGGGGACATCAAATACTTATTTTACATCTTGTGTAAAGGGCATTATACCACCCCTTTAATGCAGCTCAGAGGTGTTATGAATGCATTAGCACTGCAATTATAATCACATAAAATGCTATGAGAATAATGTAAAAAAAAAAAAAGATTTTAAAAATGAAATGACACTTTAAATATGAAATTAAAATGTCCAATGGACCTTTTTCACAGACTATGATGATGCATTTCCAAAGTTATCAGCATCACAAATAGCATTTTTTTTTTTTTTGTATTTTCATTGTAAAAAAAAATGAATACATATTAATAACTATATATTATGTTATATTACCTTGTCAGTGAATGACAAAAAAACTAATTAACGCTGCTGCGAGGGTGTTTCTAATACAACGGCTGAGGGGGTGACGGCAAATTTGACATCTTTCTCTTCTGACCAACTTAATAAATCTCTATATTTTTTCAATTCTTTTGAAAAGTCCTAGAAAAACCTTTTTTTATTATTATTATTTTTTTTATTTTTTTTGCTGTTGGAGCAAATGGAAATACAAAATTATATTTGCTGTCATCTCCTGTTCACCGGAAATGTAAAAAGGGTCCGTGGCCGCAAGCCACTGTATTGAGTGAGTCAGTCATTGAGTCATTTATCTGATTCATTCCGGAACGAAGCAAGTGACTGTCTGCACCACATGACATTTTACAACCTGAACTAACCTCATCTTGTCATTAAAAGGTCAAAGACTTTATGACACATGACTTTATTGGTCACACCACATGATTTTGAGGACAATTATTTAAAAAATATTATTGACAGTGAAGCAGTTGTGTTAAAATATGCTCTTTTTTTTCTTAGAAAAATTATAAAATATTAATGTTTCAAAATATTTAATTATTTTAATGGGTAATTTTCTTCATTAATTAAGATATCATGTTGTGTCAGCCTGGCATTTTTGACTTTATGGCCCCCCAAAAAATCATAATTGGTTTTAATACAGAAATTAAAAACATGCTCAGCATAGAAGTATATTTAAATCATTGTATTCATGAATTGCATGTTTTATGTATTTTTAATTAAATTACTACATAGGACCCAAAAAAAAGCATCACATCGTTGACCTAGTTCCTGGATTTAAATGCAGGCTTTGTTGATGATTTGAATCAATATAATCTCGCTTTTGAGGTGATAAAAAGAATCTTGCATGCTATTTATCCAAAATATTGTAAAACACTTTAGACTTCTGGTTCAAAGCGACCAGCTCCTCAAATCTCCTCTCACTTTCGCTGTAGAAGAATTTATTACAATTTGTTCTCTGTTCTGACTCTTGTAATCTTTTATGTCTCTTTAGATCTTTTCCTTGGAGGAGTCAGTGAAGAGCTCTTGCTAAAAGAACAACTTCCCGAAAGTGTTTTCAGCATTTCCTTCACCTTTGTCCATATCTGCTGGCTGGGATGAAGGGGCTCAGGAGCCTTAGTGTCAGGCTCCTGTCGGCCTTCTTCTCCACTACCTTTGGTCTTTATTTCCCTCCTCAAGGTAAGTACCAGGACAGTCAAATTGCTTTCATACGTTTGTTCTTATCAGTGTTTCATACGTTTGTTCTCAACAGTTCAACTTGAGGCTATGGTCATTATTCAACACCATTACATGTTATTATCTAGTAAACCCTTCCAGAAAGAAGCTTGCTTTTAGCATACATGAGCATCTCAACAGCTCTTTTATCCTGTGACCTGTTTCCTGTAGTGGAGCAGCTGCCGACCATCACTGCTCAGACCTCGGGCTCTCTCATTGCCTTGCCATATGATGAGATCATCCTGTTCAAGTGTGAAGCCAAAGGCAACCCAAGACCTACGTGAGTGAGATGTCCTGCTTTTAATGGGTTGATTCCCCCAAAAATGGAAATTATGTCAATTGCTCACCCTCATGTTGTTCCAAAACCACTTCCATTCAGCTACGAAACACAAATGACATCAGATTTCAGGACACACGAGAATTAACCTCATTGGTTCTTGTGCGTTTGGTCAAACATGCTTAAGTTTCCATTTACCAAATGAGTGCACTCTATGTACGTTCGCTCATCAATGTTTATATGTGAATAAAAGCCTAAAACGACATGAATGACATGAGAGTGAGTAAATTATGACAGAATTTTCATTTTTGGGTGAACTATCCCTTTAAGGATGTCTGTGCAGACAGCTAAACTGGAGAAATATCCAAATAAAATGGAAACTTAACCATTTCTTTGTGCAAATTGTGAAAATGTTAGGTGAAAATTAGGTGTTTTTCTGCCACTGTAAATATTCCTTTTTTGTTATTAATTCTATGTATTTGATTCTCTTCAACAACTTATTTAAACAGAAAGGAGGTAAACAGAAAAAAGGGTTGAAACAGGAAACTTGTTAAACTTGTTTAACTTAAAGGACAGCAATTATAAATGCACCAACTATACTAAGAGCTTTTCTTTCATTTTGATGAAACAATCTACTTTTTTTTGTCCACGTCTAATAGGTGGAAAATAAGTATTACTGTTGCTGAAAGTTTCCTGTTGTGTGATTTTAAATGAACAGGTACCGCTGGACAAAAGATGGCATGGATTTCGACCCACATAAAGACCCTCGGCTCATCAAAGAAGAACGTAGTGGGACTTTTGTGATACCGAACAATAAAGATAAAGTGAAATACCGAGGAAAGTACAGATGTTATGCCTCAAACAAGCTCGGAACTGCAATATCAGAGGAAGCAGAATTTATTGTGCCTAGTAAGTCACTGCGCATAAACATCCCGTCTCACATTATCTTAGCTGCTAATCATGAAATTAATAGTAGAATTCTAGCAATTCTAGTATATAGTATTTCCTTGGATCTGTTCCAGGAAATTTGCATTTTCCATGTGTCCCCTTGGGCATATCAAGCATGATGTTGCTCAACTTGTTTTTAATCTTGATCAATAGTTTGAGTAGGCCGCCTGTCTTACATTTTGGTAAGTAAGTGACTGCTAAGAATTTAAATGCAGTTTTTTGTTTTTGTGCTTGATCACAGTGGTACCCAAGTTTCCCAAACAGAAGACAGAGCCAGTGGTGGTCACAGAGGGCGAATCAGCGGTTTTGGAGTGTAACCCGCCTCAAGGGATTCCCCCATGGCAGCTGTACTGGATGACCAAAGGTAATTCAAGAAACAGTTTCCTGCACATCAATTTAGTCAAATTGAGGAATCCAAGGGGATATTTTTTATGCACTTTCCTGCGAATTTCTTGTTAGTTTCAATATTACTTCTTCAAATCTCATCAACAATCAACTCCTTGGCCACAGAATAAACAGATGCATATATTTCAGCCGACTGTAACTAGCATTTTTCTGGCGCCAGACTGGAGTTCATAAACGCCTGCACTAATAATAGGCTTTTGATGGTAAACATGTTATGGTTCATGTTGTAAATGGTGAAGAATGCTGTTGATTAATACTTAGGCTACTGGAAGCATGAGATATGTATGTGACATTTTAAGAATTTCATCATTTCAGGTCAAACCAGTAAAAGAGTAGATTAGTCAATCTCAACTGGTCGCAACTGAACGCAGGACAAAATTATCATATATAAGTAAATAAAAATGTCATTAATAAACAAACTTTATTCATTCATTAATAAATAAATAAACAAACGGTTACCACACAATACAAATATTAAAGCCAAACAATATGCATCAGTGCAACTTTGTGTGTGTGTGTGTGTGTGTATACATTTGCCATTTTTTTTAAGCATGAACATCTCTAACTTTCATTCAATTTCTCTGAAGGAAACTTATTGTGTGTTTGCTTCTCAAGTAAATTGAACATGTTTAAGGATGTTTAGATATGTATACTAAAAAACAAGCACAAAAATGTTTTTCGCAGCGATATTACTGTACGTCTTCACTTCTTGAGCTGATGAGGCGTCTTAATCACGTTGAGCAACCTACAGTTGATAGAATATCTGAGCATTCAAAGCTCTACCCATGATGCCTGTTATCTGCTGTGCAGTCTGTCAGATGGGACTATTTCTGGGCGGTTTGGATGGTTGCCCTCTCAGATGTCCTGTTGCTCATGTTAATCTTAACAATCCTCTCTGTATTGTTCTCAGATCTTCGGCACATTGAGCAGAATGAGAGGGTGTCCATGGGCCTCAATGGGAATCTGTACTTCTCAAATACACTGCTGTCTGACAGCCATGATGACTACTGCTGTTTTGCCTCCTTTTCCAGGATACGCACAATTGTTCAGAAACCCCGCATGGTCCTGAAGGTCAAGCCAAGTACGTGCCAAGAATCTCCGTAGGGAGTAAAAGTAGCATGATATGGCTGAAAGAAAACTAAATCGAAATTAGTTTTATGCTATTGTGTGTATACACTATGGGGTCGGTATTATTTTTTTAATGTCTTTGAAAGAAATCTCTTGTGCTCACCATGAAAGGCTGCATTTACTTGATCAAAAATACAGTAAAAACAGTAATATTGTGAAATTGTATTACAAATGAAAATAACTTTTTTATTCCGTGATCGAAAATGAATTTTCAGTATCATTACTCCAATCTTCAGTGTCACATGATCCTTCAGAAATCAATCTAATTTGATGCTCAAGAAACATTTCTTATTATTATCAATGAAATCTGATTGATATTTTAGTGGAAACAACGATATATATATTTTCAGGATTCATTCATGAATAGAAAGTTCAAAAGAACAGCATTTACTTGAAATCTTTTGTAACATTTTAAATATTTACTGTCACCTTTGATCAATTTAATGCATTGATGCTGAATAAAAGTATTATCTTCTTTCAAAAAAAGTCATATAGTGAACAAATGGTTTTAGGGATGATCAAAACAACATTTCGTAATCAACTAATCAATCTTTAGAAAGACCTGCTATGCTGGTTTTGGGTCCTGTTGATTGACGTAGGACACATTCTTGGTTTCATAAACAGCTGGACGAAGCACAACAGGAAGTGGCAAGGTTTTTGAGAAGTGTTTTTAAAACTATATGTAGTTTGGCGCGTCGCCATGAAAATGCAATGACAATGAAAATGCAAACTGTGAGATGCACAACAACGGCTAAACAAAGTACACATAGAATAGATTAACAATTGCATTTTTAAATCGACTCTCAGTAATTGTCTCTCAGGGCGTATTCACACTTGGCTCATTTGGAGCATTTGTTTCCAAACCTCCCTTAATTCGGTTCATTTATGCATAAATGAACACAGCCATCACGCTCAGATCCGCACCAAAACATTCGCTCCGAGATCGCCTGAACGAGTATATATATCAATATAATTGATCAGTCAGAGCGGCAATGACGGCTACATTCGTATAAGTGTTTGTGTGTCTCAACCTCGGTCTCAACCGAACCATGAAGAAACTGCAACATTATAACAAATTAAGTCAAACGATCTACGGGTCTGAAAACGCCCTGAATTTATTGATGATGGTTGTAGACTAGTTCCAAAAGCAATGCTCATTTGGCTGTGCAATTCTTTAAAGTGAATGCAATTTATAGATGCACTTGGTTTTAGTGTATTGTCAGCATGCTGTTTTTTAGCATGCTAATATAACAGTAATTGTTGGACAAACTTGCATCTCCATCTTAACTCCCATTAATATCCACTGAGAAATAAAGACGTTAATGCAGTATGTTTAGCACAGCTAAAAATATTAACACTAAAAAAGTCTAAACCTAATTATTCTAATCAGTAGTTGGCCAAGCACTCTGACCCATCCTTACTACTTTGTATTTGCATGCACCCATGTGTTTCTTTGGGCTCTTGTGCTGTTCGTTACCATCTGAATGTGCTGAAAATGCAAACACTTTTCTTTTTTTTTCATAGTAAATTCAAGCCAAGGGGATGATGGCATCATGAATGGTAAGTCACAAACAAGAAAGTCAAATATTTTGTAAAATGTGCTGTGTATCAAATATGCAAAAACGCTCATTTATCTTTTTTAGGGCTTTTCTTTGTGCTGCAAAAAGTTTAGGGATAAGGCTTCAGCACTTGCTTGTTTGTCAGCTATTTCTATAGTTCAGACTGTGTGTTCTAGAGTTTTCTTCAGTTCTGCACTTTTCTAAGAATATCTAACTGTCGCTTTGCAAAAAATAATGGCATGTTTTCTGAGAATATATAGTATCTTGCATCATGTGTATTTCTCTTACCTCTTTGGCCCATTTTTCTTATTCAGACTTAAAGGTAGGTTTCTTTTTTATGTCCATGTCAAGGCTATTTACCATAATTTGTCCCCATTCAGTTCGGGAGAGGAAGCCGAACATTTTGGTGCCCTCCAGTCATTTAACGACATACCTAAAAAAAGGAGAAGAGCTGGAGCTGGAGTGTATCGCAGAAGGACTGTGAGTTTCCTTCTCTATGGCCACTTAGTGCTTACAAACACACCACAGCAGCAAAGCACTTCCACTGACAGAGAGAGTGACAGCAATTTATTTTGGACTTTTCTCAGGCCTACACCGAAGGTAGAATGGATATGGGATAATTTACCGAAGCGCTCACATATCAAAAACTTTGGAAAGGTTCTGACTATACCAAATGTCACAGAACTGGATGAAGGGAAATACATGTGCAAAGCCAAGAATGATCTTGGTGAAGCTGTGCATCATTTCTACGTTGTTGTGGAAGGTATGTTAACATTTTCAAGGTCTTAAGCCTGAATTTTATTCAGGTATTTGATGATTCTCACTTTTTCTAGTCAGTAAATCTGTTTGACAAAAATAAATATTCTAGAAAATTTGAAAATGCCTGAGAATTTTAAAATTGCGATTTCCAGTAGCTAGAAATTGCTCTGGTTCACTGAAAAAAAAAAAAAAAAAAAAAATTAAGTACAGTCAACTTGGATGTTTAAGTCATTTCAACTTAAATTACATTAAACTGACTTAAATGAGTTAAAGCTGCAGTCGGCAAGTCTGGCAGATTGGGTCGACTTAGCCAAATTTTTTAATGTTTACAACTCTCATGCCCCTCCCCCACTACCAGCGAGCACCCTCCCATCGAGGTCGTGCTCGTCAGTGCGTCACTGTGCGTGTGTACCTGATTTTCTGTGACCGCGTCCGTCTCTTCAGCATTGATCAACACCATGGACTCAGATGTAGGTGGCCCTGGCTAATCTAGATAGATAGCAATAACCGAGGAATTGGAAGCTTGTTAGTAGATTTTCTCTCCGCCATCACGCTTCGTGCAATCTTCAGGCGAACTTCAGGCGTGGCGTGTGCATGTGATATTGTAACGTGCGCGAGGGAGGGGGGATCTGTGGCGTGTGCACGACCTGTGATTGACAGTCAGATCTCACACCCCCCTGCGCTGATTGGACCCGATGATCCGGGGGCGGTGGATTTTTGCTAAACAAATAACATGCTCCAGGTGGAGTTAGAAGCTCGGGGTTTTTTCTAAAACCACCTTATTTATGTTATTCTGTCGGATTATAGTGTCGATTTCACTGAATATGATCAAAAAAATGTTGCCGACGGCAGCTTTAATGCAATGTAAAAACATATGTTGTCACAACTTATTGATCATATAATTAATATAATATAAATTAATTAATATCATATACATTTTTACAGTGTATAAAATTATTTTAAATATCATTATCCAGTTATCACAAAAAACTAAAGAGATATAAATATAAATATATATTTATATGAAATCTGTTATATATTATTTATGTGTACTTATACTTTTTTATAATATACTATTTTTATAGTATGTTATTTTATATTTATTTTAGTTCTTTATCATATTCTTATCATAGTTCTTTATATATTAATGCAGTAACACACACACACACACACACACACACACACACACACACACACACACACACACACACACACACACACACACACACACACACACACAATCTGAATGAAAACCAAACTGCAGGTTGATCACATAAGATCATCAACACTAAAGAAAATTGTGAAATCATGTCCCTTCCAAACACAGGGGGGCAGTATTGCTCTATAGGAAGTTGTTTTAATCCGTATTCATATGTTGTGTGTCTCAGAGCCGCCCAGCTGGCAGGAGGAGCCAGTTAAGAGTCAGTTAGCAGAGATTGGATCTGACATCCACATCAAGTGTTCTGCTACGGGAAAACCACAACCCACAATCACCTGGAAGAGAAACGGCCAGGCCCTTGATGGTGTGTTAAACCCCCTCCTCCCCCACCCCTATCATGCCCATTTGACTGAATTTGTCGGCTCAAAGCCACTGACAAATGCAGTGCAATTACTGGCTGAACAGTCTGTTGGTCCTTTTTTTTTCATTTTTTTTTTTTTTTCATCATTTAGACTAAACAGCAGTGAAAATGTGGCCACTTTTGTATTTATGCACAATTTACATGCTCTTGTAAAATGATATATCAACAGTCAATAGATCAGTACATAATATACAGCAAGTCAATGATGTATCTTCCAAATATATACCAATATATAAGTTTATTGTTGCTATAATGATATGAAATAGTTTCCACTTTATCACAATCAAATAAACTTAAGTATATCTTTAGTTGGACCTCAGCACTATTTCTGGATAACAAAAGTACATTCAGTACAAATTTAGTTGTTCCAATTTAGCAGACTTTAAGTATACCAATTTTGTATACCAAAAGTACAATTGCAGGGTATATATACAGTATTAAGTACATAAATATGTAAATGCATTTGTAGTAGCATAAAATAAATGTATTTCAAATACATTTTGATATATTTATTTTTCACTAGGGAAGACATTTATAATGATACAAACCATATCTACAGTATTACAAATAAATGCTGTAAAGAATCCTGAAAAAATGTATTACGGTTTCCACAAAAAAATATTAACTGTTTTCAACATTGATAATAATAAGAAATGTTTCTTGAGCAGCATAATGATTTCTGAAGGATCACGTGACACCGTAGACACTGCAAATTCAGCTTTGCCATCACAGGAATAAATTAAATTTTAAAATATATTAAAATAAAAAAAAATTATTTTAAATTGTAATAACATTTCACAATAGTAGAGTATTTTTGTTCAAGAAAATGGAGCCTTGCTGAGAAAAATAGGCGTCTTTCAAAAACATGAAAACATCGTGCAGTCTCCAAACTTTTGAATGGTAGAGTGCCAATTGAAGTCTGTTTCCCTGTTGTCCCAGGTTTCTCCTCTACCAGTCACAAAGTGCTTGATGACAGAATAACCATACTCAGAGCGGAGGAGAGAGACACTGCAGTGTACCAGTGTGAAGCCTCCAACAAACATGGGACCATACTTGCCAATGCGAACGTGCTTGTCATGAGTGAGTACTTCACTTAACTGTAAACAATGAAAATCGTATTGCTATGTTTAGAATGCAATAATAGGTCAGGTACAACCCACATAATTTACATGTATCAATTAATCATGGCGCCAGAAGAGAAGATTGTGGTCCTCCTTGAAGTTTTTTGGGCTTTGATTATGATATGATTCTCTTGCTGACAAGTTAAGGCCTTAAGGGTTTCAGCAGCTGTTCATTCGTAATTGACGTAGAAGACAAACATAAAATGTGTGCATGAATGTGTGTGTGTAGGAAGTACTTCGCTCTCTGTTTTCAGTTTGTAGCTCTGGCAGAAGAAGACAGCACTTTTATATGCTAATACATTTATTACAGTTTAATTTGAGGAATGCACCTCGGTTTGGTGTGCCACGGCCACACTGGCTGTTTGATGTTTGTCTGTGTGAACTGTTGACTAATGGTCTGGCTTTCTCTCAGATCATCCTCCTTTGATTCTGACACGGAATGATCTGGAGTACGCAACCATGTTAGGCAAGAGTGTGATTATGGACTGCAGAGTCTTTAGCTCACCACCTGCCACCCTTAACTGGTGAGTTTGGGATCAAGCGATGTGATAACATGATGAGCCACAAATGAATCGTCTCTTTTCTGTTCTTTTAAGTTTTTGTCCTAACCAACTGTGACGAGTGGTGCTACATTTTGTTTGTCTCTTGGTTTATTTATCTATAATGAGGAGCACACTGAAATCTTGTTGAACTTGTTGAATCTCGTTGAAAGTAAAGTGTGTATGTATGTATATTAAACTTGGATGAGGAGAGACTGATTGTGGAAGGATCAGATATTATAGGACAAATTCATCAAATTGCATAATATGTATTATATAAAAATATGTATTTCTAGTGTTTACACAGAGAGAGAGACAGCTGCTCTGATTGGCTGTTTTGTGATTGATTGTTGCGTCATGCACTATTTTTATGTTTAGTGAAGACAAAAAAAGTTTCTTGTCACTGCATAGTTACAGGAAACTATTTTTTTGTTATCTTCACTGAACATAAAAACATTTTTTTTTTCTTACATCACACCTGGTTAGTACATGTGTACGAGTGTTAATGAAGGCAAATGATATCATTTAAAAATATTTGGGCCTATATTCAATATTTATGTATTTTAATTGCATAGAAATTCAACCCATTTGGATAATCACATTTTTCACAATCTTATACAGGGTTCCTACTCATTTTCCATTTCAAAATTCCATACTTTTCCAGACTCAAATTTCTAAACCTCTCTGTAGATTTTCAGATCATATTTAACAAAATATGAATGAATGTATTACTTTTGGAAAATATGATTATTTAAATCAAATAGATGCAAATATAGGGCATGGGACAACAGCTACCAAAAAGTAGAAGGTGCTAACATTTCCACCATTAATGATACCCCATTCAATATACATTCTATTTTAATAAATGCAATTTTTCCTATATTACTGCAAACCCTGTTGAGAAAAACTGCTTTTTAATTAGTCCTAATATTAGACATTCGTGCTGACCTAAACTGGTCTTCACATCAATCAATCGATCAATCAATCGATCAATCAATCAATCGATCAATCAATCGATCAATCGATCAATCAATCAATCAATCAATCAATCAAGACCAAGCAAGCATTGTTGCAAGCATCAACCAGTTAATGAATCGAAATTTCTCTCTCTCTCTCTCTCTCTCTCTCTCTCTCTCTATCTCTCTCTCTCTCTCTCTCTCTCTCTCTCTCTCTCTCTCTCTCTCTCTCTCTCTCTCTCTCTCTCTCTCTCTCTCTCTCTCTCTCTCTCTCTCTCTCTCTATATATATATATATATATATATATATATATATATATATATATATATATATATATATATATATATATATATATATATATATATATATATATATATATAATTTTTTTTTTTTATATATATATATATATATATATATATATATATATATAAAAAACAACTTCTCAATTAACATTTTGTTAGATGCAAACAGATTTTTGCAGGGGTTTCCTAAGATTATGGGTGAATGATTGCACTGCAAACCGAATAAGGTCAAGTGAATTAAGTGAAGGAAAAAGGGACAATATATTGAGAATAGACACTGCAAGATCTATAGCCCTTTTGAAATGTCTGTTCTCTCCAGGGGATCCTCCTTTTGCACTCATATTTATGCTCTTTTCTTCTTTGAAAAGTTTCCTTTCAAAAACCTTTGGTCAATTTTGAAAGTCGTGTTAAAAAAATAAAAAAATAGGCTACATTGGATTCGGCTTTATCAACAGAGCATCTGTAGTCATTTCAGCAAAGGCCCTTCCCATGGGCCCCTATTTCAGAAGAACTGTGAAGAGTTCAATGTTTGTTTTGTAGGAGAAGAGAAGACCCAGAGGGCTCTGTAGATGGAGAGAGATATTCTCTCCTGAAGAATGGCTCCCTGCAGATTCACAAAGTGGAGATGGAAGATATGGGCCAGTACAAATGTTCCGCAAGCAACTCTGAGGGCACCGCCAGCATCACCACTGAACTTTTCATCAAAGGTCAGCCACTTTCCTTAATCAAAAAAAAAAAAAAAAGCTTTCTGTTTGCTGGTCATTACTGAAACTAAAGGTCTGCTGTTGATAGATTCAACTAGGATCGTAGAACCTCCTCAAGACATGAAGGTCATAAGAGGATCTATGGCCGAGCTGGAGTGCCAGGTGGAGTGCGACCCTACCCTCAGAAGACAGCTGGAGATCTTGTGGATGAAGGATGGGATAAATATCCTCTCCAACTTCTCAGAAGAGTGAGTGACCTGTTTTCCCCGGAGTAGAATTCACTGAAGCCATTCTCCATTTAAGCAAATCCTCGTTTCAGAAAGGGTTGCGCAGTGAAAACAGGAAGGATTAGCATGAGCCATGACATTTTTGAATTGTATTTATAGTTTTATCAGTGCTGGAATCATGGATTAAGTACTTACGCTTTGTAGTCGTGTAACAGAGCGGAGCTAGATGTAATTGTATGCTTTTATCAGTAATAGAGCGCATTTATGGGGGAAATGTCTCTCTTGAAAATCAAAAGGTACTCCAGCTAATGAGCAGGAGCTTTAACCTCTTTCTACTAGGCTAGAATAGGATGCCCAGCAGGATCGTCTGTGTAAATGCAGTGTAATACTGTGCCATGTTTTGTTTTATTTGCTTCAAGACAAATTATGTTTGCATTTTTACCTCGGGTCAGCAATTAGCAGGCTGTGATTCAGATCCTCACCCCAGATTAGTTCCAACCAAACCGCAAATTATTTTTTATTAATTAAAGAAATTGTAGACAAAAACACACAGCGAACAGAACAGAGCTGTGCACTGATTGTCATGACAACATTTAGCGCCGCTCTTATTTGGCATTTCATACAGAACAAAAGCCACAGAGCTCTGAAAACCATGTCTACACCATCCTGCGACAAACTAGATCGCTTCCATTATAATCAATGGAGACGTCTAAATTAAGTGGCTGTTTCATTTGACGGTTGCCGGGTTTCAGCCACTTTATTTTTCCTGGTCTGCCTGAACATTTGTATTTTGTGGAAATTGACTGCTTTGAATTTTGCTTTGAGGTTTATTTGCAGAACCTTCGTGTGATTCAAAGTCAATAAGTCTCTTAAAATATAAGATAATTTGACTTTTAGGTTGTAAATTTCAGGTTGTAAATTGTCACGTGGTGTGACTCCCTAAAAAAATGAAAGACTATTTATAACTTATATTTATAATCATAATATTAATAAAAATATATACAGTTTACCTTGAAAAATATATTTAAACTTTTTTTTATTTATTTTTTATAATAATTTTAAGATTCAAGGTTTAAGGAAAATATGGTAACATTTTAATTTAGGGACCAATTCTCACTTGTTGCTTATTAGCTTGCATATTACTAGCATATTTTATCTTTATTAGTACTTATAAAGCACATATTAATGCCTTATTCTGCATGACCATTCTACATCCCCCTAAACGTAACCACTACAACTACAACTACTCATAAACAGTAAATTAGGAGTTTATTGAGGCAAACATTGTTAATAGTGAATATGTGCTCCCCAAACTAAAGTGTGATGGAAAATATTTATTACTTTATACTTGGTTACATCAATCAATTTTAGAGGAATTAAATGTAAACATTTGTTGAAAATTTGTAAAAGTTCTTCGGAACCATATGAAACCAACATAAACACAAAGTGTACATTTCCAAGAACTTGGCACATATTTTTAACCAGCTTTTTACAAGATTTTTCTTTATCTTGGACACGCTTACATGTATATGGCAACCATTTTTGACATATAAAATAATTTTTTCATGCCTTTTGTTTTACCATTGACTATTGCTGCCAACATAAAAATATGCAATAAATATTCCTGGAATGCACATTGCTTATTTCATTTCATAGCCATACAAGATATTGGCTCCTGAAACAATGTAAGATTCATTGTAAAGGAAATTCAGAGACTTGGAACTACTACATTAATGAAATAATTGTGAGCCTGATGTCTCATTTATGAATTCATAAATTGAGAAATTTGAATTACAGCTAAAGCTATTATTTTATATTAATATTATTTTGAATACATTGTGAATCTATTTTGGGTTATTTGCAGATATTTCGCAGATGATGGAATTCTCCAGATTGTCAATGTGAGCAACAGTGATCAAGGGAAATACACCTGCATTGCTCGAACATCACTGGACCAGGATACAGCTTCTGCATACATAACTGTGTTAGGTACGATAGAAGGACCTTTTGAGACTAGACTGAATGACGGCTAGATTGTGTTGTTATGTTTATATATTACTTTAATACCACAATAATAGACCTGCTTGGAAAAATGATATTCAAATAGTGGTGCAGCAATCTCCACAAACAGAGAAAACACAAAACATAGTGGAAAAGATGTGTTGTTTTTGTGATCATTATTGCACCAGTTATTTCTTGAATGATTCTGCTTCTCTTGCTAATGGTCTTCAGATATAGTCATTTTGATATAAAGCTTGTTAATAGTCTTGTGTCTGAAATGTGACATAGATGTTCCTGATCCACCGGTTCAACTGACGCTCACTGATCTGAAAGACCGCAGTGTGAGGCTCACCTGGACGGCTGCTGGTGATCATAACAGTCCCATAACAGGTAAAACTCATCTAAATTTTTTTTACTGTGATGTCAGGGTTACAGATCAAATGCAAATCGTTTCTATTGGCGTACCCTTTCATGTGTAATGGTACACATTTTCTGTGCTTCTGAAGTAGGCTTTTGCTTTAAGCAAATTTCTCTGAAGTAATTTCCATGGACGTTGCTCATACTCATACATTGCTCTACAATATTTCAAGGGGGCTCCCACTGGGGCTGCACCACAGTGTATTGAGAGTATGCGCTTTGCATATTCAATGACAGCTGTGCTCTGTTCCTGTGATCAGAGTTCATCATCCAGTATGAAGAGAACCACTGGGAACCAGGGAAGTGGAAGGAGCTTCTACGAGTGGCTAGCAGCCAGGTCTCAGCCCCCTTGACGGTCTACGGCCACATTAACTACCAGTTCAGAGTCATCGCTGTCAATGCTATAGGGAGAAGTCATCCCAGCATGCCCTCCGAAAGATATAAGACACCTCCTTGTGGTAGGGATACCTGTGATCCTTTGAGACTTGCTTTTGTAACATGTTTCCATTCCATCTTGGCTGTCCTTGGTTGACCTTGGACTTGTTTGAAGTGCCTGTCTCAGTGTCTTTGTGGGGATTTACCTTGAGAAAATTATACAGATGTCTATAAAAGCTCCATAAATTTTAATGCTCTTTTAAGCGAGCACTGTCTCGAACTATCAATGACTGCTTGCTCGTCATTATGTATGATACACTTTGGCAGTGTTAGAGGGCAATGGTATTATTGACTGAGACAGATGTTAAATAATTCATATTCACATTTGTACAGCTCCCGACAGGAACCCAGAAAACATTAAGATTGAGGGTCACCTGCCACATCAGATGGACATCAGCTGGGAGGTAATAAATTGCAAACAGCATTGTCAAACAATTTTAATGCATATGCATATATGCATGGCTTGAAGCAAGAAAAAGGCAAACACCCTCACGCAAACAGAACAGAATGTTTCTGGAGCTCCTATGAAGTCTGGTGTCGCATAGTTTTAAAGCCATAGCAACTTAATTTACACTGGCAGTCAAATCTCCATTCACTTATTTATGAGTCAAAATTCCTTCAGATTGCAATTCTGAAGGAAAGCCAAGCGAGGCACCCCAGAAACTATCCCACGCCAAATTTCGCAAACCCATCAGCAAATGTCTCTTGCACTCTTCCACTCTTTTCAAATGTTCCAAATGCTCAGTAATGTTTGCAGTGCACTGACCCACTTTTCCCTTTAATCACCAGCCACTCTTGCCTGTGCAGCACAACGGTCCCGGTCTGGAATACAAACTGAGCTACAGGCTCCTGGGTGTCGAGGACAGTTGGAAAGAACAGATGGTGAAGAGACACTTATTTGTGGTGCGAGACACCCCAACGTTCGTCCCCTACGAGGTCAAGATCCAGGCCTTCAATGACCACGGGTGGGCACCAGAACCCAGAGTGGTGACTGGTTATTCCGGGGAAGACTGTGAGTGTAACAGCTCGTTAATGCATTCATCTCACAGTCGTGTGACACTGCCACGATTAGCCAATAATAAACACTTAAGATAGGAGATTAGTTGGGAGAGTGGTTTAATCCACTCTTTACCAGGATCAGTCATTTCTGCTGAGCTTTTACATTGTGCTTTTAGGGATTAGACATATTCTTTGCCAAACACTTATGTGATTATCTTTTGTTTTATTCAGTTTTCATAATTTTCGTGCCCTTGTCTTTATAGTCGACATTTGGCATTGTCTAGAGGATAATGCAACAGGTTGGGCTGATTTTATCCCTGTTATTCCTGCATCAAAAAGGTTATCCCTGTTATTCCTGTTGCAAAGTGCAGGGATGCAAACTTGTCACCTTTCAGCTAAAATTATGTCGTTTCTGAATCCAAAATAGTGTGATTCATGTAGAACCGATGAGTTTTGAAAAGTCACAGAACTGCTCAGAAATACTGCTCCATAAGAACCCCATTTTAAATCCAACAAATGCAATCATCTTCTCAAATTTGTAATGAGAATCAGGGCTTGACATTAACACCCACAGTCACTCATACTTGCCACTTTGGCGGGTTTAATTTTATATATAATATACATTTTTCAGTTGAAGTCTTTTAAAAAGGAAAATCCAAAACAAACTAAGTGCAATGTAGTGTTGTTAAAAATATTGATTTTTCTATACATATCGAAACTGAAATATCTGAAACGCTTCCAATACATTTTCCGTAGAATACACGATACCAGCTGCGCTTTCTCGCTCTCTCATCTCTCCGAGTTGACGCAAAAACCCGCCTCCCCTCACTCACTCGTTTCATTTGCTCCGTATGAATATTGTTGGTGTTACAGGGCTTTAATTTCGGTGTGGGATTGCACGTATTGCGCATAATTTCACTTAGTCCAGCAGATTTTGTTCTCACAACCAAAGTGCGCACCAAAAAAAGCCGCCTCTCAATGCTTAAAGGGATACTTCACTTTCAAATGAAAATTCTGTCATCATTTACTCACCCTCAAGTTGTTTCAAACCTGTATGAATTTCTTTCTTCTGCTGCACAGAAAGATAGATATTTTGAAGAATGTCAGTAACCAAACAGTTAACTGGAACCATAGGAAAAAAAGTACTATGGAAGTCAATGGTTCCAGTTAACTGTTTGGTTACTGACATTCTTCAAAATATATTCCTATGTGTTCAGCAGAAGAAAGAAATTCATACAGGTTTGAAACAACTTGAGGGAGAGTAAATGATGACAGAATTTTCATTTTAAAGTGAAGTATCCCTTTAAACAGTCAAATACACACAAAATAATGTCAAAATGCCTGTCTTGGCGAGTGTTCACGTAAACGTTGTCAGTTATGTTGAGAAAGAAAACTCATGCGTAACAGTATAATAGATCAGTGTGTCAGCCTAATACACCTGCTGCCAAATTATGATCTTTTATCGCCCCATATGAGTTTGCATCTCTGAAAGAGCCTTTTCCTTGTACCCTCATTTCTCTGCGGATAGCTTTGTGTTAGCATTAGCGCTTTTCCTGGAAAAGTGTGTCTAATGTGTCATCCAATGTGCCATGTGTCCATGTGTCCCCCCCCCCCTCCTGGATTTAGTTGCTTCAGGAAACTGTTGTGTATGTGTGAATTTGTGAGATGTTACTCTCTTGTTTAGCCTTAAATAGATGTGCGTTCTGTTACCAATTCTAGTGCCCTTGGCGCCTCCTGAGGATGTATCTGTGGAGGTGTTGAACTCTACACTGCTGAGGGTCAGCTGGTCACCAGTGCCTCAAACCGCCCTGAGGGGCCATCTTGGAGGATACATTGTGAGTTCCTGACCCTTCCAGCTCAAAGGCCCTGTGGTGCTGATCAATGAGCAACAAACAAGCTATTTATAACAATTAATAGACTCTTTTTATGTCTTTCTGCCTCTCTTTGCACTCTTTGTTTCTTATATATCTCATCAACACCCTCTTCCTCCTGTCTTTTGCTCCCAGGTGCACTGGTGGCGAACTAAAAGTCTGTTGACCTCTGAGAGTATTCCCTCAGAGAGACAGTCTCTCAACATCCCTGGAAACAGGAGTCACACCATAGTGCCGGGACTAAAGCCATTCTCTGAATATAACCTGACTGTCAACGTCTTTAACCGAAGAGGGAATGGGCCCAGCAGCAGTCCCATCTCTTTCACAACTCCACAGGGAGGCAAGAACTCTTTGACAGTAGACACGTTTTAAAATTCAGTGGTTTGAGTGTTTGCTAAGTTCTTGTGTGGATTCGGTTGAATTTTGCACACTTTGTTGTTCACACATGGTCCAAAATATACTGCTGAACATTAGAAGAAGAATTTACATAGAAAGGAGGCGTGAAAAGAATGACACACAAACAAAATACGATGCAATGCAATGCAAAAGTGGTGCAAGTTTGTAATGAGTTTCCAAGTTTAATGTTCATACTGACCAGTAGTGCCTGACATCTTCCCACAGTTCCTATGAAACCTTACGACCTGAAAGCCACAAACTTCCAGAAAGACTCCATCAAGTTGGTGTGGGCGCCTCCACTCGAAACCAATGGGTTTCTCACGGGATACTTGCTGCAATACCAGACAGGTATGACACTCGCAAATTTATCTCCTGTTACATCATCTGTCTCAGTTAATTTTATATAAACTATGTTGCTTAACTGTACTAGATCTTTATACTGCTAAGTTTGGGGTCAATACATTTACATGTTTTAAAATAAGTTCACCGAGGCTGCATTTATTGATTTAAAACAGTCAAAAACAGTAATATTGTGAAATATTATTACAAATTATATTAAAGTGTCCCTAATATGCTAATATTAAAGGTCCCTAATTTTATTTTGAAGGTCTCCTACAACAGGTTGACATGCATCAAACGTCAAAAAATACTTGAATTTTCTCATAATATACATTGCACATCACCACATTTTTCAATGACTCTCAAACGACTAGTCTGATAATTCAGTCTCTCTAAATCCCTCCTTTCCGTGAGCCTATTCTGCTCTGATTGGCCAGACGGCCCAGTCTGTTGTGATTGGTCTACCGCTTTCAGCGCGTGTCGGAAACAAAATGCACATTACCATAATTGAATTTCAGCTCTGGAGGCTTCATAAAGCTCAGCGATTGTACAGTTACGATGGCGCCGATTTTACCATATCAATCCGAACGCGAGTCCGATGATGAAACATTGGAAGAACTAGTTATTCAACCCGAACCTCCATCCCAAGGATGACTCGAGCAGGACGTTTTTCGGTAATACGCTACTCAGTTTACATTGAGATGTTGCAACTGTAATTCATCACCATCAGCATTAACAAGTGTATGACCAACAATAAGCCGATGTGTATATTTCAAATTGATTGCGATGCACATGCGGGAACTGTATCAATAACAGCGCATACGTTAGCCGAGTTCAAACATGAATGACTGATGCAACATTAAACAAATCTTGCTCAATCTTTTATCATTACTCAAAGTAGTAAGAACAACAGACAATCTGCATTAATAGACACAGTTTTAGGTAATAGCCACCCACAGCTGCTTAGCAGAAGTATTTCAGTAAGACAGTAATAACGTAAGTTAGCCAGTTAGCCGGAAACTTACACAATATAAAACACAAAACTACGTATTTTGAACACCCGGTAGAAAATATATGCATCAATAATTAATCATACTTACAGATTGTGATTCTGAGGAGCAAATTGGTCCAAATAAATTGTGTACTGTCCCATCTTTAATGGATAAGCATTTTGCAAATCCCATTTAGACCTCATGGAGATTTGAGAAGCAAGGTTATACTGCTGTTGTATTGCTGTGGTAATTTTAACCACTGACTCTTAAAATCCTCATCCTTTGGAAGTGTTTTCGAAGAGAATTTGCTTTTGCAGAGCAGAAAACAGCATCTTCTCGTCATGTACACTACACGAACCAGCTATAGTGTTTGAGGGTGGGTCAAAGTAGACGTTGTTCACGAACAGCCAATGAAGGCCATAAGCGGACATTATGCAAATGTGTTACCGTGTTACGTATGCCGGTCACGGAAGTGAGACTGGAAATTCCTGACGACTCGTTTAGACGGTTCAGAGTCGATTCTTTTTTTGGGAGACAATAACTTTATTTATCGCGCACTTTCAACTTTATAACTTTGCAGAACGTTTACATTCACAGACAGCTATGTTACACACTACATGAATGAGAATATTCGAAAAACCATAATAGGGGCACTTTAAGGATTTATCTTGGTGGACTAGATCTGCTACACTGCTGCTGGCATGAGCAATGCCCAGAATTACAGAACCCCGTAGCAGATCTAGACAGGTGGGGAGGAGGGCTAAAGAAAATTATCATGGCATGCTGTACTGAGCTGGTCAAGGTCATATGGAATAAAAAAAGGTTGCATAGATAGAAAAGAGAGATTTATTTAGAATAGAAATCTTTTGTAACATTATAAATGTATGTAATTTCGATCAATTTAGTGCATCCTTGATGAATTAAAAATGTTACTGACCCCAATTATTTTTTAATGTTCTTCTTCTAGTTAATGAGACTGTGGGTAAGCTGATCTCTGTGAACATCAGTGCACCAGATACTACAGATTGGGTCTTGCATGATCTACAGGAAGACAACTGGTATAAGTTCTACCTGAGAGCGTGTACGCAGGTGGGCTGTGGGTCCGCCATCAGTGAGGAAGGAAGCACCGTCCCTGAAGCATGTAAGTGTGCCCGGAAGCAACTATAAGCAGAGTCCCAGGAGCTATAATGGATCTGGTGTCAGAATCTAAATTGAAGTGCCCATGCTGAGACACAAACATCTGATACAAGAAAAGTTAGTTGTGTTCTAATTAGCACAGCCGCAAGGTGTTCGAAAGTGATTAAGCAGCAGTTATGGAACTACAGAAGTTGCTGTTGGCAACATCTTGTTGCATAAAGGAGAGTGATAAGATTATTGCTTAAGTTCTCTGATGAACGAAAGGGTGGAATAATGTCTACAGTCTAGTGACCAATGCATTGACTGATCAGTGAGTGAAAACATTTGCCTCTAGATGCGTTTTTACTTACTGGATAACTGATTTTGCATCATCATCATTGCATTTCTCTGCCACAATTTCTAGGCCACAATTTTGTTACGTATTACATATTTCTCTCTGTAATGCTTATATTCTCATCCTCCATGGGTTTGTTTAAACTGATCTGTCTTCTTAACAACCAACTTTTGTTTCTCATGAACCAGTTACTATTCCTGAAAATTCACTTCCTGAAGTTTCTACAGTCTCAGCTGAGACTTCGACAGAGAGCTGTATGTATCACATACTGTAGTTTGTAGCATTTTGCAACTTAGTAGTTAGTTAGTAATTGCTAGAGGTGGGAATCTTTTAGAATCTCATGATTCGATTAAATCTAATTGAATCTAATTTCTAATTTCGATTCGTTGAACTTGTTTTTGTTTTTTATTTATTTTCCTTGAAGCCCTCCTCCTTATATAAAAGAAAGCCTGTGTCCTCAATTGTTTGACATTAAATACCATTATTTAAGGCTATATTCTATATTCGTTAAAATTATGGATGCACTAGGGTGACCAGACGTCCCGAAAAATTCGGGACAGTCCCGAAATCTAAGCTGTTGTCCCGAATCCCGAATCCGGCCCTAATTGTCCCGAAAATTATACTAAAGCAAATTCTTGAGTAGTTATTGTCTGATAAAACATTAAAAACTGTCCGTGGAGGTTGAGTCGTCCTGCAGCCAGCCCCCGCCGTCTGCTCATTGGCTGCAGCATCTTTTTTTTTTTTTGTCTTTTTTTGAAGTTCTACAAAGATACCGTAGGCGCGAATTATAATGCATTGATAAGCGAGCGCGAGTTGTCGCAGCCGCGAGTACAGTGAATGTGCAGGCAGCCAGTAAAGGAGTGATTGATTGGTCGCGGCACTGTGTGCAAAAAAAAAAACTTCGGCCTAATGTCTGATGTTGGGTTACACAAAGCAAATCATATAGCCTACACAATTATTTCGTTTTCTTATTTAATGACCGACAGTTTCGTCATAATAATAATTTTGGCATAAGGCTTATTAGACTATAGCCTGAAATGTCTGATTTACGCACTGTTACAACAGTCTTTTTTTTTTTTTTTTGGTCATAATGACATTTGAGTTCATGATTTTAATGTTGTTTTTTTGTGGCAGACTAAATATTAATGACAGACTGTTGATCTTTGAATAAAAATATGTTTGGTTCAGGTGTGAAAATTCATTTTATTATAGGCTATGTAGTCTAATATCATAGTAAGACAATCCGTCCAAAACCTCCCCAAACAACACTGTTGTTTAGGTAGTTCTCATAGTTTTCAGGTACAGAATTTGAATAAACCAATCAAATGTAAAAATAACACTGCATCGAATCTTCAGTGTATAAAATGACTGCAAGAGCAGTGAGTGATTTCTTTGTCCTTTGTTAAACATAAAAACACTGCTGTCCCTTTAAGACGGGATCACGTGTTTCATTTCTGGTGTCATACTGGTTCATACTGGTATCGGTATCGGTGCATCCCTATAAAATATTGATATGGAACTGTCGTTGTCAAGTAAGCTTCATGTGTCCCCCGTTGCAAGCCTATGTGCTCTCTAAACTGTTAACAGACGTTTAGAATATAGATTTTTGAAATTTATCAATCGATTTGAATCGTTAGAAGATAGAATCGCGATTCATATGTGAATCGATTTTTCCCCCACCCCTAGTAATTGCTTTTTATACAATGTAACTTTTGCAGTGTCCTGACATGACATCTGCATTTTTGGAGACATTTAAATGCAGATAAATATATATATATTTTAAAGTTATCAGTCAAACATGTCAGCTTATGTGACATAAAACTTGAAGTGATTTTGAAACCACTGAAGGAGATATAATGTCAGTTCCCTTGCGATACGGTTCGCTCTCACTGGTATTCGCACTTGTACTCGTACAAAGGGAAAACAAATTTTTCTCCAATTACTGAAGATTATAGAATAACGCCTTGAAACTGCACAAGCCTATGATGACTGTGTTGCCTGTCTGAGGAAATCCCACGCAGAAGCTACTCTCATTGCGAGAGCTTGAGTCTTGCCTCTCTCCGCTTTCTTTCTTTTCAGAGAGTGGCTCCGCCCCTCACACTCTCCCGTTCCCTGGAGAACCTTGGAGGAAGAAATAGCGGAGCCAAAGGACTGAGCAGTCGGGCACGAGTGAGCTCTTCTGGCGCGAGCAGCCTGGTCTCATTCGGGGGATCTGATGAGGATCTTCCTGATGACAGCATGTCATTAGCGGCTTTAGACGCACATCTAAGGATTCGAGCGGCACTAGAGCTGGGATGGACACTGAGTTAATCCATGTCCTCTCAAAAGCAGTCAAGGAGCATGGACTAGAGTGGTCTACCCCTGAGGAGCCCACACGTAGCCGCTTGGATGAATGGTTCCTGCCGGGGTGCCAGCAGGCCCCTCGTCAGAGAGCAGCACCGTTCTTCCCGGAGGTCCATGACAAGCTCACCAAGTCCTGGCGTAACCCCTACTCAGCGCGCCTTCGTACTTCTACCTCCACCACCCTCACCACAATTGACTGCGCTGAGGAAAGGACTACGAGAAGCTACTTCTGTTGGACGAAGCCGTGGCCGTGCACCTCTGCCCGCCCACATCGATCGGATCGAAAGCGAAGGTCGCCCATCCGTCCAAGCCCTGTAGGACCACTTCAGCTCTCGCTTGACGTGCCTACACCTCGGCTGGACAAGCAGGCTCCACCTTTCACACAATGGTGGTCCTACAGGTCTTTCAGGAGAAGCTGCTCCGTTCCATGGACGAGTCCAGCCCTGACCCTGCGGTGTTTAAGGAGCTGCTCACCACGAAAGGACTTATGGACTTGGCCCTGCGCGCCACGAAAGCAACAGCCCAGGCTATCGGAAAAGCAATGGCCAGTTTTGTGGTGTTGGAGCGCCACTTGTGGCTGATTCTGACGGAGATCAAGGACGCAGACAAGGCTGCTTTCCTCGACTCCCCAGTGTCTCCCACCAGCCTCTTCGGCCCTGCGGTGGACGGTTTCACTGAGCACTTCACCGCTGCCTCAGAAGCCATCCTGATCCTTCAGGAAGGAAGAGGAGGGGCTAAGTCTCAATGTGGAAAGCTGTAGCGAAAGGAGCTGTAGTAACAGTTCCTCCGACCCACAGCGAGTCAGGCTTTTACAGTGTCTTTGTTCTGCAGATCTAAACACGGCACGCTTGGACTGGGTTCCCATTGCATCGAGTGACGCAGAACGAGTGAACCGTATCGTAAGGGAACTTACTCGGTTACTAACGTAACCTTGGTTCCCTGAGATAACGGGAATGAGTACTGCATCACCGGCCGTGCTTTCACGCTGCACGGCTTGGCGTTCGTCGCTTCAGTCGTATTAAACTGATTCCCTAGGGCAGAACGCACGCTTATATAGAGGGATAGCCCCGCCCGTTGGTTCGTGCAGCTCCGTTATTCTATAATCTTCAGTAATCGGAGAAAAAGGAGTTTTCCCATTGTGTCTAGCGACGCAAAACTTGTTCCCGTCATGTCAGGGAACCGAGGTTACGTTAGTAACCGAGTACGTTTTGCAAAGTCTGCTTATCAGGTAGTCAAAGCAGTCTGAATTTCTAGAAAATTATAATTTATCTATTTTATACATTTATAGTTTTTATCTGTACTGTCTTTTTAAGATGAACTGTCAACATCTGAAGTGACATCATCTGAGTTGAGTATGTACCAACAGATTTGTAGCTGTTTTTGTAACCTGAAAACTTAATTAATATATTTAACCCATACATTATTATGTCTAAAATAACTATGTTATTAGTTACATTAACTGATAACAGCATGGGAAAATATTGTAGTCTTAACATTAGTCATAGTACCTGTAGTTGTACTAATTTTAAAGTTATAAATAAATAAACAGCTGTTGTTGTTGTTGAATTAGTATTATTGTTGTACCAAAAGTCCCTGCATAACTCCATAATTAATGTAGGAAATCATTTTGTATATTCTGCAAAATTTAGCATACTATTCCATCAAAAAAACACTTATTGACAGCTAACTTGGTTGCTGTTGGCATTTGCTTTGACTTTTAAGAGCTGCTCTGTGAGGCAGTAGTATTGTCCCTGAAGCCCTGCTAAAGACAGCTGTCTTTCTCAATGCTGACAACCAGTCTGGCTGCTGACAGGAACACATCATTCAACAGTGTTCATTTTGTAAAGACCATCTGTATACTCATAGTCCAAATACAAAAAAACAAAAAAAAACAAAAAACAGGACTTTTACCTTGATAGGCCCATTTATTTTGCTTATACACAACTGTATTATTAGTTGCATTTAATTAATTGCATTTCACATGCATGTGGTCTGAACTCTCTCTCTCTTGCAGGGCAACCTTTCTCTTTCACCTCACCTAATACAGACACTCCTTCTGTCAATGCCATATTTCCTACCTTAGGTATTCATCCATTCATCTATACAGTTAACCATCATTTTCATACCTTCATACATTCAATATTTCCATACTTAAGTGAAATTTACATTTAAAGTCAACATGAAATCAAAATTGACTGTATTTACATGTTCCTGGTCTTATTGAGAATGATTTGTCAGTACATGTTATTGCAAAGAAAGATGTTTGTATCATAATGAATTCAGTTTTTTAAATAATTTAATATAATATAATATAATATAATATAATATAATATAATATAATATAATATAATATAATATAATATATGACATCACCTGTCTCTTAAAATAGAGATCAGTTAGTTCCGATAAAAGTCCTGCCCTACAGTTGTATCTTAAATAAATATCCACTATCCAGTTTCTCTCTGAAATGTAATGTACAGTGTTGGGTAAGTTACTAATTAAATATTTAATTACTAGCTACTGATTACATCTTCAAAAGTGTAATTACTCTCTCTAAAAAATATGGCATTACTTATTACTAATTACTTTCTAAATCATAGGCATACCATATCAACCTCGACCAGTTGAACAATACAAGTATGGACATGAAACTTCTCTTTTAATTCTTTCAAATTGACTGTTTCATGTTGACTTTAACAATGTTTCATTTAGCATTTCTACATAATTTCTATAACACAATCCTATGGTAATGGGTGTACTGGGTTTCTTTCGCAGGAACTAACATTTTGAGAGTTTTTCCTGTCTTTTGTTCTATATCTTCTTTGTGTATTTCTCTCAGTTGTTCTCAACACTTCCACCTTTGTAAGTGACACCTCTGCAAGAATCAGCTGGAGAACCAGTGGAGAACGGTCTGATTCACAGCTCTATGTTGCAATAATGAATCACAGTAAGAATGTGCCAATCTGCTTTGTCAGGATTCAGTGTTTACAACTGTAGACGCATTTGTAGTGCATTTTAGAAAGTATCATCTAGGGCTGCAACTAAGAACGATTTTGATGATCAATTAATCTGTTTGTTATTTCTTATATTAAGTGGATATTCAACATTTTGGTCTAAGAGCCAGTGATTGCTCATCCTTTCTTTATTGTGCTCTGTACGAATATTTAATTTTTAAAGTTTTAATGATGACAGTGACATTCAACCACTCGCTTTCTAATAAGTAAATGAACGCATTATGAATAAAATATAAAATGTGAGTAACGTTTAGGTGAAGAGCCTCTCAATGATGCCAAACAGCCAAAAAATCCAGACTAACCGATAATGAAATTCATTCTTGACTCTTTTCTTTATGGGTTTTTATTTACAGCCCTAGTATCAATTTTACTCTGTCTACTTTTCTAACCTTTCAAAGTGTGGCTTTTCACTATCATAGATATCACCTCTTTCTGCTGGGTTGTGGCCTAACGCTATCTGGTTATGCGGTTGTTCCTTCAGGTGATGGTATCTGGCAGCTTTCAGAGGCTTTAAATACATCTAAAGGTTTCCACATCGTTGAAGGGCTCAGCCCAGGAACTGTGTACACAGTCCGGCTGCAGGCTTCACGCAGGGTTGATGGCCCTAGCATTTTTGAAGAGGTTTTCAAGACTAGGAAAGGTGAGAAGTGAGAGAATTTAGCCTGTGGAACAGCATTAGAGGTATCACTGACAGAGTACAGCATGTGATAGTCTTTCTGTGGGTGCATTAGCACTAAGGACATTCAAAGAAAGTTCTCCCATTCCTTTGAGCAAGCGATAAAAAAAAATAAAAAAAAATACTTTATGGGTTTATAAAATGCACTGTAATATATATTTGTGTAATTTATACCAGCAGCTGTGGTTGCCATGCAGCAACATTTTAGGTTTTATAGGCCTGAACTTAAATTTACTGTAAAAAAGAAAAAGAAAAAAGTGTATTTCATTAACTGATAAAATGTTAAAGAGGAGCTATTATGTTTTTTTTTACATTTTCAACTTTCTGTAGTGTGTAATGTTGTTGTTTGAGCATGAAAAAGGTCTACTCAAAAGCACAAAGTCACTCAAAAGGAAGTTAAAGTCCATGCACACTGAATTTTCGCACGTTAAAGAATAAATACAATCTCATGTTTTGTCAATCACGCTTACACACTGCTTCCAAAACTTTCATCCGTCATAAAAAAATTCGGATCGGGTTCCATTTTCTGCGTTTTTCACATCCGTAGCAAGCATTTTGAATGGTGTTTTACAATTCAGAGCCACTGAATCACGAATACGAAAAAAACGCAGCCGAAAATTTCGGACTCGGCGTGTAAGGACCTTTATTCTCTATTTCAGTAACGCTGTTCCTGAAATGTTTCCATTGTAGTCTTGAGTTCTTCCGGGAAGAAACATGTCACAATTTTCCTCATTTAAATAATTTTTGCCCAAGACAAAAAAATAGGGATGAGGCCTGATTGAGTTGTGTTAGTAGTGTGTTGTCACCATGTTCAAGAGATGCTGTTTTTTTCCAGCCCGGATCTAACTCATTTATGGTAAGGGGTGTGACGCTTCCTAAACATGCTCAAAGCAGGTGACCAATCACAACACACTGATCCAGCCGACCAATCAGAGCACATTGCACTTTTCAGAAGGAGGGGCTTCATTAAAATTCATTAAACATTTGGAAATTAACTTAAATATTTTTGCCACAGTCACTGAAAACAAACAAACAAACAAGTAATTCAAAATGTATATGATCCACAAATGCTCTACTTTGTGTTCTGATTGTTCTCATTTGACAACCCACATCAGAAGTTGCCGCAGGAGCCGTATTTAAAAATGCCATTTGAGGATATGATTGTTTTTATCTTCTAACCCAACAAGACAGTATTTGTCAATGTTTTCAAGTTGGCATCAGTGTGATTGTGCTCATGAATGACATTTTCCTAAAAACAAACTCTCTTTTGTCCTTGCAGTGTCTAGTAAACAAGTGGCGGGATCCCAGGAGTGGTTTGTGGGGATGATGTGCGCGGGGGCTTTACTAACTCTGCTTGTCCTCATCGGCTGTTTTGTGCTCAAGAACAAAGGCGGCAAGTATGCAGGTAAGACACAAACAGCTTTAGAGGTCACACAGAGCTTCCAAGACCCTGTCCAAGCTCACAGTAGTCTGTAGTCAACAGCTTGGTGCTTTTCTGTGGCTCTGTCGCACCAACCCATAGACTTATTACTAGCTGCGTCAGAGAGATATCTTGAGATCAGTGAGCTTTACTGGCCTGTCCTCATCGGCTCCTACTGTGGTCTTCAGCTTTTTTTGTTCCACATACTGTATATTTAACCAATATGAAAGGTTTTTAATGGATTCAAGATTTACATCCTGAATTAATTATTATAAAATTGCATAAGAACCGTTATGGAGTGTATGCAATTAAGCCTAAGGCATTGCAAGACATAGCTTTAAACACCTTGATCTTTCACTGTGGCTGTTATATACTTTACAATATATTATGTTATTTAAAGCTTACCAAGCTGAAAAGAATAAATGCTTTTACCAGTAAGGCTATATCTTACATTCAAGTTCAGTTTACACATCAGTCAGTGTCCTTGGTGTGCTTCCATGCAGCAAAATAGGAAATATTCTCCCAATTTTGTGAAGTATTGAATGTTTACTCAGCATTTGCAAAGAAAACAAGTGGATGCCAATTTGATCTCTTATGAATTACAACAATGTCCTTTTTGAAATGATATCAAGGCAGGAAGTTTCAAAAGCAACTGAGAAATATCAGTAAGCAAAGCACTCTCCTTATTATAGAATAAATAATCTTTCCGAATGTTTTCTTGGCAGTGAAGGAAAAGGAGGAGTCTCCTGCTGATCTGGAATCTCACGGCATGGTAGAAGAAACCCCCTGCGAGTACAGGTCAGAAAGCCACACTAGTTCTGTTATAGATCTCAACACAAGTTCTTCATCTCACTGAGCTCCTGCTGTAACATCATTTCTTAATGCCTTTATCTCCTGCAAACAAACCCTACATGCATGGCATTTACTTGGAGCCACACGGAAAGCATTGCTCTCTCTAGCCTACACACACAGGTAGTGAACGGCAGCTTTGTTTTGTGCAAAACTTAAGTGTGGTTGTATGTGATTTATACAGTAGTTGTCGTGTTGTGTGTAGCTTATAGTACAACTTTAAAAGGTTCCCTCAGTTATAGAAAATACTAATGAAAATATTAATGTCTGGGAATTTTCTCATTCTAAAATTTCAAAATGAAACGTTTTAAAATGATTTCCATGCCTGAAAAGGTCATGGAAATAAATACAATTTAAAAAAAAATAAAAAAATCATGGCTTTTTTTAAAATTGGTTTTCATTGATTAGATGAAAAATATATCATAAGTGAAATAAATATTGCTCTTTAACAGTTTTACTGGATACATTTGCATACTAAGTATAATCATTTATATAATCATATATATACACTACTGTTTAGAGTCAGCAATATATTTTTTAAATGAATACTTTTATCTAGCCAGGACACATACAGTTTATCAAAATGAACAGATTATTTTGCGACAATGTAAACGTTTTTACTATTTCAAATAAATGCAGTTCTTTCGAAGTTTCTATTCATCATGAATCCTAAAAAATGTTTCACGATTTCCACAAAATTCCACATTGATAATAATAAGAAGTGTTTCTTGAGCAGCAAATCAGCATATGAGAATGATTTCTGAAGGATCGTGTGACACTGAAGACTGGAGTAATGATGCTGAAAATTCAGCTTTGCATCACAGGAATAAATTACATTTAAATTTGATTCAAATACAAAATAATAATTTTACTAATATTAAATAATGAAATAAATGTAGCCTTGGTGAGCATAAAATACTTCAAATCTTACTGATCCCAAACTTTTGAAAATCAATAATCAGAAATGACTGAAAATATGTTGGTAAGAAACTGTGGAAACCCTATTATTATTGGAACATTAACCAATCCATGACACTGTGTCACAACCAGGTTCAAACAAGTAGCATATTAAAAACCTGTGTGGAAAAAAAGAGCAGAGGCGAGCAAAAGTGGGTTGTGTGCAGTTAGCTTGTATTAATTGCATATGGAGTATCTCGAATCCGTAAATGTGTTTCCATCTCATTACGCTTAGATACCCGTTTTATTCCTCCCTCAGGAAAGAAATGCAGCTTCAGCAGAGGCTCAGAGTCTGATCTGAACGCTACCCTTGTTTAGGGAGTTACAGCACCAGACACACTCGAACATCTGCTAACTGAAGTAACCAGATAGGGAAGTGCGTCCCATACCAGCTGTGGAGTATGACGGGAGCCTCGGAGGCTTTCAAAACTGCATTACTCAGGCTTACACAAGGAGGCCACTGATTTATTACACTTTTGAGAATAGAAGAGCTGGTTTATCATGTTACGCCATTGATGATATTCATTTGATGAAATTAAATATGATATAGTGCATTGAATTCTGGGATACTAATATATTATAGATAGAAGAGGTGGACAGATAAAGGAGGGAAGAAATTTAAACTAATCTGTCAGTAGTTATTGAAAGAGAAATGCTGAATGAAAATATACAGTATATATAGTAGTAGTAGTAGGCGAAATGAATATCTCTTAACAAGGCCATACACTGTAAAAAATTAAACCGTGATTTTTACGGTAAAAAAACGGCAGCTGTGGTTGCCAGAACTTTACCGTCAAAAATACGGTAGCAACGTTATTGGTTTTACAGACTTAACTTAAAATTTACAGTAATAAACCGTATTTTATATTATCTGGTATAATGTGAATTTGCCGTCCTATTGAAGTATTAATATCTGTTTTGTACCATTGTAATACACTGATAACCACCAATCACAGCAGTGATGAGAATCACATGATCAATCAAAGCTCATCACAAGCACCTCTTCCACAAGAAAGTTAATACTAACATATAGAAGCTGCACAGTGTCATTCACACAAACATTAAACGCCATCATGGTAACACATGAAATTTTAAAAATGCAATAAACATTAATTTAACAACATTAAATGTAACATAAAACCCTAATGTACATAACTGATTAGAAAAAACAAAGAAAACTATGAAGAAACATAGTTATTTCAACAAAAATACATCAAATGTGAAGTGTCACACAGGGAATTGTGGGAATGTCAATTTACATTTTTTCACTGTAAATTATCAAATGAGTTGTTCTTTTTCACGTTCAAAAACTGTAAATTTAACGGTATTTTACAGTAAAATTACATTAAATGTACCATTAGATCTATCACAGTTATTTACCGTATATAGTACGGAAACTTTCTGTTAACCAATTAACAGTTTTTCACTGTAGCATCTGTCTTTTCCCGTTAAAATTACGATCATTTTTTACAGTGTAAGGTCTGGGTAGATTAGATGATAAGCAAACAACTAGTTCTTGTAACCAACATGTTGGACGCAGGAGAAATGGGCAGGAATAAAGATCTGTGCGACTCTGACAATGGCCGAATTGTTATGGCAAGGCGACTGGGTCAGAGTATCTCTGAAATGGTGAGTGGTGAGTGAGAATTTATTAGCAGTGGTGAGAATTTATTAGCAGTGGTCCGAGGAGGGACAAACCACAAATCGATGACAGTGTGTTGGGCGCCCAAGGCTCATCGATGCACGAGGGCCACGAAGGCTATCCCGTCCGGTCCGAGCCAACAGAACTCAACAGAGTTCACACAAAATTGTAATGATGGTTATGGGATGTGTGTGTAACAACACACAGTGCATCGCATTTTGCTGTGTATGATGACCCCTGTCCACCGTCGAAAGCACCTACAATGGGCGCGCGAGACTTGAACTATCTGCATATACATACATGAATGTTCAAAAGTTTGGGGTCAGTAAGATTTTTCTTTAAATGAATACTTTTTTTTTCAGCAAAGACACATTTCGAATGTTACAAACGACTTATATTGCCAATAAATGCTGTTTTTTTCTCTTATGAATTATGAATCTGTGTGTCTGTGTGTGAGTCTGTGTGCGTGCGCGCCAACAGATTATGCCAAAATTATTTTAGTCTTTATCTGCACCAATTAATCAGCAAAGGATGACGCAAAGCAGTCCCCATTGCTCAATGTCCTATTGTGGTCAGCAGGACTACTATTTCTAAAATGAAAAGAGGACAAATGTCAGTTTATCCTAATACATTTTCCGTCTGGATTTATCTTAGCGCTATCCGAGATGTTGTGGCATCTCATAGTAATTGGGAGCTTACGAGGTGACCCCCCGTCTCCTTACAGACACCTGCTTGCTGGCAGTGTGTCTGCTCTCAAATTGGCAGCTAATTTCGGTTTGTCCCATCATTCCTAAGGGACTAAAGTGACCTGACAGGCTGTTTGTCTACAGGCACACAAAAGAGTCTCTTAAGTCAGTCCTCTCTTGGCTGGTGTGTCCGGTTCTCTTTGATTTTTCTCTCTGTTTAGTTTTGAGAATTTCCATCAGGCCTTGAAGTCTTTGCAATTAGTAATTAGCAGAAAGCGGTGATTGCATCCTTCCCCTACACCCCTCCTTACCCACACTGTCTACCAGCCTTGACTAGGATCATCCTCTTAGTCACTCTGAGCTAAATTTGACTCGTTTTTCTTGGTGTTTGACAGTGACAATGACGAGAAGCCGCTGAAAAGCAGCCAGCAATTCCTCAGAGACATCAACGAGGATGATAGCAGTGGGGACAGCTCTGTGATATCAGACGATGAGGACTGCGAGTTCAACGAAGACGGGTCGTTCATCGGCGAGTACTCGGGAAACAAGCGCAGGGCGTCCGTGGAGGTGAACGGACACGCCCCTGGGACTTCCTAATGCTGGTTCAGTCTTATGAACTTTTAAACGTTTGTTTGTATGATGTGCCTTGGATGTTTTTTTTTACGTTTTTTGCACGAGTGACCACTTCTTTACAGTATTAATATGAAGGGTGATGGCAGGTTATAATTCTGCACAACATGACAATTATGCCATTATTTACTTATCGCTATGTTGTTTCAAACTCAAGTTGTGACTTTCTGAGACGTTTAGCAGTATGTTCAAGTAGCTCTTTCCATACAATACAAATAATTGGCAACCAGGGGCTGCAAAACCCCAAACATAGACTCTAGCTATATTCAAAGTCTTTCATATGATATGGAATTTAAGTCATTACTCTCCAATCTCATTCACATTTGCGCATATTCAAATATGGCAACATCAAGTAATATCACACTAGGTTTGACATCAATGCTGAAAGACAGAAAGACAGAAAGAAAGAAAGAAAGAAAGAAAGAAAGAAAGAAAGAAAGAAAGAAAGAAAGAAAGAAAGAAAGAAAGTCATACAGGTTTCCATAACGGTGAGTAAATTAATACAAAATGTACATTGTTGGACGAGCTAGTTGTTTAACAAATCACTTTTGGTTTTATAAAACATGGTCCCACTTCATATTAAGTGTCTTTATGTACTAACATTTAAATTAATCATTTGATACAATGCACTTATTGCGTACTGTACATACTACATGATTTTGCATTGTATTTATATTTAAAAAATACCTGCATGTAATTACCCAGACATTTAAATTCTGTCATCATTTACTCACCTTCATGTTGTTCCAAACCTGTATGAGTTTATTTCTTCTGTTGAACACAAAAGATATTTTAGAGCAGTGATCTCAAACTCAATTCCTGGAGGGCCACAGCTCTGCACAGTTTTGCTCCAACCCTAATCAAACACACCTGATCCAGCTAATCAAGGTCTTCAGGATTACTAGAAACTTCCTTGCAGGTGTGAGTTGGAGCTGGTTGGAGCTAAACTGTGCAGAGCTGTGGCCCTCCAGGAATTGAGTTTGAGACCACTGTTTTAGAGAATGTTGGTAACCAGACACCAGTTGGTAGCCATTGACTTTCATAGTATTTCTTTCCCTGTTCAACAGAAGAACGAAATTCATACAGGTTTGGAACAACATGAGGGTGAGTAAATGATGACAGCATTTTCATTTTTGGGTGAACTGTCCCTTTAATTTCTGTAATACATCTATAATGACACTGTTGAAACTTCCCTTACATCTTAACTCGCACTTAAACCTAACCATACCACCAAACCTGTCCTAAACCTTACCTCAATAGCAGCACAAGTGTTTCGCAATACAACATGATCACAATAAGTATTATTATTTGTTATGTAAGTGCATGGTAGTTACATAAAAGATCCCTAATATAAAGTGTGACCTGAAGCATTAGTTGCAGGTTTACTCAACAACAAAACAAACAGGTTTATGCACCTTAGAATTAATGGGGATTACACGTTTGCGGTCGGATTAGGTAACGTTTTTTCACTTTTCCTGCTGAAGAAAAATAAATAATTCATGGCCTGTCACAAAACTGATATCTTGACAGCACAATTTTTGGTTACATCACGGCAATCACGTAACCTCTCTGCACACCTCTCAGCAAAATACGGACACAATGCAACAAAACAATTATGTTATGACTCTTCAGTATATCTACAAAAACATATTTCTGTTTAACAATGTATTTGATTAAAACTGACACGGGGGAAAAAAAATCTTAGAGAAAGGTCAACATTGAGTGGTTAGATACCATATTTTTATATAGTATTAATATGTTAAAATATGATTTTGTGCATTGAAGCTACTGCCATAAGGGGGTTTATGTTATCAGTAACGTGCTAAGATTGCCCTATTAGCTTCTTGAAACTCTTAAGATTCAAGTACGATCGTCAGTATACTTTTGGTGTATTCAGCAGATCTTTTCCTTTTTTTAAATTCTGTTTCGCCTCCAAAATGAGATGATACAAGAAGAAGGGTTTGTATATCATCAAAATCCATGTTTCTAATAATATATTATGTCCGGGCCGCAATCCAACGTAATGTCAATCCAACTTCAAATCCTGCTAACATATTTATTATTACCGAGAGAAAAAAGCCCTTCTGCTGAAATATGAGATGTTTTTTTTGCAATTTTTTTTAATTAGTTGAGAGATTCCACTTTTGAAATGCTCTTTTGTTCTTTTTTTTTCATTTTGAAAATGTTGCTTATACTAAAGACTCAGGAGTATTTGAATAGAATTTTCTGTGCAAAATGTTCATCTTTATGATATCTTCAGGCCTGAGAAATATGTTTTCCTCTCATTTGCTATATTTTGTATTCATGCACAATACTATGAAATGTTGACTATCAAGACACATTTTGTTACACTGAACCTAAATGATTTCAGGTCTCACCACAGAAACAAATATAACAATAAAAATGACTTTTAAACATTTTGTTTTTACATCTATTCTATATAATGATCTTATATTGAGATTATATTTCTATTATTAATATTTAACATTCTGATTCCAGGACAACTGAAAAAAATGCATCAGAAATCCCAGAAATTTCAAGGAATCTCCCCCCTTTGAAATAAGTTATTACATGCTCTTGTGGAAAGTGCCATGTGACCTTTGACCTTGTACAATGTGCGTCTCCACAATACAGCTGTGCACCAATTAAGAGACAGACAGAGGTTTTGAGGGCACAAACTCAACAATTACAACCAGTGCCCAAGCGCATCCTGATGAATCTGAACCCGTCCCACAAGGCTGAAAAGGACCAGGACATGTACAAGAGGGTCACCAGATCAGGATCATTACATATAAAACACACTGGCCAAGAGTCAATGAAGTGGACAGTAAATTTACATTCAAGTTCTTTTGCCTCCTAGACTTTAGCCATGAAAATGTTACAAGTAACAGAAATGAGCACACATGTCAGGGCATGTCAGAACACCTCCAGGGCCCAGAAAACACCTTCCAAAACATTCCAAAGTGCAAAACCAGATCGACTTTTGTAGTATTGTATAGATCAGAAGTCTCCAAAGATGGTGTAAAGAAAAATGCAAATATGAATTTAAAAACGAATCATTTAAACCAAAGCTACAATATTGAAGCCAAAGTTCGGCTAAATGTTTCATTGTCCCTCCCACATTGAAATATATAAAAGTGCCACAATTTTAGAGGTTCCTTTGGACAAAGGCGTCTGCTAAATGACTAAATGTAAATGTTTTGTAGGTCTCCTACACTAGATTTACTTGCATCAAAGGTAAATAATAATAATAATAATAATAATAATCCTCTCATAATATACATTGCAGCATAATTTATTTGCGCACAGTCTCTGAAGCGGTGTGATAAAAGATTCCCCATAAACCCCTCCTTGATGAGAGTCTACTCTGCTCTGATTGGTCATATGACCCAGTCTGCTGAGATTGGTCTACTCTGCTCTGATTGGTCAGATGGTCCAGTCTGCTGAGATTGGTCTACTCCGCTCTGATTGGTCAGATGACCCAGTCTGCTGAGATTGGTCTACTCCGCTCTGATTGGTCAGATGGCCCAGTCTGCTGAGATTGGTCTACTCCGCTCTGATTGGTCAGATGACCCAGTCTGCTGAGATTGGTCTACTCCACTCTGATTGGTCAGATGACCCAGTCTGCTGAGATTGAGCTACTCCGCTCTGATTGGTCAGATGGTCCAGTCTGCTGAGATTGGTCTACTCTGCTCTGATTGGTCAGATGGCCCAGTCTGCTGAGATTGGTCTACTCCGCTCTGATTGGTCAGATGACCCAGTCTGCTGAGATTGGTCTACTCCGCTCTGATTGGTCAGATGACCCAGTCTGCTGAGATTGATCTACTCTGCTCTGATTGGTCAGATGGTCCAGTCTGCTGAGATTGGTCTACTCTGCTCTGATTGGTCAGATGGCCCAGTCTGCTGAGATTGGTCTACTCTGCTCTGATTGGTCAGATGACCCAGTCTGCTGAGATTGATCTACTCTGCTCTGATTGGTCAGATGGTCCAGTCTGCTGAGATTGGTCTATCCTGCTCTGCGCACGACTGCAGAATCCGACACGTGCGCCTTGCACTCGCAAGAGTTTTTTGACATACCTCAGCAGGACACTCTGACACATTTCTAACCGGCATGCATCTCGCGCTGATCACAGGTGATCGGTTCTGCGCAGATTTTGCTCATCTCAAACAAGCCTACTAACTCCATTTATCATGCACTTTGATCATTGAAACTTTGCAGACTTTTTACATTCACAAACAGCTACAGTATATTACACACTACTATAAAGGTAATGTCCAAAAAGCATAATATGGGCACTTTAAGTAAAATTAAAATATGATGCACAGTACAGTAACAATGTACATCAGTAATTATTATTTTAATGTCATCATAAAATACACAGGCTTAAAATTCAGCACTCAATTTTTATGATATGTTATGCCTGGTCCTTTCTCCATCTCGCTATACACCAAAGGGTCCTTGGCTTGATAAAGCTTGGAGACCTAGGTATAGGTTATGCAATATAATATAGAGATATACAATATTATATAACATAAATGGTGCTAAGTAAAATGCAAAAACAAAAATGTCACATTCAATTACATTTTGAGTCCAGGATGAAATATTATTCCGTGTTTCAGTGCACAAATACTGGATTTACTGTGTCAAGCTGTCATTGTATCCTCTGCCTACTACATGATCTTAGACTTTTACTTTATGGCAATTTAATGATGTTTATGACAACTGAAAAGACGAGATATGTGCTATGACCCTTACTTATTTAAAAAAAAAAAAAAAAAAATGCTTTTACCTTCACCTTAAATCCAAATTTCAAAGAAATGTCCTGGGCAATTTTGCAATGTCCTTGTTACCTTTAGAGGTGACTCATTTCTCTAACAAATTGGGTATGGTGGATATTGGAGGAGGAAGCTGTCAACAGTAATTCCAACCCTTTTCTTTCTACGGTCAGGCTAAGTAAATTTTGAGTGTGTCACAGCTTCAGATTAAGTAAAAAAGCAGAGAAATATGTTAAATAGTTATATACACTCACCTAAAGGATTATTAGGAACACCATACTAATACTGTGTTTGACCCCCTTTCGCCTTCAGAACTGCCTTAATTCTACGTGGCATTGATTCAACAAGGTGCTGAAAGCATTCTTTAGAAATGTTGGCCCATATTGATAGGATAGCATCTTGCAGTTGATGGAGATTTGTGGGATGCACATCCAGGGCACGAAGCTCCCGTTCCACCACATCACAGAGATGCTCTATTGGGTTGAGATCTGGTGACTGTGGGGGACATTTTAGTACAGTGAACTCATTGTCATGTTCAAGAAACCAATTTGAAATGATTCGAGCTCTGTGACATGGTGCATTATCCTGCTGGAAGTAGCCATCAGAGGATGGGTACATGGTGGTCATAAAGGGATGGACATGGTCAGAAACAATGCTCAGGTAGGCCGTGGCATTTAAACGATGCCCAATTGGCACTAAGGGGCCTAAAGTGTGCCAAGAAAACATCCCCCACACCATTACACCACCACCACCACCACCAGCCTGCACAGTGGTAACAAGGCATGATAGATCCATGTTCTCATTCTGTTTACGCCAAATTCTGACTCTACCATCTGAATGTCTCAACAGAAGTCGAGACTCATCAGACCAGGCAACATTTTTCCAGTCTTCAACTGTCCAATTTTGGTGAGCTTGTGCAAATTGTAGCCTCTTTTTCCTATTTGTAGTGGAGATGAGTGGTACCCGGTGGGGTCTTCTGCTGTTGTAGCCCATCCGCCTCAAGGTTGTGCGTGTTGTGGCTTCACAAATGCTTTGCTGCATACCTCGGTTGTAACGAGTGGTTATTTCAGTCAAAGTTGCTCTTCTATCAGCTTGAATCAGTCGGCCCATTCTCCTCTGACCTCTAGCATCAACAAGGCATTTTCGCCCACAGGACTGCCGCATACTGGATGTTTTTCCCTTTTCACACCATTCTTTGTAAACCCTAGAAATGGTTGTGGTGAAAATCCCAGTAACTGAGCAGATTGTGAAATACTCAGACCGGCCCGTCTGGCACCAACAACCATGCCATGCTCAAAATTGCTTAAATCACCTTTCTTTCCCATTCTGACAATCAGTTTGGAGTTCAGGAGATTGTCTTGACCAGGACCACACCCCTAAATGCATTGAAGCAACTGCCATGTGATTGGTTGATTAGATAATTGCATTAATGAGAAATTGAACAGGTGTTCCTAATAATCCTTTAGGTGAGTGTATATATATATATATATCTTTCAGAAATGAAAATATCTCTTTTCAGAGATGCTCTTCTGCATTCAGAGATGCTCTTCTGAAGACCTCAGTTGAGACCGAGTGGTTATCTGAGTTACTGTTGTCTTTCTATCAGCTGGAACCAGTCTGGTCATTCTCCTCTGACCTCTGGCATCAACAATCCCACAGAACTGCCGCTCAATGGATATTTTTATCTTTTTCGGACCATTCTCTGTAAACTCTACAGATGGTTGTCCGTGTAAATCCCAGTAGATCAGCAGTTTCTGAAACACTCAGACCAAACACCAACAACCATCCCACATTAAATAAGTCACTTAAATCACCTTTCTTCCCCATTCTGATGCTCAGCTTGAACTTCAGCATACTGTCTTGACCTAAATGCATTGAGTTGTTAGATATTTAGATTAGATATTTGCGTTTAGCAGTTGAACAGGTTTACCTAATAAAATGGACGGTGTTTATATAGGCTATATTTCAAAGAATATATATTGAATGAAAGTTTATTTTTCTTACCTTTTTGCCATTTTTAACTATAACTCAAACAAAATCCTATGAGGTTTATACTTAAAATAACAAAAAAATTGCCAATGACGTAACAAATAAAGTTTGATAAACTTGAAATTAAAAGAGATATATTCTCTAAAAATGAGACTTATTTATAAAGTTTTGCATTAAGAACATGTATCTTGTTCTACACATATGTAAAGATGACAAACCAAGAACAGACTACAGACTATTTCTTGGCATGCAAAATTATGTGTCTTGTGATGTTCTCAGCCAAATTCAGTTATTCAGGCCATGTGAGTATCTGATCTCATGCAGATTGTGCAGGTGAATTGCCATTATTCCATCCAAAGCTCTTTAAGATTAAATAGGCATCCAGCTATAATCAGATGACTCCATGGCAAAAGCACTTGAAAAGCACCCAATGCTTAGTGCTGAAATAAAGTCATTCACAGCGATAATCCCTGCTTCGTGCTGGATTATTCTTTTATCCTTTCTAAAATTGCTTTCTCTGTAGAGCAATGAAACCCACTAAACAACAACAAAAGATTACCCCCCTCCCCACCAGCAGACCTTGGCCTTATCAGAAATGAACCATTTTGTCCAAGGCTATCAGATTCAACATGCAACACACAGGTAGAGCCCACAGTGAACCATAGTGAGCATCTGAGGTCAGTGCACCTGAATTATACATGACTGAGGTATTTCATAGATGACATACAACTCTACTTTGTTGACCCTTGTGTTTTTCTAATATTATGAATATATATATATATATCCATTCCTAGTTATTTTGGTGATCTGCTGTGCTCAGTTGCTGCTACCGATGTACTGCAGGCGTGTTTAGAATTGAGATAAAAAACAATTCTGGAGGAAAAAGTGTAAAACCTCTCGGTCACAAAGTCTGGGATTTTATTTGCCTGTGTTTACTTCTGTCAGGTGAAACTGTTAAGTTCAATAGCTTAGTAATGTAATGTCACATCTCTATTCAACAAGTCTGCCAGCTGTTTTGAATCTTTTGAACAGACAATGTCTGATATGGCAATGCATGACTCACTTTTGATTAATTTCGTTTTAATTAATCAGTTGAACTGAAGTCAAGAGTCAGAGTGATTCCAACATATATGACTCACTCACTGAAGTGAATCATTCAGAATAGTTTGAAACTCTTTTGGAGAAGAGGTATACAATTATATCTTTTTTTCTCTCTCAGGTATTTGAACAAAATGCCACTATCTGTTTTTAATATATCACACACAAGTGACTTCAATGTAGCAAATTAATTTTTCTATGTACAGTCAAGTCAGTAAGATATATTTCTTAAGGATTTGATACTTTTATTTATTTAATTACATTAAAAGTGCTACAAAAGATTACAATTTCACATAAATGCTGTTCATTTGACCTTTCTATTCATCAAAGAACCCTTAAAAAAACTATAACTGTTTCCAGAAAACAATATTTTTCCCCCACAATATTACAGTCTTTACGGTTAAAAAATAAATAAAAATTATCAAATAAATGCAGCCTTTGTGAGCATAAGAGACTTTCAAAAACATTTTCTGAAACCAAACTTTTGAACCCTTGTGTAGTTTAGTGTTAATGGCTATTTTCTCTTAAGTGTAGCTTTTAGCTTAGCTTAGCTTATCTTAGCTATTGTTTACAAAGTAACTTGTTGCTTAGGTTGCTACATTTTGGCTTTCCCAACAACACTCGCTAGAACAAACCGTGCATGGAGGTTTAATAATTCTTTGCTAAGTATTAGCAGTAGTAAGAGTGATGCTTACCTAAATCTTCATTCAATCTTCAGCCTTCATTATCCTGTTCATGATACTTGTTAGCTTGATTAACTATTCCTGTTAGATCTGATAAACGAGGACATGAAATCACAAAAGCACAGGCAAACAGGAAGTTTTTTGGACCACAAGGACAAAACTAAAATATGGCTGGACTGTTTGCTTAACTATTTTACAGAAATACAAGGTAAAGCTAGAGTTTTTGCTCTAAAACGATGTCACAAAACATAAAAGTCCTTGAAGTTAGCATACCTTCTACATTCACTGCTCTCAAGCTGTCTAAAAAGAAAGCAACTATAGGGAACTGGAGGTGAACGCATAGACCATCCTTTGTAAATCAATGCTGTGAAAGTCTTATGGGAGCATTGGGTACAGGAGGTTATCGTTGCCACGCATAAAGCTGTAGTTAAAATGTTTTAGGAAGTGCCTCAGTAGGTGATCCTGAACCAATGCACAGTGACCCTCTCTTGGGTCAACACAAACACTGTTTTCACTCATCGAGCATAAACATAGACCCTAACCCTGACCCGAACCCCATCAGATTTGGATGCAGCAGCTCTCAAAGCCTTAATAAGGAATGAAAGCCGATTGTAAATAAAAACACCAGGGCTCACAGAAGACAAGGTTTGATCTACCAATTATTCCAGAGAGCATTGATGCCGTCACAGAGTGTACAAGAAGGTGGAGGACACACGCTATGGAGGTTTTATTAATAATAAAGGCATGGTTCACGGGGAGGTAAAATATGACAGGTGTCATATTTCAAGTTTGGGCTGCTTTGTTAATAAACAGCAGATTTTTAAGAGAACTACTCTCAAACAAAACTGTCAAGTTGTCAAGTTCAGTGAGAAAAAAATATGTGCTGCAGAATATGGTTGCAAGTACAATGGTTCACACATAGAGTTATAAACAAGAATAACAACCACATGACTGTCTTAAAATGTTAAGACTCACAACCACATTTTTTGTAATGTGTGACCGTTATGAAAGTAAGCATATAGTCATTATGGATACAGGTGATATTCGTCATCATTAAAAGGTGTACTTTAAGTACTGATACCAGAAGACACAGCACTGCCATCTATCAACTAGTTTTATGTAAAAATAAAATAAAAAATAGAATAGAATTAATAACAATAATAATAATAATAATAATAATAGCAATAAATTACACTGATAAAAGTGATTTCAGAGAGCGGTCTACACTTTATTCCCTTACCTGTCCAAAAGAAAAAGAAGCGTGCATCACTGCTCAGGATTTTCTCCGTCATCAAATCTTTTCACCTTGTGTTTGTCTGTTTGTCGTACTGATGTTCTTGCAAAAGAGTTTTTGTGTGTGCATTTTTATTAGACATACAGGTACTGATTCTCCCATTGTTTCCACTGGTAAAGCACTATAACTGTCTATTTCCCCAACAACGATGTACTAAAAACGAAAAAAAAAAAATATTCGCCTTTTTTTTATGTACAAACAACAATGTTGTCAAAACGATCCCTGTTGACATGGATCTGCAAAAACAATTAAAAACGCTGTATTATGATGCCAGACCAGAAGTTGGCGATGTCACTTTGTAAAGAAACACGCCTATAAACTGAAGATGTAATACACGTTTTTTTAAAACGTGCACTTTATTTTTAATTGAAAATGGTGTTGTGTAAATGGCCCCTAATCTTCGTTCTTCGCATCATTAAACAACACTATGCTACTAGCGTAGGGTGACCAAACGTCCTGTTTTCCCAGGACATGTCCTGTTTTCACGTCCTGTCCTGGCCGTCCTGCCTGTTTTTTATAAAGTGATGAAAATGTCCTGGTTTTCATTATTTTTCATTGGGCCATTAAGCGTGTACTTTAAAATAACTGGCGCTTGCCTTTGCAGTTTGCACACAAAACATATGAAACCGGCTTCGGCCCGTCTTGTTATAATCAGCGCGTTCCTCAATCCGCAGAGGCAAGCAGACTGACAGCACGTCAGAATACAGAGGCCTGTGTGTGTGTTCATCTCAGCCTCATTGGTCTGTCAATGTCAGAATATTTGAAATGACCAATCAAATCAAAGTAGGCGGACTTTACGTTCACAGAATTTTAGCAGTGTGACTCGACGCTTCAGTTTACGGTCAAGTACGAGAGAAGAGGTAAGTAGCTAACAGCGTAAAAAAAAAGCCCAGATGTAAATTCACAGATGATTTACAGAGAAAATTCCTGTGTTTTCGTTTCGGTCGGGATCCGTGTAAAGCAGAATGCATGAACTGCAAAGCTGGCACGTAGGCTACGTGTCAGTGTCAAATAAAGGTGCTAGCGACCTAGAAGCCCACATAAAGAAAGTATAGGCTACAAGAGAAGATCAGGAGGATTGAAATTGTTTTTGTTTTTTACTGAAATAGTGTAGTAGATTTTTTTTTATTTTAGTAGTAGATTTTTAACCTATGCTATGGCCATGAAAAGAAATAATTTCATGTAAAAGGTGTTAAAAGCTAAACTTTTTTTTATTTTTTATAGTATTCTATTGTTGCGGGCCAAACATTGAATGGAAAGGATGTATTACTTTATGTATTAAAGTACAATAACATAGAGGTTGTGAATGCATTTGTCAAATACAAAAAAAAGTATTTTTTGATGCATTCACCCATTAACCACGCCTCTCCAAACCACGCCCCCGCCCATCAACCACGCCCCCATCCTGTTTTCTGAAAACTAAAATATGGTCACCCTATACTAGCGTATCTATAAAGGCGGCAGCCAATGAGCATGAGGATTCTCTCTGACATTTAGTGAAACACCGCGGATCGCATCATTTCAGCATGGCGAAGTGCGGTGTTATCCGCACCATATATAATTAAGTACCGTTTTCATCTCATGTAAGTGTAGGCCTACACTATTCAGATGAATCTTCACAATGCACCTTTAATAAATAAGTTAGAATAAATATATGAATTTATTTCATTCACAGCCAGTGGCCACACAATCTCTATATAGTGAAAACGTCTCAGGTTACTAATGTAACCTTTGTTCCCTGAGAACAGGGAACGAGACAATACGTAATCGACGTTATGGGGAATCGCCTCAGCATGACCAATGACTTAAGTACCTGTGGAAACCCTCCAATCGCATTGGCCCGCGTCAGCCGTGATGTGACGCTCTGGGGTGCCCAGGAAGTATAAATAGAGCGCCCAGAGAACATGTCATCCTCTTCGTCTGAAGGGACTGAGCAAGCAGAACCGAGAGCATGGCAGGGAGACGTATTGTCTCATTCCCTGTTCTCAGGGAACAAAGGTTACATTTGTAACCTGAGACGTTCCCTTTCGAAGGGAACCTCGACAATACGTCATCGACGTTATGGGGAACGCTGTACCCACGCCACCATGCTAAGGGGATGCCTGGCCACCACAATAACCCAGGTAACAGCCCCTACTGCTTACACATCAGGCTAACAGTAGCACTTCCCTAGGGCCAACACCGAGCTTAGCTCAAGGTCTGGATACTAAGCTTGCTATTTGCATGAAGGCCTCAGCAGGATAACTCTAAAAGTAGAGGAAGCCTGAACATGCAACATGTATATGGAGGCCTCAGCGGTATAACTCTCATAAAGAGCAGAAGCCTAGCACATATATCAGCAATACAATAAGTATATGGAGGCCTCAGCAGTACGACTCTCATATGGAGAGGAAGCCTACAACAAATACTTGACACCAAACTAGCTTGCTATTTGCATGAAGGCCTCAGCAGAATTACTCTAAAAGTAGAGGAAGCCTGAAACATGCAATATGTATATGGAGGCCTCAGCAGTACGACTCTCATATGGAGAGGAAGCCTACAACATATGCTTGACACCAAACTAGCTTGCTATTTGCATGAAGGCCTCAGCAGGATGACCCTAAAAGTAAAGGAAGCCTGAAACATGCAATATATATATGGAGGCCTCAGCAGTACAACTCTCATATGGCGAGGAAGCCTAGCACATATATCAGCAATACAATAAGTATATGGAGGCCTCAGCAGTACGACTCTCATAGGCAGAGGAAGCCTACAACATATGCTTGACACCAAACTAGCTTGCTATTTGCATGAAGGCCTCAGCAGAATTACTCTAAAAGTAGAGGAAGCCTGAAACATGCAATATGTAATATGTATATGGAGGCCTCAGCAGTACGACTCTCATATGGAGAGGAAGCCTACAACATATGCTTGACACCAAAGTAGCTTGCTATTTGCATGAAGGCCTCAGCAGAATGACTCTAAAAGTAGAGGAAGCCTGAAACATGCAATATATATATGGAGGCCTCAGCAGTACGACTCTCCTATGAAGAGGAAGCCTAACACATAAAACAGCAATAACTATCCCGCTCAATAAAAAATATGGAGGCCTCAACAATACGACCCTCAAATGGAGAGGAAGCCTACTACATATACCGACACAAAACTAGCTTGCTATTTGCATAAAAGGCCTCTGCAGGATGACTCTAAGAGTAGAGGAAACCTGAAACACACAATAAGTATATGGAAGCGACTCCTATATTGAGAGGAAAACTACTACATATACTGTTTACAAGCTAGCTTATTAGATAAAGAAACATATCTACTCTGTTCAGCTATACACCAAGCACCATGCAGACCGTCAGATTAATCTTTCTCCATCATCATAGGTCCGCTGGGCCTGATGTAGTGTTGCACGATGTACCGATACTTCAAAAGTATCGCGATACTCGGAAATTAAAAACGTCACGATACCTAAATTTATCAGTATCGATACTTTAAAAAAAAAACGCCTCCCTATGGACATCTGTTTTTTTTCCTGACGCACGCAGCAAAGAACCTGCCGCTGTCAGTGTCATGTGACAAACTACAGCGAGATGGCTGCATGTGCGAGCACAAGTGGTCCACGACTCGTAGAAAAAGATGATGAGAGGAGTGACATATGGAAGTACGTTGCCTACCTTGCTCTGTTGCACGGTGCACCAATACTTCAAAAGTAAACCGGAAATTAAAAACGTCACGATTCCTTAATTTATTAGTATCGATACTTCTAAGAATGACCGCGTTCCAGATTTGTAAGGCCGGCGATACACTGGCTGCGTGTCGTGTCCGTTATTATTTCGGCTCCCATGTTAACTGCCTGCGTGACACACGCGTCTGGGCGCAGCTTGAGACGCGCGGAAAACGCGTGCATGCTAGAAAAAGAACCGACGCCTATTTTTCACGCGACACGCAAGCATGTTGGAAGCGTTTCCAGGCAAAATAGAATAGGAAAAGATGTTTCTGTCATTTTGACACGAATACATATTAATAAATGACATTTTGATGTTTGAAAGTTTTGACAAATACAATATAAAATGTAATTTGCACCTCTCAATACAGAACGAATTATTCTGTAGCCTATTTTGCCGTCAACACTGCCGACGTTGTCTTTGCTGCTATATATTTATGTTTAACATGAAGTAGGCCTTCCACAACTCTCTCCCCACGTCAAATATATCACCAATGAGGCTTATCATATGTTACCAATATTAAACATTGTTTAATATAATCGCTGTTCATATTTTTATTCAAAGTTAAGAATCAAGATAAAGCTCTTATGTTTCTTATGATAAATGAGATAATGCTGCTAAATTTATATTTTTTTTACCTTGAATGTCATTGCTCTAATTTATTTTTTATATTTTTATATTTCATATTTTGTTCAAATGTTTAATATATCTGCTGTTCATATGTTCATTTATTAGTGTGTTATATAATTAGAATCTTGTCCTGGTTTTAAAATAAAGCACAGCAATGATATTTGAGAGTGTTTCTCCCTTTTCAGGAAAAGTATCGAAAAAGTATCGAAATCGCAATACTTGACTTGGTATCGGTATCGAAACAATAATTTTGGTATCGTGACAACACTAGCCTGATGTTACTTTAAAATGGGGAAAGAGGGAAGGCAGGCTTAAAAGAGGAGGAAAAAAGCCTATCTGCTCCTTCCAGGGCGATCCTCCTCACGCCTAGTCTGGAAGTCCTGGACTCGCGCCGTCTCATGGCCTTGCTCCGTACAATTGGAGGGGCACGAGCGGCGACCGAGTCCCGCTGGTCCTGCCTACGCTCCTCGAAGCGAGGCGGACCAGGACCCCAGGGGCGTCTGGGTGCGGACCTGGACCGGAGCGGTATACAGGACCTGTATGCTGCCGAGCGCGCCTTCGCCTCTCTAAACCTTCCGACCACCGCCTCGACGGAGGTTCCAAAAAGTTCAGAGGGCGAAACCGGGGCATCAAGGAGAAAAGTCCTCTCTTTCTCCCCAATGCCAGCCAGGTTCACCCACAGGTGCCTCTCCGTGACCACCATGGCAGCCATCGAACGACCGATGGCCACCGCTGTCTGCTTAGTGGCCCGGAGAGCCAGGTCTGTGGTGCGGCGCAGCTTGGCCACCGCATCAGGGGATATGCCCTGACCCTGGTCCAGGTCCTTCAGCAGGTCAGCCTGGTATGCCTGCAACACAGCCATCGTGTGCAGTGCACCACAAGCCTGACCTGCCGCCGCATACGCCCTGCCATTCAACCGAGATGTGGTCTGAAGGGGTTTGGATGGCAGGGTGGGAGTCCTCAGCGTCGATGCCCCCTCCCCCGCCAAATAGATGCTCCTGCATCGCCTCCACGTTTGCATAACGCTGGAAGCGATGAATGCGCGAGGAGTATGGTTTCTTCCATGCCTTCACGACCTGAGAATGGAGGTCGGGAAGGAATGGAAGGCTCCCAGGAATCGATGGGGTGTGGCCAGAGAGGAGGCGCTCGTCGAGCCTCCCACGAGCAGCTTCCTCTCTTACGCGCTGCCAGGGCAACTCGAGCCTGGCAGTGGCACGCTCCATCACCTCCATCAATTCCTCATACGCGGGGCAGGAGGGCTGGGCAGGCTCAAGCATCTCAGCATCCTCGCCCGCCTCTCGCTCCTCCTGCTCGCCCTGGCTTGACGCCAGAAGAGCACTGCCTGCTGGCCTAGAAGATGCCGAAGATGCATCATCATCGGCCAGCAGCTCGTCCTCGTCCCGCGCTGACGATTGAGAGAGATTCACCCCTCTCTCAAACTCGTCAGCGAGGTCTCTTTGTGATCCCCACGATCTGAGTCTTCTCTCGGCCTCGGCGCGAGAGGGACCCGATCCGTGGGGCAAAGAAGACTGTCCCTCTCCCCTCGAGAAGAGGGACAGACGAGAACAAAGCGTCCTCAAGGGAAGACGCTCGCAGTGAACGCACTCCACCCCCTCGAGAGCAGAGCACGCGTGCTCTTCACCCAGACACCAAACACACAGGTCGTGTGAATCACCATTTGCGAGACACCTCTCGCACGGGTAAACACACTTCCTAAATGTTTTCTTCGCAGATTTCTCCATACCAACTTGCAGCACTCAGTAAATCAGTCCCTGAAGACGAAAAGAGGATGACATGTTCTCTGGGCGCTCTATTTATACTTCCTGGGCACCCCAGAGCGTCACGTCACGGCTGACGCGGGCCAATGCGATTGGCGGGTTTCCACAGGTACTTCAGTCATTGGTCATGCTGAGGCGATTCCCCTTAACGTCGATGACGTATTGTCGAGGTTCCCTTCGAAAGGGAACTCGATGATGGTAAGAGTTGTGGTAACAAAATGTATGAATGTATCAAAACAGGAAGCAAGGAACACAAAAGAAAAGATGTAAAAATAAATATTGAGGGAGGATAATTATATAGCTCAATTCCAAAACCTAATGAGCTGCCTTGCTGTCTGCTGTCTATACTGCATCCTGTGAAACCAAAAAAGATATTTTTAAAAATGTCTCTGTGTCCATACATTGACAGTCCATGGTGATGATGTTGATTTGGACCCCATTGACCTTTATTTACAGACAAAACAAAGCCATACAGGTTTGGAACAAGGGTGTGGAAATGATGACAGATTGACCATATTTTGGTATACCATATCCCATATTTTATGTTTTCACAGACTTTACTTTTAAAAAAAAAGTATACTTTAGCATACTTTTAAAAAGAGTAGCCTACTTATAACATAAATAATATACTTTAAAAGAACCCAAATTAAGTGCAAACTGAATGCAATGTAATAAATGTAATGTTTTCGTGCACTTAAATTACATGTTATTACAAGTAATTGAAAATGTATTTTAAATTTCTATTAAATGCAATTAGTTACTTAAAAGTACTTTTTGACACACTTCAGTAGGACTTCTACATCTTTATATGAAATTTCATAATTAATTTTATTGCCTATGAAATATGGTGGTTATTAGTATTCTGCTGAATGTAAAGATAAACTAAAATATACTTTAATATAACTTCAATTGAAACTTGTATGTCATGTATTTTACAAATATTTGTAATTACACAACTGTAACAATGAAGTTGCAATTTAGTAGCCTACATAAATATATTAATGTTAAATGTAAAATCGAATAACATAAAATACAATTAATCAATTACTTTACATGTGCTTTAATGTTAGTCAACACATCGAAATAAGTGTACTTTGAGCGCGACAAAATATTATTAAACAATTATTTAAAAAGTAATTTAAAGTAAAACATTTACTTTGACATTATTGCAAATTGCACTTTTTAAAAGTGTACTCTGTGTTAAGAAAGATAGTCATGAAAGTATACCCTCTTTAAGTACACTTAAGTGACTTTTTATTTCATTCACATTATATTATCTGCCAGTAGAGTTTTTTTTTTTTTACAATATACAATATATTTTAAGATTTTAAGTACGCTACAAGTGCAAATTCAATACAATTAAGTACACTTATTTTCCACAAGGGTTGTATAAATGCATTGCTTCCTCTGAAAAGACAAATGATAATGCCTCAGAATTTGGCATTGTAAAAGGAATCATCCATAAATTTTACATCAGGACTATAACGTCTTAAAATGATCACAAGTTCACAAGGTTTTAGAACAAAGTCAAGAGATTACAGAAACATCCACTGTTCTTCTGCTGATCCTGTTCTCACATAAGACTGAAACTTCATTTGTCTCACTAGAAAGGCAATTATGCAAAGACGCCTGTTAGAAGTCATTACTTCCTGGTACAACGCTTTAGATAGTGACTGTGCGATCACACATGTCAGCAAGCCAATCAGAGCAAACGCTGTGGCATCAGCAGGAACAAGAAAACTCTCAGCCATGAAAGAAATAATGAGAGCCGAGCGATGTTAATAAGCTTACATAGCACGACTGGGTAATGGAGTGAGAACCTCTACTTCCTTCTCCTATTTATCTCTCATTCAGTATTCATGAGGTAATTCAGTACACACATTATCATAAACAGGCACATATTGTATATCTTTCAATCTTTTCAAATTCTGAAATCACATAAAATAACTGTTTTCTTTTGAAAAGGTTTACAAATACACAAAGAAAGGAATAGTGAAATTAAAATGATCTACATTCACGTGTACGGTGCCTTGCACATGACACACAGGGGGAAAAAACAAGATATTGTGGAATTAAGAATTTGTTCCTTTGTTTTAGGTACATAACAATCAATTCATGTTTGATTTGTCTCCTCCCATCAAACGTGGCCACCTTTTTTTATTACCAGTGTTATTTTTTTTAATTGATATACTATAAAAATATTAATTTTATTTTTTAGTTTATTTTCTGTTTTCATTTTAATTTGATTAAAGTTGTAGTAACTGTTGTGTGTAGTTAAAAAATTATTTTATTTAGTCTTAGTTATTTTAGTACTTCTACTTAAACTAAATGAAAATTAGAAATGTTGTCATGCAACTAGCTGAAATAAAAATACATTTATATTTTATTTCAATTCAGTTCATGTTTATTTTATTTAAAGTAATGGAAATGTTTATGGTTTTAGTTTTAGTTAACAACAATAACCCTTTAGTACTCATGATATCAGTCTCCTAGAAAAAGCTAGGCTAACTGTGTCATGCTAACCATGAGCCTTTTGAACAAGCCGCACACCTGCACAGTCATATGTGCAAACATTTGTTGGGATTGAATCCAAGCATTTCCATTCCTAGACTATATGTGGTATGAGATGGAGAAAAACAGACATAAATGAACAAAATCAATGATTAAGACACAGCTTTGTGTGAAGCAGCAGTTACATCCAGGCCAGTAGGTGTCATGTGTCAGTAAGTCCTTTAAAGCTGGAATGAAGAAGTACTGGTGAAACAAATGCTTAGTTTAAACCTTTAAACATTTGTTTGCCCTGGCTTTTAAAAATGAGCCCAAGTTAAAGAAACAAAGGGCCAGATTAACTAACATCTTGCGCCAGCGCAAACCCTCTTTTGGCGTTAAAAAACTACTGTACTGTCAGGATTTACTAAAGTGAAAAATTAGCACTGAAAGTGCGTACAGGGTTATTTCTGCGGCTGACCTTATTGCAAATGCATTTGAATGAGTTTCCTTATTTGAGGAGAGTATTTAAATAAATCACACAAGGTGATTTACTAAGGTTTGTGCTAGTCAATTTACTGGTATTATATACCGCCCCAAAAAAGCATGTCTTAAACCAGACGCTAATTTGCGCTGCTCTTGGTAGATTACGTTGGTCATTATGGAAATTATCCGGCTGCGTCTGTGTTTTTAAATTTGCACGTCGTCAGTAGATATTGTGCAAAACTTTCCACTCCCATCTGTGCTTTTTTGTAATTGCGCTTTCACGCTAATTTGCCGTTTAGCAAATCCGGCCCTAAATCTCTCTCTCTTTCTTAATAGAAGCCTTTTAGGTATTTTGTAGCAGATTTTCACAGAGAAACTGCAAGCAAATTAACAAACACGAAAGTTGGCGAAATGCGTTGGGCTAATTAAAAGTACTCAACAGCAAGGGGCTGGATGGAAAAGCCAATAATCCATTTTAATGCGGTCACCCTTAACAGGACCTAATGAGATCTGACGATCAGTCATTACAAGAAAAAGAGTTTACTTCAAAGCGCCTCTGACACTAATGAGGGGGGAAAACGTTCTGCTACGATAGTAGTCTACAATGAGGTGTGTGTTGAATACACGCAGGCTTTCTGATATATTTCATGCTGCGCTTGCAGATAACATTCATTAAAAATGCATGAAGGCATCAATAAACACGATCATTTGCATTTGATGCAAAGCACAACTTTTGATCATTTTATATATCATTTTAACATAGATGTGGTTCGCAAGGTAAATGGGTGAGTAGAAAATAAAACTAAATGGCGAGATTGAACATAAAACAGACAAGACACATAATAAAATGATAATTCTGATATGATTAAAGAACTGTAATGTGGGTTTTTATTGTCTTCAGAATGCTGACTCTTTCAAAATGCTCTCCCTTTCAGTTTTACCATTGCTAGAGTTGCCTGTGTCACCATTTTTGTAAGTTGTGGTCTAGTTTTCTACACTTTGACTAGCAACCTTTGGGTTCAAAACAGTTACTGAATATTTTTTTCTATATTGAAGAAATGCCACAATGATCAGAGGAGGGAAAGAAAAACAGCAAAGCTGAGATTTAATCAAAAAGATTAATAACAGATTGGCCAGCTGTGTATAAATCTAATGCACTCCAGCAGTTTTAATAGGATCTGATCTCGCTGCTTGTAATGTTGAGGTAGAATAAAATGCAGTTAATTGCACCACTGTCACCCATTAAAACGCAGTAATGGGGTTCTGTACAATCTTCCCCGCAAAGCTCTCTCCGTCAAAAAGCATTTACCTTTTCAACAACACTGAAACACTGCCTTTATGGTCTCACAATACCACCTATAAATGATTCAGTCCTCTGTCTGACACTAAAATACCTACATGAAATTTTTTTTTTCCCACATGATCTGACAAATTTCTTTACAGTATTGTGTCGACAAACACCCTATACGGAAGCAGAAATAGCGTGATGTTCTTGTTGTAAAGATATTTAGTCATGCTAAAAATTGTGTGGATCTTTGCTCTTGCAGTAAAATGATTTGTGTGTAATTTAAGGACGAATATTTACATAAGAGGATAAACCAGAACTTTTTGACATGCACTCAGGCACAAGCTCAGGCACACCAACCTTATTAATTTTAATTGATTACTTACACAATGTAAAAAATGGACATAAAGAGCTAAAGTTAACCATTGGTTAGTGAGAGGTTTAGAGTTTGCTTGCATTAGGTTAGTTAGCAAGTGTTTTTAACTACTAAATGTGCTAACATTTAAATTAATAATTTGTGATCCTGGTGTATCATTTGTGATACATCATCTGAAAGCTGAATAAATAAGTTTTCCATTGATGTGTGGTTTGTCAGGATAGGGCAATATTTATAGAGATACAACTATTTGAAAATCTGGAATCTGAGGGTGGAAAAAAATCGAAACAATGAGAAAATCGCCTTCAAAGTTGCCCATTTATGTTCGTCATTGTGCTGCATTCACTCACAAAAATAAATGTTTTAAATATTTATGGTAGGAATTTTACAAAATATCTTCATGGAACATGATCTTTACTTAATATCCTAATTATTTTTGGCATAAAAGAAAAATCGATAATTTTGACCCATTCAATGTATTGTTGGCCATTGCCACAAATATACCTGTGCGACATGTGACTGGTTTCATCCAGGGTCACATTTAATACAATGCACTTATTGTGTACATATGGCTTTATGTTTTACATTTGTAACTGTTGACCCTTCCTTTACCCCTTAACCCACCCTTAAACCTACCCAAACTACCAAACCTGTCCTTAAACTTACCCGTATTCCACCTCAATAATAGCACAGGTGTTTTGCAATTTACATTTTTAATGTACGTATAGCAGTTAAACACACCTTATAAAGTGTAACTATTTATTCTAATTGACAAATGAACATTTAACATTAGTCATACTCAATATTATATCTTGTCTCCCTGTGAAGATTAATAAGCTAAACCACAGAGACTTCCAATAATCTTTAGAACTAGAACTTTTGAAATCATTGTAAAGGCTGTCTGTGTTAATAAATCATATTTCAATATTTTATATTCTGTACACCTACTCTGCCGTAATAACTTGTCTTGGGCTTTGTATGTAATCATGAATATTTAATGATTGTTCGACGGAGGAAGCACAAAAGTGGCTGGAGTGAGGTTCAGCATACGGTTTGATGAGCATTCTCTGGTCATCCATAAGAAAAACATTACTGTAGACAGAGACACGCCGTACCTTATTGGAGGTTGAGTCTTAAAGTTTAGTCACTATGAATCTGTCTCTGAACACAAGCTGCTCTTAAAGCACAAGGTGAATGTGATGTCACCAAGTGAAACATGTTCCTGGATCAACATCTTTGATCAATCAGATTTGAGGGACAAGTTTACAGTTTATTGCTAACTTGGCAAAATTACAGTGACCTAAAGCACAAGGTTAAGAAATCTGCCACCTCTGCTCATGACGGCTCATTGAACATCATACTTGCAACATTAACAGACTGTGGCATAACAATTCTGAACCTGCCCTTTTACAAAGAATTGTTTTGGGTAAGCAAAAATACTGCAAATCAGATCAAGGGGTCAACGTTTGACAGGTTAGCATGACCCAGTTAAGCACTGCTGGTAGATGCTATAAATATACCATCTGAAGTCAAAAAGAAAGTATGTGTCAAGCAGCATATACATTGCAACTATTTTTTGTTTGACCATTTTTGTTAAATTATATATTTACCTTCATCTGTCCATCTTGCTGAGTTGTCTAAAGTCACATGAGGGTCAGATGAGAAACTGGGTTAGCATTTAGATTCGACTGATTGTCGCTTGTACTAGAGTTTCTATTCTTTTCAGTCTCTATAACCACTGAGCTCTAGTTTTATCAAGCAGTGGGAGAGAGAACCAGACATGTGGGCAGCAGAAAGACGTTTTGAGGACACATGCCGTTCTGTCTCTTCTTCTGAACAAGCCGTATATACTGTGAGGCATTTCTGAAAAGCTTTTAGTGATGATCAACCCACTGGAGCTATTTATTCACGGTGCCATTTGCTGCAGGCGTTTAATTGAATACACTCTACATTTTCATGTCTATAGTTGAGCGTGAATGTGGGCCAGCATTTGTTGGTCACCGTAAGCTAGACTGCAAGTCTGCTGAAGTATCCCATTCAGTTATTACACTGAATAACTGTTTGGTTGTTCACAAACTACTTTCCCACAGATTTACACTAAAAAAACACCCAAAGCTGGCCAGAATTAATCAATACAAGGCTGATACAGTATTATACAGCTAAAATTGTCTTACTAAAGAATTTAGGCATTTTACAAGGCATCTTTTAAATGATTTGATGTACTGATTTATGTTAACAGTTTTTTTTCAGCATTGGTTTGAAAAAGATTCTAGATAAGCTTCATATTTTAAATGATGGTTACACTATTTCAAGAGTCCACTTTAGACATTCAACTAACTATAATTAACTTTGCAACTATATGACAATGAACTCTCATTAGATAATTAGTAGACTGTTAGTAAACTGTTAGGTTGGAGTTAGGGTTAGTAGAACAAGTTGACATATATTATATTATATTATATATTATACATTATACTGTATATATAGGCCTATAATTGTTTATGTTTTACTTTACTTTGCAAATCCTGAAATTAAAATCAGTGCAATGCCATTGCTGAAAACACACTGTCTCTCCGGTTTATTACTTAAGTAACAGTTATTCATGAAATATGTTATGTGCATTATTATGGGAGCATAGATGGCACAGGCATACCCTGACTGCATGCATCTTTTTGCACAATGTGGAAAAGTTGGCCATAGGGTCAAAAAGAAGAACTAGAATACTGTAAATCAATTCACTCTGGGTGTCATTTCTACGACTTTTTATTGAAGCATATGTCATGCAACACAGTCTCATGGCAATTCATAACTATTTCATGTTTTAGGGGGGAACTGATGGCAAATCCATATGAATTCCTTATTATCTGCTTAAGGCCCCAATATACTTATGGTGAAGTTCTTTTTTCGTTCTTCACTTAGGGGTAAAAATAAGTTTGAAATACATGACCAGCATTGTAATGTTAGCAAACATCCTGACGCCGCCCACACTGTTGAGAACAACGTTTAGAATATGTTTGTTATGAATACATTATGAATACGTTATTTTTTCAATAACAAAATAAATATACAACAAAAATGTTAGTGGTGAGAAACATTCATTTTTTAAAGTTAGACATCAACCATCTTAGTATTCCTCAATCAATTCATTATAAACAATATAACAAGAAAAACATTATAACATTATAAAAGAACGCCTGTTTTCCCATTCGTTTTTGAAAAAATTGCATAGGGCAGCTAACGACCCGAGGTGTGTAACAGTGTAAGTATATTTTTTCTGCACAACAATAATTGAATCTGTGATGACTGAATAAGTGCAATCCACCTTTATTCCACAAGGTGGCAATGTCTGATACACAATGATTAAGTGACGTTTCACTTATAGTTACCGCAGGCAGAAAACAAAAGAATAGGAAGTATCATCAGCAAAACTTGAAATGGCTCAGTGATTTACTGTAGAGCAAGAACTGAACGCAATCAAATATTAGTGTCACTGTCACTTGATGGTGGGTCTGGTGAAGAAGCTGTCAGCGATCAAAAAATTGATTTTGAAGATGTTGTTGAAGATAGTTTTGAGAATATGTTTGAGATCGTGAACATGAGCCAGATGCTGAATGTACTGGGAAATGAGCTCTGATGAGGACAGTGATGATGGTATAAAACATCTGCTCAAACTGAACCCTTTCAAGCTCCAAAAGGTAACAAAATATGCTTTATTTTATTCTTCTGTAATTATTACTCTAATATCGGGAGAGTTTTATATTATCACGACAGGTAGAGATCCATCGGTGGTAGATATAGATCCAGGTTGCTAAAGACCCGAATATGTAAAAATGATTTGCGAAACATTCATGCATTTAAGGGTTAAACATGAAAAACAATCATGCAACAATCAATGTTGCTTTCAATTCCAATTTCAATTTCTACTCTAAACAGCTCTCCGTTGTATTCACGTTTTCACACCTGACCTCGACGGACTAGTTAAAAATGAAAAGATTTTGTTAAAAATGACGTCACACCAGTTTGTTCTTCAGTTTCGCTTTTTCCCCCCACTGAGGGTTAGATTTAGGGGCGGAGCTTAATGCATAGTTTTTATTATTTTGATGATTTGTATGAATCAAATCATACAAAAGTCTTTGAAATTGCCAACTTGTAAAATAGTTATGTTTTCTATGAGATGGTGTTACGTCCCGTATTATAAGGACAGGCATGGCAAGCGCTTTTGTTGATGGTAAAAGGAAACCAGCCCCAGCCGACAGATCACCAACGACACAAAACTAAGTTCCACAAAAGTATAATTTATTTAAAGTGGAAAGAGTAATTAAATTAAGGAGCAATGGCTTCAGGTTGCCCCAAGGCCAAAATAATAAACAAAATAAACTTATAACCAAACATATATAAATGACCTAATCAGGGAATAAACAAAATTACAAAGTAACTTCCCTAACTCCCTATAAATAAACAAATCACAAACAAAGTCAAAATAAATGGCAGGACACCCCTACGCTCCTAAAACAGAACCAAATTAAATCATCATAAACAAACAAACACAATAAACTGAAGGTTTTGGGATCTGCCGACGGGAGGAGGAATCCGGAGCTCTTCACACCAACAAGCCAACGTCAGAATGAGCTCGCCATCTTCGGTAAGCGCCGCCCTTTTAAAAGCGGCGAATCAGTAGATCCACCAATCAGACTCCACCGACGACAGCCAATCCCTGCACACATATACAAAACAACACCCACACAAAACAGATACCTAGGAACTTAACAGATGGGTTGTGTCGTGTCATATAACTTTAGTGCTCTAGAGTGTCACTGAAACATACAATCAGTGACTACATTTACATGTGCATCAATAATGTGATTGTTTCCGATAAACAGAGTAAGGATCACAGTAAGATGTGTTCATGACAAGAGCAAAGTCAGCAAACCTCTTCACTCCTGTTTACATGCAATTTGCATTTGTCTGATTATTCGCTAATTGTGGTTATTTTTACCACCATTATTCCCCCCATTTTTTTAAGAATTTGCGTGTGACAGCGTCATCCGTGTATGACTCAAGCACATGCATTCTTTGATCACAGTGGAATAAGATGCGATAAAAGTGTTTATATCGATTAAAATCAGCATACGGCAAATGTTTTACCACGATTATGACCTTAATTGCATTAATTTGATTAAAGTATCGTTGTTATATGAGGTAGTTTAATCGCAATAGTTCTCATTTTAATTGCATTTTGAGGGTGCATGTATACTAGTCACTCAAGCGTTTACCTCCACATTGAAAATTCTGTCATCATTTACTCACCCTCATGTCATTGCAAACATTTATAACTTTAGTTCTTCTGTAACAAAAGAGGCATTCTTAATTAAAGGTGGGGGCCAAACAACATTGGACCCCACTGACTTTAATCGAGTGGACAAAAAATAAACCACTGAAACATTTTTTTTTTTTTTATATCTTCAAACCTATCCAACCTTTTTCTACTTATTGATGTTTAGTGTGTTCAGTGAAGCTGCCTGCAGAGCATCTGTTTCTCAAACTAGAGACTCTGATGTATTTGTCTTGATGTAAGTTGTGCATCTGATTTCTTTTGCTGTTCTGATTAAATCCAGTTTGCTTTCTTCTTTCAAGACACTATGCTACTTGCACATGGAAATAGCCTTCATTTCTTAAAAGAACAATACATCGATGAATGAGAGAAATTTGTTTGGTGTTTTTTGTCCATTTTTTAAACCAAAATCGAACTTTTGAGAAAATAGCACATGAGAATGATTTTCTCAGTGATTATGAAACACAATGTTATTTTGCAGCAATGTTGCTGAAAATGGGGCAATCACGGGTATAATAAAACATTTGTATTTTACATTTATATCAAACAGTAATAATAATATGCACAGTTTTTCTGATCAGACAAATGCTATTTTGGATCAAGAGAAGTATTTATTTCTGTTGGAAGCATATTATAGTGATTCTAAACTTTTGAAAGGTCATGTATGGCTCTATTTACTTTCAAAAAGTTCACTTAAAGGCACAGTATGTAATTTTCGCCGTTAGAAGTCTCTTATTCAAAACGATAACAAAGGACGATAGCTTGATGACGCTGTGAACGAACGTGGAATCATGGGAGTTGTCGTCTTCACCTCCACAGCCGAAGGAAAGCAATCTGACAGGACTTAGGCAGAAATCATGATCATGAATGAGCTAATATACATTTTTTTTAACATTACTGTGGTATGAAGCAGGGTGGGGCGAGAGCCTGGGACATTTTACGTTGCTGTTTTTATTATGCTTACAGTATATGCCGCAGTTAGGCGCTGACGCTACTTTCGTTTTGTTGTTTACCACAAGTGCGGAATTACTATTTATACAGGTCACTTTATCTGACGGATTACAATTATGGGGTAATGCAACTGTCACATTCACCGTCTGTCATCGTCTTGTTTTCACTACACTTCCCAGAATCCTCTGTAATTATCACCTGCACCTGCTCCTCATCACCTGTGATCATCCTCATCATCATCATCACCATCACCTGTTGTCCTAGTCATTATCTGTGTATTTAAGTTCCCCTCTCACTCCTTGTCTTGGTCGGTTATTGTTTGTGCACCAGCACACTGTTTCATGTTTGTTTTGAGTTACCTCCTATTAATAAACCTTTGTTATTTTTGTACTTCGCTTGGCTTGTCTTCTTCCTACCCGGACCTTACAGCAACACTGTTTAAAACAATCAATATGTTTGAGTGTGTTGAAAGTTATGTTATAACATTACTCTGTGCGTTAGCTTGGTGGCTCATATGAGACACTTGTTGCCAACCTTATCTCACGGCAATTCGTACGTATTTTACAAGGTGGCTAATTCATACGAACCCCAGTGATGGGTAGGTTTAGGGGTGCGGGGTGCGGGGTGCGGGGTGCGGGGTAAGTCATTCGTACGAATTCATACGAATTGGGCTCGTAAAATATGTAAAATTTAGCAAAAATGTTATGAATTCGTACGATTTAGCCACCTCGTAAAATATGTACAAAGTGGTTGTGAGATAGCATTGCTTGTTGCACACTGCATAAGCTAGATCGATATAGAATATCATATTAATATAAGCTGGATGTTACTTGCGGTGCTAATTTATTTTTTATTTATTTTTGCTAAATCAATTTTCCTAGGCCAGGCATCACTTTTGGCCACTATTGTGTATCGGGTAGTTGTGTTTGGAGTCAATTGTTTTATTTGTTTTGTTTTATAATTTGGGACATTTATGTTTAATTTAACATTCTCTCAATTATTGCATGAAGATAGTGCTTGGGACCGAAGAGTGTTTTGCTTATATCCTGCAGAGGATTTGCAATCAGTTAGTAGACAATAGCTTAGAAGACAGAGTTATCTGAGCGGACGGGACGGAGACCTGTCAAGACTTACTGCAGGGGGTTCAAAGTGTAAATGAGGTGCCAAAGCCGCTGACTGCAGCAGAAGGATTCGCTCTGTTCTGGGGAGATAGAGCCACAGGAATTAAAAGAGCATCTGTCAGACGGAATGAGACCCGAAAGAAAGCTCTTAAAGCTGGCAGATGACTGTAAATATCCCTGCGGGTTTATGCCGCTCTGGGCATTTTAACCCAAACTTTTAAACCTGGAGCAAAACCTGGACATACAGAAAGTTTAGCTGTACGCTTTGGACATTATGAGGCAATTCTGAACAATATCATAACATACTTTATATATCATGCAATAAAGTATGTGATAATATCAGAAAAAATAAATACAGTGACACACAACTAGTTTGTACAGAATTAGTTTGTAAGACCTTCCTTCATAAGTAATCATCACATTAATTTTAGCTGTAAAATATAGGCCTATATTGGAATTAGCACTGAAAGTAACCAAATAACCATTATGAGTTTAGACATATGTAAATCAGAGATATATTAATTGAAAGAGGCTGGGTTTTCTCGATGCTCGTTCTCTTAAAATAATCTTTGTTAAAGTTTTGCGTTATTTAGCTTACATGTAGAAAAGGGCATTATTAACTTAAATACATCATTTCAGAAGATTTCAGGCCCAAAGTCCAAAACTAAGACCAAGACTTAAATGAAAATCCAATAGTTTGTAAATAAATAATGCAGATATGCATAATAGAACTAAATACTGAATATAGTAAGAACAATAATTTCAGTAGACAAGGTTTAAGAAACGTTAATGCTCAAATACACATATCACTAGATAAATACATGTTACGTCATATGCCATGCCATGTTGATCACTATATGGGGTTCTGCAGTTATCACGCATAATTCTGCTTGTCAGGTTGGACATTTCATCTGTAGTTAAGGTTATGAATGCATGTGTTAATTTAGTACACAGTCACTCAAATCTCATCTGTTAACAAAGGCCCATGTACAGTATATATAGGTGTACATGTATATTTTCTACACGTATACATGTATAGTCTCTTATTATTGGAAATCTTAAAATATGTTAGTGCCATTGTTTTGTCTCAAGATGCACACCAGTCATGTTTTTGAAGGCATGTTTGTAAAAGCTACTTAAATGTCCTAAGTGAACTAAGGCCTAATCCTGTCTTTAATCCTGTCTGAGAAGCCAGGCCATAATGCATAATGGCTTTGAAATAATAAAAATGCATACATCATTTATTTGTGTCCCTCGATTCATTGTGAAAGCAAGTGGAATGCTTTGCTTTTCACACTATGCAGCATCTTTTTTTTCTTTTCTTTTTTTTTTTACAAAACATAGTTAAACATATACTGTGATGCACTCTTAAAAATAAAAATTCTGAAATGCAGCTTTTATATCTATGCCATAGAACAGGGATGGGCAACTTCGGTCCTGGAGGGCCACTGTCCTGCAGAGTTTAGCTCCAACCCTGGCAAAAACTCTTTTCTAGTAATCCTGAAAACATTGATTAGCTTGTTCAGGTGTGTTTAATTAGGGTTGGAGCTAAACTCTGCAGGACAGTGGCCCTCCAGGGCTGAAGTTGCCCATCCCTGCCATAGAAGAACCATTTTTGGTTCCCCAAATAACTTTTTAATGAGCAGCTAAAAAGCTGTTCCCTTTCGAGGGAACTCGCACTGCGTCGATGACGAGACTTTGGGGAACGTCCCCCAGCATAGCGCCTCTGAAGCATGAAAGAAACTAAGCCAATAGTGATTGGTGTTGCATCATGAGGTAAATTGTGACATATGCACAGAAGTTACAAAGGGCACAACAGCGTTAGCTTTTTGTTCTTCAGCAAGCGCTCTCTGTCGTTTGTGTCTTCCGAGGAACTAGACGTGTTCAGCATCAAGGCGGGGATTTTGGAGAAGACTTGCCACTCCATGTTCTCGCATATGAGGAGCTGGTGGAGGTTGTCTAAATATCAGTTGGCCACGTGAGAGGCAGTAAGCGCAGATGAAAAGGAAGTTGAGCACTTCCTGCAGCACAGAGAGCAGCCTCATCGCCGGGGTTTGGCGTTCTTCTTGCTTGTCCAACCCCCAGGTATCAGATTACAGCAATATTGTGGGGGCGAGAGACAACGGCTATGGGATGATGCCTTGGGTGGAAGAGTCTTTGGCCAGCTATCTGTCCCCCGACACGGTGACATACCTAAAGACCCCGTTGCTGCCCACCACCACAGTCTGCAGCCTTTAAGCAGTATTTACCTCGCCGGTCTAAGTCTAAGAAGTCTGCCCCCAGTGGGTAGCCGCAGCCATCTACCAGCTCCTCTGCTTACAGACAGCCGCAAAAGGAGAGCGTCGCCTCTAGAGCCCCCCCTCAAGGAGCCTGGGGGCATAGACGGTGCTCTCAACCGAAGCCTCAGCAAAAGCAGGGCGACCTGACGGCCATCCTTTAGCCAGGTTCAAACGTAGGTTCTCTTCGGGCTGCCCAACCCGCGACGGAGCGATCGAGGTCGTCTCCTCCGCGGAGCCCACAGGAAATCGATACTGGTATCCCACTGCCGAGTGGACACATCGGGACACATCGGGACACATCGGGACACATCGGTTTCCAGCGAACGCACGCTGCATTGTCTGCCCCACAGGCTTGCAGTCAGGCTGCGTTCGCGTCCACACACCGAAAAACGTTTCTGATTAAGCCCTGCCGGAAAGCTGCTTCAGGGGATCGAGAACGAATCTCGAACAGTCTCGAGAGGTTGGTTCCCTTTTTTTCGATGCATGGAAAAATCTAACGAATATTTATCCTTGGGTCCTGCGCACCATTCAAAAGGGTAGTTCGGTTTCCATGGTGCAGACATGGCTGAGGCTGCGTCTGTACGCATTTCCACCAATCCCTCTGCTCCCGGGAGTTCTAGAGAGGGTACGTCACGACAGGGTCAGTCTGCTGCTAGTAGCCCTGTTGTGGTTGGCCCGAGTATGGTTCTCAGACATAATATCACTCCTGGACGGCCCTCCATGAGAGATTCCCATCAGGAGGGACCTGCTGACGCAGGCAGAGGGCTCAATATTTCACCCTCGGCCAGAGCTATGGAAACTGTGGGTCTGGCTCCTGAGGGTGCACAGTACCGAGAGGCTGGCCTGTCAGTAGGAGTAGTCAAGATCATACTCAGCTCTAGAGCTCCCTCCACAAGGAAATTGTACGGCTTAAAATTGAATGTTTTCACCGTTTGGTGTAGAGAGCATGAGGTGGACCCAGTTAACTGCCCGGTGGCTTCAGTGCTGGAGTTCCTCCAAGATCGCTCCTCAGCTGGTCTTACCCCGTCCACACTCATGGTGTACCTGGCTGCCATTGTGGCTTTCCACACTCCTCTGGGTGATGTGCCTCTGGGGAGACATCAGCTGGTCGTACGTTTCCTCCATGGGGCTTGGAGGATGAGACCTGTGGCTCATACCAGAGTTCCCACATGGGACCTAGCGGTGGTTCTCGAAGGGCTGGTCGAGGCCCACTTCGAACCTCTGAAGTCGGCTGAGGCCAAGAACCTTTCCCTCAAAGTAGCTTTTTTATTAGCCATTACTTCTCTGAGGAGAGTAGGTGATCTTTAAGCGCTCTCTATATCTCATGGGTGCCTGGAGTTTGCTCCAGGCGCAGTTTACCTTCACCTTTGGCCATGAGGGCTCATTCAACCAGAGGTACGTCCTCTAGAGCCATCCTTTCAGGGGCCCCTATCCAAGAAGTGTGTGATGCAGCTGGATGGGCCACCCCTCACACTTTCATTTGATTTTACAGTCTGGACATCCCTTCTACGCCAGGCACTCTAGTGCTCTCGTCCTAAGTGTGCCTGTGCGCAGCTTCACACTGGGACAGACAGGGCTCGTTGTGGAATAGTGGGTACTCATTCCCCAAAGTGTCGTCATCGACGCAGTGCGAGTTCCCTCGAAAGGGAACGTCTTGAGTTACGACTGTAACCCTTGTTCCCTGAGAAGGGAACGAGACACTGCGTCCCTTCGCTATGCCTTCCCCTGCCTGGGAGCGACTTGCATTTCCTGTTGCGAATGAAGTCAGTGGAAGAAATTGTAGTGTGAGCGTTCCTTTACACTTCACTAACTTTCTTTTAGTGCTTCAGGAAACCCATCCAAAAATGTTATTATTTTGTATGTCCACATGCTTATATGAAAAGTTCATATTTGCTTGGCACAGCATAGAAAACTATATTAGGAAAAAAATATTAGTTTGAATTGTTTAGCTCTTTTTTTCCCCGATTCAGTCAATTCAATTCATGTAAAACAGCAGCCATATGTGCCTGCAAATCCAAGAAAAGTGGCGACTTGAGTGCTGCATCACACTGAAAGCAGTGGGTGTTTTTATTTGGCAAAGAATTGCTGTGGCAACAGGAATTGAACGGCTTGATTTGCTCTCCCTATAAGGATGTTTTGGAGACCTGCAAGTTGTGTCCTGGGGTTAAAGCTCAAACCACAATGGTACAAGATCACTTATAGATAGCATCAATCTATAAAGTCCCACAAATCCTTTTATTTTGAGTTGAATTTAAACTCAAATCCATCCCAAGCCAACACAATAGCTGACCTCCCACCAGTGTTTCTCTTTAGTATATAGTCTGAGTGGATTCACTCACGGTTTTATTCTCCTCAGAGATATCTCTGTATAATGTCATCTCTCCTGTGAACATCTCACCATAAATGACAGATCTATATCAGGATGCTGTTGCTGGCCGTGGTTCTTTCTTTAACACCAACACAGGCTGTGGTCGTCATCCGACTCATAGATCTCGGTGTGCGCAGCAATGTCAAATCAGGATTGTTGGACGGGAAGCCCATAAGCGGTTCTAAATGGGTAATGGGTAATAAAGTCTCATGGAAGTGATTTGAAATACTCAACCTCCTACGGGCAGTTTTTAACACCCTGCCTGTATTAACTCTTATGACTGTACACTCAGGAGAAGCACACTAAACCGCTGATGACACCGCATGCAGTTATCATCCACAATAATGACAAACTCCGTCTGACCGCGAGGTACAAATGTGCAAATGGAGAATAAAGTTTCGGATTCTGATTACATTGGATGTGATGTACAGCAGCAAACTCACCGTGAGTTTAAGGACACGAGCGAAGCCTTGGCCTGAAGAAAGGTGTTCTTCTGTCCTAGTGGATGTGATCAATGGGATGGGATGGGATGGGGTGGGGTTGGGGGGGGGAGCGCTTGGCACAATTGAATATCAGTGAAAGTGCAATTTCGTTCATGAAATATTCATCAGCAGTATTGGAAAGAATGTACAAGTGTTGGATGATTTATACTCTCAAGCAAAATGGTAATACAACTCCCAGCAAGTCTGCAGCGGCCCAGGGGAAAGTATCATTTTGGTACAAAACGAACCCTTTTCATTGATTATGCTTTAAGCTCTAGAACTTCAAAAAAGGTGGCTTACATGGAGGCAAGATATGAATTTACATCAGCTAGCTCTACAGTATGTGAAATACTTTTCCAATACATCCCATTTTATCTTGAGCAAATGGAGAGCTTTTCATGTTCTTTTTATGAGAACCAAGATATAGGAAAGTATTGAATTATGCTATAGCAGTTTTTAAATTCATTCCTGTGAAAATGTACAAATACAGTTTATGCCTGTTCATGATGGGAATAATCCTGGCAGATATAACTAATGGAAACCCAGTTTTTCTAGATGCAATGTCCAAAAAACAATAGGAAAATTTAAATTTAATTCATTAATTTGAGTCATTTTTTCTGCCACAATCAAGTATTAAAAACAACCTGTCAGGTCAAAGCATCACAATAAGGACATTAAAATACTCAATTCATTGAAATAGTATTGCGCTGCTTTCATTAAAACAGTTTTCAGCTCAATAGAGTGATCTCCACATTTTTTTCCAGGCAGAATGAATAAACTAATTTGAGGAGCTCAGCATGAGAAAGCCTGTTCCCTTTCATTGTCACTCCGAGTTACGTCGGATGACGACGAATAAAGGCTTTCTAAGCGAAACCCCATTCGTCGTCATCCGACGTAACGTTTCCGTTCCCTACTCAGGGAACGAGGGTTACATACATAACCGAGATGTTCTTTTGTACTCACTACTGTGAAACTGCCCTCACAGTTTGTCATCATTGCTATTGCAAAGCATAACACATCTATCAGAAGAAATTTCCTCAATGTAAACAAAGCAAGAATGCACCTATAGCATTAAGCTGGCCAATGAACTGAGCGGACACTAAGAAAGACACAAACGTATGAACCCAGCGCAGGATACTGCAGTATAAATACCATTACTGCACAAAGGCCCGCAAGTGCCATTTCCACTTTCGCAGTAAGTCAGCTCTGCTGTCTGTCGAGGTTGAGTCACAGCTCCTTAGAGTCACAGTAAATGAGAGCGAGCTGCACTTAAATACAAATAAGACTGATGTCTATGGACACAAGTGGTGGGCTAAGGCAGTTTTATATCACTCTGAAATGCACTGTTCAGCGCAAATGCAACACACATGTTGGTAATGGCTTCTGGTCTTTAAAACGCCTTTAAAAGCACATTTCAAACCAGTTGTTTAAGTAAACCATAAGTTATTAACTTGTACACCAAGACATATAAATGCTGTTTAAAATGATGCATGCTGTACCAAGCCCAATCCTGGTACAGCATTGGTACAACCTTGGTGTACAAAATGGTAACACTTTATTTTACAGTGTCCCTGTTACACATTTTACATAGTTACTACAGTAATAAGAGCCAATTATGCATAGTTACATGCAACTAACCCTAAACCAAACCTTAACCATAACCCTAATTATATAGTAAGTACATGTTGTTAATTATGATTACTTAGTACTTAATTTTATAATTACACTGTAACAAGGACTCCTTAAAATGTACATTGTACATGTACACCATGAACATTCAGAATTTAAAAATTGGTAATTTTTTTTTATTACGTCAATAAACCCAGACAGCAACATAGTGTCGGCCCAGATCCGGGCCACATCTGGTACATGTGGATTCAACGTGGCCCAGATGTGGGCTGGATCTGGGTCGACACTATGTTGCTGTCTGGGAAGTCACACAATAAACCACCACCGAACTTAAGTTCGGACTATGACACTATTTCCTTCTAGATCTGCTGTACAGCCGAAACAAACTTTGTTGCATTATTTTATCACTGTAAAGCTGCTTTGAAACAATCTGTATTGTAAAAAGCATTATATAAATAAAGGTGATTTGACTTGAGTTGACATTTAATAATTATAATTAAATAAATAATTGTATAATTAGCACCACAAAATATTTAACAAAAAGTTTTCAGATAACTTTATAAAAATAACAAACTCATAATACAGCAGTCAGAGTCAGATAAATTAAAAATGACTCAGTATTTGCATACATAAAATTGCATACATATGTCACTCGTCTGTACGTGTCTCGTTACATTTGTAAATAGAGAAAAGTTGCTACAGCTACTTTGACGCATGTATGGTGTGGAAGTGTCATAGGTTACACTGCAACAAATTGATCAATAAGTTATGACAACACATGGTTTTACATTGCTTTAACTCATCAAAATAAGTTTTAAATTTTTTTAAATTATACAAGATTCAACAAATTTTTAAGTCAGTTTAATGTAATTTAAGTTGAAACGACTTGTAAAGGCAGCAACTTTTTTTTTACAGTGTGGCTAGTTGTCACAACAAGCAAAAAAAGATGACATGGAGCAGCTAAATTTCAAACCTCCGGTGAATCACCTGCTTTAAAAAACAACAAAAAAAAAAACAGAGGAGAGACAAACGGCAATAAGAGATTGTGACAGAGTTCGTAATAAAACCAGAATCAACATTGGCTTGGATTTTTGGAGATGGCGAGAACTGAGGGATTTGAAATGTTGGAAAAGCGACACAGAGATTGTGTTTTTATTACTCAACAGGTGAATGAGTTATTTTATTGACAGAAAAATTGCTATATGTAGCTCTCTAACAGAGTTCATTATAAAGCATTATCTATTGTGAAGGGTCATTTCATTATGGTTGTTGTAGCGCTGTGCTGGAATTTATTTTCAAAGGAAGCACAGTGTCTATTAATGGGTATAGCAGCTACAGAAACATCTTTAGCTAGTCAGCTTGAGATCCTTTCCATCTAAATGTATTATATCTCTTAAGCCTAGTAGTGAATATTTTATGAGCAGTAGAATAACCATATTCATCCGCCCAGTCACGCAGAGCCGAAGCACAACCAAAACAAAGTTCTTCCGCAAAATGTATGCACTTTTGTTTTTTAAATGATTGAGGGTCAAAAGTTACATAGTGTGCATTTAAATTTGATTCTGCGAACTGTTTGCTTTCATTCAAAATCAATGCAAATTATTAAATCTCAATTAAATTCTGAATGTAGCACAACCGTGTGCTGTATTACAATGCACATATGCAACTCTGGTGGTAGAACAGCAACCTAAAAGCATCCCAGATACCAGAAAGAAATTGAGTTTCTTAGTGTCACATTATGATCACCATTGTGCCCTTAAGTGAAGCACCACCAAGTTGCTTTGGGAGAAATGTCCCTCTAATGTACCTTTGAACTGGCACTTTGGAAAGGAAAAAATAAATCAATAAAAAAAAAAAGAAAAAAAAAAAAAGAATAACTATCAAATCAGCATATCATTACACACATCCAGCCCACTAGAGTATTAATCCACTGGAGTATTCATTATGCATTCATCAATATAACAGGCATTTACATGTTCGTTTAAGAATAATCTGCAGTTCATATTAAAGGTTGACATGGTTCATATTAAATTTGACTGAATCAATACTACAAACACTGTGAAAAGAGGGCACCGGGGTGATCTATTGTAAGAAAGCCCTTGAGTGAGGAAGCTACAACAATATTTCACTGGGTCATGAGATAAGTGTTCACTCTTGGGGCCCTCTTTCACTGTGCATCAGCTAAACCACTCCGCAGATGCGATAAGCTACTTAAGTGCTATCAATGTACAGCCCAGCTCCCATTCTCTCAATGCACCATGAGATCTTCTAACAACAAAGGGCCCGATACGCCCTCAATCACTGCCATAGATGCCAACAAAAACTCAGCAGAGCCTTCACTCTGGGGAGCCATCACTGTCCATCAGATGCCCTCAGCTCAGTTCATCATTACTGCCCTTCAATTTATAAACCTAATGTGCCGTATCTGCTTCTCAATGCTTATTTAGCTCCTTTCACTGCATCCCATCATACCGAGCAAATGACTGCATCACAGGTAGGGCCTTTTAAAAGGCATGCCGTAATCTTCTCCAATACCGCCAGTTATCTGAAGAGCCCATTATGGACTGAGCCATGATTGTTCTGTACGCAGGTCAGTTATCTTTGATTACATGGAGGGAAAAGCCAACACCCACTCTTATTATGGCTATAATTCCAAAAAGAGAAGTAGGATTGGATGTGCCTGCTATATAAAGTTATGATAGATCTACAAATAAGACTTTTACTCAGTCACACAAATATTGCCATAGGCAAGGAGAAAACACTAGGCAGGGCAGCCGTTTGCCCGTTATTCATGTGTCCCTGGGGTCTCGGGTTGAGTCGAGTTGATTTGTATGCGTGTTTGTTCTCTGAGCTCTGCAGAGGAGAATGCTGGGCTTTTTTTTCAGCACTGGTTCGCATGTTGCTGAAGATCAGTAGATCTCGGCGTGACGTTTCCCTGGAGGCCATGCAAAAGATGCAATAGGCTCCAGAGCTTATTACGCCAATCTCAAAATGGCCATTTCAAATCTGTAGTTTGCATGGTTTTAGTTCTTCCACGTTAACAATAGAAAACGTAGCTTTGGTTTTGCCTGAAATTTGTTTAAAACTGATTTGAAATCTGAGTTATGAATTTGTAACCAAAAAATAGGTTGGAATTACCTTTGTTAAGGGAACTAAACAAGCCGAATGAACTGAGAAAACCAAAAAGTGACATTCAGAAAGAACATCAGAAAAGAAACCTGTCATGCTTTGTTGCTCGTAATGAGGTAAATGTGCAGCGCACCCAAAGGTTAATTAAGTCTGAGAATGACACTTTTGTTTCTTCAAAGAAGAGCTAGGCTGAGTCATGTACTATAATTACATAGCGAAATATCAAAGCCACATGCCCTTGAGCAATGCAGCGACCCTTTTTGACACAGGACAGAGAAAGGGTATTTTGTCATCATTATTTCTGTCTGATTGTCTATAAAAATGCTTTAATGGTATCAACAAACACTTTAAAAGTAATGTACATCACATTAAATTTGTTGGTTTGTCCGATTTGTCAATTTTGATGTCAGGTGACTTCAGTTGCATTTCTATGGCAGCTTGTTTCCGTCACAATTGCGAGATATAAAGTCAGAATTGCGTGATATAAAGTCGCAATTGCATGTTATAAAGTCAGAAATGTGAGATATAAACTCACAATTGATTGTGAAACTTCAGAAGATTCTATAGGGAAAAGACTTATGTGCAGCCACGGAGGAATACAAGAGGGAAAAACTCTCTTGGCCATGGGTGCTTTATGAGCATGGTACGTTCTGTGCCTCTGTACCCATTTCTCAATTCTTGCCATGAAATTTGTATTGCAGTATTGTAACAATTTTACATTGTACAGGTTATCACTTGGTTTTTGACCAAGTGAAGCTCTTGAAACAACAGAAGAGTATGTAACAGAAGAGTATGTTGCCTTGAAAGAAATCAAGCATCACTGGTGAAGGCTCAAAGAGACCATGCCTTTCTAAAAGATCTTTTAAAACAGGTTGCTGTTGATAAGGGGTAAAACAGTTTTTGTTCAGTACTTAGCTTATATTATGTGCTTCTATTATATATATATATATATATATATATATATATATATATATATATATATATATATACAGTGAGGAAAATAAGTATTTGAACACCCTGCTATTTTGCAAGTTCTCCCACTTGGAAATCATGGAGGGGTCTGAAATTGTCATCGTACGTGCATGTCCACTGTGAGAGACATAATCTAAAAAAAAAAAATCCAGAAATCACAATATATGATTTTTTAACTATTTATTTGTATGATACAGCTGCAAATAAGTATTTGAACACCTGTCTATCAGCTAGAATTCTGACCCTCAAAGACCTTAGTCTGCCTTTAAAATGTCCACCTCCACTCCATTTATTATCCTAAATTAGATGCACCTGTTTGAGGTTGTTAGCTGCATAAAGACACCTGTCCACCCCATACAATCAGTAAGAATCCAACTACTAACATCGCCAAGACCAAAGAGCTGTCCAAAGACACTAGAGACACAATTGTACACCTCCACAAGGCTGGAAAGGGCTATGGGGAAATTGCCAAGCAGCTTGGTGAAAAAAGGTCCACTGTTGGAGCAATCATTAGAAAATGGAAGAAGCTAAACATGGCTGTCAATCTCCCTCGGACAGGGGCTACATGCAAGATCTCACCTCGTGGGGTCTCAATGATCCTAAGAAAGGTGAGAAATCAGCCCAGAACTACACGGGAGGAGCTGGTCAATGACCTGAAAAGAGCTGGGACCACCGTTTCCAAGGTTACTGTTGGTAATACACTAAGACGTCATGGTTTGAAATCATGCCATGTATTCCCCGAGATTTTGGGGAACAACCTCCTTCCCTCAGTTAGAGCATTGAAGATGGGTCGAGGCTGGGTCTTCCAACATGACAATGACCCGAAGCACACAGCCAGGATAACCAAGGAGTGGCTCTGTAAGAAGCATATCAAGGTTCTGGCGTGGCCTAGCCAGTCTCCAGACCTAAACCCAATAGAGAATCTTTGGAGGGAGCTCAAACTCCGTGTTTCTCAGCGACAGCCCAGAAACCTGACTGATCTAGAGAAGATCTGTGTGGAGGAGTGGGCCAAAATCCCTCCTGCAGTGTGTGCAAACCTGGTGAAAAACTACAGGAAACGTGTGACCTCTGTAATTGCAAACAAAGGCTACTGTACCAAATATTAACATTGATTTTCTCAGGTGTTCAAATACTTATTTGCAGCTGTATCATACAAATAAATAGTTAAAAAATCATACATTGTGATTTATTTTTTTTAGATTATGTCTCCCACAGTGGACATGCACCTACGATGACAATTTCAGACTCCTCCATGATTTCTAAGTGGGAGAACTTGCAAAATAGCAGGGTGTTAAAATACTTATTTTCCTCACTGTATATATATATATATATATATATATATATATATATATATATATATAAAATGTACTGACTGCTGCTTTGTAAATTTAAATCAGGAACGAGCAACTCTGGCTCTTTTGCGTTCTCCTTTTTGAGGTGGAGAGTTTACCTCCAACCCTAAGTGAGCACACCTGAAAATTTTAACCAAAGTCTTCAGGTTTACTTAAGTTATAGACAAAAGGCAGGTGGGTTTGAGGTCTGAGCTAAATCTGCAGGACAGAGTGCCAGAGTAGACCATCACTGCTTTACCGGTTCTGTCAACACTGCATTGGCTCCCTATTAAACATTGTATACATTTTTAAATATTGCTGGTCACTTACAAAGCACTAAATGGTTTAGCTCCGCAGTACTTGAGCGAGCTCTTAATGCATTATAGTCCTTCACATCTATTGCGATCTCAAAATTCCGGCCAGTTGATAATACCAAGAGTATCAAAATCGACTGCTGGCGGTAGATCCTTTTCCTATTTAGCACTAAAACTTTGGAATAGTCTTTCTAACATTTTCCGGGAAGCAGACACACTCTGTCAGTTCAAATCTAGACTAAAAACACATATCTTTGGCCTAGCATACACATTACACATAATAAACTTCTATAATTCAATGTTAGGCTGCATATACAGTGAGGAAAATAAGTATTTTAACACCCTGCTATTTTGCAAGTTCTCCCACTTAGAAATCATGGAGGGGTCTGAAATTGTCATCGTAGGTGCATGTCCACTGTGAGAGACATAATCTAAAAAAAAAAATCCAGAAATCACAATGTATGATTTTTTAACTATTTATTTGTATGATACAGCTGCAAATAAGTACACCTGAGAAAATCAATGTTAATATTTGGTACAGTAGCCTTTGTTTGCAATTACAGAGGTCAAACGTTTCCTGTAGTTTTTCACCAGGTTTGCACACACTGCAGGAGGGATTTTGGCCCACTCCTCCACACAGATCTTCTCTAGATCAGTCAGGTTTCTGGGCTGTCGCTGAGAAACACGGAGTTTGAGCTCCCTCCAAAGATTCTCTATTGGGTTTAGGTCTGGAGACTGGCTAGGCCACGCCAGAACCTTGATATGCTTCTTACAGAGCCACTCCTTGGTTATCCTGGCTGTGTGCTTCGGGTCATTGTCATGTTGGAAGACCCAGCCTCGACCCATCTTCAATGCTCTAACTGAGGGAAGGAGGTTGTTCCCCAAAATCTCGCAATACATGGCCCCGGTCATCCTCTCCTTAATACAGTGCAGTCGCCCTGTCCCATGTGCAGAAAAACACCCCCAAAGCATGATGCTACCACCCCCATGCTTCACAGTAGGGATGGTGTTCTTGGCATGGTACTCATCATTCTTCTTCCTCCAAACACGTTTAGTGGAATTATGACCAAAAAGTTCTATTTTGGTCTCATCTGACCACATGACTTTCTCCCGTGACTCCTCTGGATCATCCAAATGGTCATTGGCAAACTTAAGACGGGCCTTGACATGTGCTGGTTTAAGCAGGGGAACCTTCCGTACCATGCATGATTTCAAACCATGACGTCTTAGTGTATTACCAACAGTAACCTTGGAAACGGTGGTCCCAGCTCTTTTCAGGTCATTGACCAGCTCCTCCCGTGTAGTTCTGGGCTGATTTCTCACCTTTCTTAGGATCATTGAGACCCCACGAGGTGAGATCTTGCATGGAGCCCCAGTCCGAGGGAGATTGACAGTCATGTTTAGCTTCTTCCATTTTCTAATGATTGCTCCAACAGTGGACCTTTTTTCACCAAGCTGCTTAGCAGTTTCCCCGTAGCCCTTTCCAGCCTTGTGGAGGTGTACAATTTTGTCTCTAGTGTCTTTGGACAGCTCTTTGGTCTTGGCGATGTTAGTAGTTGGATTCTTACTGATTGTATGGGGTGGACAGGTGTCTTTATGCAGCTAACGACCTCAAACAGGTGCATCTAATTTAGGATAATAAACGGAGTGGAGGTGGACATTTTAAAGGCAGACTAACAGGTCTTTGAGGGTCAGAATTCTAGCTGATAGACAGGTGTTCAAATACTTATTTGCAGCTGTATCATACAAATAAATAGTTAAAAAATCATAGATTGTGATTTCTGGATTTTTTTTTTTTAGATTATGTCTCTCACAGTGGACATGCACCTACGATGACAATTTCAGACCCCTCCATGTTTTCCAAGTGGGAGAACTTGCAAAATAGCAGGGTGTTCAAATACTTATTTTCCTCACTGTAGGCCAGCCGGAACCAGGAACACTTCCCATAAATCCTGATGAACTTGTTACATCATAAGGAGGATGGCGTCTACGTTAATATTAGTCTCTCTGTTTATCCCGAGGTTTACCGCAGTCCACCGGATCCAGGCTGTATCCAGATCTGATGAAGGACCTGTGCCTGGACACGACAACTTCGCAGTCCTGAAGTGTCAACTAGTCTCTCCCCTGTGAAGGCCTCCTTCCCTTTACCTCTGTACAGATAAAACGTTGTCGTTTTATCTGTACAGAGTCATCACGTGGCTACGAGGACGTGATAAATAATTCTGTATTATACATTTGTAAAGCCAGACAAGTAGTTTGTTGAGGGTTGATTTGTAAAAAAGGACTACACGCCTGCGCACATATATATTAAAACGCACATACCTATGGACTGAACACGTGATGCACATGTGCACGACGTCGATGTTTGCGCAAAGGTTTGCGCAGAGATAACTGATAATCGTTTGCACCTTGGAACCTATTTCCAGGAGTGCGTTCTCAGGCCACCAGGCACTGTTTTGTGCGAATGGGTGGCCGGAGCGTGTTGAGGGTTTTCTGTTAGAACGGTGTCGTGTTAGCGGCCCCTAAGTTAACAACTAATGATCTTCGCAACAGAAGTGAATCAATCAGTCAAAACTAACTTTAGCTGGACAATAACTTTTTCCTAGAGCTGCTGTAAAGCCAGAACAATCTCTGTTACTGTAATTCTATTATCAGTGTAAAGCTGCTTTGAAACAATTAATATTGTTAAAAGCGCTATAGAAATGAAGGTGAATTAACTTGACATGACATAAAGTTTTTTTAAAAGTGCTCACAGTAAAATATCAAATATCAGCCTGTCCCTCATATATGTCATAAAGGTTTGCACAATGAACATATTTAGATATCCAGTTGTCCATTAAATATATTATTTATTTAACATTTATTGTTTCATTACTAAATGGTTAAAACTACATTACCCACATATTTCTGTCATTCCATCAATGAAACATGAGACATGGTGCTGTAGTTCATTGAAATGTGCGGAAATGCTTATAGGGTTGGGATCTCGGTAAAGGAGTCATTTCTCTCAACATAGAGACACTTTACAGTTAACTTAATGTATAACTAACGTAATAATAACACCAAAACAAACTTTCTAACATGAAGCGGTTTTATATCGGTTAAACGATCCAATCACAGCGAGTTCTGTGATAAAGTCACAGCCAATAACAACCCAGCTGAACAGATGCGTCACACTTACTTGTCAATTTATGGTAAATGAAGACAGATCTCTTCCAGTTCTGGCTGAAGGGATAGATTCCTTAAATATTTAATATTTAGTCTGTTAAATATGACTCCTTCTAATTAAATAACACTTCTCACATTTTAAAACAAAAGACTCCTCTGTGGGGTTAAACTGATGCATAAATACATTTGAAAGAGATACTTTTTTTTCTAAGCAATGGCCTATACAGCAGGGGTAGTTTTGCAATATTTTAATTAAAGATAATTGCATGTAAGTGCTTCTAACATTTACAGTGTATGTATAGTATCAAATGTAAAAAAAAATTATCATTTAATTATGCCATTCTCCACCATTTGAACTCTTGGAATTAAAATAAATGTAACAAAAGCACAATGCAATCACACAATTTTGCAAGCATATTCCAATATTTAATGTCAAACTGTTTAAAGACAAATGTAGTGCTAAAACTATTGCAAAACAGTAAAAAAAAAAAAAAAAAAAAAAAAAAACCCAGTTAATTATATTAAAAGAAAATTATCCAGATACAGAGGCAATTTATTATAGTGACACATAATGTTAAAAAAATCGTTTTGATGAAGTAATAATATTTTTACAAACTAAGAGAGAGATTCAACTTTGTTATGTGAAAATATATTTGTTTCTTCCCTTGAACTTAAGAACTTAAACGGGTGGTTGATTATGATTTCACTTTTTTAACTTTAGTTAGTGTGTAATGTTGCTGTTTGAACATAAACAACATCTGCAAAGTTACAATGCTCAAAGTTCAAAGCAAAGGATATTTGCTTTTAAAGAAATTGCTTTTTAAAGGTCCCGTTCTTCGTGATCCCATGTTTCAAACTTTAGTTAGTGTGTAATGTTGTTGTTAGAGTATAAATAATATCGGTAACGCTTTAGAATACTGTATCTTACTTACTGCATAACTAATAAGGAATTATTGAAGAACTAATAGGTAATTTTTCATTAACTACTTCTTCACTACTGTTAACTACTAAGGAAGATGTGTTAACTAATGAGTATGTAATAGAATTGTATGATTGTGTTAAGTAACAGTTAGTTAATCAAAAACTAATGAATTATGTCATATCTCCTGAAGAACTACTATTAATTATCTACTAATTAAGGTTCAAGAAAAATAACTAATGAACAGTCATACAAAACTACATTGAGTTGTGACCTTCCTTATTTACTAATGTTATTAATAGAAGAAAATACAATTTTAACAAATGCATATAAATGTTAAAGAGGTTTTGGCCTATGTGGTTTTGTGAGTGTGTTCTGTAAGAAATAAACTTCAGAAAGGAACCCCACTCAAGTGCCTTGCCTTAACTAACCTCAGATTAGTTTTTATATTGTATATACAGTACTGTGTGTCTGTATTGCTCAGCATAGAATGCCATTGAGTAAATTCATGTATTTGAGGCAACGACTGAGGGAAACTGAACATGTAGGGAGCTTATTAGTAATTAATAAATAATTGTTAGATAATTCTTCAGGAATTACTTAGAACCTGAAACAGTATTCTAAAGTGAAAATATAGGAAACCCATTAGTAATTAATAAAGAATTACCAAATAATTATCCAGGAATTAGCCTACTTAAAGGGATAGTTCGCCCAAAAATGAAAATTCTGTCATCATTTACTCACCCTCAAGTTGTTTCAAACCTGTATGAATTTCTTTTTTCTGCTGAACACAAAAGAAGATATTTTGAAAAATGTCGGTAACCAAACAGTTGATGGACCCCATTGACTTCCATAGTAGAAAAAAAAAATACTATGGAAGTCAATGGGGTCCATCAACTGGTCTGGTTACCTACATTTTTCAAAATATATTCTTTTGTGTTCAGCAGAAAAAAGAAATTCATACAGGTTTGAAACAACTTGAGGGTGAGTAAATGATGACAGAATTTTCATTTTTAGGCGAACTATCCCTTTAAAACCTGAAACAGGATTCTAAATGTGAAAATATAGGGAACCTATTAGTAATTAATAAATAATTATTAGATAATTCTTCAGGAATTACTTAGAACCTGAAACAGTATTCTAAAGTGAAAATATAGGGAACCCATTAGTAATTAATAAAGAATTACCACATACTTCCCACTCAAATCAAACTTACTGTTAAAAAAAAACACTATTAACATAATCATCTTAACCTTTGTAAAATACATGACAATGACTCGTTTAGGGTACATGATATCTTCCTTTATTTCAGATAAGGACTTTTCTTAATACAGCTTATTTTATTTTGTTTTTGTTACGGTTAATCGATCCGTGTGTTCATTTTGCGTATCTGAAAACTCTTGGAACTCAGATAAAACTATTCCAAGTGTAATCACCCGTCTCTGTTCTCCCGTTTCCACGGTAGTAGTGCTGGATCTCTTGCGGGAGCTGGGCTCGTGTTTGGCGGGGAAACTGCTAACTTCAGACCGCCGCCGAAAGATGCTGTGACTCCATAACCTGCCCATAAACAAACAGTGCACAGCTCTGAGAACATAATTTAACATCTGATGTAAATAGATTTAGTATCTTTAGAAATAAAATTATTTGTTTTATGCAAGGGATCAGGCGTAAAAAAGACCAACGCGTTAGCTAGGTAGGCTAACTGACATCGCGTCCTTGTATGTTGCTTGCATAGAATAAAATGATTTACAGCACAGTAATGATTTTATAGATTAAATGAAACATACACAAACCTGCATTTCGCCGAAGAAATGCACCATATTGGCGGCGCTGAGAACTCTCCAGAAGAGGATGCAAATGCCCGCACTCTAGTCTTGATCACCAAATCACTGTAAAATGTAGTCTTGCTAATGAAATAAAAAGTTTGCTTATTTGCTGATCAATATATAGCCTATAGGTAAATGTCTGCACTTATCTTTCTTATTAGTGCTGAATGAATAAAACTGTCTAAAAAACAAAAAAACATTGATCAGTGCTTTTTACTTTTTAATTACTTTAAAAATTAATTACATTTGTACTTTTAAGGTTAATTTGAAAATGAATAGGCCTAATTATAATTTTACTGAAGTCATATTTTATTGGGGTATCCATACTTTTACTCAAGTTCTTGATTTGTGTACTTCATCCACCACTCCACTGAAAAAAACCTGGATTATTGTAGTACCGGTAAATACTGTATATGACTGTTCATTAGTAGTTACTTCAAAGTTATTTTTCTTGAACCTTAATTAGTAGATAATTAATAGTAGTTCTTCAGGATATATGGCAATTCATTAGTTATTGATTAACTAACTGATACTTAACACAATCATACAATTACATACTGATTAGTTAACACATCTTCCTTAGTAGTTAACAGTAGTGAAGAAGTAGTTAATGATGAATTACCTATTAGTTCTTCAATAATTCCTTATTAGTTATGCAGTAAGTAAGATACAGTATTCTAAAGTGTTACCATAATATCTGTAAAATTATAAAGCTCAAAGTTCAATGCCAAGCGCGATATTTTATTTAACAGAAGTCGCCTACATCGAACGGCCCGTTTGGACTACATCCCTCTACTTCCTTCTTTAATGACGTCAGTAGAACAGTTTTTTGATTAACCTCCGCCCACAGGAATGCTCCCTCAACTCTACCGAAATTCTTATAACTTACTGTGTTTACTCAGCTCTTACGGTGATTTTCTGAAGTAAAACTGACGCTTCATCTTTTGTGTGATGTACAATAAACTTTATTAAACTCATCAGTATATGTTTGATCATCATTCGGACCTGGGCCGGGTTTCCCGATAACGATGTATCATAGCTCTTAAGAGCGCTTTCTATGTGCAAGGTTACGAACGCTTGCAGCAATTCCACGAGCGTTTCCCAAAAATGCACTTAACATGAACGCGCGAGAACACGCTCTACGTGCTACTTAAGAGTCGCTGTCCATTCGCGAAGTGCTGAAATATAACCTTATATGGAATCGTATTCTGAACGTTTAACCTAATAATTGTCATCTGTTGTGGATTAGCAATCAAGACAAGTCTATATAAAACACCTACAGGCGGAGGCACTGACAAAATGGCTGAACAAAAAAAAAAAAAAAAGAAAGAAAAGATACCTTTCAAAAAGATGAAATTAATGTCCTTTTAGAGGAGATAGAGCGAAACAAAGATGTTATTTTTAACAGATTTAAAGGATTTATTTTATTTATTTATTTTGTTCATTCATTTAATTTTGATTTTAGATTAAATTATTTCTATTTTTTGTTTTGTTTTCTGACCTTTTTAATTATTTAATTTATACATTAATTTAACCAACAACAAAAAAAGAGTAATAAAGTGTTCAATAAAGTACAATCAAAACCTTATATTATAATCACATTGCATTTGAATAAAGTTAAAGGTGTAATCTGCCGGTTGTCCTGCAGGTGTCCTCATAAATCTGTCTTCTTACGATGCACTTGGGGATGTACGATTACTCCAGAGCACTCGTAGATCTACGAAGATTTTCAAGTGCTACTTAAAGGCAGGGTAGGTAGGACTTTATAAAAATAAAAGATCCAAATTTGTTAAAACTTTCTATATATATCAATACATAATTAAAATGTAAGTACTCTGAAAAAAAGAGTATAAAAATCAAGTGACTCTAGACCGTTTAATCTGTATTAAACACAGCTCATTATTTCGATTCGGGACGAATCAAAGGATTGGCTTAGGCGACTGTCACTCTCTCTCGCAACCATGGCAACCACCCTTTTGCCACGGGATCTGCCCACTTGCGCGCGCACGTTTGATTTGAGGAATTCGAGAGGCACGGAATAGGAATAGCAAAACAATGGCAGAGAAAGAGCAATCAAAATTCACATTACCGGCATGCAGTTAGTGAAGGCAAACAAGGCAAAAAAAGAAGACAGTACAAGAAAAGGTAATGAACAAAAAGTCTTTGGATAAACAAAGAAATAAAACGCGTGTCAATATCGGCGTAGCTTTCCAGCGACCACCCCGTCCTCGGCCTCTACTTCCTCGGACCCTAGTTGCACGCCACGGCCTCTTGCACGACCTCCTCTGCTTCGCCCTAAAATTATTTTTATTTTACAAAAGGACATTTTACAAACCTACATTTTGCGCATGTGCTCCTGCATGCACTTTTCCAGTCACAACACAGCAATCAAAGGAGGACGCGCTGAAAACTGAAATGCTGTTCTCTTTCTTCATAACTCGTGAGAAGGTTTGAGTTGCAAAGGAATTTGTGACTGTTTCACCTGTTCAACCACATCAAAGTTTCGTAATTAGTAAGTCCGTGCTTTTTCTCTTTTTGTTCTTATGTGCTGAAGGGCCGCTGTGCCTTGGTGAAACGGTGTTTGTACGTGAAGAGCTCTTTTCCAAAACGCCATAAACCTAAAAAGCTGCCTCAAAGAACCAGCAAAAGTAATGATTATGAATGTGTAAAATATTGCAATAAGACATTTTAATTGTTTATTAATTTCTGTGTCGGCTGCAAAGATGAAGTTGACGATATTTGACTCGCGATCTTCGCAGTAGGCTAGTGAACGCATGCACCGGAGAAATGCACTTTTATTAGCCTACATAGTTTTATTTTGTTTTGGATGGTTTTGTTTAGAACCAGATTTCTGTAAATATATTCCACATTTTTTAGGCCTGTGAGGCGAGGCTACGGTTCGGTTCACGATGATATAATCTCCAGTTCAAGCACCTTATGTTGTGATTGATAGCCTATATTTACTTTATGTATTTAATCCAGGAATGAAAATATTAATGAATTAATGAAAAAAAAAAAAAATTAAAATTAAGATACAATTAATCCAAAACGAAATTCGTTTTAAAGAAAGGCTTTGTGCTTTCTGTTTTGAGATCTCTGTTAAAGTTTGAAAGTCTTAGTGCAGCTTTCAGAGCGCTCGCGTCCATAATGGAGAACTGTCAAGTAATATTGTTTTTTCCTCATAAATGCAAACACGAAAAATAAAAGACAAAAACTTTTTTAAAAAGACAAACCATAAATTTAGAAAAAAAAGAAAAAAAGATGGATTTATAGCGTTTTGGGGGAAAAAATGAATGGATTTATACCGTTTTGAAAATGTTTTTTTTTTTTTATTGAATTGATCATCAACAATATTGTTGTTTGATTTAATAATCACTGTTGCAAGAAGTGCCTAGTTAAGTTTTGTAAGTGGAAAAAGTAGGGGCTGCCACAGATTCTGTTTAGTTAGCTCCTTTATTGTTTTTTTCTATAGCCTAGAATAATATAGGTCAAATGCAGCAAGTCAAAAGACCAACTGGACCTTCTTTGCCAGTTTGCTCACATTTCTTTGAAGGATGGCAAAAATATCGCCTGAATATCGATATCTAGATATTGGAAAAAAATATCGAGATATTCATTTTTGTCAATATCTCCCACCCCTACATGCAGAACACCATACTGTATATGTTATGAATCTTACACGAAATTCATCTTCATCACAATGTAACTGATGGTAATGTAAAAAAGTGTATCAATGCAACCTGTTTTTAGCTTATATAACTAGCTCGTTAGCGAATCAAAAAATATATATTTTAAATTTACCAATATCAATATGCTAGCTTGATAGTGAGTACTAAAATACATCTTATTTGTTTATATTCATAAGCAATTAGTTAGATTTTTTTATTACATGTGATTCTGACATGATGTCACTACATGCACTGTGCTCCTTCCTCTCTGCTTGTCTCAGGTAAATAATGCTCTTCAGCTCAGCGGTTGGAGTCGCGCGTTCATGCGTTTTGGGGGCGTGGCTTTGGAAGGAGCCCAGAAGGGAGGGGGTGGAGTGAATGGAAATAATGAACTGTCTTTAAAACAGTCGTGAGAGGTCTACAGACACTCGATTTTTATACTTTCTTTTTCAGAGTACTTACATTTTAATTATGTATTGATATGTACATAAAGTTTAAACAAATTTGAAAAATAAGTTTTTTAGACCATTCCTACCTACCCTGCCTTTAAGCTACGATGCTTTTGGGAAACAGACCATAATATTAAGATCAGTCATACGATCGTTTTTACGATCAATTTAGGCTTACGATGCTTTTGGGAAACGCAGGCCTGGTCCGAAACAGCAGACTTGTAGGCTATTAATAAATAATGGATACATACAAGCAGATGACAAATACGTTATAATAACCGTAATTAAACTACTAAACTATACCTGTTTCATCTCTATACAGCACTCTGACTCTGTAGGCATTATTGTCCGACTCGAAATGAACACCGTTACTGAGAGTTTCTGATATTATCATCATTCCGTGAGATGAAATTTTCCTGAGAGACTGAGCGCAAGCTCATGAAGCTCCGCCCCCTGGGTCGTCCAGCAGCAGCTTATTTGCATTTAAAGGGCACACACTAAAACAGCGCGTTTTTCTGAGCCTGTAAAAAATGATCTGTTGGGTATTTTGAGCTGAAACTTAACATACACACTCTGGGGACATCAGAGACTTATTTTACATCTTGTGAAAAGGGGCATAATACGGGACCCTCTAAGGACTACAACAAAGCATCTTTTGCAGCGATTTTTGTGTGAGCATATCAGTGACCACTCGGTGAGTTTCACGTCTTTGTAAACGAAAGTTTAATACGTTTTAGAAAGGATTGTTCCAGTGCACCTATGCAGCCATTGTGGAGGTGGAGGTGGAGGTGGAGGTGGAGGTGGGGGGGGTGCTACTACAGAAACCGAAAATTCTCAGGCCAGCAGCATGTGTCCAAATTTCAGTCTTAACTGTTCTATTTCATCAGAAACGATATGAAAACAGGGCTTTAAGTGTAAAATACCGAACTTGTCCTTTAAAGGAAAAATAACAGATTTATCTTACAAATTTTGGATTTGAAATTATTAGGCATTAAAAGCATGGTAAGTGTTGTGGTAACTAACCTTTACTACACCTATCACAGTAAAACTAAGGTCACTGTGGTAAAAGCTTGGCAAGTTTTGTGGTTACTGTGAATTTACAACAAATACTGTATCACATTAGAACTACCAATACTGTGATAAAAGCATGGTAAGTTTTGTTTTTACTGTGCTTCTTCTACAAATACTAACTAATTGTACTACAGTACTTTGAACCTGATATGAACACGATTAACTGATTGAAGGTCAATAGCACGTCACGTGACAGACTGTGTTTAATCACCCTAGTTTAGTAAGGTGTTTTGAATTAGAAAGCAATGAAACGCAAAGCCTCCGTGGAACAGATATAATGCAGTGACTGAAAATGAGGGAGCTAATCTGATTAATATCGACAAACAGAAAAGACATTATATCAAACATTATTAGGAGAACAGCGTATTTACGACTTACCAACATATGGCACACGTTAACTAATGCCAAATATTGCGATGTGTTCAATATGAGACTTCTTCAGCGCGATTTCCTACTGATAAAATTCGCATCTGCTGTTGACGCCACAGGTTTCCCATTGAAAGCAATGGAGTTTCCAATTCGTCCATAGAGTGACGCACAAGGGCGCCTTTGGCGTTTTCATTGTGGCGCCGGGGGCGCTTGACCATGCTTCAGTGTTTGACGCCTTGGGAGTGAGAATGGGTTGCGTTATTTGCAGCAGAAAAACTATTCAGATGAAAAAATGTAATGTATTCAGAACTGATACCTTTGTACAATCAGATTTAACCAGCAGCTGCCTGTCCAATTCAACAATCTGCATAACTGTTTGTGAGAGCAAACCTTTTTGAAGAAGCTCAGTGGGCAAGCTGTGAAACATATAGGCAAGAGGCCTGAGACCGTGAGAAGGGTTTCTACTTCATTTCAATATTTCATAAAACCACGGTGCATTTGGGTAATTGATGCAAGACCGTTAATAAGCGAGCAGTGCAGAGGCAGTAAGCACAGCTAGACACTTCAGATGATCATCCCTCGCTGGGACTCCCGTTATAAAATTAGATGCGATTCAGAACACAAGAGCTCGAAATCTAAAAGAAGTCAGAGGAACGTGTGACTGCAGATGGCTGGAGTAACATGAAAGCAGCATCCTCTGAGGAACACAAATGTGCACTAGATCCGTCCATCTGACATCTGGAGTAGGGGTGTGTGACGTTACATTATTATATTTTAATCCCTGTGCTAAATACTTTACATTGTGTGAGTATGAAAGTTGTTTTGCGTCATCAAATGCAACACAAGAATTGGATTGCAGGTTTAAGGTTCAGAACACTCTTGTTGTGTGACTGAAAGGTCTGCTGGTTCCTCTGTTTTAGGATGTCTTCTTCTTGTGAACACAACAATATAAAAAAATAAAATAAAAATCCTAACACACACATCACATTTAAAATCCTGAATTTGGATGAACATTACAGTATATTGGTTATACAATGGATGCCACATATGCGATGATGCCACATATGCCACATATTATATATATATATATATATATATATATATATATATATACATACCCAAATCTCAAAACTAATATAAATTTTTCATACTGTACATTATAATGTTGTAAGGCTTAAATTCACCAATTGTTAAATTAAAATATATAATAATATATACTATTAGTATAATTATTCCTTTAAGTATGCAGAAAATATTGAACTAATGGTTAGTTTATGGTGATTTTGTGCATTAGAAAAAACAGTATCATAGATAATCTGGGTTTCAGATATTTCAAGCTTAGTGAAGGACACTAAGCTTCATAGGACTATGTTACATAGTGCAGGTCTGAGCCATCTGTCCCAGTTAATTTAATCTGAAAAAAAAAAGAAAAAAAGAAAAAGATGTGCCCATCTAAGATGTCTGGACGGTTTCTATTATTGTACAATGTTATGCAACATGTCTGGATTTTTATAGAGCAAATGATTAAATCATGAGAAGTAAGTATTTATTTTATTTCCCCTACTCTGAAAGCTTGAGCTCATCATGATTTTGGCAGGCAATCCAATGAAAAATCCTCTATCAGATAATTATTCAGGAAAAATGATATGCTATTAAAGACAACAGCGACCCGTTTGGGGAATATCAAACTCCCTTCTCTTGTTTCACATTCATGACTATGTTTCCCCTTTATCTGACATAATCCTACTCTTTGTATTTTCTGTCTTTTCAGTCTCTCCTTCAATGGTGAGAATTTCGATAAGCACATGGTGGTTTTTCCAGGACACTAATTGACTTGCAGGAGCTAATTAAATAGGTTGTAAGGTTGCGATAGCTGTGTAATGACAGGGGAATGTGAAGAAGACACTGCAAATTGCTATGCTAAAATTAGATCAGATTAGATGTTCAACACACTGTCTAAAGGGAAATCGCTTTTAAAGAGTTGTGATCAACAGATGGTGACATTGAGGGTGCAAACACATTACAACCTTGTGTGTGTAGACCTTGACATGGGTTTCACAGTATCATGAAGGTACTTTAGCAGTGTTTGTGGATTTGGTTAGTCTCACAGACACAGTCTACAAGTGTTCTTTCGAGTCATTCCATGAGTTGAATAATTGCTCATTGTAGTTTTAGCGAATTGGCGTCTAATTTGTATGAATCCATATAGGTTTCCAGAATTTTTTCTCATTTTATGTTTTCAAATCTTTACGTCTACTGATGGTTTCACTCTTAGAAGAAAATGTTCTATAGCACTTTAAAGGGTTCACTTCATATAGAACCTTTCAGGGGTTCCCATTTGTCATGTTTAGTTGCTAGTCATTAGTCTTGGTGTATAAATAGCCCTCATGTTTCCATTGTATCTTGTCTAGCTTTGTTCCCTGTAACCTCTGTTGGTGAGTTTTATGTTTTATGTTAATGATTAATTAAGTTTAGTTTGGGATTTAAATAAACTGCACTTGGGTTCTTTACACTCGCCCTACAGTCGACATTAATTACACCATCATATGATCATTTCCTGAATTTAGTTTTAATTAATTTCAATTTGATTATAAATCATTTAATTTTTTGAATTAAACAGCTCATTGTGAGGAAATCAGAACGGATACAATTGCAAGTAAAAAGGTGTTTATTGATATTGGTCAGAAAAGCACAACACAGGTCGGGGAAAACAAACACTCAGATGACGGTTGTGGCGCAGGGACTTTGATGGCATCCGGTGGTGGTGGTGAAGTGATCGGCGTGCTCGGGAAACCAGGAACCAGTGGAACATCCAGACGAGGTGACGAACAACAACGAATCCACATGACGATAATCCACAGCAGGGAAACAGAGAGCCACACGGGAACAGGACACGACACCGGGGAAACTATGGAAGCAGATTAGTCTCAAATATAATTCACGCAAAAAACATGATTCACAAATGCGTAGACAATTTCACATGCATGAAACCTAATTCACGTACACACAAAAAAAATCCACGTGCGTGAAAAAAAATATATATTCACAAAAAGCAATTCACATGCGCAAAATAAAATTATATAATCATAAAAAACATTTCACAAATGCAAAACACAATTCGTAGATATACAACTGTGCACAAAAACCTTTGAATGTTTAAAATGTACGAGTGTATCCTTGCATTTGAATGTGCAAATCGTCATTCACGTACGAATCGCCTTAGATATGTGTGTGTGTGTGTGTGTTTTTGAGACTTTCCTGGCAGCATAACACTCATAACACAGAGCAGTCGTACTCTTTAGCCAATCAGATTTAAGCTTATCAATCGACCAATCAGTATGACGTGAGGGCGGGCCTACCTACATGTTACGTCATCAGCTTTCGACCAGTTCATGGCTGAGCAGAGGTAAGTGCAGTTAATCGTTCAGTTCACTGAAGTTAAAGAAGCTTGAGATCAGTTGAAGCAATAGTTTATGAACTACTAACTGATGTAAGCAAGTGTTGTTGTAATCAGATGTCCCATATCGTGTCAAAAATGAAGAAGAATGATGCTTGTTTTGTTGTATTTTAGCTGAAGGTACAGACAGCTCTCACAGCTACAATCACGCTAATGATTGCAAAACAATCATCTGTGGTCAATACCCATCGAGATTGTTCTTTAAATAGTGAATAGACCTATTTTAATGAGCAGCCAGTGTTTTTTGCCATTTGTGTATGATGTTAAATTATTATTAACACTTGTTTCCTTGCATTTTTCAGGATTACTCACTTACTACTTTGGTGTGACATCTGGATAGCAGTCACGAACATCTCAATTCATGTTGTTTCTTTATTCTCTTTTATACTTTTTTTTTTTGTATTTATGTCTTAATTGGTAACACTTTATTAAAACGTTTCATTAGTTAACATGAACTAATAATGAACTGCACGTGAACAGACTTTATTATTTTTTGTTAATGTTAACATTTACTAATACTTCATTAAAATCTTGTTAACATTAGTAAATGCACTGTAAACTAACAATGAACAGCTGTATTTTTAACTAACGTGAACAAAGATTAACAAACACAGCAACAAATGTATTGCTCATGGTTATTTAATACATGAACTAATGTTAACTTAGTTATTGTACCTTATTGTAGAGTGTTACCAATATATTCAACATGCATTTCCTTATGCTATATTGTAATGTCAAGGTTTTTAAATAAGGTTTTTTATTGTCATCTTAAGGTCTCACAGGACAATATTGTGAAGTATTAATTTTACTTTGCCTAGTAAAATAGGCAAATCTGATTTTATGCTGATAAGACAAAGGTACTTATCATAGAGAGGCAATTAAGATTATGCGACTAAGATTACTCAGTAAACTCTATTCAAATACCATCACTTAATTTCCCACATCCTCTGTCTGCACCTCTTGTACTATAGGGTTTTAGTACTTTAAATATCAGGACAAAATCTTATATGTCCTAACAGAGAGGTCTACTGATGACCGGACTGAACACAATTAATTTTTTAACTTTTCACTTGATGTATTGCACTTATATTTATATACTTTAAAAGCAAAGTACACTCTGACTGGATCTCACAACTCCTGAAGAGACGTATATTTCTCTGTACTGAATATTGTGCTTCACAGTTTAGACTGTCAGTTCATGATCTTCATATGTAACAGGAACATTAATCATGATCAAGTCATTTTATATATTTTATTCCCAAAGGATTCGGAAACTTTCAAATTAATAAAACGTGTACATCAAATTGAACTATGTATGAATCTTTTAATTCTTACAAGAACATTTAATAATGCATGCATAGCAAGGCTTTATTCCTAAAGCGTGTACATATAGTCCGCAGGAGACAAATTAATACAGTAACAATGCATCACTTTCAACCACTTGTTGAAACAACTGTCAAAATGGATGGCTTGCAACATGACTGTTTTCAAAGAATTACAGTAGAAATGGTAAGACCACAGTACTGGTTGTCTGCAACTTCATACATCATCTGTCTTGGAAATCTGAAACAATAAAACTACATAATATATGCAGATCAAAACATGTCTCCTATATATGCACGTCATCACATACATTATCATCAGTTGAATGTGTGGTGGACGTGGACAGGACTTGCAAATCCATCAATACTAAAAATAAATGTTTATATTCACATGTGGACTAAACAGCAGTTAATAAACTATTGCTTCAACTGATCTCAAACTTCTTTAACTTCAGTTAACACAGAAATGAACGATTAACTGCACTTACCTCTGCTCAGCCATGAACTGGTCGAAAGCTGATGACGTAACATGTAGGTAGGTCCGCCCTCACGTGATACTGATTGGCCGATTGATAAGCTTAAATCTGATTGGCTAAAGAGTAGGACTGCTCTGTGTTACGAGTGTTATGCTGCCAGGAAAGTCTCAAAAACACATACACACACATATCTAAGGCGATTCACACATTCAAATGCAAGGATACACTCGTACAGTTTTTGTGCAGTTGTATATCTACGAATTGTGTTTTGCATTTGTGAAATGTACTTTATGAGTATATAATTTTATTTTGCGCATGTGAATTGCTTTTTGTGAATATATTTTTTTTTTTTCAAGCACGTGGATTTTTTTGTGCGTACGTGAATTAGGTTTCATGCATGTGAAATTGTCTACGCATTTGTGAATCATGTTTTTTGCGTGATTTATATTTGAGACTAATCTGCCTCCATAGGAAACCACAACGATCTGACAACATGAGATGGGAATTACTGCACATATAAAGGGAACGGGATTGATCACAGCTGGCGACACTAATCAACACAATGAGTAATCACACCCACACACAGACACACACACACACACACATCAGAAATGAGACAGACGATTCATGAACCGTGACACTCATAAACACACTTTTTCCACTATAAAATTTTTAATTCAGTACAAATAACATTGAATGAATTCATATGAAATCACCACCTAGTAAAATAGTTACGATTTCTCATGTGATCGGGTTGATTCTCAACAAGCTGTACATTAGTAGGTTCCAGTGGGTATTTAGTGTTTAATTTGTTAAACCTATTATGACAGTTCTCATCGCATGCTCTCTTAAGTATTTATTTTGAATAAGTATTTACTTTTGGAGCGCTAAAAAAAGTAAGTTCTATATATAGTATGAATGTGTGTAATATGAATGTAAACAGAATCTCGGATTCATTAATGAACTGCTCGTTTTAAATTCTTCCCGGTCTACTGACATTTGTTATGACATCCACTTCAAACATTGCAATGCTCATAATAACTTTCAATAACTCTACAATAAGTAAATCCACTTCACAAGCTAATTACTCTTTGACAGAAATATATAGAAATACACAGAAGTTCGAAGTAAACGGAAGTTCAAAGACAATATTCTAGAGATGGCTTCCAGCTTGTTTCTCTGTCTCTCCTGAATGAATCAGATTTTGAATTATCCTTTTGAATGAATATTTCAAATGATTCACTATTAAAGAATTCACCTGTCGCCAACTACTGTTCTAATGTAACCTACAAAAAAAAAAAAAAAGTCACTGAAAAATCACTAAAATTAATAGACAGTCTGTACAGAACATGCAAACACACACAAGTGGAGTGATACAAACTGAAAAATCCCAGTGCTATTAGACTCTATGTTTGTGTGGATGAGACTCATATAAAATAGGATAACAACATAGTGCATAGACTCCGTATATACAGTGAGGAAAATAAGTATTTGAACACCCTGCTATTTTGCAAGTTCTCCCACTTGGAAATCATGGAGGGGTCTGAAATTATCATCGTAGGTGCATGTCCACCTGTGAGAGACATAATCTAAAAAAAAAAAATCCTAAAACTATTTATTTGTATGATACAATAAGTATTTGAACACCTGTCTATCAGCTAGAATTCTGACCCTCAAAGACCTGTTAGTCTGCCTTTAAAATGTCCACCTCCACTCCATTTATTATCCTAAATTAGATGCACCTGTTTGAGGTCGTTAGCTGCATAAAGACACCTGTCCACCCCATACAATCAGTAAGAATCCAACTACTAACATGGTCAAGACCAAAGAGCTGTCCAAAGACACTAGAGACAAAATTGTACACCTCCACAAGGCTGGAAAGGGCTACGGAAATTAAAATTGCCAAGCAGCTTGGTGAAAAAAGGTCCACTGTTGGAGCAATCATTAGAAAATGGAAGAAGCTAAACATGACTGTCAATCTCCCTCGGACTGGGGCTCCATGCAAGATCTCACCTTGTGGGGTCTCAATGATCCTAAGAAAGGTGAGAAATCAGCCCAGAACTACACGGGAGGAGCTGGTCAATGACCCTGAAAAGAGCTGGGACCACCGTTTCCAAGGTTACTGTTGGTAATACACTAAGACGTCATGGTTTGAAATCAAGCATGGCACGGAAGGTTCCCCTGCTTAAACCAGCACGTCAAGGCCCGTCTTAAGTTTGCCAATGACCATTTGGATGATCCAGAGGAGTCATGGGAGAAAGTCATGTGGTCAGATGAGACCAAAATAGAACTTGTTGGTCATAATTCCACTAAACGTGTTTGGAGGAAGAAGAATGATGAGTACCATCCCAAGAACACCATCCCTACTGTGAAGCATGGGGGTGGTAGCATCATGCTTTGGGGGTGTTTTTCTGCACATGGGACAGGGCGACTGCACTGTATTAAGGAGAGGATGACCGGGGCCATGTATTGCGAGATTTTGGGGAACAACCTCCTTCCCTCAGTTAGAGCATTGAGGATGGGTCGAGGCTGGGTCTTCCAACATGACAATGACCCGAAGCACACAGCCAGGATAACCAAGGAGTGGCTCTGTAAGAAACATATCTAGGTTCTGGCGTGGCCTAGCCAGTCTCCAGACCTAAACCCAATAGAGAATCTTTAGAGGGAGCTCAAACTCCGTGTTTCTCAGCGACAGCCCAGAAACCTGACTGATCTAGAGAAGATCTGTGTGGAGGAGTGGGCCAGAATCCCTCCTGCAGTGTGTGCAAACCTGGTGAAAAACTACAGGAAACGTTTGACCTCTGTAATTGCAAACAAAGGCTACTGTACCAAATATTAACATTGATTTTCTCAGGTGTTCAAATACTTATTTGCAGCTGTATCATACAAATAAATAGTTAAAAAATCATACATTGTGATTTCTGGATTTTTTTTTTTTGATTATGTCTCTCACAGTGGACATGCACCTACGATGACAATTTCAGACCCCTCCATGATTTCTAAGTGGGAGAACTTGCAAAATAGCAGGGTGTTCAAATACTTATTTTCCTCACTGTAGGTAGATTTCTGTCTCATCCAATCAGCACATTATCAAATTAAATGCAGTTTAAAACTGCTGACCGTACATAAGAAAAAGAAGATCGAGAAACACTGATCTGAATGCCAGACCAAGGTGTACTTTAATAAAAAGCTTTAAAATATCCAAAAGTATCACTGCAATTGAGCACAAGTTGCAAGTGATAATGCTGGATGGTTATAATGAATTTGGAAATTAAGGAGCTCATTCATTTTTAGAAGTCACGTATTTACAAGGATGTGAGTGGGTGTATATTAATTAATGAAAATATCAATGTAATTAGCCACAGAAGTTGTGATAACATTAGTAGTGTGCATCAGTAATCTTAGCATTGTCTCCATATCAACAGCTGAGGTGACGCGCTTGAGTAAAAACATATGCACATTACCAGGGTCAAGAACATGGAACATTTTGTTTCTTTAAAGTAAAGATGTCTTTGCAGTAATTAACATCTTCCTAGAAGTTTGCAGGATTATTAAATTAGAGAATGTATTCAAGTCAAACAGCTCTTCTAAAAATTCGAATACAGTTGTTGCACAAGTAAAATCATGTACTGTATATTTCTTCCACCATATTTTGTATTTAAAGAATTTTGTGCTTCATTCCTGAAGGTCATACATTTTTTTCCTGTATAGGAAAAGTAATCTCAGGTCTGCAAACAGCACAACGTACCATGTTAAATTTCATACAGGCTTTCTCAGGATCTTTTACAAAATTCCCAAACCTATACTGAGAATTCAACATGAATCTGTTACTATGGAATAAAGTGAAAAGAAGTAGAGAAAATCAGGCGTTTTAAACTGTTTTCAGATGCCAGACCTGACCAGATGTTTTCTACAAAGTTCTCATGTCAGTCGGAATTGAAGCTTGTGTGAGCAATTAAGAGAAAGTGTGCAGGTAAGAAGCGTTTAGTGGCAGATGATACTTTACCTCAATGGAACATGCTAGACATATGGATTTTAAAAAGCTGCTGGGACAGGGTAAAATGTTACTCATGGAGCTGCAGATGGAGGCTTAGAGTACTCTACACTAAGAAGGCTTAGTCAAACAGATCACGGATTTAACTTGGGGATTTTTAATACACATGAAAATAGACTGGGATTTCTTTCTAGAATGAGTTGTGAGATTTCACACTGTTATCACTATCAATTTAAATTGGAAAATTTAATAAGATGAAATGTGATTTTACTTAGTAGATTAGTAAAAAAAAAGGGGGGGGGGGGGGGTTCAAAAGGTGATAATTTAGCATTGTAATTGTTACTTCATCATCATAAAGCCAGGATCTTTAGCCAGGACACACACACAGAGATAGAGAACAAAACAGACTTAGAACCAGTTTTAAACAACTAATCTAAACAATTAATTCAAAACCCTCGCATATAAGCATGACCCGAGAGAGAACTTCTTATGCGTAATGTGTAAAGCATGTTTTATGTTAGTTCGTTTAAATTCATAATGACAGACAGTTAACATGAGAACAAGAGAAAAACTTAAACATCCTCCATGAAACTGCGCTAACATAATTGAACTGTCAAACAGAAATATGATGTGCTGTCACCTCTGCTGCCAAATGAGGGAACTTTGTGATGGAATAAGCCCTACATCTGTCATCTGACTTCACAATCAAAATAGGCATCTGAAGAATTTGTGAACTAAGCATGAGACAAACAAGAGGGGACAATGAGATGTGACTGACTAATAATTGCAATAAGAGAGCTTTTATCTAACACTGTTTTAATGGCCCAGACTTTTCCCTCGGTCCCTTTCAGTCGCCATCATCGTCATCAATCAGTGCCATCACATAATCATGCATGTAAGTATTTTTCAAACATTGAATCATAAAAATATTGGCAGGCAGTTACAACACAAACCTAAGGGTCAAAGAAGATTCAAACTAGTTAAAAGGCTAATAATATTAATTATAAACAACCAAAACCAATCACCTTCTGCTTAATGGTGAGGGAATAATAATAATACTGTAGATGGTTAGTATTTTAACACCAATTGAATCAATAGCCAATTTTAATTCTGCTTTTGACTCTGTCACAAAAGAACAAAGTACTTTGAATTAAAAAAAAAATAAAAAAAAATAAAAAAAATTATATATATATATATATATATATATATATATATATATATATATATATATATATATATATATAAATAAATAAATAAATAAATATATATATATATATATATATATTTTTTTTTTTTTTTTTTTTTTTTTGCTTCTGAACAAAATATTCAAAGTCAGGCAAAATGTGAAGAAGGCTGTCTAAAAAGACTGCGCCTTCCTACACGGCAGGTGCAGCTTGATGTCTCTATACCTTTTGTCCGGGCTGGTAAGTGGGAGCTTCGGGCCGCCGGCATCGGCATGACCCCTCTGGCATCAAACAGCTCATTGGAGATGGTCCCAGACTCTCACTCTTCTGGAACCAGTCGACTGCTGAAACATCTGGGGGTTTCTCGGACCACAGGAACAGAGGGGGCTGGAAGCCGAGTACGCATTGAGAAAGTGATGACCTGTGGCGGGTTGTTTGAGGGAGTTCTGTCTGAGCGTACTCGGCCCAGACGAGGAACTGGTTTCTGGAGTTCTGGTGGCCGTGTTAGAAGGTTCTAAGGAAGCGATCGATCTCTTAGATCTTCCTCTCCGTCTGCCCATTGGTCTTGGGATGATAGCCAGAGAAGAGACTGGCAGTCACACCTAGGAGGGAGATGGTATGATGATTAAGAGATGGTGCATTCCTGGCATTCTAGAACGAACCTTCTGACATCACGTGCCATTGAAGCAGCACTTGTAGTGGCTTGTAGGGTCACAAAAGCGGTCTTCTATTCGTCTCCCTCATGTATCCGGATGAGGTTGTAGGCACTTCAGAGGTACAACTTGGTAAAGATGGTAGTGCCTCTAAGGTTTTCCAGGCCTGCTGGGATGAGGGGAAGTGGATAGTGGAATTTCACAGTGATCTTGTTAAGATCAGGAATGGAGAGTGGGTCTATTTTGCCATGGGGCACTGGCACTTGACGGTGTGAGGTCAATAGTGCAGTCCCATGGTATGTGAGGTGGTAATTGTGAAGCTCATTTTGTGCAAAATAGGTGAAGGGGGTGGGATCAGCAGGATCCTCAAACTGATTGTTTCTCTAGAGGGCTCTCTATCGATGTGGAAAGGACAGGTAGGCTATTGACTGGTGAGTCCGAGGTGAAAGGTAATTCTGGGAAACATGTTGGGAAACATGTGTCACCCCTCTTCAGGATTTGGTCTGTGTCCAAAGACAGAACCGGAATGGTGTTCGACGAGGTAAGTGGTGATAAATGACAATTAATATTTACAAAACTCACCACTGGACGAGGAGGACGAATAGGGCAGTGATTTATGACATGCCCCTTAACACCACAGTAGGCAGAGGCCCTGGGTCGTTGCCGCTCAGACTGAGTTAGACGGGTGGACTCGAACTTGCATGTATTCCACACCTGGATCTGGAAAGCTGACATACTCTGGTTGGCGGGGAAGTAGGTAGGCTTGCTGACCCTATTAGTGTTCCATACAGCCCTGCACGCGACAAGCAACTATGATGGAAAGTTGGATGAATTTCTCTAATCCCATGGCATCATCGTATGCAGCGAGATGCAGCCGCAGTTTAGGCTCGAGCCCTTGACGGTAAGTGGTGAGGAGCGAGCGCATGTTCCATCCGCTTACAGCAGTTAAGTACAGAAATGTAAGGCATAATCGTTAATAGAGCTATATCCTTGTTGAAGGTGATACAGTTGCTTACCAATACTGGAATCTCCCTCAGGTTTTCCAAAAACTTCAAGGAAGTGAGCCATGAAAGCGTTCAAGGATTGAGTCACTGGGCCATCCTAATGCCAAAATCGTTTCCGCTCATTGGAGCAGGAACTAGAATCATCTCAGGTAGGTAACGCACAGGTAAGCAGAGCATAGGTTTGGTCATTTATCCATATTGGGAAACCAGACAATGACCGAGGCAGAGGTGTGTGCTTATATAGTGCACTGATTTGTGTGCTGATGGGTGACAGGTGCAGGTGATCCGTACTCTGGTGACAGGGATTGTTGTGAGGGAGTGAGGTTGGAACCTGGTGTGTCCGTGACATACATACATAAATATGATCATTCTGAACAAGTGTTCAGGCGTGCGTGTGCGTGCGTGTGTGCATTTTTATTTTTAATCATTGGATGTTAATTTAGACATTTTGCTTGATATATTTCCAGACAATTTCACCTTCATAGTTGTAGGTTAATGAGGACACAAAATAATCTAGGCAATTAAGTTGAAATTAAACAAAAGCAAGGACAGTGAAATTTTTTAAAAATTATTTTCAGGAACTATGTGTAAATGTCAGGCAAACAAATTAAGCTGTTTGAGTTTGTTTTCTTTTTTGAATAGTGTGGCTTTGTAATTCTCAATCTTGTTTTATCTGACAGAAACCTGAGGTGAGAGCAGAGCAGTCAAAGAAGAGGTCTGGCAGAGCGAGGTTTTGCTGAACAAACAAATACAGCCTGATTCCGCCTCTTTTCCTCAGAGGAAATGCAGCAAGTCGACCACTGGCACAAATCAAAGGATAAGAAAGGGAAAAATGGATTTGAGATGTTAACCATGTGGCCGACTAGCTGCAGAAACCTATTCATTTGTGTGCTACTGCATCAAATAAAAGCCTAAGACAAATATTTTAAAGGAAAATCGATTGATATTCATCATTTTAACAGATGTTATTTTATTGATTAATCTTAACAGAATGGTATACCTGGATCTTTACACAGCATGACCTAACCGATACATCATAATATATCTCTAACAGAGATTATCTCACTGACAGAAAATATGCCAATGAAAATGGCAGTAACAAATATTTTCACTTGGATATTTTGTAAAGGTGGTGTACATTTTTTCTTTGTTAAAATACTTTAAAGGTCCTAGACATGCTGCTTTTTGGATGTTTTTATATAGGCCTTAGTGGTCCCCTTATACTGTATCTAAAGTCTCTATCCCGAAATTCAGCCTTGGTGCAGAATTACAGCGACTACAAGCTAGAGCTTTCCTTAGGACGTGCCATTTCTGTGTCTGTAGCTTTAAATGCTAATAAGGGAGAAGAGAGGTGGGGCAAGGTGGAGGGCGGGACAAGGTGGAGGGCAGGGGTGTGGCCTTGACCAGCTTGCAGCACTAATGTTTACAATGGTTCAGAGAAGCACCTGAAGAAGCTGCAACTCAGCGGCTACAGCAGGATGTCTCCGAATGGTTAGTTTAAAATATTGTGCCTGGATACGTTACTTTAGTTGGTTTATGTATGCTGTTACAGTTATTATCATGTAGCTAACGCTAGCCTATGTTGTTGGCTTAAAGTAAAATATAAAAAATAAAATAAAAATAAAATGAACCCAATGGTTCTTCAGAGGCTCGGATGAAGGAACAAAAAAAAAGACTTTTGTGTTCACATCCAAACACTTCGCTCCTTTGCAAGCCATGATGTCTCTCAAGGAAAAACCAAAATTCCGCTCGCACGGTCGTAGCTATTTTCTCATGGGCGGGCCAAATTCTCTGGGCGGGCAAAGCAGAGAAAGGGGAGGTAACCTTTCCCCGTATGACGACATATAGGGAAGATTCCAGATTGGCCCATCTGAGCTTTCATTTTCTCAAAGGCGGAGCAGGATACCCAGGGCTGCCATTTCTAGCCACTGGGGGACCATAGGCAGGCTAGGGGAACTCATATTAATGTTAAAAAACCATGGGACCTTTAATGTATCCCAGATAATGTATCCCTAATATGCAGAGACAAATTTAAATTAAGGCAGCGGCTATTTACAGTACAGTAAGTGCAAATAGCGATAGATGCTAGATTATATTTACACTAAGTGAAAAAAGCATATTTTCTTGGCGATAGATGCTATTTACACTTAGTACAAATAGAGATAGCTGCTATTTACACTAAGGGGTTGTTTACACGACACCGTTTTCAACTGAAAACATAACACTTTTTATGCGTTTTGACCGTTCGTTTACACGACAACAGCTTTTTGGTTACCTGAAAACGCAAACTTTTAAAAACAGGTTTCAAAGTGCACATTTTTGAAAACGGTCTCTAACAAACAACAAAAACGAATCTCTGAAGATGATATGTATCGTGCACATACGTCATGAACATACGTATTATGTGTTCAGTCTATAGTGTTTCATCGCCATCTAATGGCCTGGCAGCAAAATACAGCGTTTTTAGTCGTTTTTGAGGATCCGTGTGAATGGGGATCGTTTTGACAATGGTGTCGTATGTGCGTGGAAAACTCTTCCATTTTAAAAAGGAAAAACTTCTCCGTTTTAAGCATATTGTTGTAGTGTAAACGTACCCTAAGTTTAACTGCGCTAACCACAGGGAGTCGTCCAGGTACAGCGCAAGGTCGGACTTTGCATCAATAAGAAATGTCTTCACCTCTGAACGCAATTTGTAGCGGTGATGTAAAACCCAAACTCGGGAGAGCCAGCAAACCTCAGTGTGAAATAGGAGCTGCTCATGTTCCGCTCCCATTTTCTGACAAAGCAAGGAAAACAAGCGTGCATTTAATGGCCGTGCTTTAATGAAATTGACCATTTGCACTGCCTGCTTTAAAACTGACTCCAAAGACTCAGGCATTTTCTTTGATGCGAGATATTCACGGTGAATCATACAGTGGGTCCACTTGGCTAAAGGGGCTAAATGCTGGACACAAGTGACCAGACCGCTAACCCTCCCAGTCATTGAACGGGCCCTGTCCGTGCATATCCCAACACATTTATCCCATGACATGCCTGTATCCCGTATGTGCCTATCCGGAACTTCAAACAATGCCTCTCCAGTTGTGTGCACTTGAAGAGACCGACAGAAAAGAATGTCCTCCTCAATCTTGCCATTTTTATATATATCTGACATAGGTAAGCAGCTGTGCTAGCCCTGCGACATCAGTTGTCTCATCAAGCTTAGTACTGGCTTTGCATGATGTTAGCGAGCAATTGCTCCTTAACATCGATTGCCATGTCAGATATGCGGCTGCTAACGGTTTTGTTAGAAAGGGGGATGTCACTAATCTGTTGTGTGAAATTCTCTCCAAACATAACTTGACAGATATCATTAGCAGCATGTAAGATTTGCACCTCGGCAACTGTGTGAGGTTTTCCTTATTTGGCAACTCGTTGCGAGACGTGAGTAGGACGCTTCTAGACACCTGTTAGACACTGATGTATGTTTGATGTTGCGTTTCTGTTGTGCAAGGCAAGATAACTTTAATTTGAAAAAATCTAAGGGTTTGTCTTTGAGTGTCGGGTGTTTGCTTTCTAAAATCACACACTGGAGCAGCGGTTCAGCATCTGTCCAAGCCACTGTAAAGACAAACTGAAGATAGCAAATGTCATACTTTCGTGTTTTACACTTCTTGCGATTGCATGTGCAGTCAGCATGCGATTGGTCTACCGCTTACAGCGCATGTCGGAAACAAAACGCACATTCCCATATCTGAATTCCAGCTCCGGAGCTTCCTCAGCACTTGATACACAGTGATATGAACAGTAACGATGATGTCGGTTTTACTGTATCAATGACCGTATCAAAGTACCGGTTTGCTTTCGCAATGCAGAAAACGGCATATTCTCAACAGGTTGACAACATGAAAACTCTTCAAGGCCTCAGCTACAACTACATCGTATGATGGTCAAAGTAGACGTTGTTTGTGGGCAGCCAATGAAGACCATAGGATGGCATTATGCAGATTTGTCACAAACCTATGGGTTCGAGCAGGAAGTAGGACTGAAATTACTGATGACTCATTTCAGGCAGTTCAGATTCAGTTCTCTCTCTTCAGAGACTCAATTTATCGTGCACTTTGATTTTTGAAACTTTGCAGACCCTTTACATTCACAAACAGTTATATTACTTTCTACATGTAAGGTAATATCTGAAATGTTTTTTTGTTTTTTTTTAGTGACTATAGTGGTGCAGAAACTACTTCACCTTTAAGGAGCTTGATTACATGAAGAGGCTAAATTGTGGTTCAGCATCTTGCATTTATCTCATGTGCAAACCATTTAACAAAATGATCTAAATATATGACTCAGTGTACACTTACTATTGCCCTTAGCTGATGATATTTTTCAATTTTTCACCTAACCAGAGCACTCCATTAGGACACATGACACTTTTATCTTCTCTAAAACATCACAAGGCTAAAATTCTTCAAAAGTCAATGGGGCAAATGCTGCTAGTAATTAGAATCTAAGCTTCTGAACAATAACCTTTAGCCTCTGCTTTTCTTTTTTTGTGTGTGGGAGCTTTTGCCTTTTTAAAAGACTGATCCCATGGAAAATGGTAGAACATTCGAGAGAGGAAGTGAGATGGAGACACATCTCAGACCAGACTCAAACATGACAGACATGTGCACCACAGCTCAATGTTTCAGTCTAACTATTGCACCACCCTTGCTGTGTTTCTAGTGTAAAATACATAACGAAAGCAAGAATGTAACTGGCCATGTAAAACAACAGCTTTAAAACCAAACAGACGCCTCTGTTGCAGTGCAGTCATTAAGCTGTAAGAAAACAATGTTTCTTCAAGTAACTTTTGGCATTGTGCCTCGTGCTCTCACCAAAGCAGCATGACAAATGAACTCCATTGTCCTCATTATGTCATCTCTAACGTTCCTGAGCTCTTCTGCCACATTGCTGTTCACATGTTGTCTTTTTATCATGGCCTCTTCCTCACATGCCACCCAATGGAGGGAGGATCATTTTGGTTTGTCACTATCAAAGCTTACTGTCATAGCGCTCTGACACACATCAAAGGCAAACCTCTCAGTCAGTGGAACCTTAGGGCAGCCCCGGTACAGCTCTCAGACTGAGCCATGCTTCTGCTTCTCATGCACACTGTAAAAAAGGATGCTTTTTGTTTAATTATGTGGAAACAGCATGTTGTATTGGAAAAAAAAGAGGCTTTGCGTACAGTGATTTTACCAGGGTACATGCTCCAAGGAAAAAATGAAAGGTGTCTACACTGTAAAATCTAATTAGTTAGACTTCCTTAAAAAAAAGCATGCAAACCTATTGCCTAAAAAAAAAAAAAAAAAAAAGTAAAGGGAAATAGGGTATGTTGTACCGACAAATGCTTAGTTAGGACTCTAAAAAATCTTGGGTTATTTTTTCTACCAAAATCCTGGGTTGAGCCTTTTGGTTAATCTTTTTGGGTTATTTTTTCAGTGTTTGGATAGTTTTTGGGTTATCCAGCTCCTGAGTCTGATGTAACAACCCAATGTTTAAGTAGTTTTTGTGTAACCCAGATCCTGGGTCAGACGTAACAACCCAGTGTTTGGGTAGTTTTTGTGCTACCCAGATCTTGGGTCAGATATAACAACCCAGGGGTTGAGTTATTTATCGCGGGCTTTTTGCAACCTCTTCAGTAGAGAGCAGTGCAGCTCCGTCAAATTGGTGCGTGTCTTTGGTAAAATACAGGTTTGTGTAAAGTTTTTGTATAAATTCGTTATTGTTCTTTAGGCTATATCGATACATTTTATACAAAGCAACATGATGTGAGTCACCTAAACGAGTGTCACGTTGGTCTTTTCGCGTGATGGAAATGCCTGATGTCTTGCATAACATTTTTATGATTTTATTCAAACAAAGACACAGAAGCTAGAAGTTCCTCGCTAAACATGATACAAGTTCCGGCACGAGATCCAGTGCCGTTACGGTGGAAAGGACAACAGAGACTGCTAGATTACACTTGAATTACTTATAAATGTTTAATTTTTACTTCTAATATTTGTTAAACGAGCTTAAATGTATGCAATATCTATTCAAAACTATATAAAACTATATAAACTGTGCTGTACTGTAAACCGTACAGTAGCACAGTATGCTGGGTTAAATCTACCCAATATGCTGGGTTAAATAAACAACCCAATTTGATGGGTAAAATGTACCCAACATGTGTTCTGTTCTATATTTACCCAGCCCTTGGGTTTAACCCAGTGTTTTTTAGAGTGTATTCACTTACACGAGAGTTATAGCTACTAAAAAAGAACTGAGCGTTGTAGCAAATTATCTCAATATAAATATTAATAATCAATCATAACTAATAATTAATTATGAATATTTGGATCAGTTAATATAATTCATTTAATGTAGTAAAATTAACATTACAATCAATCAACCTGTCCGTCCCGTGAACACTCAGTGTTAATTGTTTATTGATTCTAAGAAATATTCATTTCCGGGGGAGGGAAATGTCTTCCTTACTGAATGAAGACATTTCTTAATCCACACTTCCTTAAAGGAGGATTAAGTAGATAGGAGACACGATATAGGTGGGTTACATTAACTAGTTGTTCTCTCATAAAGCATGTATGAAATATATACAAATGCAAGAGACAGAGGCCTAATATTATCACACACAATATCCTGGGATGCATGTTCATTTATAGATCAGTTCGTCTATAAATTCATGCAGGAAAGTCTGTTTTATTTTAGTAGGTCTTTCCTATGGCCTCAGTCTTGACCACATGACTACATTTTTAACAGCAATAAAACCATCTTATCTGATGGTAGTCATGGTTCTTGCGCTAGTTGGGGGGATGGAACCATAGATCCCAGTGAGAGTTTTAAAGATTATTTGTTAAATATAACAAATAATTGTCTGATTTGTCTCAGTCGTTACAGCATACTTGATAATTTACTTTAAATAAAATGTTATTGTTACCATTGTTGTGTTTTCCATGCTGAATGTTGAGGTCTGTGTCAAGCATGGTCATTTGCAAGATATCGTCACAAATAAACAAGGATTATATCAACCCAATTAAAAGTTGAACAAGGTGTTTATGACCCAAGTGTTAGCAACAACATTTTAAAAGATCATTATTTGACATATTATCATTCACACACACACACACACACACACACACACACACACACACACATAAACTGAAGTGAACTGGAGTGAACTGAAAAAGTTCTGAAAATGCACCCAAGTAGCTTTTGCTTTACTATTAACTTTTACAGACAGATTTGAGATCCCTCTTGACCCTGTAATGTGCCTAAATGACATCAGCAGAGATATAATCACTTACATAAAGGCACTGTTGAGCGATACCTATATTCCAAGATTAATGCCAATCAAATGAATTATTTCAGCTCATGAAACAGGTTTACCTTCCGTTTGTGTCTGGTTATGTAACATACTATTGCAATAGGGGTTGTTAGGTGCTAATTTTGAAGCTTCTCTACATTTGCTTACGTGTGAAGGTGTACTTGCATGGGCGTCTGAGAAAATCGTCAGAGATGAAAAGACTGCTGGAAATATTTCAGCACCTTTTCATGTAACATGCAATGAAATGCTCTTTTAAATATCATTTAACATGAATTCACACAGTGACTTTCAGAAGCGTACATGCAATTTTCTTTCACTTTCATTTTATTTTATTTTTTCTTAGTGCATTTTCATTTCCGTCCCTCTATGCTGCATAGGGACTTATGCAATAGAGAACAAAACACTATAAAAGCAAGAAGAAGAATCAGTTAGTTTCAGGGCTAAAAAAGCACAAAATAGACCTTCAGTATTTTCCTAAAATCTGAGACCTGGTTGATTGGAATGCTATTCCTGGAAGAACAAATAATGTTTATCCAGGAACATACTTTATATTACACCACGAATAAATGGGAAAAGCCAATATTTGAATCTTCATTTACTGGTAAGCTATAGTAATGTGATTAGTTTCATACCATCCTGATATTCCATTAAATGGTTCTATTCTTTAAAGGTCCCATTGCATGAAAATTTCACTTTATGAGGTTTTTTAACCTTAATATGAGTTTCCCTAGCCTGCCTATGGTCCCCCAGTGTAAACCAAGCCCTGGGTATTTTTGAGAAAATGAAAGCTCAGACCGGCGAATCTAGAAATCGTCCCCTTATGTCATCATAAGGGGAAAGGTTACCTCCCCTTTCTCTTCTTTGCCCGCAAAGAGAATTTGGCCCGATGAGCTGCGCGAGCGCGATATTGGTTTTTCCTCGAGAGACATCATGGCTTGCAAACGAGCGAAGCATGGCAGATGCTCAGTGTTTGGATGTACAAATGAACACAAAAGTATTTTTTTAGTTCCTTCATCCAAGCCTCTGAAGAACCAGTGGGTTATGTGAATTTCTGATGTGTAATTGTTCAAGTTCAGACAGATAATCTTTCTCTCAAAGTCATTCAATACTGTTTATGCATCAGTAAATCAAGCCAGTGACTAAACGATCAACTTCACGTCGTTTCTCTGTGATTAATATATATACAGAAAGCGATCAAAGAACAATCCCTTTCCAATCACCCAAGCTGTCAATCACACACAGCGTGAGTTTATCTGGACACTTGCCAAAACTCATTATGAAATTAATGACGCTGTTACACTGCACCATGAAGCTCTTACTGTACTTACCTCATTTTTGCATTGGTGAAAGCATTAATGAGAGTACAGAAACTGCATTGCAATGATAAGATCTTCATTCACGCGATCAACAGGCTGTCATCTATCCAAATGCTCATCACTGCAACCTTTTATGTGATGGGAATAGATCTAAATACTTAAAAAACTTCTCACGATTCGTTAATCCCGATAGCTATAATAGTAAAAACGTATAATAGCTGTAATAGTAAAGGTTTTCGAGAGAGTTCCACATGTAATGCGAGATATTTCATATGCAAGCATGTCAGCCAATCACATCAGTGGGTGTTTACACTGAAGTCTCACAGCAGACACGCCCCTTCAAACAGAGCGTTCAAATCAGAGGCTAAAATCAGGCTAGGAAATATGCCTTTTATTTCTAAATTATAACCACTTTTGATCTAAAAAACATACTAACACTATAAGGGCACCCCAGGAAACATTCTAAAATAATAAAATAATCCATGCAATGGGACCTTTAAGAAATGTGTGACCTTAAGACATCACAGAATTTGACGAACGAAAAAAAATAATTTAACCACTTCAGAAAAAATACTGTTGTGCCTTATTTAACTTTGCTCTAAAGTGTCAGAATATGTGAATGGTGTGAAGTCATGATCAGAATTACAAATCTTTAGTGAAAATTAATCACATAAAACCTGGAGTGGATTTAGAGTGGAGTCATGAAACTGCCGTCGCTCCACTCACATATTCTGCTGGGCTTGTGAGTTCATCTTTACTGGCAATAGTGATTACCTGTTCTTAAGTGGAAGCTAATGAAAACCTCTGAACTAAAACATCTACAGACACTAAAACAGCTCCAAAATTTTCAATGCGCCATTAACTATTGATTTTATTCACCCATTTGCAAAAAAGATGTTCCACTCTTTATGCAAACACTCTCTCTCTCTGTTCATGTCGCCAATTCTTTTTTTTTTTTCTTTTTTTTTTGCTAAATAGCCTTTTTGTCATCCTGTCCTACTCTCAGCTTTGCTCCAGGGCATTTTGCTTTTTGTGTATTTTACTTCCGTTATGGAAGCTCTGCCTCATTTAGTGTCACAAGCATTCTCATACGTTTGCTGGGCAGGGTCTGCCAGAGCCCTGTTCATCTAAAACGTTTTCCTGTAGAGCCAATGGCCTCAGGCTAAGGAGATGCTTTGCACGACTATAGCCTATAAAGAGATTAACTTGACCCACATCTCTTCTGAACTCTTTAAAAGTTGAAATCGGCGACCCTGTCAAACCTCATTTGATATAGGTTTGACACACATGCATCATGGCCCAATGGTTTATGTGTGTTTTTGTCAGGGCTTTCACCTAAAGGATGTCACCAAAGAACACTGTTTGTTAGATGGAATTATTTAATTACATTTTGTTTATCCTTTTGATCTTTCATTATTTTTTTATTATTTTTTTTTAAATCTAACCTTTCATTGAAGTAAAATAATTGAAAGTGGGGGGAAATCACATTATGAAATAAAAGTTTTTCTCCAAAACACTTGGCCACAATTATTGGCACCCCTTGAATTTTCTATGAGTAAAATATCTCTGAAGGATATTCCAATTAATATTTACCTTTTTTTTTATCACACCAGGGTGACTAGGAACATGAAATTGTCTAGCTATGACTTCTTGTTTCACAGGAGTTTAAATATGAGGAAACACAAAGGCCAAATTCCCTTAATCATCCAAAGAAAAACCAAAGAATATAGTTCTGATGTGCAACAAAAGATTGTTGAACTTCACATAATAGAAAGGGTTGTAAGAAAATATATAATAGCTAAAGCATTGAAAATTCCCATTTCCACAATCAGGGCAATAATTAAGAAATTCCAATTAACTAAAGATGTTATGAATCTGCCAGGAAGAGGACGTGTGTCTATATTGTCTTAATGCACGGTGAGGATAAAAGTTTGAGTGGCCAAAGACTCTCCAAGGATCCCAGATGGAGAATTGCAGAGATTAGTTGAGTCTTGGGGTCAGAAGCCTACCAAAAAAAAAAAAAAAAAAAAAATCAAACAACCCCTACATCCCCACATGTTGTTTGGGAGGGTTTCAAGAAAAAATCCTCCTCGCTCATCCAAAAACAAACTCCAGCAAATGCAGTTGTCAGACATGACTGGAACTTCAAAAGGCACAGGCTTCTGTGGTCAGATGAAACAAAAAAATAGCTTTTTTGCAGCAAACACACTAGATGCGTTTGGTGCACACAAGGATAAAAAGTACCCCATGTGTACAATTTAATATACCGTTGGATCTTTAATGTTGTGGGCATATTTTTCTGCTGGAGGTCCTGGACATCTTGTTCAGATACATGGCATTGTGGATTCTATCAAATATCAACAAATAAAAAAATCTAAACCTGACGGCTTCTGCTAGAAATCTTATAATGGGCCGTGGTTGGATCTTCCATCAGGACAATGATCCAAAACAAACATCAAAATCAACACAAAAATGTGTCACTGAGCACAAAAGGAAGCTTCTGCCATGACCATCCCAGTCCCTGACCTGAACCCTATAGAAGATGAGTGGGCTGAACTGAAGAGGAGAAGTGCCAAATCTGGGAATCTGAAGGATCTGGAGAGATTCTGTATGGAGGAATGGTCTCTGATCTCTTGTCAGGTGTTCTCCAAACTCATCAGGCATTATAGAAGAAGACTCAGAGCTGTTATCTTGGCAAAAGGAGATTGCAAAAAGTATTTAATAAAAGGGTGCCGATATTTGTGGCCAACGTGTTTTGGAGAAAAAACATTTATTTCATAAAGTGATTTCCCTCCGCTTTCAATTATTTTACTTCAATGAAAGGTTAGATTTGTGTATCATGTTAAGTTTAAAACTTAACATGCTTAAAACATTTTTACTTTATTTTGGGGGGGGGTATTTATTTAAATCATACTATGATTTATGTTTTAGTATTCTGAAAAGAATTGGAGTACTGCACAGGAATTATCCTGAACTATTGTATGTAGCTTATTTACATGGCAAACAATGTCTAAGACATTAGAGACATGATACATGCACTCAGCTTTGCATATTTAAGTCTTTTTCTCCAGTCTAAAGCACTTCAGTCTTTCCCATTCATGAATTATTCATTCCACTGTTATTAGAACATGTGGTCAGTTTGTCTACAAAAGCCCAGCTATTAATATGATAAAAGCAGTTATTAGGGGATAGTAGATTACGAGGTTCCCAAGTGATTGTGGCATAATAACATTCTGAGGACAGAGATAATGTCATAAAATCCATGTGATATCATCTTCCCAACTCACTGAACTCACGCTGACATTTCCCAACACTACATTGCTGTTAACTTTAAAGGGGACATATCATGCTAAATGCACTTTTTTAGCCCTTAAATGCATTTTGTTGTATATTTGGAGTGTTTAGAAGTACAGAAAAGATGAAATTATTCTCTTCAGGAGCTTTGTTGATATCTTTATATTCTGTTTTGGTCATATTTTTCAACCTGTTCCGATTTTTCTGTTCTCTATGACGTTTTTTGAACTATTACGTCAGAGTATTTACAGCGGAACTGCCAAATAAGGACAGTGACTTCCGGCCCAACACTTCGAGCAATCCGCCATTTTTATTTCTCGCTGCAATTTTGTAGTCCAAGCTAAAGGATGCAGAAGTTACGAGAGGGTAAATTAAAATGTTCGGTTGTTGGATGTAGTAACCCACACGCTTCATTACACCGTCTAATGTAGATGAACTGCCGCGCTTGTGGCGCATGTTTAACTGAAAGAACGAGCAGAGACCCGGTCGCGCGCGCGCACTCTCTCTCTTCAGAGCCAGGCGAAAGTGTAAACAAGACTTCATCGTCTCCAAACTAGACGCTGTCTTGCTCTCTCTCCCTCGCACATATTAATCAAAATAAATCAACACGGTGGTAAAAGGTCGGAAGACCAAAGTTTCATGTGTAAATACAGTAACACACCATTGCGATACATCCATATGAAGACGTTGTTCTACAGGTTCGTCGTCTTCATTTTCATCTCGCTCCGGCTCCGACTCTGGCTCGAACATGTAAGGCTGGCTGGACAAGTCTTCCGTTGTTGACATTTTGTTAACAACGTGTGAATAAAAAGTTTCTGTGCCGCTAGATAATCGTATCTCTGCTATCAGACTACAAAAATGGCCGAACGGGGTGGAGTTGAACCGAGTGTCACCTCTGCAACCTGGAGAGGGGGCGGGGTATGAAGTGTCTCAATTGTATTTAAAGAGACCGCACCAAAACAAGTTGCTCTCAGACGCACATCAGAAAAGGGGTAGAAAAGGGGCCTGTGGAGCTATAATAATGAGGAATTAAGACCCAAGCATTGCAGTTCCGCTTTATATAGACTACAAATGTATGATTTATATGTAAAAAGGAACAATTTAAAAGCATGATATGTCTCCTTTAACATATTTTTTTTCTAGCCTTCATTTTTATGTGTTTCCAAAAAATGAAGCTGCCTCTGTTTTATTAATTTGTCTAAAAACGACTTCAAAGACCTGCATGTCATTTATTTCAATACGGCATTTGCTCCTCACCAATAAATGGTTTAGAAATCCCACACAGCGTTCCAAGAGACATGTTTCCTCACATATTGCAGTCCTGACCTTTTCTTCCTTTAGTCTGACAGCATGCCGCTGCCAGGACTTACTGTGATCCAAGCTGCCCAAGTCCCCTTTCAGCCAAACAAAGACAACAGTCTATTCAAACCATCTGGAAATCAACAATGCCAGTATTTGGGGGTTTAAGAAACACAGTTTTACTAAAAGTTACTGACATAATTCATATATGTATATATATATATATATATATATATATATATATATATATACATGTATGTTTTGTTTTAGTTTTGTTCTCACTCTGTTCCCATTTCCTTAGTTCCCTAGTTAGTCTCCTGGGCTGTTAATTAGTTCTATCATACCTGTTCTGTTTCACGCTAATTACGCCCCATGTATTTAAGCCCTGAGTTTTCCTTCTTTGTCCGTTGTTTTCAGTGTTTATGTGGTTGTTCCTCTGAAACCCTCCACCTCCCCAGCACCACCTGCCTAGATCTGCTGTGGAATTCATGTACATCTATTTATGCAGCAGCATATCTTACATGCTCACAGCAGCGTGTCTCTCTATCTGTTGGTAGTAGCGAAAATTGTACATGCATATCAGCAGCATATCAAATACTTTAACACTGAACAACTCTCTGAGTAGTTTTGGCATATATTCCATGTGCTACTGATGAGAGAAAAAAGCACAGTGATACAATATAATAAAATGTCACCTTATTGTACAAGTTTTTGAATGTTAATTTGTTGTCCTGGTCACTTAAATAAAAAGGTTTTAAACTTAATTGGATTTAGAAATTGTATTTATGCAGCTCCCGATGATCATAGCAATTTGAATACTATGCAGTTGCATGTCCACATTTGCATTTTAAAAATAAGGTAAGATCTCAAACATTTCAAGAGCAGGTTATATATTATCTGTTGGTCCTAACAGCATGAAGACAATCGCTCAATTGACATCTTGTGATTTGAGAAACTCACAGCGCAGGAAGCAGTATCGCTACCTGCCAGTGGAGTATCCTGCAGTGTAGCCTCCATTAGCTTACAGAGAACCCATTACCCTGACTCTGTTTTCACACAGGGGATACATCAGGAGACAGCAGAATGAGGGAAGAGTGCCAGAGAGAGAAAGAGAGCACACGTAATTACTTCTGTCTTCTGTAGTAAGACATGCCAGCCATAGCTCTGATGAATATTTTCTCACTCACTCACTGAGTCTTTTATTTTGTTGCAAGCAGACCTTGGTCATTATACACACTTTATACCTTCTGCAGCTAAGAGAGGGCTGAACATTTGCTCTCAGCATCTCATATTTTCCTCATTGGAACTATTTTGTTCTGTCGCTGCATATTTGAATGTGGTTTTGAGGCTTTAATGACAGTGAAGGTAAATATATTGTATCGTGAAGTCTACACGATCTTGCTTTGATTAAATATTGATTTTTCTTTCTCGTTCGAGAGCCGAGATGAAAAATGCTGTCATATTACTGTCGTTAGGTCGGGTGTCCTTCTCTGACTCGCAGAGGGAAAAACATAAACACACACAAACACTCAGATAGGGTAGAGATATACGAATATAGTCTCTCATTAGCAAAAGAAGCAACGTGAGTCAAACAGAGCATTTCTTGCTCACTAGGAAAATGGCCTCTACAACCTACATTTTGCAAAACTCCAAAAACGTACCTATTCCTATACAGTTCACTGCAGTTTACATGTGAAATGAACACAAGAGGCAGACAAATACCGACAACTTTTATTAATTTTCACAAATCATGATTACATGCAGGGATCTGAGTAACAAAACTATCTCAATAAATGACCCTAGTCAAAATATAAAAACTGAAAATGCCACTCTCATACCTAAAATAGGCCAGAGTATTTTACTCTTATACTGTTATGCATTACACACTGTATAGATTAGTAGTACTCATAAAAACAGATTGTTATTATAAAAGAGCTAGGGAGAGCTGGATCATGAGTCATGACACATGCACAATACTGTACTAATTGTACTTGGCAAGTAGTGAAATTTTGCTCGTTATATTAAAGGTGCAGTATGTGAGATTGACAGCTAGTGGTTGAAATGGGCACTGCAGTCCAAATTCTAAATATTGGAGATTGTTGTTTCCCCCGCCCCTCCTCAGACTCAACGCTCACGCGGGTTGCCACGTTGAGGTCACGCAACAGGAACGTGCGCAAATGACAATGGGAGGCGAGGAGACTTACACACTGTAAGTTGATGAGGTGATTTATTGATTCATTATGAGTTGATATCACGTTTTAATATGCTCCCATTCATAGAGATTTTTAGATGGATACCGAGGCTTTTTAGGTTGGGTAGAATCTGCGATCTCTGACCCAGTTTGTTCGCTGGCTTCCACGGCTGCAATACACTGTGTTTTCTGCCAACTGGCAAACTGTAGTGTCGAAACACTATTGGGTGAACCGGCAGTGGGCGAGATCACACAGACCAAAACAAAAACAAACATTCCGACACGGAACGCACATTTCAAAGTAAAATAACTGGCTGTAGAAGTGTTTTTCAGAGAAACAAGCATGTTTCCTAAATATCTGCAAACATATAATGGTATTGTTATGCTTTAGTACAGTCAAAAACTTACATACAGACCCTTTAACATGTTAACGGGGGTGTTGAGGCACTCATTGGTGTAACGTGCAAGAAGCAGCATAATATCATGTTGACACAAGCTCGTTTTTCCAATAAGCCTGGGTTGATTTATTTAAGTTGGCCAATGACAAATACTTGCTTCTGCAGTACAGGACTCAGTGAGATTGTAAAGTTTTATTGAACCATTGTATAAAATCAATATCTCACTCGAAAATAGTTTTGAATATTGGGAACAACCGTGTGGTATTGCTTAATTATAATACAGAATGTAGTGAATTTGAAGTTTCATCAAGTTGAAAGATGTCCACCAAGCTCAAGGCTGCCATTAGAGTCACACTGAGCTGTTCCTTCACACGATGAATCAAACGATCCATTATTACTTCTCGACTCCGTTTTTTAGACGTGTTTATGACTGTAATTGTACATCATGCTGTGGATGTCCATATCTTTCATTCTGATGTGCATGAAAACCTGATAGCCTATCTCCTCGCTCTGGTTAAACAATGGGTGTTTCGATGCTGCCATTAGATTTCTCTAGCATAGTTTTTTTTTTTTGCACCAGCTCTCCTCAGGCTGTGAATTACGAAAAGGGATTCTCTTTAATTCAATCTGAAATTGTCAAATAAGTGGCAGATGGTGGCTTTAGTTGGTAATAAGGCCGAAAATTTAATTTCTCTGCCATTTATAATCCCTTTCCCTTCAGTCGCCTCTGCAGCCCTCCACTCCAGTCCCTTCCAACTCCATCATGCTGTGAAGCCGCCTAACACAGCCACACTGAACACAAAATAAAAATCAAGGGCAAAACCTTGGTGCCTCTTATACCATCAACCCCTTACATAAACCACAGACCTTTTTTATGTAACGGCATAATGCTAGGATGATACTAGATTTATTTTCCATTCCAGTCCAGAGCAGAATATCTCTCTCTGGGTATTACAATGAATTATCTAATATAAGATTGAGTATTTCCTTGAAGACTGCAAGCTTTGACTGCATGGTGAGAAATGCATCTTCAAGCTACAAGCTGTAGTAGTTTAGTTTACTTCTACCCTCCCTCTTATATCCTGATAGACTTATTTTATTCCCAGTATAATCATGCAGCTCATGCAGAAGTCCGCTACACATTTCCTATGATTAACAAGGGGAACATTGGCATAACTGTACTCTTCCTGTTTTTCAAGCTTTTAGTGAGTCAACCTTGTGGTGCACATTTTGTTCAAGGTGAGAAAATATGTGGATAGACATTTTTTGTGTGTGCATATTTTTGAATTGCTGACACATGACAGTTGATAGTCATACAGTACACCTAGGGAATCTTATTGTTGTTGAGTGCAGGTGGTTTTAATATAAAAAAAATTTTGCAACCCACATGCTCTGATTAAAATAGATGTTCCATGTAATGTTTCCTCCGGGGTAATTCATGTTTTTCACTCTAATGAATAAGTGTTTACACAGATGCATAATGTAAGATGTAATAATCTTCCTATGAGCCTCACCGGCAGAGGTTATTAACAGGGGATTTGAGAATATTAATCGAGATTAATAGGTTTAAGAAGCATATTGTTGTTATAGTCATGTTCCATAGCGTTTTAAATGTGACAATATTGTGTTTGTTTTAATAGCTTATGACTAAAGACTAACTTATTACTAATTACTTTTTTTATATTTACCAACAATACATTTACTTTGTATCTTCTTCTTCTTATTATTATTATTATTCATTGATACAAGTTTTGAAATGTCTTTACAAATTAATGCTTAACACTCAGAGACCAAGCAATGATATTGAGAATGTATTTTCTTGTATTTAAAAACTTTGTGCATATTTTCTTTGAGGGGAAATTGTGAAGAAAAAAAAAAGAAGAAAAAAAAACCTTCCAACAATTCAATCTCAAGGTTGCAAAATATCACCATTGTTATAAATTATAATGAAGTACAAGTATAAACTTTGACTTTCTGGAGAATCCCACCAAGCTAGGAGCCTGAAATATTGATACGTTCATGTAAGAGGAGTCCTCTGACACTAGCTGAAGCTTTGTGATCCTGGAACGTTCCTACACATCACTGACCCCCTGCAAAGCGTCTGAAATGTATGTTTATATTGGCCTACAGTGCAGTTGCTTTTATCTCAATAAAACTCTTTCAGTGCGCTAGAAAGCCTCTGAGACTCTTTAAAGTTTCAGTAGGCTTCATTGAAAATGATTTGGAATATTTATCTTTGATTTACTGAATGGGCTCTGTTGAGAGAATTACAAGGCCTACCATTGCAACATGCATTTTGTTTTTATGCAGTTTTACAGTATTTATTTATTTATTTATATATATATTTTTTCGTACATTTTTTCAATCATTTGTCTGGCAGTAAACATGATGGGAATTGCAAAAAAATTTTAATAAAAAATACTGCAAGTCAAAAACACTTGGAAGATTACTAATGTTATGTTTTGGTTGAAGCAGAGGAGGAGGCAGGATCCAAGTGCAGCAGTCTTTATTTAAATAAACTCAAAACTTCACAAATAGGGACTCGGGACTCGGGAACAGAACAACCACCATAGTGCAACAAGGACTCAGGACTCAGGACTCAGGACTCAGGACTCAGGACTCAGGACTCAGGACTCAGGACTCAGGACTCAGGACTCAGGACTCAGGACTCAGGAACAACCACCATAGTGCAACGATGAGAACTGACAAAGACTGAACTAAACACAGGGCTTAAATACACAGACAGACAAGCTTAATAAGATCACAAGGGGGCGTGGCTAATAACACCTGGGGAGACTAATCAACATTATACATAACAAGGGACTGCAAAACATGGAACAAGAATGGGGAACACAGGTTGAAAACATCACAACTAAATTGGATTAAAAACTGTCAGCAGTGGTGTCACTAGGCAGTGACCATATTGTTTGACTTTGGCATGCAGAGAGATTCAATTTGTAAATGTGTTCCTGCCAAACCTGCAGTCCTGTGTAATTTAACCAATATTTAGTGAAAAGCCATTTTCAATTTCTTTAAACATTTGTTGAAAATTTGTTCTTCATCTCTGAGGGTTAAGCGTTCTATCGGATTTTCCAAAACCTTTTCCTGCAGTGTTTTTGGTCATAATGGCCAAGCACCGGGTAAGCTATCCCAACCCTGTGGCCAGGGAGCATGTGGAGATTCATTTGAAAGCTCCTGCCTCGACGGACACTGTTTGATAACTGCCAGATTTAAAGCAGAAAACTCTGCATTTCAAAGCAAATCTGTTCAATATTTCTTCACAAAGAATCGTCGTATTAAAAGAAAGTCTGTGCAGCTCTCACTTTGAACATTCAGAGAGAAGAATATTAACTCACCTTGTCCTTGATTTATTCAAACCCTCAGCCAGGATGAGCCAGTTTCAAGGCTACTGGAGCTTTGAGAAAACTGTACATGTTTTCATTTTCTGGTTCAAATATTTTAAGTTTATATTTGTACAATATAAAAGAATAAATTCATTATCTACTGAATTACAAAAAAATTGGTTGCACTTTATTTAACAGTATGTGCACTTACGTGTACTTACAGTGTATACTTGTCTCTATCTATCTATCTATCTATCTATCTATCTATCTATCTATCTATCTATCTATCTATCTATCTATCTATCTATCTATCTATCTATCTATCTATCTATCTATCTATCTATCTATCTATCTATCTATCTATCTGCTGTCCGTCTATCCTACCCTATCTATGCTACATCAGTCACCAAGGCACCACAGAAAGATAGATGAGGAGGAGATGAGGAAATCATTGCTGTTGAACAAGGGTTTTATCAGCAGGAGTTGAAGGGGTCTCTGTGAGTGAATTATTCAAAGCCAGCTACAGAGGTGCACTCTGGAGGAGGGGTCAGAGTCATGAAAGGCCTGCCTTATCACCCTGCTTTTCAAACACTACTCCAGCCCTCTGATACCTGGATTTAGACCTGGTGGGAAAAGAGGACAAGCATGACAGCCTCAAAGACCGGAACAGAGATTTAACTTGTGGACGCACATCAGTGGGTAGATAAACAGAGAGGAAGAAAAGCATAGGAGCTGGGGTAAAAGCCCTTACATTTTTACAAATGATGCAGTGTGGTGTAGCATTAAGTGTGTGTGCGCTTTTTGGCATGGATCACCAGAAGTAATCCTCATGATACTAAATTAAATTCATGTTATATTCATTAAGATAATTATATTAAATTGAACTAAACTCATTGTCTTCCAGTGCACTCTTGACTGCTTTCCATTGCTCACCACCTTCAGGAATCATTCAGTTTCAATAATAAAACGTCTCATAAAAGCATTTCTCATTTTTAAAGAATTACATAATAATGAATGATATTGATGATAGTCAAAGATTCATTAGTGGGAATCATAGCCCACTGAATAAAGCTCTAGAGACATGAACACTGCTACTGTAGAGCTCAGTCCAAAAAACAGAGTTAAACCTGAGATAAAAACATGAAAAGCTATTACAAAATAAAAAAAAATAAAAACTGGTCCAAAACAGAGAAAGTAAATCAGACTGATGTCAGAGCTGTGCAATGCCTTTTATATCGTACTCCTTTAAAAACCAGTCACAAGTCGCACGGATATATTTGTGGCAATAGCCAACAATACATTGTATGGGTCAAAATTATCGATTTTTCTTTTATGTCAAAAATCATTAGGATATTAAGTAAAGATCATTTACCATGAAGATATTTAGTTAATTTCCTACCGTAAATATATAAAACATTTATTTTTGTAAGTGAATGCAGCACAATGATGAACATAAATGGACAACTTTAAAGGTGATTTTCTCAATGTTTTGATTTTTTTGCACCCTCAGATTCCAGATTTTCAAATAGTTGTATCTCAGACACATATTCCTATTCTAACCAACCATACATCAATGGAAAGCTTATTTATCCAACTTTCAGATGATGTATAAATTTCTATTTAAAAAAATTGACCCATGCGACTGGTTTTGTGGTCCAGGGTCACATTTGGCAGTCTCTCATGTTTTCACAGTCTATTTGAGATTTTGACTTTCTTTTGGTTTGGAAAATGACATACTGACAGCAAAAGGATGATTTTAAAACCGAATGACAATTGAAACCCTCCCCAATATATGGTGGAGATTTGAGTCTCACAGTAATGCATATTGGCTATAATATTATATATGATACACTACTGGTGTCACAATTAAGGGTAACACTTTAAAATACGGATCCTTCGTTAATGAATAACTACACAGGAACAAATGAGTAACACAATATTAACAATCTAGTAACTACAATTAACTAACAAGTAACTCTGATTAACGAATTAGTAAGTAATAGCACACAGATTTAAGTGGTAGTTCATTATTAACTAATCAATAACTACTATTTTTCAATACTTCCCAGAGAAATAATGAAAAAAATTCACAATTCATGCAAAACTAATTAATAACTAATGCAGGACAAATTACTAGCACTAGATTAACATTACTGCTAGATACTGTACACTAATTATAAATATGTAATAGCGTAGCAGACTTATGATTTGGGAAAGCTGTCAATAATTAGCCTATGCACTGCTGTCTTTTAGAGAACTATTCATAAACTAAATAATTTTTAAGAATTGTTTTTATAAATGCACTTGTCTGGAACACTTACCCTGTGGCCGATTTTCCGGCATTCCTCTGGACTGGCTTTGAATAACTAGACTCATCATGGTGAGTACTGGAACATGCTGAGTCATCAGCCATCCAAATACCAGTTATTTTATTATAGCTTGAGTCATTTGAGACACTTGAGTCATTACTAGTTAGTTAACATGATCTTCACTTTAGAATACGGATCCAAATAGGGGTATGTAGTAACACTTGAGTCATTACTAGTTAGTTAACATGATCTTCACTTTAGAATACGGATCCAAATAATTAGTAGTTCCTATAGAGGTATGTAGTAACACTTGAGTCATTACTAGTTAGTTAACATGATCTTCACTTTAGAATACGGATCCAAATAGGGGTATGTAGTAACACTTGAGTCATTACTAGTTAGTTAACATGATCTTCACTTTAGAATACGGATCCAAATAATTAGTAGTTCCTATAGAGGTATGTAGTAACACTTGAGTCATTACTAGTTAGTTAACATGATCTTCACTTTAGAATACGGATCCAAATAATTAGTAGTTCCTATAGGGGTATGTAGTAACACTTGAGTCATTACTAGTTAGTTAACATGATCTTCACTTTAGAATACGGATCCAAATAATTTGTAAGTCCTATAAAAGTATGCATTAACACTTGAGTCATTACTAGTTATCATGATTCCATGCTGTAGTTACTAATCATCTAATCATTCACAGGATATATATACACACACATATATATATATATATATATATATATATATATATACATATGAACAAAGAGACATAAATAAAAACAATTTTGAGAGGTAGGTTAAATAATAAAATAACTGGTATTTGGATGGCTGATGACTCAGTATGTTCCAGTACTCACCATGATGAGTCTAGTTATTCAAAGCCAGTCCAGAGGAATGCCGGAAAATCGGCCACAGGGTAAGTGTTCCAGACAAGTGCATTTATAAAAACAATTCTTTTAAAAAAATTTTTTAGTTATTGATTAGTTATTAGTGAACTACCACTTAAATCTGTAAAAAATTCAGTAGTTCTCTGGGAAGTATTAAAAAAATAGTAGTTATTGATTAGTTAATAGTGAACTACCACTTAAATCTGTGTGCTATTACTTACTAATTCGTTAATCAGAGTTACTTGTTAGTTAACTGTAGTTACTAGATTGTTAATATTGTGTTACTCATTTGTTCCTGTGTAGTTATACATTAACGAAGGATCCGTATTTTAAAGTGTTACCCAATTAAGTTCTGTCTTGTCTTGTCTGCACCTGTTCTTGTTAGTCCCTGATTAGTTAACCTTTATCCACCTGTGTCTAGTTACTTCCCTCGTTTACCTTGTGTATACTCCCATTCACGTCTTTCCCTTGTCGGTTATTGTTTGTGTGTTCGTGTATGCATGTCTTTGGACACGCTGTTACATTCTGTTAACCTGCTTGTTACATTAAAACATATCTCCGTTGGAAATACCTTCATCTATCTGTTTCATCTGCCAAGCCATGACAACTGGTCAAAAGTTGGGAATAATTAAAATTGTCTTATGCTCAACAAGGATATAATTTAATTTAGAATGTAATGCAATATTCCTGTGATGCAAAGCTGAATTTTCAGCATCATTACTTCAGTCTTCAGGGTCACATGATCCTTCAGAAATCATGTGGATCTGATGCTCAAGAAACCTACATGGTTCTTGAAGCAAAGTATTTATTCACCATGAAATGGTGAATAAGTGCTGTATTCATCATTTCAAAAAGATAAAAAACCCTTCAATTGCAGCCTTCAACCTTGCAGGTACATTCGATATCATGAATGCATAATAGCATACGATTATGTTTGTTTCTTTAAAGAGCTTCAGCCTTGTGTCGATCCTAACATCATCTATAGACTTTGTTGTGTCATCCTCAGGAAGTTCTTTTATTTACTTGTATATAAGATGTTGAAGATGTGTTTTGATCTTTACCTGCTGTTTAAACTAACTGATCAAAATTGAGAAAATTGCTGACGCTGCTATTTATACAGAAATTCGAGCTTCTAGACTTTTTGGATGCATAATGCAAAATCTATCACAACATCTTATATAAACGTAAATAATTCTAGTGATGCTGCATGATTTAAAAACCATGTCTCCCTATTTCAAAGAGACAGCTCCAAGCTCCATGAGTCATTAGCAGGCCCACGTGGAATCTGCACACACAAAACTCCACAGAAGCTTCCATAGATTTCCAAAGAACTGAAGTGACCAAAATTCAAACAGTTCAACACATCCTTTGCCCTTTGTTTATTAACAATTTTGACAAATTTTACAAAGCTTTCAACTGTGGTACTCAGTTGTACACATCTTAACATTTCATTCTAAAGATTTTAGAAAATTTTGCAAAAGATTACAACAGAAAATACTTTTTAATATAAACTCATTAGTGATTGACAATTATTATTTGATTATTTTACTTCTGATAAAAACCTGCGCGTCGCACCGGCCTCGTATCTCACGGAGGAACTATGGAAGCATAAAAGGAGGAGCGACAACACTGAAGGACCAGGCCTGGACTTTATGTTGTGTTTTGTTTATGTTTTATTATGTGTGTGCGGCAGTCGTCCGTAAGGGGCTGCCTTTACTTTCGTTTTGTGTTTGTTTATTTTACGATTATTAAAAGTCTTTAAATGTTCGCCGGTTCCCGTCTCCTTCTTGCGGTGGGTGGCCCAGTAGTGCACAACACAACGACATTTAAAAAGCAAACATAAGTTCATAACACAACAAAAACAAGCCACAGCAGAACGAAAACAAGCCACAACACACGGAAACATGCCACAACACAACGAAATCAAGCCACAACACAATGGAAATGCTCCCGACCACTAGAGGGCTCTTTCGGAGCACGGTAAAGTTAGTTTTCCAGTCGGCAGTATGTAACCGTTGTATATCGACATGAAATATGAAATCAAATTCACCTACGTGCATTATAGCTGCGTTATACTCGAGAATGCTTTGACGTGCTGCCTTACTACTGGTGAAATTGTGCCAATTATTCCCTGTATGTACAGGACACAATTTGTTTTTTATAAAAAAATACTTTTATTCACCTAAAGGGGTTAATTATGTTCCAAAGCTTGTAGTGGGTTCCTATTGGTAAGACTGACTTACTACAGATGAAATTGTGCCAATATGTATGTACAGTAAACAACTACAATATTTCATGTCAACATACAATGGTTTCATACTGTTACTTAAAACTAATCATGGTGTTGATATCTTTGTAGACTCTATAGAAAAGTGGCAAGGAAAACTAACTTTATCGCGTCTCAGGAGCATTTTCGTTGTGTTGTGAACTTATGTTTGCTTTTTAAATTTTGTTGTGTTGTGCACTACTGGGCCACCGTACATTCTTCCCATAAAAACAACATACCTTGCTACAAGGTAATTTCTGGAGAGGCTAGCAATAGCGAGCTAGCTTTGAAAGCATAAGATCCCACCCTCCCTTCAGAGCATCTCTAAAGACATGCCTCCTTCAAAACACATGAACGAGTACAGCAGGGACCGAACAAAGGTGAACGTGATTTCACCAAGTACCACATCTTTGTTGATCCTGGAACAACTTTCCAATCAACCAATCAGATTTGAGGGACAAGTTTACAGTTTATGTCAAGTTTAGGCTTACAACCAGGGTGAGGTGCTTCAACATCAGTGTTATTCACCTATCATTTCCCTCTGACTTTAGGGAAAAGTTATGGGTAGGGTTAGGTTTAGGGTTAGGGATAGGGTAAGGACTAAATTTTGGGACAGGAATGTTATTCCAGGATCAACAAAATATGTCTTACTTGGCAAAATCACGATGACCCCGAAGGAAAGCGCCACGAGAGACAGCGTTAAACTTCACGTCTCAAAGCACATAACATTACAATAATAATGAACATTAAAGAGCTCTGACCTGTACCACCTGACTGCTGACTGTGATTAATTTCAGAGTCGATATAGTGTTGCCATTGAAACACATTATCTGAGTCACAAACCTCTCTGAGTATAACATCACAGGTTTCCATCTATTCCAAACTACAGTTATGGTGTGAGCACAGCATAAGCTCGTTGTTTTGGTTCAGGAGGAACTGTAAAAGGTGGCTGCTGTTTCGGTTGCGGCGCTCAGTGACTGACGTATGTCTAACTCTGCATAGCATATGACACGCTGATGACGTATGGTATGGAAATACATACGTTGACAGGCAGGTAGGACATTGTATCAGGACATTCAGACCAAATGCAATGATTGGATTATATACATATAAATACATTTAGACCATATAACTTAGTTATCCCTATCAAGATGTGAAGAGACTTTAAACCAGCATAACAAAAAAAAAATTCTGGAACAAGTCTACCCTGCATTTAATGAAACTTTAACAAAAATGTGACATTTCATTTCTCTTTAATGAAACATGACACACTGATTATGCAAGCCTAAATGAGAATGGGAAGGCGTAAAGTCGAGCAACAGCTGCTAAAAGGCTGATACAGCCTCTGATTTTGGTCTCTGATGGTATGTTAAATATCAGTGTATTCCTGAAATTGAAGTGAGAATGCATTGCACACAGGATGCAGAAGTGTATTTTTTAGGTTAAGAAAGTAATATATCTATTACCCCATTTAGCCTAACACACAGCAGAGTGACTTTCACACTCATGAATTGAAAAGAAGCCAATTCTTCATTGTGGATTTTGCCCAACCCTGAGGGATGCGTTTTATTTCCTCATTAATTCATGAGGTCATTTAAAATGAATATATTTTCTAAATGTCTTTATATCTTAGAGGAGAATAATACAGCTCAGATCAGCAGGCACTTGCCACAACTTTTACCCAATGAGGAATGAGCATAAAGAGTAAGTATAGCACAGGTCTCAAACACTGAGGACAGTTTAAACCCGATATCGTGTTTTTTAATCCATTATAATCTTTTTATGACTCAAGTCTCTGTACCTCCCACTCTCTTTCCACGGGACGCGGTGTTTTCTTTCATGTGCTGATGTGCTGATGAGCTGACAGCAGCAGATCAAGTGATGTGAAGTTTGTGTTGCGTCACAGCGGGGATGTGAGCGCGAGCGCGTGGCGCAGTGTGGAGTGGGTCCGCGCATTCACCTCTGTGTGTGAGGCTGAACTGGGGATACTCCACGCGTAACGCCTTTGCTTTAGGCTACTTCTCATTTGCTGCACAATAATTCAGTGGGGTATCATCACCGCGGCTTACCGTTTCTCAAGGAATATCTGTGATTTCCGGAGGCAGAAAATAGGAGAAATATATGAATATATATGTTTTCTGTGGCAGTTGCACTTGTGAAGCGCGCTCGACTCGTCTCTGGCATTGTGGAATGGCTAGAGAGATGATGCTCTTACACTGGCAGACGCGAAGAGGCTGAAAACTGTGGGAAGTCAAACAGGTAAACGAGTTTTGAGACAGAAACACGAATAGTTTTAGGACTGTTAAAAAGAAGAGGAAGAGCTAAATGTTCTCTGTGTTTAGATTACATATTAAGTTCTAAGATTTTCACAGAAGCAGATTAGTGTTTTCAGTTCGTATGGTTATGATCAGAACGCTTTGCTACTTTATAAAAAACATGTTTTCTAATTGGCTCTATTCTTTAAAAAAATAAAGGTTTCAATTAGAACCAGACGGATTTTAACGTCTGATGTCTTATATGGAAACCATTTCAAGCTCTACAAAGTGCTTTTTATTTTCGAGTTCTTTAGAAAACCATGAATGTAACGAACCAAAATTCTGTTCTGAATAGCTGTTTAAATCATATATAACCAACTTAAGAACCATTAAGGAACCTTTTGCCATTGCAAACTTTGTCATTCAGATTAAGAATTACTGTCTCCATTCCTCTTTTCATTTAATTAATATTGCATAATTAGTCCACCTTCTAAGATTCTCCATTGAAACTTTCCATTTTTTCCCCAACCATGTTTGGTCAGTGAACCTCAGCAACATCTGTCCAGACACTGCCATGCTACAGCCTAATTGGACCTCTCTCAGTTAACCATCTGTGAAATAATTATGAAACATAGGACTGGGTGGAATATATTCCAATCTATCTAACCATTAAAACACTCAAATAAATGTGTGGGATATCATTAAAAATGTATCCTGTCTTTAAATTATTAATCCTCTTGTGTTCATGATGACACCAGAGACTTGGGTTGAGATCAACTGTCCTTTTAATGATGTGAAAAATTTTAATCAGTGTGGATTGCAACTAACTACTATTTATTTATTTGTTTGTTTGAATGAGGTAGACTAATTGTTTTCCCTCATGCTTTGAATTAGATGTTTTTGATAAAGATAGATTTCTTTCTCAAGACGAATCCAAGTTGTATTTTTCTTGACAATGGGCTGGATTTGACATAGGAGGAAAAGTCTTTCACAATGCCACATCCATGTACCTCTCTCACATAGTTATTCTGCAGATTAGAGAAGTGGTAGCGATAAGACATCTGATCCCTTAAATTGCATGTTTTTTATTATATGATTTTAGGTGTTAAAACTCTTTTTTTTTTTAGGAATCACAATCTTTATATAATAACAAAACCATGTTTTGTTTTATTTTATTGAGACTTGATACACAGTAAGGCAGTCTGTGTTTAGGTTAGGCAGCGTTTTGCAGAAAGAATAAATTCCAGAATAAAAAATGAGGACTTATTTATACATAGCAATAATTTGCACTGGAGGTTTGGCAGTTTTTGCTGCACTCTGCTGGCTTGTCAGAGTATTAAAAAAACACTGGATGATTTCTCAAGGCATCATTAGGGAAGCCAGATTGTTTGCACACTCCTCTGTGTTGATGCAAGTCAAGGGGGAAGAGACAAGGAGGGAGGCTTGTCTTCTGTGACATATTACATTTCCCCCTTCTCCCAGCATTGCTTGTTAAGTCATAGAGAGCTGATGTTTATATGCAGCAGGTCGAGGCTGAGGTGTGAGATGATATGCTTCAGATTTCTGCACCAGAGATTTTACAGACAAATAATACAGGTTTTTGTTGGAAAACGCATGAATAGTTTCAGTCTGAGTGACAGACCTTTGTCATTAAAGAGAGAGAAGAAAGGAATATTCGGGATCTCATGCCACAGATGCTGGTGAATATTACAGAAAATATTTTCAGCTCTTCCCTCTGTTTGTAAAAACAAGCAAAAAAAATAAATAAAAATTGTTGATGCATAGAAACTTACAATGGAAGTTTATAACTAGGGAGACTGTGGTATAATATCCCTTACAAATAAGAAGTTTATTCAAGTGTACTATTAGTATATTTCTTTTAAACTAAAAATAAGAAAGTATACTTTCAGTCTACTTTTTATACTTCTCAGAAATATTAAAATTCCACTTAAGTATAGGCTACTTGACTTATTCTGACAGAAAAGTATATTTGGCCTACTTGGTCTCAATCTTTTGATTGTGATATACTTAAACGTATAATTAAGTATTCTAACTAATGGCTTGTAGTTGTGTTTTCTCTTTTGATTGCGTAGCCTATTAGATACTGTTTCACATAGTTTTATACTGGCCTATAAACTTACATTGTTTGGAAATATTGATTTATAAAGAAAACAGACATGTTCCTAATTCTGAGTATCTGAATTTTTGTGTAGGCTAGTCCACTGGAATTTACTTTAAATCTACTTCACTGAATTTTCCAGCTATCCATGTTTTCACTGTTACACTGAAAGAGTGCTGAATCTCCTGATCAAAACACATGCGAAGAAGAAGCAGAAACAAGTCATTTAAGATTGCATATGCAAATGTAAAATAATGCGACCATCAAACATTAAACAGCATTTGTTTAAAACTGCCTAATGTTACTGAATGAAATGTCGACCCAGGAATGGGTAACGACTGTAACAATACTTTTCTCAGCTTTTTGTTTGAAATGTTGCTTTTTTTAGTGAAACTTACCCACATAAAAAAGGATGCATGAAGCTAGAAAATGGTCAAAGTACAGTTAAAGGTATATTTCAAGTATAAAAATGTATACCTAAATAGGAACATAGTAGTATACTTAAAGTGCAAAAATAATATATAATTAAAGCTGCAAGCAGCGATGAAAAGGGCCCTCGCACCCGTGCCACCGCCACCCGCCGCCTTTAGGAAAACAGAGCACGGTGGGCAGTAAATATAGGAGGACTATGTTAAGGTAATTTGCATTTGCCACACTTCCTGCTACCAGCAGGTGGCGCTATTACTATAACCGAATATGAGCATGGTCATGTGTTCAGGACAGGACTCTTATCAAACAAGTGAAGTTAGGGGCAGATTGGACATTGTATGGCTGAGTTACTGCAGGCTGTTTGTGGTTGCCTAGCAACATCGGAACTGCAAGCAATATTGACAGAGAACTTATCTGATGATGCATATATCACCAAAAGGCTGAAATTGGGTGTGCACATCTACATTTGTCAGGCCGCCGAGGACACGCCATTCGACGAAAACTCAAGATCTTCGCAATTTAATGTCGCAAAGGCCTTAAGATTACACTCACCAAAATTGAAGAGGATCAGATCAAAACTGTAGGAGGAGTTTGTTAAAGTACAGCGTCTGGAAATGGCAAAAACTACACAAAATCTGAGAGGAAATTCAAAATAGCTGACTTCCTGTTGTGTTTAGGGCTATGCTCCAAGATACTTTTTTGTAGGTACTGTGTCATTACATGTATGTACCGAATTTCACACCTGTACGTGAAACGTAGAGCCGGGGCAATAATGTAGGGGGCGCTATTGAGCCATTTTGCCCCACACATTTGTCAGGCCACCGAGAGTACACCCTTCGACGAAAACTCAAGATCTTCGCAATTTACCTGTACGTGAAACGTAGAGCCGGGGCAAAATGTGGGGGCAATAATTTACTGAATTTGCCCCACCCAATTTTGAAAACCATATCACACGTACATTTTCACCACTTCTGAAGCGTGTGCAAAGTTTCATGAGTTTTTGAGCATGTTTAGGCCCTCTAAAAAGCGATTCACTTTAGAGAAGAAGAGGAAGAAGAAGAAGAAGAAGAATAAAAGGAGCAAAAACAATAGGGTCCTCTCACCATCGGTGCTCGGGCCCTAAATAGTAAACTATAAGTATGATATTAAGTTCACTAAATAAACGTACAAGTATATGTGCAGTATAAAACTACTAAAGAAGTTTACTGAGAGTATACTTCAAAGTGTACTTTCATAAACTAAAAAATGTGCTACAAGTATTTAACTCGTAAACTTTAAGTATACCTATAAGTTAATTTGTAGTATAGTTGCAGTACAAACAAAACCCGTAGTTGTAAACTAGTTTACTACTGTTACACTTAAGGTATACTTAACTTTATACACCAAAAAGTGGGCCAATTTACTCTCAAGCAGTATTGATATATTACACTTATGAGTTTACTACTATTATATTAGTTTACTTAATACATAAAGTATACTTAAAATATAATTGAACTTAACTTAAGTATACTTAATAAAATAAACTTTGTAAGGAATGAATAGAAGTGTGAACGCAAACCAGCAGATTTCTATTGGTGCTTCATTCAAAATTCAGTCATATCCAGCTAGATGAATCATGTAACTGTCGTTTCTTGGCTCTTGGATGCTGAACATTAATTTTTCATTCACACCCTCTAGATTAGAGTTCAGTCAGAGTGCACTATACCAACTGGAGAATTTTTACACGCTCCTCTACCGTGTTGTCAGCCACTATACTCACGAGTGTTCATGTTAGCTGAGATATTAACAACACCAGCACTTTGCACTCTAAAGGAACTGGTTGCCTATAGGTGAAACCATGCTTGGGTTTACGCAGACACCCAGACTCAGAGATGGTGTTTGTGGATCAAGTGAAGTCAAGGAAACCAGATAAAAGATTTAGTGTTACTTTCAACCTGAGATCGTGCCAGAACTGGAAAGAGTGGGTGTCTCATTTATGTTTAAAAAGTAGAGAGCACACATACATTTCATGTGAATCCCATGAACAGCAGAGTGAAGATTCTATTAATACAGACTTCATTGAAAAATTGATGGTTTTCTAGACAGAGGTAGTGCCAAGGTCAGGCTCACCATCGGCACTGCCTTTAAAGCCAGATACTGCATGCTTTTTCGCATTTAAGAGTCTTGCTCTTAGATGTGTTTTTCTGGTGCAAAATAGTTCTGTGCTGTATTTTGCTCCCCTTTGTCCCACTGCAGTGTAAACATGAATTTCTGCAAATATTCTAGTCAGATCCCCTTTTTAAAGAATAAAACATGCTATATTTTGGCTTTTATTTGTTACACCAAGCTGAGTTATGGCATCAAGCAGAATTTAAAGGACAAAGAAATTCTCTGTGGGCTCGTTTTCAGCTCAGATTGTTGGCTGTGATCGCTCAGCCCACAGCATTACAGCAAGACATATATTGCGTGTCATGTGCAGAGTTCTGAAATGCATCCACAGGCCACATCACACAAACGAAGCAAACATTCAAAGCGGTCAGTTTTTACAGAGGAATGTAATAGGCCTAGTTATGCTGTCACTTTCCAAGTTTATATTGTAAGAACCATTTATTGATTGTATGTGGACCCACAATATATGGTTAATGATGCTGTTTTGTTGTCTTTGTGTGCGCAGATTTGTGATGTGTGGATTCCATTATTTCACTCTTGCAAGGGGTCAAGGTTTGGCTGGTTAACATGGTCAGTTTACCCCTGCTATTTGTAGATAGCATGTACACAATCTTATGTGGGCAAAAGGCTTCTCTCCATTGACAGCTATTGAAAAGTAGCCAAATATTCAAGCAAAATGAAATTTTAGCCATATATGATTTGCAAAGAAACTGTCTGAGATGAACAGCAATGCTAATGGAAATTCTCTCCAGGAATTTTAGACTTCCCTGGATGTGACAGATGAAGGATGTCTAATTTGTTAGACAACATTTAGGTAAAGATGTGGGTTGTTGGCTGGATACTAGTTTTAATCTGCCCTTCAGTTCATCTCCTGCTAATACGTCTGCCACTGGTGAGCATTTGATTTTTGCATGGGTAATGAATAAATTCATATTTGTTGTGCTACGTAAAGCACCTGCTTACTGGATGACCCTTGTGATTTAAAGCCTCATTGAACATGACAATTTTCAGACCTTGCACATCGGCAGTCTTTTAGTAAAATAAATGTAATGATGCCAAATGATACCAAAGCTAATCAGGAATATCATTTTAAAAATGATGACATGGGTACCACAGCCCATAAAAGTATCACATAAAATTAGAGTCAGCTTGAGTACACCCAAGCTGTTTTCATTGAATTTGATTGGCTCAGGCAGAGTTCCAAGAGTGCTGATAGGATTCAGTCATGTGACGTTTACTCCTCATCATCCATATTTATATACCGTACATGGTATGGATCATATCCAAAGATCTGTCTGTTCATGTGTTATTGAATTCACTGTAAAAGTCCAGGGTTTTCGGAAAAGTCACAAAACTGAAATAGATAAATAGGACTTTTCACTGTTTGCCTCACTCCACTTTTGTTGCACAAGTAGGGGGCGACAATTGAATTTGTCATGTGTCTTTATGAGTCATTGAATCGTTCACTCAAACAATTTGTTTGAAACATGATGGCTGTAGCTTAAATCGTCCTTTACACCCTCTTTCACTATTCCCAACATTACTCTGCTAATATAGTCCACTGAATGAGTAAGTGAAAATGAGTGAGTGAATTCAGACAGTCACGGAATTTGGACTGAATGAGTGCACTTAATGTCAACTATGATTTCAACTATGTCTCCTCAATAGTGCACTATATGGGTAAAGGGAGTGATTTCGGACAATTGATAGAACAAAAATACACAACATAACCAACAATATTGTCTCTAAACTGTTAACATTTGATTAAACAATGGGGCTGCTGAATGCTTGATTCTGATTGGTTGACGAACGTTATTCGGTGTGCAATATTTTCCAGTAAACACACAGATATAAAGTATTTCCAGGTCTATCAACCACATTACAATTCCATATCACTTTGCCAAATGATTTCATTTATTTCCTCATAGCCTACAACAGCAAAAGAACCACAACCCACAAAGACACTGACCAAGCAATACCTAAATATTACCGAAATATCTCTCTGCATGGACACGCATACTTTACAGACACACACTTGCACACACAGACAGAAACATACTTGAAATAAAACATCTGAACTATGTCTTAACCGTATGAATGAACCGGTTCGCTGAATTATTGAACAATAAACGCTTTGTGTCATGGCTGTATTACCACCTCGCCTATGCATTATTATTCAATAATCCAATGGCCAATCGTCAATGTTTCCTTACTAAACTTACACATGAACTTCTTGTTTATTGAACTGATATATATCTATAAGCATACCAATTTTTCACTGTATCACTCTGTGTGTCTGTATTCTCGGCTTTCCAGACAGTGTGTCAGTTTGTGTTCAGTAATGCCAAGTTTCACAAGAAGGGTAAAAATGGTGGGGCATTTGCACATCATGCAGTCTGCAGTTTTCTATTATGTTCTACTAAAAAGGTTGATTGTTTTTATTCCTTGAACCGTTTCTAGTCCCATTAAAAAAAGTCCTCCTACATCCCCGGCACGTTATTCAAGGACCAAATTACCCTTTCATCACAGCATAAATGCAATGAATTAAAATAGTGATTTTATTGTCTTCAAAACTATTCAGACATGTGTAAACTCCAGCCATTTTATTTTCCCTGGCATTCTAAATAAGATATTATATACAAGTATAATATGTGTGCATTGATTACTATGAATTTTATTATTGAAGGCAGCAAAAGCAGCTTGTAATGGCATAAAGATGCTGAATCAAAATACTTTCAAAAGAGGTCAAAACAGACTGGTAAATAAAAGTTACAGTCAGTTTGTGGGTTCAATAATGTATTCTTTAAATGAATAACAGAACAATTTTGGTTGAAAACAGAGCAGTCTAACATGCCTCGACACTACAGCGCTCATTTAAACAGACAGAGCAGCGATCGCCATGGCATTGACAGAGGCGTCAGAGAAAAATCATTACGCACAAAAATAACGGTAAAGTAAATGACTAATTGTTGGATAGCTAGGTAGAGAGGTAGGCCTAGATAGTTTATGTTAAGTTATTGTTGCAGGGACTGTTCAATATCACTCTTGCACTTTTGCTGTTGTACTGACAATATGGTTTACAAACGTCATTTTAGCTTTAACTAAAAAGAACATTGAGAAAAGAGGAATGACTTGAGTGTGTGCAGTGGATCGCTAGAGTAATCTTGTGTTAGAGCAGATGTGTGAGAGCCAGCTGCCTGAAGTCTGTCCTCCAGATGATCAGAGCTGTGGAGGCCAGAGAATGGCATAAGGGGATTGGTACCTTGGGCCAAGTTTTTAACCCTCCTAAAAGCCTTGTGTGATGTTGGCAAAAAAAGGTTTATTTAAGGCCCTACTTATATCCTTGAGTATCAGTGTAGATACGCCACACTGTCTGTCAGCTTTTCCTGATCAAATATTTAGAAGATTATCACTGTACATGTGGTAAAGCATTTCTAACACACTGCTTAGACATTTTACAGGTAGCCAATTGATCTGTACATTGTGTAATTTTACATTTTGACATTATACACAAACGATAACTTTTGGCAATGGTATATTCCTCTGATATCATCTGTGATTTCTTTCTCAATTTGAAATGTTTCTGAGTATAGCTGCTTTTAGTCTGGCTAACTCTTTCTAACTCTTCTCATCTTGTCTTTTGATTTCAGGGCACAGAGGTTCAAGTCTGGACAAAGGCGGCATTCTATTTACCCTCAATCGAATGTGAGCTCTTGCTGACCTCTAATATTTAAAATGGGGTTGTCATGGAAACTGCTGTTGCTGCAATTATTCATGGGATGCCTTTCAGGTAGGCATCCTAATAACCTGCTCTATAGACTTTCCTGTCTGTTTCTATGGCATACACTTGTCCTTGTCATTTACTATTAAGGGCAGACCTCCCATTAATGAATGTCTCTTATCTTCTGGAGCCAATTAAAGTTTCCACTTTTTTATTTTGTGAAAGCTAAAGTCATTGAACTCTTCCAGACTGGCACTGTGGCGAGGTGAGCAAAGACACGATGTTTGAGATAGGCTAGCCTTGGGGAGGTTGTTCATATTAAAAAAAGCTTTAAATCAACATAAATATAAAGTGGTCAAGGAGACGTGGTGCTCAATTGAAAGTGAGGTTGTTTTATTTGTAGTGCGGGTCACCAATGCCATTGTGTATGTTCAGGTAAGAGACTGTTTTCTGGAGAACAGGTACTGTTGCCCTTTTGGCAGCGGTGAGAAAATGCCATTATGTTCTCCTTGGTAACACTTTATTCCTATCTTAAATGATGGGATTTGACGTTTAGGCTTTATACTCATTCATCTTGGGCAAAATAAACCGTTGACATATTTCCATTGTCACTGAACTGTGCCTTATTGCATAGGCCTACAGTGTGGCCATTTTACCATGGCAGGCAGACTTCATGATTTAAAGACCACCTTACTTTGTGTCAAAGTTGGAGAACAGATGTGATAATGTGTAATTTAACAAGCCCTTTGAGAGACATGAATAGGTTAATGTGCAAATGAATCTACCAGCCATTATTTTATTGGAGAGCACAATTTATGTTCTCATTTAGCCAAGTGGAAGCACAAAAGCCCCTTTATTGATCTCTTTTTGATGAAGCAGTTACATTGTCTTTCAGTCACTGGGAGGGTCAGACTTAATCCTCTTGCTTTTAATTCTTTGATTTAAAAAGGGCTGTTTGCTCTTTTTCATGATGTTCAGGAACTCCTTCAATGTGTGATTTTTGAAACCACTCGTTTCTCCGCTAGCAGGTTGTGTAGAATTATTATCTCTCGTTATGTGGAAAGACGTCACAATGGGAACCTGCGTTATTGGCTTCCATCCGATTATCAATCAGATTTTTTTTTTTTTAAGTATACATAAAACATATATTAGTTAACTATTATTAATAAATTGCATATATAAGCCACACACATAACATCTAGCTCCGAAAACATACACTTATGCAGGATTAGATTTAGATTCTGCCAGTGGTGTTCATATTTATTTTTAAAATAACAGTTAATTGTTCATTAATAACAGCAAATAACTGATACTGCTAAAAATCTTACAGCATTGTGAAATGGTCATGATATTCATCCACTCCAACCAAATACTAATTACATTAACAGCAAACCCACTCGAAATGATTATTGGATACCTCTGTGATTTAATTACCAGCCCTCAATACGCTCTAGAAAGTAAAATATTTTACCTGTGACTCTAGATGTGAAAAAAAGGCATGCTAATGCCCACTAACTGCATTCGTTTGCTTCGTCTCTTCGAAAGGTGACTAAACAACCTGTAAACAATTACATCAGTTAAACAGTTTGCTTTAAATTCTGTCTTTTGAGCATATAGCACCAGATCATTTTAACTGCAGGAGAACACAATAGACACACGGATGTAATTGTGGTTGATTAAATGTGCTTTGATTGAGGAGTAGAAACACAAAACACAAAGAGCACAATCAGAGAAAAGCACTTACATATAGTCCTGATTCATTCAGTTGTGTTTCTCACCAGTTGAAGCCAAACTGAATAAGATGCTTTTTTACATTTTGGGAAGATTTTTCCCTCTTATTAATTTTTATCATGAGCAGATAGCCTGTGTTAAATAGAGTAAGGAAGATACTGGTGAGAATGAAGAGAAATGGGATTGGGAAATATCTTGACTCGACTGAATCTTGAGTCGAACCTGTTAATAAATGGGTGCCACAGCTCAACATGTGCAAATGAGTATATGTACACAAAATAAGTACACAATATAGCATTCTTTTAAAACAAGCACTTATTTTGGAAATCAATCATATACATTAAAAGAATATACTTCAATGCGAACTGTAATATTTTCAGACTCTTGAATGTAATTAAATGAAAAAGTATTATATAAAATGCAATTAGCTGAGCATTAGAGTGCATTTTAATTAAAGTAAAAATGTACTTAAGTGTGTTAAGAAACATAGTCATGAAAGTGTACTTTATTTAAGTACACTTAAGTGGCCTTTATTTCATTAATATTATATTTTCTGCAAGTAATTTTTTTTAAAATATATACTTTTAAGCTTTGAACACTTCTTTTCCACAAGGTTAGACACAGCTTAAAACAATTACGAAGAACATTTATCATTAAATTATATTTACCATTATTGACATATAATTGATACATATATACATTTAAATGCTTATTTGTCTTTCAGTAAGATTGAGCAGAAATGTCAATAAAAAAAAAAGCTCAAAATCATAAATACACTTAACATAATTGATCCATTGGGGTATATTTTATGACTGCATAGCTTACTGCAAGCTCATTACAATTAACAACTGAGTTAGCCTAAATATGCCGCACTTAATTCCTTAAACTGACAGTCCTCTACACTCAGAGCTTCAGGGCCCGTTGTGTGTGTGTGTGTGTGTGTGTGTGTGTGTGTGTGTGCAGGTGTGTATTTTAACTTACCAAGATTGGCTTTTTCATTTGATAAATAAAACCCTTGAATCAGAATCAAACGGATTGGAGGGCACACAAACGTCTAAACCCTCTCTCTCTCTCTCTCTCTCTCTCTCTCTCTCTCTCTCTCTCTCTCTCTCTCTCTCTCTCTCTCTCTCTCTCTCTCTCTCTCTCTCTCTCTCTCTCTCTCTCTCTCTCTCTCTCTCTCTCTCTCGCCCTGTGCGCCCTGTCTGTGGCTGGATATTCATGCTGAGGTAAGCTGGCCGAATTCATCGGCTTGTCAGATGGTATTGAATTTGAGATTAGTTTTTATTTGGGCCTCCAAATTGCTCCTTGCCCCCCCCCCCCCCCCAAGCCCCGGTGCTGCTCCGGAGGGCTGCACTGCCATATAAATTCTCCTCTCAGGTAAAGAGAGAGAGAGAGAGAGACAGAGAGACCAGCTTTCTCCGACTTCCTCAATAATGACCTCCCTTTCCACCAAGGTGGGCTTTGTGTTGTAAACCTCTTGTTAGTATTCTGTGCTGAACAGAGATAGATAATTTCTCGGCGACAGTGTCTCTCTTTGGACAGCTGTGGTCTGTTGACAGAAATCACAGCACCAGTAAAGCCCTCAGTCGAATCCTCACAACGTAACGTCAAACCCGCAGGCGACGACATGGTTTCAAATTACTCCCCATCAATATTTTAATAACATCTTGTAATATTTGCAGCATCACCAAAGCTTGTAATTACATGGTGTTTCTGAAATAGACTGTTCCGTCCTCTTGTCCTCTGGCAAATGCGAACCTTAATTGCAGCATTAATTCCTTGTATGATAGAAATTCGCTCTCTGTTGCATTTCTCAGGTTTGCATCAGCTCCAAGCTCAACCTGAAGTTTTGAAATCTCTCTCGCCCTTGTCTTTATTATGTCTTATGTCTTTTGGTTCCAGATTTGGGTATCATATCTCATTTAGAGGTTCCATGCATGGAAAATTGCTCATGCTGATTTTGAACAGCTTGATCAGATACAGACAGATGCTTTAGTCAATACTGGCTCCCCCAACTGACGTATTCCAGAGCCTTGATTATGAGACCAGTCTTTGTTTAGCATGGATGAGTCACTTGATAATTAATGTGTGTTTGTGCATCATAAGATTGCATAATAAAGTTTTTGGCGGGTACATGTGTAAGACATTATATCTACTAATCCCATGGGTGTGACTTTAGTTTAAAAAACAGAGTGGGCGGTAGGAGGTTTTGACATCACGAAATGGCACATGCTTGGAGCATGAAAATTAAGTTATGAAAAAATTATTTAAAATTGATCAGTGGTTGCTGGTTTGCTGGTCCCGATGTCTGGGAATCGGGAGTGCTGGTGGGCCAGCTACACCAGCTCAGTTTTGCTTGAAAACAGCATGACTTTGCTGTTAGACCAGCACTGTATCAGCTCTATCCATTTAAAACAATCTCATAGCAATTCGTACCTTTTTCATGTTTTCGTGAATTGGTGGCTATAATTGAATCTCATTTGTATGTTTCGTACGATCTGTTTACACCCCAGTGACAGGTATGTTTAGTGGCCGACTTGTTGATTTAAGACAAGTTGGAGGTTGTCCTAACATTAAGAGGATATTTACAATGATTTTAAAAAACATTTTTTACAATTCTTCTTACATTTTGTCTTTAGAACAATCTTAAGAAAAAAGTTATGAACATTCTTTAGAACTGTTTTTGGGACATTCTTTTTAGGGCTGTCAAGCAATTAAAAATTGTAATCTAATTAATTACACGATGGGGCGATTAATCTAATTAATCGCAAATTAATCGCACATCAAATTTAGCTGAGAAATAACCCCCAAAAGATCATTTAAAGTCATCATTGTGTTAAATGAGAAAAAGCAAAAAGACATTACAATAAAAGTAGCTTTAGAAATAAAAATATTTTATTTGATTCAACATTATTGATTAACAGTATTTATTATGTAAATGATGTAAATGATGACACAATTTTTGTTTTTGGGTGAACTATACCTTTAATGTTTTTTTATTAATATGGAAAAATAAAATAAAAAAACATTAATGAAATGATACTCTAAATAAGCAACTAAAACTGCCAGTAGGTGGCGGTAATTGTCTAAATGAGTAAGTCATTGGGCCCTAACATACACCTGGTGCAATGCAGCGCCAGGCGCAACGCAAGTGTTTTTTTGCTAGTTTCAGCCCGACGCAGTTATCATTTTCACGTCCTGCGCCACGTTGTTTAAATAGCAAATGCATTTGCACCCATTTGTGCGCCCATGGGCGTGCTGGTCTGACAACGAGGTGTGTTCCGACGCATTGTTGGCGCGATGCTATTTTGAGGCAACTGAAATAGACTGCATTTTTTTGTTATTTAAAGAGCGCTTAAGTAATGTGCGCCTATAGGCGTGTCCACAACGCGCGTACACTTTGTCCCGTAGATGGTCTGCTCGCGCGATTTAACCTCGCGCATGAGCAGATCCATTTTCTCGCTAGATAAGTGTTCAGTTTTTCCGCTTGCAAATTCCGCCTTGTAAATAGTGAATCCGCCATAGGCGTGAGCACAACTGGCCTTTAAAGGGAATGGGAGATGAGACTCTGATTGGTTTATTGCACGTTATGCCCAAAACACACCCATTACTCATTAAGAGAATAGGGACAACCCTTTTAGACCATGCGCCTGGCGCGCCGACCATTTTTCCCGTCGTTAAACTAGCAAAAGTGGATTCGGACACATTCATTCAGAAACGAAACCGCTGTGTGTTGCTCGGAGAGGCACATTTGGACTATTTGGGACAAAAAAAATTGTGTGATTTTGCGCTCGTTACTCGTGTGATATTGCTTAACAATATCATGATATAAAAATGAGACAAAAACTCATAAACCTGATATCTTAAATGAATTTTAGGGTCATTCTAACTGCATTCTATAGGCTACATCATGCAGTGAATTGTTCATGTTCATCACCAATCAACTATATGAAGGTCTGGGGCGGGGTTGGTGCTTTTTTTTTCTTTTTTTTTTTTCATAACTGATAAATTAAATGAATGTGTTAAATTGACAGCCATAATTCTTATATAATATTCTTAATAACAAGAAAATCAGTTAAAGTCCCCCTGTAGTCAATAACTGTATCCCTTAAAACTCATCTTTGATCACCAAAATGACATATTTAAAAAAAAATTCTTGAAAAAAAATTTCTTCACGTCTTAAAATAGCTTGAATGTAACCCTTTCCCTTATTTAGTATTCGTGGTTCTATGAATATGCCAATGAGCCCCGCCTCCACTCACTCACACCAGCTCTAAGATCCTCTCGTTGACAATCACGCGTTGACGTGATTGGTTAAAAGGTAGTTTGTGACGTCAGAAACACCAACGATTTCAAAACGCGTTTTTGAGACTTTCTTTAGATCACTGCAGTTTGAAAGAGAAAATACTCAGCAATGGTGTTGATGACTGATGAATTTGCACATGGTTTGACTAAAAAGCATATTACAAAACATTACATAGACATATAAACAACATAAAAACTTGATTTTCACAACAGTGGGACTTTAAGAAGAATTTTATTCTTAAGAATGTTTCATGAATCCAGCGCCAGGATGAACAGTATTTGCTCATAATTAAGTCAAAACCGAAATTTAAACAAAATTCAGAATGTCCAGAAATCATTTAAACCACATCAGCCATGGCAAAACGTGTAAATGACACCTATATTGAATCCTTTTCATGAGCATGTGGTTGAGTTTATGATTGTGTAAGTTATGAATATTGCTGCACATGTATGTTAGTAGTTTGTTAGTAGTCTAAGTGCTGCAGATGTTTTGTTTAGCTGCAGTTATTTGTAAAAGCATTAACAAGCTTCACATTTTCATATAAAAATAATCTATAATAATCTAAATAATGTAAAAATATCATAAGAGAGGATGCAATGGGAAGAGGTTGGGCTGTTGGAAAATGACTCAACTAAACAGTGGAAAGCACTGTGGTAGCTAATGGGACATCAGAGTAAATATTATGGTTGTGAAGTATCTCTTTATCATTTGCTCTCACTCTCATGTCTTTTCATCTTCTCATGTTTCCGGTTGCATTTAAGAGTTAAATCCCTTGTTGACGGTGAGATTGAAATTAGCCTTGGTGCAGTGTATTCCCCATTCAATAGATTTCAAACACCTCCACTGAGAGCTCTTCTGTGCTCTATTATCACCCAGAATCACAATAAACTCCACCTCTCCTGCATTAGTGAGATGCTAATTGAACACTAGGTAGACCAATTTAGCATTCCAGCGTGGAAAAAACTGTTAGTTCCGAATTTTCAGATGCATTAATTCAGTTTACACCCCTCTGGAACTTGATATCTGCACATGGTAAATAAACAAACCGGTGTGTGGTTAACATGAAGTGATTTCTCAAGAGGATGGTTTCCTTTGAAATTAGTCCCGTAAATGTAGGTTAAGAAAGTAGTTGGTGAGCTGTGAACGCTTGTCCGTTGCCTCAGACTCTATTGAAGAGAGATTTTCAGAAGTTGTTACAGTACACTGGAACACATACAAGTCAGACATTTTCCATTAAGGGGAAAAATTTGTGCTTGATTGCTTGATTTTTGAACCTTTATTTGGGCTTTTTTTTATAATTACATTATTAAATGTATATGTTATCTTTCATGTCAAATATACGGTGGCCGAGAGAGCTCAACGCGCTGCAACTGAAGAAAACACATGCAAATAGAAAAAACACCTGCAAATTAAGAAAACATCTTCATCAGTTTCACAACACATGTGTGCTCCAAATACTCACAACACAACCAAATACAGAAACGCGCTGCAAAAGTTCACAACACAACCAAATACAGAAACGCGCTGCAAAAGTTCACAACACAAACAAATACAGAAACGTATTTTCAAGACTTCAAAATTTTTTTCAGTAGCATGAAAAAAAAATAGCTGCTAATTTCTCTGGATAACATGTTTGAAAGGTCACAAAAGTCTAACGGCAGATACAGCAAGAAACAACGAATAGTTTCAGTGCAGATCTCATTTAAATGCTCACAGTTTATCACATTTTTTTAGACAAACCATGGAAACGTTTTGTGAAGTTTTGGACACAATGCAGTAGCATTTGACTCTATGTTGTGTTAATCGGCATAAAATGAGTTTTAGATTATGCAAATTGCATTCACTCTCGCATAAAAACTCTCCGTCCTGTTCATTGTTGGGTGGATGTCTCATCTTGCTGAAGGCCATTTGTGCTTAATAAGACAGGATAAGTGGTTTGCGCTAACCATCAACATGTAATTACGGAGAATAATAAACCACACAATTTCCAGACTTTTAAGTGTTTACACGATACACACAATTAAGCTACTTTCCTGCAAGTTAGTGGCTTTGGTATGAGGAAATCACATTAGAAAGCTTAATGGCTCACCATGTGTTTCTTGAAAATGTAATAAGCTCTTGTTTTTTTCTGTGACTATGAATTTTAAACATAGGTGGTGGATGAGCAGTACAGTATGTAAGGATGTACTGCCTCAACAGTGTTTAAGCTCAAAGCTCTGTATTTCAACATTATGGTTTGCTCTTTTGGGTGTTTGCGATATTAGCATCTTGAACGTGCAGGGTTGCTAACATCCTGCCAACAATAATCTCAAGTGTTTTTAAGATGTCTTTGATTTCGCCAAATTTATGCTGCCCTATTGAATGACAGCTAGGCTTTCGTCCAGTGAACAGATGGATACCTTTCAGATTAGCTTTGCTCTAAAAAGCACACTAAGCTAAACTTAGCACTGACTAGCCGTGTAACTGTGATCTTTTACTCCTCACCTTTAGAAGGCAGCGGTCCTCTGAGGCCAGTATTCACCAAACAGCCGGGAAGTATTGTATTCCCTCTCCATCTTAATGAGCCCAGCCGGGAGGTCACCTTCAGCTGTGAAGCCCAGGGACATCCGTCCCCGTCCTACAGGTGAGATCCCAGCATGCTGATGAATTTTGGTATAAAAAAGCAAAGACAAGCTTTATTTGATCACTATTTTGTCATTGCCAAAGACACATAACACTTGATTAACCTGTTCAATCTAGGCTTGCGTTCGAGTGTAGGGACCTTGGAAGTTTTCCAACATGTTGCGCATCCACATGTTGGATATTTCTAACATGAAGGGAACTCTTTTTCAGGCTGCCAAGGACACATTATTTTATCAAAGCCTGTAAAAGTCCTTTGCAAAACTCACAAGTGTAAGGGAAAAGCTAGTGAATTTAACACTCCATAGAAATATTTTTTTTCCGAAGTGTTGACAACGTAGTGTTAACTAATAACTGTTGCAAACTGGTACTACCAACAAAATATTAGTGGCATTCCTGGAACTGGGCGTTGTTACACTACATCCTTATCCATCGCTTTCTGCCAGGACTTTTACGGGCTTTTCCCAAATCTCGGAAGTGACCTCGATATCCAGGTTAGCGGTAGCATAAGCCATCAGGCAAGTGTTATTTAAATAAAATCCTAATATACTTACAAACTTTCCAATGCCTCGTTTTATGAGTATAGAACCTATTTGTACTACTGTAGAAGTTTGGTACCATTCTGGGCATTATTAGTGGGGTAATTTACGAGATACAACCTTGGATCCATTAGCGCCTGCACTAAGCCATTCATCTGATGGCTTGATATCAGATGATATCTGATCAGCTGATATCTCTAAATAAGCCAAATTAAGTTTGGCTCGAGGTCATGGTGCAAAGGACCCTAGGTTGAAATTACTCCGAACCATCCCTTTAACTAGAAGAAAGAGATGATCGGTTCATGAGCAGCTTTAAGAGGCTATACAGCGATCTGTCAGAACACATTAAAGATCCACAAAACTGTATTTATTGTTTAAAAATTTTAAAGTTGAGACTTTGTTTCATATCAAAAGCCTGGTCTGTTCTATCTGTCAGCACCTTTTCAGTGTCCTCTTTGCTCCGCGATGTATATTTCACTGTTTGCGAACATGGTGTGTGGCGTGAGAGCGGCGTGGCTTGTTGGACATTGCAACAGTAACTGAAGTGGGCGGGTCTTTGCGAACGGTCAGTTAGATTTAATTTCTCTTTGAAAAGTTATTTTCTTCTCTTCCATGGATGCTTTCTTTCTTTGACACCATCTTGTTCTTGACTCCTGATCTCTTTTTCTTTGTTTTCAATTTAATTGAATCTTGTTTTATGTATCAAACATTATTTTGGATGTTAAACAAGGGGTCAGACTCAGAGTCAATTTACTTAATTTAATTGAATCTCAAACACAGAACGCTATAGGTTTCTCTAGTCAGGCAGCTTATATTGTGTTTCTCCTCAATGACTATAAAAGTTACTTAAAGGGATGGTTCGGAGTAAAATCAGCCTAGTGTCCTTTGCACCATGACCCCGAGCCAAACACATTATTAAAGTTAGAGCTTATTTAGAGAAGATAGTACCATATATACAGACATATATAAGACCTGCATTATTTTCTTATGAAATCGCTATATTCAAGTTCAGTTATAAAAATAAAAAAAAAACATTTCAGACTGAAATCCACCACTTTAAGGCCCTGACATCTGTCTACAATGAGTGTAAAAATAATAATTAAAGTGTTCAAATGCTAGACACTTTGAAACAGTCTGTCCTTGATTTTTGTGCTTCTGTTGAGCTGATAAATTATAAATTTGAATATTTTTTCAGCACTCGGATGAAGCTGAAAAGAGTGGAATGTTTCTAACTGCACTATTTGGGCATTCACCCTCTCCTCGGTAGTCTGGAAAACATGCTCAATGTATTCAGAATATAAAATGTCTAGAGCAAATAGCCCCTGAAGGAATTCCATTCAGCTGAACCAATTTATTTCTTTATTTTTTTCTCTTAAAGTGCATCATTGAATTTGAGTGACAGGCAGAGCGAACAGTGAGCTGTTCATGCAAATATATCTTCCAAGTCCCATGCATTAACTTGTGCAGCACGGTACAGATTTCTATCAGTATGGAAAGGTCGTAGACGTGGCCTTTAGTGTGTGGGGGGAAACGTGACCTCATGGTTTCTTCAGTTTTTTGTGTGTTGTATTGATTTCCTTTGTACATAAACTCAGACAGGTAATTGACATGGATCATGGCTTTGTCCACATTACATCCAGATGGCCACTATAGTGCCCTTCTCTGTTTTCTCCTGTTCGTAAATTGAAATGGCCGTTATTTGCTGTGGTATACACTGCAGACTCATTTGTTTTCATTTGTATGTTACATTGACAGAGAGGTCTGGTTTTTTTCAGTGATTACGATTTACTAATGAGGAAATTCAGTGATTACGTTACTTGACTGTATTGATTAATTGTGTGATGACGTAAAGATGAGGCTTTTGTTGCAGTGGATCTGAACTCATGTGCGTCTCTTGGGTTTTGTGGTTTCTGATGTCTTAGGTGTGACTGGACTGGGCCATCGATCTGTTGTAAAAGTCATGTCTTTCTACTTAACAGCCTTTGCTGTTGTTTTTGTTTTTGTCACTTTGTGTCCATGAATGCTGAGCACTTCTTTTTATTTCTTTTTTTTTTAGATCAAAATTAATTTAAGTGTCTTTCCTTTTTTGTTCATGTTTGATTCATGTTGATAATGAAAATATATGAATAAATGCTAAAAGTATGAAAGGATTATTATTTAAAGTTCTTTAGGCCTAATTCTTTCTGTAAAATTATAAAATCATACAAATCTGTTTCAAACCATGCGTTTTAATATTGGGGTTTCAAAACTTGCAAATATCTTGAATAAACTTAAAATAACATAAGACTAAAAAATTAAACGGCTCATATATCTAGTTTGACTTGAAAGGTCAGTGTTATTTTTATAAAAATTTTGTTCTTATTTTCAATCTTCAATTTAATTTTAGTTTAAGTTTTAGTAATTATGTTATGTGATTTTGTCATTTGTATTATTATTATTATTATTTTAGTTTTTATATTTCTGTTGACCTTTATTTTATTTTAATTTCAGTTTTAGTAATTTTAGCACTTCTTGAATTTATTTTATTTCAGTAGTCCTCAAGCAAATAGTTATAGTTTTCATTTAATATTTTAGTTTATTTCAGCTTTATTTCAGTTTCAGATTACACTGCTTGAGGTGGACAGTCAATATTACCTTTCACTCAGTATTTTTAAAAGGTTCAGGTTCTATTTTGTATTCTGTTTGTGTAAAGTACCATATATTATGAATATCAAACAAACATATCTCACTATGAACTATATTACTTCGAATAAGGAGTAGGAGACTTGAAAAATATTTTCAAGTATCTACTCCAAACTCTCCATTTACTCTCTGCTGTGTTTTATAGGTGGAAATTGAACGACAGCTTCATTTCCCCTCAACCTGGCTCTCGATACAGCATCTCAGGAGGAAACCTTCGAATCAGCCAGCTCAATAAAGAAGAGGATGCTGGTATTTACCAGTGTCTGGCCTCCAACTCTTTCGGGACCATTCTCAGCAGAGAAGCTAGTCTTCACATTGCTTGTGAGTCACTGTTTAAGTAATTTCTCTTCCTAAAAACCTAAAAAACTCCATCAATGATGCTTGGTTAGTCTTTTCCACATCATTTGAGGTGGTTTTAGTGGATTTGCGAACTGTAGACACATTTTACCTTAAAGCAGGTAAAGCATGTGCTCTGAATGTAGTCGGAGTTAATATAGCGAGCAGCAATGCGGAAAGCGTATGATCCATATCGTATAAAAATGGCTTGTTAATGATGACTTAAATTAACCATGAACTGAGGGTTTGCATTTCTGGAATTACAAAGCACTTTCTCTGCAGCTTATGGTAAAAATGTTCCTTGATCTTCTGAGATAAAGTAACCATTTATGAATGCTAAACATATTGTTATAACTTTCTAAACATTTTGTGAACAGATCAATCAAACCACATTCAGAGGTAGTAAAAAATGTATGTAACCGCATTGGAGTTAGTATAAACGTTAATCCACCCTGATGCATCCTGGGCAAAGCAAAAATACAACCTACTCACTTGTTGCTCTAAAACAAGAGTTTTTGCACTAAAACAAAAGACTTTGTGGAACTTCTCCGATTTGCCCGACATCAACATGCAGTGACATACTGTAGATCATATGAAGCATGCACATCCAATATACAGTATGTAGGATCTTGACTAAAATAACGAGCATTTTGATCACAATGTCACGTTTGCATTGAGAATGAATTGTTAAATCATTTATGGAACCAGTAGTCTGTGTCACAGAAGATACTGTACATCTGAGACATGTCTGACACCTGCAAGAAGATGCTGAACGCGGTGTGTGTGTTAGAATTTAGGAATGGTGAGACAACCTTGTGCTTGATACGTTTTTCATCTTTAAACCAAACTTGGGTCTTGAGTCGATAACGTTTAAATCCTGTCTGGCTAGCGCACTTCCTATAATGTTTACACGTTAGGTCAGTAGGCGGAGAGTAGGTGGAGAGTAGGTGGTCTTTTGTGGCTGTTTATTGTACTGGAATTGTATAGCATTCAGGTTGTCTGGAGTCATTATGATCCACATAATAGGCTGATGAGATCTTGGTGAGAACTGATGTTGCATGGCTCTCGTTGACCTGTTTTCTCTGTGTGATGTCTGCTGGATGTCTGTGGCAAGGTGAACTTGGTGCTTGTCTCTTTTTGATGACTACAGCTGGCTCAACTGTAGCAATGATGCCCTGTGATGGATGTGAGACTGAGTTCAGGAACCTGTTCCCTGCTGTCAAACCCAGTGTGATCTTTAAAACGGCTCTGGTTTCTGTTATATTATATGCGGAGTGAAGGTGGAACGCATGCAGGTCCTCAAGCTTTATGTGTTATCAATGTTTTCTCTCAATTGCCTGGACCCCTAACCTGCTGTGTCTTCCGAATTGATCGCTCTCTTATTGTCCAGTGCCTGTAAAGCATCAGGGGAGGCTGATCTGAGACCTTCCTCTGCGTCTGACTCTTAGTATAACATAATGGTGTAAATTTGAGAGATTGAGTTTCTGAGTTATATTGAAGACAAAAAGTAGTTAAGCACATCTGAACACTATACAAATATCCTGATAAATTTATGGTAAATAATCAGCAGCTGTTGTTACCAGAATTGCATCAAATTTTTTGGTGACAATGTTTCAGGTTTTAAAGGATGGCACATTTCACTCTTAAAAACAGTTTGCATAAATGTTTTTGAGATTACTCTAAAGAAATAAGTTGCTCCAACTACTTGAATTGTTGTCCTGGAACCAGTTAATCTTATCTATTTGAGTTAAATACACTGCTATTATAGCACATCCTAAATGTAGCTTGTTTAACGTGTGAACAAGTAAGATATTACTTATCACTGGCATTAGCTCAATCCTTGCTTTTAGAGTCAATGTATTGTTTACCTTCATCTACAGTACTCTTTAGCACAATGGTAACCACAAAATCTTCAACATTACAGAAACTCTTTTAAATGTCAAACATAAGAGCATTAAACACTAACAGGTATTTCCCTTCACTAAAAACAAATAGAAATAACACATTTCAACATTTATTCTCCTTATCCAGTCCTATGTAAAGCATGCTGATAACTGGAAATCAACTGCCCAATTTCCAAAGTTATCAAGACAATTTCTTTAAGTTACTACAAATTATTTTTTTAACAAAAATAAAATAACACAGAAATTTGAGTTTAAATTACACACAATATTAAGTTAATGTAATGATCATCAGTTTTACATTAACAGCATTTTATCATTTTTAACTTGAAGCCATGGATTTATTTAAGTTGTGGTAAAAGGTTCCCTGGATTACTTTTTAGAGCCCCTGCTACTGCCCCTGCCCCTTTAATCGCTAATAGTAAAGTGCCCTTTCGGTGTTATTGCGGTGCCCCCCGGAACACGATTTCAACCAAGGGGGACCGCTGGGGCAGGGGTCTATTCACGCCACTGAATGGCAATGTACAGTAAAGTCAGTGCACAAAATTCTAGACCCAGAACTAACTGAAGTTACTTCACAATAGTAGTGCACAATAGTAGTGAATCTCATTTTGTGTACAACAGAAAACACCTTTCATGAACAAAATGCACCCAGCATGTAACAAAAGGATTTCATCCATGAAACGCTCAGTATTTGAATGAGATATAGTATGTACATTTGGTTTATAATTCCATCATTCCACAAAATTGGCCAGGTTACACTTATTAGTAATAGTAGTAGCAGATACTTTTCCAAAGAGTGACTTTACAGTTTGGCTGTTGCCAAAGGTTAAATTAGGCCAGAACGGCATTGTACCACCTTCAAAAAGAAAAAAGAAAGACAATTCTGGGCAAGTGGGAAGTATGTGTGCATGGCATTTTGGGTTCTCAATCTCCTCCCACCATCAATTCAGCCATGGTATCTCCCTCTACCTGCTCCTCCTTGTCCCTGTCCATCATCAGCTCCACCTCCAAAGACACCCCTCCACAGCTGGATTATAAATTAGTTCCTGTTGTCCTGCTCTGGGGTGTGTTTCCCAAAGCCAACTAGTCGCAAGTTCTGTCATTACCAATAGAGTTCAATGGAAACTGCGATCATAGTTGGCCAACTATGCTTTTGGGAAAAGCACCCCTGTTTAGTTACTGTCACGGTTCATGAATTCACTGTTTTCTTCGTGTCTCGTGTATTTGTTGTTCTGTGTGTATGGGTGTGTGTGAGTGGGCGTTACCGCTCATTCCAGCTGATCAGCGCGCCAGCTGATCTCATTCCCCGCACCAGCTGCTGCCAATTCACTCACCTATAAGTTCTCATCGCACTCTCCTCTCTTTGTCAGATCGTTGTTTGGTGTCCTTAGTGTGTGTTCATCGTGTTCCCGTCTTCAGTCCCGTTCCTGGTTCGAGTTCCTGTTCGGTGTCTTCGTGGTTTCCTTAGTTTCTGATTATCTCCTCGTTTGTTTCTGTGGTTACATATAATTTTCACCTGTCGGTCATTATGTTCATCTTGTGTACTCCCTGATATGTTCATCCCTTTTCAGTTCTCGTATGTACGTATTTAGCGGTTTGCGATTTCTCCTACTTTTCCCTGTGTGTTCCTGAGTGTTATGAAGTTAAAAAAAATACTATTCTGAGTTCTTATTCAATCTCGTCAAGCGTGCTGCAGACCACACCGTTACATTGTGTGTCTATATATATATTTATAACACTATATACACAAATTTCAAAATATGTGTAAAATTGTGAGGTATATTTTTTTACTTTGGCTCTGCTCCAAAAATCCATGCTAGCCATACTAGCCATTAATGCTAGCCTGATTAGTTATTTTAAGCACTCTGTCACTTGGTGCAGCGTAGCCATTTATTCTTTCTTCGCTTAATCATGTTGATCTTTTGTGCTTTTCTGCTTCATTTGGTTTGGCATTTGTATCTAATCTGTATCTATGGTTGCTAGCAAGCTATAAAATGCTTCACAAGCCGATGATTCCCTAGTGAATGTGCTTAATAATATGACGCACACATTAATAATATGTGTGTATCTGCATATTTTATTATGGTACACTAGTACTCAAATAATTTATATATATATATATATATATATATATATATATATATATATATATATAATTCATAATGATTCTCTCACATCCTGAGAATGGTTTGAGGAAAAACTCAAGGCAGAAGAGGAAGATTTTATGTTACTGTAGATGCTTTTGTGGACCATTTTTAAATCATTTTGAGTTTATGGTGGAAAGGCAAGGCTATTGCGGTTGAGCCAGAATGACTGTTTCTACATTAGCCTGTAACTGCTCTGAATGTTAAAGGTAGATGTTTACTTGAAGAATAAAACTTTTTGGACTGATGAATTTAACACTAAAGCATTACAGTGTTAAATCAATAAAGCTACACTGCATTTCCACAGCTACCCTAGAGAAAATCTCCTGTGTGGTCCACTTTAGTTCATGCACTCAGCCCTATATATTTTTGGTGTCTGGAGACAGCAGAGGACAATATATGAAGGACTAAAGCTTCTTCTTGGTGCAGATATAAATTCTGGTTGTTTCAAAGTATTTTTTGCAAGCCTAACCTTCAGTATGGCTCCAAGAACAAAGCTAAATTTAATTTGGAAATGGTGTCAATTTGTGTGACATTTTGCCAACATACACTCAGAAATTGCTAGTATTTTATCTCATAGTATATTAAATTCCAGCCTTGTTGAAAGTGCATCACCTTTCAGTTCAGTTAAATGTTTCACCTGGATTCTTAAAGACAACTCTGTATCTGAGTCATTGCAGTTGAATGTTTTTGAGTTCATATTAAATCTTATTCTCTACTTTTGAAACTAATTTAGTCAAAGTCTATTTACAGTAAAGATTTGGATTTTTTGAACAAGAGTAGTGCAGGGTACTATTGAATGAGATGCCTGAATAATAATCAAAAGAAATACTTCTGCTGCTGCTTATTCATTTTGCCCAAGGCAGTGCTGGTTTAATCTGCAGATTATGGCTCTTATAAATGACTATGAATGTATAAACCAAAAAATAGCCTCCAGTGGCCAAAAACTGTTACCAAATGTACTTATTTCATTGCAGTATAAGTAGAATTTGTTTTACTTTGAAGTTACAACTTCTCATCTCACATACACATTTTTTAGATGATTTCAAAAAATCACTTTCCTATCCCAATAACTGCAACAGAAATACCCCATCAGCAGCATTGACCTGTGTGTACCATTGATTTTAATTTCCAGAAGCATGCAAAGATAATGTTTAGATTTCATTACACTTAAATATGTTATTTAATTAGTGCTATTTTTTGTACATTTAAAATAATTAAAGTGTTGAAGGAATATAATGGTTCATTTAACCTCTTTGTTTTCTCAAATTCATTATTATCGTATTATTATAGAGATGCTAGAAAAAGCACTTTCCTTCACCCTTTCTTTTTACAGATCACAAATTCATTACTTCCAATACAATACTGTATTCAATCTCTGCAGCTTCACAAGGGCTTACAGTGTTTACTTTGCCGAAAGCAATGAACAGAACACAACGTATAGTTGATAACCGAGAAGCCAATTAGAGGCAGTGGAGTGTGTCTTTCTCTTGATGAATGCTCTATATGTACAGTATCCGAAGGAGTGGAATGATTTTATTGCATATGTATAGCAGAGAGCTGTCGGTTTATTTATTCTGGCCTCATAGAAATGTTTTGTAAGGACTCTGTAATGAGATATTATGTGAACTGAAAAATTTGTTGACTGAACATTCTGGAAGAAAACTTTTCTCGATGTGTAGTTCAGTGGAACTTGCGTGTGAAGCACAAAAAAGTTCCCTCTCTTACCAGAGACATGCTTTAAAGCCTGATCAAACCCCTACTTTGTGGATGGTGTCGAAATAGTTTGTGTCGCGGAGGCGTGGGGGGGGGGGGTTGTTGTGTTTTGAGTGGATGTGTGGTTCATGCATATTCCGTTTGAATTTGCCGTTCTCTAGACACAACCCCCTCACTGAATTCAGTGCAGGTGATGCAAACACAACCTCCATCAACTTCAATTATCTGTTTGTTCCATTCACAGAAAAAAAAAAGCTTAAGATATTCACAAATGAAAGTATGCCGTTTATTATTTTATTTGTTGGTTTATTATTCATTCTTTTCTATGCTTGTTGGTTTTAAAAGCAATCAAGGAGAAAAGTATTGTTGCCGTTTAATAATTTATACAAAAATGAAAAATTCTCTGATCATTCGCACTCATTATAAACCTATCCGATGCTCTTTATTCTGTTCAACACAAAAGGATCATTTAGGCACAGTGTCCACGCTGCGCTTTATCAAACAATGAAAGTGAATGATGTTGACCATGGACAAAAAAAAAAAAAGAAAGCTGAATAAAGCAAAGACAATAAAGCATCATAAAAGTAGTCCATGTGACTTATATTCCAAGTTTTGACACTATATTCCAAATCTTCCAAAGCCACAGAATAGTTCTTCATGAAGAACAGATTGAAAATCTAATCTTTAGGCTCTCAGATTTCATTTGTGCAATTTGCTCATTCAAGTTTTGTGCATCTTGATCAGTTTTGAGACACGCAAGAACTGGTGATATTTGACATCATTGGCATTTAAATATAGATTTAAGAGCTGCTAGACTAAATTATCAGTATTTAGCTTCAGTTGTGTAAGCTACAGTACATATATGGACTTTTTTATCATGTTTGAAGATTTACAGCTCCTGATCATCTTTCACATTCTTTGTGGGGAAAAGAGCAGCATGAACATTCTACTTAACATCTCCTTTTGTGTTCCTTAAAAGAAAGAAAGTCTATAACATTATGAGGGAAAGTTAATTTTTTGGGGGAACTATTTTTGTGGAAAGTAGATTCCAAACTTAATGATTTCATATTTGTTTAAAATAATATACAGTGTTAAATACTGTACATATAATTGTTATTAAAGTAAAGACTACTCAGGCTATCAAACAAGTCATTCACTGTAAAAAGTGTTCAGTTCACTTTCTTAAAAAAAATGTGTAAACCCGTTGCCTTAAAATGACATAGGCCTACATTATTACAAGTTACATAAATTAAGACAAGTTACTTAAACTTGACAATTCCACATTACTTAATTTTTTCGATTAAGCATGAAGTTTATTTACATAATAATTTTAAGGCAACGGGTTTCCACATTTTTTTTTAAGTTAAGTCAACTGATCACTTTTTACAGTGTTGTTTTATTGAAGTTAGGTTTATATTGTGACTATTAAATTGTTATATATTACAATTATTGCTTATTTCCGTCTTTTCTGTCTGACCTGTGTTTTTTCTAATAGATCTGGACGAGTTTAAAACCCAGAGGAGAAGTCCAGTGAGTGTCAGAGAGGGGCAAGGTGTGGTTCTTCTCTGTGGGCCGCCAGCACATATGGGAGGTGAGGTGATTTAATGTTTAATAATATTCTCATCCTGCACTTTTGGGTTATGGTTTACAATATGTTGTACGTGAGTGTTCAAAGGTCACACATTTAGAGTTAAACATGCAGATATAACCTGTTACCCCCCCCCCCCCCCAACCAACCAGCAATTAGAGTCCACTGTAATTACTGTAGCTCACAGCATAAAGGCTTTTCAACCCTCACTGCCCATATGCAACAGCATAAACACATATTACCTCCTTTTTTCTGCTCTTGATTTGCTGCCCTTAAGTGGCACACTACTGTGAAAATGTTATGCAAGGCAAACGTGAGTGGCCACAGAGCATTTTTAACTCGCAAAAAACAGGGCACTTTCAAAAGTACAAACAGGAAAGGTTACTACATTGATGTGTAAAACAATGTTTATTTGCTGACAATTGAGACAAATTATTAGCAGTGTCATTTCCCTATAAGAAAAAGTCTTTAAGCTGTCAAATGTATAGTAATGTTTCCAACATATTATAAACAGACATGTTTTGGTCTATCTTCGGAGACTCACTTCTCATTAAAAAGCTTTGTCTCAGATGAAAAGTAGTTAGCACAGTTGTGCTGCATTACTGTTGCGTCTGTCTGTCCCCTGCTGTCTTGATTACTGTGTTTAGTGTTGGGCTGAACACTTCAGAACTTATTGCTTTAATGGAGCCAGACCTTTTAAAACTGACAGAAGGCTGAAATCACTTTTTTTTATGTGGATCCATTAGGGGGTAAAAAGGACATAACCTGAGTTATTTTAGACTCAAGTTTTATTTTGCAAGTCTTTTTCTCATTTTATTTCTATTTTGAAATATAAGAAGTGCTTGAGTGTTCATACTGTAAATTACTTAAATCGTTTTTATTGTTTCCCCATAAATATATCATTGCAATCATGATAAAAGTTGACTTTTGGATGGATGGATGAATGGATGGATGAATGGATGGATGGATGGATGGATGGATGGATGGATGGATGGACGGACGGACACCTTTATCCAGGCTGTGTGAATTACACAAGAAAGGGAGGACAATTATATGTGATTTGTATATTATTATTTTTTTTTTCTTGAAATGAAAAATATTTCTTGTGTTTGCAATGACAATTGAATTTTCTTTATTTAAATAGATTATGAAGATATTTCATACTTGGTTTGAAAATATTACTAGTTGAGTCAGATTTATTGGTAAGACTTTACAATAAGATCCCATTAGTTAACATTAGTTCATGCATTAACTAACAACGAGCAACATATTTGTTACAGTTAATGTTACCATGGGTCATAAAAATACAACTGTTAGCTCAGGTCCATTCAATAATATGAACAAATTTTGATGTCAATAGTAAATGTTGAAATTGCCATCAAATAAGATTGATATATGCTTTAGAAAATGTTGTCATTGTTAGCTCCTGTTAACTAATGTAGTTATCCAATGTTAACAAATGAAACCTGAAAGTGTTACCAAATTAGGTCACATTGTATTCTGTACACGTGAGCTCAGGCAATAATCAGATATGCTCTTCTAGATATCTCTCTCAAGTCTGATTCATTTTAGTAAATCGATTTGCATGGATGGTTAATTTCAACGATTCCATTTGATTCGTTTGAGTTATCGCTCACTAGTGTTGCCAAATGTCCAAGCATTGCATTTTACTTTGTGTTATCAGCCATGATCAGGATTGAGTGTCTACTCACATCACAGGGTTTCTGAAATGGATTAATATTAAATTCTCTAAACATTTTTGAAAGCAAGCAATGTGGTGCAGTACAGCTAGTTTCACCTCTTGTCTTTCCCACAGAGTTGACCTTTTCTTGGATCTTCAACGAATATCCCTCATTTGTGAAGCAGGACACGCGGCGCTTTGTGTCACAGAAAACAGGCAACCTGTACATCGCAAAAGTGGAGCCGTCAGATGTGGGAAACTACACTTGTGTCGTGACTAACACTGTGACCCAGAGCAGAGTGCAAGGACCACCCACGCCACTTATACTCCGCAGTGATGGTAATGGTCTTACTACATGTATTCAGCTCATACAAAATGACTCATTTGTGGTTTTAACCTTTTAAATGCATGAATGTTGTACCAATCATTATTACATATTCGGGCCTTTAGCAGCCCGGATCTATATCTACCACGGATGGATCTCTACCTGTTGAGAAAATAAACTCTCTTGATATTAGAGTAATAATTGCAGAAGAATAAAACAAAGCATATTTTGTTACCTTTTGGAGCTTGAAATGGTTCAGTTTGAGCAGATGTTTTATACCATCATCACTGTCCTCATCAGAGCTCATTTCCCAGTACATTCAGCATCTGGCTCATGTTCACGATCTCAAACATATTCTATAAAACTATAATTTTCAACATCTTCAAAATCAATATTTTGAATGCTGACAGCTTCTTCACCAGACCCACCATCAAGTGACAGTGATACTAATATTTGACTGCATTCAGTTCTTGCTCTGCAGTAAATCACTGAGCCATTTCAAGTTTTGCTGATGATACTTCCTATTCTTTTGTTTTCTGCCTGCAGTAACTATGAGTGAAACGTCACTTAATCATTGTGTATCAGACATTGCCACCTTGTGGAATAAAGGTGAATTGAATAATCACTCTTTTTCTGTTTCAGGCATTATGGGAGAATATGAGCCAAAAATTGAGGTCCAATTTCCTGAAGTCTTGGCTGTTGCCAAGGGGTTGACGGTAAAACTGGAGTGCTTCGCCTTGGGAAAGTAAATATTACAGTTGATACTCTATATAATAGCCTACTTACATAATATCGTATGCAAAGAGCAGCTCATTGACATCAACACTGTTAATATTATTATAGTAAATATTATTTAAATGAAAACATACCTCATTAAACTCATGAACCTGAAGTTGCGATAGTCTTCTCTTCCCTGTTTTGATGTATATCCCGTGGTACGGCTTCTCGAAGTAGAAAAAATGTAGGGCAGGACTTGATTTTGTCTATTGGGATTGGTTGGATGGTTGTGGTTTGCTATTGGTGGATCTCATGTGAGTGACAGTTTGTCCCGCCCTCACGCCAGTAAACACATCATCAGAGAAGAGAAGAGATGAGCTGCAAGAGGGAGGGGAAGTTATTTTGATTAAAGATTACAAGGGCACACACAGTACAAGGGTACAATTAAAAAATAGAAAATAAATAATGATGAAATCATTTATAATAAATACTGCAATATTCCATAAAAAATAAAAACTGTCCATTTTGATTTCATGGTGATTTTAATCAATACACTTTACCTTTGGCTTTCAGTCCAGTGCCTGCTATCAGCTGGAGAAGAACAGACGGAGTTCCTTTTCCCAGAAAAGTGGACATTAGCAAATCCAGTGGAGTGCTGGAGATCCCTTATTTCCAACAGGAAGACGCAGGGCCATATGAATGCATGGCTGAGAACTCCAGAGGCAAAAACACAGTCAAGGGGCGGCTCTCCTTCTATGGTAGGACAGAAATATTTCAGGGATGAAATAAATGTAACTTTTTTTGAAGGAACAATTCAGCCATATTTGAAAAGCATCCAAACCTGTATGACTTTTTTTCTTACATGGAACACAAAAGAAGATTTTTAGCAGAAGGTTCAAGCCGTTGTAATTTTAGTATAATTGATATACTATTGTAGTTTATTTAGTTTGAGTTATTTTAGTAAATTTCTCATTTTTAGAGAGTGGTGATCACCGCTGGTTACTACTTTCATTGCATAGAACAGAGCATGGACACACTTTCCATAATCAGACAAACACACAATCGATGTGCACCATTAAGGTTTTATGAATGCTTATATATTTGAATTTATCACTGATCAATGTTGTGTGGTTTAATGTATTACCCCATGATGTTTTATAACCAGGATGTCATATTTTCACGAGAATCCCTGTACGTTGTAATTATTTGTCATTGCAATTATTTGGCAGGTAAAAATCCATAATCTCCCATAGACTGTGCTCTCCATATATCACTGGTGTTGGTGTTATGGAATAATCAATATGGGTCACTGTTGTTTATAACATAATGGTCGAAATCAAAATTATGAGCTCCAGTAGGGACTGATACCTATAAAGCATGCTACTTTGTCCATGCTTGCACTTTGCTGTGATTTATTCACCTTTCTCTCTCATCTTGTTCAGTAATGAGAAAAGTTAAGCCTTTGCAAGTCACATTGACCTTCACCATAACCAAAAGTATCTAATTTTAATATGTTTTCAAGCCATTTTTTAAAAATCGTCCTAGCTTTAAGTATTCAAGGTTAAAACTGTAACATTGACACTCCTTTCTAGCACCTATTTTGTTATTTCTGTTGTTATGTGTGTGTGTGTTTGGAGAGGGTGTGTGTTGTTCATCAAAGCCATATGAATATCAATGCATTATACAAAAGACGGGCCAAAGATCCATAAAACTTGACCCACATTTAATGAGTGCTGTGTGCTGTAATCTCTTCAGCTCAATGAATGTGGTATACTAAATTTCCTTGTAAATGATTCATAAAGTAGTATGCTTTTTTCCTCATTGTAATGCCATGTTGATTGATTAATAACTGATTTCTTCATTAATTGGCTCATAAACTGCTTGGTTGGTTTACTATGGGCTAATCAATATCCAACTCTAAGTGTGTCTGGGATTCAGGGAGGCACTATGTGAGATGTTGATATTTCGCTGTGTGTTGTGTGTTTATTGATGGATCTCAGCACCCCCTCATCTGGTAGAGAGGCCTCAGGATGTGCAGAAAGCCATTGATGAATCTCTGCTGTGGGAGTGTAAGGCGAGCGCCAAGCCCAAACCCGCATACAGGTGGCTGAAGAACGGAGAGGCGATCGAGTCGTTTGAGGTGAGTGATGCGGTCCGTTGTACCTTTAGTGCATCGGAAAGACCAAGTTAGCAGATTCAGGAAGTTAGGAAGGATATCCCAACATAATTGAAATCTAAATCTCAACATACAGTAAATTAACATTACACACTATGAAGTCTTTCCATTTTCTTGTCTTGCTCAAAAAAAAAAGTTTAAAAAAGTCAAAATGTTTACTCTTTAATCTACCCAGTTTACAAAAATATGTTCTAAGAACGTTTTACTAACGTTCCCATTAAGTTTCAAGATTCAGTTATTTTTGAATGTTCTATGAACATTCATAATGTCCATGTTTTAAAACTGTTTTTTCTTGGTTGGAGCATTCCAATATTAAGGAGGGAACATTCCATTTTATCTTTTTGCGAACATTTTGAAACAAGTAACATAAAAAAAAAAAAAAAAAAAGGCGAACTAAACATTTAGGGTAAAAGCAACGATGTAAAAATAGTGTTAAAATAAGTTTAAATATGCTAAATAAAGTTTAAATAAAGTTCAAATATGTTCAAAACATTTGTTCACCTTAGCACAAAAAACGTTAGCACAAAATGCTAACGTTTTTGTGCTAACGTGAACAAAGGTTTTATTAACATAAATGGAAGAACATTTGTTCATAACTTTAAAATGAGTTTAAGAGATTTGTGTTTTAGTTGGCAAGATGACATTTCTAATTTTAATTTTATGAGTTTAAGGTTTTCCATCTGATTATGTTGTTTTAGATTTACTGAGTAATACTGAATCAACCAACTTGAGTCAGTGTTAAGGGCCATTCACACAGAATGTGTGTTTCCATTCCAATGCGCTACTTTTCCATTGTTTTTTTATGTTGTTGTGCTCGCTTCTTGCGTCTTTTGCAGTGTCTCACGCATGACACGGCTTTCTAAAAATGTGGCGCTCAAGTTTAAATCAGTTCAACTTTTTTAAAAACGCATCTGGAGACCTTTCATTTTTGCCCCATTCCACTGTCCACGTCTCGCGTTTTTCAAAGCAAAAACCTGTTCTGTGTGAACGAGCCCTTACTTGTGTTTTTTTTTTTTACGTTTTTTTAATATTTGTGAAACCTTGGTTGTTGTAATAAAGACTGTTGAGGTACATTGAAGTGACATCACATGTACGGCAATTCTAAAAAACAAGAAGTCATAATAAAAAGGGGGACATGATGACATTCTATTGCCTTGCTCATTAATACAGTTGTTTATTTTTAGGATTCTGCATGTATATTTCCATAGATCTGGTTTAGGTTCCTCTTAGTTGTTGTACGGTTCACAGTAGTCCTGTGCTGTATTATAGTGTCATGTACAAGAGCTTGTTTCATCACTCTGAGAGATAGCGAACACGATCTCAGCGTGTGAGGCTGCACACTTAATGAGCTGAGGTGTTACCATTTTGTAAATGTCACCATCGTCTACCTCAGCATTTGATCAATCTACAGGCCAAAGGTCATCCATGTAGTCAGAGGAAGAGAAGAAGCGTGTCGTTTGTTATTTGATGATTACAATGAACAGACAAAGGCCTTGCATTTCCTTACCAGCCACCATCAGCCGAATGCTGTATCCAGAGCAAATCGCGGAAGCTCCATTTCTCCTCACTCTTAGAGCGTAACTGTAAGTAGTAATTGTACAGTAGAATTATGGTAATAGTAGTATAAGTATATATGAAGAGTTCAGATGCAAAAGCTTCTTAGTGCCATCTGAAATTTTCTTCTAGAATGGTCATTTTTATAAAGCTTGTATATTTAAGTTCAGTAATTTCACTTAAATGACAATTAATAGGTAATTTGCATTGCCATTTAAGTGAAATTATTGAACTTAAATATATGAGCTTGATAAAAATGATCATTCTACACTCTCAGAAAAAAAGGTACACGGTGGTACAAATAATGTTCCTCAAAGAACAGTTTTGTACCTTTTCAATAATAGTACCTTTAATGGTACAGGAAAGACCACTGATGATACTGTTTGGTACCTGTTAAGGTACAATTGAAATGAAGGTACATAATTGTTCTCACATCAAGGGTACAGTTATGGACCAAATTACTATTTCATTCATGATTGGTTGCTGTGTTGAGTATTTTGCATAGCAACAAGACACTGATTGGTCGAAATCGCTTCAGCCACGGAAATTTCCGAACTGACAGCGGGAAGCAGCTACACACGGCTGCAGTGCGGTCGAGATTATTTTATCAAACTTGAAGAAGACGAAATTTAAAGGTGAGTTCTTATAATTTATGTATATATTTAGTTCACAAGTCTAAAATATAAATGTTTCAGCCACTTAACGTTATTTTAGCGAGTTGCTTTGCTCCAAATGCTTTTTAGCCATTTGACTTGTAAGTTATAACGTTACACTTTTTAATTTTTTTAATGCAATTATTGACTATTATTAAGTCATCACGTGTACAATATATGGCGTTTGTTCTCCATTATCCACCATAACGTTAACTGTTAAATGTTAACTTTGCTATTAGGCGACATGAAACTGATTGCCCAAGGTTGCTGCAGCCGTTAACGTTACTGCATTTTCAAATAGACCGGAGAGCGGGAACTTCGGGAAGCAGATTACGAGCACGGAGCACCACCACAAGCCATGGCCTCCGCCCTCGTCAGAAGTACTTTAGTGGCTGGACTCGAATTATAAGACGAAGAGAAGAGGAAATTCAAAGGTGGGTTTTATGTTTATGTTTAACCAAATAAAATGTATAAAACGTTACAGCTACTCAACATGATAATAGCGAGTGTAACGTTAAATAGCTTATTTGTACGAATCCAGTCAGTGATAGCCGTCTGCATAATTTTTAAAGCAATTGAGTTTCTGTGTCGTAAGTTCACATTTAAAACATTATTGTTGTAAATGAATGCTCAACCAGAGGTGCCATGCTGGTGTAGCCTACTTTACATTAGTCCACAATACTGTATGCGGTTTTGGAACAACGTGATTGAGCGCCAACGAACAGTGCGCAGATAAAATAGTTGATCACTCGTTCTGTTTTTGAATGCGATTAACGTTACCGGATTCTGTCCTAAGTAATATAAAGTTACATGTCATATACTCAGCTAATGTGTCTTTGATTTTTAGATCATGATGGGGTAAACTGCATGGTAAACTGTCAGTGCTGGTCATCTGAAAGTCTTCCTGCGTCCTCAGCTGTGAGGCAAGTATCAGTACAATGTGTTATTTGAGTTTCTTAATCTTATGATATTCTTTTTTCTGATGAGGTTGAATATTTCTAAGACAAAATGTTTGCCATAATGACAGAGTGATGTCAATCTTGATAAAGCACAGTAACTGCACTTCAAATGAACTCTGAAAGATTTCGGTCACTTAACTGAAAGTATATTCACCTAAAACTCTGACACTCACAAAGTATGGTAACGTTAGCATACCGGTACCAAATGTCAATATGAAATGTAATGTGTAAAATGGCAATGTATTTCTGTATTTATATTTACATTTTCTATATGATATGTGCAACATCTGGAGCAAAAAAATATTCAAAATCAATAATATAATAATTTGCATTACTACACTAGCTTTAACATAAAATTAAAACATACATTGAATTTTTTTTAAGTTCAAAAATAGAAAATGAAATGTATTACAGAAATTAGATGTTTAAAATGTTCAAGCAAATATTATAGCAAAACTATAATTTAGGTTATTTTTCCTAGTTGCTTTTACACTCAAAGTTAAGGCACTTGATGCAAAGATCATCTTGGAATCCTTTTTTTAAATCCAGATTGAATTTTGCCACGTTCATCGTGGGTATTTAATAAAAATGCAATCATAAGTGTCTTAACTGTGAGTGTAAATGCAATTAAGGAAAATAGCATTTAAATTATCATTTTGCTACAATTTTACGTTGAACATGTTAAAGGGTTAATTAGTTCACCCAAAAATGAAAATTCTTTCATCAATTACGAGCTTTCTGACCCCCCATAGACAGCTAAGCAACTACCACTTTGATGCTTTAAAAAGTTCCTAAAGTGATTGTAAAACTAATCCATATGAATTGAGTGTTTTAGTCTAAAATTTGTGCTGTATGATGAACAGGTTGAATTTAGGCTTTTATTCATCAATTCACATCAGATAATACGGTAAAAGGAAGCTCTAGCATGTTCCCTTGACATGCAAAAACAAATCTCGTGTGTTGCGCAGCACGTTTGAGAAAGAGGTTTGTTCTCACGTGTCAAGCATGTTCGGTTGAGCTTCTGAAATCTGTTCATCATATAAAGCGATCATGTCTTATGAAAATTTGAACTACGGTAAACTGCTCGATTCAAAAGGATTGGTCTTACGATCTCTTTATGAACTTTTTGAAGCATCGAAGTTTTAGTTGCATGGACTGTCAATGGGGGGACAGAAAGCTCTCAGATTTCATTAAAAAGATCTTCATTTGTGTTCCAAAGATGAACGAAAGTCTTACAGGTTTGGAACAACATGAGATTGAATAATTAATGACAGAGTTTTTTTAATTTTTGGTGAATTGTGCCTTTAAACATCTCTAATCATTTTGTAATATGTTTAAATTACCGGTATATGTTAAAACAAGTGTAGGAGATGGCTAATTTAATTATATTATTGAATTTGAATTTGTCACTTTGCCCCAAACATTGCACATATGGTATGGAAAATGTAAATTTAAATAAGAACATTGCCATTTTATATATTACATTGCCATTTTGCATATTAAATTTCAAAATGTCTTTTGATACCTGAATGCTACCATAATAAAGAGATCGTAAAATAATTTGAATTGAGCAGTTTAGTCCAAGTTTTTCTGTAGAGATACAATCATTTTATATGATGAACAGATTTAATTTAGGCTTTTATTCACATAAAAATATACATCAATTCACACATCAGTTGCAGTAAACAGAAGCTCAATCATGTTTGCTAAACGTGCGAAAACCGATGATGTTCATTCTCATGTGTTTTGCAGCACGCTTGAGCTTCCGCAAGAACCACTGAGGTTTGTTCTCGCTTGTCAAAGCAAGTGCGGTTGAGCTTCTGTTTGTTCAATGTTTAAATGTGAATAAAATCCTAAATTTAATCTGTTTATTATACTAAGCGGTAGTCTCTTCAGACATTTTTTACCAAACTTCTCAATTCAAATGGATTAGTTTAACATTTTACTTTTCTGGGTATTTTATATGAAGCTTTAAGTGAATCATTTAAAACTTTGTGGGAAATGTAAAAATGCAGAAAGTTTTTTTGTGTGTGAAAATTGTTTTCTTATCTGCATTTCAGTTATTCCAGAAAATGGACCGAATGCATGCTGTGGTTGATTTAAGGTGTTTCCAGTATTCCTTAAAGGTATAGTTCAGCCATTTTTTTTAATTCTGTCATTAATTATACACCCTCATGTCATTCCGAACCTGTAAGACCATCGTTTATCTTCGGAACACAAATGAAGATATTTTTGATGAAATCCAAGAGCTTTCTGTTCCTCCATTGGTAGCCTACGCAACTAAAACATTCAAGCCCCAGAAAGGTAGTAAAGACACCATTAAACTAATCCAAGTGACTCCAGTGGTTTAACCTCAATTTTATGAAGCGATGTAAGCTTTGTTTTGCCAAAAAAAAAAAAAGAAGCATAATTTACCTCTATATTTACAAAATAATATTATCTAAAGCACATTCATGGAACAACACCCGGTCTTGAGTCAACACAATTCGCATGCGTCGTAGTGCTCCCCCTAATAAATAAAGTGTTAAATTGTGTTTTTTTGCTAAAACAAAGCACCTGCATCGCTTCATAAAATTGGTTAAACCACTGGAGTCACATGGATTACTTCAATGATGTCTTTCCTATCGTTCTGGGCCTTGAATGTGTTAGTTGCATTGCTCCCAATGGAAGGACAGAAAGCTCTCAGAATTTCATTAAAAATATCTTCATTTGTGTTCCGAAGATGAACAAAGGTCTTATAGGTGTGAAATGACATGAGGGTGAGTAATTAACAAAATAATTTTCAGGTTGAGGTTTTTGAGGTTGTTAATTTGAGGTTGGCTAAGCTGAAATCCGTTATAGAAGCACATTACATGGATGCCAAACGAGATGTTGAAGGATGTGTAGTTCACCCAAAAAATGAAACAGTCAATGGGGCCCCATTGACTTCCATAGTATGAAAAATATTCTATGGAAGTTAATGGGGCCCCATCAACTGTTTAATTTTCGATTCTCAAAATATCTTTTTTGTTCAAGTTAACAGATTTGGAAAAACTTGAGGGCGAGTAAATGACAGAATTTTCAGTTCTAGGTGAACTATCCCTTTAAGTCTAGAAGTGAAATTTGAGCTTGTCATTGGAAGTATAGATTTAATAAATTTACATCTGTCTTTACTAATATTGATTCTTCATTATGTTCAGGAAGAACCGGCTATCTCAACTCACTGTGCAGATCTTGGGAATGTCTTGACTGGACGTGTCTTCAGTGAGAGGAGAATCTTCAGCAGTGTAAAAATGGAGGGATCTGAAATTGCCGAGCAGTTCGGTTGGATGATGGTGTTTTAAAAAGTTAAATAAATGCAAGGGTATTGTGTGAAAAGTGGGGGGAAAAAAACAAGTCTAGCTTTGTTGTAGATAAGAAAATATATTTTATGTACTGTAACATTTTTGCATTTTAAATTCTTTCAAATCTTTTTAAAGAAGTGATATTCTGTTAATTTTGCTGTCTTTATTGTATTGTGAAATCTTTGATGTATTTACACAAAGATATACTTTACTGTAAGTTGGAATGAAAGTATTCAAATGTTCATATGAATTTGATATGTATTTACAGAAATTATTAAATTGATGCCTTTTTGATTCAGTTGTTGAATGTGCTTGTTATTCAATAGAAAAATAGCCTTTCTCGTAGGAACAAATTTGACACAGTTCAGGTACAAAGGGGCTTGTCACTGGGGCGGTACCTTAAGAGATCAAATTTGTACCTTTGATAAAAGGTACAATATTGTACCAACAAGTTTTTAAAAACAAAAGGTACATTTTGGTTTGCCCATGGTACAAATCATGTCCTTTAAGGTACAAACTGGAATGGAACAAATTTGTTCCTCTATATTAAGGTACAATTTTGTACCAGTAAAAGGTACCGCCCCAGTGACAAGGGTTTGTACCTTCTTTGGTACAAAATTGTACCTTTTTTTCTGAGAGTGTAGAAGAAAATTTCAGATGGCACTTAGAGGCTTTTGCATCTGAACTCTTCATATGCTCTTCTAGATCTCTCTCTCAAGTAGCATTGAGTCTGAGTCTGATTCATTTTAGTAAATTGGTTTTATATGGATGGTTCATTTCAGTGATTCGAGTTATCGCTCAATAGTGTTGCCAAAAATCCAAGCATGGCATTTTACATAGCATACAGTATGTATTAGCTTTTTTAATGTAATAAACAACATTTATCTTCATTTCCAATTTACTTATAAATTAGGCATTTTTAAAAAGTTTAATTAGCTGTATTTAGTATTTCAAAATAACCATCATTTAAAGTTATCTGATCTTTAATAATTTTCTCAAAACGTTAGTACAAAACGTTAATTAGACATCGTTCATGAAACGATTTTCTGAAATGTTTTAGGTGGATGTTTATATAAGCTAAACTTGTTTCATAATGTTCAGAGAACATTCAAAAGGAACGGTCCCGTAATGTTTAAATAATGATCAAATGGAATGTTTCCTTAACGTTTGCTTATGTTTATACAAGAAAAAAAAACGTTAGAAAGAATGTTCAGAGAAAATTCAGAAATAATATTTTTATAACCTAATAGGAACTATAGCAAATCCTTATTAGAACATATTTTTGTTAGCTGGGTCCATGACTCATTTGAAAATATATATATTGTTAGATTTGTTCCCTGAAACCACAGCAAATCATCCTCTGCTTGTGTAAGTGTTTACCTCAGCAACAATATTTCGCATGCCAAGCCAATACCCATAATGCTGGGGCAATCTTTGTGATGTCTATTTAGGTGGGCAACTTAATCAGTCTGGTGCAGCACAGCCCCCTCAAATGTCACTCTCCCGTCGAGGGGGAAAGTGCTGATTTCAGTGGAATGTCACCACTAATTAATTACCCCCATAAAGCTGATTTATGCCACCATTTGTCTTTGGTGCTGGAGGCTGTACTGATCTTCTCTAGTTTACTACAGTCAACACCACACATATGAAGCATTCTGTTTATGATATAGGTTGGTTCTCCATGTTGGAGCGGATCACATGTGGAGAGAGTTACACCATTTTCCATGCTGAACTGGAACTATGAAATTCAAGTGGCGTAAAGCTAATACCATCAGACTCTGAAGTGTCCGCACGCACAGCGTGAGTGCAGATATCTGAGCCCTTTAAATCTCAGTTCATTCAACCTGAATGCACCATTCAAAATTTTCACACTCAAGTGGGCACAATGGCAGCATAACAGGGGCTTTATGAGTAAGTGTTCGGCCAGGATAAAAAAAAAAAACCCTATATACCGCCCATCAGCAGCAATCCACAGCTACATGGATTGAATTCATCCCCGTTCTGCTCCTTTCACATCTGTCAATTATTTTATAGTAGGCACTTTCCATGAATACTTTGGTGGTGTCCCATTATTTAGTTATTTAGTTATTTTAAGCATTACAGGCACAAATTCCGTTTTTTTGTTGTTGTGACATAATAAAAAATAAAGATCTATCATTAAATGTACTAACATGAACTATAGCTGAACGTGTATTCCCTATTTGAAAAGATGACTTTGCCTTGTGTCCAATCATTTAACACAAACAACGTCATAATTTGGAAGATCTGTTGAACAGATATTTAATTGTAAAACAAATATTTGGCTGTTTCGCATTGTTTCCACATGATTTCGCCATTACAAAAAAATATTTTAGACCCTTTGTACAGCAAGAAATACATAACAATAAATGACACAAATTTGCAACCATTTTTGCAATTTATATATATTTATATAAATCAACTTGGAGAAGTCACATTAAATATTATATGAAACATTTTATTTTATACCCATTTCAATCAAATATTTAACCCGTCTAAATAAAAACCCTGATCTGTGTGATTAATTCAAGCAAAATTAAAACAATAATGCGTTGTTGTATATATTTTGTATATATAGATGTCAGGTGGCATCCAACTTTCTTTGGACGTTTCGATCCTAAACCACAACGTCCTCCAGTCAATTCCCATCATTTCCTGAATTCAAGCTCAACTCCTTCTGCCTATTCCAAAGCTAACAAGAGGCTTTTTCTGCTGCCTCCCCCAACCAATGTGTAGCTGTCTTCATCTCCCTTTCTGCAACCAACCTCAATTGGAAATAACCAGACCTTCCACCTTTTGTCCCTGCATTGCTGGAAAACACCCTGGTACTTGGTGACTTTCCTCTCCGAGGCTTCTTTGCATCCATCTTCCCATCTATCTTCAATTATGATGATCCTCCTTCCCTCCACATAACTTACACACTGCATCCTCCCTCATTCCCTACCAGCACAAGTTTGCTGGTAATGGAAGAGTATCATACACTGATCGGAGCAGGAAAGACATGCGAAAGGACTCCAGTTTCCAAAGTTAAGTCTACGTGATCTTTCGCTTTGGCTGGGGTCATTGCTCTGCATTAGCTCCACCTTCCCCCATTGCTGGAAATGGGTAGTTCCGAGTCCTTGTCTCCCCATACACTGGCTCCCAATGATGTCCTTCAACTTCAGCCTGCTCTCTGCCTGTGCCTCTGCTACATCAGCTGCCCACTTGCATCCTTATCTTCTGGTGACCCCTGAATCTCTGATCTTCTCATCGCCGGAATCTCTGGACAACATCACAGCCCTACACAACTCAAGTATAGTAAGCCTAAATTGATCGTAGGGACCATTGGTGCCAGTTGTTCTATGATCAACTAAGTTACAATGCATTTGGGAAACACAGCCCAGATCTGATGTTTAGCCCTACTGACGTGAAACTTGGTGGAATTCCGAGCCACCTGTGAAGGTGTGTATTCATTCACCTCTCAAGTCCTTCCACTAATGCCATGAGCACTTCATAAATTATCAGTAGCCACATAAGTCTTGGTAGCAGACCAAGCTGAAAGAGCCTGACAAGCATTAACTAGCTAGCTTGCTACTATTTACAGCTTCGTACGGATGCAGTAAATGGCTACGAAAGACAACATTTCGCACCTCGACTGCCATGAAAAGAAATGCTACTTTCAAAAAATAATATTGTTAGGGTGTGATCCCTACACGATACCTGATGCGTACTTCTAGCCTCTGTCCACTGCTACCGAACTACCAATCCTGGCATTCAATGATATTATATGTTGATCCGACTCTTTTAAGCGTATATTTAAATGGTCCAGGGGCAGAACTTTTGCCAAGCGTGTCAGAGGTTCTGGGTTCTAATCCGCACTTGTATAGTTTTTTTTTTTTTTTTTTTTATCAAAACCGATTATGTTTATCAGTGGTTGTATATCAGGCAGGGACACGTTTGTGTGCATTTTGTTTTGTAATTTCACCGGAAAGAATAGAGAATCTCTTCACATTGAAGTGCGCGTCCGAGTGAAGACAAAAAAACAAAAAAACACAGTATCCACGCCACAAACAAACACAGTATCCGCGCCACTGATCCCAGCGGCAACAAGCACTTTGATCACTTGATTTCAGAAACAACACATTTCAGCGCTAGATCGCCTCTTATTTAACAAACAAACTAAATGAATGCTCTGCTAGTTAACTGGAGATGTTTTGTTTATTTGTATTGGTACATTCGTGCCACGAGATGTTTCAAAAGTGGTGGGGACATGTCCCACCCATAAATTACGTTGCCTGAGGTAGCCTGTAAAAGGATATTTTGGGGTCTCATTTTTTGTTGTTGCACCCCACCGCACAACATATTGAAGGCATAGCTAGCTAGTTCCTTTGCGACTGACGTGAATCAGGTACTCAAGATGGCGGCAGACAAGTTTTAGAAGTGAGTGACGTCAGTGAGGAGACGTTGGTGACATCATCTGATATTCATCTATAGGCTTTTTACTGGGTCTTCCTCTGTTGATGGTATAACCTCTCTCTGGACTTGAAGTTGGAACTTGCTAGTCACTTTCCCATTTTTGATCACAATACTTCTTGAATTCCTTGGTTTGAACCTAATTCTTGCCCATGCTGCCACATCATCAAGTTCCTTTTGGATCCACCTAGCTTCCTTAACTTCCTTCGGGCTGGTCAACCTCCCGGATCTTGCTTCTCCCAACAAAGTTTTGGTTAACCTATATAGATCCTTCATAAACTGAGCTCACTTGGCCTCCTTCTCTTTTCTCAATCTCTATGACCTTTCTACCCTTCTCATGTTACACAGGTTGCAAGTTGACATTTTATGAAGTTTAAGCATCTTTTCACTGACTATTTGTTGGAAAAAAAAGTATATACCATATTCATATAAAAGTGCCTCATTTTCCAATTTAAGATGTGACTTTTATTTGGTGATTAGTAGTAATTCAGCAAGGGATGAAAGGAAAGGCCATGGTCTGTGATGGCAGGTGAGACCTATAGGCTTGTGTTCTCATTGCAGACAAAACTGTCAAAAGAGTTTGGGTACGAGTTTATGTTGTTTCATGGACAAGTTTCATATTTTATGTTTAAATATTGTGAACATTGTCTGCAAAAAAATAAATAAATAGGAAAACGCCACATTACATACTGTATAAGTGATTTCTCAGAATTCATTTCAATGTAGAAAAGTTTTTCAATATGTAACTCAAGCTACTTCTCTGATTGTTTAATTTATACCAGTACAGTTAAAAAATAAAATAATTTTCATTAACCTTTTTGTTTTAAGTTGCATTGTGGGATTGTTGTTATGTTTCCAGGACAGAGTCCAGGTGGTAAACGGGGCATTATCCATCAGCAGTCTGACCCTGTCAGATACTGGGATGTACCAGTGTATCGCTGAGAACCGTCATGGCCGGATGTTTGCCAACGCTGAACTCAGAGCCATTGGTAAGGGATCATTAAATTCATAGTAACTAAAGATCAACACACAGGCTCATTGGAAAAACATGCCTCTACCTACGTACGAGTCACGGCAAATTCACATTAAAGGTCCCGTATTATGCCCCTTTTCACAAGATGTAAAATAAGTCTCTGATGTCCCCAGAGTGTGTATGTGAAGTTTCAGCTCAAAATACCCAACAGATCATTTTTTACAGCATGTTTAAATTGTCATTTTTTGGGGCTCAGAAAAACGCGCTGTTTTAGTGTGTGCCCTTTAAATGCAAATAAGCTGCTGCTGGACGACCCAGGGGGCGGAGCTTCATGAGCTCACGCTCAGTCTGAGGAAAATTTAATCTCACGGAATGATGATAATATCAGAAACTCTCAGTAACGGTGTTCATTTCGAGTCGGACAATAATGCCTACAGAGTCAGAGTGCTGTATAGAGATGAAACAGATATAGTTTAGTAGTTTAATTACGGTTATTATAACGTATTTGTCATCTGCTTGTATGTATCCATTATTTATTAATAGCCTACAAGTCTGCTGTCTGAATGATGATCAAACATATACTGATGAGTTTAACCCTCAGAGAGTCTTCGTTTAGCAGTCACACTCAGTGCCTTCCCGGTCAGAAGTGACCGGACACCTAAAAATGAAACTTCCTCCATCCCAGTAAAAACCAATGCAATTTAATTTTGTTCTATAATATTTATTCTTTTTAATTTAGTATTTTGAGACAATTTGATTGAACTTATTAATATTTATGCATTATTTATAGTCCATTTTTTGCCATTGAAAATAATGATGAATTTTTTTTTTTCAATTTAAAAAAAAAAAAAAAAAATTATACAGTATTTTCGGTTAAAATAGAGACTAGGCTTTCAGAAAAAAAATAAAATTAAAATAAATAAATAAATTTATTAAACATAAAATTAAATAAATCATGTTATTGCATGGGTTTACCACTAGATGCCTGTATAGCTCTAAATGGAGATGCTTGTGAATTCTAGTTGTTTTTGGACCAAATTACTTACTTTTAAGATGTGGATTGAATGTATTTTTTTAGAAATTCTCAAATAATACTTTTTGCCAAGGTTTATAACATTTTATTAATTATTATTTTAATAATTTTAATAATTATTATATTAATTATATATATATATATATATTAATTATAATTATTAATTATGTTATGTTTTTCACTCTTGATGTTTTAGAGTTTCACCCCTTCATTGCTGAGCACTTTTTTTCTGCATCGTGGCCGATTTGTAGAGAATTTTTGTGTTTTTGTCAATTTCCCATTCATTTCCTATGGGGGTCATTTTTGACCAAAGACCACGAGTGTGACTATTTTTTGTATGACCACTTAGCATGCTCGGATCATGAACTAAATTTTTTTTTGTGCTCACATACCTAATGCCAGAAAAGTCACCAAGTTTCGTAACATTCCGATGAAGCTGTGATTTTTAAAAATTCAAAACAGATTTTTTGTAATCTGAATTTATTGGTGTGTATGTGTATAAAAGTGTGTTTGTATGTGTGTGTGTGTGGGTGGGTGTGAATTTTTTGCACTCTTGATGTTGTAGAGTGTCACCCCTTTACTGCGGTGTACTTTTTTTTAGAATCGTGGCCGATTTGTAGATTGTACAGACAAAAATTCAGAGAATTTTTGTGTTTTTGTAAATTTCCCATTCATTTCCTATGGGTCGGTCATTTTTGACCGAAGACACTGAGTGTGACTATTTTTTTTACGACCACTTAGCATGCTCGGATCATGACCTCAATTTTTTTTTGTATTCACATACCTAATGCCATAAAAGTCACCAAGTATCATAACCTTCCGATGAAGCTGTGATTTTTAAAAATTCAAAACAGAAAATTTTTCGGTCAGAAGTGACCGAGGACTCTCTGAGGTAAAGTTTATTGTACATCACACAAAAGATGAAGCGTCAGTTTTACTTCAGAAAATCACCGTAAGAGCTGAGTAAACACAGTAAGTTATAAGAAGTGCGCAAGTACATAAACGAATTTCGGTAGAGTTGAGGGAGCATTCCTGTGGGCGGAGGTTAGTAAAAAAAACTGTTCTAGTGACGTCATTAAAAAAGGAAGTAGAGGGATGTAGTCCAAACGGGCCGTTCGATGTAGGCGACTTCTGTTAAATAAAATATCTCGCTTGGCATTGAACTTTGAGCTTTATAATTTTACAGATATTATTTATGCTCTAACAGCAACATTACACACTAACTAAAGTTTGAAACATGGGATCATGAAGAACGGGACCTTTAATCTGTTTCAGATAAACGTGAATGCACGTTTAGTGCCAATCACTGGACATTTAACTTTGAAAGTGTTGTGAAACATGCAAGACGCAATGTAAAGTTTTGCAGAAATGTTGCCACAGGCACATTTTTCCAATGAGCATGGGTTTCTAACGATGTAGCTCCTCAACTGTTCTTATGCTCTCAAACATGTAGGCAATATGCAGTTGGACATATGCCGTTATACAGTATGTTTCCAAATATGTGTATGCACAACATGAAGAGCAGCAGTGCTGTGTAGCAGCACTTGGGTTTCGTTCCCTCATAAGCTCATTCCAACCATATTGTCAGTGAACGCCACCACCCATTAGTCTTACCATGCCCTTTTGCGCTGCATTTAAAAACAGTTGACCCGCTATTATGAGGAGCAGAATAACTTTTGACAGGATCAATGATCAAACCCATCTCTGCGGTGAAGATTAAAGGAGTTGACGTTCAAGGCCATTTTATCATGCGGCAGACGAAAGAAGTGCTCTGTTCCCTAGTCCTGTCATTTGTCAGCACAATGGGTGCTTTGATGCTGTCAGCGCTGAGTGCAGATGGATGCCAAACAGGCAGGAAAGTCTAGTATGCTGAAATTGCTGCCTGGGGGAGACGTGAGGTAGACGGTCTTCACACTTTAGAGCCTTTAGATTTGTGCTGGCTGGCTTGACTCAGTTTGACTTAGTGGTGTGTGGGGCTCTTGAGTGTGCTCTTTGGTGTGCATATTGCATTAAAAACATCCTCCTCGCCCGCCGCTGGAAAGTGAGACGACGATGAGATTTAGCTAAGTGGGAACCAGATAGAGATGTAGACATTTGACAGGTTGTGTGGAAGAACACTTTTGAAGAACACAGATTGTCAGTGACATAACACTAATTGTTTTGTCCTGTTTATTAGTTCACTCAAAAATACACTAGCATTCAAAAGAAAAATGAAAAAAATAAATGAATTACTACTTTTTGTCAGCAAGAATGGATTAAATTGATCAAAAGTGACAGTATAAGACTTTAAAGTTTTGTACTACTGTTATAATCAACTCGATTTCATATAAATGCTGTTCGTTTGAAATTTCTATTAATCAAAGAATAGAAGCAAAGCATGTAAGCAGCACAACTGTTTTAAACATTGATAATAAGATATGTTTCTTGAGCATCAAATCATCATATTAGAATGATTTCTGAAGGATCATGTGACACTGAAGACAGGAGTAATGATGCTGAAAATTCAGCTTTTCATCACAGGAATAAATGACATTTTATAACAAATTAAAATATAGAAAACTTTTTTCACATTATTACAGTTTTACTGTATTTTTTATACCTTGGGAAGCAAAATAGATTTCAGCTACACTTTATTTGGTAACACTTTATTTTACAGTGTCTTTGTTACATATGTTACATGTACTTACCATAGTAATAACAGTAAATTATGCATAATTACATGCAAATAGCCCTCAACCAAATCCTAATCCTACCCTAACCCTATAGTTAGTACATGTAGTTACTTAATATTACACAGTACTTAAATATATAGTTACACTGTAACAATGACACCTTAAAATAAAGCGTAACGTGACGTTGTTACAGTGTAATTACATAAATAAGTATTGAGAAGTTTTATTTTACTTATTGTAGAGTAAGAGTTTGGGGTTACACTTTATTTTAAGGTGCTATTATACATTTAAGAACTGAGTAATATAAATTAACTACATGTACTTACTGGTTAGGGTATGATTAGGGTTTGGTTGAGGGTTAGTTGCATGTAATTATGCATAATTTACTGTTATTACTATGGTAAGTACATGTAACATATGTAACATGGACACTGTAAAATAAAGTGTTACCAAGACAACCTTTTGAATGGTAATGTACATTAAAAATGCACTTCATGCCATTTTTATGATTATTTAATATCTTGCCTTTTGGAGAGAGGGTTGTGTTTTTTTTTTTTTTTTTTTTTTTTTTTTTTTTCTCGTTGTTTTCTTTTTTTTGTGTGTTTTGTTAAAAAATGAAAACTATAAATAAAATATAAAAAAAAAAAAAAAAAAAAAAAAAATGCACTTCATACTACTGTGACTTGAATACACCTCTTCTATGATGAGCGTATTTCAATTCCTAAATTAAAATTTGATATTATTTTTGGGGAAGTGAACAGGTAAAAATCTCAGAGTGTAATGAAGAAGAAAAAAAGCGTCATTAGAAGAATCAAATTATTGCTAATAATATTTTGACAAAATATTTTATTTTTTATTTTTTTAGAAATAATGATACAATAATATAAATAATATTAGAAAAATATTGTTTCTGTATATTCCAAGCCACGTTTTGTGTGACATGTCTAGAAAATATGATTTTTTTTGTTTGGTCACTGTTCTTGAGCTGTTTCTCTTCAAAACGAATGACACTTTTTGATATTTTGACATGTTCGTTACTTTTTAAAACACTTTTAGGAGTCATTCTGTCTTTCTTTCTCTCTGTCAGTTTTGTAAGATGCTTGTTTTTCTCTTCACATCAGCAGTGGCACCAGATTTCTCCAACAGTGTGCTAAAGGCACAGACATTGGCTCGGCAGGGTGGAGATGTTTTGATTGAGTGCAGGCCTCGCATGTCTCCACGCGGGATGATCTCCTGGAGGAAGGGCAAAGAAGCCTTGCGAGAGAGCCACAGGTATTTTTACCAACCCATTTCCCTTTGTCTGCCAAGAACCTGTTTATTAAAGTGATACAGACAGAGCAATATGATTCAGGTCAGGCGGAAGGTTGTTACTGATCAAAGGTTATTCACATCAAACCGTCTCAACACAACAGGCGCTGCATTTGCATATACTTCATCTTAAAAAGAAAAAAAACACCTTTTTCACAGCACAGAATAACATCAAAAGTGCTTGAACAATCAACCAACCTCTGATTGAAGCTGTTTTATAAACTATTTGAATTTAGTAGAAAATTCAGTCTTCCAAATGTTTTTGTCCAACATTAAATCTCATTTTTATATATTTTTAGATGGCTGTTTGAAATGTCTAAACCTCTGATGCATACATTATAAAATCACAACATGTATTAATGTTTTTAAATATTTTTCATGCAAGAATCTGTCAGAGTCAGAGTCTGTCCAATGTAGTAATTATCCAATGTAGCAAGTCAGTGGCAGTCTGTAAGCAAATAATAATTATGCACTTTTACAGTGAAATAACAATAAAAGCATGACATTTTTTTTTTTAAGCATTGTGTTACCATTCTAAAAACCATTCTTATTTTATTTGAAATATTCTGAACTTTTGTCAGCCATTTATGTATGAATTTCTGTATATATTAAAACACAATGACATATAAAGACAGACGTCCAGTCAATGGTTTGGGGGTCAATATTTGTTTTTGAAAGAAATTAATGTTAGTGAAGATGCATGAAATTTATCAAAAGTGACAGTACAGAAAAATAATCTGTGTTTCAAATAAACACTGTTCTTTTGAACTTTCTATTAATCAAATTCCTGACATTTTTCTTTATCACGGTTTCCACAAAACTATTAAGCAGCACAAACGTTTTCAGCATAATAAGAAATGTTTCTTGAGCATCAAATTAGCATATTAGAATCTTAAGGATCATGTGACACTGAAGACTGGAGTAATATGATGCTGAAAACACATTTTAAAATACATTATCATAGAAAACAGTTATTTTAAACTGTAATAATATTTCAAAATATTATAATTTTTACTGTATTGTGGATCAAATAAATGCAGCCTTCGAGAGCAAGAGACTTCTTTCAAAAAAATTGCAAAATCTTCCCGATCCCAAACTTTTGAACACTCTGTCGGGCTGCACGTAAATCCGCTGGAAGGATGCTTTCCTGTCACATATCACTCATGCGCACGTCAACAAGCCGACAGAACACGCGCAAAAAAAAAAAAAAAAAGGAAAACGGATTTGCGCGTTTACATGACCACGTGCAGTGTCGGCTTATTAAGCATATAATGTGCATGTAAACGACAGCTTGGAACCTCCTCTCAGACACTGTTATGCCTCCAGATCAATGGTCTGAATGTAAGGCAGTGCATCACAGAATTCTCATTAGCATACACTTTAGATGAATCCATAGAGGAATAAAGCAGTATGGCGCTGTCTCCATGGAGAGAGTACCTGTGAACTCTTGAGTCTGGAGCCGCTGTAAGAAAATCATTAGTAGACATCACTGTCCATCAGCCTTGTGCTAACATCCACCCACAATCTAGAGCTCTGAGGGACTGGGTCTCTCATTAAACACTGCTGCACTACTGGGAGTGTGTTTGTGAGAGAGAGAGAGAGAGTGAGAGAGAGAGAGAGAGAGACAAAGAACAGCTTTTCAGGCTTCTTCTATAATGATCATGCGGGAAAGGAAAATGTTGCTTTCATTTCTTTATGCCCAATTTGGCTTTTATATGTAGTACTTGTTAGAAATCTGCTGACTGCTCTATGCAAATATGATTGTAGCCAGTTTCCAGCTTTTCATGTTTGTGCATAAATAAGGAAATTTATTCATGCATAATTATACTTTTTTTTCACTTTTCATCAAGATCCTGTCGCTTCGGCTGACAGATATTAAAAATGCTTTGCAGTGAAATTGGTGGTAACACGTTACAGTGAGGTTCAGTTTGTTGACATAGTCAGCGCATTAGGAATAATGACAACAAAAACAAATTTTACAGCCTTTTTAAATCTAGGTTCATGTTAATTTATAAATATTGTTAATTAATGTTTGTTCATAATAAATTAAAAAGTAAAGGTATTGTTTGTTGTTATTTCATGTTAGATATTGCATTAACTAATATAGATAAAACACATTTATAGTTTTCAGTCACGTGACCTGGAGGGCAAAACCTTCATAGAACTGTCGATTTTCCATCTGTTTCAAAGCATGAATTTTTAGATCACCTCTCAAAAGAAGAAAAACAAAAATATTGAACAAAATATTGTGCAAGTTTTGGGCACTTGTGATCCATAAAAAGCACCTGTTGCAGTATTTCAATCACTAAAAAAACATGCAGCGGGACATTCCGGGAACATCCTCTCGCATTACAGGCGAGCAGATGAGCCCAGAATATGAACACAACGCGCAAAATGGTTAAGTGCTTTCTTTTTCTCTTGGTTTTCTATGGAAAAACACTGCTTTTCGGCCTAAGCTTTTCCGGGTCAGTACATCGACCTTGAGTTGATTCGCCAAGTGTATAGTGTAAATGCAGATATCGCATATGGGTCACTTTTAAACAAAAAGATGCTGGTCGTCAAAAACAAAAACAAATATAAGACGCGTTTCCACCGCAGGAACTTTCCCCAGGAACTAGGAACTTTGGTGTGGTACTCTCTGTGTTTAGACCGCAGGTCTAAATGAAGTTCCTGGTAAAAAATTGTCCCCTCAGAAAGTCCCTGCTCGTGAGGCAGTACTTCTCCAAAGTTCAGGAACTTTCAGGGCTGGGACTTGGGCGTTGAACATGCTGATTGGCTGACTGGTTGAGCATGCTGATTGGTTGATTGGTTGACACACCGCATTTCAACCACAATTTTTAAAAGTCTGTTGCGGTGCGTGGAGTAAGAGTTGTGTGCTATTCGAATCAAAAATGGAGTTATGACAGATGGACCGACGACGAGGTTCAGGCTTTATTAGAGGACACAATCCAGCGGGAACTGGAAAGTTGCGCGCAGTCCTACATCACCGGACTAATTTGCCTAATCTTCATGGTATTTAGACCGTGATGGAAACACAGACAGCAGCAGCTCTGGGGGGAAAAATGTTCCTTGTAAAAAAAGTTCCTGGGACAAAATGTTCCAGGTAATTTGGGTGGAAACGCGGCTATATTCAACACATCGGAATTGGGCATCAGGACCTGCAGTGTAAATGCGGTTTATTACTGCTTCTTTTAGCAATGAAAGTTCCACGTTATCATCTGCGAGTAATTTTGGCCTCAGCTTGAGTTAGACTTGTAGTCAAGACCGCCTAAACCGAGACCAAGACCAGAGGGTATCGAGACCAAGACAAGACAAGACCAAGACCAAGACCAAGACAGACCAAGTCGAGACCAAGACCGAGACCAAGTCGAGACCGGAGGGGAAAAAAACAGACTAATGTTGAAGCTAAGCAATAACTATGAATTCAAGAACAGCAGCATACTAGGGTTCAGCCGCAGTTTACATTCAATATATATTAGACGGTATTACTTCAACTACACAGGCAGAACAATACAGAGACAGACCATGTCATGTGTGTAACTGTGAGCTCACTGTAAATGTTTTTGCAGACTGGGTGAGATCAACTATGTGTAGCAATTGCATGACGGCTGTTACTGCACTATTAGAGGATTGAGACTCCCTTAAAGGTGCTCTAAACGATGCCACGCATTTTTTAGGCCAAAACATTTTTTGTCACATACAGCAAACATCTCCTCACTCCGCTAGCTGCCTGTTCCCTGAACACACTGTAAAAAAACGCGGTCTCTGTAGACACACGAGGCTCCACAAACGGCAACAAAAACAAACTGGCCTCACCCGCACCATGAAACACAACAAACAGTGTTCCAGCCAATCACCGACAAGAAGTATTTGAGGGTGGGGTTTGGGGGGTTAGTGAAGTGGGTGTGGAGCGTGTGGAGGAGAGAGAAGCATGAAGAGGGAAGTTTGAATTATGGCCGAAACACGACCAAAGAGACGACGTTCCGATAAACAAATTGCAAAGAAGAGGGACAAGGATAAGGAATGCGCGAAATACCGAATTTACATCGGACAAACCTTTTAAAGGTGGCGAGAACTCCGCCGGCAGAAGGGCTTCCGATCTGTTTGCCTTGGTGGTGGGAGCAGATTTGTCTTCTTCTGCTGTGAAGACCACTGCATTGTGAAAGGTCACGGTGTAAATGAAGCACATCCCGTGCTTTGGCCCCTGCGCTTCTATAAATAAAAGCTAATTTTCACTTTTTCTTCTGCACTTGTAGTAGAACATGTAGTGTAGACTTTATTAAGCTTAAATTTGTATTTTGGGAGGCAAAATCAGTCTGTTTTTCAATTTTATGATTCTTTTATGGTGCTTTTTTTGTTATTTTTGAGCTTGGCCTTTCCAGTCAAAAAAGCAGTTCACCTTTTGTGTTTCACAGAATAAAGAAAGTATAATAATACAGGTTTGGAATGACATGAAGGTGATTAAGTAGTGACAGAATCACCAGAACATTGTTGTTATGTGATGTGAAAAGCCTTGGTAGACTTAAGTAGCAGAAGAAACTTCTGAAGAATCCTTTGAGGAAAGAGCTTGAAAGTGAATATATCAGAGCAAATGCGTTTGGCTTTTCAATGTTTAATTTCACATGATTGTAAAAACACAAATACCCAATAATCTGAGATACAGTAGTAAAATATACATTACATACAGATTATTTTATCATATAATGTAAATTTATATTAAAATTGTAAATAAAATGATCTAACATGTGAATTTAAAATCGTAAATGTCCTGTATAATTGTTTAATGATGTTGTATTTATGTACGTCCTATCGCCTATTGATCTCTGTGTCCAGACTAAAGTTCATTGATCTTCAATATAATAACCGTTTTTTATATAGTGTGTATGAATGAGTTGCAAGGCTTTCATCATGTCACTTTGTTGTCTAGAGTCTCCGTGCTGGATAATGGCAGTCTCCGGATATCCAACATCACCAAACTAGACGCAGGTCTTTACACGTGTGTGGCGAGAAACCAGTTTGGAGTGGCAAGCAGTGCAGGCACACTAGTGGTGAAAGGTATGCTGGGACATTTAAGATGAAAGGATGCATTAAATTGATTAAAGGTGACAACAAAGACTTTTACATTGTTATAAAAGATTTCTTTCTTTTGAACATTCTATTTATCAAAGAATCCTGAAAAAAATGATCACGGTTTCCACAAAATATGAAGCAGCTCGACTGTTTTCAACATTGATAATAATATGAAATGTTTATTGAGCATCAAATCATCATATTAGAATGATTTCTGAAGGATCGTGTGACACTGAAGACTGGAGTAAATTCAGCTTTGACATCACAGAGATAAATTACATTTTAATACATACTGTTTTTACTGTATTGTTGATCAAATAAATGTATTCTTTGTGAGCGTAAGTGACGCAAAAACAGTTTTAAAAAATCTTACCAACTTCAAACTTTTTAACGGTAGTGTATAATATAATAAAAAGTTGAATTACATAATATTTTGTACGACATATAATAATGATTTACTACAGTCTTTGCCACTCTGACAGTAAAGCGCAAGCTTCTTATCTTATCTCCACACTCTCTGGATGAACTGTGCTCGTGGTTAATGGGGAATTGATTTATTCGGCGAGCATTAGAGATGCATGATATGTGTGGGAACAACTGTGCTGTGTTTCATTAGAGCTTAGATCCATCTAAAACAGCCTTTTTTGCAATTTTCTTCATTCTTCACCCATCTGACAAGACGACGATAACAATACCAGCATTCTATTAGAACAGCAGTTTGGTGGTCCCTCTTGTCTTTGAAATTGGTTTCTATAGAAACTCACTGGTTTCTTCTCTCGCTCCCATTTTCACATGAAAGCCTGAATCCTGAATACATGTTCATTTGACATGTTAATTCGCTAACAAGTAAAATTGCCCCAGCAAAATTCACATGTTTGCCTTATTAAAAAGACATATCTGCAAGAGTGTGCACAGTGCGTGATAAAGCATGAATAATTCAGCACAAGGGAATCCAGAGATTACTAATCAGTAATGATTCATCCCGTAAATCAAAGCTAAACCAGCTGTTTTATTAATTTGCAATATTGTTGTTTTTGTCATCTTGACCCTTTCATTGACATCCCTTAAATAAAACAAATACATCAGAAGAATATCAAACAGGTGTGATGATATATCAAATAAGATAGATAGATAGATAGATAGATAGATAGATGGATGGATGGATGGATGGATGGATGGATGGATGGATGGATGGATGGATGGATGGATGGATGGATGGATGGATGGATGGATGGATGGATAGATAGATAGATAGATAGATAGATAGATAGATAGATAGATAGATAGATAGATAGATAGATAGATAGATAGATAGATAGAGATAGATGGATAGATGGATAGATGGATAGATGGATAGATAGATAGATGGTCTTCAGATACACTCTTTAAAATAAAGATATATTTTTAAAAGGTTAAGCTTATTGGAGATTTTTTAGGGGGATATTAAGAATCATTGATTATATGTGGAGTCAGTTATTTCAGAAGATGGAAATCTAACAGCATAGTGACATCTAGTGGTGGCAGAAGTGTGCTGATCAACACACCGCCTTCCTCAGCTAAAAAGAACCGGCTCGACTAATGGTTAACATGTTACATGTGTAACATCTTGAGCTACTAGTTTTTTTTTTTAAGAGCTTGGTCATAATATACTTCAATACAACAACTGCTGTTTTGTGCACCAAGCTGCTGATGACTAGTAACGTACAGTTATAAATGTATTAGCTGCTGACCATCTCGTTGTTATTTCAGAGCCAACCATCATCACTTCTAAAGCCACCCAGCTGGACGTTACAGTCGGAGAGAGCGTTGTTATTCCGTGCCAGGTGTCCCGTGACCCCTCCCTGGACGTGAGATTCACATGGTTTTTCAACGAGCAGTTGATCAATTTTGGAAGCCATGGGGGATATTTTGAAAAAGTTGGTGGGGTACGTGTCGTTCTTTTAGCATTATATCATTTTATTTTCTGATATTCTGATATTCATGTTTGTAGAATTTGTAAAGACGCTGAAAAATCTGAATCTAACAGAAGACCACAAAAATGGTCTTACCTGAAACTGTATATGTTATTGTGTGTTTGCTCATAGACATCTGCCGGTGACATTATGATTCGTAACATTCAGCTAAGGCATGCAGGAAGGTACACATGTGCTGTACAGACTAAAGTGGACAGTGCGTCTATAGCAACAGATGTTGTGGTACGAGGTAATGTTTTTCCAAACAAAATTTTGTACACAAAACCCTACTAGGATTAAACTTCAGTGTCAACAGGTCAACAGTGTAATTATAGATGTATTTACAGAAATTAATTACAGTTGTAATTACATGCAGGGATTTTTTTTAAATATAAGTACAGTGTAAAAACGTGTACACAATAAGTGAATTGTATAAAATGATTAATTGAAATGTTATTACAAAATACTTAAAGACACTTCATAGGATATCTTTTTGAAGTTTTAAAATCATTTCCTCACAGGTCCCCCTGACCCACCGCTGGACATCAAAGTTGATGAAGTGACAGAGACAACATCCTTTGTGTCCTGGATTCCAGGTCCTGATAACCACAGTCCTGTCTTTGCTTACAACATTCAGATCCGAAGCCCCTTCTCTCTCGGATGGCAGGCAGCCAAAACAGGTGTGCAGGAATTGTTCGTTTTGATTAATATGCAGTTTATCACAATGATGTGTGAGTGTCTTATAGTCACCACTCATGTTTGACTGGTTTGGCATAAGCCCTATTAATTCTTTTCAGTCTTTTATCATTTCTTTATTATATGTCATAAACACATTTTTTTGAGACTTTATTCTTTTTACTCAGTGTTTATGATTAAACTAAATATCTTTACAACCTCTTGCAGAGACTGTCACGGCATTATCTTTACACTGTTTGATTGAAGAAGTGCACTTCACTTCACAAGTGTGTTATAAGTGTGAACTGAATGTAATGTTTCATGACAATTAATTGCATGTTAATTGCAATTAAATGAAAAAGCATTATTTAAATTTATTTATTATGTATTGCAGTTAATTAATCTTTAGAGTGCATTTTGACCCACTTAAGTAGGATTTAAGTACATCGTTATATATAATTTCATAATTGTATTGCCTTTAAAATATGATTAAAGTGTACTCCCGAATGTATTGACATTTATAGTAAACTAAACTTGAATTCTATTGAAACGAGTATACAGCATGTCATGTATTTAAATATTTATGTAATTACACACTTGCTCACTCAGTATCCAAGTGATTATTTTGTTTCAGATTTCTTGAAATATCTTAATATCACCTCGTCTTTTCTCAGTGCCAGAGTCTCTGGGAGGGCAACAGCTGACAGCCCGTGTGGTTGAATTGAGTCCATGGGTTGAATATGAGTTCAGAGTGCTGGCCACTAATTCCATAGGCACCGGGGAACCCAGCAAACCCTCACAAAAAATCAGGACCGAGGACACATGTACGTAATATATGTAGTTACTTGTTTACTCCCAGGCACTTATCCTCGATTTATCGAAATCAAAGAATGAGCTAGTGTGACATCATTTCGAACAAAATGCGGACAAAACAAAGTTAGTTTGGAGTTTGTTGCTGTATTTCGAAATAGTTGCCAAAGCACACTTCCGGAAAAGTTGGTTTACGCCGTTGGACTACTATTGGTTTGTGGCGATTATGTCATAGATAGGTGTGACTCTGAGGCTCCGCCTTCGTTGATGTGAACATCTTCTCTGGTTCATTTCTGCTGTTCAGTCCGTCGAGGTCAGACGTCCGTGACTAAAAACATGAACACACTGGACAGCCGCCTTTATAATAGAAAAATATGTTGTAATTCTTATTGAAAGCAACACTGACTTTTTCCTGTTTAGTACTGTCCACCAAAGCGTTTTTTCACGCAGCTGGCGTATTTTTCCAACTGTTTTCAATGGGAGCTGAAGTTCTGAGCGCGCTGCGTTTTTTACCAGTCGCCGAGAGTTGAAGAATGTTCAACTTTGGGTAAAATGCAGTGCTCATCACTGTGACTTTTTACCCAGCTGTCCAATCACAGTGGAGGAGGGGTGGGACAAATACCACACCGACCAACCGTCACATTCTGCTTGTACAACGTCAACAAATGACAACAACAAGCATAATAACGGAACAAAATCATTTAAAGGTGAACTAAGTAACTTTTTTACCTTAACCGAACAGCTTCGGAGTCATTGGAATAGTTATATGACTTTTTTCGGGTTGAATGGTGGTCGTCTCGCACCCCCCAAGCGCCTGTGAGCCGAAAAACCACCCTTGCAACTTTGGGCTGGCGGGCCGTCGGCCTCAGCGTCAGGAAGTATCGCGTGATATCAGGTCTTACGATGTAACGAATTTCTTTACGGCAAAAAAATCTGCTAAAATTCTGTCATTATTGCACTTCCTCACGCTGTTCGAACCCGAATGAAGAAGACGTTTTAAAGAAAGTCCCATCTGCTTTGATGTCGTTGATCTATAGCCTCTGGTGTCTGAGAATCACCAACGAGTTTTTACAATAGTGTTGTCAAATATCTATTTCGAAGCTGTAGGGGGAGCTCTATAGAGAAACCTGCGAGCAAAAAGCGAGAATACAGTGAAGAAATTCCTGCAATTGCATAGCCCTGCTTTAAAACAAGAGACAGAGCAAATACTTTACATTGTATCGACATTTTATATAGAAAAAACAAGGAAAGAAGCTATCTGTGAATTGAGATACTAGTAACACTTCCGCAGATATACTGTATCAACTGACGAAAAAGCCTTCATAAGGTTTGGTAAAGTTTACAGGTTTGCTATAGTAGTACATGGCACTTCTACAACATTTGATAAGACTGACATACTCTTCCAACCATACTATATATTAAACCTTTTTACTCAAAACCAAGTAGCAGAACCCAGGAGAAGAAAGGGACCAAGTAGCAGCCAGGAAAGTGTCTCTGTGGCATCATGCTAAACAGATGGAGTGGGAAAAAAATGCCCTGTCTGCACTTCTGGTGTTTCTCATCTTGTAAAACTGGCGTAAAAAGTATTTATTTTTTTCTTACAGTGCCAAGGACGACCCCAGCCAGAGTCAGCGGAGGAGGTGGCAGTCACTCTGAGCTTGTCATCACTTGGGAGGTAACAAAACAAGCTCTTGCTCACACATTTAAGTGCACAACAGTAGCTGTGAATGGTGGACGGTCCATTGGCCTGTATCTAAAACAGACCCATCATGCTGTCAGCTTGGTTGGTCTGCAATTTAACTTTAAAAAAAAGGTAGGCACTCTTCAGTGAGGCAGACAAAATGTTTATGGATTTTAGCTATTATGTTTCAAAATGTGAAAAGCGAAAAAATATGTTCAAGGACCGTGAAAGGGATTTTCCATAGTCTGTTTATACTGAGACGAAGCCTCTTGTATAACACTGCTGCGATATAATGATGCATCTCTCTTTGACTTGCTCTTTCTTTGTTGTGTTTGTGTCTTTGGGTCCTTGTGTCTCTCCAGCCAGTCCCAGAAGAGCTGCAGTGCGGTCCAGGCTTCGGCTACGTGGTTGCTTTCCGCCCTCTCGGTGGTCAAAGCTGGATGCAGGCAGCCGTGACGTCTCCTGATGCATCTCGATACATCTTCAAAAACGAGAGCATCCCTCCATTCTCTCCATTTCATGTGAAAGTGGGAGTTTACAACAACAAAGGAGAAGGTCCTTTTGGACCCGTGACCACTATCTACTCAGCAGAAGAGGGTAAAACCAACTAACCAATATTTAAAAGAAGTCTCGGTTACACTTTATTTGGTAACACTTTATTTTACAGTGCCCTTGTTACATATGTTACATGTACTTACCACAGTAATAACAGTAAATTAGGCATAATTACATGCAACTAACCCTCAACCAAATCCTAATCCTACCCTAACCCTGTGGTAAGTACATGTTGTATAATTACATTGAAACAATGACACCTTAAAATAAAGTGTAACCCTTTATTTTAAGGTGTCTGTGTTACAGTGTAATTATATATTTAAGTACTGAGTAATAATAATTAACATGTACTTACTATAGTATAAAGATAGGATTAGGTTTGGTTTTCGTGTTAGTTCCATGCAATTACGTGCAATTTATAGTAATTAGTACTAGAATAAACTACATGTAACGTGGAACAAAGTGTTAAAATCTCTTGTGCTCACCAAAGCTGCAAAATTAAAAATGCAACAGTCAAAACAGTAATATTGTGAAATGTTATTACAAGTTTTCTATTGAAATAGATTTTAAAATGTAATTTATTCCTGTGATCAAAGCTGAATTTTCAGCATCGTTACTCCAGTCTTCAGTGTCACATGATTCTTCAGAAATCAGTCTAATATGATGATTTGATGCTCAAGAAACATTTAGTATTATTCTCAATGTCGAAATATAGTTTTTGCTACTTCATATTATTGTAGAAACCCATGATAAACTACCATTCAAAAATGTAGGGTAAGTACTATTAAAAATAATAATAATAATACTTTGATTCAGCAAGGATGCACAAAATTGATCAAAAGTGACAGTAAAGACATTTATAATATTCCCAAAATATATTTTTTAAATAAATGCTGTTCTTTTGAACTTTCTATTTATCAAAGAATCCTAAAAAAAATAAATAAAAAAAGTAGATTTCCACAAAAAATGGTTTCAACATTGATAATAATGTTTCTTGAGCATCAAATCATCATATTAGAATGATTTCAGAAGGATCATGTGACACTGAAGACTGGAGTAATGGTGCTGAAAATTCACAGGAATAAATAACATTTTAAAATATATTCAAATCGAAAAAAAATTCTTACAATTTTAATACTACTTTACAGTATTACTGTTTTTACTCTATTTTTCATATAAATGCAGCCTTGCTGAGCATAAGAGACTTCTTTCAAAAGCATTTTAAAAATCCTAATTATTTCAAACATTTGGTCCGGTAGTGTATAAATAAGCCATTCGTAAGTCCAGTCCCTCAAAAAGTATAAACACTCTGTGGTGCTCCCAAACACTCTTTGTGTGAATGGTCCAGCATAGGCAACATTGGCTCAATCAATGATGTTTGTACAATGAAAGACAGTGCCAGTGGACCAGAAATAACCTTTAAGTATACTCATTATGCGCAACATTATGTACAGTAGCTGCAGTGTTGTTTTGTGTTTACATAGAGAAAATTGAACGTACTGAACATATGCTAGTGCATCATTGCTCTAATTATGAGCCTAAAGACATTACAATAATGATTATTCTGACCATAGAGCCGAGTCGCGCCCCCAGTCGCATCCGTGCCAAGAGCCTGTCAGCCTCAGAAGTGGAGGTCAGCTGGAAGCCTTTACCCTGGAGCACCAGTAGGACACGCATAATGGGCTATGAGGTGAGAATAGCACAACTAAAGAAGGCCAATTAAGCTGACTGTTCCTATAGTACTCATAACAATTCTCACATTATTGTTATTGTTCTTAATACAATAACTACACATAAACAATTCTATTAAGATTAAGTCATATTTTCGGGAATTTAGGTAAGATCTTTGGTTTAGGGAAGTGAGATTTTTACATTATCAGAAATAGAATATTAATTGGCAAGACAGACTTGAACCCACATTGCCCTTTGTGATGCTGATCATGACATCTAGTTGACTGTGAATTTCAGCTGAGGTACTGGAGCACAAAGGACAGAGTGGACACAGCTAGTGTGATGAGGACTGTGGGAAACAGGACGTTTGCTGTCATTCGTGGACTGGACCCCAGCAGTACATACCACATCAAACTCAAAGCCTATAACAGTGCTGGTGTGGGACCTGATAGCGCCGTGGTGAATGTCACCACTAAGAGACCCCGTAAGTGTGACGTGGGCCTTGGCCATTGGGTTATTCTCTAAAAACATAACCTCACTTTAAAAAAGAAATTGTAGGCTAATTTTTTTTTTTAAATGTGCCAAAAACCTGTTAGGGCCCTATTTTAACAATCTTAAGCGCATGGTCTAAAGCGCAGGGCGCAAGTTCACTTAGGGCGTGTCCGAATCCACTTTTGCTAGTTTAACGACCATTAAAAAAGCATGGTCTAAAAGGGTTGTCCCTATTCTCTTAATGAGTAATGGGTGTGTTTTGGGATTTACGTGCGTTAAACCAATCAGAGTCTCATCTCCCATTCCCTTTAAATGCCAGTTGTGCTCGCGCCATGGCGGATTCGCTATTTACATGACGGAATTTGATAGTGGAAAGACTGAACGCGTCTCCAGAGCGCAAACGGATCTGCTCGTGCGCGAGGTAAAAGTGCGCAAGCAGACTATCTACGGGACAAGCCGGATTCCACCATATCTTTATGTACACAATATTAATCTTTTACATTGTAATCCTTTTATTTTAAATATTTGGCACGTTTGTGTGCTGCTGTGCGTCCCTGTGTGTTTAATAAGCAGAGTGTACGCGCGTTGTGGACATTACACATTACTATAGGCCCACATTACTTGCACGCTTATTAAATAACAAAAAAAAAATATTGCGCCTTTGACTTTGGCCCAGGTTTCAGTTGATCAATAGTGCAGTCTATTTCTGTTGCCTCAAAATAGCAACGCGCCAACAATGCGCCAGAACACACCTCATTTTCAGACCAGCACGCCCATGGGTGCACAAATGGGTGCAAATGCATTTGCTATTTAAACGTGGCGCAGGACGTGAAAATGATAACTGCGTCGGACTGAAACTAGCAAAAAACACTTGCATCGCGCTTGGCGCTGCATTGCGCCGGGTGTAAGATAGGGCCCTTATTGTTAACACATTAAACTTAATGTGTTAACATTAAGTTTAATGTTCCATCTTATGTTGTTAAAGTAAGGTTTATTGCATTTTAGTGTTGTGTGTTACCATGATGGTATTTTGTATTTGTGTGAATGACACTGTGTGCACCCTTTATACCCAGATAGCAACATAGTGTCGGCCCAGATTCGGCCCACATCTGGTAAGTGTGGAATCCACATGTACCAGATCTGGGCCGACACTATGTTGCTGTATCGGTATACTAGTATTTACCTCAGCTCGTGGAAAAGCTACTTGTGATGATCTTTGATTCATCATGTGGTTTTCTCTTTACCACTAGTGTTATTATGGTGGATGTCAGTATATGTTAAAAGTACAAAACAGATTTTAGTAGCAGTGTGGCCTTGCTAATTCAGCAGAAAGTGCTGTTGGATTTAGCAGTTTATTTGTTTTGTGTAAATTACTAGCCTGACTACGTCAGACTTCGTACTTCCGCTCAATTTCAGTTCGCTTCTGTACTCAGTCTGAGATAGCGACCGTTTTCCCTGTTTTCCTCCGGCCTCAAAACAGCCGGCCAATCAACGAACAGAGGGCGGGATGAGAGCCGTGACGTAGATGCTGATTGTACCGTGGATGCGTAGATTTACTTCACATAATCTGCAAAAGTCGTTCACAGCCATGTTCACTCCGGTATTTCGCTCGATGGTTTTGTTTTCGCATCATACATGTGTTTACAGTGGAAGTTCGATGCGGCTGAGCATGCGCATAACACACGCCATAACCAAACGTTATGTGATTGGCTTACGGGTAACCAATGATTTTAAACTTCAGACAAGCGCAATTATGCCATGCCAGACTCTTTCTACGAAGCAAAGCGAAGTAGCAGAGTTTGGTATTACCAGGCTAGTAAATTACAGGTTTAAATTGGGAAATGTACAGGTTTTTCTGTAAATATATTTAAATTTTTACTGTATTTTTACAGAATTTTTCTGGCAACTACAGCTGCCAGTTTTCTTCTGTAAAAAAGATTTTTTTTTTCAGTACATATTTCAGGGATTGTTTCGATTTTAGCATTAGTAAGGAAAGTTAAAGGGATAGTTTACTCAAAAATGTAAATTCTGTCATCATTTACCCACCCTCATGTCGTTTCAAACCCATAAGAATTTATTTTATCTTCACAACACAAATGATGTTTTAATGAATCCCGAAAGATTTCTGTCCATCCATTGAAAGTCCATTCCACAAAAATCATTATCGACATACTTCAAAATGTTCTTGAAAACATTGTAAAATGAATCCATATGCACATGCACGGAGCTCTTCAAATATGGTAAACAGATCCTCAAACATACTTTCTTGATGCACAATAACCTTGGATGTCAAGCAAGCAGGGTCAAGTTTCCATTTGCCATATTTGATGATGTGTTTATCAATGCTCACATGTCAATAAAAGCAGTAAATTCATATGGATTACATAAAAAAAAAAAAGTGTTTTGAATGAGTGTGAGTAAACGATAACCGAATTTTCATTTTGAACTATCCCTTTAATGTTGTAAGCAACTTTCAAAAAACTGATTTCATACACTAGCATTTAACACAGAAGTTTTAAACTGCTCTGAAATGTGACGTTCAGTTCTTTGAATGTAATTTCTCCAGCGCCGAGCCAGTCTCCAGTGAAAGTCATGTGGAATACTACAGACTCCAAACTCATCCTCAAGTGGGATCATGTGAAGGCTCTGGAGAATGAGTCTGAAGTTATGGGCTATAAGGTATGAACTGCCTCTGATCTATATCTGATGTTTACATCACAACATTGTTGGATGCTTGATTCTGATTGGTTGACAGATTACAGCTCCATCCCAGACAGCAACATAGTGTCGGCCCAGATCCGGCCCACATCTGGTACACGTCACGTGACACTATGTTGCTGTCTGGGCTATATAATAACGCACACCCTGAATTCAACGGTCTACTTATTCCTTACATATAAACTGAGTTTAAAGCATCTGTGTTTGTTTTGAAGGTCATGTACAAGCAAAGCAGACATAGTCGGCCCAGCGTGGTGGAGACTAACAGCACATCTCTCGAGCTCTCTCTGCCTGTGGATGAGGATTACATCATCCAGATTAAACCAGTCAGTGAAGGTGGGGAGGGAAGCAGCAGCAAACAGATTACCATTCCCAGGATAGCAGGTCTGAACTTATGGCCCTTGTGGCATTTATAATATTCTTCAGTATGCTGACCTTGTGGTTTATCATTTTCAGCCTATCACGTCAATCATGCATTTTTTATATACATTATATACAATAAAACAAGTGAAAAATACTTAACAGAAACTGTAAAATTGTTCATTCATTCTATTCATTTTTTTTTTTTTTTGCAGTTGCACATGCGATTGGATTTGCACCAGAGCGGAAAGCACTACCCCTACTCGTAACACTAGTACTCTACTGTACGGTCAGGACTTTCTTATGACAGATGAACTGAACTCTACAGCGGAGAGATTTACAGCTTTTTCCAGTATGTTTTACAAACGAGACTCTATTCGGATGGAACGTTGTCCTCTCGCTTTTTCAAAAGAGGAAGTTTGCTAACCTGAATTCGATCGCTGACACCAAAGCTGTCGAAAGACTGTGCAGTAAGAGCTATCTCATTGTATTTGGATAAATGTATCGACAGACCACGTGGTTTTCCAACCAGGAACTGGGTATTTAAGGGCATAAAATGACATGCAGTTCACTCTTAAGGATTCGCTTACAAGGACATCTGTTCGGTCGAGAGGAATCCATATTCATCCATTAGACGGTTGGCAGTGGAGAACCACACAAATGCCTTTTTCATAGGAACCTTGGGACTAATGAACTCCTTTGTAGAGAATCCCTTCAGCCATACCTCACAGACACTTTCATTATAAGAACATCAACCCATTAAATCAGCTGTCCTCAAATCAGACAGAGTTTACAGTCCCCCAGTGTTGACATGCCCCCTGTCTGTTTGAAAGACGAAGCTAATGCTGCTGGCCTTACCTATACAGTAAAAGAGCTCACTGGCTGTCTCGAGCTGGTTGTTCCTTCAGTCATGCACTGAGATCTTTGTTTTGCTAGTGTGTGTGTGTGTGTGTGTGTCTCTTTAATGAGAAACAGTATGTAAAATATCCTCAGGACCAGAACAGCCTTACAAAGTTGTCTTGATTTCTTTTCTTGTTCAGTTTGTTCATTTACAATTCCATTATTTGATGATGCATAGGGGATAACATTTTGATTGTAAAAGACCAGCTTTTCATTTTCCGTCAAGGTGCTTTCTTAAGGTAATAGCTGTGATCATTTAAATACCTAGGACATAATGCTTACTTTCCATTTTCAAGCTGTTTAGCATGAACTGGCTCTGTACTGGCTTGAAAAAAGTATTTGAATGGACTGTCTGCTTTTAATAAATTAAGGAACACAAGTAATGTTCTTAAGATATTTGTGAGTAAGACATCATTTTTATATTTTATATTGACAGAGGACTGTTGCTCAGGCCCTTTTTTACACATCCTTTCCCTCTCACCTCATGTGAACACACACACACACACACACACACATATATATATGCGTGTGTGTGTGTGGACTTGACTTTCATCACATAAAAATCACTCAACCCTATATATATATAAAGGGTTGAGCGATTTTTATGTGATGAAAGTCAAGTCGACGTCGACTAGTCGCTGATGACGTCATTGATGAACAAATAAGCCTGAACCTATATTACTCACAGATTTCTGCTTGTTCTAAATCAGACATAGATAAAGTATCACAGTAAAGATTACACTTATATGAATGCATTAGTGTGAGAGAGAGTGATTGCACATTGCAGCGTCTCTCTAATAGTGAAGCTGTGGGTTTTAGTTACTAAGAAATATATGCTAGAACTTTTCAGTTTCTAAGCTATTTTATTGATAAACCACTAAACAGAGTTTACAATACATTTCTGCGCTAATGAATGATTATGTGTGAGCGCAATCTTCACGTGATATGCGCACTTCTGTGTGTGTGTGTAATGCAGTTTATAACGGCGATTCACTTACCTGTACAATAAGCCATTTAAAACATGCGTTCACATGATCAAGTTTGAGCATCCAGATGGTATAATCAAACATGTCTTGTGGAGCGCTCTCTGGGTATGCATGTATTTGTAATTTTAACTGAAACGGAGCGTAAAAGTGGACTTCAAAGATTTCTTATCCTGTTGCGGTCTCAATAAGCCATGAATATGGAAGCCCGTTTCGGCCACATTGAGTAAAAAAATAAAGATTCTTTAAGTCATAATAATGAGAAACTTTCTCATAATTATGACTTAACATCTCGTTATAATGAGAAACTTTCTCGTAATAATGACTTAACATCTCGTAATAATGAGAAACTTTCTCATAATTATGACTTAACATCTCGTAATAATGAGAAACTTTCTCATAATAATGACTTAACATCTCGTAATAATGAGAAACTTTCTCATAATAATGAGAAACTTTCTTATAATAATGACTTAACATCTCGTAATAATGAGAAACTTTCTCATAATAATGACTTAACATCTCGTAATAATGAGAAACTTTCTCATAATAATGACTTAACATCTCGTAATAATGAGAAACTTTCTCATAATAATGACTTAACATCTCGTAATAATGAAAAACTTTCTCGTAATAATGACTTAACATCTCGTAATAATGAGAAACTTTCTCGTAATAATGACTTAACATCTCGTAATAATGAGAAACTTTCTCGAAATAATGACTTAACATCTCGTAATAATGAGAAACTTTCTCATAATAATGAGAAACTTTCTCGTAATAATGACTTAACATCTCGTAATAATGAGAAACTTTCTCGTAATAATGACTTAACATCTCGTAATGAGAAACTTTCTCATAATTATGACTTAACATCTCGTAATAATGAGAAACTTTCTCGTAAAAATGACTTAACATCTCGTAATAATAAGAAACTTTCTCATAATTATGACTTAACATCTCGTAATAATGAGAAACTTTCTCATAATAATGACTTAACATCTCGTAATAATGAGAATCTTTCTCGTAATAATGAGAAACTTTCTCATAATAATGACTTAACGTCTCATAATAATGAGAAACTTTCTCGTAATAATGACTTATTTTCTCGCACTTCTACGCATGCGCACAGCAGCGGAGCAGAAGGGCGTGCCACACTAGCGACATCCCCTGGTCAAAGCCGTGTAAATGCATCACAGCAAATGGCACGCTCTGCAGTGAATAACATTAATGATCAGGGCCGTGCACAGGGGGGTGGCCCGGTGGCTAGAGCCACTGCCCTTCTGCCCTCATCAGCTGAGGTGCCCCTCTCGACCCCTCCCTAACCCTCCAGAAGATTCCCATAAAAACGTTCTGTTATCGCTCCGCTAAAGATCCACTGATTCCGCTAATCCGCTCCGTGTTTTCCTGCTCGCTCCGCAGCGTCACTCGTAGACAAGCATGTGCCCGCTCTCCGACGACAGTTTCAGAATAGAATTTCGTCCCATTCACAGGTCGATTACAAATTACAATCCACATTACAGACAGTAATCGATCCACAAAATTAGTATTTTGGTAATATGTTTTTGTATTTCTGTCGCAAAATGTTTTGCTCCTGGTCTTCAAATAGTGCTAACAAGTTACAACTCGTGCAACATCCATGTTCTTGGAAGAAAAGCAAATGTGTTTTGTGCCGTTAGCCACCTTGTAACCTACTATACTAAAGTACTATTAATTTAGATTAGAACACATTTAGATAATATATAGTATATTACCTTTTTATTATGTATAATGTTAATATGGTCTCATTAAAATATTATAAATATGATGTATGTTATAGATAGATACTATATCAACTAAGGCAACTGATTATAATGGGAAATATATTTACAGGAGTTAAAGTGTGAAAAACTGTCTGCTAAATATTCTATACATAATGATTTACCCTCTGGCTTTCTAGAACTTTGATTCAATTTTTGCCATGTTGAATAGGCTTTGTCTTTGCTCTTTCTCACTCTGTTCTTCTAATTTTGTGAAGGCATTGTTTTTTTGTCTACAAAATCTGCAAACAACAGAAAATGTTATTTATTTATTTGTGATTTATTTATTAGTGTTATTTATATTAGATTAGATCAGGTTAAATAATTTGATTGAACAAGAATTCTAATTTTCACTACTCCCAGTGTATGACTGCAGAACAATGTTTGAAAATTTATGGAGCAACAGATTTGTGTGAAAATAAATCAGAAAGGTGGTTTGTTTAAAAATCGTATTAATGTATGAGGTGGCAAGGAGGTACACACGGGGTAAAACCAGCATGGTAAGACACACAGTATTGATAAAAATACTTAAGCTAAATTAATATGCTTTTAATAATGTCTAAGTTGATACTTGTTCAAACCAATCACTTTAGTAAAGTTTATAACAATTTTGGAGTTATTTTGATAAATTAAATAATAAATGTTTGTTCAATAAATATAGGCTATCTGTCATAATTTTCATTTTAAAAATACAGAAACAAGATTCTTGAGATCTTTGTATTTAAATTGCTACATAAGTCTAAAACATAAAAAAAATATACATAAAATAGTAGATTAAATTAGCACAGAATCAACTTTGATCAAGTCAATGATCAGCCAAATTTCCAAGTCCATCATCAAAAGCGTTTATGAAAAAAAGTGCTGAGCAGAATTTGTGCCATTGAGTGGTATAAAAGAGAATTAAGTCAAATGCGCATTTTACCCCGGTGTGACTTTATAACTGTTGTAACCTGTATATCATTTCAATTTATACTTTAAGTGTATAATATTAAATTAAATGTCTATACTACTTCCATAGGATGAGGCAGCTCAGAGAGTGAGAACCCACTGAGCATCAGACAGTTAAACTGGCATTGACATTGAATTATTTAATTGGAAGAGTAATTATAACAACATAACTTGATTTTGCACTAAATCCTAATTGTAATCTTATTGCCCATATAAAATAGTTGTTTTTAATTTTCTGTATTAAGATGATACTGCCTCATTCAAACTCCTTATAGTGCTCCCTTTTTTGGTTTAAGCCACTGCCCCTCAAAATGTCTGTGCACGGCCCTGTTAATGATAAATGATCAGTATATGAGACAGGCTTCCATACTAGATAGTCTTTTATTCATTTGTAATATTCATTTGTATTTTTGTGTATGAACAAGCAGCAACACAAGGGTGATCCATGGATTTCAAATAGATGGAGGAATGATAAGACAGCACACCTTTCCAAATCTGTTTAAGAACACTTCATCTGGAAATCTGTGTAAGGGTCCGTTCATACAGAACGCGCTTTTTCATTGCTTTTCTAGGCAAACGCGCACGGACGTTGCGCTCGCTCTTCTGCAGCGTCTCGCGCATGACACGGCGTTCTAAAAACGAGGCGCTCAATTGAAGAGAAGTTCAGCTTTTAAAAACACGTCTCGACCTTGCGTTTTCCCCCATTCCACTGCCCACTTATGTTTAAATGTCCCCAAAGTCATAAACATCTTAAAGGTGATTTCTGTAGGCCTATTGATATCTTCCAGATGAACCTGCACATCAAATATCCTAGAAGCATCTGCAAAATACGTGTTATATTAACACACATATGTGTTACACTTAAACTTGACGAATAAATGTAATATTCCAACTTTAATCTGATAGTTTTGTAAATTCATGTAACAATTTCCATCGGTGTGCACAAGCAGGCGTCCTTCGTTACCATGGTAACCGTCCTGCTTCCACTTTCACACCTTATCGTGCGCATGGAAAAGTATGGAAGATATAGGCCTACTGATGATGTTATTTAATGATACTACAGATTGCACTTAGTAGATCACTCTGACTTTAATGAAAACAACTGTTTTGCAGAGCGTGCAATGTTTGCTGTGATGCATTTACACGGCTTTGACCAGCGGATGTCGCTAGTGTCACCTTCTGCTCCGCTGCTTTGCGCATGCGTAGAAGTGCGAGAAAATAAGTCATTATTACGAGAAAGTTTCTCATTATTATGAGATGTTAAGTCATTATTTCGAGAAAGTTTCTCATTATTACGAGATGTTAAGTCATTATTTCGAGAAAGTTTGTCATTATTACGAGATGTTTAGTCATTATTTCGAGAAAGTTTCTCATTATTACGAGATGTTAAGTCATTATTTCGATAAAGTTTCTCATTATTACGAGATGTTAAGTCATTATTATGAGAAAGTTTCTCATTATTACGAGATGTTAAGTCATTATTACGAGAAAGTTTCTCATTATTATGAGAAAGTTTCTCATTATTATGAGATATTAAGTCATTATTATGAGAAAGTTTCTCATTATTATGACTTAAAGAATCTTTTTTTTTTTTACTCAACGTGGCGGAAACAGGCTTCCATACATGAATGATCAGCGACTAGTTGACGTCAAGCTTAAAGCGTCATGGCAGCCCCATTCATATATGAGGTGAATCTGTCTATCAATTTAGCTGTTCGGTGACAATTTCGTTTAACTGTTCCTTACACCTTGAAAACTACTTTTGCCAAGTTTTACCAGGTCAATATCATATCAGCAAAGCATCACTTCAACCATAATGATGCTGATACACTATATAAACCTATAAAGTGATAATTTGGAGAAAACGACCATAACTGCTTTTTGATTTTTATGGGAACAATTATATGGTCACTTCTGAGTAAAATGAGCATTGTTGTGGTATGTATAGTCTAATTAGTAAGGCGACTACTGTACATGGAGTCATATTCCTGGTTTGGAGAATGTTTTTCAGCAGACCACAAGATGGCAGTGCAATAGAGGTAATGCAACATTTCATGAACAAAATGGGAAATATTTGTACCTAAACCGTTCGAGGATAATACAGAATTCTCAGTGAATCTGTTTTTAATTTAACTCAGATGAACTGTTCGGGGATGATACAGAATTCTCAGTGTATCTGCTTTTTATTTAACTCAGATGCACAAAATAGCAAACTTGACCACATGGATGGTTCTTTATTTCGAACACTGTACAGCAAACACACAAAACCAAGCAGTAGAAAGAAGAGAATAGCGGTGTAAACAGAAGTGCCTGCAGGTGGAGTCTCAGGGGGAATATAGTTTTCTAAGCTTAACTCGTTTTCCTCGAAGTTGAAATCCTCAATGCAACATTACAGCATAATGACGCTGCCTTGTAAGAGACGAAACTCTTGACACAGGCTTAGCAGATAGGCTGGCGAAAGAACACTGTGGTTCACTCGGAATCCAACTATCAACCTTTGCATGGCACTTCTTTTCTTTTTATTCAAGCACCTGTGTCCTCAAAAATCTGTAACTGCACAAGTTGGAAGTATGCCGTATACAAATTTCCCTTCAGATATCTGCAGGTTGTGTAAGTGTTGTAATTTTCACATAGTGCACAGTCCTGAACAAATGCATTAGTTACACAACAACAAGCCTTGACCATGTTAGCAAAGGTTATTAAGACTCTATCCTGGCCTTCTTTCATCCTAATATAAAGTATGCTATGTTTTTCATTTGGCAATACACACAATTCAAAGCTCATTCATCCATTCAACACTAGAACACATACACGTCCTGTCCAGGATTTCTACTGCTTTCACAGAGGAAACGTTTGTAAAGGGAATCATGGCTCAAGGGTCACGCTTCACTGAAAACCACAGGCTCATGACATTTACACATAAAAAGGTCTCATATCTAACAAATCAGAATCATTACGACAGTGTTTAAAAATCATTAGTTCGTTGGCACAGCATTGTGTGGGAAGAAACAGTTTAAAAAATAAAATCACAGAAGTTTCATAAACGTATCTAGGGAGTTTGTTAAATATTGGCTTTTTGGAAAATAATACTAATTTGTTTTCTGCAATCTTCAAATGCTTAAAGTCTAAATGCACATAACACATTAAATAATTATGTAATTGTGTCAGCATGTACTGAGCTCAAATTAGGTTTGGCTTCTTTGGACTTCAATTCATTTTTCACAGTTTAACAATATGTGTATGAGATGAAATTCACAAGCAATTCAACAAGCAAACGTGTTTCTGTTTGTAGCGTGCATTTCAAAACTCTCATACTTTGGGATATTTTCAATCTAAAATCTAAAGTTTGATTACTATTGGTACCTTGTTTGTACTGAAAATTGGCATGTTTCATTTTTCTCTGTTCGTGATATCTATATTATTTAAGGGCTCCCGAGAAAAAAAAGCATTCTTGACATCTGTAAAACAAATACAGATGGGGGGAGGGGGGGATGGGGGGATGGGGGGGGGGGATGTGCAAGTACACTATCTTCATATTATATCTAATATGGAAATAAATACTTTTCAGAGGACCATCAAAGGTTTGGCAATCACACATTGATACAGTCTGTCCCGTTTTCCTCTCTGGTTTGTAAGGACACTGAACCAGAGTTTTTAGTTAGCTGGATGTATATGAAAATATTTGAAACCCTGCTTTGCCACATGCAGATGAGGTTCAGAATAGCAACATAATGTTTGTTGATCAGAGAAGCATGACATACTGTATGTACGCTATCTAGGCTTTTCCCTACAGTTCAGTGTTTGTAAAAAGTGTTATACAGTATGAGCCCTAGAAAAACTACTCAATAGACACTACTGTCACTCCACTAAGCTAAATCTTCAGCATTGTTCATCAAAAAGCCCCGTGCCTCATGCTTGATGTTAGCATCGGGCTGTTGATAGTACGCTTGGTTAGTTTTCACATTCGTGAAGAGAAAGCAAGAGACTACAATGGCAGCTAAATCGTCTGATCGATGTGATGCTGAGTCTGTCCTTCCCAAATGGTCCGAGCGCCTCTTGAACGAGCATGTCCATATTACCACAGCGAATGTAGACACGAAATAGAAATTACATGAGAAGGAATCGGTTCTGACGTCTGGGAGGCAGCATGTGTTTGTGTGCATGTGTAAATGTGTAAATGTTAGTGTTGTTTATGTAAGTGGAAGCAAGAAGCTTAGCATAAGAGGTCTGTAGATGTTGGCGACCCACTGGCAGTCATTGAGGAACAGTTGCTTTTCGTTGAAGTCCTGAGAACTGAGGAGATCAGGACTAATGGAGAAAGAAACAAAACAAATAACAGATCATGTAATACAACCATTTATTAAAGTACATTTAGAAGAAGGCATTCAGAGTGACTGCTGTTGTAAAATGGAAAACAAGGCTTGCAATTGATTTTTGATAACTGCACGGTTCGCAGTAAAATGAAAGAGTGTGTTTGTCAGCGCCATCCACCTAGAGTTAACATGCGGCACTGACTGAACTGGTTTTGACATGTCATTACACCCTTGTCAAACTGCTATACCAGCAGGCTCAATATGACAGATAAACGCTGAAGTGAAAACATAATATGCATTTTTGAAATGGATGTATTAATTGTGCATGCGAGGGCTAGCGGTGACAAATACCTTCAATTCCTCATGTGGATCTTGAGTGGAAGATTCGGTTTCCCTGACAACTACAGCCTTGGTTACCAACATGTCAGGGTGCTGTTGCTTGGCTTCTTTTATTGCCATGGCGAGAGCCTTGGGAAAAAGTCATTTATTTTTCAAGTTAAATGAAAAGAAGAGGAAACAAGCAGCCAATGTAATAGTAATATGCTTTCTGACTAATTAATTTGCACTTTAAAGTCGCCATGAAACAGAAATTGGGATTGTCTTTTCTTTCCTATTGTGAAGTATATTAGAGTGAAATGGCTTCTCGAAAGAGAAATATTTATGAGGATGCTTATTTTGTCCATCAGAAATTGATTGTTGTTTGCTAATCTCATGTGATTGAGAGACTGCTTGGGGGGAGGGATTATTTCCCAGCCCTCATGCACAGAAGTTAAAGTGGACCTATTATGCCCCTTTTTACAAGATGTAAAATAAGTATCAGGTGTCCCCACAAATCATTTATTATACCATGTTGAAAATGGCAATTTTGGGGTGGGAAAATACACATTGTTTTTGTGTGTGTCTCTTTAAATGCAAATGAGCTACTGCTCCCTGCCCCGTTTCCAGAAGAGGGTGGAGCCTTTACACATTGTGCCTCGGATAACTACGGCAATAAAAAAATTCAGGAGAAGCAATATGACTGTCAACGAAAATAGCGATTACAATACAGTATAAAGCTAAAAAAATGTTTATCATAAACTAGCGCTAAGATCCAGAATGTGCCCTATACCTAAATTTATGGTCAGGAGCTGCTACTGCTATACACACAGCGAATTTAAAAGTGATCCCCCACCCCCGGTGTTATTGGCAATACCGGTGTTGTTGCAAGTTTATATATTGGTGTGAAAATTTCCTCACCATGACAACAACCCTATTTCAAACCCATTAGATTTTCGTTCATCTTCGGCACACAAATTAAGATATTTTAATGAAACCTAAAATATAATTCTGTCTATCCACTGATCAGAACTAGGTAATCAGAACTTTCATGCTCCAAAAAGATCAAAGAGCATTGTAAAGTCATCCATGTGACTCCAGTGGTTTAATCCTAAATTTATGAAGCAATGTGATTGTTTTGGGTGTGTATTAAAAGTATGTATTCACACAATATCTTCACTTCCACACATCTGCAAAGCTCTCCAATGTGCGTTCACAGGAGAATCTCTTTGGCTGTTCACATGACAGCAGACATTATTGCAATGCAAATGGTCCTGGAAGTGCTGCACTGTTAATAGCAGAAAAAGTGGCTCTTCTTCTTCCCTAGATTTTCAACGGATGGGCAGTAATATCTCAGGAATTATTTAAAAAACAACTTCATTTGTGTTCCAAAGTTGAATGAAAGTCTTATGGGTTTGGAATGTGAGTGTGAGTAAATGATGACATTTTTGAGTGAACTAACCCTTCTAAAGTTGATATAATCAGATATCAATATATATCTCACTAAAATGCATTAAAAAAAAAAAAAAAACAGCCCTAGTTCCTCCTGCACCTACCTGATCTTGATCAACATCATCGTCACCAGTAATGATAATCCTCTTTTCAATTCTTGTCTCTGAGTAGCCTCCTTTCACCGTCTACAAAACAAAATGACATATAAACATTTTCAATCCTCCACGAAGACCTATTCTATACAAGAGGCTAATAGCTTATTTCAGATACCTTAGTAACATGTGTTGTAGTGGCTGATGTTACGTTCTCAGTAACCATTAGAGGAGAACCATCTCTACCTAATGATCCCAAGTTCACCTGTACAAGAATATAGTGAAATAAACACTAGTCAAAGCAAGAAAACTATAAGGTAGGGACTTTCATACATCACAAATAACGCAGGCCATCTGAAGCAAACTCTGGAACTAAAGTTGGAAATAAAAGCAACAGACAGAAGGACAGGGCAGAAGCAGAGACAGAAGAGGGTTTGGAAACTCAAGTTCACCAGATGAAAGAATGGACATGCTTACAGGAGAGACTCTCTCTGTCATAGAGTATGCAGCCTCTCGCATACCACTGATACCGTGGTCCTATGAGAGCAAACAGAGAAGTTACAATCCAGATGAGATCCACCACTGTGCAGGTAAGTAACAAGAGAAAGTAATTACACTTACTTATGTAATTGATGATAATTGACATAATCACAGTCTTCACAGCATGTTCCTCTAACCTATCACACAGTGACATTTCCCCAGTAAAGTATGTATGATGAGCTAAAAGGTCTTTACCGGGTCTGCAATCTCCATTATGGTCGTGGTGACCTCAGAGCCATTGGGCTGCGTCTCGATCTTGACCTCGGTCTTCCTTAGAGCTTGGGAGGCAATGATTTCACTGCTCTCTCTACTCAGAGGATGGATTGGGGGCGATTCAGAGCTCTCCCTTCTCATCGACTGGGCATTAGCTTGTTCTTTAGATTCTTTCCTCATGGCTTGGGCAGCTTTCACTGACCGCGGAGCTTTCTTTGGTACAAAAGGCTTGGGAAAGAAATGAAACAGATCAAGTCGAAACCTGGGAGTGATCATGAGATTTAAGAAACACAGTGCCAATCAAATGAATTTAACAGCATATGGTGAGTCATGGTTCAAAAGAAAAGAATAAGAAGCAATGAAAAATATAACACAATTGTGAAATCAAAGAAACCAAACCTGAACTGACTGACTGAACTATGGAGGGCAGCATCAAATGGAATGGAATTAGCATCAATCAACAACTCAAATTCCAATGCAATTTCATGCTTTGCTTTGATGCCCTGTAGAACGCGAGAAAAAAATAAATGGGACGTGATTGCATTCATCAGCACAATATGCACATTTACACTAACCAGTGATTGGGTGAGCCAGCAACTTTGCTAAAAGAGAAAGGATGCTTGTCTACCTCCGGTTTACGTTCCTCCGGTGGCTTCTGTTCTACAACGGGCTTTGGTTTCTCTACGGGCCTCTGAACTTCTACATGTTCCTCCTCAGGAAGGTAGATAGGATCTGCTCCCAGTATAAAGGCTGGATGAGTGGGACGGTCAGAGAGGCCAAACTCAGCTGAGAAGTCTCTCTCCCCCAGCTCAGTCATGCCTCTAGAAAATTCCTCCATACCCGTTTGGAAGTCCATGAGCACAGTGAAGTCCACCTCAGCCTCCAGGCTGGACGTTGAGCTAACGGTGATACTCGAGCATTTGCGCTCAATGCCCAGGTGAGTCTCCTTCAGGTACAGAGTGTCTGGGTCAGGGTCATCTTCTGATACTGATCCCAAGCGTTTCTCCCAGGGCTCTCTCTGAAGAAGCACAAAAAGAGATCTTGGTGCAAGGAACCAGCTGTGCTACAAGAGCAAATGTCGACTGACAGGTAAAACAAGGCAATATAATGGATGTTACATCTTCTTCACATGACAAGAATGAGACAACATTGTGGTGACTGATGGTTAACGAGTCTAGTAGGGATGCAGGGGTTAGTTCAACTCAAAAGACTAGCTGAAATGTCAGAAGTGTTACATGTCTCTGAGGAAAAACTGAGACTATAATATGCTGATTTTCACCCTAGGGTAGAATACTGCACATCTGTATTTCTATGTCATATAATATTCCTCTGTAGGACATTTGTATAGACATTTTTTATGACTTCATGTTAAATTCATGCTAAGTGTGGCAAGCCTAGGACTTGCTAAACAGTGCCAATGAATCAATGCATGTGGTGGATGCATTAAATGACATTTCTGTGTAGGACTGTTGTGTAGGATGGTTCGGATCATGCAATCATGCTGTGATGATGAAAGCAAAAGACAGAAGGCAAATTGTAGTGCTTATGTATACAAAAAATGTGAAAGCCAAAGATTTTGCAAGATTTTTAGCAAGGAGGTAGCAGTGGATGAGTGGAAAAATGAGGCACCTGGGCTTCCTCCTGAGGCTCCGCATGAATTGCTGGAGTGGGAAGGGGCTCCTGGAATGTGAGATGAAATAATAGGAAGAGCAATGCAAAGTTAGTGCACTGAAATTTGAGATAACAGGGAAGGAGCCCAGACTAGGCCCTGAACCAACAACCAGACATTTATATAACTGATCGAATACACTGACTGACACAGATACAAATGAGAAGTCTTTACAGTGTGAACTACAGCGTACAGTACATTGCACCACAACAATTGAAGGTTAAAATATATTTTGGCAGCTGGGTGCAATTTTTTGCACTAAATGCCACTACAGAGCCTTTTAATCAATCAAACCATTATATCTATAGTAGACATCATGATACCCAAAGAGCAGTTTTGCAAGGTTATTCGTCAGGCTCTTCTAGTCCAAAGTCTTTCTACTGCCAGAACAATGTTGCATCAGCACTTTTTCTTAATTTAATTTCTTTCAGTTTCAATGTTGAGTGAAATAAGGTAGCATCTGCGTTGACAACAACAGTTGTCTATGGAAACTGCTGCTCAGTGGGTGTTTGCATAAAAATAAATTAAAAAAAGCCATCAAGGTTCCCTGCAGTTTGTTGAAAAAACTGAACAATTTCTTTCCCAGCTAAGTCAAAGAACAAATGCAAAATCACTAATAATGAAGCTGGGTATATTATTTTCTAAACAACAGCTAAAACCATTCCTTGTTAAATCAACTTTCAGAGCCCTTCTCATGAACAGTACCATGGCCATTTTTGAAAGTCTTGCAGAAGCCCTTTTGTTTGCAAAAATGGCACTTTAGCATAACAGTATGGTGCACAGGCCTTTAATTCCTTGCAACAACCATTCCCTACATGCCTGGTAAGAGGGAACCAGAGAAAGAATGTTGGAAGGAAAGACCGCATATCAGGTGGAAAGTTAGTGGAACGGAAGCCTGAAGCTTAAGCAATGGAGATTATGTGGAAGATCCTAAGTGTTTCTCAAATGCGCAAGCAGATGTTGAGCTGTGCAGAGGAAGGAGAGGAAAAGAAAGTGGCACATCCTCATCCAATCAGACAGCGGTTATAGTACATCATACTTCTATCAGCCAATAGTAAGATTAGACAAAAAAACTACTATTCTGCTCATCTCTCCTCAGAAACAGGTTTCTTATGTTTTACCGACATGTGCATTACACAAATCTATAGATATGGATGTGCCGTTTCATGCGATGCTTTAGTTCCTGTGAGTGACAAGCAGATTATCAAGCAGTTGTTACCACTGGTTTCCTCTTGGAAGATTCCATGGTGGAGCTCTTGTGAAGACTGTTGCCAGAATCGCTTTTGGTGATTGGTTTGGTACGTGTATCTCTTGCCCACTGGGATTTTACAGGTGGGTATATAGGGGGAATCTGGTCAAAGGCTGGAAATGCTGAATTGGCGGGAAAGTCAAACATAAACAATGGATCTTCAAAAAGAAACTGATCTTGTTCGATACTAAGTCTGTGTTCTGCACTGTTCTTGAGATCTCTTAATTGGGGCCTGTCTTGGACAGACTGTCGGTAATATTCTCTTACTTCCCTAATGTGACAATTACTCATCCAGTCTTGCTTGGAAAAAGTTCCAGTGCTTTCTAAAGCTGCAGAATTTCTGGGCTGCAACAAGCCATCCAGGGCATTATCGAACCCAACTTGCTCTTCCTTAGAGTTGGTCCCTTCACTTTCTTCAAATGATCCCGAAATGCTCTTCTCACTTGGTTGTCCTTGCAGCTTGGCTCCTTTATTGCCTTTCAACTTCTTCGACCTCTCAGGCTTCAGCGGAACGATTCGTTTCACCTCAGACTGTGATGTGTCGCTTGCGGTAGAATCGTGTCTCTGGATTGTTGAGCCTTTACCTTTAGGATCTGGTTTAGACATTTGCCTTTGTAAGGTAGCTCTGGTGTTCTCGGATTCTTTTTCACAGGATTGTCTCTCCCATCGGCTTTCATTATATCGATCTCTCATATATTTGTCTATGGCTGCATTGGGAGAAGCCTCTCCGAAACTTCTCTCTACATACCTTGCCAAGTCTTTATTCGTGGTCTCGTCTTGTCTATTGGTTACCCCCATGTACTTTTTATCAACCCAGAGTCTCTCTGTTGCATATTCATCGCATCCATTTGTATGAATGACATTCTCTGACAAAGATCTGTCCTGCGGGTGCCCATTATCATATGCTCTCTCCTCCAATGAACTGGCGCCCTGGAAATGGTTGTACCTTAAAGCAGGGCTTTTAGCACGATTTCTCAGGGGTTTCTCTGGTGATAGGATGGTTTCTGCTGAGGTCCTTTTTACTATACTTTGTTTTTCTCTCGTTTCACTGTGTGTAGTGATGGTTTGTTCTCTCATTCTGTCTTCTGTCTCTCTGATGAATCCAGTGGCTAATGAAGCTACTCTAGGACTCCTGCTCTTTTCGTCTTTTTTACTGAGGGGCAGGTCTCTTTGACAACCATCTTGCTTCTCAATCAATAGGGACTCCTCTGAGGCCTATATATCAATAGAGTGAACAGTTTCAATGGCCTGTCAATGCCAACACTCCCTCTACTATAACTTGTATAGCGCATATCTTTGCAATATGAATCAGACAAAAACTTATAAGACAAGACAACAATTTTTGATCTGAGGAGGGAAAATTCATGTTATCAAGTTATATGTAAAATGTTGGATGGATGTTTTAAAGTTAAACAAAAGGGAGACATTTATGTACATAAGTACTTAAAATGTCATTTGCTTTTATTATCAAGCAATATCATTGTCTTTATAAGACTAATTAAAGAAAATGCGTTCATGCTGTGTTCAAATAAACCACTCCAGCCAGATTCTATTAAAGTTCAATATTGCTGCTAGCACTTGACCAGAGGCATGACATGAAATGGTTCAACAGCATCCACTTAAAGAGAGATTAGTCACATGAAAAAGAGTGCATGAATAACGAATCAAGCATTTGGCACTAAATCCGAGACTGGTACTGACATAAATCTGAATAATCCTCATCAGGAATCTTAAGGCAGAATCAGTATAATTTTTTTAGCATCTTTCTTTTTAAAAAGTCACCCCACAATACAATCCCTTGCAGGTTCTATTTACTCACAGATTTTTTCTCCGGAGTGCTACCGGATGAAGCTCCAGAGAGACGTTTCTCTCTGTGGACCAGTTTGCTGTTGGGCTCTCTCAGCGCTCTTTTCAGCTCATTGATGCTGGCTTGATGTTTTTGCAACACATCCTCTGGTTTATCCAGGAACTGCTATAAAAACAAACAGGTCAATCGGTTGAACCACTTACCTCCAGCAATTTCTTAAGTGAAGGCTTTCTGGAGACCTGCACAGTTGTTTAAAAAATGTTTATCTAACAGAGGTGGGTACATACAGTAAGTATGTAAATGCAAACATCACATGAGAATCTTAAGTGTAGTTCTGTTCTTAAAACAAATGAATTCGCCTTCCAGTTATAAATGTATGTTGAAATAATAGAAAACTCTGATAAACCGATATGAAATGCCACTGAAGTGCAACAAGTAATATAAATGAAGGTATCTGTTCGATCGCTTTAGATTGGACATTATTCCTTTATTCAAGAGAATATTTTAGACGAAACATTTTAATCTAACACTCTAATACTGTGCATAGTAAACAACCAAACATAGTGTCGGCCCAGATCCGGGCCACATCTGGTACATGTGGATTCAACACGTACCAGACATGGGCCGGATCTGGGCCGACACTATGTTGCTGTCTGGGCATTGTGATGCCTACAAATAATGACAAATTGAACCCCTGTCTAAATAGTTTGAGCCCATTTCTTTATGCCAAAAATAATCACTACATCTTTTCTTCAACATTTAAGACAACAAAGCAGCACATAAAACATGAAACATGCTGGTGTAGATAACAGATGTCAGATGGACTGCCATCTTTGCTCAGTTTTCTCTCACTTCCACTAGAAGACAATTACAGAGAGTGAATGCTCAGGCAGTTGATCGATGAGAAACAGTACCTCCTGTTTAGGACGTGGGGCCAAGTCCTGGTCCGACTGGGATAAAGGGGTGGTGGGGAAAAGGGTATGTTGGTGCAAGCCAAGGAACGGAGGAAGAGGCAAAGTGAGGTAGTGGAGACAGAGAGGCAGAGCATGGTTGAATTCATAAAGCAGGCAGCCAAACAGAGAGAGGAACTCTCATACAAACATCGATGTTAGCCATGGAAGTACAGAGAGTGAAAGCGGTTGTGCCACTGCCTCAGATTCAGTGTTTTAAAGTTGTCTTAGTCACATAACATTGAGCAACAGTGGCATCAAGTTCAGTGACACAAATCTCCTGATCTTTCTTTTCATTATTCATACATGTCTTATGAGGTGCAGACAGGCGTGTACTGGAAACTATCCGTGAGCATGGATAAGCGATACACCAATGACATCCCTAATCTCTACAAAATCTCTCCAGCACAAATCAAAACATGAACTGTTCTGCAAGTAGTCTAAGTCAACTCTGCAAGTAGGTGCTAAGTCTAGACTAATCTGGAAGTATATAAAAACATAAGCTCTGCTAGAACAGCCTAGTGGCAAAACAAAAGTAATTTCAGAGGCAAATTAAGTTATTCAAATTTGACACAAATTTGACATCAAATGTTTTTTTAGATAATGTGCCCTCTTGAATCGCACGCAATACGACCAGGAATGTGTATTAAGGAACTACAGAATCAGCAGTGATTTCCTATTGACTTTAAGTAGGAAAAAAGAACAACAACAATCATAAAAATATCTCCTTTAAATAGTTGAAAAATAACCATTATACCAAGATGATCCAGCTGTTAATGGTCTCATCCTGTTCTCAAGAAAAGCCATGAAGGCTGGAAAACTACATGATCTGCCTGATGGCTAACAACACAGCAATCACGTTGCTATTTTTTCGAGGCACTCTAAAGCCATGCTAGCAGTGTGTATGCAGATTTAGAGTGCAATTGAGACAATGACAGACAGACAATTAGACACACAGACAGATAAATCACGCTAAAAATACCTCCGTCTTAGAGTCTACAGGAGAGCCTGACTCCTCCCTCTGTCCGCGAGAAGAAGCGAGAGAGAAGCGATAGTTAGAGGACAGCAGTGAAGTGTTAGAAGCAGGGAGAACAGTGCAGAATCTGAATTAGACTGAGGAAATTAGCAAATAGGGAGAAGAAGGTGAGTGTTCAGGCAGATTTGTAGAGAGGCTGGAAAGTTAAATTCAAAAGCATTGTTAACAAAACAGGCAGGGATAAAAATATATTTTAGATTAAGTCAGGGGCAGAGAAGAAAGCCAAAGGTGGGAAAAGGTGTCGGAGTGGAAGACTTTTAATTAGAAGGGACAGCAAGGGAAGTGTTAGTTTAACTTAATGTGATTGGAATTCTTGAAACTATAGTAGTTGTTTGAATCTGCTAGGAAGAATATTTACATATTGCCACCCATAACGCAGAGACAATATGAACTTAAAACTGCTTCTTTCTCATAGAATACTTAAGTAATTTATTAGAGAAGGGGAAAACACAACTATATCAAGAAGCTGACACTAAATACGGTTGTGTGCACAGAACCTTGAGCTCCATAGTCTTAGAGGGAGTGGAGTCACTCTCTAGTCGCTGATCTTCAGCTTGTTCATGATCTTGGTCCAGGTCCTGATCCAGACTGGGCTCCAGGTAGTCCTGGTCCAGCTCATCTCTCGGAAGACTAGGCACAGGCTCGCTACAGGTGTGCTGGGAGAGTCTGTCCATAGTGTCCCCTAAAGCTGACTCTGAAAGAGATACAAAGAAATAAAGCATGTAGGGTTAGAAACCCAAGTAGAGGTAGACATTTCACTTTCTAGAAGCCTGTTCCTCCACAGCCCCCTTCAAATCTAAAAGGAAAGTCTCAAGTAGATGACCTCACAAATATAGAGTGGGGTCCAAAAGATGTGATCACAACAAAGTCACACAGAAGCTCACACAGAAGGCTTTGAGACCAGGCAGCTTTCTGTTGATCAACAGGGGTCAACTCATGTGACGAACTTGAGCACGAGCAATATCTGCATGGGGATTGGCAGATCATCCCAATTCCTAGTGATTTAACTGGAAATTCCGCAGAGCAACGTTACATGATTATTTTAAAATGCAAAACTGTTACCCAATCATAGCAGTGGGCGTTTACTTCCAAGTCTTGAGTGAGACACACCCATCAAAATGGAGTGTTTGAAAGAGAGGGTCAAAAACAGGATAGAAAATAGCTTATTACATCTAAACTAGGATGATTTTTGATGTAAAAAATCTTGATGAAATTATAAGTGAATCTCATAGAACATAAAATTAAAAAAGACATCCCTTTAAGACGTTCTGCAATTAATGTTTGTTTTTCAATTCAATGCTTCACTCTAACCAGAGGCGCCGATTTATGTTTCTGCTGGTGGATGCTCACACTCCATACACACACGTTCAAACCAACCAAATATAAAACACATTTCCATGAGCAAATGATAACTGGACTAATTATACTGTACACATACGCAACAAATGCCCCATAAAACATTTTAATATTCTCATTACTCAGTAATTAATTATAGCCTACTGTTAGTTTTTCAAGAGTACGCTACAGTAATTTTTTCCATTTAATGGTGCGCTTGATGAATTCATTACACAAAAATTGTATTGTGAGGAGAAACGCATGGACTGCAAATACATTACCAACCAAACAAAAGCACATTCTATCCACGAGTGTTTTCATGAGTTGCACTCTCGCTGATATCTGATGATCAGTAGCAGTTCACTAAATAAAATAATTAAATAAATACCTATTTACAAAAAGCACTTTACTCAAAAATAATTAAGTAATAAAATAACTAGAGAATTGGCTTACTAAAATCAGTATGAAAACGCTATCTCTTGAAACAAAGGTAAGCCTAAATCCGTAATTTATTTACAATTTAAAGGTACACTGTGTTATTTCATCAGTCAATCGTGAAAGTCTAGTGGTTGAAATCTTCTGGCAACATTAAATCCAGGAGAGAAGACGATTCTAGAGAAAGAATAAGTAGAGATTCATGAGTGCACAAAGTTTGAGCGTGCGCACGTAACATCTGAACGAGAGCAGAGCAATGACTGTATATTTGAGAACGCGCGTCCAGTTTTGTGCAACAGTGGGTAACACTTTATAATAACGTTCAGTTGTAAGTCATTTATAAGTGGTTAGTTAATGATTAACTAATCATTTACAAAACATTCATAAATGATTAGCAAGTGATATACTAACATTTTATGTATGTTTTGTAAATTCCGTTACAAGTCATTTACAAGTGATTAGTAAATGATCAACTAATTATTTACGAAACATGACTATGCATTCATAAATGATTAATAAGTGATATGTTAATTATTGTATGTATGTTTTGTAGATTCAGTTATAAGTCATTTACAATTGATTAGTTAATGATTAACTAATCATTTACAAAACATGAATATGTGTTTCATAAATGTTTAATTTTTTTTTTTTGTTGTATGTATGTAGCAATTAGAGGGTGCAGAAAGTGTTGTAAATGCCTTGTATACACGTACAGATCATTTGTAACAGGTAAGTAACAATGTTCAACACAATGATGTGTAAACGCATGAATAAATCATTTACAACACTTTCTGCATCCCCTAATCTAAAGTGTAAACTATTCATCACTTGTAAATTACACATCATTCGTAGATCAGATTCGTTGAGCTTATGCCTTATTGATTCTTGAAGTGGTAATCTACGAATGATGTGTAACACATTTACAAGTGATGAATAGTTTACACTTTAGATTAGGGGATGCAGAAAGTGTTGAAAATGATTTATTCATGCATTTACACATCATCTATAACATGTGTTGGACACTGTAGTGTGTGCTGCAGTGTAAGTGCTAACTGGTGAGGGTATAGACAGCTGTCTTCTCTGAAACACATGGAGTCTTTAACCACTGTGCACTTGACGTGAGCAAAACATACAAAAAAATTTAACAATTTATTAAACATTTATGAAACGCATATTCATGTTTTGTAAATTATTAGTTAATCATTAACTAATCAAATGTAAATGACTTATAACTGAATCTACAAAACATACAAAAAATAATGAACATATCACTTATTAATCATTTATGAATGCATAGTCATGTTTAGTAAATGATTAGTTAATCATTTACTAATTACTTGTAAATGACTTGTAACGGAATTTACAAAACATACTTAAAATGTTAGTATATCACTTGCTATTCATTTATGAATGTTTTGTAAATGATTAGCTCATCATTAACTAACCACTTATGAATGACTTGCAACTAAATCCACCTGCGAGTGAATCCGCCTCTCGACATTTTACATTGAAATAAAGCCATAGAAACAACCTAAAATGAATGTTAAAATGTTAAAATGAATAGAGAATATCTCGTGTTTTCCCGTGGGTGCTCAAAAACTGTTATTTTTATCATTTGTAATGAAAAGTCAGTGTCAAATCTTAAAACTGCAATTAAAAATGCTTTTTTTACTTAATGATGTCAGACTTTCAGACCTCACTGTAGTTCTTTCTAAAAACAGATTCACTCTACAAGCATTAATCGTAAAAAAAAGAGAGTATTTTTAGCAGGAGAATGTGAAAGCTTTCAGGTGGATATCATTTTCACTTGGATAATGGGTAAAACATTTGTAGACTAAATTAAAGGTCAAAACTTGAGGTACAAATTCAAGTACGATTTGGGCAATTAAAGGGCCCCTATTATGGATTTTTGAAAATGACCTTTCATGTAGTGTGTAACATAGCTCTAAGTGAATGAAAACATCCTGCAAAGTTTTAAATCTGAAAGTGCACCGTATATAAAGTTATTGTCTTTCAAAAGTAAAAGTCGACTCTGAGTCAGTGAAATGAATTGTTTTTCAAACGAGTCATAAGCCGTTTCGTTGTGACGTCAAGACGAAACATTAGCATATTTCCCACCCACTTATTGCGCGCGCAGACACCAGGGAAAACTTGAATGCCCTCAAACCAGCAGCTGATTCCTGTGGATACTGGATAGCATCATGTCGAGAAGACGCTGTGCTCTATAATGTGAAGGTAAAGCCAGTTTTTTTTCACTGCCCAAAAGGACGAGCATGTGAAGAATCAGTGGTTAAAATGCATCTTTACCATGGTATCACAGCGGTATAATCCTAAACTTTTGCTGTGTTCCCTTTATTTCACTGACGACTGCTTCTCAAATGTCGGAGTTCAATGCAGGATTCGCAAACCGCTTGCTCTTGAAAGATGGTGTTCAAAATACTTAGTTTTGAGTTTTATATTGTGTAGGTCTCCTGCTAGCTGGCTAACTCACGTTATCACTGTCTTACTGAAATACTTCTGCTGATCAGTTGTGGGACACTATTACCTAAAACTGTGTCTATTAATGCAGAATGTCTGTCGTTCTCACTACTTTGAGTAAAGATTAAGCATGGAGCAAGATTTCTTTTACCAATGTTTATGTTACATCAGTCATTCATGCTAGAGCTCTGCTAATGTATACAAACATGCAGTGTTATTGATAGTTTCCACGTGTTCACCGCAATATATTACAAAAATACTCTGTAAATAAATTAGTACAGGTAAAATAATTGGTTTGTTGATGGACATGCACTTGTTAATGCTGATGGTGAGGAATTACAGTTGCAACATCTCATAATGTACCTCAAACTGAGTAGTGTATCACTGAGAAACACTGAGTCCTGCTCGTGTCGTACTTGCGATGGAGGTTCGGGTTGAATAACAGTTCTTCCGATAATGTTTCATCATCGGACTCGCGCTCGCATTGATATAGTAAAATCAACGTCATTGTTCGTTACTGTGTTTAGTTTACAGTGTAGGAAGCCTCAGGACAGCGTTGTTATGGCAATGGGCGTTTTTGTTTTCGATGGGCAGAGTATGCGGTAAACCAATCACAACAGACTGAGCTGTCTGGCCAATCAGAGCAGAGTAGCTCGTGCAAAGGAGGGATTTAGAGAGATTGATTCATTTGACGAGTCGTTTGAGAATCATTGAAAAATGTGGTGATGTGCAAATGTATATTATGAGGAAATTAAACTGTTTTTTGACCTTTGGTGCATGTAAACCTGTTGCAGGAGACTCCGAAACAACATTAGGAAACTTTAAAATAGCATTATAGGGGCACTTTAATGCATGTGATGCATTAATTAATGTGATGATCATAGTATCAGAGAAATACTTACCACCATCTATGCTGCGGGACAGCAGATACCTCCTACTAATTGATCGTTCAAATTGAGGAGCTGGCCTGTCAATCAAAGCACTGGCCTGGCGAGTCTGGGCTTGGGTCCGCCCACTGTAGCGGAACTTCGAGCCAATCACAAGAAAACCTTTAGGGGGAGGCTCAGGAGAGACCAACCTATAAGAGAAATACCAGAAACAATGTTAGAAGAAAACATGTAACATGACAGAATGAGAGTGGATTAAACATTTCAAGTGTCTAAGCCCAAGTCAGGCCTGTCAGCACTTTTTAACGCCGTCAATGAACAGAGCTGGAGTCAAGACCAAACACTACAAGACCAATATTACATCCCCAGATCCATACTAAGATCTGAATTAAGTTCTTAATTAAAAACTTGTTTTCAGACTTAGATCACGGCGCCAGGTAATGAGACTTTTTGTGCTCTGCAATGTCGGACCCTGTGGCTTTTTTGTCCGATCAAGCATGTTGAATCAGTCGGCGTCCGTGCTGTCACTGAGAGAGAGAACTCTGATTGACTTTTGGTTTGGATTGGATTTTCCCTGAGCAAAAATGTTCACAATGACATGGCCGTCTGGAATGAAGTGTTCAACATGATTTATATTCAGAATGGTAAGCAAGCACCGCTTTGTTTACATTTTTTATATCCACAGTCCTAGTTTCGGTTTCTCTTTCTGTTCAACCCCAACTTTTTTGACACAGATGCACACGTCGCGAGGCGATAACACAGTCGGCTTTCGTCACCGCTAGTTCTTTGATGTCATTTTGGTGTGTCATGGCCAATAGGCCCATGTTTAAGCGGAGACTCCAACTCTGTCAATGAAGGTACAAAGAAACAAAACAAGACCCAACACCTGCATTCTCACACTTAAAAAAAATGACTGTGCCCAGTGTTGTGGCAATGGTTTTAGAACAGTGAGCGCCTACCTGAAAAATGTGTGGTGTTCAATGCAGACCTTCCACAAGCGCTTAGAAGCACGGTGGTTGGGAAGCTTGAAGCCAATGGTGCTCTCAAACTGCTCGTACTGGGAGTGCAGGGGAGTGTTGGCATGTGAAGGGGAGGAAGTGGGGGGTGTGAAGGGAAAGCAGAGTTGTAACGTGTTACTTGACAGGAGATTTGACGAGGTGTAAAATCTGTGTGCTGCTAAAGCTCAGATCAACCGACAGGGCACAATTCTGCATGCCTTTATTTATCCAAACAGAACGTAACCAGAATTTCTAACGAATGCTGCACAGAAACTGCATAAGAATGAGAGTAAATATTAAAATCTAAAAGATCAAGGTCCACAGAATGGAGCCTGTTATGCTGATAAGATGCTGAACAGTGAAGCATCTTGAACAAAGGCGTTGAGATATTGTCGAGCATTCATATTTGACCCTCGCACATGTTGTGCAGAGTCAAAGAAATACCATGCTTTTGTGATAGAGTCGAGAATCCCATTGTGAGAGGAAAATCAAAGAAAACAACTCTGTAAAAGCACACAGCAGAATCCTTAAGACTTCTAATAAAGACTTCTGCAACTTATTTTGCCTTCTTTCTTTCCTCTCTCCGCATTGAATTCTCTCCTAACCTCATCTCTTCTCATTTTCTGCTTCTCTCTCTGTCTCTGTGCCCACTAGGCAAAAAAAATTTCACAGCTCAGCCTAATGTTTTAAAACCCTCATCCTTTCCACACTCAGCAAGCTAGCAAACACTAAAGAGCAGAACCTCAAACAATACAAGTAGTGTTTGTTGAGACATAATTAAAGACATTTTTTAAATGGCGTAATTAGAAATGTGCTTAAGAAATATTTTATTTCTTTTGTGCGAAGCGGTGGAAGAACACCCACATCAGTCTTCAGAGCACTGTGTAATTTGAAAGCCTGAAGAGTGATTTCAAATACTCGAAAAATGTCCCATTCTTTTCTAATAAAACCACATCATGCAGATTATCCGCCCATTTTCTCACCCACAGCATTTCTTCACCCACAGTCTTAGTACGGCATCCTTATCTAGCTAATGCTTGAACATGCATCTACAAGCGAAATCTAACAAGAAAAACCTGGAAAATCTCAAAAGACCTTTTTCTCTACCTCTCCAGGTCGGATTTTGATGTAGAAGTTGCTTCTCTTGTAGGATATTTTGAGGATCTTGGGCCAGGCGAATCGGTTGATTCGCAGTCGGTCTCTATAGATTAAGAGTCCACTGGCACACACTCCCAGCATGATGTCAATGCCTTCAGAGTCCTTTAAAACGCATAAACACAAAAAATCTAGATGCTTAGCTTTTCAGTCACATTTCAGTTTCAGACTGTCAATGGCACACCAAGGGGTTATTGTAGGATTTCATCCTGATCTGAGCCTGTAAAATTGCAAAATTGGATCACAGGTCTGTTCTAACAGGGTTGTGGACCGCAGGGGAAAACATTGTTAAATCCCAAAAATGTAAATACAAATAACCATATAATCATGCAGAGTTGGGATGGCAAAATAAATAGGCTTATCTTCTTTCAAAAGCCATGATAAAACACTAACAAAATCTCTTTTTGACATCAATTTCTTCTAACTTGCAAAGGGCGCGTCCAATCAAAATTCAAAGTATTTTGATGCAAATTCGTATGTCACTTGGTTATAGAACTACTACAATTGCCATTTCTGGCGCAGTGCGTGTTTCATGTGTTAGGCTGGAAAATCATTTTCTTTTCTCGTTGTTCTTTTCAGACCCCCTGAACGGGAACTAGAATCACCTACGCACCAAATATACAGTTTAGAATGTACCATGTACAACACGGACACTTCAATTCAAGCAGAACCATTTCATAAATCACAGCATCATACCTTAGCATGATGGAGATCAACGCCATACATGGAAAGTTTCTTGGCGTTCTCCAGGAAGTTGATCTCAGCCTCAGCAGGACTCATGCCCCTGGGCACAGGTCATCATTTTGAGAATTTCATAATTAAAGAAACTGTATAAAAACATATGTTACATGTTGCTGAATATTTGAGCTATTTAATTGCTTGTGCTGCTTGCTATCAGTATCTGTAATTAGAACTTTCAATTTAATTGAATCTGTTAATTTAGTGTTTATTATTTAGTGTATATTTATTATTATTATTATTAAGTGATACAAATGTGGGCAATTATTTATGCATTTTAATAGGGAATTTGGTTACACTTTATTTTAAAATGTCTGTGTTTCAGTGTAATTATACATTTAAGGACTGAGTAATAATAATGAACTACATGTACATACTATAGGATTAGGTTGTGGTTAAGGTTAGATGCGTGTAATTATTAAATTCAATTCAATTCAATAAAGTGTTTCCAGGAATTTTCAAACCGTTTAAATTCGGTACTTTATATTTTGTGATCCCAGACCTATCTTGGACAAACTAACAAATTGACTGCAAAAATGGCTTGCTGTGGTCTGGGTCAGGATATAAAACGATATATTAATTTATTAAGATTCTAAAGTCTATTCAATGCTTTAATCGTCTACCATAATAATGTTATGTCTTTAGGTTATCTTCATTTGGGGGACTTTCTCAGCAAACACTGATAAATGTGATTAATTGGGATTATTCCAATTAATTAATCAGCATATCATGTAATTAATATGACTAAAATGAATTGACAGCCCTGGAAACGACTGCTCCCTATGCAGGCCAGCTCTTCTCACCTGTAGGTGCGGTGCAGTTCCATCACCCTCTCCTCCAGCTCACGGGTCTGATTGGGGGCGAAGCGAAACTCGCTGATGTAGTCTGTCCCGTGTTCCTCTGGGTCATAGTCTCCCAGCTCAGCCTGAACGGCGTACGAACCCAGCAGAGCGTGAGTGACGAACGAGCAGGGCAAACGACCTGACAGTATGTCCTCCCTCAGCTGCAGACACAGGTAATACCTGTCCATACAAACACACACGCAACGATCAAATCACAACCAAAGTTATTTAATCGCTTTAAATTACATTATTAGTGGTCATTTGCCTTTATATATTTTATTTATACCATACATTAAAGATACAAGAAGAAACATATAGAAAAAAGACACGAAAATACACAACGGAGTGATATGCGTACCATGGCTGTGCAGTAGCTTGATCTAACATGTAGTACTATATTTTGTATAAAACAGAAATGCTAAGTATTTCAAGTGAATTAGTCTTGGAAGTCTAATACGTAATACGTATCAGGGTTGTTATAGTTAACAAAAACTTTACTTTTCGTTACTTGTAATAAAATAAACATTAACTGAAAAATATATTTTTTTAAATCTTACTATATTAAACTTATTAATTTATTTTGTCTAGTTGTCTAGACAAAAGTTCTCATTTTCATTTAGTTTAACTTGATGTACTAAAAGAACTAAAACTAGAAATGAAAAAAAAAAAAAAAAAACTGCATGGACACATATGTACAAAAAATCCAGAAAAAAAACAATTTGTAAATTAAAAATAGAAATAAAAACGAATTCAAAATATTATTAATAGTAAATTAAAGTATATTAGTATCTCACTGATTCGTATAAATAATTTACCATTGAAATTAAATTAATGAAATATTTTTACATTACACTGAGGACAATTTATAAATTATTCTATAAGATGATTATATTTGTAAGAATATATATTCTTATGAATATAATTATATTATAGGTACATACTCAAACACATCAAATATATTGTATATATTATTTAACATTATTATTATTATTATTATTAACCATCCATCCATCCATCCATTTCTTAAAACTGCTTGTCCTATGTAGGGTCACAGGGATAATAAAAATAATAATAATTATTATTATTATTATATACATTTTAATTTAATTTAACATTTTCTCCAAAATTAGGTTAATGTGGGTCCATTTCCTTAAATAGTGCCGCTATCAAAACATCACAACCAGCACAGCAACACTGGCTCAAACAATGACGTGAATTTAGGGTGGAATTATCTGTTTTGCGGACCAATACCAGACAGTGGCAGTGTTCGGCAAACGTTTTTAAAGACAGTCTTTATTTTCGCCACAGAAATTACACATTTCAGCTTGAACATGTTTACACTCACCGTGTGATGTCTTCAATCAGCTGAGACGGATCGGGAGGATAGAATTTGACAGCAAAGGAGAAATGCCAGGGACCCACTAAAAACAATCAGACACAAACTCACATTCATCATCAGATTCGGGCAACCAAGGTTACAGAGCCAAGGTATCTTATTTTCCTACACTTACCACGGATTTGTTTCTTGATTTCTTTTGAAGGATCTAGCCAGTTCTGAAAGAGAGAACAAAAATTCCTCTATCAAGCAGGTCACACTGATAAGCAAATGCCGCAGTTTCAGCACAGTCTCCTCCACGGCAGGAGCAATCACCTCATACATATTCTGTAAAATGGTCAGCGCATTAATATTCTACAGCCACAGGAGCACTAAAAGAGTAGATAAATGTCATCTCTGGCGCACCGCACTCCAGTAAGGTCACCCAAAGCCCGGTGACACACAAAAACATTTAATGCCAGCTCATCTCGGTCCAGAGGAGATGAAAATAACTGCCTTATTCACATCTCACAGTATCACTAATCAAATCAATAAATGACCACTGATATATGTAAAATATAAAAGCGGGAGAGAAATTGTCTCAGAAACTACTTAAAGATTTTTCCACTAAAAGCCTGGTTATTTTTATCTGCCCACCCGGCCCGCAAATGTCTTCATACTGTAACATAAATCTTCTACATTACATATGAAAAATGGCCAATTTCTGTTCCTGCCTTTACAAGTTTCTCTGACAAACCTTGCACTCTCCATAGGTCTCGCTTCTCATGCTTGATACATGTGGCTTTCAAACGGAAATCATTCAAACTGCAGTGTGATCATATTTGTTGGCCTGGGAACAATCCCTGCTGATCACAGCAGCAGGCACAAGAGTCTCAACTGGGAAAAAGAGCTAAGTGGAACTAGACTGGGATAGCCGTGGGAGTGCAGGCAGGGTCATTATGGCTAAACTAAGACTGGGGAGTTCCTCAAGAACATTTCAGTCAATCAAATCCTGCCCCTAACAGTCTCAGTCACAAGGACTCTCAGAGCCCCCTAATAACCACATTACCTCAGCCCATGTATGTGCACGACAAAGCCAGTAGTGCTCTATTTTTAAATAAAGAGGTCATGGTAGTGGGAATATAAAATATATGGATGCTCTTGTTAGAACGAGATCATGCATATTGGTCAACATACCCTGTTGTCTAGTTACGAAAAGCATAAGATTGCTTTGGATGTTTGCATTTGAATACAAGTTAACAATCAAGTTATTCACGTAAACAATCGATAAATGAATCTATAGCATTACCATTAATAGGACTGTTTATGGACAATCAGAATGTGCTCTGTTAAGTTACAGCAATTATATAAGAGAAATTCTGTCATGTCAACTCTGAGTGTTTGGAATTCATTGTAATTTATATGACAATGTTGATTTATTTGGTCTTGGGAGAATAGATCTGCTACGCTGCTGCTGCAAAGCAAGTACAGGACTTGCTACTGCCAATACATACACGACATGCTGCTGAGAGCAAGATATGCTGCTGCTTTACGATATAACGTATATGAATTACCCGTGGCAGATCTATACAGGTGGAGCTGGGGAAGGTGGAGGGTTTCTGAAAACAAGCTGCAACTTCTACAGCAAATGCTGAACAAGCATTTGAAGGTTGAACAGCGAGCTCATTGGCTACTGATACAGCAGGAACCAATCAGCTGTGCCCTACAGAGAATGATGTGATTGCAAGCAGATTGAGTTGAGAACCGATCAGCCAGCGCCATCTAGAGTTTCATGACAGAATTTTGTTTTAGTACAATGGGAGGATGTAACTCTGACCTTTTGGCTCTCCGTGTCACTGAAGGATAGACCGAAGTAGTCCTTCTCCAAGAGGTTGAGATGTTCACATACCGCATCCAGCAGCACTTGTCCTTTGCAGAGCTTCTTTACACAGAGATGAAGAAGAACAGAGAAAGAGCACAAGAGAAAAGGGACTGATTTAGTGTTTGTCGTAGAAAACACCCCCTTCCGATTTTAATCAAAGTCGGGAGCATTGCTAGTCTCTTTACTGGGGGAAAGTAACCTTTCCTTGAGTAAATGATGGTACCTGGATTTCTGGATGGTACCGGGATTCTAAAGCAGATTAGAGCTGGGCGATAATATAGTTTACATTTTGTGAGGATACAAGCAAGCAAGCAGTTGAGATTTGCTATATCTAGAATATATTGCTTTATGTCAGGTATAATGCATGTACGCAGATAATGTTGAATATGCTTATTTATACCATGGTATGTCTGAATACTCAATTCTGATTGGCTTAAAGGAGTGCGTTCAAACCGTTTAATGCACAAGTAGTTCCAATCAGTTTAATCACTGTTATACTAAAGGTACACCATGTAACTTTTGCACTCTAGCGGTTAATAAACAAAACTGCATGCATCTCTCTCACACACACACACACACACACCAATAGCAGACTTTGCTATGTTTCACCCGTTTCACTTGAAATAGTTCAAACAGTACAGCCATTGTGCGTCTCTGAGCAACACGGTTTCAGTTTCGCTACTGAATGAATCCACTTTTTTGAACGAATCGTTCTAATGAATGACCCATACGACTCCCTCAGTCACTACTGCAGCCATTTTGAACGAATCGTTTGACTGAATGATTCAATGGCTAACTCGGTAAGACAATGATTTGCTGCCACCTACTGGCGGTTTTAGTATCATTTAATTATAGCTGAGGGACTGAGGGATTATAACATATAGTGTAGGCCCAGATCCAGCCCACATCTGGTACGCATTGAATCCACTTGCACCAGATGTCGCCTGGATCTGGGCCGACACTATGTTGCTGTCTGGGATAGTTCTGGTTAAAGAGATAGAATGCATTTATAAATAGACCAATAAGAGCAAAATATGATATAACATTATAAATATAAGAGAGCTAAAGTAATTGCTGTCGCATTGCATACAATGTTTTTGCCCGTCTTTTTTTTTCTGGAGAAAGGTAGGGCATCCTGCTGTTTCATTGAAAAAGGCCTTCGAATTGCAAAGGCCGCCTCTGACACACACACACTCTCTCTCTCTCTCTCGTGATAATTCTTTCAAATAAATGTTGTAATTCATTCAGATAAATCTTTACTACTTTTCTTTGTGTCTGATTTAAAGCATGCAGAATGTAATCCACGGCTAAGTTTGCATAACTCAATTTTAATGCACTCCCTTACACATCTAACTTAATATAAGTAGCTGGGCAATAATATGTGTAAATATAAATATAATTAGATTACAGTCAAGAAGATAAGATTTCTCTTCAGTCATAGCTAAGCATCTGTGTGCCTATCTGACCACACCCAGTTATTCTGCACAAAAGAGTGGCATATGCAACTCGCTTGAGACACCAGCTCTGGCTTTGCCTTTCTAAAGAAACACTAAGCACTCGCTGCCCAGGGAGCCCGTTTACCCGCGGCGACAGAGATACAGCGCAGCTGTTTCCATGGCAACAGAAGTGGTGAGGTTTTATGTGTGTGAGTCTGTGCATGTGTGTGTGTCGCTTCCCTGGCCTCTCATGGCTGAAGCACAAGGTTTTTTTTAAGAGGGAGAGAGAAAGAGAGAGTGGGTGTGCTACCATACAAAGGCTTCTTAAGTTAGCTAGGGAGCCCCTCAATTGCAACAGAACATTATTTTGGTATGTAAAGGCAATTTCACCGTTTTTACTCCAACATAAATTCACGTGAAAGACTCAGTTTGAATGGATCCCTGGGTGCAGAACTGTACTCAGAGTTCTGACTAACATCGGTATACTGTATTTGTTGCCATTTGTGATTTCAGGCGGTATTGTACTTTCACAGTTTGCTTCCATCAGCAAGGCTCGTAATGAGATGTGCTCTACTGTTTGTATCTACAGTATAGTGCAAAGATTTTTATTATTGATGATGTGACAGAAAGAATAAATGAAATGTATATTAACATGCTTTGGTACTTTAGATCTATTAGACTCTAGAGATTGTTCTTCTCTCTGTGATCAACTCAAGAATAAGCCATTGTTTCAGTGGAGTCATCAGATATTTAAAGAGACAGTTCATCCATCCTCACTCAAATCATTCCTTCATCTGTGGAACAGAAAACAAGATATCTAGCTATATTCTCAGGCTGCTTTTTTCCATACGATGAAAGTGAACAGGTTATTATTATTGTAGTTAATAAACTTCCCATCACAACTGTCACAGCAATATGTTAATATCTTAAAGTCCTCCTGTAGTCAATAATTGTATCCCTTAAAACTCATCTTTGATCACCAAAATGAAATATTTAAACGGTCCATGAATATGCTAATTAGCCCTGCCTCCACTCGCTCACACCAGCTCAGAGATTCACTCGGCCAACTTACTGAGGTAAACGCTGCACAATGGTATGGCTCTTTACACATAGCGGTAATTAATATGATTAGCCTTTTGCTTGACTATGTTATCAAACAGCTAATAATGCTGCTAATGTTACACAAACTATGTTCCCATTCATTTACTCACCCTCATGTGGTTCCAAACCTGTATGACTTACTTTCTTCTGTGGAACATGACAAATATTTTGGCTTCCTTTGTATGAAGAAAAAAATAATAATAATAACATATATATATATATATATATATATATATATATATATATATATATATATACATACTACTGTTCCAGAGGAGAAAGAAAGTCATACAGGTTCGGAACAATGGGTGTGTGTGTGTGTGTGTGTGTGTGTGTGTGTGTGTGTGTGTGTGTACTGTATGTATACGATTTGACAGCACTAACAAATAAACAATTTATAAAGAAGTATGGCAAATGGCCTACAAACAATAGAAAAATCATAGATTTTATTTGATGAAAACATGATATTGGTTTAAAATTTTTAAACAGTTGTAAAATTGTTTTTAGGCTTAATGATATTGTGTTGATATGGTTTATTAAGCAATTTATCCATCCAGATCAGTGAGTGGTAACTAAACTAAAACTAAACTAAACTAAAACCATAAAAAAAAAAAACATTTTATTTACTTAAAATAAAATAAATGTTAACTAAAATAAAATATATTAAAAAAATTAACTTATTTTATTTCAGCTAGTTGTCAGGGCAACATTTCTCATTTTCTCAGCTTGATGTACTAAAATAACTAAAACTGAAATAAAAATATATAGAAAATATAGATAAAAAAAATAAATACAAAAATGTTAAAGATAGGGTAGGCAATTTGTTCCATAAACATTTTTTGTTATTCTGGTTGAAACTCTTTGCACATCCTGATAGTAATCAATAATAGAATAAAAAATTACACGTCGTAATCGTAATTACAAGATAGCAAACCGTGACGTTCTACCCGGAGCTGTTCACGTCCTCAGACTCGGATTTATGCATTTCTATATCAACATTAATAACTCTGAAATTAATCTGCAGCATTCAGGTGGTAAAAGAAAGAGCTCTGTAAGTTGTTCACATTCATTATTATTGTAATGTTATGTGCCGTCTCTCGTCTCGTAAACCTTTGCAGACTCTACTGTGTGCGTTCATATGTTTTGAAGGAGGCGTGGCTTTGGAGACGCTCTAAAGGGATGGTGGGATTTCATGCTTTTAAAGTTAGCTTGCTATTGCTAGCCACTCAAAATTGCCTACCCTACTTTTAAATGAAATTAAAGTGGAAAATATAACACAAAAACATAATTCAAACTATTAATAAAACTGTAATAGTATCTCAATGATTCTAAACAGACAGTGGCATACATGTAATGATTCACAAAGCATGGCCATAAACATGCTTATGAGCGTTTGAAAGCAGCCACTTGTGAATCAACATCCTTTTTTATTTTCTTATATGGAAAGGAATTTGGATATTGTATTCTTTTGTGCTCTATGGAAGAAAGAAAGTCAGGCAGGTTTGGAAAAATGCTGAGGGTGAGTAAATGAAGACAAATTTTTTAAATCAGGGTGAACTTTAGCCAAGGGTGACAAATACACAAGCCTGGTATACCCTCCTCTGAAAGGCTGAAGTATTATTTACTCCATGGGACCACCAACATGACACAATTATAGATTTCCCATCCTCCTCCCCTTCAGTGAAGCGTACAAGACTGGAAGTATAGGCAGCCTTTGACCTTTAGATTGGACAGTCTGTCTCTCTTGCAGTAGTGTTGCAGCATCAGTAATGGCACATGGATGGGACACACTACCAGAGAGAGCTACGGATAAGACCCCAGAGAAGAGACATGTCTGAATACACCCTGGATATCCATCAGCCAGCAGACCCCCGGGGCACACAGGCAGACATGGCACTGATCTCAGAGCAGTATGTGGCACTCCCTGGAGAGCTTTTTACCTATCAATGAACACCCTCCGCCCCCATCAGCCCACACTAGCATTCATTTCTCATGTGCTGAAACTCCCCAGAGCACTGCAGCGGGGGAACATGAAGCTGCAGTGCCGGGCTGTGAAATTCAGATGAAGGCATTGAAATGTGAGGTCCAGGGATCATCATTGTGATTTTTCTTTTTTAAATTGTAATATCTATACATATTCCTATTGTCAATACAGCTGATGGTTGGTATGGGTCAAATAGTGTAGCTTCAGTAAAGTTATTTATTTATGTGTATAAAATACAAGAAAAATGTGCAATATACTTCTTTGAAGGAGATATAATATTAAACTGAATTTATTTTTTCACTCCAAATAATTTTTTTAATTAAATTAAAACTTATATTGCAGTGATTCTAATTTGCTTTTGTTTTGCTGTTAAGTTTTCAAAAGACTAGGTTCACACATGCTCACTTGAGTATGAAAGTGATAAAATTATGTATTTTCATAGGACCTCTAATTTAAAGGTAGGGTAGGCAATTTCGGAGTAGCTAGCAATAGCAAGCTAGCTTTGAAAACATTAGATCCCACCATTTCCAAAGTCACGCCTCTTTCAAAACACATGAACGCACACAGCAGGATCTACAAAGTGTCATGCGTTAAACTAGGGAACACGATGCAGACGAAATAAGAATAAACAGGCTTTAATAGCAGAATGCATACATAACCAAACTTAACTAGTGCGTTAACGAGAACTGACAGGAAACAGAGAACAACGTGGAACTAAATACACAGAGCTAACGAACATGATGAATGACAGCTGGTGAGATGGGTGTCCATGGTAATTGATGATGCCGGGAAACTCAGACATGGGAAAACAGGAACTAAAGAATACAAACTAAAAGTCCATGAAAACAAAACTAAAAGAACATGACTGTTACATTACGCCCCCCTCGAGAAGGCGTGGCCTTGCGCCGTGATGAGGAGAAGGAGGCGGCTTTGGAGGCGGACGAGGAGTAGACGTAGGGCTGGCGAAAGACAGGCAGGCTGATAGTCTAAACCAGGAAGGAGATGATGGAACAGGAGGTGCTAGTAGCCATTGAGGTGGTTTATGTGGGCGGAGACCCGATGAACCCCAGATGGCCAGCCAGGTAGTGCCCCATGGTGACGTTGCCATGGTGGTACAGCATCCAATGCCTCCATGGGGACAGACGACAGGGACATTGCCGATGGGGAAAGAGTCCTGGGCTCAGACGGAGGGTTGATTGACCTGTGCGACACCGTGGGCATCGGTGGCCACGGCGAAGCTGTCACGACAATTCTCCGAGGTGGAAATGGAGATCCGGAGGGTTGCGGCGAAGCTGGTGGGACTGAGGACTGATGTGGAGCCTGAGGAAGGGCAGAGCCAGACTGAGCCGCAGGGGTGGAGAGCCTAAGCATAGCGACAGGCTCGAAAGTCCATGGCAAAGGGCCGGCGATGTCCGACTCAGATGAAGCTGGCAGGTCGAGGGAGCCCGGTGACGTCGCGGACCCGATGGTCGATGGTGGAGCCGAGGGAGAGAGCAGTGGCGACGGAGGAGTTAGGGTGACGGGCCGAGGTGGAGTGGCAGGAACAGCGACTGGAGGTGGAGCCAGGGAATCCACCAGCCTGGTCGAGGATGGCTCATTGGAAGCCCCATGTGAATCCCCGACACAGTGAGGAGGTGAAGGGTGAACAATAGGGCAGACAGGAGACGATGAGGGCAGGGCTGGAACTAGAAGCGGTAATGGAAGAGGGAGGGAGGGAGGGTGGGACCAACTTATCTGTCTCCAGTGCGATGGTAAGCACGTCCACTTCTCCTTGTGTCGGCAGCTCCATCGCGGCAGGCACTGGCACTCCGTCTGTCGGGAACTCCAGCTGTCGCTCTGTGTCGCAGGGTGGTTGTGGGCTGGGCTCTGGGGTTGTAGATGCAGATGTCGTTGTGAATTGGGGGTACTCACTTTCCAGACAGCGGAGAATGGCCTCCCTCCATGTTCCCTCCGTCAAATCTGGTAAATCTTGCGGCTGGTAGTAATTAGCCCCTATCCAGAATAATGATTTCAGAGTCCCATCATCGAAAGCAGTCGGTTGGGCTAGTGTGCAGAAATGAACAGAATAGTCCAGCAAAGAAAGTCCTTGCCGGGCTAAGGCAGAGAACATAACTGCATAATCCATTCTGTTTGGTCGGTTCTTCTGTCACGATCTGGCTCAGCTTGGCTTCAACAGGAACACGATGAAGACGAAATAAGAATAAACAGGCTTTAATAGCAGAATGCATACATAACCAAACTTAGCTAGTGCGTTAACGAGAACCGACAGGAAACAGAGAACAACGAGGAACTAAATACACAGAGCTAACGAACATGATGAATGACAGCTGGTGAGATGGGTGTCCATGGTAATTGATCATCCCGGGAAACTCAGACATGGGAAAACAGGAACTAAAGAATACAAACTAAAAGTCCATGAAAACAAAACTAAAAGAACATGACTGTTACAAACATAACATAATAAAAATGAATTTAAACAACTTACAGAGCTCTTTCTTGTACCACCTGACTGCTGCAGATTCATTTCAGAGTTGATAATGTTGACACAGAAACGCATAATTCCCAGTCTGATGACGTGAACTATAAGGATGTGAAGAGTTTCAACCAGTAAAATAAAAGGTGTTTATGAAAAATATTGCCTACCCTAACTTTTAAGACTCAGTAGCAAAAATGGAATTAGGAAGTTTGACTCATTTCACTGAATCAGTTCTTTCAAACTTTTTCAGTAAATCAGTTTAAAACACTGATTGAAAAATCTGTTTGCGTCATTATGGAAGTCTGTGCAATTTTACAGGTTTTAAAATATTTTAGTAAAATAAATATGTACATATTGTTTTTTTAATGCAGCTGTTTTAACAAGAAACGATAATCATAATCTACTTTCTACTAATTCAACATTTAATAACAAACAGTTTAATCTTCCATCATATTTCATCTTTAGTATTCAGTAATAGTTTCTTGCTAAAAAAGTTAATATTTAATATGCTTAATATTTTAGTGGAAACCATGATAGTTACTTTTTTCAGGACTTTTTGATAAATAGGACAGCATGCATTTATTTGAAATAGAAATCTTTTGTAACATGAATGTCTTCACTTTCACATTTGATCAATTTAATGCATCCTTGTTGAATAAAAGTATAATTTCTTTCAAAAAATACATATAAACTAAAACATTTTGAAAATCAAAACTTATCTAGCTGGTTAAGCAGTCGGCAGAGGTGTGGTTGACTTGACAAAGGAATTGAGCACTACAGCACAACAGTGTGTGAAATAGCTGTGAGCCCTAGAGGTCTAGCACCGTGTTTCTACAGAGCAACACATATTAGTTTTAGCACACGCAAGCAACTGCTGTACCTCCACCCCGGTCTCATAGGCAGATCCATCTAGCAGAGTGACTTTCACAGGCACTGTCTTTGGTCTTTTGGAGGATTTCTGCGGGGATCTGGACATCCTACTTGGCGTTTTCTCCGAAGAATCATCCGTGTCTCTGTGCTCATCCGACATCTTTGAATCGTGATCCTGAATAAAAGTGATCAAAGTGTGTAGTTTAAAAAGTCGAAACAAATTTAAAACAAAGTTAAAACAAATCCGCTTTCCGGTCTAGAAACGAAAATGGTCTGAAATCAAAAGCAATGCATGAAAGTTTGCATGTTTTACGAATGAATCTCAAACGATAGAAAGTTGCATGGCATTGTCAAACGTATTATAAGGCATGATATTTTAATAAACTAAACATCTTAAGCTTACCATATAACCTCCGTCTGCTGTATTCTTTGTGGTTGAACTTCTCTCTGACATAGCAATCACTTGCAGTCCTAAAGTAATAAAAAAAAAGATTAGGACAAACTCAATAAACAGAATAAACTTTCCACTCACTCTACATATTAATTTCATATTAACTTCTTTATGGGCCTAACAGGCTAATGAGCATACTTTAATGAACATGTACATACTGTGAATTTGACTGTTTACAACAAACTGGTGCTACTTTCATGTCTCTCGTATCCAGTATTCCACAAAATGAACATGGGTTTGGAACAACCTGAGATTATTGAATAATTGTCCGAATTTTCATCTTTAGGTGAACTATCCCTTTAATATGATTCGATAGTAGAAGAACAAGCACATCTGTTGGTTTATCTAATGAGCCATGCTGTGAACTGTTCATGTGTGCTGCATAGCGAATGTTTCAGTCACCAAATGACCAGTACAGAGTCTCTATAAGCTATACTGAATCAATACTGAATCAAGAGAGGACATCTGGTGACTTATAATGCAAGGAATGTGTTCATTGACATATATTGATGGAAAAACAAACATTATGTGTCAAACCTTATGTCTTCTTCAACATAGTGATGATCTCATATCAATAAATGAACAAGCTGTGATACACAGTTTGAGTAAACAGATGTACTGTTGAAATGAAGCACTTAATGAAATGAGTAAAATATTAGCATTTTATTTATTGGCTATGCTATTTTTCTTTCTCTAGAATAGAAATCTTGGTAAAAATAAGAAAGATGGATGTAGAAGTTGAATCTAAAAAAGCAAAATGCTTAAAACCTGACTAAATCGACAATCCTTTTTAGCAAATAAACTTCTCCACGTTTAATGGTGTTGAGGTGTTGCAGCTTGACAGTTTGATACCACTGCGAATATGCTAATCACCTTAATTTCCATCTCATTCACTTGCACCACGCTGTGCTACTAAAAGCCCCAAACATCTCCCCCATGGAAAATCTCCAAATATCACTCAATAAAAGCATTGCAGTTACAACAAACAAACCTCCTTATATGGCCATGCTAATTTTCATCGTTCGTTCTTTAAGTACTATCCACTATCCGAATGTACCCGTGATTCAGTCAGAAGACAAACAGCCAGTCCATTAAATGGCTAATCTATACATTTAACTCTGGACGCTGACTTATCTCTTTTACCAATTAACCGGTTTTAACTGAAACTCTGCAGTTTGCCTTAATGGAGGACTTAATGCTTTAATTATTTTAGCTGAACTGTTATGGCCTTGAGGGTTTAAGCTGTCTTGATGCTTTTATTCATAGAACAGAGGACAAGAAATGATGGGGAGAAGTTTAGGATCGGGAAACATCATGAGTCAGATTTAAACAAACTCTCCACGTGATCCAATTGCTAGGTCATGACAGTTCTATAGATGCTATATTCTACAGGAGAGAATATAGACTGATAGAATAAGATAAAGTATCAAGAATTGTGAATTTATAACATTTAAAGTCAGTAAACACATTATCAGAGAAGAGAAGAGATGTCGCAGCAAGAGGGAGGGGAAGTTATTTTGATGAAAGATTACATGGGCATGGGAATTCAAAACAAACAAATGATGTGCACGGATAAATCATTTATAATAAATACTGCAATATTCCATTTTTAAAAGTCCATTTTGATTTCATGGTGACTTAAAAATTGACAGGCTTTCTCTTCTGGAAAAAGGGACCAAAAATATTTATGACTCATCCTGCACAACACAGAATTTTGTCGAATCAAAAGCTCTCTAGAACAGGAATACCTCTCCCTCTAAAACCATTTACAACCAACTAGTAAAGTATTAAATCATGGTTCATTTTATATGCCCCGCGCACACAAATGACAAAACTGCACTCGTCAAATTAAAACACTAATGTGATGAAAAGAGCTTTTTTTAAAATCATGTGCTTAAAAAACTTCCAGTGTTAAAAAACACATCATCTACTAAAAATGAGATGAGCCAAATGAAATGGCATCCACAGAAATGTATGAAGATTCAGAATAGTAACAGTTGCTTTTCCAGCTACTTCTCTTTCAGTTAATGTGTCTTCGGATCAATATATTGATGAGGCCTTTAACTGGACTAAGAAGGTCAGTTTATAGTCTAGAAATTCATTTATGTGCCTCCATGCAATCTAATTAAATCATGTGCTTAATGCAACTAACTGATAGTCGTCAATGTTACCACAAATCAATGTTTAGATGAAAAAATGTTTTAATGTTTGACTAAAATTATAAAAAACTTAAATTAAAATATAACACAAAAGAAATATAACAATTTTGACCTCTATTTAAAACATAATGTGTGTATGTACAGTATGTGCATATAATGCAACATGGCTTAACATAAACTCTAGAGAACTGAACCTTAGACGTACACTGAAGGCTCATAAGCTAACAGCTTAACAAAACAAGCCTGTCTCTGCTGAGGTCTCAGTCAACCCTGCTTGAGCTCAGAAAACAGCATACATGTTAATGTGACCATAGCACAACAGCCTGAAGAAAACAACTAGGAATAAATGAAATAACCTAAAACACTCACACAGAATGCAACTAAATGAAGAGGAGACACACATAATTAAATAGCACAGTTCACCCACTGCTAATGTAATGAAATGTGAGCCTTTTTATTATAGCTATATAGTCTAAATGTTACAATTGATTTTATTCTCAGTACAGGAATACTGTGACATACACTGTTATATAAAAAAAAGGATCGGTGGGTTTCTATATAGAACCCTAGGGTTTCAAAGAACCTTTTATGCCAAAAAGGTTCTCAAATGTCTTAAACGACTGCATAATACTTTCATGTTTAATGGGTTATTTAAATTTTTCTAGTGATAAAATATATTTATGAGCTTTTTAATAATAAAAAATGAATTAAACCAAAATGAAATACTTAAAAATAAATCCATAAAATTATCCCATAATGGGAGTCACTAAAGTTTCTAATATAAGAAGCGCCTGACAAAACCCTTTAAGGTTCCATATAGAATCTTTTCTTCTAAGAATGTAGAATAAATTATCAATTCAACCTGTGAATACTAATAAATAACTCCCGTAAAGCATTTTCAAATCTTGGATAGAGCAGCAGACAGGCATGTAACTGAAATATTATTTTTAGTTTTACAAAAGTTCCAAAAAATATGCCATTTCTAATAATAACAGTCTCAGTTCTGTTAAACACTTTTAATCATGTTTAAATTAATTCAACAGATTTTAACCACAAAAATTGTCCAAATAGTGAAAATCCAACACTTGGATGGCACAAAAGATGGCAGGTAGATTTGTTACAAACGCCTGGGGTTCTATCTCATAAATTGACTCTGATTCTGATTATGCATTCATTAATAAGACAAAGATAATTTATTCTTCTCAAACATATGGGAAGCTTCTGAAGAAATACTAAGACAGGTGGAGGGGAGACAGGGGTGCAGTTCAAAGAGACAAAGAGAAAACACTTCTTTAAAAATGCCAACCAAATTACTGCTACCTAATAAGTGAGACTTTAATTCCTCTGTATAATTACATCTTCCTTGTAAACAGATGAAGGATAATGTGGCATTAGGAACCGTAGTGTTGAAAAGCCGAGATTAACATTCTACATCCAGATGCTCGTATCGGGATTTAATGCTGTCGAGTTTTTGAACCACACGCAAGACAATTTGCACAACAAGAATCTGGGGAGATTAAAAAGAGCAATATCCAAGCACTTCAGAAGACGACAGTGTGTGGATGTATATGAGTGCTAAAACTCCCGAGTGAAATATTTCAGGAAACTGCGGCTCTTGGAAAGAGCACAAGATGAATTGCAGAACATCTGTCCCTTGTTGCTAACATTCAGAAAGTTACAGAAGCACCTCGGCTCAAATGCTGCACAAACGCCAACACATCTTAACCTTAATAGGTCTCTTTTGAGTTCATACACCTGGGACAGTTTGATTGGAGAGCATTTGATTGGACAGAGATGTGATGAGAAGCTGTTGAATAAAAATCTGTGATTCATTTTAGCGGAAGTGAGAGTCTATGTTTTGAATGCTTATATCTCCTAAATGCGAATTTTGTCATTGTTTTGGAACACACCAGCTTATTCATAACCTTAAGGCTAATATATTTATGCTAAAAGCTAAAAAACTTACATTTTGATTTCAGGGGGCCTTTAAATGGATAGTTGCCAAAACAATGAAAGTCACTGAGGTCCAATGTTGTCCACTGACTGATTGTACGGACAAAAACAGTTGCAACATTCTTCAAAAGTTATTCACGTTTGGGTCAACATGAGGGTGAGTAAATGATGCGAAAATGTTGAGTGAACTAAAGCTAGTTTTGAGTAGGCAGTCGTTGGACCATCATCTGTTTCAGGCGCAGCTTATTTTGGGCCAAGAACTGCCCACTAAGACAAGAATAGACTGTCTGACTGAGATGAGAAGCAAAAAAGTTTTTGTTTTTATTGCGCCGTTTAGGAGCTCTTCTAAAATAGTGCATTGCCACATTAATAGACCAGTGTGGAAGAACTCATTAAAATAATTGCACAGCACTGTACACACTGCACGTGACCAGCTGTACACAGACTAAATTAGCAGAAATGTGTTGAATGCGTTACCAGAATGTGCAGCTTATTTCCGAGATAAATCAAAATATACAATTATACTTAGTTTACTTGCTACCTAAGTGCATCAAACAAAACCCTGAACATCTTTCATTGATGCCAATAACGTGGCATACTTCAGCAAATCCAGTCACTAGTTCTTCCTTTAAAACACAGATTGTAACTTAAAAGACCCATAAAAACAGGCACAAGTCATCATAGGTTTATGGAAAATCCTGCACTGGTAATCTTGTAAACATGGATAAGCAAATACGATGTCGAAATACAATAGCTTTTCATTGAAGAATAATGAGTGAAGGATTACAAGGCGAGATAAAATGCATTGCATTGTCAGAGATGGGGCCTCTCGTTTAATGAAATAACATGCATGAGATTCGTTTCTCTAATGTCATCTGTTTCACCCCCTGATCGTTATACATGAATGACTGCTCTGGTCAATACACACCTAATCAGCAGGCTGGGGGAGATAATAAGGAATCCGACATGGGGCGGTTCTGCCTCTGTCTTTTTTTCTTTCTTTTTTTGTCTGGATATTTCACCTCAAGGAGTTTTTTCATTTGCTTGCAGATGTCAGTGTTAAAATTTGCACCATTATGGATGAAAAGATCAATGGCATTTTAGATTTGTGTTAACTTGTTAAAACTAAGATTTTTGACAAGCATTGCAAGATTGTACATTAAATTATTTAGCCAATATTACATGGACCATCAGTGAATCACTTTGAAAGTAATGGAATTGGAGATTTGTTTACTTTTAAAAGATACTTACATAACTGGTCTCATCTTTCAGATCATATGATCAGGGATAAGGGTATATTGCTCGGGATAACTTTTCTCATCCAATAACTTTACAAAATAGTAAGCTGAGACATGTTATAAATTATTTAGACTGCTGAGCAAAAAAATAAATAAAGGAATAATCTCATGCCTTCCAACATCTGTATGATTTTCTTTCTTTTACAAAAGATGAAATAGTCATCCTGCAATCCATGGCAATCAAACATATGACCATTGCTAGTGCCATGCTCGACCGTTTGAGCTATGGAAAATCTCATTTGGACTTCCATATTTTCAAATGGGCCACTGTGGTCAGTACAAACCTACTGCGACGTGTCTTCACTTGCCAATATTTTAATCTACACATGAATCCAAATAAGATTTGAGAGCTGTAGTGGAAGGGAAGACAGACTTAAAAATTACCTTTAGGATAGCACAAAGTCATACACGACTTTTATGATGCTTGGTACCTTACCTTTTCGTTTTCATTAGGGATGCACAATATATCGGCCACCATATTGGTACCTCCTGATATATGTTCATTTTTTATGTTATCGTTAACGGCCCGATAAAAAAAATTGTCCGATATATTAAAGCCGATAAATAATGGATTATTTCCTTCATCTGAGACACTTCAGATGAGCACTGTTCGCCATGATGTTTTTGAATTGCTTGAAATATGATTGGAATCACAAAGAAAATATAGTTAATGTGCAGCTAACAGTTAAAGTGGCAGTTGTCTGTCACATAGGCTAAATAAAATTATAATGAGAACATTATAATTGTGTGCTTGGAACATGGCTTTTAATGATGACACTTTTGTTTTTGTAATCAGGCTCTCAAAAATGTTATACTAATTTGGATTTAGATTTATCGGCCAATATATCGGTTATCGGCTTTCACATATAAATAATTATCGGTTATCGTATCGGCCAAGATTTTCATATCGGTACATCATTAATTTTCATGGCATCCCTGCAAGCAATTTTACGTTTAAAAGACATCTAATAGCGTCCAAACACATCCCAAACGTCTAGGCTAAAGCAAGGCAAAATTTGGGCTGTCAGTAAAAATTTAATAGACGTCTAAACCATAGCCCAAGAATAGACTAGTCATCAATTGAATGACAATGAAAAAATGAAACCATACACCTTGTAATCACTGTTTACTTTGCTTACATGATGGAATATCATACATTTCACAAGTTATTTTGGCAAAAACAACATGCAACCAAATTCAAGGTTATTTTGGCTAGAAGTGGGTTACTCATAGCCGGACTATGTCGGGTCTATAGTTAACCTAGACGGTGAAATGACGGCTAATGTTTGCTGGGATGGAAAAGAGCAGTGTTGGCATTCTGCTAAACATCTTCTTTTATGTTCCACAGAAGAAAGTAGGTCATACAGGTTTGGAAAGACATGAGGGTGATGTTTTTCATTGTTTGGGATGAACCAACCATTCAGAAGAAGTGGTATTGTGAAAGTAGCAATTCTTAAATTATTAATTCCCTTAATCTCTTAATGAACAGCAGTGATTAGATGAACACTTTGACCTTTGTGTAGTAGCTTTCATGGTGGGGTAGCAGAGGAAAGGTCTGCTCTTTCATCTGAAGTGTTTCCTCCAACTAAAGCGCTCACCATGATCAAAACTGCATAGATGTGATGGATAATTAAAATGCCCAAACAGAGATCAAGCAGCTCTATCGTGTTGCACTGAGAATTAAAGCTGATCAGCAACTATAATGTTGTTTGTACATGTAACCATGCCTTTTGTTTATTATCAAGTCAGGGGTCAGGTTTGATCGCGGATAATCCAAATTTATCACTGATTCTGTAGAAGATGACTTGGACTCCTATAATAGCAGTTAATTATAGTGTGTTTGTGAATGTGTGTTTGCTCAGATGTAGTAAAGACTAACAAATGCTGCAAAATATCTCTGCAGTGCTCATGAGATTATCGAGCACAGACATTATGGAACAAGACTGCCCCCTCTGACTCGCTAAATTTCCCAGATCTGCCATAATGCACACTGGGAGCGCAGTAGTGAGCTGGCACTGCCTCGGGCCATATGGACATATGGTGAAGTGAACCTGATGTAGCCAGTCACAAGCCAAACACTTTTTTTTTTTCAGTAGCATGATGCTATCAGAGCAGTAACCTTCATCTGCTGGAGCATGAACATATCAGAAAGAAAAAGGAATACGTAGTACATATATATATATATATATATATTGGGCAGACTTTTGTTGCAGTTTCTGTGCTGATTTGGGGAGAAATATGCAGAATGTTGTGGAATGAATTTTAACACTATAAAGCCTACTGTAATATATTTGGTACACACATTTCTGCTTACTTCCTATTGATTATCAATATGATCAAAATGTTGCTTAAAAAACTGTTGTGTACAATCTACTACATGCCTTTTGTCATCTTATTGATAGTTTATACTTCTTTTGCAGCAAAAGGCCTTTTGGTACAATTGTAAAAACGTCCCCCTTCAGGTCATGGTACACGTCTTTTTTCTCTGAAATCTTTAATGCTTTTTATAACGTACACAGAATAGCTTTTACATTGTTTGTATATTTCAAGATGAACACTTCCTGGACTGAAGATACCTAGATTTACTTGTTTATCCATATCCATTTTTTTTTAGAAAAATTTGAGTATCAAATATGATACATCTGGCTTTTGAGGAACGTTTATTTCTCTATCATCACTGTTTTGCATTGCACTATATGTTTTGTCAATATAAAAATAACAACAGAGTTCTTATCTTAAAACTAAGCATTTAAATATCATCCTAATAAGGCATATTATTGGTCTGCTATACTGTTATAAAGATCTCATTGATCTACATTGCAAGCTTTCAGAATTTCATCTTACTTTTTGGCCATATGATTATTAGCAACTGCACTGAATTGCATATTTTTGCCCTTTGAATTAAACTGAGGTGTTTATTTTCACTCCTTAAGTACAATATGAGCCATAAAATCCTGATTATTAGATTGTTTTAATATTTTGTCTAAAAGTTCGATAAACTGGTACATTTTTAATGACTTTTCTAACAATAATTTAATGTGTCAGGCTTTGCAGGGTTATAATGGAAATGTGAACTGAAATACACATATTACAAGCTGGAAGAAAAATCAAATTAGCTGAATTATTTAATAAACATGCCTTGGTAATAGAGCTTTATAAAGGATGGGATTCTATTAAAATCTGTGGAGCTTTCTGATGGGTGAAGCAAAAAGATGGACAGCATAATAAAAGAAAGATGCTTAAATTACTCTCAAGGACAAGCATATATATAAGTTAAAATATTATCTAAAACATGTTTCATTTACATCTCAAGTGAACATGGTAATGTTGACAGCCCTAAAAAAAAAACATTTAGTAAAAGGAAGACAATTACCCCAAATTTAGTAACGTTACTTAAATTTAGTACTCAGTTTACAAATTAGTACCCAATCAGTTTCTTAATAAAATTTATAAAACGGTTAGTTCCAGTCCTTGATTCTGATTGGTCAATAGCTGTGTTTTATTCACGATAAAACACGACAATGACCGCTTTACCCAATGGTTCTATGTATCTCTACACCAGGGTTCACCAATCTCGGTCCTGGAGGGCCGCTGTCCCTGCAGAGTTTAGCTCCAACCAGCTCCAACACACCTGTTTGAAAGTTTCTAGTATGCCTAGTGAGACCTTGATTAGCTGGTTCAGGTGTGTTTAATTGGGGTTGGAGCTAAACTCTGCAGGACAGCGGCCCTCCAGGACCGAGATTGGTGAACCCTGCTCTACACAACCCCCCTAGTGTGGTATATTGAAATACATGTATGAACAGTAGGTGTCACTAAGGTACCAGTTGCCTAGTAGGACATGAATGTCACAAAGAAGTGTTGCTAGAATGAAGTTTATTACCGTGAAATTTACAACATATTGGCGACGAGGATGGTCCTACTTGCTCTCTCGCCCCCTCCTGCATTTTTGGAAACTCCGGGTGAGCCGACGATACCGTTTAATTCATGGATTCGTATGTTTGATAAGTACATGATTGCACTGTCGGCAGAGGACATACCGGAGAAGAGAGAGCGTACTTTGCTTATTCATTGCTTGGGTACGGAGGGACAGATAATTGTTATACACTCACTGTGGCTGATGATAGTTATGAGACTGCGCTGACTGCTTTACGAGTATTTTTTGTTCAGAAAGTGAACGTGGTTGCTGAGAGGAATAAATTTCGCCATTGCGCTCAGAGACTCGGTGAACCTATCGGGCAATATGTGGCTGCTCTGCATGAACTGCTTGTGAACTGTGACTTCGGCGCGCTCACGGATGACATGATTAGAGATCAGATCGTAGAGAAGACATGCACTCCACGTATTCGGGAACATCTGCTTTTAGAAACGGACCACACTCTTCAAAAGGCAATTACTATTGCCGGACAAATTGAGTCTGCAGTAGTGGAAGCTAAAGCTATGGAGCGCACTGAAGCTTCAGTTAAAGTGGAGCATACTGACTCACTAGACTGTGCAAAACCGCAGTGGCGACAGAGATCTACTCCACGTAAGTCCACAATTTCTCATACGATGCCATCAAATGAATCACAGAAAAAGATGATGGATGCAAAAACATGCCTCCGTAGCAGAGTTACTTCACATCTTGCAAACTACCCCAAATGCCTAGCCAAACAGTCTAAATGCAGACAGTGTGGTAAAGTTGAACATTTTGCCAGAGTTTGTCGCAGTTCTGCATCCACGTGCAATGTACAAGAAGTTTCTGCACCTGAGTTAACTGTCTTAAGCATTGAAACGCCACTGCCGATGAAACGGAAACAAAATCTTACATGTAATCTTTCTTTGCACACTGAGTGGGGGAAATTAGTCGATGTTGAATTACTGGTGGAGACTGGCTCAGCTGTTTCCATCCTCCCAGAGCATCTGTACCGCCAACACTTTGCAGATCTCTCCCTTGCTGTGCCCAATGTTCGTTTGGTGACGTATTTGAAAAATACTATTCCAGTTTTAGGGTGCCTTGCCATTACAGTTAGATATGAGTGTCACCATACGCAGGCTTCTTTCTACATTGTACCAGGCGGAACACCATTACTTGGCATGGATCTCTTTACTGCTTTGCATCTTGAGATAAGGAATGGATCTATTGCATCTTTCGCAGAGGACGGTCAAACTACTGTTAACTTCACTGAGCCATTGGGTGTGGCTGCTGGTTTTGTACATAAAGTAAATGTGCGTTCAGATGTGCCGCCAGTACAACAGAAATTGCGCAGATTGCCATTTGCAGTGAGAGATGCAGTCACACAAGAGCTACAGAGGCTAGAATCTGAAGGGATCATAGAAAAAGTGGCGTCATCACCTTGGGTGTCGCCGCTGGTGGTCATTCAATAGAAATCTGGAGGAATTCGACTTTGTGTTGATTTAAGAGAGCCAAACAAAGCTGTCGTCATAGATAGTCACCCTTTGCCACATATTGAGGAAGTTTTTACAGAACTACATGGGGCTTCTATGTTCTCTACAATAGATCTCCAGAATGCATACACTGTAAAAAATGATTTTATGTCAAAGTAAATAAAACAGAAAAAATCATGTATCTTTTGCTAAGAATAATTTTGTAAAAATGAAAACTTTAGTATATTAAGTAAATCCTAATTATATACTCATTTTTTACTTGTAAATATTAGACATCCAACAGACAAGTGAAATTGACTTCTGACTCTCTGGCATATTTACATACATTAATTAAGTACTTGAAGCAAATTTTAAAAAATCAAGTAAAATTTAGTCCTTGAAGAAAGGAATCTGCGCATGCGCAGAAAGAAGAACACACGCGATGATTGAGGGATTTCGAATCTCCACTCCAACGGCTCTCGACAGGTAAGCAACAGTAAAAAACTGCATTATATTACAGATTTATAATGATTTTTTGATTAATTCAACGATTGTCTTGTCATCACTTCATGCTATACATTTGAAAAGTTTAGTGTTCTTAAGTTTAGAGACGTGCTCCAGAAAAAAGTTCAGAGAGAGGCAGAGGAAAGCACCCTGTTTATTTTACAAAAGCACAATGTTTTATTTCGATTGAAAGTGGAAAAAGTAGACATTTAACAGTTTATTTTTTCATATTTCTTAAGTCTGTAATCTTTATGACCAAAAATGACGGAGTATAAGTCTAATTTGCTGCTATGTGAAAAAAAATCGAGCAAAACGCGCGGGCACTTTTGCCGACTCAAAGAGGGTTAATATAATGACGAGTTAGTTTAGACGTTAGCCATATTTTTGTTTTAAACTTTACGTTTTACACGATTTATCAGTAATTACGCCTAAAAACCATGAATATGTCACTTAAATCATGATCTTTTTGTTTAATATTTGTTATTTTGTGTGCAATTTTCTTTATAGATGACAAATATTGGCCACAAATTAACAATAGGCCTAAGTGAGAAGGTTCTCGTTCCCTCATCGTGCACAATATAATTCATTTCCTCATTCATTTGCTAAATCGTGCATACTATCTATTAAATGGTGCTTTTACTAAATCGTGCCCACGTTGTAAATGACAATAATTCGTACTCCCAAATGCCTAATTCGTAGCCTTGATATCTGCTGTGTGTCACATGTTAGCATTAATGTGTGTAAATTGACTATGAGAGTAAGGTCATGCAGGATGTTTTTAATGATTTGGTTTAAATGAAATGAATAATGTGAATGCAAATTAATTAACTTTTAATTTAAAAGTATTTGCTGTTTACTGATTATTGTTTTTTTCTCTCTCTCTTTTCTTAATTTCAGGATATTTCTCAAATGCATTCAGCCCTTTGTGCCTCTGTTGCTGTAAACCGGTTGAGAGGGACAAAGAGAGAGACCGAACACACTGAATTGTTATTATTGTCATTATAGGTTTCTGTATATGCTTATTTCTTAATAAATTACTCTTAACTGCACATTGTCACAGTATTATTTTGTCACATTATAAGAGTAACATTTAATTTAATTTAAAATAATTACCAGCACTGCATAAAACAAGTAAAATGTATTTAAAATATCAAGTGGTTTTACTTAATTATATTAATTATATCATATTTGTAAGTAAAAATTACTCAATATAATTTAACAGGCCAAGTTATATGTACTTATTCACTTTGTGAATTTTACTCGGCTTAGTTAAGTAGATTTACTTAATTTCCATCAATGTGAAATTTACTTGAAAAAAATTCGTGCAAAAACTTGCCTTATTAAAATTGAGTAAATTCTACTTATTGTTTTTCTCAGTGTACCACCAAGTGACTTTGCATCAAGATAGTAGGGATCTGACAGCTTTCGTTACCCATGATGGACTCTATTGTTTCACACGGGTCCCTTACGGTCTGGCCTCAGCACCAAGTGCTTTTCAAAGAATGATGTCTCAAATTTTGGCTGGTCAGGATGGTGTGCAATGTTATTTAGATGACATCATTGTCTATGGTGAGAATCCGGAAGTACATGAGAAACGACTTCAAGCTGTACTTCGGTGTTTGCAAAGCAGTGGTTTGAAGCTTAATGAGGAAAAGTGCCACTTCAGGAAAACTGAGCTACCTTTTCTTGGCCATGTTATTTCAGCTTCAGGCTTGCATCCAAATCCAGATCATGTTCTGGCTATACAACAAGCACCAGCTCCTCATGATGCACAGTCCTTGCATTCTTTTTTGGGTCTTGCAGGCTGGTATTTCAAATTCAATCCCAATTTTGCGACATTGGTGGAACCTCTCCGTGCACTACTCCGAAGGTCTACTGGCTTTTGCTGGACAGAGGAGGCTCAGGAACATTTCAGCCGTGTGAAAAATCTTATCACTGCTAGCCCAGCCCTTCCATTATTTGATCCTTCTTTACCGACGACAGTCACAACGGATGCTTCAGATTATGGCATTGGTGCTGTGCTTACCCAGTGTCATGGTAGTACTGAAAGAACAGTTGCTTTTGCATCTAGAACATTGTCTGACTGTGAAAGGAAATATTCTACAACAGAAAAAGAGGCCTACCTATGGGGCCGCCATTTCACTTTTTGCACTGACCACAGTCCCTTATCTACACTGCTTTCCACAAAAGGCCTTGGACGTGCAGGTATGAGAATTGCCCGTTGGTCTGCACGTCTTCTGTGTTTTAATTACAGCGTGGAATACAAACCTGGCCGAGACAATGTCACAGCTGACTGTTTGTCCAGACTTCCACTTCCATCAACTGAATATAGCCAATACCAAGAGCCTGAAATGGTGGCTCTACTGTCTCCTCAATTTGCAGCTGTTACTGTACAGGAGCTGAGGTCTACTTGTGATGCCTGTCCTATCCTTCAACAGGTAAAGACCTGCATTGAAAAGGGGTGGCCTTGTAGTGCAAAAAGCTTGAATTCTGCTATAGCTCCATTTCATCGTATCCGGAATGAGCTGGCTGTACAAGATGGATATGTAATTCGTGGTACACACCGAGTGATCATTCCGGAAGCTTTGCAGTTACAGTTCACCCAGCTGGCGCATGCCACTCATCAAGGGATGGTGTGCACAAAGCAGAGACTGAGGGACTTGTACTGGTGGCCTGGCATGGACTGTCAAGTGGAAAATGCCATCAAATCCTGTTCCACCTGTCTCCAGCATGACAAGACTGCTATTACCCATGCAGCTCCACTCTGTCCTGTGCCTACTCCAGCAACTGCTTGGGAGAAACTGACTATTGATGTAGTTGGGCCTTTGAATAATGCTCCCCAAGGTTGTCGTTTTGCAATGACACTCATTGATTACTACAATAAATTGCCAGAGATTGCGTTTGCACCTGATGTCACTTCTGTGACTGTTGTGAAGTTTCTGTCTGATGTGTTTAGCCGTGAAGGAAATCCACTTGAACTTGTGACTGATAATGGTTCACAATTTGTTTCGGCTGAGTTTGAGGCATTCCTTGCAGAAAGAGACCTTAAAAACTACCGTAGCTCTGTCTATTATCCACAAGCGAATAGTGAGATTGAACGCTTCAATCGAGTGTTCAAAGACTGTTTGCAGTCTGCTAGCATTGAAGGTAAAGAGTGGAAAGCTTTTGTGACAGAGTTTTTACATACATACAGAGCAAATCCTCATGCTGTGACAAAACTGTCACCTGCTGAACTTTTGCATGGCCGTCAAATTAAGATAAAATTGCATGTGGCTGGTCTTCCATTTGTGGGCCCGCCAAAGGACCAAAAGAACTTGAAACAAATCATCCGACAGTCACAAAACAAAATGAAAGAGTACATAGATCGGCAACGTAATGCACAAAAGATATCCAAAGATTCAAGTTGGTTTGTTTGTGCGCATTAGGAGGCCGGGAATCGTCAAGAAAGGACATTCCAAGTTTTCTCAGTCTTTTAAAGTTGTAGCTCAGAAAGGCCCTGCAACATATCTCCTCTCCGATGGAAAAGCTTGGAATGCTATTCACCTGGCTCCGTCTTCATCCTGTGTTACCACTTCTGGTACACCTTCTCTAGCAGAAGACTCCTTTAGGCCTTTTCAAGCACCCCAGACATCTCAAATGTCAATCTCTCCTCCTGGTACTTCATGTCCTCGTAGAGTGTGTCGTGCCCCAGTGTGGTTTAAGGACTATAGTACATAAAGGTACTCAGTAATTTAAATTTTAAAAAAAGGGGAGAGATATAAGGTATTGAATATTGATCATAGTCTAGAAAAGGTATTTGAGACGTTTATGTTGTTATATTTTGTTTTCGTGTTGCATGAAAAAAAGGAAAAAAGAAAAGAAATAAGAGTGATAGAGAAAATACTTGTTCACCCTTTTCCACAGACTGGAAGCAGGTTAAACATTTGAGTTATTTAATTGCACACTTTTTGAAATATTCAGTGATATAATGCTATGCAAGTTGTTGACATTCAGAACTGTTGGTTTTCTTGTGTTCTGTGCTTTGTTTTTGTTTTTTTTAGTTTAATTCAAATCTTGTTCTTTAAAGAAAGTATAATATGTGGTATACTGAAATACATGTATGAACAGTAGGTGTCACTAAGGTACCAGTTGCCTAGTAGGACATGAATGCCACGAATAAGTGTTGCTAGAATGCTGTAATAAAAAGTATATAGATCAACGTTGAGTTCTCTGAAGTTTATTACTGTGAAATATACAACACCTAGCAACCACTCTTAGCAACATAAACATATGTTCTCATTGATATTGGTCATTGAAGCTTATATAGAGAGTATGTGAGAGATCGAGTAAGAGAGTGTACCTGAATTTACAGTAGATATAGCATTTTCCTTCAGGTCAGTCCTATCGTAATAAAAATCCGTTTGAATGCCCGCTGCGATATCTTGTCCTTTTAACAAGGGGTTTTCCGTGCCCTGACCTGACACGCATTTGTCAGTTGTGTCTTGCTTCTCTGTGTTCAAAACAAGTTTCAGTCATTTCAATATAAAAGTCTTCTCTACTGACAGACTCACTCATAAAGACAGTCTTTGCCGCCATCTAATGGCGAAATAATGTAACTTCTGTTTCTGTTTACGGTCAGGGACAATTTTTTCCAGCGGAAGGAAGGCTTTTAGTGATTTCACTTCATGAAAGTAATATTGATACATATTGTTTGGCTTTAATATTTGTATTGTGTGGTAACCGTTTTATAAAAGCAATAAGGTACTCGAGGCTAGTGCTGTATCGTGAATAAGTCACGGCTGAAGGGCATTGCAGGCTCTCAGCTTCGTATCATGCCTAACAACGCCCCTTCAGCCGTGACTTATTCACTATACACCACAGCCTCTCGTACCTTATTGCTTACGTAAAACAATTAATTGTATTGATGTTTAAATAAACCTCTGCTACGTCTCTTCAATAGACTGACATGTTGTCATAAGGTGGAAATTGGTGCAGGTCATTTTTTGCACTCTTTCCAGTGTCGTCCGGGAATACAAATGCCTGCTCCAGTCCAAAGCATTTAAAATGTCAAAATGTTCACCAAATGATTGCAAATGCCAAGCTAAATGGGAAATTATCTTTTTTCCTCCAATTATGGTTTTCTGTAAGGCCAAATCGACAACAGATTTAACGGGATGACGAAGGCTTGACTCAAACCTTTTTCCTCGTCTTATATGTCATGATAATACCACATTCTACCACGGCTCATTGTGCTTGCAATTTTATCCCGTTACTTGCTATTTCATAAGCAGCCTGTCTATCTATGCTGACTATGAAAAGTATAATTAAAACTTAAAATTATTATTTTTAAGACACTATTCATGTACAGAACACTCGCTAAAACCAAATGCTAAAACTGTTTTAGCAGCCGTTTTAGAAAGCAGCTCAGGATGCCGGCCTGCTTAGATAAATGCCCTCAAAGCCAGCAAAATGATGGGAAATAATTTCCTGCAAAATGACGGCCATACTACACCATTTGTCATCGAGGATCTTCCCCTTCATTCTCTCCCTGCAGCCTTGCTGTTGGAAAATAGATCTGCACTTGGCGACCAGTTCTCCGTAGCTCTGAGCACAATCACTCATCTGTAGTGCAATCTGCTATAGGAATCCATCATTTATGGCATAATGCATGCTAGTAGAAGAAAGGCACAGGGCACAGGCTCTAGTAACTCAAGACAAACATGTCAACAGTTCGCACAAAACGATTTTATGGAAGTGACAAAATGTGCATGAGGAAGAAGTAATGAGGGAACGCCTCTCCGTATTTTCTCATGCATGCAAGGTCTAAATCTTGGCTTGCTGCCTATACTGCATAAATACATTACATAGCATCCTAGGTAGCATCCTAACAAAAAATGGAACCTCATAAGGACTGCTTTTGAATGCTGTACTGTAAATATTCAGGAACTTGTATAACTGATTTTAATATAGGAGACACGAGAGAGATGACAAAATAAAGCAGCGGTTCTCTATTTTTGATTCCAAGGCCACATGTCGTTCCAAATGTGGAACATAAAAGGAGAATTTTAGCAGAATGTCCAAGCTGCTCTTACAAAGAATGTGAATGGTAACCAACTAGTGTAGCGACTGGGCTATTTGAATCATTCGTTCGTTTGATTCTGAATTAACCAATTCGGACTCTGTGTTTTTCTAAGCACATTCCTGTCCAAAATGTTCTTTGCTAAGCTTACCGAAGCTTGTAACCTCCTGACTTCAAAGATTGCAAATCATACGCCAGGCTCCAGAAAGACTGGAGCAAATGGACTTTCGTGACACTTTATTGTACCTTGGAGGATAAACAGTCAACATCTTTCGTTAACTCTGCAAAGTTCTGCATTCCAAACCCCCTTCCCCCTCTCTGGACCACAGAGAGATAACAAAACCTTCTCCTGCTACGTGACATCACACCCCCACACACACACAAACATCCTTTGAATTTAACTTAGAACTTAGAGATATTCTTTTTGATATACAATTCCACTATGCATGTGATTAGTTTTGTGTTATTCTATAGTGTGATTCCCTAGTGTGTAGTTTTGAATTCTAAGTGGGTATTTTAAGAATGATACACTATATTTGTACCCTAACTCCCCCCAGACCATAAAATTTTATGGTCCTAACGGAATGTCGACAACCCAGGAATCTCACTGAGATTCTGGCAGGAGAGCAGAATTAAAGTGTTCATCCTAGATATTTTATATGTATAACCATTGAAGAAATATGCAAACCTGAATGTATTTTCTCTTTTCCACGATTGTTCTTCTCTGTGATATGTTTTTGTATTCTTGTAAACCTTAAAGGAATAATGTTTCAGAGGTGCACACTGTTGCGAATTCATAGGTATATGTCATGTGGTCTTTTTAAAAGTCCAATTTTCATTCCCACTTGTAAATGCACATCACATTTTAGGTTAGTCTTATTCCCAGTTTGTTAATCGAACTTTTAATACTTATCTTACAGAGTAAGAAGGTACTTCTAGGCCGTAGCTTTTAAACATACCAAATTTGGTCTTGAATTGAACCTCCATATACCCGTAGGAAAGATATGGATACCAAATTATGATAAAATGCATTTTACTGCAGTTATAATTGTTTAACGTAGAAATGGCATGATCCTAAGACTGCCATAAAACATGCAAATCAAACTCGTAGTGAGACAAATAACTTTTATCCCGCCTGGAATTTCGCGTTCCAATTGGCTCAAGCCCAGGGAGGAGTGAAATTCCTGTGCCCTAGAAAAGCGGTTACACTCCGCGTTCCGCTCTGTTCTGTTCTGTATTTCCTTTCGTCTTGTTTTGTTCCTGCACTCTCACGAACCCGCCTCGTCAGCGAGAAGACCTTATGGCTCCCTTTTGGGAGCGTTTTCATTTTCTTTAAGTCTTTTCTTTATTTTCGTCTCCGGACTCCACGAAGCAAACGCAGCAGACAACTTCAACTCAAAGAGAAAGACTCTTTCGAAAACCCCGCTACCGCGCTCACCAGAAGACACGAGAGCGCGAGCCCTGCTTTCTTAAAGAAACACACGCACGCTGGTCTTGGGACACACGCATGAACTCTGCGTTCTTCAGCAACAAAGAGAACCATTTTGCAAGATAAGTTTATTGAACTTTTAATGTGATTTGATTCCTTGCTGTCTCTCAAAAGGTTACATTGCCTGTGATTTTGCCATGCAGAGATCATCTCGGTGATCTCTCTCATCCTGAACTTTAGTTTCACTTTCTCCCTTTCATCCTCTCCCTCTCTCATCTGTTATCCGTTTGGTCTTGTAATGTTTTCATCCGTATGTTTCTGTTGTAAATATGTATTTACTCTGTGTATACTCGTAGTTTCAATGTAGTATTAGTCTAATTATTAAATTCCATATGTCCTTGACTGACTCTGTTTTAATTGCCCATGTTACTTAGTCCCTGAAATGTTCGATCTTAGCTATATGCTTTATCTTGGTACGATTTAAGTAAGCTAATTTTACAAACATAGAAAGTTGTCTTTTCAAGGCCTGGAAAAGATACTCTTTCTCGTGTTTGTAAGAAGGATAATTTTCCTTGAGAATTAAGTTAATCTTACGTTCAAAACAGATTGTTTGATAACTAAATTAATTCCATTAAAGTTATCCCATTACTTCGAGCTGAAATAAGACTATTTGATGTATTAATGACGAACCATAACCCGTTATGGTAATCATTCATATATCAATCTAGTTCAGCTGCGATAAATTAATTTAACTGTAACATACAAAATATTAATCATATTCATGATTAATTATTAAAATTCCCTATAGATCATTTGAGCTAATATTAATATTAATGTACAACCCATTGTTGCTACACTAGTTTCCATCTACTTTCATTTGCAAAAAAAAGAACATCATTCAATTTCGAAACAACATTCGGATGAGTAAACGATGACTTGTTTTCATTTTTGAGTGAATTACTCCTTTATTAAGGATAAATATTCATAGTATATTGATTATTACTGATAATTTTCAGTACTGAGTTATATTTATAATCAACATTTCTCTCAAATCGTCCACCATCTTGGATTTCTTTCTTTCACTGAGCTTGTCACATTACATTGCATTATCTCCACAAAGGACAAACATGACGCTTGTCTTTGAATTTGTCTAAGAGAAGGCAACATAATTGACTACATTTTAGAATAGCTTTTGCACCAGGAGCTTATATAATGCTTTAAAATGTAGCCTACGGAGGCAGCTCACTACATTTTGGAACAGAGTTACGCTGATGGCTGGAGTTCTTTTTGAGGGAGCTGTGGTGCCCTTTCAGAAGGCACAAAACCCTCCTTGTTCAACACAAGAAAGCACTGCTCCACTGTAAAAAAGAAAAAAAGCAACCAAACATCAGCCGAGTCTTATATCAACTGAGTTTATGAAAAATCTGACAGCTCAGTTTTGCAAAAAATCTACTTACCATCTTGGAACAAATTTGTTCACAGCAATGCAATAATGGCATAAAGCATAGAACAACCTTCAAATAAACGAATAGAATAACACAAGTGCTCGTATGCAAAAAAACATATCAACCTTAGATAAATTTGTAGCCCCGAGCCCATGAGTCGTCAAATGGTGGCATACAGAAGAAAGTGATGACGTCACCGGTGCAATCAGTCTCTTAGAGCGGTGAACAGGCAGAGAGGAGGAGCGCGAAGAAAGAAAGGAAAGCAGGTTTTCTTCAGGGCCCCTAGTTAGCATGCACATCATACACAGCCCCTCTCAAATTAATTGGAGCATTCATATTAATGCTGTTTACCTCCAATCCATCAATCTGTCCTGACCGAAATTTGGCTGATGCAATGGAGCGGCGTGCAGTCCAGCACGGAAACGTCCTTGTCCCAAGAATGAGACTGTTCTTTCCACAGTTTAAAGCTAAAACCCATTCAAATTGACTGGGGGGATGTTGCCCAAGTTTCTGAAAGGCATTCTATGAAGCAACAGGAGTTAAATTGAAAGGCTGCCAAGTGATTCTCAGTGAGAGTGTAAAACCTCAAACCAGAGAGGCCTTTTATTGCTCGGTTGCGATAAAAACGCAGTCCGGTGAAAGTGCGAACAAACATCTCTAGCCAAAGGAGCATCACACCAAGTTAGGGAAAGGCCATCCCTCAAAAATGTGGGACAACATCTGCCTTTATCCATACCATTGATAAATACATTAACGGAAGAAGAGCTGTGGAAATTTCCTATTGGAGAATTCTGCAGGGAAAAAGTGAGAATACACAGATGTAGACATCATCCTTTAAAAACGTGCCATCTCGCATCACTGAGCAGTTCAAGGGCACGCAGATAACTGCATATTGGATTAGACATAGATTCTGTTTCAATGACACGCCATAAATTCCTAATGAAATGTGGGTCTCTATGGCACTCACAAACAGATAAGGACAAAAATAATTAGAAGGTGAAGATTTGCAGCGTGCAGAAATCTGAGATTGTGCCGATTGAACTCCAGCATTTTAAGCAGTACTGAGAAGATTCTAACTAAATGAATACACTACATTTTAGTACACTAGCAAACACTTGCCGACTTTGTAAATGGTAACAGAGAAAAACTGAGATACATTCACTTACGGGCCGTTTACACAACGCCATTTTCAACTAAAAACGGAACACTTATTATGCGTTTTGTCCGTTCATTTACACGACAACAGCATTTTGGTAGCCTGAACACGCAAACTTGAAGTTTTTGAAAACTATTCCCTTATCATATCCATGTAAACTACAAAAACGTAAATCTGTGAAAACGGTGACGTCATGCACAACACATGTATGTGTTTCATCTATAAGCTTTTTTTTTGCAAATGAAAGGATACAGATATTAACAGTAAGAAAAGGCATACGGACATCATCACAAAAGGTTATAAGAATTACATAAATCAACACAATATACAATTTTGTCATCGTGAAAAATGAAAGGCTCCTTACAACAGACTCAAGAATGATACGTTTTCAAAGCCTTTGTGTTTAAAGTTTTTGAATTTTTCTTAAAAGGAATTGAAAAGGGACTTTATATCAGAGAACATTCTAAAACTGGGATAACAGTGAATGTTTCTGGCTTTGTGAAGATGAAATTTACCCAAAAGACAAAGTAATAATACAGTTTTATCAAGATTAGAATGAAAATCAGACAAAAAAATTATAGATTGTGTAATTTGTGTCAATAGGCATGTGCGTTCGGCTCGAATGCACTGTAGTAAAAGAATGTGTATGTGCGCAGGCGCGTAGTCTTTCTTTACAAAGTGACATCGCCAACTACTGGACTGGCAGCATAATGCAGCTTTATTAGTTGTTTTCACGGATCTGTGTGAACAGGGATCGTTTTGATAACGCTGTCATCTGTGCAAAGAAAAAACGTCTCAGTTTTTAGCACATCGTGTAAATAAATGTACTCTAAATGACTGAGGTTCCCACACTTTTCCAGACTGTTCAAGTTGTTCTGAACGCAACAAACTCGCACAGAAACGTGCACCTACTTGCTAGGATGTGTGCTCTAAAATCGTCTCAAAACATCAAACTTGTTTGATATCCTCTGACTGGATGGAATCATAGTTTAGTTTAATCAAAATCTGCAAACTAGCTCTGACTTTCGACAACTAGCAGAGACTAATCCAGACTATAATTTCGGGGTAAAAGTCATGTAGTGTATTCCAGCCTTAACCTTAAACACCTCTGATTGGATATTGCAGCCATGAGCTCAACAGACATGTCTGTGATTGGTTACACTGCTCAACGCTGAAAAAACACATGTAATTGTAAACCTTTGACATTCCTCAGAGCGCAAATGCAAATACGAATGAGAGCATTTGAAAGCAATGAGTTGGCACACAGTAACCTACTTCCCAATTATAAAATATATTATACAATTGCGGGCCCTGCAAGTGTTGTGGGTTAAATGTGGCCCTTTTGGCTTCTGAAATTGAGTATCTCTGGGCTACAGGTTGAATTCTTTTGAGTCAATTATTCATTACGCATTGTCGTCATTCCGATCAAGTCACAACGTGCTACAGCAACCAAAATGTGTTTACTACCTCCACAACTGTCACAAAGCTCCTTTAAAAGAGTCACGGTGACACAATGACAGACTCTAAGTCTGACACACAGATTGAAGCCTGTTTTACTGAACCCATTTCTAAAGACAGGAAAATGACAGCAAAAAGCTATGCAACATTGAGGTAAAGAGATTTTCAACAAAGAAGGGTGTTCTTTGTAAAGTTCTGTTTCCATGGTGACACAAACACGAACTGTCTATACAGAAAGTGGCTATTGAACAAAAAATACAAATTTTGCCAGTGGGTATCCTCTGACAACTGACATTAAAGGTTGATCAGTTTGTTTGTTTTTATCACAATTAAGTAAACCAAGCTTCAGAAATTATAATTGATTGTGACTTGATGAGCTGAATCCTATAAGCAATGTGAACGTGAGGACCTAAACAACTGTGTAGCTTTTTACTACAGAAGATGGTTAATTCTCATGCCAAAGATCTTAAAATAGCCACAGGGATGAATTTCAAAGCACGAACTATAGCTAACTCTGGAAATCTACATATAAGCCTATGATTTTGAAAGTATGAAGGGTTTGAAGTAAATAAGCTGCATCTGAGGAAGTCTGCTTCTTAGATTAGTCCTTGTCAGTCCTGGCAAAGCGCAATGGCAGAAAGCCTGGGGTAACGAAATGCTCATTTACTGATTAAACTAATTTCTTAAAACGGCAGTCAAAGTAGCCAACTCAATTCACAAATGATTGAGACTTTCCTTTGGCCAGCCTCATTCACTTGTCAATACAACCTTCCCACTTCCCTCACCGACTCAGTCTCAGCAATGGCTGAGATGTATTGCTCGACTGTGAGATCAAATGGACTTTGTAATGAGCGTATAGGCAGACAGACTCATTAGGGTTAGTTTTTAACCACGACGATATTACACTAAAACGCTTTAGTTCAAATTTTATAAAGCTCCTTTTTTTCTGAATAAAATGTGAGGTGCTGAGCAAAACTCACAGTCAGGCCATTAATGTGCAGATGCTAATGTGTTCAGTGTGGTTAGGCGGTTAGACTGAAGTCAAAAGAGCCCACCATCAAGCAGTGTTATTTTGGCAATATTTATGTATTATTATAGTAAAACTTTACAATAAAGTCCCATTTGTTAACATTAGTAAATGCATTAGCTATTACTGTGCTAGACTAACTGATTACTCACAGCACTTACATATTCTTGCCCTATTGTTGGTTTGATTGCTTCTATTGTTCTCCTCATTTGTAAGTCGCTTTGGATAAAAGCATCTGCTAAATGATTAATTGTAAATGTAGCAATGAGAAATATATTTTTAAAGCAATTATTAATCTTTTTTTTATGTTAGTAAAAATAAAGCTGTTTGTTGTTTGATCATATTAATTCACGGTGCATTAACTAATGTAATCAAACAACTTTTGATTTTAAACATTAGAAAATGTTGAAATTAACAGTAACATTTAAAGCCCTTATGTATAACTAGCATGTATACACGTTAATTAAACGATTTAATAATCAAATAAGAAGGAGTTTATTACGCTGTACCCACATTGGACCAGCGGTTTGGAAAACAGATGGATGGATGATTTATCTGCGAGCGCCATCTTCTGGTCAGACGCGGGAATTAATTTACAGCGACTCTCACAGTGCATTATGGGTATTCTCTAGCCATTGAGCAAACATCAGTTGTACACTCATTTTTGCGGTGCAATGTGGAATTGAATGACTGCACTCGATAACGTCCACTATGGTTTCAGACTCCACTACAAATGGCAGTCCCCTCAAATAGTGCCCTAGTTACGGGGCGATTTCGGACACAATCTTTGTCTGGATCAGATTCAGAACGATGGTCAAATAGATCAAGTATCAAGTCCATCCTAACCACCAAAGTCCTATACCTCTTCATGGGTTCGGCATTTCATTCGGTTACGTTAGGCAGTTTTGATTTATATGCTGTTGAATGTTTGATGATCAAATTAGCTTATTTGAGCGTAAACAGCGTGATCAGCGGAAACTGCCCTGCAATCGATTCTAACGATTTTATTGGTCATTTCAATCACAGTTTTGATTGCCTACACCAAACACTGATCCCTAAACCACCCGTCACTGTAACCTTAACCAATGAAGTAGTTTGGAGGCTGGAAAAACGTGTCAATGGCGGAGAAGCTCTGTGTCATAAATGATGGAAAATCTTGTCAGTGGCAGGGAAAGAGTTAAAAAATAAAGTCACACTATGGCATACACAGTCACAATTACAAAAAATAAAGTCGCAATTGCACGCAAGCTGCACAATTTGAGTTCATCATGTCTGTAGCATAAACGTGTAAAGCCCTATTCGCACGGGATAAGTATAACCTAGTGACCTCTAGTCATTTGTAATAATTGCGGAGGTTGTCTGTGATCTTAATCCCGTGCGAATCGTCCGTGTCTGTAATTTGTAAAGTAAAAATTCCCCCGCAAATGACCTACCATATTTCGCCGAACACCGAGGTCCCGTGATAATATCAGTCCCGTGCGAATCGGCATCTCTGTGATTTGGCGGGGTCGTTTATAATTTTATAAACGTTTTTTGTTTCCTGTGCGCCTTTTTATCCATCTTATCAGGAGATAAGTCAGTAAATTCAAGTAAAATCACAGGCTTCGCTTATCCCGTGCAAATGCGCCACACGAAATTCAGATGTGGGGGGGTAATTTCTAAATCACACGTGGTCCCCAGATTAGTGTTGTCACGATACCAAAATTATTGTTTCGATACCGATACCAAGTCAAGTATTGCGATTTCGATACTTTTTCGATACTTTTCCTGAAAAGGGAGAAACACTCTCAAATATCATTGCTGTGCTTTATTTTTAAACCGGGACAACATTCTAATCATATAACACACTAATAAATGAACATATGAACAGCAGATATATTAAACATTTGAACAAAATATGAAATATCAAAATATAAAAAATAAATTAGAGCAATGACATTCAAGGTACATTTTTTTATAAATTTAGCAGCATTATCTCATTTATCATAAGAAACATAAGAGCTTTATCTTGATTCTGAACTTTGAATAAAAATATGAACAGTGATTATATTAAACAATGTTTAATATTGGTAACATATGATAAGCCTCATTGGTGATATATTTGGCATATGGGGAGAGAGTTGTGGAAGGCCTATACTTCATGTTAAACATAAATTTATAGCAGCAAAGACAACGTCGGCAGTGTTGACGGCAAAATAGGCTACAGAATAATTCGTTCTGTATTAAGAGGTGCAATATTTGAAAATCGATAATATTTTTTTAAATTACATTTATATTGTATTTATGTCAAAACTTTCAAACATCAAAATGTCATTTATTAATATGTATTCGTGTCAAAATGACATAGAAACATCTTTTCCTATTCTATTTTGCCTGGAAACGCTTCCAACACGCTTGCGTGTCGCGTGAAAAATAGGCGTCGGTTCTATTTCTAGAATGCACGCGTTTTCCGCGCGTCTCTCGAGCTGCACCCAGACGCGTGTGTCACGCAGGCAGTTAACATGGGAGCCGAAATAAAAACGGACACGACACGCAGCCAGTGTGTCGCCGGCCATCTGGAACGCGGTCATTCTTAGAAGTATCGATACTAATAAATTAAGGAATCGTGACGTTTTTAATTTCCGATTTACTTTTGAAGTATTGGTGCACCGTGCAACAGAGCAAGGTAGGCAACGTACTTCCATATGTCACTCCCCGCGTCATCTTTTTCTACGAGTCGTGGACCACTTGTGCTCGCACATGCAGCCATCTCGCTGTAGTGTTTTGTCACATGACACTGACAGCGGCAGGTTCTTTGCTGTGTGCGTCAGGAAAAAAACACAGACGTCCATAGGGAGGCGTTTTTTTTTTTTTTTAAGTATCGATACTGATAAATTTAGGTATCGTGACGTTTTTAATTTCCGAGTATCGCGATACTTTTGAAGTATCGGTACACCGTGCAACACTACCCCAGATAATAGTAATCCAGTGCGAATAGAGCTTAAGTCACCAAAGTCTTATGTACGGCTATAGGGGAAAAGCTTGGGGGCAAAGTAGCAATAATAACAGTGATCGCCTTAACAAGTGCCGCTTATTATAGTTGGATAAGAGGGGCATAGCGATACAACAGCCAGCAGTGATATTTATCTGAAAGGTCTGCGACTCTAGATTTCCACGGTAAAACATCAAGATGGAAAGTATATAAGGGTCTCCTAGCCAAGACACAAAGACAAAGCCAGATTCGATATTGAGAGAAGCAAAACTGCTTTTAGCTCCAAGGTATCAGTGCTTCCTGGAAGACATCGACACATACCCCTTCATTTTCCACATGGTGTCCATTTAAAAGATGTCAGTGAACCCAATGAATGTGAAAGGGTGTCTGATGAAGCGGCAAGAGAAAATTGCGCTGACTCACGGCAATCAGGCCGAATCATGCTGTCACCCACAAGACCACAAAGCTTAACTGCCTTCTGAATAATTTACATTCTTCTGTACGATCAGGGCAGAACTTCATACACACAGCTGACTCATATACAGGCAAATAAGCTCCCGTGGGAGGCTGCCCTCCCCCTGTGAACATCAAAACCTTCCCAACCCTGACACAAAGGCACAGGCACAGGCACTCTCTTCTTGGACATAAACGGCAAACGGGACGCTGTTAAATGTTAAATGTTGATCTACACTCTCTGAGCCCTGCGAAAGGGGGTGGAGAGGTAGAGAGAGGATCAGTTTGTCAGTCCTGGAGGCCATAAGAGCGCACAGTGCAGAGAGGATGGATCTTGCCGGGTTACAGGGTGGAAAAAAGGCCACAGAAAGAGGCTTATATCAAAGATGAGCTTTATGTCATAGTGCAACATCCTGTCTATTCAGTTTCCTTCTTCTGGTTGATTTTTGAGGGCAGCATGGCTGGATCCCCACAAACTAAAATCATTTCTTAAAATAAACATTAACGGAAATAAAATCTCATTGGCAGAATAAAAATGAAAAAAAAAAGAGATAAAATATTATATTATTTTTTCTTTTATATTTTTATGATTCTTATGATTAAATTTCTAAGCATTGTAGTCAGTACTGCAGATATTATAAAAAGTGCTTCAGAAATGTAAGCTTGTCTTGCAATGGACCGTATGCGAAATCTACATCTACGAGACAGTAGGGTTTCCAAATTTTGTCATTTTATGATTCTAAATGTTTTTCACAAGCACCTTGATGCATCTTTTTTCCGGGTCGCATCTGATGCGGACTCCACGGCGGACTGATATACCTCACAGTTTGTGCAGCATTACGTCACCAAAATGTGGTGGATAAATGGACCGCAAGGGCTAAGGGTGGCATTTTGGAACGGGCCCATTGACTGTCTGTGCGCCAAGACAACAAAGCAGCTATTGTACCTCCAGTTTCAGACTCAGCCTAAGGGGCTGTCTAAACCGTTTTCAACTAAAAACGGAAAACTTTTTATGCATTTTGACCGTTAATTTACACGACAAAGGCGTTTTGAGGGCCTGAAGACGCAAACTTTTGAAAACAGCTAGGTTTCAAAGTGCAAGTTTTTGAAAATTATACCGTGAACGTCTGAAACTACAAAAACATGAATTTGAAAAAAACATACGAGTTACTGTGCCCCCCTACCGCATTCGCAAGCTAAAACAAATGTGTGAAATGCACACACAAGGGTTGGTTGCTTTCCATTGCGAATGCAAAGTTGAACCAACATTAACATGGCTGGTTACCTCAAGACTACCTTTGTAACACATTCACCTTTGGTTGTACTTGTGGGGGAAACAAAGTTTGTTAAAACAGGATTGCATTGCATTCCTACCAAATGTTTTGAAACTGCCAAATGCAGCATAGTGCAATACAAGTCAGCAGGAGAACTCATGGGACGTTATATAGGGGCGCTGAGAGCATGTTGGAGGCGTGTGTAGGACGGGATGGTTGCAGTTTGCCATTAATAGCACGCTGTGCTCAATTAGTCCAAACTACGTGCTACTGGAATAGCAGAATTTTTGCCACTTTGTGTTGCTACAGCCTTGACATGAATTAGACATTTGGTTTTCAGCTAAATAGAGGTGCCTGCTGTTTACTATTGCTCATACATATGTTTTTTTTTTTTTTTTTTAAGTAATTGAACAAACCTCTAAAGTATTACACTTTGGCACATTTTCCAGCAAGTTTCTGCTAAAGAATGGCACATCAAATCATGCGGCTTGTTGAGGAAAGGTGTGCAATTATAATTTTTACCCTTTCACACGTTTAAAATATTCTAGTTGCGTTTTTTAAACTGGCCATTATTTTTAGAATGTATCACCTATTTCTACCCCAACTCTTCAAGCATGCCTTGGAATAGATCTGTATGAACGATGTGTCTTTTTATTTAATTGTTCCTTTTTATTCAAAATATTCACAAAGGTGTTAACTATTGTGAAATATCTGATATTCCGATCCTCAGACAGTTGATCTGTAAGTTATAACAGGCGGTGGATGTTGTGATGTTAGCGCCACAACTCAGAGAATCAACACTGTTGGAATTACAACATATAAAATTCATCGACTTTTCCTGAAAGACATGAAAGTAAGTGGCCGGTGAACTGGGATAAGAATAAACTTTATAGTTACCAACACAATGTCTGATGTAAATAAAACACGTTTTCAAATTGTTTAAAATGTGTATTATTGCCTCTTACATAGACCAGACTAGTTTTTTTTTTTTTCTTTGTTCAAGTACTTATGTGTATATAAATGTCTGAAACCTAAAATAAACATTGTGTGGATAAAAACATTGAACAGTTGTCATCCATGACAAGTGCTGAGATATTTAAATGAGAAATAACTAGGGTTTACTTTTCCCACAACCTATCAGCTGTTAACTGGAGAACGTGCACAATGATTATAGTAATTTTAATGACTTCCCAGTAAGCATACATCTCCAAGCTCTGAACATCTGCAAAACATCTCATTATTGTGTACAACATCTAATAGCGTCTTAGTGAAAAATATTAACTTGCTAAATTATAAACATCACTACATCAGAATGTCTTTTTAACATCTGATAGGGAATAGAGCTTTAATAGAGCAGTACTGCAAATGAGCAAACTCTCTAAAAGCACATCTTTCATCTCATCCAGATGAAAGAGCAGACAGACATCTGGGTGACATATAGATTTTAATCATTTACATAATTTTTCCAGACCTGGAAGACAGCATTTTAAAGCTTGAAAACCAATTAGACTTTGTTATCCAATTGATAAAGACCTTTGTATACTCAGCTGAGCCTCTTCAAACAAAACATAGCAAAACAATCTGGCTTGAACCACAAGGGTGCTGTATAAACAAAACACAATAATACGCCAAAAAATACATAAGTCCAGTTGTTTTCTACAAATGCGTTGGCAAATGTATTTTTTCTCTCAGCGTGCTCCTTAAGCTCTATTATTGCAAACTAACACGGTGAGTACTGGAGCTATGTACTCGCGCGCTCTCCATAATTCTCAACAGCTTTCAGTTAATTGGCTTCTCGAGCCACACGAAGCGCGCGCGACTGCCCCTAGTGCCACACCCTCTTTTCATTAAACAGCCAAGACACCTCAGTTACATCTGAGTCACCAATAAGCAACATTTAAAATTAAAGTAAACATGACCTACCACCGCATTCAGACCACGAAGATAAGTGTTATTCTGCGCGTGATACAATAACATATAGGGGGTTGGCCAACCATTAAATGCCTCGGGCCAACGGTGAGGAAACACAGCACCTGAAAGCCTAATATTTCCTATGAATCTTTATGCACGTAATACATAAGCGTTTAATATCAGCGTTATCCTCCTTCACAAGGTGCACTGACAGGCGCGCGCCGCTCATTTACACGTATTGTTCAGCATAACAACGGCATCCTTTCACTGTCTTCTCTAACAAACCAATTTTTTTATGTTGATGAATGACCACATGACCGAAAGCAGTAGCAAGCCCCCGTTAAGCCACCGGCCTGCTGCACGAAATGTTAAATGACATAATAATATAAAAATGTAAGCCTCGTCACAAGGACATATGGACTGAGCCCTCGCTGCAAGCGCTCTTTCAACCTGTTTAGTGCACACTTTACGGATAGTGAGCGTACATACACCGGATGACATCGCAACAAAGAGCCCTACCTGTCTCTCCAGGTTTGACGCGCGTATTTCCGTCCAAATGCCGACCATTGAGGGCTTGCGAATGCCACCGCCCAGCTGCTTCTATTCACCGTCAAAGGATGGAGACTGTCCGAGAGGATGAATGAGCGGACGGAGGGGGAAGAGCAGCTCCTGGATGGATGAGAGGAGAGGAGAGGAAAGGAGATGAGGAGGAGGAGGAGAAGAGCGTAGGGGGCGTATACGCGCGCTGGATACACCAAACTCCTTCCTCACAACTGAGAGAGCAGCGCTGAACTGAACACGCACTGATTTCATCATCACGGATGCGCTGTGAGCCTATTCCGCTTTATGTACGTCCATAGGCTACACTACCGCATTCATGTAATTCAGTGAACCACTTAGGAAATAGATACATTCATGTAAGAGTACATTTTTGCCTATCTATGTAATTATATATTGCGAGAGAGCAAAGTACACCAGAATATAATTGAATAGAATACTTTTTTTTGTCCGAATACAGAGAATTCTTCAACACGCTGTAAAATGTTTTAAAATAGGTAACCTAAAAATGTGTTTCAACCTCCCCCGAAAGCCTGTAGACTGATGTTTATGTGAAGGACGTTTTTGCCGGGAAAATCGCGTCAGGTGTGTAGGACAAAAGTGTGAACACAAGCAATAAGTTGCTTGCTGCAGTTCACTTAAAGGGGTAGTTTGCCCAAAAATGAAAATTCTGTATTTTATTTATACATTTAAACATTGATCAGAGAACATAAACAGAAGCTCAACCGAACCTGCTTGAGATCAATCCTCTGCATAATACACTAAAATAAACCTCATTGGTTCTTGCAGAATCTCAAATGTGCTGTGTAACACGAGAATGAACCTCATTTGTTCTTGCTGAAGCTCAAACGTAACACACGAGAACAAACCTCATTGGTTCTTGCTAAAGCTCAAACGTGCTGCGTAACACGAGAATGTACCTCATTGGTTCTTGTGGAAGCTCAAATGAGCTGCGTAACACATGCGAATGAACCTCATTGGTTCTTGTGGAAGCTCAAACGTGCTGTGTAACACGAGAATGAACCTCATTGGTTCTTGCAGAAGCTCAAAAGTGCTGAGTAACACAAGAATGAACCTCATTGGTTCTTGCAGAAGCTTAAAAGTGCTGTGTAACACGAGAATGAACCTCATTGGTTCTTGCAGAAGCTCAAAAGTGCTGAGTAACACAAGAACAAACCTCATTGGTTCTTGCAGATGCTCAAACATGCTGGGTAACACGAGAATGAACCTCATTGGTTCTTGTGGAAGCTCAGACGAGCTGTGTAACACGAGTACAAACCTCATTGGTTCTTGCAGAAGCTCAAATGTGCTGCGTAACACTAGAATGAACCTCATTGGTTCTTGTGGAAGCTCAAACAAGCTGCGTAACACGAGAACAGTGTTGGGGTAACGAGTTACAAAGTAACGGATTACAGTAACAATATTACTTTTTGGGGTAACGAAGTAAAGTAACGCATTACACTAAAAATATCTGTAACTACACTACTTTACTAGACTATAGGAACACGCTTTCCTGCGTTACCCAAGCCGTGTTTGCCTGCGTGTAAAGCTCTGATCTGTTTAAGTGGTGTGTGCATGCCTGTGTGTGTGTGCTTCCCTGGGCACCGTTGTCATAGAGATCGATTTGAGTGACGTAGCTGCTGGTGCGAAGGGGAGCGGGAAATGGAGACGGAGACGAAGACAGGGGGTTTCGGCCAGTGGCGATATTCACATTACTTTCAGTTTATTGCTCAAAAGGACAAAAACATTTGCGTGAAATGCACTCTATGCCAAGGCAGCAAGTGCTGGCCATCGGGACTACCAGGAGATTCCCAGTGGGCTGACGTGCCTTTTGGGCCGACATCTCATACTTTTTTTCTTTTTCTATTTTTTGTCTTAACGGACCATAAAACTCGAACATCGGCGGCCCATTCGTTTTGTTTTGCTTAATTGGCGGCGCTGGGTTAAGTGCGTGCCGGTGTAATGCATTAGTTAAAAAAAGTCTGCGTCAGTTTTTTTTTCCTGATAGCTGACCAGCCCATGAAACACCTTGGCCCATTGGATATTTTCTTGATTGACACTGGGCTGTCTACCACCTTTATCCTGTTGTTTGTGGATTTTACAGTGAGGCATATTTCTTTGTGCAGACATGGATATTGTTCTTTCATATGGTTTTACATGCCATTTTGTATAGGCTACATTTATAAACACTATGCGGACAGGCTAAGTGATGATAGGGCTATGATGTTTGTCCATGTAGGCCTATCTACACGGTAAATTAAGAAACGGGAAAGTAAAGTAATAAGTAGTGAAGTTACTTTTCAAATGCAGTAACTAGTAAAGTAATCTCATTACAATTTACAGAAGTAACTAGTAACTAATTACTTTTCTTGAGTAACTACCCCAACACTGCACAAGAACAAACCCCATTGGTTCTTGTGGAAGCTCAAACAAGCTACGTAACACAAGAATGAACCTCATTGGCTCTTGTGGAAGCTCAAACGTGCTGCGTAACACGAGAACAAACCTCATTGGTTCTTTCAGAAGCTCAAACGTGCTGCATAACACGAGAATGAACCTCACTGGTTCTCTTACGTCAAGAGAACATGCTTGAGCTTCAGTTTACCACAACTAATGTCTGAGTTTATGAATGTTTATATGTAAATAAAAGCCTAAATTCCTATAAAGTAATCGTGTCTTTTAAAAGCCTAAATTCATATAAAGTGACCGCTCAATTCATATGGATTAGTTTTACGATCTCTACATGAACCGAAGATGATAGCAAATCTCACGGGTTTGAAAAGACATGAGGGTGAGTAATTAATGACAGAATTTAAATTTTTGACATGACTGATAGAAATCCTTCACTTATGAATTAAGTCATCCAAATGCACTGCTGATGAAACTGAAAGCAATCATGAATTGTGAAGGCATATTTTATTATTTTTAGCAAATGTTTTAATGTTGTTATAAATATATTACCTCATACTAATACATATTATATATATATATGCCTATTAAACAGTGAGGTACAATAGCCTAATAGGAAATGTGCTCTGTAGTGGGAGTGCATTTGTAATTACAGCACAGGAAACGGGTGTGCATGCTGAGAAAATTACAGCGGAGTGTGCAAATGACAGTCCTTACACAAGTGTGTGTACAGGCATGTATGAAGCCATTATTCTAGAGAAAGTTTTATTATTTCCTTAACAAATGGAAAAAAGCAAGAAGAATTCCTTTATATTACACTCCGCTGTAATTTTCTCAGCATGCACACTCATTTCCTATGCTGTAATTACAAATGCACTCCCACTACAGAGCACATTTCCCATTAGGCTATTGTACCTCACATATATATGCTAAACAATCACTGAAGTGAAATGATTAACAATAAACAATAAATGCCTACATAACAAATCTGCTTGGTAGCCTACAGCTGGAACTGTTGCTATTAATATTTCAACCAGAGGATGGCAGCATAATTTTTTTCCTGACCATGTAATGGTTCATTCACAGGTCTTTGTGCTTTGTAAACAGTGGACTGTGTTGTAAATGTTACTCCCATTTGCATTGCACAGAATATGTGGGAAAACCATTGTCGGGAGACGAGGGCGATCTTTCGAGTAATTACCATCATTATGCATATTTTACTGGGAAACAACACCCTTGTTTTCAGTCCTTTGTGGTTTGGAGAGAATGTCAAGAAAAGTTCATTTGTCATGTTAGAGATAAAATCAGATAGTAGGGGAACAGTTTGTTTGTCATACTGTTTGTCATAATGTCGCACAACCCACCTACTCTAGTAGGTCGCAACCCAAAATATGAGCCACATGTCAGAGTTGCACACAGCAGGAAAAAATAATGCTAAATGCAAATAATAAAAATCAACTAAACACTGTAAAAAAAGAAAAGTTGACTTAACTTAAAATTATAAGGCAACTTGCTGCATAGATTTTTTGAGTTGACTCAACTAATAGAGTTTAATTAACTAGAGATATTATAGTTGAGTCAACTCAACTATAGAGATGTTTTAGTTGAGTCAACTAAAAAAAATCTGTGCAGAAAGTTGCCTTATAATTTTAAGTTAAGTCAACTTTCCTTTTTTTACAGTGCATATAATTGTGAATAGAATAAATATGCTTTGTGGCCTTTAAAAGGGAGGAGAAAACACATCCTACATCTTTTGCTGTAGATGTCAAATGTGTGCGTCCAAATCTTTTGACACAAATTCATCTGGCATTTTGTAGAAGCCATAGCCAAGTGAGGCAAATGCCAACATGGACAGGCTGCGTGACATGCCCTCATCCTTTCAAGCTATGAACAAAAGTACGCAAAGTAAAACATAAAATACAACCCAGACTTCATTTAATATGGGTTCACTTACAGGAGAATGGTTTGTTTTAAAAAACGAGAGCATGAAACCATGAAAACAATTCAAGACATTTAAAAAAAACAGCAGGTTAATAATTTCCGCATAATTTCGAGTTGATGGTAATGTAATACATTAAAGTGTTTAAATTGAAGGAAATTCGGTTTACTTTTGCATGATGTATTGGGTCGCCACTTGATATCCATTGTAAAATCTGGGCCTTGATAGAAAACTTGATTCAACAACTTGCCTGATACAACAAGGCTTGTTATCTGGAATGATCAATTGGATTGGGGAGGGAGGTGTGTCTCAAACCAAGATAAAACACCTCTTTCAGTTCATCTTACTCGTTGTACATATTGGAAGAAAAAGGGAGAATTTGCCAGAGCTGACTTTTTTAGGGAGGACAAATATAACAACCAGTCAAATATTGACCAGATTTTGTCATTATGTTTCACTCTTTCCACCTACACATTTATCTGAGGGAGAGGGTGCATTATTATTGCTGTGTTAAAATGATATAGCACATTTTCTCCTGAGAATAACATGGTTGATAAGTGTGTAAAAAAAGATGTTCATCGATTTTAACATAAAAGAAGGCAATGTTTTTAAGTCAATTAATTATTGCAAGAAAACGTCTTGCCTGACTTCTGCAAATTGTTGCCTTTACCTGCATGGTTTAAACTTTATACTATGTTATTTGTCTCATATTTTCTGTACAAAATGTGCATGTCATGGAGAACAAAGTTCTTGTTATCCTAATCTGCTGATAACATCATATGAATATTCATATTCATCCCATTACTCATGAGACAAAAACATGAAATAGGCTAGACCTCAAAATTTGGTACACGACATGGAAAAACCCAACAAACTCATTATTTTGAATGCTGAGGAACTAACTCATCCTGACAACACAAAGCAACAAAGTTACAAAAATGATTTCGAAATGAGCATAAATTAAACAAACCACAATCAAACAATACAACCATAATAATAATTTGTGCGCATGCTGACAGTGTGAAAAGGACTAAATAATGCATAAAAATAACTCCCTATAAAAGCTGTTGATATTTGGATGTTTTGCAGCATTATGTACTTGATCTAAAAATGCATTGCATTTTTTTGTGATACTATGGAACCCTTAAGTGACATTTGGTTTTTTGCTACTTGAATGTTATCTTCGCTTGTTGGATTGTTTCTTGGTGTCTGTTAAATACTACTTAACTAATTTTCAAGCCTGATAATTATGGATCAACAAGCAGGTGTCACATATACAGTATGAGCAAGGGAATGTTTTCTTACGCACATACTGTAATGCCTATACATTTCTCGTGCACAAAATGTTCTTGTAATGTTATTTTATGGACGGCTAGGTGTTCTTTTTTTTTTCCTACAAATTGTCACTTTAGAGGCTCCATAATATGGACACTACTATGTCCTTCTTAAGGCTGGCCCACACTAAAAGATTTTTAAAATGTTATCAGATTTTCAAACTGTGAGAGACCACAAACATGACGATAAAAAAAAAACATAGATTTAACAGTTTTGTTCCTATAGTGTGTGGGGAAGATTGAATCGAAAACTATGGCATAAATGGAATCGCATTGGCATAGTTCAACTAATCTGGGTGAATGTGATTTCACCAAGTACAATTTTTTCTTTGTTGATCCTGGAACAACATTCCAATCAACCAATCAGATTTGAGGGACAAGTTAACAGTTTATGTCAAGTTTAGGCTTACATCCAGGGTTAGGTGCTTTTACATCAGTGTTATTCACCTATCATTATTGATTTTAGGGATAACGTATGCGTGGGCTTAGGTTTATGGGAAGGGATAGGTTTAGGACAAAATTTTCGGACAGATATATTGTCATTTTGAGCATGTCTTGGCAAAATCATGGTGACCTTATCTGACCATTATCAAGTTCAGTAGGAGTAGGCTACTCTCTAACACTTGTGGTGTACCCCAGGGATCCATTTTGGGACCACTACTATTCACACTGTATATGCTACCCCTGGGATCGTATCACTGTTATGTCTGAATAATCATGCAAGATCTGCAGCAGATAAGTTTAATGCATTCTAGTTAAAGGCCCAAGTATCTTCTCTCTATGTGTGTACTGACAGAGAAGCAGGCGATCTTGTAACTGAGCTTATGTAGTGCATCAGAGCAATTGAGTTTAAATTCTATTTAAGGTATTATGATCAGACACAGGAGTATTCAAACATCAGATCAGTGCATAGTGTGTTTAAGAGTGTTTGATGAACTGTATTACTCTGTTTAATGGATGTTTTAAAATGAAATTCAAATTGAGTTGAGAAAATGCAATGACAGTTTCTCCTTAAAATAATTTTTTAATGGATTATAAACCAAAAGCAAATTTAGTAAGTCCGCAAGACACTAGTCTGTGAGCCATCTGGGAATGAAGGCTTCCAACATAATGAACTAATCAGGTCTCAATAATGTCTGCCAATTCCTTGAATCTCACCATGCCTGAGTGCTCTCCAATGTTTTTGATGCAATTTGAATTCTACATTGAAGTATTTATTTTTAATGAATTGAATCAGAACTTGGTGAGTGTCCCCCAAATGCCCACTTGATTTAGTCTCAAAATGGTGAGAAAAGTACTGTAATTTCCCAAATTCACTCAACCTGAATTCTCACAGATTCTTAGAGGCTGTAGTAAAACACATTATGGATTCCAGCGATTTGCAAACAAAAGGCATCTAGTTCTTCAAATGGACACCCAACAACTCAGAAAATGACCATATTAGTTTCAAAGCTTTTTCAATACAATAAGCCACTCTGTGGGAACGTCTTTTGAAATGGTGCTTTAAAAACACAGATTCACTGTATTCTTTTCTGATTTGGAATAAGGATTCACATGTTTCCCTCCAAGTCTGTTCTCAAATGATAAGATCTGTAGAATTATTTTTGATGAAAATATACAGTATGTTCATTGGAGATTAAAATGTTATTTTTTCCTCCAAACTAAATTATATTTTACAGTCTCTCTACTCTAAAACTTCAGCTTCTGTAAACTATTACATTTCAAATTGAGGAGGCTGCAGATTTTCATATAATAAAAATGCCTGCCCATTTTAAACACATTAAAATGAGCTTTATTTTGCCCACTAGCCATTTGTTTTCAGTAATATATATTTTTTATATCAACCATTCATCTAAAGTTTTTGTCCAAGTGGAATGTTAGTTTGCAGAAGGGGTTCTTTTATAGCCTGTTTTTATGGTTAGGTCATGAAAGTGATTAAACTGGAGATTTTCTGTAGCTGGGTCTGGGCAAAGCTTCACATGGGTGTTGTTTTACTTGGCTGTACAATCACACTGTGTTTGCTTTGTGCATATATGTTTGAATACTGATGTTACATATATTTTTGTTTCATGCCCTTAGTGGCTTTTGAGGTAGAGCTTCTTAAATACTCAAACCCCCAGGTATTGCATGCATTAATGCCCTCAGGAGTTGGGCTCCCAAAATGTTTTTCATCATAATAACTGAAAGTGCTTATGAAAACCTTGTTTGTTGTTATATAAGCACCTTTGGAAATGATATCCACAAAGGATAATAATATGTATTTGATTTATTTGAATTAATGCGCAGTCAGTCTAGGGTCAATTCAAAGTATTTCTGATTTTAAATTACTTCGCAATGATTGCAAAATTACAGCAACTGATATGAAAGCCCTTATTTCCCTCTGTCCACAAAAATGAGAGATTCTTGCGAGTAAATTGTTTCTTTTCTTTTTTTTCCCCTAAATAACTGGTGTGGAATTCCTTTTTCTCCACTGAAGCTAACCAGGGTGTTGGATGGGAAAACTTCCTGATGTTTGTGGGTTTGATTCAGGGTGAGTGATAGGCATGTCCCATGCCCAAACATGGCTTCTGCCAAGACCCTCATGAAATTCAGATAAGTAAATATGTCATTTTACATTAAAATATTAATTTATCAGTTAGGAATAGAACAAGATACAGAAAAAAAACAACACCGTTGTATAACTCTGGGTACTGAATGAATTATATTCGGATCACTTGTCATTTTGTTGTTGTGCTTCTGTTTCTTGTATTCCCTTTGAGTTTAGTCCTTGATTACTCCCTAGTTAGTTGCCATGGTTACTGATTAGTTTCACATGTGTCTCATCTACTTTCCTTTGTTACTCCTTGCCAGTTCTTGTTTGTCTTTGTGTGGTATGCAATCTCCCAAGTTTCTGTTATTTAGGGTCCATTGACACAACACTGTCTTCAACTAAAAACAGGAACATTTTTATGCGTTTTGGCTGTGCGTTTACACGACAACAGCGTTTTGGGGGCCTGAAAATTAAAACTTTTGAAAACAGGATTCAAAACCATACTGTTATTGTATTTTAACATACATTTTTTGTAACATTATTGTAACATACATTTTTGAAAAGGCGCATACTTACGAGTTCAGTCTACAGGCACATAGTGTTTCTTTACAAAGTGACATCGCCAACTACTGGCCCAGCTTGCATAATACAGCGTTTTTAGTCGCTTGCGCAGATTCGTGTGAACGTAGATCATTTTGACAACATTGCAGAAGGAAAAAAATCAGTTTAGTGTAAACGTACCCTAAATTTGCGTTTAGCCTTTATCATTTTTTTTTAATTCCCCTAAAGAAAACGCGTAAAAAATTTGGCATGAGCCCACTTAACATCACATAATAAGGGCAACTAACTGCTATTTCAACTTCTAACCTCACATTTGGAATTTCACATATTTGATCAGTTATGGCCCCTAGGTTTCAAACAAGCTCAGACAGCAACATAGTGTCGGCCCAGATGGCCCACATCTGGTACAGGTGGATTCCACACGCACCAGATGTGGGCCGGATCTGGGCCGACACTATGTTGCTGTCTGGGAGGTTTTTAGGTAACACTTTACAATAAGGTCTAATTTGTAAACATTAGACCATGCATTATATCATAAACTAACAATGATAAGATATATATTTTTATATTATTCTGCATTTATCAATCTTTGTTAATGTTAGTGAACAAAAATGTTGTTCATGTTCAAAGTGCAATGTTAACAGATACAACCTTTGATCTAAAAAATGTAGGCCGATTAGTAAATATTGAGCTTATCATTACCTTAAGATTAAAATAGTGTATATTGTAACTAATGTAGTTAACTCATGTTAACAAATTAAACCTTATTGTAAAGTGTTACTGGTTTTTCAATACTCATGAAGTTTATTTACTTAATAATTTTAAGGCAATGGGTTTCCTCACTTTTTTAAGTCAACTGAGACTTTTTACAGTGTACATACAGTATTGTCAAACTACATCAGCATATTGTAAAGAAAATGTCATTCTTGCAGAGTTTCTGTTTACTAAAACATCCCAAAACCTTTAAAAATGCCTCATAGTGCCACATTATAACTAATATGACTAAAAGGTGAATGTCACTGTGCACAGATGATTATTGCAGTATTCAGAATGCACCTATTTTGTATTTGAGGTGTTAAAAGTTAGGGTTGTTAGATATGCCACAATTTACTATAGCTATTGTAGTTTTGTAAACTTGAGGCACACCAGAAACCACATGCTTGGTTTTCAAAGGAGGCCAAACTTAATGTCTTCCAGCTCAAAAGGTAAAATAATAAATAATGGACTACATCAACATGAGCGAATTCCTCAACGGTGGGAAAGATTAGCTGCTAAAATTCCTGAAGTGGAATGGACACAAAGTGCAAATAACGTCCTATCATAGGCTATCTATACACAAAATAAGGGACTATAAAGGGACCTATACGAAGTGCGCTACTTTTAATATCATGCTGACATGAGCTGTCATGTTTCAGAGCATTAGTCGCTCCTCTGAAACTATACACGTGTGTGTGTGTGTGAGCGCGCGTGCGCTCACCGGTGGGTGGTGTCAGCACGAGCTATAAATCTAGGTAAGCAACATTTGATCATTCTGAACATTTAAAAAAAAAATCACATTTCCCTTAACACCAGAGATTTTTCAGAGATGATGAAGATGATGCTCAGAATTGCTCTCTGCACTGAAATGGACTTGTTTTGGAAGACATTTTTCATTTAGAAACTCGGATAACCGCGCCGGACAACTTTTTCACCACTAATAAGGACGCTGGGAAAATGGCAAAACTGTTTCCTGATGCTCTTTTGTTAATTTTGAGTTTGTTAAACATTTTCACCGTGGGTAAGTGCTATTCTGAACCGCTGTTCTCTGTCTGAGTTTTACATGAGTATGCCTAAATTTATAGCCTAAGCGACGTTAATTTTTTTTTTAATTTTTTTTTACGGGTTTTAGTTTTAACCTTCATATTTTTGTCCTCATCACTGGCTGTTATAGTGAGTTAGTTGGTGAATCTCAGGAAATCTGCAAAGAACCTGTCAATATCACAAGACCAATATTTAAATTTAAATAAAATGAAACCAAAGTAACCAAATTAAAGTTTATTTTATGTCTTTTTGCATTGCGATATTATTTTTATTTAAATTATGCACACTTTCTTTAAAAATTCTAACAAAAACCGTTCCTCAATAATGTAGGCTAATGCAATAATAATAATAATAGGCCTAGTAGCATACTAATATGGAAAACATGGTTACATTTTACAACAATGTTACATTTATTAACATTAGTTAAGTATATTAGTTAAAGTAAACAATGAAAAATGCTTCTAAAACATTTATTAATCGCAGTTAATGTTAATTTCAACATTTACTAATACATTATTAAAATCAAAAGTTGTACTGTAATGGACATGAACAATGAACAACTGTATTTTTATTAACTAACGGAAGAATACTGTAACAAATGTATTGCTCATTGTTAGTTGATGTTAGTTATTGCATTAACCGATGCTATTTTTTGCACCATGGTAGTATTTGTTGTTATGCTTTAAATGTATGGTTATTTAAATAACAATTTTAGGTTACACTTTATTTTAAGGTGACATAGTTACATTGTACTAACTCAAATAAGTACTAAGTAACATATATATACTACATGTTACTATAGAGTTACGGTTAGGGTTTGGTTTAGGGTTAGTTACTTTTAATTATGCATATTTAAAACTAACTAACCCTAAACCAAACCCTAACCGTAACTCACTGTACATATAGTAGCGTGCAACTACGGCAATCTAATGAGAAACGCTTAGTGAGAAAAATGGGAATTACAAAAAAGTCACAAAATGAATCATAGTCCTAAATTAGGCTAATTGTGTTATAATATAATGTGTTATAATACACACACACACACACACACATACGTGTGTGTGTGTGTGTGTGTGTGTGTGTGTGTGTGTGTGTGTGTGTCTATGTGTGTGCCATTATTGCTCTGTAACAGTAATAATGATGCAATATTGTTCAAATTAAAGGTGCATCATTGTCCCGGACAGGAGACCTGCACTCATTTCAAGACTTGTCTGATGATCCGAACAATATGTTACATCAGCAGACCGAAGCAGAGCTCATTTCAGCTTCACACACCCGCACAAGATCCAAGCGCTGCACTTGCTACTCCTTTAAGGACAGGGAATGTGTTTATTACTGTCACTTGGGCATCATCTGGATCAACACCCCACAGTGAGTACATTTACAGTATTGTCAATAAAAGCACTGACATAATACAGATGATCTTTTGCCATTGATGATTGAAATGTCTATAAGTGCCACAAAAAAGTGTATTTCACCAAATCTTATACAATATATTCATTAATATTTTGATAATCAATTGCACAATTATTTTTTACTTTAGCTCATTAGTCTATTTCAAACAAACCAATGAATGCTGTACAGTGTATGCAAACATGTGTTAGCAGCATATTAGGTTACAATGTACACACACACACACACACAAAAAAAAATCTGAACATTCTGCAGAAACACACATTCACTCCTCTGAATGTAGTATTATTGGGTAGGTCTCAACAAAATCAACACCTGGGAATAATACATTTTAATGCCTGAGATCAAGTCAAGGATTCTCAGTCATGCTGAAGAATCCATTTTGCCAGTCTTTTGCTCAGGCCTGTAGCTTGATGAATGATCAACCCAGTGATCTTTATGTTCAGGAGCACTGCTGGATATGGTTGTTCTTTCTTTTTGGACCAATCTCCAATAGAGTCAAAGAACAATGAGTATTGTAATTCAGCTTGGATTATTAAGGGGTTTGAGGATAAGAACATGCATACAGTACAACCCCTGAAATTATTTATTTCATTAAGCTGCTAAAATGTACTGTAGGTTTTACTTTTTAAAAACTATAAAAAGCCCTATTTTCTTTACTAATTATATTTACTAAATAGGTCTATATTATATTATTTTATATTATATACAATTCAACCATGACTTAAATTAATTTTAGTATTTTGATATATATTTAGTTGAACCTGTCTGACAAGACTGGAGGAGTGTCATTTACTTATTAATGTTTACACTTTGAAATATACATAGAGGTCTAAACTAAATTTCTAGTTTTCTGCAATACTTACCGCATGCGCATTTTGATGTGACTGTTTCCATGGTGACGGCTACTGTCCATGGTGCTGATGTCCATGGTGCTCAAAAATTAAAGTTTGAATAACATTACTTTTTGACAGCAAGCACAAACCAGTATATTTGATTCAAAATAAACCCTGTTTCTGTGCCTTCTTGGCTCTATAGTGGCGAGAATACCAAAATAGCTAAAAGGATTAAAAAAGGAGTCATGCACTTCACTTAATGCTCTCTATTTCATATTATTTCAGATGGCAAATACATGATTAAACCATATGGTTAATATAGATATAAATTTCATGCATTCAATGGTGTGCTAGTGCACAACACATATAACAGCTTCTAGTCAAGAATGAGTTATCGCTACAGTTTTTAGCCAAATACAAGCGGGATCGCCACAGGACGTTTAGTAGAGTGATTCAGACTAATGTTGAACTATTCAAGGCCCATCACTCACCATGAATATTGACAGGCAGTCCTTCAGGAATCTGCTCGGACCCCTGGCTCCAGACTGAAACCAAATGGTCAACATGAGAACAAACACTTTCTGATGTGAGATGAGAAGCATGCATTCAGAAAAAGAGTACTAAAGAGAGTGGCTGGAGATCAGAGAGAACCTCATATAAAGTGCATGGACGCTTTCCCAGATGAGGCTGCAGAAAGATTTTTGGCCGTTGTTCCAACTCATCATCTCCATCACTATAGGCAGTCTCTTAAGGTTTATCTCCAACAATGTGATTCCAGCTTTGTTTTGAGTGCAACAGGTTTCTCTAGTGCTTGTACAAAAATAAAAACATAGCATACAAAGTATCGGAAGGTATTTTTCTACTGTGTGACTTTCTTGCTTCAGTGAACATTAAAGAAGAAGATCGTTTTGTGGTTGTTGGTTTTTTTCACACAACGGAAGTCAGTCAAAACTTTTTGGTTACCGAAATACTTCAAAATATCATCTTTTGTGCTCTGTAGAAAGAGAGTCATACAGGTTTGAAAGGGCATGAGGGTGAGTAAATGATGACAGGACTGCATTTGGTGAACGGTCCCTTTAAAATACTGCAAAATACCCTGCAAACACTGCAGATCACTGATTGGTCAGAGAGAATCGTCACTACCAGCGCCATTGGATTTGAGACACGAGAACCAAACCCGCTAGATTTAAAGTCCCCTGTAGTCAATAATTGTATCCTTAATAACTCATATTTGATCACCCAAATTATATATTTAAAAAAATGTTCCTTGAAAAAACGATTCTTTATGCCTTAAAATAGCTTGAATGTAACTACACCCTTGCCTCATTTAGTATACACGGTTCTATGAATATGCAAATGAGCCCCGCCTCCACTCACTCACTCCAGCTCAGAGATCCAATCGTCGACGCTCACACGTTGACGTGATTGGTTACAAGGTAGTTTGTGAAGCTAGAAACCCAAGCGATTTCAAACCAAATTTCTTTGGTTCACTGCAGTTTTAAGAAGAAAATACTCAGCAATGGTGTTGACTTATGTAAATATTGGCGCAATTACAGATGCTATATCTGGACAGTGTTCATCTGTGTGTTATGCCAGGGTGGATGAACAAGCCCAATTTGTTCCATGTGCGGTGGGATTTATATTTTAATAATCTGTTTGGCGTGATTTTTTATGTTCTGTCTCGACTTTTATGGCTTTGTTCTCTGTAGCATTTATACACTATCAAAACTACATTTCATCTCGATTTACCAGCCCGCCTGTTGCCTCAATGTCATACCTCTTCAGCTTCAGTCCAACTGTGTGAGACTATTCTAAATATTTGTTGTCAATATGTGTCACTCATTTTTTATTGAAGAAAGAAAAAAGTTTTTATTTTGTGTTAAAGCAACAAAAAAAAAAAAAAAAAAAACTGAAGGGAAATTAAAGCCTGAACAGAAAGGTCATGTACACACTGGAAAGCATTAGGAACAGCAACCACATTTAAATGCGCTAAAGAATCCCCTAATTCATTCCAGAGTCACTCTTAAAGTTGTCATTGTTGGCATAGTGATTTCCTAAGCAACGTTTATTTCGATAGGCCAATAGACATTCTACTGACTATAAGTAACTTTGCAATTACATGTCAACTAACATGAACCCATAACACCTAACCCTGACCTAACTGGCTGTCTACTAATACTGTAATGAGAGTTGGTTGACATGTTGCAAAGTTACTTGTAGTAGAATGTCTAAAGTGGACCATCGAAATAAAGAGGAACCCAGCGTTTGACATCTAGTGGCAGTAGACAAGAAATATGGATAGCGACACTTTAAAACATTTTTATTGGCTATTAGCTATATTTGACCAATTATTGATCATTATTCTTTCATTTTGTCATTTCAGAACCAAATCACTGTAAAAAAAAATATGATCAATAAGTCATGAAAACGTGTTTTTTTTTTTTACATTAACTCATCAAAATAATTTAAGCAATTTCAACTTTTTAATGTCACATGAGATTCAACTCAATGTTTTTTGTCAGTTTAATATAATTTAAGTTGAAATGACTTGTACAGCCTATTTGATTATACTTAAAGGGATAATTCACCCATTAGCATTAAGCTTTGTATCAGTAGAAACCTGGTAGTATTTTCGAATGGCCGTGCTTCCCTCCCTCATGTCCCCCTGAGACGAGAGATTTCTGTATTGTGTGTCTGGAAAAAAACCTCAGATGATTTTTTTTTTTTGCGTCATCAGAGGCTTTTTTGGCCAGAGGCGAGAGACTACAGCCAGTAGGAGGAGCTCGTTCCGCATGTTTTCAACCCGCCCATAGGGGGATCTCACGATAAAATGGCGTCTTTTCAGTTTCGAGTCAACTAGTAGCCTAGTTGTATCATTTCTTCCGACACTGCCCTCTGTAACCGGTAGGCGTGGCTTGGGAGTGGCCTCGTAGAGCACTGTAAAAAGTGAACAGTTGGATCAACTTAAAAAAATTACTTCAATTGGTAACACCTAAAGAATTTAAGTTTTCTCAACTTAAATTTAAGTTTTCTCAACTTAAATTTAAGTTTTCTCAACTTAAATTATCACGTTTTACTTGATAATTTAAGTTGAGAAAACTTAATTTCTTTAGGTGTTACCAATTGAAGTAATTTTTTTAAGTTGATCCAACTGTTCACTTTTTACAGTGAGCAGCGAAGCAAGTGCATTCTGGGAGTTGTTGTCTTTCATCCACATGAGCCAAAAATACATTCTCTGGCTTTTCTCAGTCTAGAAGGCACCAACTTCTAAAATAATTTCACATTTCTACTACATAAATGACCCAATTTAAATATAATTTCATCTTTCCAGCAGTGAAATATCCCTTTAAAAATGTAACTTAGGAACTTAAGTTTTTAAGTTGAAATAGGTGGAAATTATTAATTGTGTGCAAAGAAACACTAACTGTTGTTAATGTGTAATTGTTTGATGAAAACATTTGATTATAGGAAATGAAATGATATAATATATAGTAAAATGTAAAAAAAAAAAAATAGTTTGTGTCTGTTCTGTTCTGGTGTCTGCAGGCGCACAGTACCGTATGGCATGTCAAGTTACCGCAGCCCTCAGCGATTGAGACGCTCCAGTGGGACAGTAGCGGTGGTGCTTCATCGCTGCACATGTGCTGACCACAATGATGCCCAGTGCTACAACTTCTGTGATGCAAGGTACACACAACTAATAATAACAGTAATATTGTCAAATATTAAAATAACTGTTTTATACTGCATTACATTTTAAAACGTAATTTATTTCTGTGATGCAAAGCTACATTTTCAGCATCATTACTTCAGTCTTCAGTGTCACATGATCCTTCAGAAATTATTCTAATGTGATCATTTGCTGCTCAAAAAACATTTATTATTATTGTTATCAATCTTGTGCTGTTTAAACCTTTTGTGGGAAAACGTGATACACTAATATTCTTAAGTTTGGGGTATGTAAGATTAACATAATAATAATAATACTTTTATTCTATCTAGGACACATTCAAATGATTAAAAAAGTGACAGTAACTTATGACATTCATAAAAAAAAAAGCATTCTAAACGTCTGATGTCAGACAGATAAATACAATGGCAATGACGACTCACATTTACACATCAACGATGCTTTACATAAAGTATTTCTTTTTTATCTCAGTAGAAAAAAAATTCTAATTCATAATCATTCAATTAAATAAATTGCATAAAAAAACTGAAAAATAAATAAATTGATAAATTCTCAGATTCTAAAGAAAATCATAGCTGATTCAGAATTTCTGATTCCATTATTATTCCGTGTTTGATACTTTATGGTTCTGTTTTGAATTACAAAGAACACAGAATGTACCAGACAGACGATTGCGAGGACGTAGACCTGGGTGAAACCACTGGCTTCTCGTCCCATCGCGAGCCTCTGAGATCAGGACTACTGATCAGCATCAAACCGGGCACCTAACTTGGTACAGGTTTTGGATTTTTACAGATGTGGAGCAAAACGTACCATGCATTCCTCTACGTGTTATGTTTCCTGGAACACCCTTTACTCATCTGGTCCACGGTAACAAGTGAATTCTTTAGAAAACTCTTAGCAGATTTCGGAAGCATGTCTGTGTGGCACCCGCATGTTTTTTCTTCACATTATGTCCACTTGTTTCAGTGTTTCACACTGACTTTACATCTACGTTTAATGCAAATATTCAGTGGACATCCTTTGGGAATTTGGGAGCCTTGCAGAGTATTGGAAGTAGACCTGTAACCTGACACTCTACATTATCTCCGTTTTGGGGGCATATGTTCAGAGAGCACACAGAGGGATTACTGTGTGAAGATGGAGATGAAGTGGATCTTTTTTTTTTTTTTTCGTGTTCTGAGGCTCCCTCACTTTCCCCGATAGCGGAAAATGAAACGCTTAACATTGTTATTGTGGATGAACTCAACTCTCAAGTCTCCTGAGAGAAAGATTAACTGCCACAATTTTTAACCTCTAGATAATATCCTTTACATTTTTGCTCATTTAAGCTAAATGTATCCCGTCTCCACAACAACTTATGACATTTTATATTCCTCAGATGTCTTTAAGATCAAATACTGAAAGCTGAATATTATACTAAATGGTCTAATAATCAAATACTATACCGAATACTATACTAAACTATGACCTGAGAGTTTAATTTATTTATGTTTAGGTACATAAACGCTTTATTCGCCAAATCATTTAACCCTCTGCTATTGTTCATTTAGGAGTCACACTTGTGTTGTGATGTGACCGAACATCTGAAATGCAACATGTTTTTGTTCTTTTGTATTTTGAGAGAATGTTATGTTACTAATTAATATTTATGCAATAATTATGATCATTTTATGATCATTCAACATATAGTTATTTTTAGAAATTAAAACTTCCTTTTATTAGGTTTTGGATTTGAATATGTATTTAGACATTTTCAAAGACTACTTTTTGTCAAGATTTTGATCCTTTTTGTTTGAAATGTTGTGTCAGTTTTTCCATTAATTTTACTACAGTCTCTTTTGCACTCTTGATATGTTTGAGTGTCACCCCTTCACTGCTGAATATGGTTTTTTTTCTGCATTGTGGCTGTTTTATAGATTGTACCCTCAAAATTTTTTCATATTTTTCTTTCATTTCCTATGGGGGTCACATACCAACATATTTTTTCATATTTTTCTTTCAATTTTGTGGTCACATAGCAACTGCCGCAAGAGTCACTGAGTTTCGTCCCATTCCGATAAAGTAGCGATTTAAAAAAAAATCGAAACATTTTATTTTTCAACAACAGAGGGTTAAGGATACTTGCGTTCAACACCTGTTAATGGCTTATTAGCAATAATAATTTGTATATAGTTTCACTACTTCATTTGCATTGGTAATATTTGTATTTGTTAAAGCTTTTAATTATTAAATTGTCATTTTAGACAATTATATATTATATTATATTAATGACAAGCTTGATTTATTATGAATCACTAGGGGTGTAACAATATATCGTGTGACTATATATCGCAATACAAAAATGCAGCAATATGTATCGTGGATAGTGACAATATGTATTGTGTATAGTTCACCCAAAATAAAAATTCAAGTTTACAGAGTTTTAGTGTCAGTACTACACTAAACTACTATATATAATTTTGAATACAATGTATAATAATGCAACGGGGGAATATTTGTGTAAAAAGTGGCCTACATTATTTTAAATATATCTAGTCAGTGTCAGAGTGCAAGCATATTCGTCTAAAATAATTATGTATTTTCAGCTTCAGAATCACAAATATTTTTATTCTGGTGTCACTATTGTCCTGTGCATTGGGTTACCAGGACCAAGTCCAAGCCTATTCATTTACACCCACAATGTAAAATCAAATTTAGAATTTTAATCAACAGTAATTTTTTGTTAACCTTTTATCTTATGTCTTGGAGTATCGCAATAATATCGTATCGTGATATGTATCGAATCGTGACATGAGGGTATCGTTACACCCCTATGAATCACTGAACTTTAAAACTTGCCTTTAAACAGTTCTGTATCATCCAAAGATTGTCCTTAACCACTGTTTCACTTTCCAACCAACTGCAGGATTCCTGTAACAGTAGGATTGGTATATTGGCAACTTATTGGAAAAGCAGTTGTAAAACGATGAGTAAACCATCATTTTGTGTTTTACCAATGCTTGAAACATTATTTTAAATAAACCTTTGCTTCTTTTAGCTACTTTGTTACAAAACCTGTTGTAAAAAAACATATCAATAATTTTACAGTACATTATATTTATAAACTATGGAAGCATATTTCTGCCACTGAATAAAAAATAGAAAAGGTAATTGTGACTTTTTATCTCACAATTCTGACTTGTGAGATATTATCTTGCAATTGTGAGGAAAAAATCTGAATTATAAAAAGTCGCAAATTACGTTTTTTAATTGTGAATTTATACCCCACAATTCTGACTTTTTAATCTCGCAATTCCAAGTTTATATTTCACAATTCTGAAAAAAAAAGTCCAAACTGCGAGATATAAACTCAGATCTGCGAGATTAAAAAGTCTCAATTACCTTTTTTTAATTTTTTTATTGCGTGGCAGAAACAAGCTTCCTTAATAAATTGTACTGCGATAGTGTTTGCTGAATGTATATGAAAATATTATGTAGATATAAATGTTCTAAAATACAAGCAAGATACAGTATTTTCACACGATTTCACATTATTTTTTTTAAGTTAACAGGTTGTGTATAGTATTTGATCATTCATTCTATAAAATGTATATGCCATTTTTAATTTAAAATTGTATTTATTTGCAGTCTGTTTCAGCACTGGCTTGTGCATCAGATTTCTTTTTAAATATTAACTGGTAATTTCACCTGCCCCTTTTCAGTGTTTTTTCTGTGCCAGTTTGTAAAGACTTATGTACATAGTTTAGACAATTGGGCTTTCTGATATAAAACTTTCTCAGTATGTCCAGCATGTCCCTCTGCTCCTCTTGAAACTGGGGTTTTGGTTTAGTGGAAATTATGTGCTTTGCATTATTCATACATTTCTTAAACATCTTATCAGAGACCCACAGTGTGTCAGTTATGGAGACGCACTGTATTTTACAACATGCTACCCAAACCGAAATGTTTCAACAACTGTAATTGTTAGAGATGTTAGATGAAATATACTTTTGCCTGAGAAATTGTAATTGTAGCAAAGAATGTGCTAATGGTTTTCTGTATTTCAATGACATTCCATCCATGAACAAAAACATCTGATTTTCCAAGATGTGACATCTTGCATAACATTTCATCTTTGTCTTTGAATATTACACAGTTATTTGAGGCCAGCTACGAAAGTGCTGTGGCTTTAATAAGTTAAAGGGATATTCTGGATTAAATCAAAATTCTGACAGCCTCTATGATAGGGCTGTAAAATACATTAATCACGATCATGTTTACATAATATGTGTGTGTATATTTATATATTATATATATTTATGTGTGTATACAGTATATATATGTATAAACATAGAAAATAGCAACAAAATATCTGAGTTACTTTTTCAAATAAGTAACGCAAGTTCCTATGTTTTCCCATGTATTGACTGACTGCTCTCAAGTTGATTTCTTTGATGAATATGAAGTTTAAAAGAAAACATTTTTGCATCCTTGCTGAATACAAATATGATTTTTTTTTTTTTTTAAATAAAAAATTCCAAACCTTTAAAGGTTGTGTTTAAACATTTCCTATACTTAGAAGCCTCCAGAAGAAAGCCAGTGCTATTATTTTGTAATATGTCTTGCAACTGTATATGTTTTGAAATAGATTAATCTGTAAATCTGGTCTATATCACAATAACACACCTGTTATATGGTTTAGTTTCTGAAAAACTGGATCAAAAGATATCATAACTGAGAAAACATTTCAAACCTGTAGTCTTTTGCTCAATTAACATATAATGGCTATGATAATGTTTCACTATAGGGACGATATTGTATTGATTATTTCAACAGAGCTCAATCACAGTCCTTTTTCAGGTGCCTGTACTTAACACAGTCCCAGCATGCCTCTTGTTTTCATCCATGCTCCGGTGCACAAGTGGAGCGTTTTAAAAAACAAGGGCAAGATAATTGCTTTTAGGCATAAAGGGAATTTTTGATCCTCTTGTGGCAATCTTTCACAGACAATTAAGCATGTTGTCTTGATGAGCGACAGCCTCTGCGGCAGGAGCTATCAAGTTCATTCTAGAAGCAGCTGACAGGAGCAATTTTCTCTCTCAAAAGTCTGGTCCTCAGATGCATGATGCAAGCTTTTGAATGATATATAATCTTTGTTTAATGGGACATTCTTAGACAACTAAATACAATAATGGGGAGATGTATTAGAAGGAGAGATTATAGATCCATGATCTATACACTGCTGTGTTAATGGTGTAAACAGTAAGTGTTTACTGTGAGAGTGCTGTTGACTGAGAAATTCTAGTGTGATGTGACAAATTACTGCTCATTGAACTTCAGTATGTGATGTATTTCTGTGTGAAATAGTGTGTTTATCCATACATGCTACAATGGAGCTAAGTGATTGGAGCTAGATTCATTTATGAAATATTATGAAAACAACTTTTCTTTGTAATGCTGTGTGCTGATGAATTGTTCAAAATGATCATGTTTTAAGCAGGGTTGTGCGCCATTCAGAATTGATTTGAGAATTTCTCAAAATGAATCGAGGTAGCAAACAAGATAGAAAACGGCACTTCAAATGTGAATTAAAATTTATTTCAAAATGATATGAAAGAAGCTAAATTTTAATTAGAAAAGCAAAGTTTGTCAGGGGTAAGACAGACTTTAAACATCGGCTTGAACAAAGAGATAATTATATTTTGGGTTTTTGTGCTCTGTATGATTTTTTGTGTGTTTTTGTTTTTGTCTCTTATTCTCACCAAGGCTGCATTTATTTGATCAAAAATACAGTAATATTGTAAAATTTTGTTAGAAAATGTATATAGCCTATTTAAATATATTTTAAGTTGATTTTTCAGCGTAATTACTCCAGTCTTGTGTCACATGCAGTGTTGTGGGTAACACATTAGGCTACAAGTAACGCAAGTTATGTATCAAATTACTTTTTTCAATAGCTAGTACTTTAGTAGGCTATTCCTCAAAATGAATAAAAACCGTGAAATGCAAACTCGGAACATTACCCAAACCTGCAATAATGAAATGTTACATAACACAAATATCCTTTATGTATTTAATCTAACTTTATTAGCCAATGTCTTTGCTGCTGACCTTTGATGATCCGATCCAATTTTTTAATGCTGAAGAGCATAGACGTAATAAATACATAGACGCCATATTGGCCGCTGGATCGTACGTCAACGGCGCCGCCATATTGCGGAGGGCAACTTTCTCATAACTCATGACGGGATTTGAGAAAAATGCCTGCTTCATGTGCTGCTTGGGGCTGTATTAATAATAATCACCGCACAAAAAACAAGTCTCGGGGAATTACCTTTCACAATCAAGACTGAACATTTGTTTCTGGTTGTATTTGGTCATTATAATTAGTAATAGTAGCCTAACGTTAGTTGTCAGTTAGACTAAAATAGCTAGCGATGTCGCTTGTTAACTTAGCTGTGAAAGTTGAAACATGAGTTGACATGATTTATATTATAGTTTTAGCTTATACATTATATTTTAGATTATAAAGTAAATTTCCTGAAATCTAAATATTCATCTAAAAACATTCATTTTCTTAAAACCAACTTTTATGACAAGTATTCGTTTCGGGTAGGTAGGCCTACTAGTCATTATTTAATTTACTATTTTTTATTATTGTCTATATTATTCTGCAATTGACATTGTATTTGCTGTTATTGTTATTATAACAATACCACTTGCGATTATCAATCTATAGTTATGCTGTTAAATTATTGTACTATTCACTAGTCACTATTTAACTTATTTTTTTATTGTCTATATAGGCTACTGTAATTGATATTTCATATTCTATTGCTATTATTATACATGCTTTTATCAATATATTATTATTATTATTATTATTATATTACTTATGATATTATACAATTATCCTATTCATTACTATTTTATTTGCTGTATACTGTTTATTTTATTGACTATACACTTATTTACTATTACTTATCTTATATTTACTATTTGCATTGCACTGTAGTTGTACCATATCACATGTATTATCTGTCACAATAACGAGTCCCAAGATCCAAGTGCAAGTGAAAGACAGTTTATTGAGACAGCAAGGACAGAGAAAGAATACTCAGGAAGTCAGACAAGATCCATATAAGGCTGAAGAAACTCTAACGTTAGACAGACGATGCCACAAACGTGGATACTCAGATGAAGATGCGGGAATCAAACTCAGCGTGGAATCACAGACCGGGATGCTGGTTGATGTCAACTCTAGACCGGTAATCCAACACAGTGTGGAAACTCAGATGAGAATGCAGGAATCAATCTCAGCAAGGAAACTCTGACGAGGTAACTGGCAACGAGAACAAGACATGAAAAACGAACCGACAACACAGTTCACACGCCAGCTAGATAAAGGCAGCTGACTAGCAACATCTGTGAATTCTGATGTGATCAGCTGTTGTTACTAGGCAACGCACCACATACCCAAACACACCAGACATAGGCACAAAATGAACACACGGATCCATGAATCGTGATCCATCACTTATCTTTGTTATTGCTAAAATCGGGTCAAAAACAGAAAATGCTTTTTCCACAATAAGAAACTTTATTTCATTTAATGTGAAGATTAAATTATATCTCAGTATGGGGTCTTCACAATATTCTTATCCAAGAATAAAAAGCCAAATACATGACAAGCCTGAGCTTTGACTTTATTAAATTTTTTTTTTTAATAATTATAACTATCGAGATTTTAAATAACTAGAGATGGAACTTTTTGTACACCACGTACAAACCACTGAAATCGGTTGATAAATGTAAACGTTATTTTTGTTTTTATCCAGATAAACCGCTCACCCATTTACTTGCATTTGTTTACAGCGCAGTCTTGCCCTCAGCAATATGGCGGACGCGTTGATGTATCGCAGCCATCGCAGCAACGTTCCAAAATAATTATGCTGAAGAGTATTATTCTTCTGCAATCCAGAATGGCAGCACAGCTAAATGGTTTGTTTGAGATGCGCTCTCTACTGTACAGGCGTGAAAATGCATTTATTTGTGCATTTGCACTTTTGGTGTGAAAAGGCCTTTACATTTGCCAAAAACAGAACTTTAGTTGTTGTTGTTATTAAAAAACAAACCAAGCCCCACCCAGGTGAGAAAAAGTAACACAAAAGTAACGTAACATTACTTTCCAGTAACTTAGTATTGTAACTCATTACTTTTAAAAGTAACTTTCCCCAGTACTGCATGATCCTTCAGAAATCACTCTTAATATGCTGATTTTGTGCGCAAGAAACATTCTTTATTATTATCAATTGAAAACAGTTGTTCTGCTTAATCATTTTGTATAGACCTTGATACAATTTTTTTTCATGAATAGAAAGTTCAGAAGAACAGCGTTTATTTGAAAAATAATTTTTCGTAACATTATAAATTTTACTGTCACTTTAGATCAATTGAATGTATCCTTGAGTAAAAGTGTTAATTTCTTTAAAATAAAAATCTTGCTGACCCCAAACTTTTAAAGGCACACTGTGGAAAAATTGTGTTTTTGTCAAACAGCTCCCCTAGAGTCGCTGTGGAATACTGGCACTGTCGTAAAAAAATGACATACTACAAGCAAGCGCAACAACATACAACATAGAATGCAAACAAGTTTACAAATAAGAGATTTATTTACTGGCCACTTCATGCATTTTCTCAGATCGGATTTCTGATTTATCAAAACTATTCCATTTACACCTGGTCACATAAATGTGTGTTTTTGCGAAACGGATTTAAATCCGATCTTCAATTCCTGCCCTATATGCAGATTTAATGGAGTGCACGTCACCGAAAACAACAGATATGAGCTGCATTTTATTGATCATCAGCTAAAATTTCAAAATCAAAGACCGCAATAAGAGAGAGCGGCAACAGCCCTGGTAAGATCATTTCTTTACTTTTAATGATGATGATTGTGTGTTAAGCGTCTGCGACTTACTTTCACTTTGATTTGCGATGGTTTGCACGTTGGCTTGATGAATATGCTCAGTTGCTCATCTGCGGCGATGCGTGTTCCAGTAGCGTCGTCATATCTGGCTGTAACATTACATATAGACTATAACACGCTCTCACACGTTTATTTATTTATTTTTTTAACATTTTTGGGAGGAGTACAATTTACATATGTGGTTTCAACAACCAGATGCATTTACACTTGTCCAGTTTCGTCTGGAATGCGTCTCAGACCTCCTCCTGAAGTGGTTTGAGCGATCGGATTCAAATCCGTCTTAAATGCGTTTCGGAGGACATTTACACCAGGGCTGCGTTCAGCCCCGACAAAACGTTGCACAACGTTTTTTAAACAGAAACTGTGATGCGTTGAACACACTGTTCTGATGACGCAAGAGTTGCAACTATGGCAGCTGAGAAGGCCATTCTTTGTGTTCTTTGTGAAGAATTTTCGGAGCCTGATGAAGTCGGTATAAATATGTGTTTAATACTACAAAATATGCCCGATGTTACAGTTACTGCACTTGCCGCCCAGAACAAAAGAGAACATCCCAATCGAGTGAAGGGATTTGTGGAAACTGAAATGGAAGCACACATCTTACCTAATTCAGACTAAAACACATCTATTTAGCCTCACATACTGACTTTATTTGTAGTTCATACTGTTTTAATACCCTGTATTTTCTTTCTCATTTTTAGGAAAAGCACTTAATTACCATTGTTTATTTCTATACCAAATGTCATACACTTGCAATGAAGCTAAAAATATAAACAACTACATCATTATGTTGATATCCTATATTTTTACAATAAAACTTATGACAAACATGTCTTCTTATATCCTCAGTTGTTGCGTATACCGAGCTGCATCGAACACATTTGTAAATTACTTTCCTTGAACCCATTGTGCGAGTTCACTTTAATACCGTGTGCTTTATATACATGTTGCTGCTGATTGTACTGCAGTTCTGACACACCCACCAAACAAGAGAAAACGTATCTCAAACGTTTCCAGGAAACATGACGTTCAACCCGGAAACCGTACTTGAACGTGAACTTGAACGTGCCCCTGGTCTTTTCACGATCAGATAGCTATCCGATCTGAGAAAACGCATGAAGTGGCCAAGTGTAAACAGTCCCCATGACAAAAACATAAGCACGAAAGCCGAAAACAAACGCTGGTTGTCCTCTCACGTCCAAATTTTAGGAAGTGGTGGGGGAAGTGACGTATGCCGTAAAGCAGTCGAATTTTTTAGTTCTTTTTGTGCGCGGGTTACTACCCGAACCCCGAAGTTACGTAGTGCCAGTAAAAGTGATACAGACCCCGTCAGGCTACGGCAGACGCGTCATTCAACCTATTGTAAGTCGATGTACCATCACAAGGGTCTTGGAAATATATTATGAAGGTTGAGAAGCTCCATAGTGTTCCTTTAAACGGTAGTAAACAGAGTTCAATTCAAATTCAAACTCATGAATCGAAAGTGAGCCAGTTGTTCAATTATTGAATTTGCCCAATAACCCTGTATTAAGAAAAATATCTGTTTAGAATTTTTTTGGTCAGATGTTTTCCCATTTTGGGAAACACTCTGACTTAATCCGCAGTCAAGTCATGTTTGCTTGTGATGTCTTTCTGTGCCAAATGCGTCCATTGACTGATTGCCAAATTAATCTTTTATAGGTCAACAGTGCGTTATTCAAAAAAATAAAAAAAATAATAATCAAACAATGACTAGTTTGTATACTATAATATAAAAGTTCAAGTTGTACTTTCATGCTCATAAGACCCGTTGAAAGGTTCTGCTTATCAGTTCTTTTTGATTATTAGTTGGCAAGTGTTTGGACGGCTGTCTCAAGGAGAGAGGCTGGCTCCAAACCTGAAGATGTCCATTCCAACCGCTAAGGCAGAGAGTCAAACTGCATTATGTTTGGTTAGAGGGTTTTGACCACACATACCAGAGTCTGGAGCCATGTCTTAGCATTTTGATAACACTTTAGTAATGGAAAAATCTGTCACAGCTCTTCATAGGAGCATTTAGAGGTTGAATCAATATTCCTAAGCTATAAATTGTTCCTTACCGAGCTCTTGAGGACATGCAGGTTGTTTTCCCCCACATTTTCCCTGACCAGAGCACCAGAACCACAACCTCAAACCTGGACAGGACAGCATAAGAAGTTCATCCCTACTGGGATCTTTCCCTATTTGGGGCTGAGCTGTCAGGATAAAGACTGCACGCCATATCCTGGCTGTAACGATACTGTCCCACTCAGAGGCAATTACCCTCCACGCCAACATTCCACTTAGAATCCAACCATGCTTAGAGAAGCTCTGGGCTGAGGACTCTGGACCAGCGCCACAGAACACGGAGGTTTTTCACCACACTTTGTGTTTGCTTCTCACATCTCCCAAGGAGAGATGAAGGATAAAAACGTTCTAGCCCAGGCAGTCGGCATGGCTGGATTCATAGGTAATCCTTTCTCTATGTGTAAAGGGTTCTGCTGATCCATGGATGAAGTGCATTTCATCCCCTGAGATTTACTTTGCTTTGAAGAGATGGCAGATTGGTTTTTATAGATAATTGTCCATTTGGAGAAGGAGTGTTTTGATGCCAGAATTTATGAACTGAGAGGTCGAATCACACAGCTGCGGAACATTATCATTCTACCACGGTCAACATGTCCTGTCTTGGTCAACTCACTTAACAACCACTTGCACACTCACATAAAGTCAGTGCCCACCAAAGTCAAGCGTCGTTTGACCAAAAACTCCAAAACCAAACACAAATAATGGGCCTAGGATGTTATGCAGAGGGTCAGGGCCCTCTAGGTGGCCTCAGTAAACTTCCAAGTGGCTGAAAGAAGGCTTAAAATTATTTAAAGTTAAACATTTTAATATAAGTAAGTAAGTAAGTAAAACAATATCTAACAATTAAACACAGAATAGGATTTATATTGAACATTATATTAACAAACATGAAAACATGTCTCATCGCATCCGCTAGTCAGACAAAAGTGCTAGGGCTAATGCCCGGTATGACTTTGGGCTGTCCCAGACGAAAGATGACCAATCGTGGTGATTTCTGTGGTCGTGGCTCCTAAACAGTGGTCCTACAGTGAGAGACGGCCGTTCAGTCTTGCGACCAAAGATAGCCTACGATAATTTTCTGACAGTGTCAGAAATTTAGCATGATCATCTCACAGTGTGTCTAATGGTGATTAACGCAACATTAAGCTAAAACTTAAAACTACTTACTTCAAGCTCCATTTGCAAAATTTGCCATGCCAAGTTGGCCTCTTTTCCCTAGTCTATATTCTCCTCTTTTTTCAGTGCACATTAAAACCACAACTGCCAAAGTGCGATTCATCTTGCTCTATTTGTTTATAACAAGCGCATGCTGCTAATGACGTTTTATTCAGATACTAACTTGCATTGTAGCTTACAATACAATGGTGTCATCATCGTACAGGTACATGTCGTACCAAAGTTTATTAGATCCATGTCGTACAGTGATTTGTAAAGATCTTATAGGATTGCCGAAATCACACAGTCTGCAGGCAACAGCAGTATGAATGGATGGCAACATCTATTGACTTTTAAGGTAATCAGTTAACCTGGCTAGTTCTTTATCAAACAATGGCGTTTTATTTAATCATATCCGAATGTTAAATTCAGATTAAATGAAAATAAAAAACGTTTAAATATCAATCTGCATGTGCTGTACATCGGTTAAGACCATCTTTAATAATTTATTTGATAGTGAGTAAAACAGCTTTATATTTAACGAAGCACATGAAAAATCATCTAACTGCTGCTTTTATTCTGCTCAACATGTTATTATTTGTGTCAGATATTAAGCAAAAAAATAAATAAAATATGCTGGTTGAAAAGAAAGAGTTGTCAGATTACGTTTGTTTAGACACATTTCTAAGCTTCATGCTTCTGTGCACGTGAAGATTGTGTTTCCTTGTGGATAATTTTATTAAAATGATGCTGCCCCCTAGTGTACATTCATGATGTTTACACCAAGGCGCAAACATTTCCAGCATCATAAAATGAATTTCTAACTTCATTAATTTGTCTCATTGAACTCATTTAGCCTATCTTGCTTATTCCAAAAGCAAATTCAAGATCTGTAATATTTGTGAGATTTGTATAGGGACATATCAGAGGGGTTGTTCCATTTATAATGTATGCGTCATTGGCGGCTATGCAGTCCGCCATATTGGAACGATCAAAGCCTGCAACATCATAATATATTTATTTTATATGTCTATGGTTTGCAACCGTAGTTAGACGCATAGTCGATTGCAGATAATGTATGAATATCTGCAGTCGACTTCAGCAGATGATTTTGCTAAACTAACACAATACAACAAGATGAAGGCTAACAACATTACAAGTTACAATAGTAAATGTAAAAACATGTAATATTGAGTTGATACAAATAAAAACAAAAACCAACACATTCTCACATGTAAAAGGTTAAACCATTTCTTCGGGAATTTAAATCTGTCTTTGATTTCACAACCAGAAGCTGCACAACGTTGTGGCATCATTGATGCTTATCATTGAGTAACGATAAGCAAACCGTTCCAAGATGGCGGACGCGCCGACATGTCTTGAGTGATTCCCCCTCAGAACGTCACTGCGGAATACTGCGAGGCGATTGGTCCGCGGTGGTTCCTATGACAACACATGGACTACAGTTCTAGTCTCACGCTTGCTTACGTTCCGCTGTTAAGCGATGGTTAGTTTCTGACATGTCCAAGAATAAGGTAAGCCGGTGACGTTTGAAACAAAAATATATACTGAATCACGTGAAATTGTGTGCTATACAAGAACCATTTCTGCACACTTTCTTTAAAATTAGCTCTGCATTACAAAACTGACGCTCCTCCAGCTCTAATAAGGTTTGCTGTAAAATAAAAACTTACTTTAAACAGCAGACAGCTGGACATAAAGGTGCCTACAGTTCCCAGAGGAAAAAGGAAGGGTAAGTCTGTTAGCTTTTGCTTTCTAATACAATGTCATTCATTAATTTAAGTGTCTAGATAGGCATACTTTACACTACCGCTCTACAGTTTGAGTTCAGTGCGATTTTATTTTCTTAAAGAAAATGATAGTGGCAGCAAATACATTTATAATGTTACAAAAGTTTTACATTGCAAACAAATGCCGTTCAAAGAATCCTAAAAATGTATCACGGTTTCAACAAAAATATGAATCAGCACAGAAACCAGAACTGATTTCAACATTGGCAATAATAAGAAATATTTATTGTGCATCAAATCAGCATATTAGACTGATTTCTGCACGTGACACTGAAGACTGGAGTAATGATGCTGAAAATTCAGCTTTGCATTAAAGGGATAGTTCACCCAAAAATTAAAAATTTGTCATCATTTTGGGTGACCTATCCCTGTAATAAATTACATTTTAAAACATATTCAAACAGATAACATTTATTTTAAATTGTAATAAAATTTGACAATATTACTGTATTTTGGACTAAATAAATGCAATCTTGATGAGCATAAGAGGCTTTTTTTCAAAAACATTAAAAAATTCTTACTTAGCCTAATCTTTTAGTGGAGATGCTTGTGCAAACTGCATTTAAAAAAAAAGTGTTTAATATTTTCTCTGAAGTTCAAACTGTTGTCTGTGTGTAGGTATGTACATGTGTATGAATAAAAGGTAGTTGAATAATCCATTGTGGTTCATTTTCAGGGAGGTAAGGAGTTGTATACGGTACAGATGTGGCCTGACCAACACCATTCAGGATGTCCTAAACCAGAGACCAGGCTGGGTAGAGGTGAAAGAGTAAGTGCTGAGCTTTTACTGTGTGTGTTTTCGTACAGTATCATCTTTGCATCATGCATTCATGTCTCCCCATACAGAGAAGGCGATTGGGACTTTAACTGGTGTGATGTTGGATGGCTGAGAGAAAACTTCGATCACTCGTACATGGAGGAACACGTGCGGATATGTCACTTTCGCAACCACTACGAGGTCAGTATTATGAAATTACGTTGTGTAATACATGTACTGACCTGCAGAATATTGTGTATATTACAATCGAATGAAGGTGAACAGAAAATAATCATGATTTCTTTATATTTTTTCTTTAGCTGACTCGTAAGAACCTGATGGTAAAAAACCTGAAGAGGTATAGAAAAAATTTAGAACGGGAGGCTGGGCGTTTAGAGGCAGCCAAATGTGACTTTTTCCCACGGACGTTTGAGCTGCCCAGTGAGTATCACATATTTGTGGAAGAGTTTAAGAGAAGCCCAGGGAGCACCTGGATCATGAAGCCTGTGAGTGTTTGTAGCAGTACGATACTACCAAACTGATCATCAACAGGTCATCCATTGTTACAATAACTTCCCATCACAGGTGGCACGATCACAAGGGAAAGGGATTTTTCTCTTTCGGAAACTCAAAGATATCATAGATTGGAGGAAGGTAATACAAATTTGACAGCACCGAATCTTAAAGTCGGCATGAAACGGAAGTTGAGATTGTCATTTTTTCCTTGTTGTGACGTATATCCGAGTGAAACGGCTTCTGAAATTAGAAAAAAATGTAGGGCGGGGCTTGATTTCGTCCTTCGGGAATTGATTGGATCGTTGGACGTTGGGCGTTGCAAACAAAATGGAGGCAGATTTGAATGCCAGTTTACATTCAGTTGTGGAGGATTTCTCTCCACCGGACTCCCCCACCGTTGCCCGGCGACGAGAACGAGGATGAGCAGCAAAATTTTCAGGCAGGAATCAGCCCATATTTATATGAGCCTCCCGCGAAACGAGACAAACACCGATAGCCGCACCCTCATCGGCTCTGGCCGCACCCTCATCGGCTCTGGCCGCACCCTTTCGCCATGGAACGTGACCGAAAGAGAAGAGAGGTCGTTTCGAGGGGGGAGGGAAGGGTAATGTATTTGATTAAAGATTATAAGGGTACATGAATTTTAAAAAAATAATGAAGTGCACAGATAAATCATTTATAATAAACACTACAATGTTACATATAAAAAGAAGATTTGTCAAATTTGATTTCATGCCGACTTTAAATCTTACATTTTCCCAAACATGTAAATTCTTTCATTAGTGTCATCCCAAACCTCTATGTTGTGTAACGGTGCTGCTGTTGGTTTTAGGATGGGACCCGCTCTGAAGAACAGAGAGATGAGGCTCAAGTTGAGAGCTATGTCTCTCAGCGCTACATTGAGAATCCCTACCTCATAGCTGGTACATCTAATACATTTTTAAGGCCAATTCACACTGCACCGACAGATGCAGACAGATGACACTTTTGTCGGATCAGTCTGTTACCCCTGTTGTCCTCTGTCAGAGCTTGTTTTCACCGATTGATCGTTGAATCCATGCTTATTGAGTCATGGAATGTCGTACTGTCATCTGGTGACTGTCCGCATATGTCGGCATCTGTCAGTGCAGTGTGAATTGGCCTTTTGCTTCAGTACTTTAATGTCTTTATTTGATTTATTTGAACCTTTATTATTATAATTGCTGAACGTATTTTACCTCTACCACCAGGCAGAAAATTTGACTTGAGAGTCTATGTGCTCGTAACATCAGTAAGTGAGCGTTTTTTTTATTGCAATTTTTATTTCATAAATATGCACAGTGCTAATTTTTTGTTGATAAAGTACTTTCTTCTGCTGCAGTGAGAAACATGTTTAAAAAATTCGTTATTTTTGCAATTGCACATGAAATTTAAGGGATAGTTCACCGAAAAATTTAAATTCTGTCATCATTTACTCACCCTCAAGTTGTTCCAAACCTGTATGAATTTCTTTCTTCTGTTGAACACAAAAGAAGATATTTTGAAGAATGTCTGTAACCACACAGTTGATGGACCCCATTGACTTCCATTGTATTTCTTCCCCCATACTATGGAAGTCAATGGGGCCCATTAACTGTTTGGTTAACCATATTCTTAAAAATATCTTATATTTTATGCTAAAAGAAATTCATACAGGTTTGGAACAACTTGAGGGTGAGTAAATGAAGACTATCCTTTTAAGGTGCATTCACACAATGTTGAAATTACCGCAATTATGAGATTCCGACTTGTAAAAAGCTGAGTTTCTACACCAAATTTATTTTTACACCAAATTTTTTTTTTCAGCGTACCTGATGTCCCATTAAAAATCTAGGCTATAAGTTTGCAAATGCATAATTAATGCATTATTATAACATAAATTGTTACTTATTGTATTGTGATTTTTGATTGTTATTTACTTAAATTACACAGATTCATTTTGGGCATTCCAGTGTTGCCATATAAACTACACTCACCTAAAGGATTATTAGGAACACCATACTAATACTGTGTTTGACCCCCTTTCGCCTTCAGAACTGCCTTAATTCTACGTGGCATTGATTCAACAAGGTGGTGAAAGCATTCTTTAGAAATGTTGGCCCATATTGATAGGATAGCATCTTGCAGTTGATGGAGATTTGTGGGATGCACATCCAGGGCACGAAACTCCCGTTCCACCACATCCCAAAGATGCTCTATTGGGTTGAGATCTGGTGACTGTGGGGGCCATTTTAGTACAGTGAACTCATTGTCATGTTCAAGAAACCAATTTGAAATGATTCGAGCTTTGTGACATGGTGCATTATCCTGCTGGAAGTAGCCATCAGAGGATGGGTACATGGTGGTCATAAAGGGATGGACATGGTCAGAAACAATGCTCAGGTAGGCCGTGGCATTTAAACGATGCCCAATTGGCACTAAGGGGCCTAAAGTGTGCCAAGAAAACATCCCCCACACCATTACACCACCACCACCAGCCTGCACAGTGGTAACAAGGCATGATGGATCCATGTTCTCATTCTGTTTACGCCAAATTCTGACTCTACCATCTGAATGTCTCAACAGAAATCGACACTCATCAGACCAGGCAACATTTTTCCAGTCTTCAACTGTCCAATTTTGGTGAGCTCGTGCAAATTGTAGCCTCTTTTTCCTATTTGTAGTGGAGATGAGTGGTACCCGGTGGGGTCTTCTGCTGTTGTAGCCCATCCGCCTCAAGGTTATGCGTGTTGTGGCTTCACAAATGCTTTGCTGCATACCTCGGTTGTAACGAGTGGTTATTTCAGTCAAAGTTGCTCTTCTATCAGCTTGAATCAGCCGGCCCATTCTCCTCTGACCTCTAGCATCAACAAGGCATTTTCGCCCACAGGACTGCCGCATACTGGATGTTTTTCCCTTTTCACACCATTCTTTGTAAACCGTAGAAATGGTTGTGCGTGAAAATCCCAGTAACTGAGCAGATTGTGAAATACTCAGACCGGCCCGTCTGGCACCAACAACCATGCCACGCTCAAAATTGCTTAAATCACCTTTCTTTCCCATTCTGACATTCAGTTTGGAGTTCAGGAGATTGTCTTGACCAGGACCACACCCCTAAATGCATTGAAGCAACTGCCATGTGATTGGTTGATTAGATAATTGCATTAATGAGAAATTGAACAGGTGTTCCTAATAATCCTTAAGGTGAGTGTAAATAACTATAAGGATGTGAACAGCTCCAAGTACGATGTCCTGGTTGTCATATAGTTATTACGTAATTAATTACGACATAGCTGGACTTTTTTTTGTTGTTGTTGACTTTACATCACTGTTGACACACAAATGAATGTTGCATTTTTAAAACAAGACAGGCAATATAATGAATGTAATTTTGTTTTTGGCAGTATATTCCATTGAAGGCCTGGCTGTATCGTGATGGGTTTGCTCGATTTTCCAACACCAGGTTCTCTCTCAACAGCATAGATGATCAGTGTATCCTTTGCTACATATTTCTGAACTACACTCTACTTTTATTTTACGCCCCATCATACATAAACAGACGTGGAATTCGCTTGTTTATCACCTTTAACCTTGATGTACACAGACGTTCATCTCACCAATGTTGCAGTGCAAAAAACTGCTCCTGATTATGATCCTGAGAAGGTATGTTGAAAGTACACTATTATGTTCATTAAAATATACTTTATTAAAAAGCAGTAATTGCTGACTTTTACTCTCTCCTAGGGTTGTAAGTGGCAGATGCAACAGCTGCGCTGTTATCTGACTGCTAAGCATGGTTTCGAGACAGTGCAGACTCTGTTTAAAGAAATTGACAACATATTTATTCGCAGCTTGCTTAGTGTTCAGAAGACCATCATCAATGACAAACACTGTTTTGAGTTGTACGGATATGACATACTACTGGACCAGGATTTAAAGCCGTGAGAATGCTTTATTTTGGACTTCATGTTGCTTATCAGAACTGTATGAATGTAAGAATACCTTGCATTGCTAAAAACAAAAAAAATGACAGCAGTTTGCCATCATGCAGGTGGCTGATTGAAGTGAACGCTTCACCCTCCCTCACAGCCAGCAGTCAGGAGGACTATGAGCTAAAATACAGACTGCTGGAGGACACCTTGCACATTGTAGACATGGAGGGCCGGTACGATTTGACATTTTACAAACTGACATAAAATTACATGGAAGAGAGTGGAGGATTGTCTATGTTGACATTGTTGTCCAAAACATTCTATTATGCTTAGTCTGACAGGCAAGGAGAAGAGGGTTGGCGGATTTGACCTAATGTGGAACGATGGACCTGTCTACACCGATGTCGGTCTAGAGGCCATGGGTTGTTCTTGCCTCGTGGCAAATACACACCTTGGTTAGTGTCTTTTACTGCCTAATTGGAGATCTTGGCCTATAGTGCACTCAATGAGCCTGTTTCTGTCCATAGTTGAGCTTTTTAGACACACTCTTAGGCATTTGTGAATTACATCCAGTTCAACAAGAAGTATATTCATTAACAATGCATGCATGATACTTTCTAAAAATAGGGTATCAAATAGCGCTTTAAAGTCTCCAATAAGTGGTTGGTCAAAGCATTAGTTGCACCAAAAATGAAATTCTGTCATCATTGTCTCACCTTCAGGTTGTTCCAAAACTGTATGACTGTAGTCTTCTGTGGAACATATTTTGTATATACAATGGAAGTCGATGATCACCAAAACTGTTTGGTTACCATCATATGTTCTTTTGTGTTCAGGTTTGTAATGACATGACGGGAAATAAATGCAGACATTTTTTATTTTTTTATTAACTATCCCTTTAATGTTAAAAACATTCAGGAGCTCAGGAATTCTATTAATTGAGCTTTATTTTACCAAAATCTGGTACCGTCTACAAAATATTAATGTTGTTTAAAAAGATGTCATTGGTAACAGGGTTGCAAATAACATATTACTACTACTCTTCATGCTATATGCTGTTAAACATCTACGTTTTCTCTCTTATGAACATGGGATTTGCATCTTTATTGTTTAAACAAATAATGAAACACCTACTTGTGGAAAGCATCACATCACATACAGCATTTACTATAAGTACTCCTGCAATAAGTACAAATGCTTTTTGCTCATTTTGTTTTTACAGGCTGTGTGAATGATCGCCAGAAACAGCTTCAACAGCTTCTAAAGCCTTTCCCAGGACAGAAGAGAGCATGATATGCAGATTACATCTAATCAGTGTGACAAATTATGCATGACATCCCACAAATACCTACAATGCTTATAATATTCATCTAAGGATTCAGATGAGTGTAAATATGAGCATTTAAATACCCAGAAGAGATGGCAAAGCCACTGAACATTTTCATTTATTTGCTGAAAATTACAATGTCTGTCATTGTTTACCGTTTTAATACCGAGTTTAATGAAATTTCAATGATGGTATCAATCTCTGCATTCAAATAAATACTGTAGACAGAGGCTCTGATGATGTAATGAAAATGGTTTATTTTGTATCTCTAAAAATAGCTGCATTCAACTCTACCAACAAGTCTCAGCAAAATAAAAGCACAATCTGACAATGTTGTGTATGTGTTTTTTTTTTTTTTTTGCCTGATAAGGGAACTTTACAGTACATGACATCCAAAATGAAATGGTGCTACATACAGTACATCAAGTATGGAAATGTGGTACTACGTACTGTACGGCCTCAACCTGTACCAACTTTCAAGTCATATGCATTACACATATAAAACTACAAAACCTCTACCATCATTGTTCCTTAAAAAAATAAACAAAACATGCTATATTTAGAGAACATGAAGTTCAATGTGATCACCTGAAAAGTTCTCAAGAAGTAAACAAACATAGATAACCTTGACCCTATTATCTTAATAGTTCCGTCTCCATCAACACAAACCGCACCACAAAACCACCATCATCAATCCTAACATCACAATTCAACTACATCTAACTCACTGAAAGGCTAATATCTTCCAAAACATTCAAAGATAAATAATGCATTACACAAAACATTCTTATTTAACTAAAAATTCAAACCATTATAATAAACATACATTTAATAAATAACAAGAAAAGAAGTCCTTGTAAATAGCACTTTACAAAAATACAGTCGTTACAAAACATTCATTATTCATCTCAAAAATATACATTCTTTGACCAGTAGTGCTCACTACACAAAATGCCACACACTGACATTCTTAGTCGTACCTCCCTCAAATAAGAGATATGTACTGTACATGCACACTGGATTTAACTACGTTAATTTCATTTTATAGAGGATTTGTGCGTACAGTAAGCAAAGATAACCTGCTTTTATGTACTTAAGCAGATAAAATAAATATATCTTGAAGGAATGCACATTGAAATATACTAAAATGATGAAAAGGCATGATTTCTAAAGAGAAGGATACATTTTTAAGGGTGCGGTCACATTTACTGGCCAAACGGGTTCAAGTTATCAATGACCAAGAGAAAGCTCCTTAATTTGAAAGTTATGTTGAGTGCGTGAACACAATGGCCAATCAGAGGTGTTTAAAGGATTAGTTCACCTCAAAATGGAAAATTTCCTGACAATTTACTCACCCCAATGCCATCCAAGATGTTCATGTCTTTCTTTCTTCAGTGGAAAAGAAAATTTTTTGAGGAAAACATTTCAGGCTTTTTCTCCACACAATGGAATTCAATGGCAACCAAGATGTTGAAGTCAAAATCAATGCAGTTTCAAAGGGCTTTGAAGTGCTTCAAAGGGCTCTGCACGATCACAGCTGAGGAATAGGGTCTTATCTAGGAAAACAATCGGTCATTTTCTAAAAAAAAATATAAAAATGTATATACTTTTTAACCACAATTGTTCGTCTTGTGCTGGTCTGCGACGCGCCACGCATTACGTCATCAAGTTGGAAAGGTCACGAAAAAAATAAATAATAATAATAATATATTAAAACAAAGATGTCGGACAATTTTGAAGTTGGAGGAGAAAATGAGATGGAATTTTTCGCACTTCCCTACTTTTTTGAGTGCACAGACAAATAACTTAGATAGATGACGTGAAGCGTGACCTTTCCAACGTGATGACGTAATGCGTGGCGCGTCGCAGACCAGCACTAGACGAACAATTGTGGTTAAAAAGTATATACATTTTTATTTTATTTTTAGAAAATGACCGATTGTTTCGCTAGATAAGACCCTATTCCTCAGCTGTGATTGTGCAGAGCCCTTTGAAGCATTTCAAAGCCCTTTGAAACTGCATTGATTTGGACTTCAACATCTTGGTTGCAATTGAAGTCCATTGTGTGGAGAAAAATCCTGAAATGTTTTCCTCAAAAAAATTAATTTCTTTTCCACTGAAGAAAGAAAGACATGAACATCTTGGATGGCATTGGGGTGAGTAAATTGTCAGGAAATTTTCATTTTGAGGTAAACTAATCCTTTAAGAATTCGTTCAACAGCGCTCAAAATGCTAGAGGGAAATGCCGGTATAGTCAAATTTTTTAAATTTCAGTACCGACTTGGTACCGAAGTCGGTACTTTTGACAACACTACTGTCAATAGACAATGGACCTTTTTCCTACCAAATTTTGCTAATCTGACCGCACCTTTATCCTTTCTACGTATAACTACTTTTAACTGCAGTGATATTACAATTGTTTAATTAGCTCTTCTTTACAATATGCGAAATGGAAATGTTTTTGAGGCAACTTAAAATAGGCGTGAAAGGAGCACTAACTATTTGGCGTACTGAGAATTTTTCACTTTGCCATTAGTCTTGGTAGCTGATGGCACTTTTGCATCGCAGTTGTCGGCGACCATTCTTTTAGTGCCAGATCTTAATCGTGCTTCACCTGTTCTTGGACAATCCTTAACCATTTTTTTCCCTGGACCACCACCTTCCCGCTTTATAGCGGCAGGAACTCGCCTATCAACCCCTTCACTTTTCGCTCCAGGTGAAACTTTCTGTTTCTCTGCCTCATTTGACCTCACAGTCTTTCCTTTCTTGACCAAAGAATGGGATTTGACATTCGAGTTAAGTTCATGAGATGCCCTGCGCACGTTACCCATGGCCTGCAGGTGGTTCTGCTGAGCCTTTGGTGCTTGAGGACTGACCGGGTGTTGGTTTTTCGATGTGGTGCGGTTTTCGGAGGTGGAGGCCCGGCTTTCACTGCTGCTTCTCTTTTGGGAGTTGGCTGGAGGAGCTTTGCGCTCTAAAAGGGGACTGAGGCGGGAATGGCGCTGGTAGGCATACGATGAGCAAGTGCCGTTGCAGAGTGGGTAACGGATATGGCAGTGAGGGCAAACTACGCGAGAAAGCTGGGTGGATGATGGGCTGCTCATTGAAGAAAAGAAGCCCCGCTGACCCTGCCGAAAGCTTTGCGGAGAGCTGAGGCGTGTCGGAGGAGCAGTGTGAGGCCTGGTCCGGTTGCTGTTTGCTAGGACACTGGTGGCCTGAGCTTTTGGTCGGATGATGGGCACGACGTGCTGCCCACTCTCAGCCTGAATGGTTTGTATCTGGTGCCACTCCAGCTGGAGGAGGCGCTCCAGATACTTCTCTAGCTGCCCTACGGGTTTTGGCCGGGGAGCCCTCTTACCCTCCGTGTTGAGGAAGATGGCGAGCTGCCTCAGGCTCCAGGTATTGAATGGAGGTGGCAGGAAGTCTGGGTAGCTGTAGCTGACATCATCGTCCTCCAACGACCTGGGTCCAGGGATGTGGGGATGCAGGTCCATGGAGGTGATCACCTCTGCACGGAGGTTAAGCTGAGGAGGAGTGCAGGGAGAAGGCAGCACTGGGAGCCTCTCGGAGTCAGACAGGTCACTGGCGCTGTCCGTGTCGTCCTCCTGGTGCTCCAAAAGGCGGAGTGACTCCAGATCAGGGACGTGATCCTTCAGGGTGAAATGCTGCAGCACTGGCTGAGGAGCCAAGGGAAGCGAGAGAGCACGACGGCTCTTCTCCAAGGCCACGTGGCTCAGTTCCATCTCTCTACAGCACTGAGGCTCCAGCTGAATTTTCTGCCTCTCCTGTCCACGCTCGGGACATGACAGTTTGGGACGTGAAGGCCTCATGTCTGATTCTCCCTGTGTGCTACAGAAATAGTTAAAGTGAGATATTTTATTAATTTATTAGGGCTGGGTTGACAATATTCATTTTTCTACGTCAATGAAATGAAAATGATTCTTAAATCCCAAGAATGATCTTTTAGTATGTACTGTTTTCCGATGATGCATGAATCAAATTTCATTATCTGCAGTGTGCCTCCCAAACAATAAGCTTGGTGATTTGTTATTTTTGATATTCCAATCCTATCAATTCATAAAAATAAAAATAAATACTGTTTATGTACTCAAGTGGCACGTGAACTTATCATCAGAGGTGGAGGTAACGCATTACAAGAAACATGAGTTACGTAATCAGATTACTTTTTTTCATGTAACTAGTGAAGTAATGCATTTCTTTTAAATTAACAACAAAATATCGTTTTTAGTTACTTTTTCAAAATAGTTACTCAAGTAAGTAATTCAAGTTATATTGTTTTCCCATTTATTGACTGACAGCTCTCCTGTCCGTATGTTGAGAGAAATCGGGAGTAAGTGTAAACATGATGGTTATTGATTGTAGTTCTAGACTAAATGTGAGCAGGCATTTACTCATCTCCTTTGCACAAAAAGATTCAGTATTCCACAAAATGAATAAAAACAGTCAAATGCAAACTCAGAATATTACGCAAACCTGCAATAACTATTTTAAATGATGTACTTTATGTATTTAATCTCACTGTATTTTAAACAATGTCTTTGCTGCTGACCTTCATTTGTAAAACAAACAAGCAAACCCAGGTTAGAAAAAGTAACGCGAAAAGAAACGCAAAGCATTACTTTCCATAAAAAGTAACTAAGTAACGGAATTAGTTACTTTTTTAGGGAGTAACACAATATTGTAATGCATTACCTTTAAAAGTAATTTAGCTTATCATCGCTTCCTCTTTACTGCTTGTTATAACACCAAATAAAAATGAATGAACATTAGAAAGTATGTTGAAAGAAAAGGTACAACTTTCAGTAAAATCTCTCAATGAGTGTTTCAACTGCCAAAAGACGTTAAAAACAGCTTGTAAACAATATATCACATAACTTTACGTTTACCTCAGGAAAGCCATTATTTGTTGTTAATATTGGTTATATTTCAGTAGAAACATCATTTAAAGGTGCAGTGTGTGATTTTTAGCGGCATCTAGTGGTGAGGTTACGAATTGCAACCAACAGAAGTTGCGGTGGCCGACAGGAAAAGATGTTGTCGTCTGAGACAGCAGAGTAAGCAATGAGGTTTCTTTACAAACATAAATTAAGAAATTATGTTTACTTAATTATTCAGTAAAACGATATGTTATTGCGAATATTATTGTTTCTTGTTCATCTTTGTGTCAGTGTTTTATTCACTAACTTTAGCTAGCTTCTTTGTAAGAAGAACAACAGTGACGAAACGCGCTATGTAGTAGTTTGTCCGTTTAGGGCTATAGAAGAAACATGTCGCCGCAAAATGGCTATTTCAGTGTCGCGGTGTATGTAGATAGAAAGGGCTCGTTTTGAGGCAATAAAAACATAACGGTTCATATGTAAAGGTCTTTATACAACACTGAAAACATAGTTATGTATATGATATTCCATTTCTGTCAACAGATCCTCCAAAATATTACACAATGCACCTTTAAGGGTGCGTGTTTGTAAACAACTCAGTTTTTACCAGTGTGTTGCTTATTATACCTAAAAATAAAATAGCAATTTAATTTAATAGTTTTGACTCTGTTGTTAATTTGAACCTTTAATATTATAGTAATGTACCGAACTGATTTGTGAATTCTGTGTCAATACCCAGCCCTAATATTTATCGCACAGCACTTGATCCTGATCAGTTAATCAGAGCATTCTGCAGTGAAATATCCATTTGTTTTATTTTAATACTATTCATTGTTATCTATATAATAAATTCCATATGCTAAGTAAAACTCACCCACGCAACTTGCAAGTGCTGCCAGTTGGACTCTTAGCTTTCTTTGGTTTAATGCCATTTTGGACCTGTGGAAGATCATGAAAACATATTCAGAATGCTGCAAACAGAAATAAATACGTTTGATAAATCTTAATGTTGCATAATATGTAACTTACAATTTCGGCTTTTGGCAGAGGATCCTTCTCCTGGCCTGGATGCAAGGACACTGTTTTTTTGAGAGGTTTCTTATTCTGGTTGACGTATCCTCCTCTCTTATTATTGCTGCAAATAAAGCACATATTCTTAGTGAAATATATATTTATTTATTTATTTATGTTTGATTTTAATAAATTGCTCTAATCAAACTTACCTGGCAACAATCCCAGTGTTTTCTGCATTTTTCATTCTAACCTTCTCCTTGTCTGGCACCTTCTTCAGTGTCGCAGACGCAGTTCGTTCCTGCAGGATGGGACCCATCGCATCAACACTATGAAGTGAACAGTCGCAGTTTCCAAGCTCTCAGCTGTGCCCCAAAATGTCCCATTTGTGAGCGCATACACGCACTGTGCGACAGAAGAGCATCATTGCAGATATGAAGCGAAATAACAGCGTCACAGCTTATATTTTCCAGTTTGCCAAGAATTAGATCAATCCATTAAACTGGGTCGAACAAACTAATTTTTAACAGGGCAATAATCACCTTTGCATCTTGTTTATGAAATTCTCATCATCTTTCATTGAGCGAAACGCGTTGAAATCGCCGTTACTGTGCATCACTACAGCTCGATCAGACTTGTTTACCTGCTGCTTTGTATGTTCAAGCATCGTTGTCGTCGTGATCCTACGACTGGCATGATGGGAAATGAAGTTTATAACTGAAATACGAGGAGCGGGATAATTTCACCGCTGCCTGTTACGGTTACTCATAAAACACGGCAAAAAAACAAAATACGCGTAGGTGCATGTATCAAGGGGCATGCTATTGTGGTTGTGTAAATTCGCAAGAATCACCGTTTTATTAAAATGACCAGCAGTGTTGCCAGATCAACGGTAAACATCCTGGTCTGAGAAAAAAAAAGAAAAGAAAAAAAACTACTCGCAAAAAATAATAAAAAAAGTAGCCCTGTTTATTTCTGACTGGGTCTAAATACATCAAAACCATAACTCATTTCCATTTTTTATGGAATATTGTGGTATTTATCATTCCGTCTTTAATGGACCCTTGTGATGACGTGTTTAACGTCATCAGCTTCATAAATCCTGCAAAGTTTTTCATAATTTCATTTCATTTTTTAAATTTATGTACATTTTAACACTATATTTATTATTATATTACCTTTGCTTCAAATTACAAAAAAAATAAAAAAATAAAAAAATAAAATAGTTAATGCTGCTGTGAGGGTGTTTCTAATACAGCTTTTATTTTATTTTATTTTATTACTCTTTTTTAAAGTTATGAAAAAACTATTGTGGAGTTTTTCTTTTGTTATTTGAGCAAATGAGAACACACAAATATATATTTAATGTAGTCTCTCATTCACCGCGTTTACCTAGCCTATTTATGTCTTCTAAATATACATTTGTCATTGTTTTGGAGCACACTAGCTTATAGATAACAGTAAGACTAACATATTCATACTAAAAGCCAAAAAGCTTCAATTTTGATTCATGGGGACTTAAAAAAGCCAAAAGCAGGTTATAATCGGCGGACATGGCAACCCACAGCATTTCCCGAGTACAGCTGACGCAGTTGCCACGCCCCCTGCATTTGACGTCACACCCCTACCAGCTTTGCGCAGTTTGCATGAAATGCATCATCGTATGTGAGTGAAATCACGTAGTATACTTCACCTTTGCACAAAGTTTGTGTAAAGCTCCTCCACATTATGAACGCTTGGTTTATCAAAATAGCGTCGGAGTATCTTCAGATGCGTCGTAAACCCAAACACGTCGGATTTTACTGGTGAGATAATGAAAACACGAATTTGAACTTCTTCTTTTTATGAATTTTTATACAGAGCCAAAGCAAGTCATTGACTATATACGTTTGCACTGACACTGTACCATTTTAAAAAATATTAAATGTATATTGGATAAAAGTGAGCTGAGATTAAAGCAACTATAGTAAGCAAGCCTGCATGTTTTCACAGCTGCACAGTATTATGCCAGACGTGCTTCTTTGAACTTCCTCGAATATTTAATAAGTATTTATAACCTAGAATATTTCTCATTTTCAGGTCTCTCTAAGTTATCTGTGCAAGGTGCACTGGAAGGGAACTATTTCTAATAAACATGGCCTGGTCTTTGGGATGTCGCCATAAAGACACACCCCTCGAAGAGATGAATGCTGACCTATTTTCTACCACTGTATCAGGTTGCTCAAAACAAAGTTCAACACCGATTTCCCAGGGCATGTCCCACTCAAAAACAGACAGTGGAAGGAGGCCAGTTAAAATTCGTCCACCTAGCCCGAGAACGACTCCAAGGCAAACTGTAGGCCGCAGCCTATCATGTGAACCCCCAACCAAATCCATCATCCAGAGGCGGACTCAGTCCCTTCCATCTCCATCAGAGAGAAGGAAGCTTAGTCGCAGAGCCAGCGTCCGATTTGTGGACTCCTTGGGTTTGGACCTGGAAAATGTCAAGGTTTTCAAAAGCGGCGAGGACCCATTTGTCCCAGAGCATGTTCTCTTCCGACTGTTAATGAATTCTGAGCTGACCTCGAGTAAGAGGATGGAGATATCCCTACCATATTTGAAACCCATGTTCTCTGTCCAGCCAGGCGAATGCTCAAACTTCACGGAGCGTCTGTGTTCTCAGCAAGTATGTCTAGAGCGGGTTTTGTGCTATGAGCCGGGCATTATAGGGATCGTTCAAGTTGTGAATTTGGCGTTTGAGAAGGAAGTGAGTGTTCGCTATTCCTTTACAAACTGGAAGAGTTGCTCAGAAACCAAGGCTTACTGGGTTGCAAGCAAATCTGTTTCAAATGGGCCCTGCTGTGACACGTTTCGATTTCATCTTCCCGTTCCTCCATTCATCCTTCACCCTGGGGCTGTGCTGGAGTTTGCGGTCTGTTATAAAGTAATGGGGACTCAGTTTTGGGATAACAATGGTGGGCAGAATTACAAATTAACCTGTCAGAGTTACAACCTGCCTGTGCCAAAGGAATGTGAAGACAGCATGATACACTTTATCTGAGGACACTGAAAGTTAGATGGAACTTTTTTTAGAGCACTGTTTTCACTTTTTCATTCTACTTGCAACCACCAGCATTTTCACCATGTGATATACATAGCTGAGCTTCTGGAGGTCTTGCCATAGCACTTTTCCTTTGAGAATAATATTTTGAAATATGAGATTTTTAACTAACTGGACTGTAACACTGAGAGTATTACTGTATGATGACTTTATTAATGCAATATAGATGCAAAAAGTGCCTTTACTATATATATTTTTTTACATTTCAGATTTGCATTTGTTTGTGTAAGGATTTTATTGTCACTATGTGGTACATTTTCATAGTAGCCTACTTGTGTATATTGTAAACACAGATGTTGATGGAATAAATTATAAGGATGTGTTCAGTGGAGATGGGGAATACCACTTGTTTTAAAGAAATGGTTAAAAAATATTCAGTGATTCTCTTATCACGTTGTCCTTTAACATCCAATAAAGCCATATTTAGACACAATATTGTGCTTTTAAGTGTGTTTTTTTAAATTATTATTGTAACTTCAGTTTGTTGCTGCCACCAACATTCAGTTCATAAAAACAAACTAATTTACAATAATTGACATTTGGGTCATTGACAAATAAAGCTTAAAAAAGGTGGGTTTTTTTTTAACAATCTTTTAAAAACTGATGTAATGCATATTTTTGAGTCATGAAAAATGTGTTAAACAAGTTTCAGTTGTTAACATTTCAAAATGTTCAAATTAATTTATGTGATGTTTTATTTTAGGCGATACAACCAAATGAAATAGTTGTTTGTATATACTGTAGTTGTACCACCTGACATTGAAAGTGTGCCAACCTACACACATACTTGAAATTAGCAGTTTTACCAGAATTTGAGAGAGATCTACAAACCTTTTTACTCCGCCACAAGATCAGTAGAGCTCCTCTGGATAATGCATTATCATCTTTACTGTTATTACCTTGTCAATTTATAATAAAAGAGCCATGTTTGCAGTTGTGCCACCCTGATATTTGAAAATATATAAATTGATGGACAAAAGTTTTTCAATGATCTCAACAGCTTTAAAACTACTGATATTTATTTTAAAAAAAGGTTTATAAAAAAAGGTTTCAAACCTAAAATGTGCTAAATACCATAGTATTTAGTTTATTTATTTTTTTATTATTAAGACACCATTTTAAATAGTTTAGTCGGTTCGTTTGTTCAATTCAAACTAAATAGGTTATATGGTTAGGTTTTTAAAATTAATTTACTTTAATGAAAAATCGAGAAACATCGATTCATTGAAAAGATCCGACTCTAAAGAACAACTTTTTTTTTACTTTTTTTTTTTTTACCAGCGTCTGTTTATGTGGCCGCGCGTGCTCGTCATTTTACTTTCCCGCGTTATCAAAACACAACGGCTTCATACAACCGACAAACACGAAAGATATCTTTCTTTTACAAACGATTTTGAGTGACAATTGAGCATTTTCGTCTCGAACGATCAGCGTTAACTTCACATTATTTGTTAATAGTTGTGAAAGTTCCTCCTGAAGTCCGTTGAAGCGTCAGTCATAATCTGAGGTAACGTTAACGTAACTCTGAACACTTCGCCATCAGGCTAAACTAGCTACGATTTACTCCATCAAATAATTAGACAAATATTATCGCCTACAGCAATAATCTTTACTGTTATGTGTGTTATTTTGCTGTTTTTGCCACAGTCATTCGCTGCCTATGCTGTAGATGAGTCATTAACTGACTAAAAGTCCGCTAACAACATAATTTGATTAAAATATCATCCTAAACTAAACAAAGCCAAAGCACGTAGTTTAGTGACTTTTGTAGTTAATGTAATTTCGAGAATTAGAAAGACTGACATTTAGAAGACAGATGAGTTCTCATCTTTCCTGGAATTGTATTTTCTTTGAAATGTGTGCGTCTGAGATCATATTTAATATCTTCAACATTTAAAACAGGTCATCGTCTGCGCATCATGGCACCTTTGCAGGACCATCAGGTGAGAAACAAACCCAAAAGAGCTGTTTAACGTTACTTCACGCTTTTATTTCTTGGAAAATGGATGTAACCTCTCACCTCTGTAATGCCTTTGTCTCCTGTAATTATACGTGATGATTTTTATTCATTTTTTTGCACAATACCACAAAGTTCACCTTATAATTTATTACTTAGGTGGAGAAAATGGTGGATGAGGCTTTCAAACACAATAATTTTCAGGCCCTAGAAAAATTTCTGCACAATGAAAGCAAGGAGGAAACCTCTTTGAAATGTTCCAGACAATTCATGACCAAGCTGGATAAGCTGTTCAACAGGGTAAGTTATGTGTTAAATATTTTATTTGCATTGCAATTTTTTATTTTATTTTTAAATATTGATTCTTCTGATATATTTCCACTATCATTAATATATAGACAAGAGAAATGTTAAGCAAATAAATTAAGATTTGATATACCTTTATCAGCACCGAGGTAGAGAATTAATGCACTGTACAGAGTCAGATGGCAAAAGCTTGGACAGTTTTTGATTTCACTTTCACTTTAAGGGAATAATTGATTGTGGTTTGAGACTCCTTCACCAGCATAACTCTTGTGCAATGTTTGCAAATTGCATGTGTGATATCCATGGGCTTGCCTTTGGGTGAAATATTTCAATGTGAAGTGACATTTTTCTTCATCACCAACCTAGCCCGCTAGTCTTGCAAAATGATCAAATCAAATCAAATCAAGTATATTTGTATAGCGCTTTTCACAATACAGATTGTATCAAAGCAGCTTCACAGTATTAAATTAAAATAAAATAATACAACAAGGTTTGTTTCTAGTGGAATTTATTGATTGATAAAATAAAATAAAATATCCCCCAAAATATCCCCAACTGAGCAAGCCAAAGGCAACAGTGGCAAGGAACCGAAAAAACTCCATCAAGTGACCTAATGGAGAAAAAAAACCTTGGGAGAACCCAGGCTCAGTCGGGGCCAGTTCTCCTCTGGCATTTATGAACTAGAGGCCGGATTGTAGTTTGAACTGTAAGATTAAAAATATTATATGAATGCCTGGCCGAAAAGATGCGTCTTTAATCTAGTTTTAAACTGGGAGAGCGAGTCCGAGCAACGAACAGTATCAGGAAGACTATTCCAGAGTTTCGGAGCCAAATGTGAAAATGCTCTCCCTCCTTTGGTGGATCTGGATATCCTAGGTATGACCAAAAGCCTCGAATTTATTGATCTTAAAGAGCGCGATGGATTATAGGGCGATAGAAGATCCGTTAAATAGACTGGAGCTAAGCCGTTTAGGGCTTTATAAGTCAGTAGCAATACCTTGTAATTAATACGGAACTTTATAGGTAGTGATGATAAAATCGGTGTTATATGATCATATTTACTTGATCTAGTAAGAACTCTAGCGGCTGCATTTTGGACTAACTGTAGCTTGTTTATTGAGGATGCAGGACAACCAGCTAATAAAGCATTACAGTAATCTAGTCTCGAGGTCATGAATGCATGAACTAACTTTTCTGCATCAGAAACTGATAGCATATTACGTAGCTTAGCAATGTTTCTAAGGTGGAAAAAGGCTGTTTTTGTAACATATGAAATATGATTTTCAAAAGACAGGTTACAATCGAGTATAACACCCAGGTCTTTTACTGTAGAGGATAAAGTAACAGGACATCCTACGATACCAAGGTACAAGAATGATGGAAAAAGATTCCAATTTCTCACACTAATAAAACGAAGTAAACAATTAAATAAATTATTAAATAAATAAGTAAGCCCTCGTCCCCCGTACTCACTAAAGCCTTTAAGTACACATTCTTGTACCTTGGTCTTTTTGTCAGATTTTCAAAAACTTTTTTGCTTGAAATAAAAATTTGTAATTTGATTCATACCTGATACCTGATTTGTTTCATCGCTTATAATATACCCTTTAACAAAGACTTTTTTCAGAATCCCTATGGGAAAAATACTTCCGGAACCAACGCCACTGAAAAAGTGGCCGGGCACTAATGCACTGTATTGTGTCTTCTTGCAGGAAATAGATCTTGGAAATGTGGACCATGCTTGTCTGGTTCTTACCGTTTTACACAAATATGGCGAGATGCTGGTGTTTCCAGGAGGTGGTGGAATATCTGTCATCGTCGCCCAGGGATTTGTTAAAAAGATAAGTGTATAATCAATGTTTCTGTTCTCTCTGTATGTCTATTTTGGTGAAAGAGAATAATATATTCATGGCTTAAAATGTATATGTTTACATGGTCCAGTGGTTCGAGAAGGCCAGAAAGCTGTGGGTGGAGGCAGGGTCATCAAGAAATGAGACATTGATAAAGCTGGCTGAGGACTTCTTTGATGCACTGATGGTTTGTAACGGCACATTTTTGGGATAAAAGGAAATGCATTTAAATAGTTACGTTTACATGCACCCAAATATTCTGTTAGTAATCAGATTGATGGCTTAATTGGATAGAAAAGCCTTCATGCGAACACCTCAGTCGTTCTGATTGAGCTTAATCAGATTCGAAAATACCTTGCACACATGTGCAGTGCCATAATGCACTTAAATTATTGTTTATTTAGGCTATATCTTACGAACTGGTCAGTGGAGGAGACTGAATGTTAACTAAATATTTAGTAAAAAAGCTCTTCTGACAAATGTCAGCTTTCTTTTTAGAGATGTCATTAAGGCGAATTATAATCATGGACGATATTGTCATTGTAACTTTTTTCCAGTTCTAAATGCCGCAACTGGGCGCTGCGCATGTGCTGAAATTTTGTTCAAAATGCATTTACTGTAATGCATATATAAACAAATATGTGAATCGGATTGCACCATATAGGGTTTGTACTGTATAAACAGGACTTTGAATTTGAAATCAAGTAAACATACCTACTGAAAGCAATCACAAATGTCAATTTCTCTTGCTGCAATATGACTTAGCAAATGTAATTGCTAGGAAAAGAGTACAAGAACAAAAGAGTGCAAAAGAAACACATTTAATTAAGTCTTTCACTCGCATCCCATTCGACTACATGGAGAGGGCGGGGTTTATCATCTATTTTGAAGCCAATCACCAGGGAGCAATCAGAATGTTTTGACTTCACTTATTAGGATGTGTGTGGCACAATTTGTACACACACACAGACACATATACTGTAATACATTAGTCTGATCTGTGAATTTTTTTATTTCACCTCTGTAGGTTGTTCATGAAAGTTGTAAAGAAGGTGAGTGTTTTGTTCCAGATTTTCAGTATTTTGGAGAGAAAAAAAGACAGAAACAGAGTAGGTTGTACAGTGCATTCATTTAAATCTGTGTATTTCCTCAGGTACATGTGAAGTTACAGAAGCGCTGCTTAGTCACATTGGCAAACTGGCCTCCGATGCCCAAATAAACATCATGATCCAGAAGGAGGTAAGAGATTCAATACAGCTTAGCTTCAGTCACCACTAATGAGCATGAAAGTAATCGTTTCGACCAAATGACAAAAACTCAATTCAACACCTCCAGACATGACATGTCACTTGAGCTGTGTTTACCCAGATTTTTCCAGAAATAGAAGACTGAATTACAGGAGGGAATGTATGAAGGATTATTATTTACTCTTAATGACAGGCAGCAAGGAAACTCAATGCTATTCTGGCAAAGATTCCCATGGAGCTGAAAAAGAAGAAGAAGATCTTGTCATCTCAAGATGCCTCGTGTATGATGTATGTTGGATGATGATGCATTATCACTCTCCTGTTTCTTGAAGGATTCTTGAGTACTTAACCATACATATAAAAGTTCCCATTTTGCTCCTGTGGACACATTTATTCAGGAAAGTACCTGTAGGGGTACAACTATGCTTGTATTTTAAATCTTTAGTCTGTTCTGTTTTTAATCAGAAATGACGTGGCCAGTCGAATCCTAAGAGGTGGAGGTTAGTGCAAAAATCCATTGTAGTGAATACTTGGGCAGATTAGTTTAGAAAGTGCGATTATAGAATTATAATTAAACACAAATTCAAAAGCACTCATACTATGACTGATTTTAGCTACATTTCTGCTGCTGTTTAGATTATGACCTGCAGGTGTCTTTAATGGAGGCCCTCTGCAGAATGACTTCACCAGCTCAGAGGAATGAACTAGCTGACTCCTGGTTTACCATGAATTTTGTCTCCTCTGCATTCAAGAAGATGAAGGATTCTGAGTTTGAGACTGTAAATATGGCCTGACATTAACAGATTTTTTTTTTTTTTGGTTGCATAGAATTTTGTAGTATGTTTTTTGTATGTGTCTTTGTGACAGGACTGCAGGAAGTTTCTAAATATGGTGAATGGCATGCAAGGAGATGGGAGAAGGTACTTACTTAATGTCTTTTGACAGCTTTCTCTTCACAGCTTTCTCTTTTTTACAGATTGTATAACATGTCTTGGTTTATCTTCTCACAGTGTGTACTCCTACCCTTGCCTGCAGGCATTTTTAGACAAACATGAGGTTAGTTTTCATATTTAGTATGGGACAAAGCCATTAGAAATGAGTATGGAAATACATACATGTAAATATCTGTATTATAATGTTTACAGCTTCTCATGCCAGAGGATGGGAATCTTGAAGCGTTCTGGATTGACTTTAACCTTGGAAGTCAAAGCATCTCTTTTTACTTCTGTGTGACTGATAAGGATGCCCAGGTAATGACTCTATAGTCTCTCAATCTTACATTTGACCTTGGAAAATAATTATAGTATGTAGGTGCAGTAAGCGATTTATTTCTGAGAAATTCTGTTGATAAATCAACCCAAACAAACACACCGCTCCCTACATTGCTTCGCCCCCAAATGCATGAACACGCAATGCAGGAGTGGATGTCTCTTTATTTGTGGTGCAACGGATCAGACAAAACTCAGGGTTTCAATTTTAGAATAAGAACAAATACATTAATTACATGCATAGATAAATACAATATAATAAAGTAAGCTCTAACAGTAGCCTTCAGGTACAGAAATGTTATAATTAGGCTGAATGTAAAATAACACTGTAGTGTTCACTGCATAAATTAAATATGGATTAATCTTTGTTAAAGCTGTGTTTTGTTGTTTGATTAGCATTAGTGACACAGACAGCAGCAATTATTTATAGGCTGTTGTAACTTTAAGACCTATCACTTAAGACATAACCGACTGTGTTTATGAGAATACTTTCCAAGATGTGTATTTTGTGTGTCAGTTCAAGTGCAAAGAGGTGCGAAAAAGGAATCAATTCATTGTTCGTGCACTGTCTGAAATGCGCCTCTGTGTGCTTAAATTTAATCTTTAACAGTTGTTGTTTTTTTGGAAGAATAAGTGTGTGAACATTAGATGTATCTCCCTCCTGTCAGGATGGCCAGTGGAGCACTCTGTGTATTGCTGAAAATGAGGTCCACAGTTACACAGTAGAAGGTAGTACAATCAACATTGTCTCTTTAAAAAGATCTTCTGCAAATGATCTCGAGACCCACAAAAACAATAGTTCTGGATCCATATCAATCTTTCTAAGTATTTGTTCTAAGCTGTATATGAACGACACATCTGTCTATATTTGACTTCACAGAAGAGAGCGGCAGAAAGGCTCTCCGTCTGGTTCTGACTGAGCCTGTCAACATCGACAGCTTGGAGGGCTCCAGAGTCTGCATCAAATTCAGCTCTTCTCTAGACATCCTGCGAGCCACTGAGAATGTTTATGGTCAGGCTAAAAACAGGGTGAGGGATGTGGCTGACATTACTTTAAAAGATCACTGATGGACCTGCCTGTACATGAAAGGACAACTTTTAAGATATAAATGTCAAGAATCAGATCTAATCAGAATATTTATTTTATTTAGTGTATTCAGTGCAAACCCCAATCTAACAATATCAATGAGATAATCTTCAGTTAATCTTATACACAGTGTTGTTTTTTAAAGCTTTACAGCAGAATGATTAGTCCAAAACTAAATTAATGGATTGACATGTTGATTGATTGATTAATGCATTGATTAAATTCGTGTTTTTATGTGGTTATTAGGATCGCATCATTTACTTGATAAGCCTTTGAGCAGGAGAAGCTGTACAGCCTTAACATCTGATTAAATCTGCTAAGGGGAATGGAACGCTTGTATTAAATGTGTAATGACTTCTTTAATGCAAATGTCACACAGCATATCAACATTCATGTGTCCCCTTTTGCTTTTTGTCAGATGTCTGTAAGAAAGACCTCTATTGCGAAAACACCTGTTCACATCAATCTAAGTTCACAGGAAAGTTCACAGGTGAGTAAATATTAAAAGATAATTTTAAACATCTTCTTCCTAAGGTCAGTTGTGACATTGCTTTTATCTTTTTAACAAGAATTTAACTCTGACGGTCTGTGTTAAACTAACAGGTTTTTGTTCCGGAAAGTCAAGTGTCCCCCTCTCTGCGTGTAGAGGGAAGTGTATCATCAGTGAGGCATGGCATTCCCTGCCAGTTTCTAGCACATCAAACACCAGATACAAACAATATCCCCCAACAGGTAAGACAAGATGCTCACAAAATAAACATTTGAATTGTCCATTTTAGGATGCCTGTAGAGCTTTTATTGAGCATAATGATGTTTTGTGAGAGCTTTGAATTGAATTAGTTTTCTGGATTCCATTTTAATGGTTTAATTAAATTTTAAAAGTCAATTATTTAAGAATCAATTCTATCATTTTCCCCCCCAGAAATTCTGTGTTGTGCATTAAAAATTTTCTGGCAATCAAATAAGGCATAAAACATTAAACTTTTTTTCTCAAGCAAAGTGCATAAAAATTAAAATTAAAACATGGAAGAAAAATTGTAATTAAAATTCTACTGTAAAACACAGGGCTCAACGCTAAGGATTTTTTCTACTGGCCCGGTCAGGGCAGTGGCTAAAATGGCCCCATAACAAAACATTAATAAAGTAAAAGAAAAGAAAATGGCCTATAAAAATAAGCATAGTTTTGTTTTCGTTATTTTTGATACATATAACCATAATAAATAAGGTTATGACACCAAAAGCTACTAGTTTAAACAGTAAGTAATAAAATATAAAAATTAAAAAATAATATCAAATTACAAATACAAAAACAAATACAACAGAACAAACATATAAATAAAATAAACTGTGCTTTTCAGGTTTTTCATGTAGGTTAAAACAGGAGATTTTCAGGTACAGAAATTGTAATCTAATGTATAACTATGTAACTATAGATCAACCTTTATTAAAGTTAATCAGCAAAATGCAGTTAAAGATGCATAAACAATGTTTTGAAATGTTGAAAAAGTAAACAGTAGGAATTTAAGCAATGGATCGCAATGACAGTTCAGACACTGAGGAAATTGTAGCCTAAATGTTTACTCGTATGACGGACCTCAGCCATAAAATGATGAGCCTGCTAGGTGGCCAAGAGAGCAGGGACAGGCCAGGATTAGACAAAACAACGGTCAGAGGAGACACATTGAGTTGTGGTGCGAGGAGAACAGGGCAGGTGTCTTGGTGAGAGACCAGTGTTAGCTTATAGATACAGTTTTTCCGCTACGTTCATTCTGCCGTGGTGGTCCGCCACACCAAAAATCATCCCGCCACGGCTGCAGCTTCTCAGTGAGGTCCGATATTGTGCATACTATTGTGTTATTGTTAAGCCCCACTAAAGGCATAAAAAGTAATTCGATAGCATAATGTGAGGTAAAAATGAATATTTAAGTCGTTAAGTTCAAGTTAAAAACTCATCTCTCCTCAGTCATTTTCCATTCAGCATTCAAACAGCGCGTCTCGTTCGGTTACAACAGTAACACGATGACACTCTCTCATAGATCAATGTTCCCATTATTATACTTTATTTGTAGATAAAGGTCTATGCAGGGGTTTTCCTGTATTGAATTTTTTTTGGTGGCCGCCAAAGCGAATTCTTGTCCCGCCAAAGTCTTATTTGATCGGTGAGTGATGTAGCATTGAATGACTGCTGCGCTTGACAGGGCGCATATAAGAACGAGCAGAGAGAGAGAGCCCCGGCTGAGCGCGCACACCCAGACTTCAAAAACCACGAGCGCTGTCTTGCTCCCTCGCGCATATTAATCAAAATCAATTGCCACGATAGTAAAAGGTCGGAAGACCTAAGTTTGCTTACTGTTGCCTTATCTTCTCTGAAAAGCGTTCCGCACATTCAGCTGACATAAAAAAAAACTTTCATTAAACAAAAAAAACCTATCCAGGGATTTCTGTGTTGACACAAATCTTGTGCGATGTCCTAAACTGCCGAGATAATCACACAATGCGTGCCGTAGGCTACACGTCCACTAATGACACGTCCGATTCGCGAACTAATGACTCCTTTGAACTGATTCACTTTAATGAATGATTAAAACAACTGATCTGTCCAACACTGAACTCACGAGACGTCTGAATCGGTGTATAACATCGGTAACACTTTACAATAATCTTCCATTTTTTAAACTCGTTAACTACTGTACATTAGATAACATTTACTATTAATAAACTGCACTTCTACAGCTACTACTACTACTAATAGCCTACATAATTGAAATCAAAAGTTGTATTTGTTAACGTAGTTAATGCACTGTGAAGTAACATGAACAAACAATGAACAGCTGTATTTTTATTAACTAAGATTAATAAATACAATAACAAATGAATTGCTCATGGTTAGTTCATGTCAGTTATTAGCCTAATACATTAACTAATGTTAACAAATCAAACTTTTCTTTGTTTTTTAACAACAAACCTCAGGCCAAACCTGAGTTGCAACGTCACTACATGCATTCACTATATGTATGCTGAGATTTCCGGCCCAAGAACGGATTGTAATCTTGCCGTGCCGTACCAGGCTCAAGTGGAAATATAACTCAAACCGTTCCTTACCATTCTTATAACCATTCAGCTTGACGGTGGAGAAGTGGCTTAATTAGCTTCATCAGGGGTTAATTATAGTCATGTTTGTTTATGAGCAACAACGGTTACATCACTTGCCCACTGCGGAACCGCCACCAACCGTCGATTTGATTTTTTTTTAAATATAAAATCATTTAGTTCAGTTAGAGAACAAACACTATTAAACTGAACGTGTCTGCTTAATAAATCATGAGCTGAACAAGAATCACAGATTCACACATTTGAAGTTAGAAGTTTGTATTTTTTCCCTTGAAGCTTTTAACAGCTGAAATATGGTTGCATTGACTCACCTCTGTTAATGTTGCTGTCGTTACGGCTCTGTGTGCACGTTAATGGAATCATAGTGGTCAGAGGTCTCTTGTTCTCCAGAGCTAAGAGCACAAATCTCTTTTTCTCAGATGGCAATGCCTCTACAGATGAAGGCATCCACGGAGCGTCCACAGGGAAGCTGTTCCTCCAGTTGTGTGCTTTCTATAGGTAGGTCACTAAGCAGTTTATGACTTTATCTGTAAGAAAATCTATTCCCGGCTTCTTGGATTTCCAGAGTAAAAGTGTGAGTACTCTAAGCTCTGTTTTACACCTTTTACCATGTTTAAAGGAATGCTTTCGGTTGAAAACAGGGCCTAAACTTTTTGCCACAGCTGCCGATGGCCTGTGACTTCAGAAAATTTCCCTGCGAATAAATATTTTTGACCAGCCATGAAACTGTTTTTGCCAATACAGTAATAACACCACAAATTTAGATACCTATTCCAGTTCCGATACCACAGCTAAAACTACTAGCTAACTACTAACTAATATAAAACATTACTAAAATGTCAGTAATAAAATAAAAATTAAAAATTAAATTTCAAGCAATAGCACACATACAGTGAGGAAAATAAGTATTTGAACACCCTGCTATTTTGCAAGTTCTCCCACTTGGAAATCATGGAGGGGTCTGAAATTGTCATCGTAGGTGCATGTCCACTGTGAGAGACATAATCTAAAAAAAAAATCCAGAAATCACAATATATGATTTTTTAACTATTTATTTGTATGATACAGCTGCAAATAAGTATTTGAACACCTGTCTATCAGCTAGAATTCTGACCCTCAAAGACCTGTTAGTCTGCCTTTAAAATGTCCACCTCCACTCCATTTATTATCCTAAATTAGATGCACCTGTTTGAGGTTGTTAGCTGCATAAAGACACCTGTCCACCCCATACAATCAGTAAGAATCCAACTACTAACATGGCCAAGACCAAAGAGCTGTCCAAAGACACTAGAGACAAAATTGTACACCTCCACAAGGCTGGAAAGGGCTACGGGGAAATTGCCAAGCAGCTTGGTGAAAAAAGGTCCACTGTTGGAGCAATCATTAGAAAATGGAAGAAGCTAAACATGACTGTCAATCTCCCTCGGACTGGGGCTCCATGCAAGATCTCACCTCGTGGGGTCTCAATGATCCTAAGAAAGGTGAGAAATCAGCCCAGAACTACACGGGAGGAGCTGGTCAATGACCTGAAAAGAGCTGGGACCACCGTTTCCAAGGTTACTGTTGGTAATACACTAAGACGTCATGGTTTGAAATCATGCATGGCACGGAAGGTTCCCCTGCTTAAACCAGCACATGTCAAGGCCTGTCTTAAGTTTGCCAATGACCATTTGGATGATCCAGAGGAGTCATGGGAGAAAGTCATGTGGTCAGATGAGACCAAAATAGAACTTTTTGGTCATAATTCCACTAAACGTGTTTGGAGGAAGAAGAATGATGAGTACCATCCCAAGAACACCATCCCTACTGTGAAGCATGGGGGTGGTAGCATCATGCTTTGGGGGTGTTTTTCTGCACATGGGACAGGGCGACTGCACTGTATTAAGGAGAGGATGACCGGGGCCATGTATTGCGAGATTTTGGGGAACAACCTCCTTCCCTCAGTTAGAGCATTGAAGATGGGTCGAGGCTGGGTCTTCCAACATGACAATGACCCGAAGCACACAGCCAGGATAACCAAGGAGTGGCTCTGTAAGAAGCATATCAAGGTTCTGGCGTGGCCTAGCCAGTCTCCAGACCTAAACCCAATAGAGAATCTTTGGAGGGAGCTCAAAGTCTGTGTTTCTCAGCGACAGCCCAGAAACCTGACTGATCTAGAGAAGATCTGTATGGAGTGGGCCAAAATCCCTCCTGCAGTGTGTGCAAACCTGGTGAAAAACTACAGGAAACGTTTGACCTCTGTAATTGCAAACAAAGGCTACTGTACCAAATATTAACATTGATTTTCTCAGGTGTTCAAATACTTATTTGCAGCTGTATCATACAAATAAATAGCTAAAAAATCATACATTGTGATTTCTGGATTTTTTTTTATAGATTATGTCTCTCACAGTGGACATGCACCTACGATGACAATTTCAGACCCCTCCATGATTTCTAAGTGGGAGAACTTGCAAAATAGCAGAGTGTTCAAATACTTATTTTCCTCACTGTAAATACAGTAGAACAAAAATACAAATGAAATGAACAGTGCTTTTCAGGTAAGTCTAACAGTAGTTTTCAGGTATAGACCACAAATAAAGTAATCAAATGTAAAATAACACTGCATAGTATTTACTGGATAAATTAAATATAGATTAATCCTAAATAAAGTTACAAAAGTTGTTCAGCCAAGAGCATTAAGGGATTTGTCTTTGTCCTTTGTTGTTTGATTAACGTTAAAAACACATGCAGCAGCAGGAATATTAGGCTGCTGTCATTTTAAGACCAGATGCATGGATCCAATTTCTGATACTGTACCTAATACTGATACATTGTCATGATGCATTGTCTTTCTCGACTGTTTATGCTCACTTAAGCCATAACAGATATTTGCCGAGACTGGCTTTTTTTTAACACAATTTTGTGTGAATTTGTGTTCACAACTCAATTCAGTTGTGCGCTGTTTCAGACACTGCTTTCTAGGCGTACGCTTCGGATGTTTGCGCACAGAAAACTTCCCACAATGCACACGAGTAATGAATCGAGTTCTCTTTTGAGTATTATTGCACTTGACTATTTAAATTGGCAAGGCTCAAACTTTCGTGACGATGCAGCACTGGCCCATCAACTGTCCCGAGCATCATTCACGTTTGTTCACGTTCATGTTCTCACAACATTGTATTGTTAGGATTCATAAAAATGTTACCGGCCATCTGGTGATTGACACCGTTTCATATACTCGCCATATATTACGCGCATTTTGTTAATTTTAGGCCCTGGTTGAAAACAAGTAAAGCTCTGGAGTGTTGTCGATTACCACACACAATAAAGATCATCTCTTACTGATGATGAAATTACTGTAACACATAGCCACCTTTAGATTTTTATGTAATTTTTTACGTTTTGCAACTGGCTTGGTCCCTTTTTTCTAGTGACGAAGCCAATGGTGAAACCAGCTCTTCAGATGATGAGCTCTTCAGAGAGGAAAAAGGAAATTGAGCTTAGAGACCTCATGATGTCCAAAACATCTCTTTTTTATCACTGTGAGAACAACCAGAAGAAGGCCCATGTAATTCAAGCACAGGTATAACCTTTATAGACAGTTTCAGATACTTCAAATGTTCTCCAACCCTGCTGATAAATCCAGCATTGATGGTCACCAGCATAAGGTATGTTTTGCATCCTGGGACCAGCATGGGTTGATGGCTTGCTGGTCCCCAGAGTGGGAAGCAGGAGTGCTGGTGGACCAGCTACACCAGCTCAGTTGGGCTTGAGATCCACCAGCTAGACCAGCACTATACCAGCTCTAACTAGCATAAACCAGCCTTGACAACATGAAGTTCATGCTGGTTTATGCTGGATTTTTCAGCAGGGCAGTTTATACTAATGCAGACTAACAAATGGAGAATAGAGTTTATGAAACACAGTTAAACTAACGAAGCCATATACTGTACATGTTTTGGTAATATCAGTGAATCTTGTGTGTGTCTTATTAGTCAACCCCTGCTGCCCAGAATGAGGACCAACAGAAAATCCAGAGCGTTAAGGCTAAAGGAAAAAAGTACCGCAAGGTGCTCTGAATTTTATTTGTTTGTTTTTTTAGTAATAGTACTTCATATGTTATTTTATTAATTGTTCATTTTGTGCTTTCTGTTTTTTACTCCTTTTTTTCCTCTAACCCTATAAAAACATGTTTTCTGCAGAATATTCCTGTAGACAAAGTAGTAGAGATGGTGCAAGCTGACAAAGAATGTGAAGAGAACACTTTTGGTATTTAATGAACTAAGCTTACTAAGGAAATGCCAGTGCTATTATTAACATATTTGAATGTTTTTAACCTTATTTTATTTATTTTTGTGAAAGATAACAGCATAGTCCCAGACTCCCAACCTGTGAGAAAGGGTAGCTCATTGTGAGTGTATTTCTATTGGCATTTCGGTTACAGTTTGTCAACTGTTTAACTGGGTAATAGACTAACAGTACGTTCATTCGAGAGGACTCTATCTAATGTATGTCAATCTGTTACTTATAACAATTCAGTTCACCGGGTCTCTGGAGCTTGAACTCCAGCAAAATGAGAATCTCTGTATCTGGATCACTGCTGGCATGGCAAAAAGATAGCTCTAAAAACTGCTCTGTATCAGGTGAGTGAACAGATAGAAGAGAGTGTTAAGGTGATTATTTTGTAAAGTATGTTGTATCAGCAAATACATTAAACTACATTACATGGTACTCTTGAATACTTTTTTTTTTTTTTTTTTTTTTTTTTTTTTTTTTATTGGAATATGCAAGATGTACATAAATTGGGATCACAAACAGGGAAAACAAATAAACAAACAAACAAGCAAAACAAAGCCAATACAGTCAGGAACTGACAGGTGCGTGCGTTTGTGTGTGTGCGTGCATGTGTGCATGTAAAGGTAACTGGGTGGACGTGTCACAGTACATACTTTGAAAAACAAGAGATAGAGAGAGAAAAAAAAACAAAAAAAAACGATATATATATATATTAAAATAAACATACATAAACATGTATAAGTCAGTATATGAAAACAAATAACAGATATTAATAAAACAAATATAAAGAAATCAATCAGTGGTAAGGAGTGACTACTAAAAATACTATAACGTCTACTACTACAACTACTACTTCAACTACCACAACTACTACTACAGTCTCTACTTCTACAATAACTGCTACAACTACAACCACAACTACTACTACAATCTCTACTACCACATTAACTGCAACTACTACTTCAACAACCACAACTACTACTAGTCTCTACTTCTACAGTAACTGCTACAACTACAACCACAATTATTACTACAGTACTCTTGAATACTAATTTTTTTATTATTATGACCTCTTTACTATAATTGACAGTTTGAACCACTTTCCAACATAACTGTGCTAGTTTCATGTCTCGTTATCACTAAGTGGTCTCCTTCTCGTAATAAAATATAATAATTTACAGTCATTTTTACTCCTCCATTGCTTATGTTGTCTAATGTTTTGTCTTATGAGCCAGTTCTTTTGGTCCTGAATCAGTTAAAAAGAAAACACTTGGAAACACTTTTCTTGATATGTTGTCTTTATATGAATCAGGTGGCTTTGTGTAACCTTGCATTCTGTGTAATCATCTCCAGATGGTAGTTCTCATCCCCCACCTCAGCGTCTGTCCCCGGCACAGTGTGCACCGAAAACCCTGACCCATAATCAGCTGCAAACCCAGCTCACTCAGAGATTGGAGGAAGTGCTGAAGGAGCAGCAGGGTACAGATGGCTGTGCAGCCCAGAGAGGCTCCTCACTGGAGCCCAGAACTGCAGGTCAAGAGAAAGAGAAAGTGGAGAAATCAGTGAGGTCCATGCCTGCTAGACCTACACAACAGAGAAGGAAGAGTGGCAAAGTTCAGGGCGATGCATCAGACCATGAGAATGTGAGATGCTTTTAGTTCAAATAGATGTCTTTATGTTCTAAAATTATTATTAGTGTATGCTAAGGCAAGCATTACCATTAAGCATTACTATTACTTGGAGTTGATTTGTTTTAGGCACACTGAGATGTGAAACTTGCAGCATGTGGGTGATGCAGGTTTGAATCAGGCCTTGTGGAAAAAGAAGTGCACTTAAATGCATTGAATGTGCACTTGTAGTGTAATTCAAATCTTATATATAAACGTAAATATTAACCTATTAAACGTATATATATTTTTACTTGCTACTTGCAGATTATATATATATATATATATATATATATATATATTTTAGGGGTTGCACGACTACTGATTTCTGCTTGTCGATTTCTTATCAAAACAATTCTCGAGTTACTCGACTACTCGTGGTTCATGCTACTGTAAATGAAAAGACATGAAATAGTTCTTATCAATAAATGTTTATCAATTCATAGCCTAATGCAACAAAGAAAACAGGAAGGTTTATTATATTGAACTTAGCCTTTGTTGTTGATGTTCTGAAGGTGGCACGTGCAACAGACGGTATGGTGAAGATGATTTCCAGTCATTATAAGAGAAGTGCCAAAGCAGCATCCCCTGACTCTGGCGCCCAGTTTAACATTGCATCTACAGACAGGTGACACAGACGGTCGGACCTTTCACTCACGCTTCACCTTTTCCTCTGTTCTCACGTGCAATCACAGTGTTACCTTCACTTTCAGATATCTGTTCAATAAGACTAGCCATCCATCCTCCACTGTAAGTCATTTAGAAAAGAACATATTACATATTTGTAATGCAAGTTAATAGATTCAGTTGTATAAATATGATGCTGTCTAATCAATGTACCTTTTTTCTTTCCCACTCATCATGTTACAGGAGAAAACTGCGGCCAAGAGTTCAAGTTTGCTCAAATCCAAGAGGCCAACCCAGAAGCTTGAGTACTGCATTTTACTGACTTCACTCCTTTAAAATAGGGACAGTTCGTTCGAAAATGGCTGTTATAAATAAATTAATTTATTGTTTGGTCTCTTCAGGGATATTTATGCATTTACAGAGAACACGCCAAAAATCAGTGTGGTAAGGACACCCATAGCTAAACAAAATAAATATCATTAAATATATAGTATTTAAAAATAATGATAATAATTGTCATTAGTTATTAATTTTGTCCTCTTCAGAGAAAGAAATCCTCTGATTCATCCCGAGTGGAAAGCAGGTAATTCTGTTCATTTATAATTTAAAAAAAAATAGCCCCCTCTAGTGTTCAGTAGTTATGTGGACAGTTAAATCTCTCCAAAGAAACCCTGCATATTTGTGGACATGTGACTGCTTATTATTATATTATGTATTTTATTGCATATTTACAAATTTTTTGTTCTTTTTTTCTTTTAGTGCACTAAGTAATTCTCCAGCTTTCTCCAAGTCTGCTAGGAAACCTCAGCTTCCAAAGGTTTCCCATTCCTTAAATTATTTGGGGATGACCACTTGATTTAATATATCCCTATCAAAAATCCACATTTAATACTTTTATGTTTGTTACACCCCTAGGTTGCTACGACAAATGTGAATAAAAACCTGTTCAGTGATACGGACACAGACAATATGACAGAGATTAGCTGGTTAAACTCTGCCAACAGGAAACCCAAACCCAAAGTGGCAGACTACAGCAGGCAGCCAGTTAAACCCACCTTTCCATCAGCTGACTCTGCATGTATGTTACACCCATCTCTATATTTTAGAGAAGAGATGTCTTATGCCGGGTACACACTGCATGTGTATGTGATGTAGCCCCAATTTTCCCTTGGTTACAGTTTTGTGGATATCACAGACAAATGCCCGAAATCTGTGGCAAATCGGTGCTCGTTCATGTAAGTGACTCGATCTCGTAGTGTGTATGATCAAAGATACGATCTGATAGAAGCGTCGATGCCCGTAAAGCATGCTTAAAATCTGGACCTGTCTGTGACTGAGAGTCATGCAATGTGAAATATGTCTTGACAGGAAATGACTTAGCTAATGAGAGAGAATGATACAGGGCAAGGGAAGGTTCAGGGGGAGGAGTCATAGACCTGCAACAGAACATAAACAAGCAAGGCTTCTGCAAGCAGCCATTCTCTCATTCATATATATATATATTTTTTTTTTTCGCTGCAAATCACAAGCTTCTTGCATACATCATTTTAACAAGAAGAACTCCTGTCTCGCGTGTGAATTTACGTTATTTCCTGTATCTATTCCTGTATCTATGTGTTTGCTTGTGAAATGTAGTTTGTAGACTAGACAGAGTTGTCTGCGATTCTTCCTATTGAAATGTTGTGTAATGTGTGACCCCCTGACGCTGATCCTTCCTGTAATGTGCACACAGCAGCAACTAAATGGTACCTCAGACAGTCATGTAGTGTAAGAACAGCAATCCCGGCATCTATTTAATTAAGGACTACATGCACTTTATGGATAACTACTTCCCCTCCCTCTTTTACATCCTCCTGCACCAGATAATCTCTTACACTTTCATTTTATTTCAGTTAAATCGCCATTTACACCTTTGCCTTCGCCAAAGCCAAAGCCAGTGAAAGAACAAATCAAGCCAAAGCGGGTAAGAACAAGGCCAATAATTTCACAACTGATGTCTTAAAGGAGCCATATTGTAGTTCTTTATTTTTCACTTTTGTAATATTTGCACCAAAAAAAGGGGGAAAAGTCTGTGACTCTTACTATTTTACGGATAAGATGACCTCTGTTATGATTGGTTAACCTTTCTGCATGTGAAATAAGTAAGAATGCCCTTGTCAAATTGCTACATAGGTGGTGTTTATTGGTAAATATGGGTGATTTTGTGCTCATAGATGTAATGTCATAAGCAGGACTCATTTCTGAATTAAGCATTTTTGCAGCTTAGTTTAGTCTGAATATCAGTGTGGGTCTGCTTAGAAAATTACCTTTTATTTCAGAAGAGCAGTCCTATTTTCAATTATATTTCCCTCCCTGTACATAAGTTTGTTACACTTTTATGAATGAGTAGTATTATGTGTTTTTAAACTCGTTGATTGTAATCATTCCCTTTTCTTTTGGATTGGGTGAATAACAGAAGAGGCAGAAGAAAGTGGCCGAACAGGAGGATAAACGGCAGCCAAGCATCAAAAATAAGAAAGCCACAGGACGACCTCAAAGAGCTGCAGCCTTGACCAAAACCTACAGAGAGCCATCTGACTCAGACGACCTGTCCAGCCTGTCAGAGAGCGAAAAAGCACCACCCCCTAAGGCATGTGATTTTTCTCTATTAGCAAAGTTAGTTCAAGCGGATCTTCATTAGTGTTAATGCCTTCATTGAAGACTTTTAGAGTCTAGATAGACTAATGATAACAGTCCTAATGAAATTTGTCTGGTTCTTCTCCAAATAGAAAAAGGCAGTTGTCCGACCAACAGCGTTTCAGCAGACTGTCCCAGCTCAAGCCACAGGACGAGAACAAATGAGAGAGAAAACATCTGTAGAAGTAGCCAGACGACCAAGTGAGACGAATGTGCTGAAAAAGGCAGAAAAGGCCGTTGTGAAGATTCAGCAAGATCAGAGGAATGATAAAGGCAAGAAGATGTCCAGTCCAGAGCATCTCACGGTGAAGAAGACCTCATCTGCTCAGGGGTCCGCCAGAAGACAGAAAGAATCTTGGGCTGCAAGATTGTCTTCCACATTTGCCACGCCTCCCTCCATTGAGAGGATGAGATGTAAGAATTAAAATGATTTAAATGAGTTTGTATAATTGTATGGCTATTAATCAAAATGTTAATTTGTCAACTTTACAAGTCAGGGGCATAAATCATTTAGTTAATTACCGATGCTGAATGACACTAAATTGAATAAATGGACATCCTAGTACAAAGACAACAATCTTTTGTAACCACTGTGTAACTTACATTTTATTTTTCTCTATAGCAGGCGAAAAAATAACCAACTTGAGATCCAATACTACACCTCTCCGTTCTCTGTCTATCTCTCCAATCGAAGCTGACTCTTCTCCACTAGAGCCTCTCAGTCCTCTCAAAGAAACCCAGGCCCCCTCTCGCTGTAAAACACTAGGGAAAAAAGGTGCTGTGAAACCTCCTGTTTCCACAGCCTCCAGAGGCTGTAAGAAGAATCGACCTGCTGCTCAGGTAAACAGGAAGCAACCGTAGGGCAGGTTTCCAAATCACATTCATAGATAGATCAAGTACTAATGGGCTGCATTAAAGCTCTTAAGTCTCATTTCATTGGAAGTTCTGATCATACAGTTGTCCCAAAAAGTATTTGGACCACAATAAGAAAAAAAAAAGTGCTGAATAAAAGATTTAATATTTCTTCTTGCAATTACTTTTAACTGGTTCCAAATGACAATAAATTTATAATGTTACAAAATATTTCTATATAAAAAAAATATGAAAGGTTCCATAAAAATATTAAAACTGCTTTCAACAAAATGATATACACATAGATAATGCAACATATTATATATAATTGATAATAATAAGAAAGTTTCTTGAGCAGCAAATCAGCAAATTAAAATTATTTTTTGATGGATCATGTGACACTGAAGCAGTGCTCAACACTAATCATTTTTTGTCTGCTGACCATATTGGTATTTCCTAGTATTCCCTCACATTCTATTGAATACATAGGAAATCTTCTGATTTTAATAAGAAAACATTACCTAACGAGTCAGCATCTGAAGTCTCCCTGTACATTCTTACAATGTAAATGTCCTAAACATTAAATGGTTATTTGTTTAAAGTTGGGAATTTGCCCTGCTAATTAAAAGTTAAGTTAATGTTCATTACAGTAGCGAATATCAGAACAGCTGATGGATGAGACACCTCAGCATTTATATATTTTTTTTAAATGTCAGAATGACAATGATATTCGTACAGTATCTGTAATTGATTCAACAGTGTTTTCATAACAGCATGTATTTCAAAGAAGTAAAGATAACGACTTAAACGTTGGTTAAATTAATAATCAGCTCAACAAATATACAAATAACGTATCATGCAAACGGTCATGCTAGTAAAAAGCCGTAGAATTTGAGCTGACCTGTAGCTTTATAATGATTTCCAAGAGTCTGAAGTGGATGTTGGTCATCAAAAAGACATCAGGAAATAATATTTACTCTTCACAACTTCAGAGAAATGACGCTGACTGCGTATGGAGTTAAAAACATGAAGCTTTATTTCCAAGCATTTATACTGTCACTGAGCAAGATGATGCATGGTAAAACTTTTTAATAGTATAGACTAGTGCAATTTAGTAATAGGGGATTGTGTGTATTGTAATATTTCATGTAAATTTGAATTAATTTCTGCTAATAATCCCATATATGTTCATGCTTAATATTTCCTGCATAATTATGTACATAAATCTATTTTGTGCAGCAGTGTGCTGTATGCACACCTATCTTAACGATTTCTATATCTATATCATTTCTTTAAAATGAATGCCACATAGTTTGATCATTTATAATGTAATACAATGAATCACACATCTATATATTGTCCTTGTTATTAAAGACTCTAAAATGGTTAGTACAGTAGTCAACATTTGAAGTGGATCAAAAAAATTAATCAAAGTTGTCCTAAGACAAGAACGGGTATTGTTCAAAATTCATGTATAACTTTGATGAAAGGTTTTGATCCACTTCAAATGTTGACTATTGTATGTTAATGTAATGCGGTTGTTTTCAATCCTGCTCCTGGGGACCCACCGCTTTGCATATTTTGTATGTCTCTCTTATCTGACACACTCAGCTCAGTTCATGGATCTCTCTCCTAACGAGCTGATGATCTGAATCAGGTGTGTTCAATAAGGGAGACATAGAAAAGGTGCAGAGTGGTGGGTCTCTACTAGGATCAGGATTGAAAGCCACTGATGTAATGCAAGTTCACCTCTGTCCCACTCCTGCAGGTTGAGCTGAGTCCGGTCCACTCATCACTGACTTCAACTCAGCCCCTCTTCATCAGAGAGAAATGCACCCTGTCCTCCCCAATCATCTCTCCTGACCTCCAGGAGGAGCACAGGGCTGACATGAACAGAACTAGCCCAGCATCTTTTGGAAGGAGGTCTGTCATTTCTGTGACAATGAGCCAATCTTCTCGCCTATCTGTGAGCAACATTGCCATCATGTGCACTGAGCTAGAGGTACAGGTTTAACAGCTTATTTCTAAGCACAATTACACTTTGGATAGTAGTACATTTCCGTAACACACACTTCATTCTTGTACGATTTATAGAAAACACCAGCAAGCAAGCAAGGAAGTAAGGCTGAGAGACCAGAATTTAAGTCAGGTGAATAGATTTTTAATTAAGTTGTGGTTTTATGTCATTTATTAGTATACAAATAAAAGCATCTTATGTATTCTTTGTGTCAATTGCCAATCAGGTCCGTCCTCAGCCATCCACAAGCATCTCATCCGGTGCCAGTCTGCTGATTTTTCAGAGGGAGATGAGGACAGTGAGGAGGACAAAGAGAATAAGGCACCTTCTCCCTCTCAGATAGCACTGAAAATGAAGCCCAGAAAGCTGTTCGTGCCTACTGATAAACACTGGACTCCTAGTAAGGGTAATTATCACCTTTTAAAAAGGATTATGTGTCGTCCTAACTAGGCATTATGTGACAAGATTCCAGCCTTGAGTATTTTCTTCCCTTATGAAAATACCAGCCATTCAAACCATATTTGATGTTTAACACTAGAACTACCGGAATTCCATAACTACTAGAACGACCATAGCGGTCATTCTGACCGTTCATACTTTGACGTTCATATGGCCGTACTGAACGTAATTTTCGTCATGTCATATCTATTGTACGTTAACCTTCTCTTTTCCAATGAAGCTTATAATTCCTGTCGTCATAGCCCTTAAAACAAGCACAAAAGAAAGATTCCCCCGACAGGTGCTGCCTCTATTTGAGGAACGTTTTGCGTCAAAATATTTTTTTTCACTGGACTCACCACGTGAATAGACATGCACAAAAGTTAGGAAACGTCAAAGCTTCATACTGTTTAGTACAGCCCTGTTTGTAAATAAGTTCAATAATCAATACAAAATCTAAAAATAAATGGATCTACAATGATAGGTAATAATAAACAGGACACAGAATTTTAATTCAAATGAATGTGAAAATGTATACAAACAGGCTAAGAAAAAAAATGAACATTAGCTAAACAAGAAAACGAACTGCTTTAGAACGATTAGTTTCAGTGAACAAAAAATATTAACGAACAAAATCAGGTTAACTGCCCATTTGAACGGCGCAAACACCCCGCATCATTGACGCTTACGCACATTCCACACAGATAAACTCCGCCTTTCGTGTGCAGTACACTTTGTGACATCTGGCACATGTCTCCTTGGTTTTATTTTGTTTGCAGTTCCTCCAGTTGTATGGCTTTTTATTCCATGTGGTTGGAGCGAAGTTCGCTCGCCAGTCGTGTGATGAAGTCCCTCCGCGAAACTTGCAATGTAGCGGACTTATGATATTTATAATGCGTGCGGTCAAAATGACCGTTATGGTAATTCTAGGTAGAAATAGTCAGAACTGTTGTGTGTTTTGTGATTTTAATAAAATAACAGTGTCAGAATAAAATATGCACATATTTAGGAAAAGTCAGAGTCCTACAGCCACATTTATTTTATTTTAACAAAGTTATTACACTGTAAAATTTAAAAACGGTCAAAATGACCGTCTTGGGAGTTATAGTGTTAAAGGTGCAATAGGTGATTACATCTCTAATAAGCGGTCTAAATGTATTTTTATAAATATCCGCTATGGAAGGCGTAGGGCCATTAAATGTTCATTCAATCATTGTATCCGGTCCGAATGAAATGATACCATGTATTCCCGTGTGTCAACGTGTGTTTGCATACCACTGCGAAGCCTGTTTGTGCAGACATCATACGTCATCAGCACGTTTCACGTATGCTGTGCAGACAGAGCGAGAATGGCATGCAAACAGACAAGTGGAAAGTATCTACATTTCAGTACATTTCTGTATCTGACAGTACAGTTCTATGTACCGATGACTTTGCCCTATGCAGATAATTCAGTGAGATTCGACTGTGTTAATGCTATGTCCTGAAATCGCATATGAATAAAGCTGAAATACAGTGCAATCTTTCCTTATGTCAACAGGTCAATTGACCTGTCATTTCACAATCACTTATGCATGCAAGCAATCGTTTCTGTTTCTCCGCTCATTGTACTGTAAAGTTTTCTCACTGGTGAATGACACATGTTGTAATCCAATAACGTTGTCACTGGTCGTCTCGCTTCTGGTCTGTGCGCGTTCATGTGTTTTGGAGGAGGCGTGGCTTTGAATGGCGATTTGCAGGAAGGATGGGGATCGTATGACTTCAATGTTAGCATTTCCCAGATCATCTATTGCACCTTTAATATACAGCCATGTAAAGCGAGATTTTGGACCAATGAGATTTAACTGTAGGCAGAGCTACCCAGTATGACACGGCGAGGATAGAAACTAAGCAACCCTTGTTGAAGATGGGGTTTATTGTTTTGATATATGTGATGTAGTCTCTAATACAACACACAGCACATTACTGAATATTTAGGTTTTGCCGTCAGTTTAACTGAATGTGCTTCTCATTAACTTTCCCAGACACATATATATATCCCAATCCTGACTCATCAGGCACTGTTACCGGTGATTCTGCTGGGAAAATTTCCTGATTAAGAAACTAGCCCAGATTTGTTTGATTCAGTGAATGACTTTGTGTTTCTGTGCCTCAGGCCCCAATATTAAACAGCTGGTGAAGGATCAGAGCAGCTCAGAGGAAGAGGATGAGGACATAGTTGCAGACAATGGAAGAAGAAAGAAAAGTTACCAGAGAGGCCTGAATAAAAGGGCCAATGAAACAACAATCTCAAGTAATGAGGAGAGAGAGAGAGAGAGAGAGAAAGAGCTCACCAAGGCTGCATTTATTTGATCAAAAATACAGTAAAAACGCAATATTACTAAAGTTTTTACAAATTAAAATAACTGTTTTCTATTGTAATATAGAGGAAACTGATACATTTTTCAGGATTCTTTGATGAATAGAAAGTTCAAAAGCAGCATTTATTTGAAAGACATTGTGTTACATTATAAATGTCTTTACTGTCACTTTTGATCAATTTAATGCATCCTTGCTAAATAAAAGTATACATTTCTTCAAAACAAACAAAAAAATCTCATAAATAACTGAATGGTTCAGAAGCTCAGCTGTACTGCTTTTGAATGTGCTGAAGTGTGACTAATGTGTGTGTGTGTGTGTGTGTGTGTTTTTCCTGCAGCTGAGGAAGTGGAGACACTGTCATCTTGTACGAGGTCCAGTTGCAGGCATGCCAGTGTGGAGGCAGACATTGACCTGACCCAGCCTGATCAGGAGGTGGGCTTTATCTGCCATCAGTTCAGCTCAGAGATTAAGAGTAAACTCAAGGTGGTATTCATCTCACTTTTCTCACTAAACAACCATTTGAGGATTCAAACCCGCTGCATTCAACGAGTGTTTATTCGCCTTTTCCACTAACTTCTCTTGTGTGCTTCTCAGAATCGCTGCAGGACAATGGATCTTTACACCAGACAGTCTTTAAAGACCTTACAGCAACACATGTCCTCTGTCAGTGTCCAAGTACACCAGTACAGGTCAGACATGACCCTCGACTTAAAAGAGGTCAGAGTTTCTGCCTTCTAGCAGATTTGATATTTACCTCTTCTGCTTTCTTTGTCTGTCCTCCTTATATAGTTCTCAGAGGCTGGAGAAAGTGAAACAGGTCCTGTTGGGTGAAATAGAAGACCTGGAGCAAGACGACATGGCTTTGAGGAGCATGGAGGAGGAACTGACCGTGAGTGTGCTGACTTGCCAAGTGCCTTGTAATAAGAATAAGAATAAAAATGAACTTGTATGTAAATGGCCTCTGACTTAATCAAACTATTTGTAGACTTACTGGCAAAAGCAGACCTTGGCCTTCCATACATACCAAGAGAAAGGAACCAAGAGGTGAGAATATAACAGATGAATGCCATCGATTTCCTAACTGTCATGTAAGTGTAATCACAATACCGGTTTATGACTACGCAACAATCTGTGGGTCGTTCTGGGTTGTAGCAACAAACAGGATTTCCCAGCCATTCATAGCTAAAATTGTGCAAGATTTATGTAATGCTGCTTATTTGTTCACTCTGTAGTGTTATAATGGTAAGAATCTTGTGATTTCATTAGAGCTTTGAAAAAGGGCTGCTAAAAAGACTAGATTTTGTTGTTTCAGACTACAGAAGTTAAAAAGCACGGTTCAGACTGATGCGCATGATTGTCTAGAGTATGAGGATCAAATCTTCTCTTTGGAGGTGAGGATCTGAATCTGGGGGGTCCAGAATGGTTTGATAATTGTAGTTATTGGGTTATAACAACTATATGTACAGTTCAAATCCATTTTAAGCATTGATTGTCTAGATTAAGACATTTTTTTTTTAAATGAGGTTGCTTCTGTCACAGGTGTCTTTGATGAAGAAAAACATGAAGTCAGTTCAGGAGCGTTTCTTCAAAGAAATGGTGAGAAAGAGCCCAAGGGCAGATATTTAATACTTAAATTCACATAAATTTCTTCAGGACTGAATTACATTTTTCTTGTCTTTGTAGCAAGATGAAGATTTGACAAGTGTGCGAAGAGGACTGCAGTCCTTGTTCTTCCCAGATCCATCCAGGTTCTGACCGGAGTAAAAAAAAACACCCCTTTGAAAACTATTTTATTGAAGCCATTCTTAAAATATGTTTGTATGCTTTGATGTTATTAATGTTATGTTCTTTTAAATTAATACTACTCAAAAGGTTAATTTTTTTATTTTGAATATTATACTTTATGCGATTTATTCTGGTCTCCTTGAAAAAAATGTGTTGGTTGTGTATGGTTTTGTGCGCATATTTACTTGTGATTTTTAATGTGAATAATGAATAGTTATGAAAAGTGTCTCTAAAACAAAGTAAATGATATAGGTGATGTAAGAACTAATGTATTTATTTGTAACATTCCACCTCATAAAAATCACCTTTAGATTTATGTGCGCAGAAATTAAAAAGTGGATTCTGGATTCTTAAACCATCTTAAGTCAAGATAACTTTTCTTTTTTGCATTCACTAGCAATGGACTAAATAAGCAAACCTCATAAAGCCTGTGCCACGTGCAGTTCAATTTATGGGAGAATAAATATGGTTGAAAAATAAAGCCTGAAAACTGTACTGATCTTCTTTTTTTTCATGCAGTTGAGGGCACTGTGTGACTTAAGCATTTTTTTATTTTATTTTTTATTAGTGTCCTCCATAAATGCTACAGTCAAAATATATGGGAATTAGAAATGAGGCAACTCGCACCATTTGCTTCTAGTTTCACGGCTTACATTTCTTGCAGTATCTATTTATGATATGTATGCAGAGACTTGGGACAGTAATACTTTTTTGGAACACTCACCGACCACTTTATTAGGTACACCTGTCAAGCTGCATGTCAACGCAAATATCTAATCAGCCAATCACAGGGCAACAACTCAATTAATTTAGGTGCCACTCCTGTCAGATTAGAACAGGAAATGTCTCGGTTACGTACAGTGAGGAAAATAAGTATTTGAACACCCTGCTATTTTGCAAGTTCTCCCACTTGGAAATCATGGAGGGGTCTGAAATTGTCATCGTAGGTGCATGTCCACTGTGAGAGACATAATCTAAAAAAAAAAATCCAGAAATCACAATATATGATTTTTTAACTATTTATTTGTATGATACAGCTGCAAATAAGTATTTGAACACCTGTCTATAAGCTAGAATTCTGACCCTCAAAGACCTGTTAGTCTGCCTTTAAAATGTCCACCTCCACTCCATTTATTATCCTAAATTAGATGCACCTGTTTGAGGTCGTTAGCTGCATAAAGACACCTGTCCACCCCATACAATCAGTAAGAATCCAACTACTAACATGGCCAAGACCAAAGAGCTGTCCAAAGACACTAGAGACAAAATTGTACACCTCCACAAGGCTGGAAAGGGCTACGGGGAAATTGCCAAGCAGCTTGGTGAAAAAAGGTCCACTGTTGGAGCAAACATTAGAAAATGGAAGAAGCTAAACATGACTGTCAATCTCCCTCGGACTGGGGCTCCATGCAAGATCTCACCTCGTGGGGTCTCAATGATCCTAAGAAAGGTGAGAAATCAGCCCAGAACTACACGGGAGGAGCTGGTCAATGACCTGAAAAGAGCTGGGACCACCGTTTCCAAGGTTACTGTTGGTAATACACTAAGACGTCATGGTTTGAAATCATGCATGGCACGGAAGGTTCCCCTGCTTAAACCAGTACATGTCAAGGCCCGTATTAAGTTTGCCAATGACCATTTGGATGATCCAGAGGAGTCATGGGAGAAAGTCATGTGGTCAGATGAGACCAAAATAGAACTTTTTGGTCATAATTCCACTAAACGTGTTTGGAGGAAGAAGAATGATGAGTACCATCCCAAGAACACCATCCCTACTGTGAAGCATGGGGGTGGTAGCATCATGCTTTGGGGGTGTTTTTCTGCACATGGGACAGGGCGACTGCACTGTATTAAGGAGAGGATGACCGGGGCCATGTATTGCGAGATTTTGGGGAACAACCTCCTTCCCTCAGTTAGAGCATTGAAGATGGGTCGAGGCTGGGTCTTCCAACATGACAATGACCCGAAGCACACAGCCAGGATAACCAAGGAGTGGCTCTGTAAGAAGCATATCAAGGTTCTGGCGTGGCCTAGCCAGTCTCCAGACCTAAACCCAATAGAGAATCTTTGGAGGGAGCTCAAACTCTGTGTTTCTCAGCGACAGCCCAGAAACCTGACTGATCTAGAGAAGATCTGTGTGGAGGAGTGGGCCAAAATCCCTCCTGCAGTGTGTGCAAACCTGGTGAAAAACTACAGGAAACGTTTGACCTCTGTAATTGCAAACAAAGGCTACTGTACCAAATATTAACATTGATTTTCTCAGGTGTTCAAATACTTATTTGCAGCTGTATCATACAAATAAATAGTTAAAAAATCATACATTGTGATTTCTGGATTTTCTTTTTTAGATTATGTCTCTCACAGTGGACATGCACCTACGATGACAATTTCAGACCCCTCCATGATTTCTAAGTGGGAGAACTTGCAAAATAGCAGGGTGTTCAAATACTTATTTTCCTCACTGTATGTAACCCTCGTTCCCTGAGTAGGGAACAGAGACGTAACGTCGTGACGACGAATGGGGTTTCGCTTAGAAAGCCTCTCAACTTCAAGTATACAAAACGAGCCAATGGCAAGAAAATGCCATGGGTCTGCGGAAATTGCATAGCATAACTCCACCCCACCTCGTGGGTATATAAGGAAGTACGCTGGCAACATGCAGTTACATTTTCTCGCTGAGGAGCCGAGACTGAACTCAGGCGTTCCAGCGGTACAGCAGAAGTGGCAGGGAGACGTAACGTCTGGGGGGCAAGGTGGCTTGCCAAGGGAAAGACACATGCTCAGAGAGGCTTACAGTGGAAATACACATGTGGGGGTCGCCCAAGGGGGGAACCATGCACATGGAGGGACCTAGCCAACGTGAAAGCGTTGAATAACTCTGCCGTTGACGTTAACAGTGCTGGAGGAACTCGGAAGCTCACCTGCATGTCCATTGCACATGGCACCCCAGCCCGTGGTGGAGGCATCTGTTGAGATAACAACATGCCTGGAAACTCGTTTTAAGGGCACTCCGGCCTGTAGAAAGCTAAGGTTCGTCCACGAACGGAAGCGGGGAAGACCGTGCAAACAGAAGGTTGGGAAGCTCTAGCCAAGCTCCCAAGAACTATACCAGCAGGGTCACGCGAACCACAGCCTCAATGGGGCAGCGAGGCGGACTGACCGGCACGGACGTGGGAGGCATAGCGTCCCCGGTGTGGGGGCACGGTCATTTGCCGCGTCCTGACAGAGGAGGCCAGGGAAGGACCAGAGTTCAACGGGGGCCTGCTCTGGCAGGGGTCTGGCGACAGAGGGGGACGAGAGTGGCGAGGCAGAGCGTCGCACACTGCCATCGACGGCCTTCCTCTTCCGGGGGAAGGAGTAGTCCTGCTACCAGCTCCTGAGAAGAACTGAGCCCTAACTCCAAGCTGCCTGTCTCAAGAGTGCTGCTTAGCCTGGCGTTTGGCCGGCTAAGGGGCGGAGACGGGCGGTGCCACCCTCTTGCAACCTCCTCCTGCTCGGGGCCGGTGAAGGCTCGAGGGGAGGAGACGCAGGGAGGCGGCCTCGGCGGGAAGCAGACTAAGGAAACCGCACATACGGATGACCATCGGTGTAGAAGGGCCTCAGTCTGCTTCTGGGGGGGGGTCGAAGACTTGGGCGCAATCCTCAACCACATCGCCAAAGAGCCCAGCCTGGGACATGGGGCAGCTGAGAAAAAGAGTTCTCAGACCCCCTCACATCAAGCTGGCTGAGCCCATTCCTGGACCATCACCTTGCCCAGGGATCACGCAGGAACCGATGTCGCCCGAAGAGCGAGGTCAGTACAGTGCACGGCGGATCGACCAGCCCAGACATGGGAGGCATAGCGTCCCTGCGTGCGGGCGTGGTTGAGTTTCTCTCAGACAGTTAGATGCCTCAAAGGCGACACGCAGCACGTGCCGCACCCAGGAACCAATCATCAAGCCCACAGCGCTCGGGGGGAGGGCAGCGCCACTCCAGCGGATGCTTTCAGCTGACCGGGAAAGCATGGCCGTCAGATCTGGATCTGACTCGGCTAACGCTGGCACTCCCGAGGGAGGCAATGCAGTCGAAATCCTCATTTCCAGAGGAATCAAGCCCGCCTTGTGATGCTGTGAGTGACATGACATCATCCGCAGGAGCCCCGAATGAAAACACTGGGTCCCCGAGAGGAACCAGGCACACACAGAAGCTCCACGGTTGCGATGTGGAGGGGGGCGTGGCCCAAGGAATGACTCGTCGGTTATTGTGCCACACCGTAACCCTCAGATCACCCTGGCCACCAGCCAAAGTATCCCCTCTCGAGGAAGAGATAGATTGGGGTGTGGCAGAGGGGACTCTACCCACACGGAGATCATTGAGTCTCGATCTAAACATTGCGATGGTCATGTTCCCGCAATGAAAACATGATTCATCCACGAGCGCTGTCAAGCGTGATTAAGCCCAACATGCCAAACAGCGCTCGTGACCGTTAGGCAGATGAATCACGCGCCCACATCCAGAAAACACACAGGCGAACCATCTTGAAAAAGATGTGCCACGTGCAGCTCTTTTAGAGAGAGAAAAAAGCTCAGCAGAGTGCTGAAGCGCCCAGGGAGAAGCACACACACTGTCGGCAGATCACTCCACAGATAAGCAGCAGGCAATGTGATCTCGCTGGAACGCGCCGTTGCACCAACAACACACTGGAGAGCCGCTCGTCTCGTAGAGTGAAGATAATTCAGAATGGCTTGTGGGAGTGAAGAAAACTCTTGGCTCCGAAGCGAAAACATAACTGCATGTTGCCAGCATACTTCCTTATATACCCACGAGGTGGGGCGGAGTTACGCTATGCAAATTCCGCAGACCAATGGCATTTTCTTGCCATTGGCTCATTTTATATACTCGAAGGTGAGAGGCTGAACCCCATTCGTCGTCACGACGTAACTCATAGTGACCACGAAAGGGAACTGAGGCTACAATTCACATGGGCTCACGAAAAACGGACAATAGAAGATTGGATAAATGTTGCCTGGTCTGATGAGTCTCGATTTCTGCTGCGATATTCAGACAGTAGGGTCAGAATTTGGTGTAAACAACATGAAAGCATGGATCCATCTTGGTTGTATCAACGGTTCAGACTGCTGGTGGGGTAATGGTGTGAGGGATATTTTCTTGGCACACTTTGGGCACTTTTGTACCAACTGAGCATTGTTTAAACATCACAGCCTACCTGAGAATTGTTGCTGTCCATGTCCATCACTTTATGACCACAGTGTACCATCTGATGGCTACTTCCAGCAGGGTAACACACCATGTCACAATCATCTCAAACTTGTTTCTTGAACATGAGTTCACTAAACTCAATCTCATTCCAATAGAGCAGCTTTGGGATGTGGTGGAACAGAAGATTCACATCATGAATGTACAGCCGTCAAATTTACAGTACTGTAACTGATCCAAAATCTGAGGAATGTTTCCAGCACCTTTTTGAATCTGTTCCATGTAAAATAAAAGCAGTTCAGGAACGCAAAAGGGGGTCCAACCCGGTACTAACAAAGTGTACCTTAAGTGGCCGGTGATGCATTAAACTGATCAAAAGTGACAAAGACATTTATCATTTTAAAACGGATTTCCATTTCAAATTGCTATTTTCTGAAGGATCATGTGACACTGAAGACTGTAATGGTGCTGAAAATTAAGCTTTGATCACAGGAATAAATTACTGTTTAACATATTTAAATAGAAAACAGAATAGAAAAATAGAAGTTATTTTATATTGTAAAAATATTTCACAATATTACTGTTTTACTGTATTTTTGATGAGCATAAGAGTCAATCCCAAACTTTATAATCAGACTTAAAAACAACGCAGAAGTATTTCCAAAATTGTATTTTGAAGACAAGTAGTGCTTACAAAGTTTTTTTTTTTTTTTTTTTCAAGTGATGACATGAACAACCCTGTTCAAACTGACTTTTGTACAGTAAATATGAAATTAATTTATAGCAGGCTTATTAACCCTCAAGTTTATTTTTCTTCTTTTTTTCTTCTTTTTACTTATTTTTCAAGTGAGGCTGGTTACATGTACACAAACATTTACCCAGAACTGATTCATCTTTCCTTAGCAATCATTGAAATGTAGTCCAGTTTTAAAAACATCAAACAGTCTTCTGCCGCTCCACTCCGTCAGCCTCAGGTTAAATGTCTCCGCAGATGTTCTTCAGGTTTGTCCCTGTGGCCGTCCGTGAAGGAGACGCAGCCTCCAGCACTAACCACCCCCAAACACCACTCGGCCCAGGCCGCTGGAAGAATAAGGGAATCCCATGGACGAAGCCACAGCTCTGGAAGAGGCACCTCCAGGATTTAACATGAACGCCACTTTCAGCATTTTCTTCACAGAAGAAAACCCCCTCTTAGGGCCTGTGAAATCTGAGACAAATCAACAAAGTTGCCTTTCACAAACACGACCATATGATTGGACAGGACTTGATTATAGTGTTGCATCAATCAGTTATTTTTAGTAAGATCAAACATAAGTGCTCTAATGGCCACTAATGTCATCATTATGTAGAGAGCAACCTTTTATCCAAAACCACTCATATCAAGGTGACACAGTCATCATTTCATATCTACGTGTCCCAGTCATTTTTGGACCAGGCCGTTTATCTTCGGCACTGGATTTTGTCTGTCTAAAAATAGCGTGGGCACATCTGTGAGAGGATTACACACACATACTGACCTTGTTAGATGCTTGCTTGAAGCATGGACCTCCATTTCAGTGCTTTTGAACTCGTTCAACTCTTTGCGGATGGCCGCCTGTGGAATCGCAAATAAAAGCAAAGACTTTAGTCAAAGATGGCCGCCGAGTGAAATGTTGCCTTAAAGGGACTTTGATAAAAAGCCACTTAAGTTGGGTGACCAGACGTCCCAGTTACCCCGGGACAGTCCCGTGTTTCAGTGTCCTCCAGTGACTTTTTATGAAAAAATCATGTTTTGTCCAGTATTTCTTCTTTCCTAAATTGTCTTTTCTAGGTGATCATAAAAGTGAGTAGCAGGCTTCTGTCACGTGAGAATAGCCTAATCAAAGGTAGCCAATTTCGTCATAGTAACAAAATTACCATTCAATCACAATTCGTTATTGATTAACTTGCAGTTAGTGAAGGCGGGATATTAGAGAACGTGGAGGAGATCAAGTCAGACGAGTGCCTGTCCATCCCGTATTCCACCATGAGAAATCTGATCACCCTACACTTAAAATTAAATTAATCCATAATTTATTCACCCCCAAGCCATCCTAGGTGTATATGACTTTCTTATTTCAGCCAAACACAATCTGAGTTATATAAAAAAATATATATATCCAGGCTCCTCCAAGCTTTATAATGGAAGTGAATAGTAACTTCGATTTTGAAGCCCAAAAAAGCGCATCCATCCATCATAAAAGTTAATCCATACGACTCCAGGGGGTTAATAAAGGACTTCTGAAGCGTTTTTGTAAGAAAAATATAAATATTTATAACTTTATAAACTATAATCACTGGCTTCCGGTAAAGGCTGTAAGCGAGTCTAGTACCGACGGAAGAGTGACCTCTGACCCGACGTATATCCATATTTAAAACTTCATTAGCTATAATAACTAGCTTTTGCGGCAGAAGAGTGACCCCTAACCTGACACATGACGTAATGACGAACACAGAAGCGCAGAGGATAGAGCAAAACAAAACACCAGTTACTTATTAGAAGTCTAAAGCGAGAATTTTTACAGAGAAATGTAGGAGGAGCTTGAGTTTGTGACTAAGCCCTGTTTGTTTGAACCGCGAGAGGCGTCTACTCTCACCTAAGCTTACGCTACTCCTACATCACATGTGTCAAACTCAAGGCCCGCGGGCCAATTCCGGCCCGCCACATTATTTTATATGGCCCGCGAGAGCATATGTGCTCAATGTTCCGCAAGCAACCTCCGCGTGTGTGTGTGTTTGTGTTGCGAGCTCTGCTCACGCTCACTGGAAAGGCAAAGTCCGCTAAAAAAAACGTGCCGACATGAAATTTCTCTGGACTTGTTTCTTTTTGCAATAGCACTACTGTGCTGTAACATGGTGTGTATAGCCGTGCTGGGCAACACTGGTAAAATTAAACGAATCACGATCCTCTCGTTCACTGGTCCTCTCCCTGCTCTGCTCATGCTCTGATAAAAATAGCTTTGTAGGAGGACTATACTTTATTTTGACAATTGGTCAAAAAATAAATCTGTTGAATCTGATTCTGCTGCATAGAACTGATTGAAGAATAATATATTGATATTTTATATTATTTTAATATAGGTACCAGTATTAGCCTTTTCACCATTTGTATCACTCCGCTTGTCTGTGTTTGCGCCACTTGCATCATTAAGCCAGTAGGTGGCGACAAGTGACTGTCTTTATGAGTGAACAATTGAACTTTAAACTGATTAGTGCCAAAAACATTGATTAACTCAGGAAAGAAACAAAGTTGCTGAAACCAATCTTTAATGCTAATATAAATTGCTCATTTGCCTCTGGACACAAAAAGATTGCACTGGTTTTTGATTGAAATGTAACATCTATGCAAAATAATCCTTGAAAGATTTCTCATTTAAGGCCATTCCTGTTTGGAATATGTGATTGTGTATTGTCAACAATAAGCAGAAACATTCTGCATTTCCATTTTGTAGTGTGGATCATTCATTTCAACATTTATCCTCATTCTCATTTTTAAGAATCTGTTATCTTGACAAATAATTTATGCTACTGCCCACTGACATGCTTTTAAAGCTATTGTTATTCAAATGTTTTGGCCTTTAAACACCTTAAAATGCACATATGTAGGTCCGAGAAATCCAAATTTTATCGGGGGAGCATGTCCCCGAACCCCCCTAACTACCTCACATTTGAATACGCATGACTGTGTGGTAATGTGTGCTGGTGTGGCTACAGTGCCAAGGCTGAATTTTTGAGCCAGTTTGCCCCTGCATATATACAATAACATTATTCTCTGTATCAAATCATTATTACCCAGCCCCTGATGTTTCGGGCTCATCCCCTGATGTTTTTAAAACCTAGAAACACCCCTGCAAATGCATATACAATATTTGTAACTTAAATAAGTAGTAATCAAATAAAGAGACAATATGTTAACATTTTAAAAGTCTTACAGTTACAACCGGCCCTTTGAGGGCAGCCATAATGCTGAAGTGGCCCTCAGTGAAAATGAGTTTGACACCCCTGTCCTACATCATGCATCGGGTCAGAGGTCACTCTTACGCCGGAACTAGACTCGCGTACAGCTGCTACCAGAAGCCAGTAAATATAGTTAATAAAGTTATAAATATGGATATTTTCTGTACAAAATCGCATCACTTCGCTTCAGAAGGCATTAATTTACCCACTGTAGTCTTATGGATTACTTTTATGATGGATGGATGCACTTTCTTGGGCTTCAAAAACTAAGTTACCATTCACTCCCATTATAAAGCTTGGAAAAGCCAGGATATTTAGGTGAACTAACCCTTTGAGGTGTGTTCACACTTTCGGTTCTCTTGTTTCTTTTGGTCCGGACCTAAAAGAATATGATACATTGAGTCCTGGTTCGCTAAGCGTTCACAAAATTGCTTTTTTTGTATATAGGAAACTATATATATATATAGTTTCACAAAATATACAATATATATATTTTGCGACCGAACTTGCCAAACATCCAAAGAAAGCTGTGTGCTTGGCTAAATGTGCCTTTATTTGTGTCCATATAATGGTATTTTTACCTGTTGAGAACTCATAAAGAGCTTATAAAATGTGTAAAGGAGTCAAAACAGCGGCATAAATTCCTCCATTTCACACACAAACGACAGACAAAGATCTGCTGCAAGGAGCTGTGCCGAGCTGTAATGGGCAACGTAGCTCCTATGAAGAGAAGAACTAGGTATGCCTAAGAGCATTCTGTCATTTATAGGGTTGCATATTGTGATTGCATCCTGTTTTTGGTTTGTTTAGATGTCTTTGGTCCATATCGCATACATATTTCAGTCAAACTGCACTAGAGTTTGTTAGAAAACAGACAAGGACCAACTAAAATGGTGGGTCTCGGTCCGCTTGTTTGGTGCGCACCAAGGTATGGATGACAGCGTTCACACTTGTTCAAATGAACCGCACTAACAGAGCAATCGCACCAGAGTTCGTTTTAATCAAACCAAACCTGTGTGAACACACCCTTAAATGCATCCTCAAGTAAAAAGTGCACGGATTCATGTTGACAAGCTGCTTCAGTTATGAAGTAAGAAGACTACTGACACAAATTAGATTGCCTTTTATTCGCTTAACAAAAAACCTTGAGAGAATCACTAATAATAATAATAATAAGAATTTCCCTCTGTGCTGTCTTATTGAATTTAAGACGAACTGAAGATCACTGTAAAGATCTGCTGACATCAGATGTTGGTCACGTACCTTGTCAGCAGCGGACAGTCTCGTCCAGGGTTTGTCAGCTCTCCTGTCATAATCCTGGGCTTTGGCCACCTCCACGTAATCACTGAAGCGGATGAGAATCTTTCTTTCTCTTAGTTCATCAACTGTTGGCCTCTGGTTGAGCTGTGAGAAAAAGAGTGCTGTTATTTGGGCTGCACACAAGTTATGAGATACACGCTGCAAGCAACACTTTCTGCAGGAAACAAAACAAACACAGACATTTCGACACGGAACGCACATTTCAGAGTAGAATAACTGGCTCAGTGTTTCTCAGAGAAACAAGTATTTGAACTTAGTATGCTCTGAGATTTAAGAAACATGCTGTGATATTTTATGCTTTAATATAGTCAAAAAAATACAGCACCTTTAATCAAATGTAAATAATGAGTAATTAATTGCACACTGGGGGAAAAAAGCCATAAAATGAAATTATTTCAAAATATAATTATTAGTAGTATTATTGTTGTTTTATTTTTGTTGTTGTTATCATTGCTAAATTTTAATAATAACAACAAATGTGTAATTTAAAAAAAAGCCAAAAAAATGATTCCAATATATAAGAATAAATGTTTAATTCATTCAATTTAATTCTTTAGATGTTTATATTACTCTATATATATTACGCCGTCATTTTGAGGTAAATTTATGATTTTTTTTTTACCATAAAATAATACAGGTAAGCAATATATACATACACATTTAAACGCATGCTGTTAACCATCTCAATAACAGGTCCTGCTCTCATGTCAACTCTTTTCTTTTTCTTTTCTTCTCATCATCTCTATGGTCTGAATGCTTGTATAGGAGTTCTCTCAATCTGATACACGTGATGGAACTAACTCTGAAAATTATTACACAAAATTGCTTTACCCTTTTGAAAACCACTGCTTGTCCTTGAATGGTGCATCTTTATTCAGCATTAGAAAATGTTGAATAAACATTATTTGCTGTATAATGTCTTATTACAAGTAGAAATATCAGGAGCGGAATAATTTTACAGACCAGCAGCTTCCTTACATTCAGTGACCATGAGAAAAATAGAGCATGCTGTAAGTGAAATGAAACTGAACAGAGTGTTTACCTTTCTGTTGAGTCTCTGTTTGATCTCTCTTCTTTCTTCTTGCTCCGTCTGATCGTTCCTCTCTGAAAGAGCAAAAGCGAGACTCAATGAGGGCGATCTAATCAAGTGCACAGTCACAGGGGTCGCTTCACATGCCTGCTTTAGCAAGCCTTGTTTTTCTCTGGTGCGTCTTATCTGACAGACAGATTACAGTCATCTATTTGATATAATACTCCGTAGTGATTTTGTGTGCAGAACAAAGCAATCAATCACAATCACATTACTTTATGCCGAAGTCAAAAAGCATGTCAACATTTTCACCATAACAGCCCCCAAAAACATTTAATTTAATTAACATGCTGATTAAAAAATGTCTTATCGGACTGTATTACTTTTCACTTAGCAATTTACTTAATATTTAAACTATATTTGTAATTACCATTTAAATCTGCCAAATTTTCAAATTGTTTGTCATTTTAGGAAAATGGTATGGGGTTTATAATCAAAATATGACTTTCTGTTACAAAGCAGGGCATTGATTTCATACATGTCCACTGTAGAGACACCAGGACAAACAGCATGTTTATCGGGCATTTTTGGAAGACACAACAAATAGGGAAAGAAATTATATATCAATATTCCTATGAAATAATAGATATTATTTAGAAAAAAAATGTTGCCAATGATTACACTATTACACTTCTTTTTTCATTAGATATTGCCCCAAGAACACATTAATATGCAAATTAGATACAGTCTAAAGATACATTGTATTGAATGAGACTACCCATTAATGGCCATTTTACCCACATTTTGCATAAATTAAAATGGTATATCAGTTTATTCCATTATATATTATATAACATAGTTTGGTTAAAAAAAATCCTGAAACCTAAACATTTATTGGTAAATAAATAAAAAAGTGTTATTATTAATGTGCAATATCATAAACAATATTATTAGTACTTTTCCAATCAACAATTGTTGATACATAATGCATTTATATTTATATTCACATTCCATTTTTGTTGATTATCGTGTAACGTTAATACTCACGTTTTAAAATATTTCTGCTCTCCAGCTCTTCAACGGCCGGCCGTTGACTGAGTCTCCTGCGGAAAAAGAGCAGAATGTTGTTTTGAACCATTACTGTCCCGAGCTGAAGCTGAAGCCGAAGCCGCTCAGTGAGAGATGAGGGAGGGAGATTCTGAAGGGACGCTCAAAGTCTCTCCGTCCTTTGTGTTCAGCCTGACAGTTAGTACTCCTCATCTGGATGCTCAAACACCGGGCTTTTGAGCCCTTTTGATAAATAAACACCAATTATCAAGATGCGGTGCCGACGAGACTTAAATGAGTGAGAAAGTGCAGTCTGTGTGTGTAACGGTCCGAGAGAGAAAGAACTCGTGCTCCTTGTTGTGGTTTGTGTGCGGGCGCGCGCTCTTTTGAACAGGCTGGCGCGTGCCGAGTGCCGAGCTCCACGCGCGCTCTTTGTCGTGCGCTCCGTCTCTCCACGCGCCTTTGTAGTAGTATTAGGTTAAGTGATCATTTGATAATCGATCATTCGAATGTTATATGCTGGCAAATAGCAAGTAAAAATCATAGACAAAAGCAACTAGATCATGCAGTATGTCCCCGTGTATTTCGTAATATATTAGGCTACTATATATATTATTATTATTATTATTTTAATCCAGAAATCATAGTGTGAGTTTTACTCGATCACATTTCACAATTACATAGGAGGACATTTTAAATAGTTGTACATAATTTCACTACTGGTTCGAGTTGATTTTGCCACGTGATGCGCATTAAATTCTGACATGAAAAATGACGATTTAATATTCCCGTTTCTTTATTTTCTCCTTTCTCTAAATAAAATGTTTAATTGGGTAGGATATTATTTTAATGTGTGGTCAATTTACACTTTCCCCCCTGTGTCCCCAGTCTTACAAGTTGTATTAAGTAACAAGTTATAAAAAGTAACAATGAGTTGTAAATCCGGTTTACACTTTATTTTAAGGTGTCATTGTTACAGTGTAATTATATATTTGAGTAATGTACTTACTATAGGGTTAGATTAGGATTTTGGTTTAGGGTTAGTTGCATGCAATTATGCATCATTTACTGTTAATGTACATGTAACATGTAACAAGGACACTGTAAAATAATGTCTTACCTAAATCAGTATAATATCATCAATCTTTCAAATCATATTTCTACAAGTCTGCTATACTCTTTTAAAGAAATATTTCCTTAAATTGCAAAACATTATTAAACGTAACAGAGTCGAAAATGCTGTACAACAGGACCAACTCAACTTTGTTATGATTTGTATAAGACGTAAGTGTGGAATAAAACGGCATGTTGTCTCATGGAAAACACTATTAATATAAAATACTTTTCAAGATCTGCGGCGAGATCTGATTAATAAGACATTTTACAGCATTGGACTGCATTCCAGCCATTGTAACACTGCTGTCACTCACATAAGCTGAGTAAGACGGGATTCCAGCAGATGTAGCGGCGTTAATATTTCATGAACTGAAATGGAGACCAACTCCCAAAGCTCCCTTAGAAGCTGCCTGGATATTATTGACCTGTATCACGAGTTGCCTAGCAACAGTAGCTTCCCCGTGAACACGGAAACAAAGAAATCTGCCTGTGCAACACTGGAGGCTTGTTGGTTTCCATTATACACAGGTCATTCATCAGACCGGTTTAATTAACAGATGGACGGCGATGTGCTTTATCCTAGCATATTTCCATCAGATAGGAGAGGCTGCTGTGAGTAGTACAGTAGACTACCGCCGTGTTTGGTATTCACTACAGTGAGGTGGAGATGGAGGAGGGGAACACACACTACCATCCATTATTCACCAGTCTGAGCTCTAAAAATAGCTCCAGCCGTGTCTTTCTTCGGTGGCGGAGTAAAGCAAGGCAAGCCAAAGATAGGAAGGTCATGACATGCTGCTGCGGCAAAGTGTCACTGTGCGTTTCACTCAGACTTCAGCCTGTCCTGCAGGTGCATTGACCGTCACACTTCACTCTGGCCTAGTTATACTCAGTTATGCTGACTATCACTGTCACACGTAAACATGACTTTAAAATTGACCCTATTTACTACCTTAATATAGTGTACATGTTCCTCGTCTTATGGGAACGATTGATCAGTGCATGTTAATCAAAAAATCCAATAAAAGCTTTCATCATAAAGTAATAACATGCTCCACCTCTGAAACGACTTTCCTGACCTGGCCTGACCTGATCCTTCTCATTTTTCCTCCTTCCATTCTGGCGTATGCTTTTCAAAATACAGTCAATTCCAAAATGCCTCAAAATAAAGTCATGCACTGTAGTATTTATAAAAAGAGTACTTGTTACAGAATTAAAAGAATATTCCGAAGAGCAAACTGAATGTAATGTTTTTGGGAAATTAAACATTTACACTTTATTTAAAGGTGAGTGTGACATAGTTGTACTTACTCAAATAAGTACTGAGCGATATTAACCTGTACTTACTATTGAATTACAGTTAGGATTAGTTACTTCTAATTATGCATCATTTACTGTTATTACTATAGTAAGTACATGTAGTAACGTGTAACTACGTCACCTTAAAATAAAATGTTAACCATTAAACTTGCATTAAATGCAATTAGCAAACTAATTAATTGTGGTTTTTTTGACAATTAAAGTACATCTTTATATGTAATTTCATAATTACTTCTAAAATATATTTTAATGTCAGTTCAAACTTGGGTAACCCTGTATTTTACAATAGCTACATGTAGTAATAACAGTAAATTATGCATAATTACAAGCAACTAACCCTAAACCTTTATCCTAACCCTAACCCTATAAGTACATGTAGTTCATTAATATTACTCAGTACTTAATTGTATAATTACTCTATAACAGGGACACCTTAAAATAAAGGGTTACACTTTATTTTAAGGTGTAATTGTTACTGTGTAATTATACTGAGTAATATTAAGCAACTACTTGTACTTATAGGGTTAGGGTTAGGATAAAGGTTTAGGGTTAGTTGCTTGTAATTATACATCATTTACTGTTATTACTATGGTAAGTACATGTAACATATGTAACAAGGACACTGTAAAAAAGTGTTACCAAATAAAGTGTAACCAAAACTTGTGTCATGTAGGCTATTTAAATATGGTTACACATTTATTATGACAAAGTTGCATTTTAAACAATTTAACTTTTAAATGTAATGATGATTAACATGCATGCTTTAGTAATCAGCATAGCAAAATAATTGTGCTTAAAAGAACAACAAAAGATTTAACAATCACAATCATTTCAAATTTAAAAGTAAAACTTATAATTTGACTTTGCAAAGTGCACTTTTTAAAAGTGTATTAAAACAGTCATGAAAGTGAACTCTCTAAGTACACTTATGTGGCTTTTTATTTCATTAATATATTATCTGCTAGTACAGATTTTTTTAAATATACTTTTAAGATTTGAAGTGCACATTCAATACAATTAAGTCCACTTCTTTTTCACAAGGGACATCCCCAAAATAAAATGGGTTTCAAACATCATTTCATGTTGAGCAATCAATCCAGATTCAATATCACTATACTGTATGAATTATGTGTTATGTAAAATCATCAACATAATTATTGAAATTAAACAAGAAGGCATTTTAAGATGAAGTCTTCCCACTCTAAAATGTAACAACTGACAAAGAGTACAAGACACAGTAAACCCTATGATTAGAAGATCTAAATGTCCCTTGCCATCAGGGAAAGTATCTGATAAGCAGCTAAAACGTCCAGTTTTACACATGTGGCTCCAAAATCCTCAAAAGCACAATTATTATTTTTTGGTTTATTAAGTCCCTGTGTAAAATTAATTTACTGTTTGTTAAGCATCCAGTTCTATTTTATATGTAGAAGTCATTTCATTCAGTGTAAATGTCCATCATATGCATGGATCTGTAGACTGTGTTGCTGAACCTGAAGTTAATCTAGTGTAAACACCTGCATCTGCACAGTGCCTGCTTTCCACTCACATCCTTATCTGAATCACATCTTTGTTACAAATCACTCATGGTTCTCGCATTACATAACTTAGGATGGTCTGTATGCAAAAGATGTATGCATCTTTTGCATACAGACGACAACATTGTCAAAAAGAGCCCCGTTCACACGGATCCGCGAAAACGACTTAAAACGCTGTATTCTGCTGCGAGGCCAGTAGTTGGCGATAGACTGAACTAGTAATATGCATGGCGTCACTGTTTTCACAAATTCACGTTTTTTTTTTTAATGTTTACATGGATATATTAAGAGTATCATTTTCAAAAACGTGCACTTTGAAATATGTTTTCAAAAGTTTGCGTTTTCAGGCACCCAAAACGTAGCCTGGTAATACCAAACTCTGCTACTTCGCTTTGCTTCGTAGAAAGAGTCTGGCATGGCATAATTGAAAAGCGTTTTCTTTCTCGCGGGGGGGCGCTTGTCTGAAGTTTAAAATCATTGGTTACCCGTAAGCCAATCACATAACGTTTGGTTATGGCGTGTGTTATGCGCATGCTCAGCCGCATCTAACTTCCACTGTAAACACATGTATGATGCGAAAACAAAACCATCGAGCGAAATACCGGAGTGAACATGGCTGTGAACGACTTTTGCAGATTATGTGAAGTAAATCTACGCATCCACGGTACAATCAGTGTCTACGTCACGGCTCTCAGTCCGCCCTCTGTTCGTTGATTGGCCGGCTGTTTTCAGGCCGGAGGAAAACGGAAAGCTATTACGCTGTCTCAGACTGAGTACAGAAGCGAAATGAAATTGAGCGGAAGTACGAAGTCTGACGTAGTCAGGCTAGCCAAAACGCTGTTCTTGATTAAATGAACGGCCAAAACGCATCAAAGGTTTTCCGTTTTTAGTTGAGAACGCTGCCGTGTAAATGGCCCCTGAGATTTAAAATACCATATTTAAAATGTAAAAATTCATTAAACAAAACAAAAACACAAAGCAAAGCCGCAAAAACATAAAACAAAACAAACACAAAACAAAACAAACACAAAACAAAACAAACATAGCAAAGCAAATCACAACACAAGCACAACAAAGAAATGCAAAACAAACCACAAAACAGAACATAAACAACACATCAAAGCAAAACATAACACATCAAAGCAAAACACAACACAGCAAAAAAAAAAAAAAAATCATTTTAGCAGCCTGAAGTTTCATTAATCCAGCAATGCATGCACCATATACCGAATTGAACTTCTGAACTCAAAGGCAGGTGTTCATACGTATATAATAAAATGTTATCTAATGAAAACTGTAGTGGATTTATTCTCTCAGATTAACTCCAATCCTCAACTGACTGTAATCCCAGTCTCTGCTAAATACTTTACATCAGATTACAATCATTGTACGATAACACTATACCTCTGCACAAAATCTGTTTTCATAATCTGTTCCATGAGTTCACTTGTCCATATAATCCTTAAGTGATATCTAAACAGATTTGCTGTCTTTAATGGAGAAGTTTGAGCATACAACTCAATTCAAGCGCTAAGCTTCCCCCTGGACTTAGTAATTAATGGATATAAATTAGTAGCTAAATGAATATTAGAATAAAGGTTGCCAGTGTATGCAGGTGATAACAGCAAAAAAAAAGCAAAAAAAATTTGCTTTTTAAATTTGTAAAGCAAAAAAAATGTATTAAGCAGTCTCCAAGTCCCTGAAGATGACATTCTCAAGTTTTTCCAAAAATGTCCTGAAGAGGGCAGTGTAATAGTTTATATACTTGCATATACAGTACAGACATTTGTGACTTACTTGGCAAGTTTCATTTCGATCTGTTGACGGATCTCCTGTCTCTCCTGGTCACTCCGCGTAGGAAAAATGTTCCTGTCTTCCAGCTCCTGTTTGCTGGGACGATTCCGAAGCTTCACGGCCAGCAGCTCCTTCCTCATCCTCCTTGGCAATGTGCCTGCACACATTTGCCATAGAATTCATTACTTAATGACATAACAATCTAAAGTGCTCCATATTTCCAGACAGAAATTACTCTTGCCACTTGTATTATGAAAAAACACATTGATCCAATGACTATATCATGGGAAACATTCTGCACAAATTCTACCTGATCTTCTAGTTATAATAAATCATTGCAGTATCTCATGATTATGTGCAAAGGAATTACAGCATTGCATTAAAGAGGATCTAGTACACTTCTTTACATTTTCAACAAAGTCATTCCAAAGGGAGATATTCTCTATATAAGTAAACACTGTTTCTTGAACTCCCTGAAACGCTTCGATTGTAGTCTTCAGTTTTAATCCGGGAATAAACACGTCACAATATTCCTCATATAAATAATTCCTGCACAAGGCATAAGCAAAAAAAAATAGGATGCGAGGCATGGTTGAGTTGAGTTAGTAGTGTTGAAACTCGAGGTTATGGTAAGGGGCGTGACATTTCCAAAACACGCTTGAAGCGGCTGACAAATCACAACACACTGATCCAGCCAACCAATCAGAGCACACTGCACTTTTCAGAAGGAGGGGCTTCATAGAGACATGAACTAAACAGAGCGTTACTGACAGACTGCGAAGTGAGGTGCTGCAACAATGTCAAATATGTGTGAAAATAATGTTTTTTAACATTCAATCACGAGAAACTATTCTAGTAGAGCCCAAAAACAAAACAAGGCTCAGTAAAAGGGCATAATATAGCCTCTTTAATAGTTGTGCAGTACACCCACCAGAAATGACAGACTCGTTCCAGTCGTCCATGTCGTAGATAATTCCTGAAGCGTCAGTGAAGCAGTTGTCTTGTCGAACGTTTTCCTTGTTTTCCTCTGCTTCCTTTCTGTTCTCACCATCTCCACTTGGCTCTCGCTCAATGCTAAAATAGAAAAAGGAAAGAAACACTTTAACAATAATTTTACAGAAAAATACTTAATTAAAATAATTCATTCTGAAATCAAGCAAATAAAATTAAAGATGGGTTTAACATCCTCACCTTTCCTGTCTGAGCTTTGATGCCAGTGCTCGGTGCAGTTCTTCTATTATACAGCTAGGGGGCAGCGGCGGATGTATGCTACCTATATGCGGCGACCCCACAGAATTAGTAAAATGCCCTCTTAAAACCACAGGACTGGGGCCATCAGAGACTCTAGACAGTTCTTTTTGGAGAAAAGAGTTTGAATGAGGCACTGATGCGACGACTTTACCCGGGTCTGTGGAAACAAAAAATACATTCATATATATATATATATATATATATATATATATATATATATATATATATATATATATATATATATATATATACACACCACAATATCAAATTTGATCTGATTTTCATTAGCGAAAAATGAACACACCTTCCTCCGTGCTTAGCTGAGAAACGAGATTGCCGTGACTGCTTGGAGGAGACTGCTCCTGCGGTTCGTCTTCCTCATCTTCCTCTCCGTCGTCTTCATCTTCCTCAACATCTTCATTCTCATTTTCAGAGGGAACCGCCTCCTCGTCCTCCTCCTCTTCCTCATTTGAATTTGGCTCTTCCATTGTCCCGTTGTCCTGTACAGAATCTACCACTAATAGGAAACACAAAATCATAGCTTAGACAATTAGGAATGCAATTCAAGGCTGTGGTTCATTGGTCATATTTGTGTATTGTGTATTTGTCAAGGATTCTTTTAAAGTGCGTCACTATAAATATGATGCAGTGAAGAGTGTCATAATTCGCAAAAAATGATGACGGATTCCAAAAGGGTTTCCCAGCCACTCCCCCTATCCTTCATTGGTCAGTCAAACAGATAGCCCCGCCCCAAACTCCTGCTATTGGTCGAGCAAGAGTGGTACAGTACTTCTATTTTGGACAATGAATTATATATATATATATATATATATATATATATATATATATATATATATATATATATATATAAATATACATATGAAGAGCACTCACTGGTAGGGAGATTGTCTTGCTCTGAGCTGAGGTACTCCATGCTACTGATGCTGAGAATGGGCCCCTGAGAGCCAGGCAGCCGGATCTCAGCATCGGAGATGCCCCGGATGGGAGAGCCGGGGTCTGGAGAATGAAGTCCACAGGCCAAGGCCACATCTGCACACAGAGGAACACAGCATTAGATTGTTCAACTCACAAACACTCATCAACATAAGTTATAACATACTGTACATACACATATCGCTATACTGCATATTATGCATTTGTATATTTGTATTGTCTTGTCGCTGTCATTCTGTCTGTGCTGTGGAAGCTTCTGACACCAAGACAAATTCCTCATATGTGTGAACATACTTGGCAATAAAGCTCATTCTGATTCTGATATACGTACGCACGACCAGTTTCATTCACACATGCTCACGTAGCTCCATCTGTGCCATTTTCTGGCTGACATGATATTGGTAGGTGTTCGTGACTTTAACTTTGAGACTTGGTCATCATTCGTGGATGTTCTCTATGGGGGTGATATAAAGCGTCATGGCCATTCAAACCGAGGGGCACATCCCATCAACCTCAGAGTTGGTGGGATGAGCCACTTTACAGTCTACACTCCAAAAATGGCCTTAATTGGATTGCAGTTTTAATGTAAACAAACTAATAAACTTTATGTGATGCATACAAGTCAGTCATACATAAATGAAAAATAAACGGGGTAGATTTATGTAATAGTACTAATAAACAATGTTTTAAATACACAACAACCATGTTTATATATTTATCATCAATAAATACAATTTCTTTCAATCTCATACATTTTGCTTGTTCCATTACTAGCCATATTTTAACACTTTTCACTTTTTAACTGAAAACAATGAACAAATTTATGCTGATTCCAAGCAATTTTAATACATCTTGATTAAAAATGTTGAATAATACAATAAAATGTATGTAAATTGTTAATAATAAACTATGCCATGGTTTTTTGGAGAGCAGATGTATGACTTACAAATATGCATTTGTATCAATTTTAATAGTTTACGTTAAAACTGTGAAATCTGAATGGATGGAAAATGTATATGCAAATACATACATGTACATCTTTAGGCTTCTCAAATTAAGGCCTACATATTTTTTGAGTGTCATTGTAATTTTACTTTAAATAAAATGGTCAGTCCAATAACACACTGCAAACATCTGTCAATTTCCCTCCCCCAGTGGAACAAAATATTAAAGCTACCTTATTACATACAACAAAAAACGCATGCTGATCACTTCATTTGTGATTTGGATTTGGTGGATATGAACCTGGGTCTGCATAAACGCTAAGATGTTTACTATTCGACTCTCACATCTTTTAAGGGTACTTTCATGTGGTTCCACACCTGTTTGACTTTCTTGCTTCTTTGGAACATAAGAAAATATATATTTAAAACATTTTTTTTCCAAACAATGAGAGTAAATGGGGTCTAGAAGAACAGGATTGACTTTGGATTGCACTAACTAATTTTCCTACTCATTCCCAATCTTAACTCCATCAGAAGACTAGCAATCCTCCCTCATTCCCTGCATGCATCCACTATCATTTGTTTATCACTTCCTCTGCTAAACTTGATTGGATTTTGAAAGTAGAAATTGGATGATGATTTTGTCTCATTATGTAACTAAACTGTTTCTTCAACTGTTTGCTATTAGTTCACTCATTTCCCGCTTGATTAAAATATCTCTTGCCTCTGGTACTTTTCCATTAAAACTAAAAACTGCTGCTGACACCCTAATTCTCAGGAAACTTTTTCTAGGTCCTTCTGTGTTAAATAATTACAGACCTATCACAAACCACTGCTGAACAGAGCTGTTTCCCCTCAATTAGAGTCGCAAGTTTTTTTTATAATCTATACAAGCCTTTCAAAGCAGACTAATGTCCTTTACATAGCAGAGACATCTCTCCACAGGGCCATAAATGACCTATTCCTTTCTGCTGAATCAGGGGTGTTTAATATTCAACTCCTTCTGGACCTCAAGTCTTTAGGTCTTTGGATTCTGTATCTTAGATGTTGGCATCACTGAAAATGGAAACTCTCCTCTGGTTCAGTTCTTCAATGACAAACAGCAGTTTGTTTTTCTTCTGAAACACAAATCCTCCATCAGTCCTGTTATCTGAGGTGTCCCCCAGGGGTCTGTTCTTGGTCCTCTTTCTCTCAGCCCAAGCTAAGTTAATATCTCTATAAAAATTAATAAAGTACTAGTTAGGGATGCATTGATTTTAAAATTCTGGACGATATAAGCTAATAATTATTTTCATGCTATGGTCGATATTAAAATTCAATACTTTTTTGTCTAAAAAAAAAGACAATTTAAACTAAGACATTTTAAACTCTACAAGTGAATTTAGGCAACACGGAATTATAATGTACAGTATGGAAAATTCATATTCATTTTAAGATTTGCTAAAGATTACATTCAACAGTGTTATTAAAGGACAATTCCAGTGAAAAATGAACCTAGGGGTAATTAACACATGGTTACCGAGTCGATCGTTCCCTGTGATGCGTTTTCATGAAAATCGAATGTATAGAGTTTTATCTTTAAAAACAGATTAGCTCATAGCAGTAGTATATGGGGCACAGAGTAAGTAAAAGTAAATTGCTAGTTAATACCACTAACAAGGCTCAAACTAACACGGTAACATAATGAGGGTCCTTACATACAAACCGAAGCATTGAGAACTTTGTAAGTGTACAGACAGTTTAATAAGAAGATACTTTATAAAGACAGTACATTACGCGTTTACAGACAGGCGTCATCTTGGAAAACAGTCTCGACTAATCGAGTCACGAACGCCGCGCTACGTTAGATTTCACTATGCGTAATTCCTATCGACCAGCTCACTTAGCACGGCGTTCGTGACTCGATTAGTCGAGACTGTTTTCCAAGATGGCTCCTGCATGTAAACGCGTAATGTACTGTCTTTATAAAGTATCTTCTTATTAAACTGTCTGTACACTTACAAAGTTCTCAATGCTTCGGTTTGCATGTAGGGACCCTCATTATGCTACTGTGTTAGTGTGAGGCTATTTTGAGCCTTGTTAGTGGTATTAACTAGCGATTTACTTTTACTTACTCTGTGCCCCATATACTAGTGTTATAAGCTAATCTGTTTTTAAAGATAAAACTCTTTACATTCGATTTTCATGAAAACGCATCGCAGGGAACGATCGACTCGGTAACCATGTGTTAATTACCCCTAGGTTCATTTTTCACTGGATTTGTCCTTTAAATTAGCATTATCAAAGATTAAAATCATCTTATCACTCATAACCATCCATATATTTATCGTTCACAGCCCCCTAATTTTGTTAGCTTTGTTTTCCACTTCTATCACACTATTTTGTGTCATTTTTGTCATTTGAATTGATCACTGAAAAATGTCTTGCAATATTCTTCCCATTCATAAATCTTTGTTATCAATTGCCTCAGTTGTGCATTGTAAATAAAACATTAATTTCATTACATTTTTTTACATAAAAGGTACTTTTAAATCACTTTTACAAAATATCCATCTGTATTATCAATTTCATACAATATTATGTTTTCAGTAATATAAGACAGACAAATAAAAGGGCAACAAAGCCCGGTTGTCTCACCTGTAGAGCTCTGCTTCAGCTTCTCGTTTTTCTTTTTCCTCCATTTCCACGGCCGGAAAATGCGCCCCAGTGTGGCCAGCTTGCTGTGGCGTCGGATGGGAGGGGTGTGGACTCCACTCACCAAACAGCTGGAGCGCAGCACATTCTGCTGCTCCATCACATCTGTAACACACACGGGACAGACAGGAACCATCAGCACTGAGCAGTGACATCCAAGGGTACAACTGATGATGCTGATTTTGAACATTTATAGTTATTTATATTAAGATTTAATATATATGTATATAATTACGAGTTATATAAAATGAATGAGAAGTATTCGGCACCCTTTAAAAAACGTTTTGGACACCCCTGACGAAAGTCAGATGAACTTCAAAGACCACACTGAATCAAATTTGTGGTTTTAGATGTTTTAGAAGCGCTTTAAATACTTTAGATTTAATTTAATTTTACTTTATGTTGTTTGTTGTCGCAAGACCGACTGTGGATTTCAGATTTTTACAGATTTTCGACTAATTTTAGAAGCACTTTAAATACCTTAATATTTTACAAAAATGTAATTTAATTAAAATTATTTCTATTTTATTTTGACACTACAGCTGTTTGTCATTGCAGGATTGACTCTGAATTGTTGATTTTCCTACTGATTTCCAACTCATTTTAGAAGCACTTTAAATACTTTAATATTTAAGTAAATTGTTATTTTATTTAAATTTTATTTTGCATCTGTGTTTTTTTATTTTTTTTAACTACTGTTGATTGTCGTTGCAAGACCGACTCTGGACTTCTGATTTTTTACTGATTTTCTATTTAAATACACTTTAAATACCTTAATATATATATATTTTTATTATTATTTAATTTTATTTATTTTAATTTTATTTTGACACTACTGCTGTTTGTCATTGCAGGATTGACTCTGGATTGTTGATTTCCCTACTGATTTCCAACCCATTTCAGAAGCACTTTAAATACTTTAGTGTTTAAGTAAATTTAGGAAAAAAAATATTTTAATTTTATTTTGCATCTATTCTCTAATAACGTAGGGTCATTATTTTAGTCAATTTTATTTTATTTCATTTTTTATTTACTGTCTTTCTCTTTTGGGAAAATGAACATGATAACATCATTTCCCAACACAAAAAAGAAGGTAATTACAAAGCATGTGCCTCTTAGAACTTTTCATTTATTTTTCTATAGGATTTTTCTATTTTAGTTTTGAGCTAAAGCAGATGTTAATCACATGCATATACATCAATTGTATATTTGACCGCACAAAGCCTCTACAAAACCCACATCAGCATCATATCCTTCAGCAGGCTAGACCTAATCCTTTTAAATATTCACACGCAGGAAAAGCGCCATTCATAGAGCAAATGAGTCAACGCTCTGCCAAACACTCAGTTACCGAAATAGTGTAGTGTGGGCAGGGGCAGCGAGCGGGTGCCGTCACAAACCCAGAGGCGCTGCGCCGCGCACCACATGCACGGAGGTCCTCCGAACCATTGACCATAAAAGAAAAGAACCGGGTCAATCGACTGAGCGTCACTGCTCAAGTAACCAGCGCTACACGGAATCCAGGTCAAGCCTGAAAACTGTGCGGCGAGGCGAGTCAGCAAAGCCAGGGTCAGCAAAGCCTAGCTGTTACTATGGTTACTGCTCCTCCAGATGCAGAGCAAAAGGCTGAATCCGAGCGCCGTATGAGGGGCCGCCACTGTCTTAGGAAAGGGAGGATGGGGGAAACGGAGAGAGGAGGGGGAATGGGGGTCTGTTGCTATACGGAAGCGCTTGCTGAAGACCTCAAGCAGCCAATCAGGGCCCGGCCTTTCATAACATATAATATCAAGCACACTACCCCTTTCTTCAGTGCAGGCCAGAGAGGTGCGTTACAAGGGGTTGGTGTTGCACTGGACAGTCTGTTGCTAATCGAAAACAGAATAAAAATGTAAATGTGTTCAATATTAGCTAATATTAATGGTGGGCGCAGTAACTGTTACACAATGCGTGTTATTAAGAAGCGCGGTTGTAAAAGCGAGAGACTGTTTTCAAAGGAGTATGAAAGGAAATAGAATCCAGTACATCTGACAATGATTGAATGAATATCAGCGCAGTTATTCATGAAGTAAGCGACAGAAGAGCAAAGCACAGCGTTTTGTGAACAGAGAGGCAATCAGAACATAGGCCTGCATGCTGGATGTGTGCCACGGATGCCCACGTTACCAATATCTCAAAACCCCTGCCAAACTGATATAAGACTCACGGTGACCCAATGGACATAGATCTCATGCATATAGTCTCTATTAATACAATAGTCATTATAATACAATACAGGACAAAATTACAGAACAGAAAACTCTCACTTTTATAGTAGCAATCATGATACAATACTGTAAAAAAAATTAAGGGGCATTATGGGTAGATCACTAAGCGGAGGTTGGTTATACATCAGCCTATAACAACATTAGGAAAAAAATATGATATAATTATAAAGCTTGACAGATCATTATTAACATCATTTTAAATAGTGACAGAATTGTCATGATACTATATATTCATATACATTCATATTTAAACAGGGGATTGGATGAACTAATCATTTAGTTGCTAGTTTTAATACAATAATCAATCTAACACAATTCAAGGCAACATTACCAAATAGTACACACTGACTTGTACTGTAGTAGCATTTTATTAATATTTTATGGTTGAAACACTTCTAGTTCCAGGCCCTACTGTTTGTAGATGGTAAATAAATAAATAAAATGGAGATCATGTTAAGTAATCCTGCCTGGTTTGATTTAGGCTGCTTAAGAAGTTTCAGTTTGTTTTATCAAAGGCGTTTATCTCTGTCACGGCTCATTGAAAACACTTTAAACGTGGTTTTAAAGAGGAGGGTATCTGTGCGATTAACAGACCCAGACAACAAAGAGACTGAGAGACACTACAAACCCCTTTTTAACATTGCAGATTGGCAAATACTGCTTATAGCTCTGTCAGCAAATCTGCACTCCTTTATTCTGCGGCCCCCTTCACACCTGATATTAATATGTGCGTTGAATCTGAATGATCTTGTTTGATTCTTGTTCATCAAAATGCTTCTTCATACACAATCAGATTGGGTTTTTTTTTTTATAACTTAAATTAAATTATTGTCATAAGCAATGAGAAATGAGAGACAGCGGTATATTGTGAATATAGTCATAGTGTACCATTAGATGCAGTATTGGAACTGATGTATTCACCAATCAGAAGCCAGGATCAGAAAAAATGTGCTATAATGAGCATTATATGTTATACAAATGTGACCCTGGATCACAAAACCAATCACAAGTCGCACGGGTATATTTGTGGCAATAGCCAACAATACATTGTATGAGTCAAAATAATCGATTTTCCTTTTATGCCAAAAATCATTAGGATATTAAGTACAGATCATGTTCCACAAAGATATTTTGTAAATTTCCTACCGTAAATATATAAAACATTTATTTTTGTGAGTGAATGCAGCACAATTGCGAAAATAAATGGACAACTTTAAAGCCAATTTTCTCAATGTTTTGATTTTTTTGCACCCTCAGATTCCAGATTTCAGATTTCTAAATGGTTGTATCTCGGCCAAATATTGTCCTATCCTAACAAAACATACATCAATGGAAAGCTTTCATATCTCACTTTCAAAAAATTGACCCATGTGGTTTTGTGGTCCAGGGTCACAAATGTTAGATTATATAAGTCATTGTTACCTTCAATTTGAACTGTATTTTGTTTTAAATATAGCAATATGCTGTATATCAGTGCCATTCTGGATTAAATATATATAATATAAGAGAAAAATGTTTGTGTGTGTCAGTTCCAATATATGTATACGGCTTTCTTTCTTCAGATAAACACAAATGAAGATTTTTAGGAAAATAATCCATGTAATGCCAATGAATGGTGACGCTTGGTTGACGCTCGAAAAATCACACACAACGATTCGACTCCAGTGGATGAATCGCGGCCTTCTGAAGCGAAACGATAGTGTGTGTAAGAAAAACACTAACATTTTTACCTTTTTTAACTGTAAATCATTGCTTCCTGTCTATTGTCACACAAAGCGTTTGACGTAAATGCGTTGTGAAGTTGCGCACGAGAAGTGGCTCTGTTGTTCCGTGCTACTTTTAAAACAAAGTGTTCAAAATCGCCCCCTATAGGCTACCCTCATTCACTATTCCCTACATTAGTCCATTAATACAGTCCACTTGAAGGCGTGAATGTATGAAATGAAAAAATATTAGTATTAGTAAAATAGTATTTTTCTTACACCTATCATTTCTCTTCAGAAGACACCAATTCATCCACTGAGGTCGTATCAAGCCTCATCCGAGTGGCACCCATTCACTGGCATTACTACCCCTTTTCCACCAGAATGGTTCATGTTCTGGAGCCAAATCCTGTTCTCGGCTATGAGGCAGTGCGGCACTTCTGTTTTGCGGTCCATAATACCTAATTTATGGCTGTTTTCAAATCCATACATATCGACTCGTACATTTTTCCAGCTCAGGCAAAACACTCAGGTGATGCTTTTATTTAATAAAGCTCTTTGGCATTGGGAGGTGCTTTAAGTAAACGTATGTAAATGTAATGGAGTTGCGTACAGTCTGTCCTCTGAGGCTTGTTTTGGAGATGCTGACCACATAAACAGGCAGCAGGCAAAACCCATTTGCCTGCAGCAGATAGATACTAAGAGCTTGTTATTGTAATGTCACCCTAGAGATGAAAGTGGGAGATTGAGAATATTATTCAATTCATCAATGACTGCAGTCTAAAGATGCAATCATAGCAGACGCATGAACGTGGGCCTCATTGTAAGTGGTCGGGCCAGGGGGTCCGGCAACATGAGGTGCTAGTTGTGCTGTTTAGGGCTGTCCTGAGAACAGTATATACACTAGTTTTTTTTTTTTTTATAGCCAGTATAAACCGACACAAATTTCAATAGCATAAGCAGGCCCTAATCACAGACCTGAGATAATTAAGGCAATTTGGTCTCTGATCTGTATTCAGAGACACTTTCTATCCAGGACTGCAACAGAAACACACACACTACAGTTCAAAAGTTTGGGGGCGGTAAGATTTTTTTATGTTTTTGAAAGAAGTAAATTTTCTCACTAATTTGTTTTCTGCATTTAATTGATGAAAGAGTAATATTGTGAAATATCAAAGCTGAATTTTCAGCATCATTACTCCAGTCTTGAGTGTCACATGATCCTTCAGAAATCATTATAATATGCTGATTTGCAGCTCAAGAAACATTTCTCATTATTATCAATGTTAAAAAACAGTTACTATTTTTGCTTAATATTGTCACAATTATAGCAGTGGTAAGCCATTACATGATGCAGATAATCCAAATATATAATAATAATAATAATAATTCATTACATTTATATAGCGCTTTTTTCTCAGCAATCAAAACGCTTTACATAGAAGGGGGGAATCTCCTCAATATACACAACAGAATCTTTAATATACACAGATAATACACACAGGAGATCACTAGGAGAAAACAAACGCTAACCACACTACCAACAAAGGCGAGAACCGACAAGCAAAACTGAAAACACAAGGCTATATATACAAGGGCAAACTCGCAAAATCTGCAGCACATGTGTTGTCAAACTAATGAAGATGTTTCCTTAATTTGCTGGTGTTTTTCCATAAAATTATAATCCATAAAACGATCCCATGATGGAAACTCCTAAAAGGTTCTGTATGCTGTATGAAGTGCCTGACAGAACCATTTGAGGTTCTGTTAAGAACCTTTTCTTCAGGCACATATTAGTTTATACAATCAGTATGACAATACTATCAATTTTCAGAAATTAATCATAAAAGCAGGTAGTTTAGTGTGAGAAATGAACGGTTAATGTCGTACAACGAAATAAACCCCGTAGTTCACCCCCTGGCTCAACAACTGTGCAGCCATCTGGTAGAAGACAAGTGCCCGCGGTGTAGCCTCCTTAAGATGCTAAAAGTGGAACAGACTAAATAACAAGTCTCTGATGAGGCTTAAAGGGACTTGAGACAGCTCGAAGCTTTGGCCAGTGTTACTTAGAAGAAGCAACAGTAGCTTTTGACATCGAACAGACCTCTGCTGTGCATTCTCTGACATCTAGGGCTAGAAATCGACTTAGAATACCAAGCTGTGATGATTCAGTCTCTGTGTTAAGAGACGTCAGAGCAAGGAAAAAACACTGAGCGGTAAAGAAAATCTGAACATATCAAGCAATGCATGCTGGATATGAGACCATGGACATTGTCCTCTGAGCAGGAATCAGTTGTGTGACCTTTCAGTTATTCTTTTCGGTCTGTAATATAACGCTGAAGGTGTTAAATTGGGTCAATAACTATTCCAAGAAATCTAAAAAATTCAAGGCCTTATGGACAAATGCTCAAAGATGGCAGGCAAGGGAAAAGTCACAATCTCACTTTTAAAGCCTCCAAAGTTAAAGAGATAGTTGATGCATTTGACATTGACATTTGACATTTATGCATTTGGCAGACGCTTTTATCCAAAGCGACTTGCATTGCATTTCAAGGTACACATTTACATTCTTATCAGTTCTTCAGATAGTTGAAGCAAAAATTAATATTCACTAGAAATCTATTTGTGTCTAGTACTTGTACAGTAAGGCATAATAATTAATATAAATATGTACCCATTCAATGTTCTTTTATTTATTTTTACCACAATGCTTTAGGAAGTCAATAGCAAATACATTTTCTTGGTCATGATGATTTATATGTCACAGTTATAGGTCAACTTCAGGCCACTTGTCTCAGCATGGCTTATAGCACTGAATTTTTGATGGAAGTCTTACTTGGAAACTCCATAAGCTTCATGCACCTTAGGCAGCAAACCTTCAGACAACCTCAGACAGGTTAATATTTTGAGAATTTCCATTTATATTCATAATCCATTTAAATTCATATAATGACCTTTGGCACGGACTTTCATGATCAGCTCATCAAGAAAATCTTTCATCTTTTCTCAAGGAAATAATCTTCATCTTTTCTCAAGGAAATAATCTTTCACAACTAATGTTGTAAACTATACAGGGAACCCTGTCAGCCGGTACAACTGATTTCTATACAATTGCACATAAGGTCGTTTTTATAATAACATTATTATAATTTTTTAATGTTACTGAAGTAAAAATATAATGAATATGTAATATACTGTCTATATATATATATATATATATATATATATATATATATATATATATATATATATATATATATACAGTGTATATATGTTAACTATACACTATACAGCCAACTATACAGTTTATGGATATTAAATGGCTTTTCTGAGGTAACGTGACATTGTTTACAAGCTGTATCCGTGGTTGAAACACTGATTGAGCGATTACATCAGACATATTTCAAAACGGTTTCTTTTGACATGATACATGATACAACTCACATGTTCAATTAGTTCACGTGCTCCTAGAACTGAAGTGCTACAGTGAACTGTCACTCCAAAATGGTATATATTGTTTAAATTTCGTGATTTTGAAAGCTGAGACTTTGTTTCATATCAAAAAAGCAACCTGCTCTGTCTTGTCTGTCAGCGCATTGTCCGTGTCCTCTTTGCTCAGTGATTTTTCACTGCGTGAGAAAATAGACATGAGAGCGCAAGAACAGCGTCAACTGCTTGACTCTCATGCTACATGTCATATATATGCTGAAAATGTTTGCATACGTCAAGCTAATCACAGAATGACACATTGATAACCGCATCACAGATGCGTCTTGAAGGCCACTTCTGACTGATGTGGGCGTGTAATGGTTCAGAATAGAAATATACCCTAATGTTCGCATTGGCAAATGTATATATTTGCTCTTTAAAGATCCTCATTGACTCTCTGGTGAGTCACTTGAAGTCATTTTCATCCTTCTGTCTCATCATTGTTGTTTTTTCCCACCTCCCCTGTTTCCCCTTCACTCACTCCCACTCAGTCTCTCTCTTTTTCTCTCCTTCCCCTGACTCCATCCTATATCGCCTTTAAGCGGCATTACAGTCGTGGTTTCACTTACCGTTCACTCTCTGAAATTCATTGAATCGCAAACAGCACAATAAACTCAGGTTTAGCTGAGCTACGCCATCCATCCAAGGCAGCTCCGCTCAAGCTTATGAATGAGAAATGAGCTTCTGAAATATTTTAGATGGTTCAGGTATGCAGAGTGAGGCCTGCTCTTTCCAACAGCATTGCATTCGATATTAACTACATTTCCTCTCTCAGCCGCTCAGAAGAGCCAAGATACTCAGATCTGTTGACTGTGCATTACAGCGATTAAAATTTGAACCCTTATTCACTCTAATGGCCTCCCACAGGAAAGAAAAATCTCTTTTCATCCAAAAGTTGGGGGTCAGTAAGATTCTTTAATGTTTTTGAAAGAAGTCACTTATGTTCACCAAGGCTTCATTTATTTGATACAGTAAAAGTGTGAACAAAGTAGAATCTTTGCATCATTACTCCAGTCTTCAGTGTCACATGATCCTTCAGAAATCATTATAAGATGCTCAGGAAATTTTTTCAGGATTATTTGGTCAAAAGAACAGGATTTATTTGGAATAAAAAATGTATGACATTTTAATGTTTTTACTGTCAATTTTGATCAATTTAATGCATCATTGCTGAAGAAAAGTATCTTACAGATCCCAAACTTTAGTGTCTCAATTTGAACTTAAACATTTATTAGATATACCAATTAATCTGAGCTATGCCATTCACATTAATTTTATATTTCAATATTCTTACTTTACATCAACAATTGACTCACTTGTGTGTGTTTTTTCTATAAATTTAGGACAAACATTTGAGACACAATTGCTACTTAAAATTTCCTGAGCTATGATAGTTACTTTTTTAATTTAGTCATTTTTATAGTAGCTTAATATATGTGACCCTGGACGACAAAACCAGTCACAAGTCGCACGGGTGTACTTGTGGCAGTCGATTTTTCTTTTATGTTAAAAATCATTAGGATATTAAGAAAAAGATCATGTTCCATGAAGATATTTTGTACATTACCTACTGTAAATATATAAAACATTTATTTTTGTGAGTGAATGCAGCACAATGGCGAACATAAATGGACAACTTTAAAGCAGAACTTGGTAACTTTTTTTACTTAATAAAACTATCTAGAAATCATTTTGGATGGTTAAACAACCTGTTCTGGTGATATTGGTGACTTTCCCCGCTCCCCCCAGCGTTCCCAGGCGGAAAACCAACCTTGCAACTTGGGGACTATGGGACTACCGTCCCGGTGTGGTGAAGTATCCGGTAACTCTATAGTGACGGGTCCGGGCTGAGGACCCAATTAGTATGCCAGTAGTATGCCTGATCTAAATCTGTTCTCGCGATACGTTAAGGCAGTATCAGTGCAGTAATATCAGGTAAAGCTCATAGCACGATCTTCGGATAACGTTAGCTGTATGCTATGCTACTATCTAAGCTAACTAAAAAACACACTACAACGAGAAATGTTTAATTTCACAATCTATAGCTTCGGTTAAATACTAGTATATGAAACGTATAATTTAAAATACATTAAATATATTAATGACTCGTTATAACGTAGTACAAACGTCTTTTATAATAAAGTGATTTTGTATGATTTGTAACCAGGCACTAAAGCGATTACCCATAAAACGTGCTTTGAACCAATCGGATTGCTTGGGTCCTCAGCCCGGACCCATCACTATAGAGTGACCGGATACTTCACCACACTGGCAAAATAGAAATTGGAAGTCTCGTGAGAAGCGAGAACGAGCACGAAACACGAATTGCTTTACGGCAATTCGACATAAACACACACGCATGTATGATGTATTACCAGATTACCCACCTCGGTAGACATAGCTCCACACGATACAGTTGGCTTGCTGCGATCAAAACAAACGCACATGAGCAGCGGTAGAGAGGGGGAGGAGGTGAGTTTTTCGCAAGTGAGTTTTTTACGACCGTGTTGAGAAATATACGCCCCCCCCCCCACAGCTGTAAGGGGAGCTCGTGGGGAAAACATGCGACAACAAAAGGGAAAATCAACGAAGAAGTGACTAGAGTTCTCTAGAGTTGCCGAGTTCTGCTTTAAAGGCAATTTTCTCAATGTTTCGATTTTTTTGCACCCTCAGATTCCAGATTTTCAAATAGTTGTATCTCGGCCAAATATTCCTATCCTAACAAACCATACATCAATGGAAAGCTTATTTATTCAGCTTTCAGATGATGTATACATCTTAATTTCCCAAAATGTACCCATGTGACTGGTTTTGTGGTCCAGGGTCACATAGTAATTTATATTATTATTAATATGCATGTTTATATTGCTGGGGTCTCTGCCTGGTTCCACCATCCTGGAAAAAGTTTATACCCATGAGAGGGAATCAGTGAAGCTCATTTCTGAGTGCTGCAGTAATACAACCGTATGACTGAGACGTCTCTGTTTTGTAAGAAATCAAACAGTTCTACTTTCCTCGCTTTCACTGTCACTGTCACACACACAACCTCAAAAATATTCAACTTTTTGCTTCAGATATATACACAACTAAAAAGACAGACAGACTGTCATACGCCTTATCGGCTCTGTGTTGTATCCCTGGGGAGGTCGCTGAGCTTGTTGTTGTGTTCGGTTTTCTCGCATGAGGAGAGCTGGAAGCCGCTGAACTGCGCTTGACAAGGTCAGGTCTTGTCTCCTCTTGTACACTATGCTGTGCATATACCTTAGTCTGCATTGAGGAAAGACAATCTCAAGCTGAAATGACACCTAAGGATTTTTAAAGGCAGAAGCCACTGCATGAGGGAATTATAGCAACAATGTTGTTGTTAATTATTAGCATCTTTGCGAAGGCAAGAACCACTATTACTGTTGTTCATACTTAGGGTTAGGGATTTGAAAACACCTTTAACCTAAGTATTGAACTTCAGCACATAACTGTCTCACACATTTGAGCTACTGACACCTCATTGTGTGGTTTGTTGTGGAGAGTGTGATATTACTTTTCACATACTTACATTAAAGTAAGCGTGAGACTTGGAGGCACCCAAGTCACATATAAAGGTACCAAAATATCATAAAGAGGTGGGCTTTTTAGCTGCCAGCAAGCCACAACTCAGAACACCTAGCAACAACCAGGCAACCAATGACTTAGTGACTATTGTAGTGCATGATAAAAACAACAAAATGTGAACATGGTTGTCTCATTTTTGTCAAATTTATCCAGGATTTTGTGATTTTGCAATGGCAGCATTTAACTCTTTCCCCGCCAAAAAAAAAAAAAAAAGTTGCCAGTCAGCGCCAGCATTTTTGATCATTTTTAGACATAATTTCATGGCTCCCAGAATATTTTGTTGTATGGATATCTGAGCCTGCAACAAATCAAACGAAAAAACATAGCCTCTGCTTTTAAACAACAAAATTGTATTCTAGCTTCATGCCTTCTTTTTTTATCAACACATGAATATGAGTAAAGGCCATTCACCCAGAACACGTTTTTGCTTTGAAAAACGCAAGACGCAGACAGTGGAATGGGGGGAAAAACCGCAAGGTCAAAAAGCGTGTTTTTTTAAAGTTTAATTTATTTTAACGTGAGCGCTGTTTTTTTTAGAATGCCGCGTCGTGCACGAGACTCTGCAAAAGACAAGCGCAAACACGTCCAAAAGTGCAAAAAAGCAGCCTTTTGAACAAAAAGCTGAGAAAATCGCTTTTTTGTCAAATCGGATTCAGAACAATGATCAAAACATAGATTGGTCATTTTGGTGACCTCCAAAGCTGGGTAGACATTTCATTCAGTAACGTTAGGCAGTTTTGATTTATATGCCGTTTAATGTTTGATGATTGTGTTATTTTAGATATGCATAAGCAATTCTTATATCGCTTGTTTCTGCTTCTTCTTCGGCTGTGTTTCCATCTGGAGATTCTGTACTCTTTCCTGTCACTAACACCAATTATATAAGAATCAAGATTACTGCTGGTTTTCACCACAAAAACGCTACAAATATCGCTGCAATTCTTGAGAAAAGATGCAACAAATTCAGTTATTTTAGGCCACAAAAATGAGAAGGAGAAAAAAAGGTCTTGCAAAATCCTGGTGGAAAGAAAACAAACATAACATTTATAATAACCATTAGATTTATTTCTGTGGTGATCTACAGATGCTTAGCCTGTTACTTCGCTTTGCTTCGTAGACAGAGTCTGGCATGGCATAATTGAAAAGCGTTTTCTTTCTCGCGGGGGGCGCTTGTCTGAAGTTTAAAATCATTGGTTACCCGTAAGCCAATCACATAACGTTTGGTTATGACGTGTGTTATGAGCCGGCTCAGCCGCATCGAACTTCCACTGTAAACACATGTATGATGCGAAAACAAAACCATTGAGCGAAATACCGGAGTGAACATGGCTGTGAACGACTTTTGCAGATTATGTGAAGTAAATCTACGCATCCACGGTACAATCAGTGTCTACGTCACGGCTCTCAGCCCGCCCTCTGTTCGTTGATTGGCCGGCTGTTTTGAGGCCGGAGGAAAACGGGGAAAACGGTCGCTATCTCATACTGAGTACAGAAGCGAACTGAAATTGAGCGGAAGTACGAAGTCTGACGTAGTCAGGCTAACAGATGCTGCCTATATGAAGAATTTAGTGCACTGCATGTCAAGATAGAATATCACACAATTCATACACATTTCTTGGTGGATACTGAATAAGCAACAAAAAATAAAACATAAAAAAACATACAAGCAGTTATGACCAAGATCTGGCAGCTAGGCTAATGTCTGAGCTTGTGCTTTCCTTCTACGTTTCATCTACTCTTAAAAGTTCTTACTCTTAAAAGACAACTGCTCATATCAGCGATGACAGCGGCACAAATGAAAGTAGCTTTTTTAGTGAAACACTGACACTGCCTTTCAAGCCTCTGAAACAAACACAGGAGAATTCCACCAGAACACAATCACAGTCAGTCTAAAACAATAACGTTTTATGCAAAACCTCCCAAAGAAGTAAAAGATGCAAGAAAAGAGATATCAAGGACTTTCTGGGCCAGACCTTTTCATCAGACACTGTGTTTTGCAATAAACACACCCAGGTGAAGAAGTGTTTGCACCAGCCTGCACAAGAGAAGCTGATGATGAGTCATAGCCCACCTCAGAAAGCGGCCTCATGCTCTGTACAAGGAACTGCAAAATATGGTTACATAGCTCAGTAAGAGTGAGAGACTGAGATTATAAAAGTGAGTATAGCTATTAGTCACCATGAAATCATTTTTCTATGGAATATTGCAATATTTATTATAAATGATTTATCCATGCACACCATCATTTTTTTTTTTTATTTCACGTGCCCTTGACTTTAATCAAAATAGCTTCCTTTCTCTTCTCTTCTGTGATGACGTGTTTCTAGGCGTGAGGGCGGGACAACCTGTCACTCGCATGATATCGACCAATTGCAAACCACAACCATTCAATCAATTCCCAACGGACAAAATCAAGAGAAGACGCTTCATTTAGATATACGTCCCAATAGGGAAGAAAAGATCATCACAACATCCGTTCCATATTGACTTTAAAACGATGTCCTTAAGAAGATAGTGGAATGAAATATTCAGTGCATGCTGGTTTGTGTGCTGGAGATCATCTAAGAAATTAAGACTTATATATGTAATATATAAAGTATTGAATAAAGTATTTCCCTGACGCTCTGTCTTGCACACCCCAAAATGTTCATTTTATCTCAATTAGGCTTTCACCAAAATGGTTCATTTTCATCCCATTTTCAAGGGCAAGAAGTTCACGCAAGCTGAGAAGACACTTTTAATGTGTAAATAGGTGTGAAGTGATGTGGTGCATCGTATCTAAATTTAAGACTCTTTTAATGAACTTGATGATAATCTTATGGGACAAATCAGATCTCAGTCATGATTATATATGTCTCCCTGCGCTGTCTTTCTGTTCAACCCTTGAAGCATTCTTTGACATATCAAGCAGAGTTTAAAAGGTTAACGCACCTCTGAGAGCTGTGGGCAAGAGAACCACAAGCTGAGCTAGTTGTGTAGACAAATTAGTCCTTTGATGCAAAAGTGGTCAGACCTTGAAAGTAAAATCAGGGTGTTACAATCAAACCATGAGTGATATCCATAATTCTAAGACATATGTCATGGTATGTCATTATGTGCGTCAACATAAATTCATATATATAAATAAATATATAATTAATATGATATAATATAATAATCAGCAAAGATTAAATTGATCAAAAGTGTCAGAAAAGACATTTTTAATGGTAAATATTATTTCTATTTCAAATAAATGTTGTTCTTTTTAACTTTTTATTCATCAAATAAAAACATGTATTCAGCTGTTTTCAATACTGATGATAATAAGAACGATATTATTCATCATAGTAGAACGATTTCTGAAGAATCATGTGACTGGAGTAATGATGCAGAAAATTCAGCTTTGATCACAGGATTATATTTGTAAAGAAGTAAATTATTGAATTAGTAATATATTCATAATATATATATATATATATGTACAGTATACTTTAATTTAAGTAGGTGCTTTCGCACTAGGTAGTTATAGGAACTCAGTTCTAGGAACTAGTCACCAGGGCGGTCTGCAGAGAACTAAATTTTCCCCTAGGGCCATTTTCACGGTTGCATTCGCACCACCAGTAGAAACCCTGAAGTGACGTAAACCGGTCGATAGTGACGTCATTTAACCGCGGCATTCAATAACGTCAATAGATGGAGGATGGAGGGTTCGGTGATCGGTTGAGAAGTGCCTGAACTTCAGCGTCGGTCCATCTATCGCTGTTTTCCATGTTCATGGAGTTACTTTGTGGATAATATGTAAACTGCGTGTTTACATGGTTTTAAAAATGGCAGATGCCAATGTTTTTGTATGGCATGTGTTCGGCCAATCAACGTACACTTAGTCACTGGTAGTTCCTATTGTGCTGGGTCATACTCTAACTCTACTTTGAAGTAGATGCTAATTTAGGGTGTTTCACACTTCTAGTTCGGTTTGTTTGGTATGGACTAAAAGAAAAAAACATTTAGTCCTTGTCCACTTAGCGTTCACATTGGCATTTTAACACCGAACCTTAAAATACTGAACCTAAAGGCATATGTTCAAAACCCTATTGGTTGGCTTTTCTTACGTATATTTTGAGACAGAACTTACCAAACATCCAAAACAATGCTATGTGCTGCGCTCGCTGTATGTGCGTAGCCTACATATGATGGTATTTCGACCAGATGAGAACTCGTGAAGAGCTTATAAAATGTGTAAAGGAGTCAAAACAGCGGCAGGAATCCCTCCGTCACACACAAAGATCTGCTGGTTCTGATGCCTGTACAGAACTGTGATAGGACATATCGTGACTTTGATGAGAAGTGGAAAAACAGCATCTTGTGACAAAGTGTCCCGTTTTTGGTTCGTTTACATGTCTTTGGTCCGAACCGCACCAGAGTTGTTTGGGAAGTGGACAGAGACCCATCTTTTAAGGGGTCTCGGTCTGCTTGTTTGTTGAACACTAAGGTTCGGATGGCAGTGCTCACACTTGTTCAAATGAACCGCACTAAAGCAACCGCACCAGAGTTCGTCTTAATCCAACCAAACCTGCCAAGTGTGAACACACCCTTATTCCCCCAAAAGGCGTCCCTATAACTGAAATCATTTAAGGTTCCTGCGGAGCAAACACGCCTAGGTGTGAACCTACAGAGCCTTTTTGTGAAATGGAAAGTTTCATTGGATGTTAAAGATTCTTCATGGAACCATCAATGGCAGTAAAGAAGCTTTTTTTTTTAAGAGTGTGGAATGATGAAACGCCATGACAGATTTTCTTATGAAGAAGGAAAGTGCTAAAACAGCATCATCACAAACCGAAGTGTTAACAGGCATCCGTGAGCGGTGTGAACATCTACATTGTTAAATCGTGATGCAGCAGTCTTCGTGATGTGCACATGAAAGAATGGTCACATATCGTTCAGACATTTAATTAATGAATGTTTAGCTCAGGAACAGAATGATGCATCACCCACAGTACCAACCACCGGAGCTACTCGATGAGTACCAGAAAAGCGCTAGTAAAGCATGCCAGACTCACTCGATTACTCCCTCTCTCTCTATTTCAATCTCGCTCTCTTACAGCTCGCATATCTTTCTTAGCACCATCAGTCTTCCCTGTGCTCCTGTAATACAGACATTTTAATGCAAACATAATTCATTAAATGCATTATTTTTAAGATAAACATTAAAGTGTCACTCAAAGCAACCCTTTGTCTATATAACTGCTGAGCATCTGAGCAACATTAATCTAGAAGTGCATCTCCTCTGTATTTAAAGGCCTAAAAATACCTGCACTCGACAGTGAACAGTCTCTTGTAAAAATGCACTGCTCCCACACTGGCAGAGTGGAAGTACCTGCATATGTAATGTTACATCAGATTTTTTCATCACTAAAAAGAGTACGGTTAACTTTACTCTTGGTCTTATTGATTGGTAGCACAGCCATGATGAAACAGTGGTCCATACAGAATAATCCAATAAACCTAAAGGTGACACTGTGGGGGATTCAAAGAAGTTATCTTCCTCACAATAGATTTTAAGCTCAGATTGAAAAAGATCAACTGCCATTTTCTCTTAATCTTTCCCAAGACAAAACAGGATTGATTGGTCATTGTGCATTATTTCCAGTCCAAAAAAGACACTTGACATCATGAATGCCTGACATTTCATATGTGTGTGTGTGTGTATATATATATATATAAATACATACTACATTAATACTTTTGTAATTCTTATTCTCAGTGGTGATTATCACAACAGTTTTACAGTAAAAATGTATATATAAATTTGTGATTAGCTCTATAATCTGTACACAAATTCGTAAAGGCCTCAGTCTCCTTTAAAATTCATTGGAATCGTAATCTCAGAGAGTAAGTAATAACTTTAAACGCATTAAAACGTGTTATTGTGGATGTGGCATTAGATTAACATCATGCACAGAAATGATTTACTGTAAGTCAAGTCAAGTCACCTTCATTTACATAGCGCTTTTAACAATATAGATTAGATTGTTTCAAAGCAGCTTTACAGTGATAATAGGAAATCAAAGTAACAGATTGTTGTGGCTTTACAGCAGCTCTAGAAAAAAGTTATTGTCCAGCTAAAAAGACATTAAATCATTCAACTATTAAAGACACAATCACAATCATAAAAATGATTGGTTGGTTAAACTTAAAAAGTAAGTAGCCTAATCTGGTTGCCTTAATAGTTTTAGTTCATAAAAAGGGCTGTCGCGATAACCGCAATATTGTAGTACCATGCTACTGACAAACCAATCATAGAGAACTGCAAGTAACCGCGATATGCGCGCGTTTTCTTTTTTCATAAGGCTACAGGCTACCCTTCTTGTTTTGAACTTCGTGCATGTGTATTGAAAGTTAAATAAGTTAATAATGATACAAGATGAACAAGACTGTTTATCATGGTGATTTGTACAGAGGCTTCGTGGATTTGCACTTAAGCCTAAAAAGTGAATGAGAGATCGACTGAGCGCGTGCGATTACCTGCGTCTGTCTTTGAGGTCAAGTCATATATATTCGTGAAAAGGTTGCGGTGTCCAAGGAAAGCGAAATATTTGTCGTATGACCCTTTTAAAGTTTAAGGATTTACCATGAATGGTGTCAGCGTCGGTCAGCATTCCACAGCGTGAGGAAGCCACGGGGGAAAAAAATCAGCGAGTCACACATTGAATCAATGTCATTGGTCTCTATTAAGTGGAGCATCAGCTTCAGCGTTACCCATGCGATGCATTGCTGGTCAGCTGAGCCTTGAAAAGTGGAGCTCAAAGTGAAAAATAATGAACACCTTGTTTCATTACATCTATCTTTTAATGAATCAGCATTTTTGAAAGTGTTCGTTGAATAAACCAACCCGATCTCACGGGAAAACGTACAAATTCTACGAGGTGGCTAATTCGTACGAATTCAAACGACCTCACTCGTACGAATTAGTGCGATTTTTGCAAAATCGTACATGTTTTACGAATTGCCCAATTCGTATGAATTCATACGAATGACCGAATCACCAAACGCCGCAAACAAACAGCAGCCGCCTTTTACAGTTCCTCCTGAACGAAAACAACGAGCTTATGATTTGAGACATGAGGTAGTTTAACGCCGTCTCTCGTGGGATCTTTTAAAGCTAGCTTGCTATTGCTAGCCTCTCTGAAATTACCTACCCTACCTTTAATACAAAACACGAGATTAGTTTATTCAACAGAAACTCAAAAATTATGTTTTCTGAACAACATGACAACAAATCATGGAAATATTTTTTTTCAGTGCAGTGACAGACAGCACTCGGTCAACGCACTCATTTAAACTGCTTATCAGAGTGAATGACAGAGACAGAGAAACATCATACAATTATTCCGTTCTACTAAATAATGACCCGGCAGTTGATTGTGACACATTTATTAGCCTTAGGGGCTGTTTACAACACCGTTTTCAATTAAAAACTGAAAACTTTATATGCATTTTGGCTGTTCATTTACACAACAACGTCATTTAGGTGGCCTGAAAACGCAAAGAGTTTCAAAGTGGAATTTTTTGAAAACGATACTCGTATCGTCTCAAACTACAAAGAGCGAAGTTGTGAAAGCAGTGACATCATGCACATGCGTATTACGTGTTCAGTCTACAGGCGTATAGTGTTTATTTACAAAGTGACATCACTAACTGCTGGCCTAGCATCAATAATACAGCGTTTCTACTCGTTTTCGCAGATCCTTGTGAACGGGGGTCGTTTTTACAACGTTGTCGTCTGCATGCGAAAAAAGGCAATGGAAAAACCTTTCCGTTTTACTTTTTAGTACATCATTGTCATGTAAACGTATTAGAGTGAAGAAATTGTGGCTTTTGGTGTCAATTTGAATTATAGAAGTAGCAAATTGATAGAATCATGTGATGTTATTATTATTGTTTTATTAGAAAACAAAAAAGGCATGGTTTAAAATAGGGCAGATTAAACATTGCTAATCTAGACAATTACAGTAATATGATCTGGTTAGTTAAAATTATTTGAAATAAAATCAATATTCAGGGGTTTAGGTAGAACTTACTGAATATATTGGCCTACCCTAATATAAAAAAATAAAATAGAATTTTAATCTAACCCTAATTGGGGGCTGAACACTCCCAATATCGAAATCCTAGAATTGTCCCTGCTATAGAGATAAATATATTAAATAATATATTAAATATTCAGCAGAATTAAAGCAAAAACAACAATTACTGCTTACAGTTGCATACATACATTTTTATATTATTATGTTGTACATCACAGTAATGAGAATCATAAAAAATAATGTCAATGCACAAAAACTTCGGGCTTAATTTTACTTAGTTTCTATTTCTAGTTTCTTAATATAGTACAGTCTTGTATTTCTTTCCTCTGAATTTAGGGTGTAATATGACCCAGACATTCACCCATTCAATGATGACAATGAATAGACACAAGCTATTTCAGACCACACTAAAATACTCCAAATCATAGACTCTATGGGATGTACAGCATCAAGAAACCTCACGGCTGGGACTACATCAGTTTCTTCTGGAGACACCATTGACCTGCTCTGTTGAATGCATGAATGCGCAGTCTCAGTGCGGAACCAAGGTATCAGACACTGTTGGCAATGTTGCCAAAGCAGCAAAAAAATGCATCTCATTTCATCAGGTCTTCCATAGCAAACCTGTATTAAATGCAAACAGAGATTGCACACGGAAGGATGTGCACGAGACAAAAGACAACGCGGATCCTCCCACAATGAAAAAAAAAAGGATCTAAATCTTTTTGTCTGCTCATTTTGAATTGTAGCATAAGCCACAGTTGGGTACATAATCTCTACACTGTCTGCTATGCTGTTTTGTCTCTCTTTCTCTCAACGTCTCGTTATAGCAACTATAACACAGGTCCGTGGGGAAATATTACTATGGTACCCAGATGCATTTCAACGGGATACAGACAAGAGCATCACATGCGGCGTAATTTGATTGATCTCAATCGTGCAGCAAACAACATTCAAATGAAAGTGGGGGCTATTAGCGCAGATTATGGAACCACTTTCACCTCCATCGCGCGTGGAAATGAAAAGCGCTTATTCTAATGGCATCTCCAGACAATAAATGCATCATCTTACCTGCGCTGTGCGAGAGATCAATGCCAGACTCGCTGAGGATGTTCGGGTCACTTTGAGATCTGCCTCTGTGCAGAAGACATTTGTCTATTCCGTCCGATGAAGCCATGAGGAGCTAGAAATAAAATATTGAAATCCCTTTCTGGGGCAGTCAAACCCGAAGGTGAGGCGAATGTGTCTCGGTCTAAGAGCATCCAGCAGCAGGCATGCTGTATTGGAACCCTTTACAGTCACTGTGTGTGTGTGCATGAGGGAGGGAGACCGAGTGTGTCTGTCATAAGGGCTGGGGTATTTGTGTGTGTGCACGCGCGCGCGCAGATGCCACCTTTATCCACTCCACAATGACCCACTGACAAGCGAGCATCCGTTCTGAATCACAGGATGCTAGCGCATGACGTTTTTACAGTGCTTTCATAAATGAATTCATTCATTTGGGCTTGTTATAAACAGTAGACCTTAGTAGCCTAGTGTTTCGTTCGGAACGAATCGGTGTTTTTGGACGGAACGACTCTTTTAATGTCCCCTTGAAATCAAAATTGATAGGCTAATTCTTGTTTTTGTTTTTTAAGGAACATTGCATTATTTTAAATGATTTATCCGTGCACATTATTATTATTATTTTAATGCATGTGTCTTTAACTTACCCCCCTATCATGCAGTGACATCTCTTCTCTGATGAAGAAGGCGGGACAACCTGTCACTCACAGCAAACCACGATCAAATCAATTCCCACAGGACAAAACCAAAATCCCAACCTACATTTTTTCTTGTTCGAAAAGTATCACTCGTATACATGCACTAAAAGACTACTGCAAAGTCTATTTCATGACGACTTTAAAACACACAATAGTATAAGAAAATGGTTGTGATGTGAAAGGATATCAAAGGGATAGTTCACCCAAAAATGAAAATTCTGTCAATACTCACCCTCATGTCGTTCTAAACCCGTATCTTCGGAACACAAATTAAGATCTTTTTGATAGACTTATCAAATCATTCTACGTTGTATGAACTGATTGGTTGGCCGTCACTAAGTTTACGTAGACAACTTCATATGCATATTTTTCTATACAAGGCCATGTTAGGTAAACTGCCGGCATATTTATGTAATCTTCTTAAAGGAACACTTCGACTTTTTGGGACTTTAGCTTATTCACCGTATCCCCCAGAATTAGATAAGTCCATACATACCTTTTTCATCTCCGTGTGTGCCGTAACTCTGTCTGACGCACCCACCGCTAGCCTAGCTTAGCACAAAGACTGGATGTAAATGGCTACAGCTAGCATACTAATCCCAATAAGTGACAAAATAACGCCAACATTTTCCTATTTACATGTTGTGATTTGTATAGTCACAGTGTATACAAATAACAAGGTCATATGAGACACATCCATTTTTTAAACGTTTAAATACTGGGAACTATTTTCTCAGAAGGCGAAGCACTGCTACTTGGGCGGAGTGATTAGCGCAGCACCCGAGAAGCGCCGTGGTGAGGAGCAGAGAGTTCGCTCAGAGTTGGAGTAATAGAGTCAGCAATTACTAGCTAGTAAATGCAAAGTTCACAATCATGGGTGTTCGCTGTATTGTAAAGAGCTGCGACAATAAACAGGGGAGACCAGGTAATACCATGATGTTTCATAGAATCCCAACCAAAAACGCTGACCTGATGAATCAGTGGCTACTTGCTCTGGATATAGATCCAAACACACATGTAGACATCATCAAGGACTATCGCGTTTGCTCAGAACATTTCACTTTTCATTTTTGAGAAACAGTGACCTTGTTTGTGAAATAGTAGGCTACTCCCGTTCTGATTCTCCCCTCGAACTCAGTCTGTTCGGCATCTTGTCTATCAGCTTCCAAAGTTTGTAACTCCTCGTCTGTGTATTCTGGCTCAAAACGATATGGTTCTGGATCTTGGTTTGATACCAAATAAAAATCCTCTGACAATTCCTCCAAGTCAGCCATGATCACGAATCACGTTCGCTACTAGCTTTAGTCACGTTGGTTTTGTTGACGGAACGACGCTTCTCGGGTGCTGCGCTAATCACTCCGCCCAAGTAGCAGTGCTTCGCCTTCTGAGAAAATAGTTCCCAGTTTTTAAACGTTTAAAAAATGGCTGTGTCTCATATGACCTTGTTATTTGTACACACTGTGACTATACAAATCACAACATGTAAATAGGAAAATGTTGGCGTTATTTTGTCACTTATTGGGATTAGTATGCTAGCTGTAGCCATTTACCTCCAGTCTTTGTGCTAAGCTAGGCTAGCGGTGGGTGCGTCAGACAGAGTTACGGCACGCACGGAGATGAAAAGGGTATGTATGGACTTATCTAACTCTGGGGGATACGGTGAATAAGCTAAAGTCCCCAAAAGTCGAAGTGTTCCTTTAAGAAGAATTCCAGCAGTTTTCATCTCCGTTCCTCCAGGTGGCTCTCTTACCAGGTTCCAAGGGTTTTTACTGAGCTGGGGAAGAAAGCGTTCTCTTACTTTGTGCTATGGTCTTGGAATAATTTGCAAAACTTGCTACATCTAAATGATTTAGTCCCATTAAATGAATTTAAGATCATGTTAAAATGCCATATAATTCAAAAATGTAACTGCCATATGTGACCTGTTCCTTTTTATGTGATGCTTGTTTGGTTGTTTTGACTATGTTGTATTTGTATTTAAATTGTAACTGGTGTGCCGTCTTGGCCAGGTCTCCCTCGGAAAAGAGATTCTGTCCCAAGGGACTTCCTGGTTAAATAAAGGTTAAATAAAAAAAAAAAAAATAGACAGCTTATAGACAGCTTATACGCTTAACAGATTGAATTTAGGCTTTATTCACATAAACATTCATCAACTCGCACATCAGTTGTGGTAAGCGGAAGCTCAAGCATGTTTGAGCTTAAAAACCAATGAGGTTCATTCTCGTGTTACGCAGCACGTTTGAGCTTCTGCAAGAACCAATGAGGTTCATTCTCGTGTTACGCAGCACGTTTGAGCTTCTGCAAGAACCAATGAGGTTCATTCTCGTGTTACGCAGCACGTTTGAGCTTCTGCAAGAACCAATGAGGATCATTCTCGTGTTACGCAGCACGTTTGAGCTTCTGCAAGAACCAATGAGGTTCATTCTCGTGTTACGCAGCACGTTTGAGCTTCTGCAAGAACCAATGAGGTTCATTCTCGTGTTACGCAGCACGTTTGAGCTTCTGCAAGAACCAATGAGGATCATTCTCGTGTTAAGCAGCACGTTTGAGCTTCTGCAAGAACCAATGAGGTTCATTCTCGTGTTACGCAGCACGTTTGAGCTTCTGCAAGAACCAATGAGGATCATTCTCGTGTTACGCAGCACGTTTGAGCTTCTGCAAGAACCAATGAGGTTCATTCTCGTGTTACGCAGCACGTTTGAGCTTCTGCAAGAACCAATGAGGTTCATTCTCGTGTTACGCAGCACGTTTGAGCTTCTGCAAGAACCAATGAGGATCATTCTCGTGTTAAGCAGCACGTTTGAGCTTCTGCAAGAACCAATGAGGTCCATTCTCGTGTTACGCAGCACGTTTGAGCTTCAGCAAGAACCAATGAGGTCCATTCTCATATTACTCAGCACGTTTGTGCTTCTGCAAGAACCAATGAGGATCATTTGAGCTTCTGCAAGAACCAATGAGGTCCATTCTCGTGTTACGCAGCACGTTTGAGCTTCTGCAAGAACCAATGAGGTCCATTCTCGTGTTACTCAGCACGTTTGAGCTTCTGCAAGAACCAATGAGGTCCATTCTCATGTTACTCAGCACGTTTGTGCTTCTGCAAGAACCAATGAGGTTCATTCTCGTGTTACGCAGCACGTTTGAGCTTCTGCAAGAACCAATGAGGTTCATTCTCATGCGTCATGCAGGTTCGGGTGAGCTTCTGCTTATGTTCGCCGATCAATGTTTATAGAATAAATGGAAAATTCAATCTGTCCTATGATCATATAAAGCGATATTGTCTCTTCAGAAAATTTGGACTAAATCGCTCAATGAATCAGTTTTATGATCTCTTTATAAACTTTTTGAAGTGTGAAAGTGTCTGTTGTAGCGTAGCTGAAAGCTCTCAGATTTCATCAAAAAGATCTTCATTTGTGTTTCGAAGATAAGCGAAAGTCTTACGGGTTAGAGTGAGTAATTAATGACATCATTTTTATTTTTGGGTGAACTAACCCTTTAATAATGCTGCATTCACGGCATGTCGCAATTACCATAGACTCGATATGACAAAACATTATGGAGCTGTTCACATCCTCAGACTGGGAATTATGATATGTGACACCATCAACGCCTAAATGAATCCTTGTGGTACAAGGAGCTCTCCGAAAATTCCCATCTTACAAGCTGTAATTACGAGCTCTGGAGGACGTGAACGCTTTTTACAAGTTGAAATCTTGAAATTACGGTAATTTCAATGTGGCGTGAACGCACCTTAACCCCTTCACTGAGTGTTTTGAGGCTAAGCGACATTTGGATTGGATTGGATTTTGTTCATAATCTTATTGAGTGAAACTGGACTGAATCTTATTCATGAACAAATTAAATGATCTTAGTCATTTTCTCATTTAACGGTAAGCGTGCAGTTTACGCTTAAAACTACCCTCTTATATACTGTAGGCTACCATCAATAATACCCTCTTGTGAGTCATTTAAATATAATTCTCCACGCTTACTCTTAAATTAGTAGCCTACATGTCTAAGGTTTTACTTGTCTTGTAAAAGGCGGTCTTGTAAAAGTGGCTAAATGGAACTACAGAGTCTGTCATGGGACATTGAACATCATCAGCCGAACAATGTTAACTCATCTCCTCACTAGCCTGCTTCCACATTATTATTCAGAACATCAAATAAATGATTTATAGTAACACAATATGACACTCAATTGTCACAAGGTACTGGTGCAGTAAGGGCCACTGAACGAATCTGAATGAGTATTTTAAACCAAAGGAAATCAAAGTTTCTGGATCTTGAGCATCCAAGAGCGACACCGCAGGCAGAGACGTGTAGTTACATTGAAATTAACTAATGTACTTGATGTAATCATAGCAACGTTATTCAAATAATTATTCATCATTACTTGCGATATTATTAATAGCTAGGCTATATTATTCATAACATCAGAACCCCCTGTAATATAATTAAAGTTCAACAGTAGTAGTAATTAATAAGCTTATAGTGGGTTTCTGAATAGCAATAAAGTTAATCTAGCATTTCTTCCTTCACATAAATACTGATATTTAGAATAATACTGATATTTATTTACAATTAATTATAATCTTGTGCACTGTTGCGTGGAATTGACCATAACAGAAGAATCTCTTCTCCTGTTGGTCAAATTCTAGATTCCTCTCTCCCATTGGTCAAATTTCAACATACCCTTCGCTGATTGGTCAATTCTGTCAACCACATCCAGGAAGTGTTGCCGCGAGAGAAACCGTAGCAAAAATGGCAGCGCACAGGTGCGGTTTGTCTCTAATAATCATTTTGATTGTTTCTAGTTTAGCTCACCCCAGTAGCTGTGACACGCTTGAAAAATCAGACGACAATACAGGAGAAAAACAGAGCGTATCAGACGCTCTGCGAGAAGTGAATGCCGATGAAAGCATCGCTGGAGAGAAAATTAATGAAAGGCAATGGCAGTCGACTGATGTTGAGCTGGACAGAAGCGATAGCACGAAAGACAGCGAATCTTTTAGACTAGCACCTGCGAAAGATCAGTTTGAGGAGGAGCTGGTCATCCGGCCCCTGCACTCCGGGGACATTTATGCCAGCTTCCAGTTCCGCACACTATGGGATACTGACTTCCTGCAAGAGGGACAGAAAGGTGAGTTATCATCGCTGTAGAAGAGACCCATTACCTAAAGAATTTGTCTTTGTGCATCACAAAGCATGCTAGCATATTACACACACACGGGCAAATACACACACATGGAATATATAAATACATTTTTAAAAAAGAAAAGAAAATGGATTTAGAAAAATTAAGTCAAATCTAGTTCTACATTCAAACCAGGAACAAGGAACCAGGACAAATCTTATTTTCTTGGAATAATATGGAATATTACAGTATACATGATTTATCTCTGCACATCACTAATGTTCATGTAAAATATCAAAATTGAAACTACTGCGGAAAAAAAGACACCTACATCTTGGATGCCCTTGAGGTAAGCTAAAACATACCAAAATTTTATTGCTCTTGCATCGACTTCTCTGATGACGTGTTCACTGGCAGCAGGTGTTTGACACCACAACAGATACTCAAATTACAGACTCTGAGGTGTGCTTTTTGTACAACATAAACAAAAATGAGACCTGTCAGTGTGTAATGTGACAGCATAGGAAAAAAGCAAGTCCCACCCTACATTTTTTCTTGTTCAAGAAGCCGTTTCACTCAGATGTACATCACAATAGGGAAAAAACTTCAGTTTCATGAAGACTTTAAATTAAATATCCCAAAAGCCTCTTTTTGTAGTAGTCTTTGTAGTCGATCCCCCTTCCTGATAGATCCAGTCACTGTTTCTAAACCAATCATTTGTAAGTGGAAGTGTTAGAATTGTTCAGATGCATATTGTACTGGCATGGGATAATCTTCTGATGAAAAAAAGCGTTAGAGCCACACCTACCTATTACATCATCAAGGACCAATGGTAGATTAAAGGTGTTTACCATTCAGAGCTAACTTTTCCAGAAAATTTGTTTTGTTTCATACTCTTTAAATGAATGTTGTTTTGGCTTGATTTTGTTCAAAATTTTGTCACACCAACTCGTTCTCCTTTTGTTTCAGTTGTATCTGAATCGTGATCACATATGTGACCCTGGACCACAAAACCAGTCATATGGGCCATTTTTTGAAATTGAGATTTATACACCATGTGGAAGCTGAATAAATAAGCTTTCCATTGATGTATGGTTTGTTAGGATAGGACAATATTTGGCCGAGATACAACTATTTGAAAATCCGGAATATGAGGGTGCGAGAAAATCGCCTTTAAAGTTGTCCATTTATGTTCGCGATTGTGCTGCATTCACTCACAAAAATAAATGTTTTAGATATTTACAGTAGGAAATGTACTAATTATCTTCATGGAACATGATCTTTACTTGATATCCTAATGATTTTTGGCATAAAAGAAAAATCAATAATTTTGACCCATACAATGTATTGTTGGCTATTGCCACAAATATACCCGTGCGACTTATGACTGGTTTTGTGATCCAGGGTCACATATGCGTCTTAAACTTTGAAATTTACCCAGAGGTATATTGTCCTTCAAATGCTACTTTGTACAACTGCATTCAAACGGACACAAATTTCTTTGCTCTTACTGTTACTCTTCCACATTTTGAAATAATCGTAAAGTCATCAAAACTATAAACTAGCACCAATGGAGGGATTGGAATTAAGTAGAGACCCCAAAATGTTAAACAAATCAAAATGATCTCATTAAATGTTAAAGCAACACCCACAACTCTGCACACTTGGAGCTTCTCTCCACCATTTTCATAAGGTGCATTGTGGGATGCCTTTTAAGCAACACTGCATGCACAGTGATATGAACATTAATGATGGTGTCTGTTTTATCATATCAATTCGAGCCTTTGAGTTCTCATCCTTTGGAAGTTCATGCAAAGTGGATGTGCTTTCGCAACTACAGTGTTTTAGGGTCAAAGTAGACGTTGTTCGCGGGCAGCCAATGAAGACCATAGGCTGATATTATGCAAATTTGTTTCAAACCTACGTAGGTTCGTGCAGGAAGTAAGACTGCAGTTACTGACGACTGACAATTTCAGGCCGTCCTGATCGTTATTTTAGGAGACAATAACTCAATTTATCGTGCACTTTGATCTTTGCAGATCTTTTACATTTCACATCACCCATTATATGAATATAAGGTAATATCTGAAAAAGCATAATAGGGGCTCTTTAACATTTGATTTCATGATTTGTCTTTTTTGCCTACAGTTTCTCACTACCGGCTGTTCCCCAAATCCCTCGGCCAAGTGCTGTCCAAGTTTTCGGTGCGAGAGCTGCACATCTCCTTCACGCAGGGCTTCTGGAGGACCATGCAGTGGGGGCAGCCCTTCATCCCCTCTCCACCTGGAGCAGAGCTGTGGGTCTGGTTCCATCACACAGTCAGCGAGTGAGTAGTTACATGTGCTTTAATCATTTTAAAAGAATCCCTGATTCATAAGCATATTATATTTATTCTGCAATTTGAACAGAATAGAATGTAACCCCAAAATGGATTAACAGTCCACTGTTAACACTGACTTTTGTTGAATTCCCAGTGTGGATGGAAACTGGAAGGAGCTTACCAACGTCCTCTCTGGAATCTTCTGTGCGTCTCTGAACTTCATTGACCTGACCAACACAGTACAGCCCAGTGCTTCTTTTAAACCGCTGGGTCTGGGGAATGGTACGGCCCTTTGAGTTCATTATAGAGTGAGCGTGTTCACACTGACAGCAGTTTGCAGCGATGAAGCAACTGGAGGTCATTCATTCTGACGTGCACTTGTTTGGCATGAAATCATTTTTAAATGCATGTTATTGATCTTATTATGTGGAGATCTGCCTCCATCGAATCAACAACAGGTGGACAGATCCAAGTCCCTGCCCTAATTTTTTCCCAATAATTCATTTTTACTTTGTACGTCACAGTACGGAAGAAAATATGTTACTTTGCGACTTTAATTGTTGAACTTTTAGGTTTCAGTCAATGTCACATCAGCAGGAGATTTATCTTTATTTAAATTCACCCTGAAAGCTCACACTATATTTTTAAAGCAACAAATTAACGTTTATGTACTTGATTTTGATATTTTTCTCTCTAAACAGCTACAGATCACCGTTTTCTACGATATGCCACATTACCACGTGAAATCGTGTGCACTGAGAATCTGACACCCTGGAAGAAACTTCTCCCTTGTGGTTCTAAGGTTCAGATCATCACCTGTGATTTTAATAATTGGTCATTTAAAAGAAGGCATCAAATGCATTGATTTATGCCTTTTTCTTCTCTGCAGGCAGGTCTGGCTGTTCTTATGAAGTCAGAGAAGCTGTTTCACAGCAGTTTCCACTCTCAAGCTGTTCACATCAGACCTGTCTGTCAGGTAAGGGTCTTTTCAAAGCTCTCTTTAAAAATACAGAAATTATGTTCTGGCACAGACTGTACATTGTCTGGAAAATTCCTTGCATCCTGATGACCCTCAAGACATTCTCTTTTAGGATGAACATTGCACAAATAAAGCATGGGAGCTGAGACAGACTCTCAATGTTGTGTTTGATCTCTTCACTTCAGGCCAAGGCAAAAAGGGTGAGTAATAAATTAATGTTCGATGTTAGAATAAAATCTCCTTTCCAATTTTAGTGCGGCCACTATACGTAAGCCATTCGTTGGGTGTTTAAGCAGAAGTGTGTAAAAAGACTGTCTCTCTGCCGCTTTTGAAATATTGCTCGGTATGAGAAACCTGTTTGAAAAAGACTACATGTGCACCAATAATGTGACTATTTATTTCCATTAATCAGAGTAAGGAAGGAGTTAATTGCAGTAAGATGTTTACGTCACAAGCAAAACCTTTCACTCCTGTTTACATACGATTTTCATTATTCTGATTATTCTTTAAGAAATGTGATTGTTTTTGCCGCCATTATTCACATACCTCAATGCACAGCACATACAGTAGATGTGTTACTGGCCAAACTCTTCCAGCGCACATGGATTTGTTTGTTGATTCTTTGCTAAAATGTCTCCAATTCAATGTTTTTGACCATCAATGTACTGCATTATATTCATGTTGTCAACATGAACTTGGCACTTTTGGTCATTGTGGAATAAATGCGATTTAAGTATTATATGTCTGAATATTGCGATTCAAATCGGCAGATGTCATGTTTTACAATGATTATGGTTGCAACTATTATAAACTTAATTGCATCAATTTGATTTAAGTGTTGTGTTTACATGAGTTTCACAGGTTTAATTGCAATATTGCCTAAATCTCATGAATAAAAAATAAGAGGAAATCTAAATATAAGTGTCTAGACTCTAGACTCATACATTATTTTTGCAATTACACACCTGAAGCAAATACTATGCATAGTCCGTCTGCATATTCATTACTATGCACTATCATCTTTCGACAGAGTGGTCCCTGTTTAAGATGTTTTCTCGAACACTGACAGAGGCATGTCCTCTTGCTGCTTCTAGTAAAGTCTATGTGGACATCACAGACAACCCTGAGGTGAAACAAAGACCATGAATACTTTTGATCTGCTTTGTGATGATTTGTAATTTGATCATTTTACACTGTAGTTTTCTGCTGTTTTCAGTCAGTTTGTTTGAGCGTTATGCTGTTTGTCCAACAGGGGGAGCTGTTTGAGTTGAGCCCTGCCACTCCTCTGCTCAGCCAATCTGTAGTGCTGGGGGATCGCAGGACATATTCAGTATATGACCTGACCAGAGCTGAGACGTTTGGCCAGTTACGGTCACTCAATCTCCTACTGCGCTGGAAAGGGGACAGCGGTATGAATGAGTTTAATTGATGGTGTTGTTCTTATGGACTTTATCCTGATTGCCCTATGATATACATTGTAAAACTATGATGGTTTCAGCATTATTATTGTATAAAAATATAAAAGGTAAAAATAACTGGAACTATTTACGTTATTGTTACACGGTAACAATCTAATGTACTTTGGAACATACTCATTTTTAAAAATAATTCTTTAAATCTCTGGCTGTGTTTTAGGTGATATGCTGCGTCCTCTGCTTCATGCAGAGCGGTACGTGGCTGGTTTTGGGCTGCAGACAGGGGAAATTCACACAGTCATCTATAATAACCACCCATATCGGGCTTTTCCTGTACTGCTGATGGATTCAGTGCCCTGGTATCTGCAGCTGTACATTCACACCCTGACAGTCACCAGCAAGTCCCGTGATAACAAACCCAGTGAGTTTATTCTACAATTATCTTGGATTGCAAACTTTATGTATGGTTTGTATAAATTTATTGCTAGTTTTAGGGCAGTTCTTCAATTATGGGCACTTGAATCATCTTTAAATGTACTATAATATAAATTTAGAGAGCATTTATTTATATATATATATATATATAAATAAATGCTCTCTAAATTAGAGAGCATTTATTTATATATATATATATATATATATATATATATATATATATATATATATATATATATAAATGCTCTCTAAATTTATATTATAGTACATTTAAAGATAATTATATATAATTTCACGGTATTTCTGTCTTTACTGTGTTTTTGATATATAAATGCATAGATAAAAATTTTTTTTCCAAAAACATACAGTATATTGGCATATATACTTATAAACTTATATATACTTCTTGTATTCTTACATTTATAAATGTATTGTAGTGGGGAAGTTAAAACATCTCGTGACTGTAACCCTGTTCCCTGAAAAAGCGGGAACGAGATGCTGCACTTATTAGTTAACGCATTAGCGAGTTAGCGCTATGGGAAAACATCTTTGTTTGACCGGTTGTGAAGTATGTGTGGCAAACACGGCAAGAACTTTAAATAACCTCTGACGTCAATGAAATGCTCGCTCGTGAGGTATGAATAGACGTAAAACGGGTGCGCTTTCAGGTCACTTTGTCTGAAGAGACTGCTTCTTCAGGGAACAGGATTACAGTCAAGTAACCCGAGATGTTTCCTATCAAAAGCTACTCTCAATGCTGCGCAGAGTAAGCGCTATGGGAACGAGAATACCAACGCTACCACACTGGAAGTGTCTGGACCCCTCAAGGTTGTGTAGTGAGTGCGCACAAACATAAGACATGAGCTTGGGTTGTCGCCTCAAGGGCATGTGAGCCCGTAGTAACATGAGCATCCACACTATAAAATCTGAAAAATGTGTGCGGAGAGGACCAGCCTGCCGCATCACATACTTGTTGCAAGGGGGCGCCTCTTACCAAAGGCCTGGAGGATGCAACCATAGTTCGAATTACAAAGGGACAGAAATATCAGTTTTGGGGGGGTCAGATAATTTTTCTGATATTGTGAAAAAATATAATTACAGTTACAATACAAGTCAACTCCTATTTTCACTGTAGGAACATTTTAATGTAAAGCGATTTCAGACACCCCTATTGTGGACTGTACCATTTTTAACCACCGTGGCTAGAAGCAACGGAGATAGAGAACGACTTCAACTTCTCAAGCAAGTGTCAACGCTGAATGACAAAACGCTAGTTTCATAAAGTATCATTCTTTTCAACATTCCTTATTTGTATATTCAAAAATATTTAAAATAATCTAATTTAATACAGTTATAATTTTTCAATGTAAATTATTTAATTTTATTGGTAACAGCCTAGTGTCTAATTATTTTAATTGAATATATTTATCAAATTTAAGAATTTGAAATGAAAGATGGAGCATACATTTAATAAAATTAGGGGAAAATGCCCTTTATAAAGGTACAAAAAATTATTCTGAGTGTTTTCAAACAGTGATGTAATGAAACATTGACAATTTAAGCTTGAAGAGAGTAAAGCCTATGTTTAGGCTATTAAGGAAAAGTAATTTTGCCAAAAGAAGAACTTTTATTTTAAATAAATGTTCATTTTAAATCAGCCTACTTCAGTGTGATATGTTACCATATTATCATGCTTAACACTGAGAATTTGAATAATTATAATGTGATGATCAGATGCAGATATCTAAATCAAAGAATATGGGTCGTTTGCGGGTGGATTATTTATTTGTAATAGTGGATTTGAGTGACTCAAAGTGCAGATTAATGAATTTATCTTTAAAATGTACAAAATTTTCTTCCGGGGGGGCATGCCCCCGGACCCCCCTAGAGGTACCAAGCTCCACCAACAAAAAAATGTGGGAAACACATTAGGCTATATGATGATCTACAAAAAAATACAAATTTAATTATCTTATTATTAAAATACATTATTATGATTTTACCACCTCCGCCTCATTTTGAGCCAGGGAAAACCCTGAAATAGGCAATAGGCTTCTTGTAAAGGTATTACTTTTTCTAGTAATTAGAATGGTATTTCAGTGCACTTAACTTCTAACTTTTGGGAGTTGATCAAAACAGTTCTCTTTTGGATATATAATAACAATGAGATATTCTGTAGCCTACTGATTATCAGTTTGTCGCATGTTTAGACCTTGTATGTGTGTTGCACAACACAAGTTGCACTTGGCGATCACGGTGGGGATTGATATGGTAGTGGACCATGATGGTCATAGAAGAAGGGAAGGGGCAGATCCCCCTCAATTATGGTGGGGTAATTCGCACTCTGGATGCAACCCCCCTGGTGGAATAAGCCCTGACTCCTAAAGGCAAAGCTTGACCATGCACCTCGTAGGCTAGAGCAGTGGTTCCCAAACTGGGGTATGTGAGGTGACAGAAGGGGGTACGCGTACAAAATGCTGAGGTTTGCCGTTCATTTAATTCGACCCTACCTTAAAACAATATCAAAACCGAGCATGTATTTCTAACTGGCAAAATGCTGTAAATACTTGACATCCAATCAAATGTCCTCATCTTTTGCAGTGAAAACTGCATATGACAGATTGCGGGCAGAGTTTTTCTGCCTTAGCGAATCGCGTTACATTACTGTCATTCTCGACAATGCACCTTTGTAAAAGTGAAACAAGTATAAACAAGTAAAAACTTGTTGACGGACCATGGCCAGGACTACCGGGAGCAGAGCGAAGAGGTTCTCTTCTACTTCGTAAAATCTTTCCCAAATCTGTTTGACTATCTCGGGGTGGCATTTGACTATCCCTGTGTGTCACAGCCTGACAGAAAGACTGCTCCCACATTCAAATGCCCAGGAATGTAAATCGCCCTGAGGGACAGGAGCTTGTCCTGATTCCAAAGCAGAACCTTTTTAAACAGTGCGAATGCAGTCCGCCTTGGAGATTTATGTAGGTGACTACTGAAGTGTTGTCCACCCGCACTAGGACATGGTAGCCCCTTAACTGTTGGAGGAAGTACATCAGGGTCAGAAATACAGCCATCAATTCAAGGCAATTGATGTGACAATTGAGATGATGACCTTTCCAGATTCACAACAAAGATGTTTTCCCAAAGCGCAACTCGGCGCATCGAGAGTAGCTTTTGATAGGGATCGTCTGAGTAGGGAAATGTAGTTTCAACATTCTTAAAAATGAGGAAGTAAAAAAAATTTAAAGGCACAATAATAAAGTTTAAAGCTATTAGAAACTATCATTTTTTTTCTTTTTTCTTTTTTTAAATCATCCTTAGTGGACAGAAAAGGTCTGGTTCATGCTCAGGAACATAAAGAGTTTATAGACCTTTGTTCCTTGTCCTTTAGGTTACATTCACTACCAGCCCGCTAAAGACCGCCATCGTCCTCATCTACTGGAGATGCTGATCCAGTTACCGCCTCACTCGATGACAGAGGTCACGGTACAGTTTGAAAGGGCCCTGCTCAAATGGACTGAGTACACCCCTGATCCCAACCACGGCTTCTACGTTGGGTAAGACTCTTGCTTATCAAGCATTTTGAAAGATACATTTCTTTTTGTAATTCATATATATATGCTAAAATGTCATTATTGTTGTAAGAGTTTGTTACTCATCTTGTCTGCCACTCCCTATATCTGACTGATGTTCCATAAATGTTATTTGCAGATCCTCTGTGGTCAGCGCCCTTGTGCCAAGTATGGTTGCAATGAACACCAACTTCACACAAGACCAACCGTTGTTTAGCAGTTTGTAAGTAAACTGGCCTTGGTGTTAATAGTAAACAAGTGTGCCTTATTTGTTTTGGTTCTTTGTAACATTTTCACCTCTGACTTCCAGTGTCCCAGTCAAAGAAGAATCAAGCTACTTTGTTCGAGTGTACACCGAACCCCTGCTGGTAAATCTACCCACGCCTGACTTCAGCATGCCCTACAACGTCATCTGCCTCACCTGCACGGTGGTCGCGGTGGGGTACGGCTCCTTTTACAACTTGCTGACCCGCACGTTCCAGGTGGATGAACCGAGTCCACCGCTGGCCAAACGATTGGCCAACCTCGTTCGTCGCATAAGGGGAGTGCCACTGCTGACCTAACTGCCGAGAGCAGGTCTGATGCCTGAAATGTCCATATTAGGCAGCTGAGAGAATCATGACTCTAAAACGGCATCTGCTGGAGTTTAAAGATGCTTTTCAAGGACTCGATGCCAAGTGACTGTTCTGAACTTTTGGTGAACAAATGAGCTTCCAAGACAGATGGATTAGCCACCTTTTTATGTTTTGTTTTGTGAGTCACAAACAAAGATTAGCCACTGTTTTTTTTTTGTCCAGTCACATAAGCAAAGACTTTTTTTCTGCAGTGTTTTTAGAGAACCATAGTTTGAACGTGAACGTTTCTCACAGGAACTGCATGGTTCGAGCATCTGGGATAAATATACATGGAAGAGCGTGATGTTAAGTCGTCTCAGTTTACGCCACCTCTTTGAGAGCGTAACCAAGTGTAACAGAAACAGACACTACAATCCAACTACTGAAAATTGATGTCTAAGAATGTGTCAAGTATTTTCCACTTTCTGTAATGCACTGATATTCAAATATGTGTTGTTTTGCCTTTATTTTTGTGCATTTGCCTGTGGGCTGACCACATAATGACTTCCAGACTGTGTGTTATTGAATTCAAATTCTGAAGCAGCTCTTTAACATTGGTTAACTTTCCCATAATAAATTAACTGGAAACCCATAACGTGTTGAGAACGTTTTTTGTTCATGCCATAAGGGATTTTGAGGAAGAATGCATGTGTATGTATATGGCATGGTAGTTTGTTATACACATATGCAGGTAATGTAGTTAAACAGATTTGTAGTAACTCACTGGTTCCACTGATCAAATCTAACTATCCAAGTAGTACCATCATCCGCTTAGCTATTTTTGCCTGGCTCTACAGACACAAGTATGTCAGTGTACACAGTGTCCTAACTAGGCACAATGCAAAACATTTCCAGCAGGAAGCAATTTGTCTCTCCAGAATGAATGTGAAACTGCTGTGCAACATGATACAGTCCAAGCCAGAAGAGACTGATGTTCAAAGTATGGTTATGAATTGGATTTTGGACAAGAGGGATTTGTAGCTGCCAGAGCTACACAAAATCAATAATATATAGGCCTATACGTATAGTGGTAGAAATTCCCCTAAGCACCTGACTAAATTTAACCTGGCGTCTACTTCTAGACACCTACAAATTTGTACTCTACTAGACATCTCTCCACTTGTTACACTTCTGCACTATCACTTGGGAATGAAAATAAGATCTCTAGTGTCTAGCCTGCGTCGGCAGTGATCAGACAGACTCCAAACAATGCCTTTGAATATGCTTTAATCATGGCCGGAAGGACCTCATATCAATCACAGAGAATCCCTCCGGCAAAAAGAATACAACAGTTAATATAGGATAGGTACATGACAAAGGTAACATGACTCATTACACCATCTTTCTCTAATATGATTAGTTGTACATATGTGCAATTCAGAAACACACCCGGCAAAGCAATTTTTTTTTGGATTACTTCAGCTTGTTACTTAGGTCATGGGGTTATTATATTTAGTTAGCCGTCTAGCCATGTCCATATGTTTCCGTTATTTCAACACACTAATGTGTTGGTACATTTTGTTCTCAAAAGCATACAAATGATAAGCTTGCAAGGAAAAAAATGAAGCACTGAATTGATTTAAGTAAAAGAATTCAAAAAGAAGTATGTTTTATGCAAAATCATTCTCACAACCCTTTCCGGTGGTTAAATCAGAAGTTTCACTGCATGCATGATCACAGGTGTTGAGCAGCATTTATGTCCGGCAGGGCACTGACCATCATGGGAACAGTATTCGGCACACACTGGATTCCCTGCAGTTAGGCACCTATACTGTATGGATAGAGATTCAGATTTAGTCTGGCAATTTAGTGGCATTAAAGGGATAGTTCACCCAAAAATGGAAATTCTGTCATCATTTACTCACCCTCAAGTTGTTCCAAACCTGTATGAGTTTCTTTGTTCTGCTGAACACAAAGGAAGATATTTGGAAGAATGTTTGTAATCAACAGATCTCGGTCCCCATTGACTTCCATAGTATATTTTTTTTCCTACTATGGAAGTCAATGGGGACCGAGATCTGTTGATTACAAACATTCTTCCAAATATCTTCCTTTGTGTTTAGAAGAACAAATAAACTCATACAGGTTTGGAACAACTTGAGGGTGAGTAAATGATGACAGAATTTTCATTTTTGGGTGAACTATCCCTTTAAGCATCAGATGTACAGCACAAAACACTCAAGGCATGAATAGCTAGTTTTACTTACAGAGTGAATTACGTTCTATGTATTATTCATCATCTTTATTAATTTTGTAAAGCCACCCTGTGCCTGAAACAGTGCTATAGGCTGAATTCAGGTACATTTGACAGACAATATAACATAAATAAACTAATAACTGAATATACCTGTACCTGGAGCCAAACAATGAAGTCCACATCCACTGTTGCAGCATTTCAGATTGGTGGCACAGTCACTGTCATTGGCACACGACACAAAACGTATCTGGGCACACTGTCCTGGTTTATATTTTTTGATTGGACACACTCCTGGCTTTACTGTTAGACAGACACATGACAGAGAAGCCATATCACTGAATGCTGAATTATTTTTTTCACTGTAAAAAAAGTTGTGCCTATATGTTGTTGGAATAAGTTTTACAAGAAGGAACTATTTCAGTCTTTCTACTTTAAAATGTCGTTTTATTCGTCGTGGGTTTTAGTTATTTTGCTGTTGTTGCTATAAGGACCTTTGAAATAACTGAAATTATTTGGCAAAGTGATTTAGACATGTACGTAATGCGGTCAAGACCTGCCTGGAACTACTTTAGCCCTGAAAATAATTACACACCTTAGAATCTTCGTCATCCAATCAGATTCAATCATTCAACAGCCCCGTAATATAATATAATATAATATAATATAATATAATATAATATAATATAATATAATATAATATAATTAGTGTTGTCAAAGTTAACTCGTTAACGCATGCACAGAAAGCTGCTTCAAACAGCGCTTGAATGACAAAAAAACATACAAAATTATGTCAAAATGGCCGTTTTGTAAAGTACCCTCATAAACACGGTCTTAAATGAGTTCAGTGAAGTCTTAAATGAACGTAAAGAGTTGTGATGCATCATGTGCGTCAGGTCTTAAAGTGACATCAGCCTAACAAACCTGCTGCTGTGATGCCTGAAATTAATGTTAATTAAAGAACTAAAGAGAGAAAATCTTTCACTGTTCTTGACTGAATAACTTTTGTAACTTTATTAAAGGTGGGGTATGTGATTTGCAAAACGGCCGGCAGATTTTGAAAATACACAACTCAAATGGTCCTACCTTCTTTCCTTTGACTCCACCCATTCAAAGAACATGGACATGGATGGGGGGAGGGGGGTATGGTACGACCGTTTGATTGACGCACTTACTGTCCAATGATTCTAGGTGGTCTTGGAAATGATTGGCTGGAGTTTTCCGAGTCCTGCACGTTCCACAGATGATTAAATTGCTTCATTTTCATTTCAGTGCTTCTAACTCAGTGGCTGTAAGTGGGTTAGGAATAGGATTTCAAGTGATTTTGAAAAAATGGCCAAAAAAGAGAATCACATACACCACCTTTAATGATTGATCTATTTACTATATAATTTATGTTACAATAACCTTTTGTGCAGTCTACCAGGACAAGTAAAAATTTAAACTGGTCTGACTGGGCCAATATAAAAAAATTGAGCTCTGCTATATTGAAGTAAATGTGAGATTCATTATAATGGGTTTATGTGAAGATTGTTTTAAGTTCACTTAACTTAAAAGTTGTTATAATTTTTAAAGCCTAATAAATGTTAAATTTGATAGATTTCAATTATAGATTTCAATGCTGAATGCCTATAATTAATGGCTAAAATTAATGTTTGTTTTTTTTTAAATAAAAAGATGTCATTAAACAAAAGTTTAAAATATGGCTACTGTCTTTATGTTGTTTCTACATTAATTTGGAGATTCAATGTGAAATTATTACAATATAAAAATATATAAAGATATATATATATATATATATATCGATTGACAGCGCTATATAATATTATATAATATAATATAATATAATATACTATAATATAATATAATATACTATAATGTAATGTAATGTAATGTAATGTAATACCTGTAACTGGAGCCGTACACTTATGTCCACCGCATGCAGTGCTGCAGCATTTCTCCTTTTTGGGACACTCACTGTCACCGGCACACAAATCGTCATCCTTCCTCTTACACCTTATTTCTTCATTTCTTATTGGACACACTCCTGGCTTTGCTGTTATACAGACACATGACAGAGAAGCCATATCACTGAATGTTGAATGAATTTTTTACTGTAGAAAAAAATAGGTAACACTTTATAATAACGTTCAGTTGTAAGTCATTTATAAGTGGTTAGTTAATGATGCACTAATCATTTACAAAACATTCATAAATGATTAGCAAGTGATATACTAACATTTTATGTATGTTTTGTAAATTCTGTTACAAGTCATCTACAAGTGATTAGTAAATGATTAACTAATTATTTACAAAACATGACTATGCATTCATAAATGTTTAATAAATTGTTACATTTTTTGTATGTTTTGCTCACATCAAGTGCACAGTGGTTAAAGACTCCATGTGTTTCAGAGAAGACAGCTGTCTATACCCTCACCAGTCAGCACTTACACTGCAGTTCAGTGAAGTCTTAAATGAACATAAGGAGTTGTGATGCATCATGTGCGTCAGGTCTTAAAGTGACAGCAGCCTAACAAACCTGCTGCTGTGATGTCATTAATGTTAATTAAAGAACTAAAGAGAAAGAGAAAATCTTTCACAGCTCTTGACTGAATAACTTTTGCAACTTTAATAAGGATTGATCTATTTACTATATCATTTATGTTACAATAACCTTTTGTGCAGTCTACCAGGGCAAGTAAAAATCTGAGCTGTCTTTATGTTGTTTCTACATTTATTTGGAGATTAAATGTGAAATTATTACAATATAAAAATATAATAAATATATAATATATAAAATATATAAAGTTATATATAAATATATAAAGATATATAAAAGATATATATATATATACATTTATTGATTGACAGCACTATATATTATAATATAATACAATACAATACAATATAATGTAATGTAATGTAATACCTGTAACTGGAGCCATACACTGATGTCCACCACATGTAGTTCTGCAGCATTTCTCCTTTTTGGGACACTCACTGTCATCGGCACACAACTCTTTACCCATCTGGGCACACTTTGCTAATTCAGATTTTGAGTTTGGACACACTCCTGGCTTTGCTGTTATACAGACACATGACAGAGAAACCATATCACTGAATGCTGAATGAATTTTTCACTGGGGTTTTTGGTTCTTTTGATGTTGTAGGCTGTAAGGACCTTTGAAATAACTAAAATCATTTGGCAAAGTGTTATGGACATAATGTGGTCAAGATCTGTCTGGAATTACTCTAGCCGTGCGTTTCCCTGAAAATAACTGCACACCTTAGAATCTTTGTGAACCAATCAGATTCAAGCATTCAACAGCCCCATAGTATAATAATATAATATAATATAATTAAATTAGTGTTGTCAAAGTTAACGCGTTAACGCATGCGATTAATTTTAGTCCAGTTTAAGGCATTAAAATATTTAACACAATGAATGCAGCATTTGTATTTTCTGTCATCCTTTGGTTGCGTTACATTATATGATCACGCTGGTATTCATTCAATGCTTTTTAACCATTCAAGCGCGATAAGACAAACGAGAACGCGCTGCCCATGAATGTCCTGTCTATGTGACACACAACGCACAGAAAGATGCGCACCAGAATCGAGTTCTTTCACGCTTGAACGAACAGCATCACACATTTGTGGCAAAATGTCAGTTTTTTCCAGTATCCTCATAAGAGCAATCTTTAATGAGTTAAATAAAGTCTTAAATGAACGTAAAAAAAATTGTGAGAAAATGAGACGCGTGTGAGATCTGCATCATATTCGGCAGCGGCTGATGCTGTGTGTCATTAAAGTTAATCAAAGAACAAAGGTAACAGAGAAAATTACTCTCTGCTCTCCACTAAAGAACTTTTGTAGCTTTAATAAGGATTCATCTGTTTAATTTATAATTTATGCAGTGCCGACTGTTTGATAACTTTATTCAATTTCTGTATATTTCTTACCTGTTAGAAAGGAAAATATGATATTTGTTGTTGTACTTTATTGTTCAGCCTTAGCTTATATTTATTATGGGTTTATGTGAGGATTGTTTTAAGTTCACTTAAATTAAAAGTTGTTATATATGTTAAGCCTAATTAATGTTTAAAAAGAATTATAGCTTTTGATACATTGTAATGTTGAATGGTTATAATTAATATTTAAAATTGGAGGAGACATAATCTAGAACTCAGTAGCAGAATTAGTATCAGTGATACTGGCCTTCATTCATAAAAATATGCCATTAAACAAGTATTTGAAATATAGTGTCTTTATACTGTCACCTTTTTCGCCTTTGTGGCCTTTTCACCTTTGTTGCCATTAACTTTGCTTGCTTAGTTGGGGACATTAAATGTAAAAATTTAATTTAATTTAATATTCAACAATAATATTGATCTGCCTGCATTGACACTATTATACAAGAACTAAAAATGAAACATCACTGGACTTTATTTAAGCTGGAGTGTGACAACATTTTCTTCCGGAAAATTTTTTTGTTGCATTATTTTCCTGTTATCTCTGTAAAGCTGCTTTGAAACAGTCTGTATTGTAAAAAGTGCTATATAAATAAGTGCTTTGAAATTATTACAATATGAAATATATTAAAAACTTGTTTTTAATTGCGATTAATCGTGATTAATCACAGAAAGAATGTGTGATTAATCTAGTTAATTTGTTTAATTGACAGCACTAAATATAATATAATATAATATAATATAATATAATATAATATAATATAATATAATATAATATAATATAATACCTGTAACTGGAGCCATACACTGATGTCCACCACATGCAGTTCTGCAGCATTTCTCCTTTTTGGGACACTCACTGTCATCGGCACACAACTCTTCATCCTTCTGGGCACACCTTACTAATTCAGATTTTGTGTTTGGACACACTCCTGGCTTTACTGTTATACAGACACATGACAGAGAAGCCATATCACTGAATGCTGAATGAATTTTTCACTGTAAAAAAAATATATTTTGGAAGTTGTACCTATATGTTATTGGAATATGTTTTACTAGAAAGAACTATTTCAGTATTTCTACTTTAAAATTTGATGTTTTATTCGTCATGGGTTTTGGTTCTTTTGCTGTTGTTGCTGTAAGGACTTTTAAAGGGGGGGTACAATGGTGTTTCATGTATTCAGAGTTGTTTACAGTGTTAAAGAGATGGATTCTCATGCTAAACATGGCCAAAGTTTAAAAAAATATATTTTGGACGAATAACGGAGAATTTCTGTGCCGAAAATCTTACTTCCGGGTTGGTACAAGTTTCGGCTGTTTTTTTTCGATCGTGGATCTAATGACGTAGACGAGAGTGGAACTCCTTATATGAGCATTTCTCTCGGAAAAGCGCGCCCGCGCGCACACGTCGACCAGAGGAGAGCGAGACCGCGCACATCAATGCGCTTCAACAGGAAATCATCGCCAGCGCTGCATAGGATTTGTTCAATGTCTCCAAAGTGTGTTTTTGGATGTGAGGGAAAGCTTACCGTGTTCAGCTTCTCAAAGAACCCAGCGTTAGGAACAGTGGATGCAGATTGTTTTTCCGGGGCAGCAACGGAGTGTAGCAAGTGCGGTTGTGTGTGGTCATTTCAGTGACGAATGTTTTATTAACAAGGCCCAGGTCGACGCTGGATTTGCACATCGTTTGCTATTAAAACGTGGAGCGGTCCCAGTGATAAAAGACCCCATTCATGTAAGTACAACTGGATCAGATTTCTGTCTTTTGCTGGAAATCAGCACATAAGTGAATGTTGACTCTATAGCTCCGCCCACGGCACGCCTCCAGGAGCTCGGCTTTTTCCGGAGAGAATCGGAAAGCTGTATTTTTCTTTTATAAATATGATAAAACTAAAGACTTTTTGGAGATATGAAGGATGCACTACTACTCTATATAGGTACTCAAGATTAACATGAGATTAGGTGAAACTGTGTATGTTATGTACCCTTTAAAATAACTGAAATTATTTGGTGAAATGATATGGACATGTACATAATGTGGTCAAGACCTGCCTGGAACTACTTGAAATTTGATAGATTTCAATTATACTGTAATGCTGAATGCCTATAATTAATGGCTAAAATGAATTACTTTTTTAAATAAAAAGATGCCATTAAACAAATGTTTAATATAATAATATAATTAGGGCTGTCAAAATTAACGCATGCGATTAATATTTTCAGTTCAATGCGTTAAAAATATTTAATGCAATTAACGCAGCATCCATTTTTCCCCCATCATTCTTTGGCTTGCGTTACAATATATGATCAAGCTCTTATTCAAGCAAATGCTTTTAAAACATTTCAGCACGATAAGACACAGAAGAGAACGCAGTGCGGTACTGGCAGGACTTAAAGGGATACTTCACCTCTGGAAAGATGAATGTGTATTTAAAATAGGTCATTTATGTAGAAGAAATGTGAAGACATTTTTGAATTTGGAGCTTTCTAGACTGAGAAAAGCCAGAAAATGTATTTTTGGCTTATGTGGATGAAAGACAACAACTCCCAGAATGCACTTGCTTCGCTGCCCTAGGAGGCCACTCCCAAGCCACGCCTACCGGTTAGAGAGCGCAGTTGAAAACAACAAGAAGGTTAGTGAGTCTCCGTGACGAGTTTGCCCTGGATTTCGAGATCGCCCAAAATGTCCGGGATTCGGCTTTTGCGTTCTACAGTCGCCATTCATCATGTTTACTGTGGCGAGCAGGACGAGGCTGACGGCCGCGGGAGAACGGCGCGAGGCCGGTGGCGTCATTACTGAGACGCGCCGGTCTCGCATCTCTCACGGAGGAGCGGGAATTTTCTTAGCAATGGTAAAACGCACATCAACCGATCACTTGTTTAGCGTTCATGTAAACACTACATTCAGATTCACCGATCGGAATGAATTCAGCTAGATTGAAACAAAAGGTGTGCATGTAAACAATGAATGGCGACCGCAGAACGCAAAAGCCGAATCCCGGACATTTTGAACGATCTCGCCCGCAGGACAAGTCCAGGAAAAGGAGGATGGTAACCAACCCCTACTACTCAGCTTTCTCCTACTACTCAGCTTTCTACACATTTCAAGAGCCTGATAGCTTAGCTTCCAGGCTGACACTGTGTACATTCTGTGAGTGAGATCCCACCCTCTATGGGCGGGCTGAAAACTTGCGGAACAGCTCCTTCTACTGGCTGTAGTCTTTAGCCTCTGGCCAGAAAATCCTCCGATGACGCAAAATGACGATTTTTGCGTCATCGGAGGATTTTTTCCAGACAAAAAATACATAAATCTCTCCTCTCAGGGGGATATGAGGGTGGAAAGCATGGTAATTCGAAAATACTACAGGTTTTCTACTAATACAAAGCTTAATGCTAAATCCTGAAGTATCCCTTTAAAGTGACAGCAGCCTAACAAACCTGCTGCTTAATGTCTGTCATTAACGTTAGTTAAAAGAGAGAGACAATCTTTCACTGTTCTTGACTGAATAACTTTTGTAGCTTTAATAAGGATGAATCTATATTTAATTAATAATTTATGCAGTTAAGACAGTGAAGTGTTTGATAACTTTATTCAATTTCTGTATAACCTACCTGAAAATCTTAAAGCACTGTTTAACAGTTTACATGGGTCAAAAACAATGAAAACAATAACTTTTTGTGCAGTTTAGCAGGGCAAGTAAAAAATTCAACTGTTCCCACTGGGCCAATATAAGAAATTGAGCTCTGATATATTGAAGGGCTGGTAAATGTGACATTCATTATAATGGGTTTATGTGAAGATTGTTTTAAGTTCATATAAATTAAAAGTTGTTATATTTTTAAAGCATAATAAATGTTGATAGATTTCAGTTATACTGTAATGCTGATGCCTATAATTAATGGTTAAAATTAATGTTTTTTTTTATAAAAAGATGTCATTAAACAAAAGTTTATAATATGGCTACTGTATGTTGTTTCTACACTAATTTGGAGATTAAATGTGAAATTATTACAATATAAAAATATATAAAGAGATATATATATATATATATATATATATATATATATATATATATAAAGAGATAGAGATATATATATATATATATATATAAAAGATTCTCCTTTTTGGGACACTCACTGTCATCGGCACACAACTCTTCATCCTTCACCTTACACCTTACTACTTCATAGTTTGTGTTTGGACACACTCCTGGCTTTGCTGTTATACAGACACATGACAGAGAAGCCATAGTACTGAATGCTGAATGTCTTTTTCACTGGGGTTTTTGGTTCTTTTGCTGTTGTTGCTGTAAGGACCTTTGAAATAACTGAAATCATTTGGCAAAGTGTTATGGACATAATGTGGTCAAGATCTGCCTGGAACTACTTTAGTTCTACGTCAGAACGTATAGGCTTATTATTGGCCAGCATCACACATGACCAGCGTCAGCCAATAATAAGACTAAGTTCTGACGTAGAAGCCAGAAGCACTGGGCTGTTTACACTACGTCAACAGCGTAGGAGAATGACGTGGAAGAGAAGAGATTATTGAATAATGTCGTAATGGTGGGGTTTTTACACACAAAAAGTATTCTTGTCGCTTCATAACATTAAGGTTGAAGTACTGTAGTCACATGGACTATTTTAACGATGTCTTTACTACCTTTCTGGGCCTTGAAAGTTGCAATGACATTGCAGTCTATGGAGGGACAGAAAGCTCTCAGATTTCATCAATAATATCTTCATTTGTGCTCCGAAGATGAACGAAAGTCTTACGGAGTTAAGAACAACATGAGGGTGAGTAATTACTGACAGAATAAAAAATTTTGGGGGAACTATCCCTTTAAGATGCTGTCAGCATATTCATTTCTAATGTACATGTGTGTCAGAGACATTGCTTTTTCATCGTTTAGGCTAATGAATGTTGCCACTTTTTTTGCACTTCTATATACCAAGTTTGGTCTCCAAAGTGTTATTGATTAAAGGGAGTAATTGTTATGTAAGTGTTATTGATTAAAGGGAGTAATTGTTATGTATTGAATTGTTAAAGCTGTTTGTTGAGAATGTGTTAGAGTCAAGGTATGGTCTCAAATATATTTATTTTTATTCAGATTTTATATACATTTATTAATGCGTTATTAAAATCAAAGGTTGTATTTGTTAACATTAGTTAATGCACTGTAAACTAACATGAACAATGAATAGCTGTATTTTTATTAACTAACATTAACAAAGATTAATAAATACTGTAACAAATGTATTGCTCATTGTTAGTTCATGTTAGTTAATACACTAACTAATGTTAACTAATGAACCTTATTATAAAGTGTTTTCAAAAAAATTTAAAAACCTAAAGTGACTATTTACATAAATTGTATACCCCAATGCAAACTTGTGTGGACCACCCCTGTGTCAGTTGTTAAGAAAACAAATACAATAAATTTACCTTTGAACTGTATCATTGCCTTAAATTCATTTGTCCAGTTGTAAATGTTATCTTTGTAAAATTGTGAAAATATTCTCAATGATTTATAATAGATGATTGGTAGCACTTAAGTTATTGGAGTAAAGCTTACTTGCTCTTTTTAAGGCAATCGGTTTGCATGGTTTTAACAAGTAAACTGGATTGCTTTTGAAGTAAAGTAAATTCAGTAATTCCAAGTTTGTATGCAGAAAACATCAGAGTTAACACAACTAGCATAAATGAGTACATCTAAAGTAAATTATCAAGTATACTATACAAATTAGTTTTAAGTTACTGGAACTCTCTTGTAAGTGTACACTACTAGACATGCACTTGTTAGTACTACATACTATTCCTATTTCACTTTACTCGGTTTTTTCAAGGCAATCGGTTTGCATGCTTTTTTAAAGTAAGGTTTACTGAAAATCTTAAAGCACTGTTTAACAGTTTACATGGGTCAAAAACAATGAAAACAATAACTTTTTGTGCAGTTTAGCAGGGCAAGTAAAAATGTAAACTGGTCTGACTGGGCCAATATAAAAAATTGTGCTCTGCTATATTGAAGGGCTGGTAAATGTGACATTCATTATAATGGGTTTGTGTGAAGATTGTTTTAAGTTCACTTAAATTAAAAGTTAAAATTGATAGATTTAAATTATACTGTAATGCTGAATGCCTATAATTAATGGCTAAATTTATTATTATTATTTTTTTAAAGATACCATTAAACAAAAGATTAAAATATGGCTACTGTCTTTATGTTTTTTTCTACATTAATTTGGAGATTAAATGTGAAATTATTACAATATAAAAATATATAAAGATATATAAATATATATTTATCGATTGACAGCACTATATAATATAATATAATATAATATAATATAATATAATATAATATAATATAATATAATATAATATAATACCTGCTGTAACTGGAGCCATACAGTCAAGTCCACCACACATAGTGCTGCAGCATTTCTGATTGTCGGGACACTCACTGTCACCGGCACACAACTCTTCACCCTTCATTATACACATTATTGTTCCATCGTTTGTGATTGGACACACTCCTGGCTTCGCTGTTAAACAGATACAAGACAAAAAACAAACAAAAATTATATATATAATATATATACAGACAGTAAATGTGACATTACAATGAGTTTGTGACGATATCATTTAAGTGAATTTAAAACAAAGTTAACATAATATTGATAGAAAAATGTATTGCTTTTTATTCTACTGTGATGATGAATGCCTATAATTAATAATTAATGGCTAAAATTAAGAAAAAAACATTTTCATAGAGACATCAGGATCAGTATTGGTATCAGTAATGCCTTTCATAAAATGCCATTAAACAAATATTTGAAATATCAGCCACTGTCTGTGTTGTTTCTAAATTAATAATACAAATATAAAAATATAAAAAAACTTGAATGTTAGGTGTGATTCATTGCGCTTACAGACATTTTTTCTTTTTTTGCTTGACAGCATATATTATAATATAATATATTATACCTTTAATTACAGAAAACGTGCAATTTAGTTACTTTTTTATTGACCACATATAATACCATACCTATAACTGGAGCCATACACTGAAGTCCACATCCATTGTTGCAGCATTTCTCATTGGTGGCACAGTCACTGTCATCGGCACACGACACGAAACGTATCCGGGCACACTTTGCTGCTTCATACTTTGTGTTTGGACACACTCCTGGCTTTACTGTTATACAGACACATGACAGAGAAGCCAAATCACTGAATGCTGAATGTCTTTTTCACTGGGGTTTTTGGTTATTTTGCAGTTGTAGGCTGTAAGGACCTTTGAAAAAACTGAAATCATTTGGCAAAGTGTTATGGACATAATGTGGTCAAGATCTGTCTGGAACTACTCTAGCCGTGCGTTTCCCTGAAAACGCATTCAACTGGAAGAAGGGGCCCAAAATTCTTTCTTGCATGCCCCCCTTTAAACTCTTAATGGCGCCCCCTGCCCGTAGTAGGACAGACTCCTGGCTTTGCTGTTATACAGACACATGACAGATAAGCCATATCACTGAATGCTGAATGAATTTTACACCATAGAAAAAAAGATTTTTGGAAGTTGTAGATCTGCCTGGAACTACTCTAGCCGTGCGTTTCCCTGAAAATAACTGCACACCTTAGAATCTTTGTCAACCAATCAGATTCAAGCATTCAACTGCCCCATAGTATAATAATATAATATAATATAATATAATATAATATAATTAGGACTGTCAAAATTAACGCATGCGATTAATATTTTCAGTTCAATGCGTTAAAAATATTTAATGCAATTAACGCAGCATCCATTTTTCCCCCATCATTCTTTGGCTTGCGTTACAATATATGATCAAGCTCTTATTCAAGCAAATGCTTTTCAGCACGGTAAGACACAGAAGAGAACGCAGTGCGGTACTGGCAGTACTTAAAGTGACAGCAGCCTAACAAACCTGCTGCTTAATGTCTGTCATTAACGTTAGTTAAAGAACAAAAGAGAGAAAATCTTTCACTGTTCTTGACTGAATAACTTTGTAGCTTTAATAAGGATGAATCTATATTTAATTAATCATTTATGCAGTTAAGACAGTGAAGTGTTTGATAACTTTATTCAATTTCTGTATTACCTACCTGAAAATCTTAAAGCACTGTTTAACATTTTACATGGGTCAAAAACAATGAAAACAATAACTTTTTGTGCAGTTTAGCAGGGCAAGTAAAAAATTCAACTGTTCCCACTGGGCCAATATAAGAAATTGAGCTCTGATATATTGAAGGGCTGGTAAATGTGACATTCATTATAATGGGTTTATGTGAAGATTGTTTTAAGTTCATATAAATTAAAAGTTGTTATATTTTTAAAGCATAATAAATGTTGATAGATTTCAGTTATACTGTAATGCTGATGCCTATAATTAATGGTTAAAATTAATGTTTTTTTTTTATAAAAAGATGTCATTAAACAAAAGTTTATAATATGGCTACTGTATGTTGTTTCTACACTAATTTGGAGATTAAATGTGAAATTATTACTATATATATATATATATATATATATATATATATATATATATATTTATATATATATTTATTGATTGACAGCACTATATAATATAATATAATATAATATAATATAATATAATATAATATAATACCTGTAACTGGAGCCGTACACTGATGTCCACCACATGCAGTTCTGCAGCATTTCTCCTTTTTGGGACACTCACTGTCATCGGCACACAACTCTTCACCCTTCTGGGCACACCTTACTAATTCAGATTTTGTGTTTGGACACACTCCTGGCTTTACTGTTATACAGACACATGACAGAGAAGCCATATCACTGAATGCTGAATGAATTTTTCACTGTAAAAAAATATATATTTTGGAAGTTGTACCTATATGTTATTGGAATATGTTTTACTAGAAAGAACTATTTCAGTATTTCTACTTTAAAATTTGATGTTTTATTCGTCGTGGGTTTTGGTTCTTTTGCTGTTGTTGCTGTAAGGACTTTTAAAGGGGTCATATAATGGTACATGCACTTTTACAAGTTGATTGTACTGAAATGTGTGTTGGCAGTGCCTGTACACAACCATCATAAAATGATAGAAATCCATCAAGTGTTTTTTTTTAAATCTTTTTATATGTTTCCCCTCATCTCAAATCAAGCTGTTCGAATTTTTGACGTCACAAAATCGACGCCCCTCCCACGATTGTTGATTGACAGTTAGCGTTTCATCACAGCCCCGCCCTCGCTCATGAGCAAGCTGTCAATCATAGCCCGTCATTGTTGTGATAGCTGGAGCACTGCAGAATGGCGTCTAAGCGATTGTGGTGTTCTGTTCTTGGGTGCAATAAGAAACACTGCAGTCATGTTGATGTTCCTAAAACCGAACTGCTGAAGACGCAGTGGCTGAGTTTGTTTTCGAATGGAATATTCCCCACGATCAACGTCAATGCTTTCATGTGCGTGAATCATTTCACCAGACTGCTTTACAAACGAGGGTCAGTATAAAGCTGTTTTTGCTAAGAAGCTGCTCCTGTATTGTCTGTACCAACTATTCGTGTTCCTGCTGAACCTACAGAAGAACTGAAGTGAGTGTAACGTTTTTTTAACCTTTAGGCCTATATTAATCTTTGCAAATCACTTGCTGGCACGCTTCACGATGAATGCAGCTATTTTTACACTCAGGGTACACTACGGCATGTTTTCTATGTATGATGTTCTCAATATAATTCATAATCCCACGCTATTGTGTTACAAACGGTGTACGCACAGAACAGAGGGGCGGGGTGAGCAAAGCTCATTATCATTTAAAGACACATGCACTGAAACGGCGTGCTGAAAACAGAGCTGTTTTTGACCAGGGAAAATGAGTATTTTCTTACAATTCTAATGAGAATTTTTAATTTAGACCCTAAAGAATCATATTAGCTTGTACAAAAATGGCATTATATGACCCCTTTAAAATAACTGAAATTATTTGGTGAAATGATATGAACATGTACATAATGTGGTCAAGACCTGCCTGGAACTACTTTAAATTTGATAGATTTCAATTATACTGTAATGCTGAATGCCTATAATTAATGGCTAAAATTAATGGCTTTTTTTTTATAAAAAGATGCCATTAAACAAATGTTTAAAATATTGGCTACTGTCTTTATGTTGTTTCTACATTATTTGGAGATTAAATGTGAAATTACAATATATAAAAGTACTTGAATGTCAGGTGCAATTAATTAGTTAATATTTTTTATCGATTGACCGCACAAAATATAATATAAAAATACCTGTAACTGGAGCCATACACATGTTAATTCCACATCCATTGCTGCAGCATTTCAGATCGTTGGAACAGTCACTGTCATTGGCACACGACCTGGGACGTATCTGGGCACACTTTGCTGCTTCATATTTTGTGCTTGGACACACTCCTGGCTTTACTGTTATACAGACACATGACAGAGAAGCAAATCACTGAATGCTGAATGTCTTTTTCACTGTAGAAAAAAATATTTTTGTATCTATATGTTATTGGAATACGTTTTACTAGAAAGAACGGTTTCAGTGTTTCTACTTTAAAATTTGATGTTTTATTCGTCGTGGGTTTTGGTTATTTTGCTGTTGTTGCTGTAAGGACCTTTGAAATAACTGAAATTATTTGGCGAAGTGATATGGACATGTACTAGCCTGGCAAGCCAGACCTACATCAAGATGTTAGGTCTGGAAACTCACCATAGACACACTGTAACAACTACGAGAACAAACCAAACACAATTGAAGCTTTTAGGTGATTTTGTTCATACATAATCCCACAAAGAGTCTTCACATCCCAGACTCAAATCACAAACCAGAGCCATAACTCACCCAGGCTCCAGAGAGTCTGTGACCAACGACTTTTATTGGTCAACTTTGATAGTTTTGCAAGATGGACCGGTTGAGATGTGGTACTGCTGACCCCTGCGGCTAACAGACCCCATCTTGGTCCCATGAGAGATGAACAAAACCTCTTTTCAGCAGGAACTTTCCATGACCTCCGATTGGAATGTCTAAACTTTACACACCAAAAAGACTGTACCTATCAAAATCCATAAAACTCATTCAAGAACAATTTTCAATGGACTTATAAACCTCATACATAATTCTATGTGTTTCTACAATACATGTGTCCATTTAATATGCTTTAATCCCATATAATTCATTTAATTGTTATAACTGTTAGATGTTTGAACGAGAGTGTGTTGTGTTTCATATCAATATGATTGTATGCTCATGATTCAAAAGATGGCTTGATTGAAATCTGTGTAAAATGTTCGTATTCTTATAGTAGTAATAATGTCTAAACTGTAGCCTCTGTTCTCTCTGCTAGTAAGGAGATCCCAGATAACGCATGATTTATGACTTTGCAAACAAAGCCAGTGTCTAATTGGTCCGATCTCTTCAGGAGGGGGGGACAAACTTTGAGTTTAAAAATCTTAGACAGAAAAAGCTCTCTCTGTGCTCTCGCTCTCTGGGTTCACCCTCAAGAAACGCTCTGCTATCACTCTCAAGAGAGATGGTCAGAAAAAGATGAAGATCTAACTCAGACTAGCAACCATGTAGAGCGAAAAGAGCAAAAGAACCCAAATTAAGATCAGAAGAACGGGTTCAACAGCTTTATTCAAGCCATCTTACTACTCTCGTCTAAATCTTCTTTTCTTTTCTAAGTTTTCCTTTATTTTCCGTTGTGAGTCTCGGTTTTAAGTTAAGCTTTGCTGCAAAGTTTCGTTCCACGATTCACGGCTGCAACGCATGCTTTCAACTTCAAAGACGCATCAACCATCCGCAACCGCCAGCCACCACGTGACTGGTTCTCGCCCCATCTATCCAGGCACGAGGAGACCATAACCAACGAACGAACCCCTTTGACGCTGACCAAAGGAATTCCCAAAAGGAACGCAAAAGCAAAGACGCAAGTACCTCCAGACTAAAACTGAACTGGTGTTTTGATAGATGTAATAACCTGTCTAAGAAACGATAGAAGTTAAATTAATGATTGATGGTTCGTTCAGGTCATGTCTTACAAGTGCATATAGGAATTCGGAATTTCCTTCCTCTTACCCTTAAACTCATTCTTCCCAAACTCATTCTTCTTTTTTGTACTTCTTTCTGTCTTTATTTCTTTCTTTCTTTCTGTAACTTCTTTATGAATGTGTGTGTATGCGTGTGCGTGGGTTTGTGTTAGATATTTTAGATAATTAGCTTTGTGTGTTAGTATATAATCAATAAAGTATTGTTCGTATTTTAAAGAAAGATATTGCTTGTGTGTGTGCTTATCAAATTTATTGTCTTAAACTTCGATCTAAGTTACCGATGCTGTTACCCGTGATTTTCTTAATTTATTGTTAGCTGGAGATTAATTCTTTCTTGGCCAGGAAGATATTATATTTCCTAGAGTTAATACTTGTTTATGCTTTCTGTTCATTGGATGAACTGATAAAATGATCATACTATTGATTCTGCTACAGTAAATTCTGAAAATAATTAAAGATAATTAAAATATTAATTATTGATCATAATCCGTTATGAATAATAATTAAATATTCATAATCAATTATAACCAGTTATTATTGATTATTAATATTTCATATAGAGCTAATTTGCTACAACACTCAATCCGAGGGGCGGGATAAACGGCTGTCTTTCAAATTCCCTCTGCACGCAATAGGACAGCGCTTCAACCAACCAGAGCGTTTTCCCAACAGCGGAGCTAGTTGATAGATTCAACTTTTGCCATATCTGGCTGGCAAAACGACGAACACATCTTCCTTTTTTTAAGAATGACTTAAAGCCACACCGTGTAACTTTTCAACCTTCATAATATATTTCCAAGACCCTTGTGATGGTACATCGACTTACAATAGGTTGAATGACACGTCTGCCAGAGCCTGACGGGGTCTGTATCGCTTTTACTGGCACTATGTAACTTCGGGGTTCGGGTAGTAACCAGAGCACAAAAAGAACTACAAAATTCGACTGCTTTATGGCATACGTCACTTCCCCCACCACTTCCTCAAATTCGGACGTGAGCGTTTATATACTGTCTATGGACGTGAGATGCCAACCAGCGTTTGTTTTCGGCTTTCGTGCGTATGTTTTTGTCATGGGGGCTGTTGTGTTTAGACCTGGCCACTTCATGCGTTTTCTCATGAAAAGACCAGGTTTAAATGCCCTCCGAAACGCATTCAAGACGGATTTGAATCCGATCGCTCAAACCACTTCAGGAGGAGGTCTGAGACGCACTCCAGACGAAACTGGACAAGTGTAAATGCATCTGGTTGTTGAAACCACATATGCAAATTGTACTCCTCCCAAAAATGCTAAAAAATAAATAATAAAAAATAAACGTGTGAGAGCGTGTTATAGTCTATATAGCCAGATATGACGACGCGCTGGAACACGCATCACCGCAGATGAAGCTGAGCATCAATTCATCAAGCCAACGTGCAAACTATCGCAAATCAAAGTGAAAGTAAGACGCTTATCACACAATCATCATCATTAAAAGTAAAGAAACGAAATGATCTTACCAGGGCTGTTGCCGCTCTCTCTTATTGCGGTCTTTGATTTTGAAATTTTAGCTGATGATCAATAAAATGCAGCTCATATCTGTTGCTTTCGGTGACGTGCACTCCATTAAATCTGCATATAGCGCGAGAATTGAAGATCGGATTTAAATCCGTTTCGCAAAAACACATTTATGTGACCAGGTGTAAATAGAATCGTTTTGATAAATCTGATAGCTATCCGATCTGAGAAAACGCATGAAGTGGCCAGTAAATAAATCTCTTATTTGTAAACTTGTTTGCATTCTATGTTGTTGCGCTTGCTTGTAGTATGTCATTTTTTTACATGCTGTTCATTCATCCATTGCTGATAATTAGACCAGTCCAATAATTTCCACATATGTCTAGCTAGCTTTCGATTATCAGAGCTGTTAACAGACTTGCTAACAAACACTCGTTTCTCTTACGTGTTTTTTGCATTATGTTTTATTGCCTAGCTTGCCTCACGAACTAGTTTGCCAGCTGAACTCAGGTGTTGTGAGGTGTATTTATCACGTAGTCCTGAGGGATATCAGACGACGCTGTTGACGTTGATTCCTGCGATTATCATGAGAACAGTTTTCAATATCTCACATAATTATCAGGACATAAATAAGCCTAACGTAGAGGTTGTAAATAAACAAGCACAATTTGCAAACTATTATGATAAATTGCAATAATCATGTCTTCGGAGTCTATGTGTGCCTGTTCCATGCCCTACGCAGGTACCGGTGTACAGGGTGGAGGGTGGGGGGGTGGAGGAGTATTTACGACAGTGCAAGTATTCCACAGCGACTCTAGGGGTCGCTGTTTGACAAAAACACAAATTCTCCACAGTGTGCCTTTAAGTGCCGTTCTTTGCTCTTTTCTCAAAGAAAAACTTAACTCCAAGTCCTCAGAGTCGCGGCCAAAGCCGATTCGAAAGACTGTTCTCCAGCAGCCGCCGTCATTCTTTGTTTTCAAGTGGCAGCCGTCGCAACTCTGTCGTCATCATGTTAAGCCCGCCCCGCCTACTCTATACGCGACATGATTGGCCTGACCCAATTTAGGTTTTTGCAGCTCGAAAGCATTTCTCATTCTTGGCACAGTCACTGTCATCGGCACACGACACGAAATGTATCCGGGGACACTCTTCTGCTTCATACTTTGTGCTTGGACACACTCCTGGCTTTACTGTTATACAGACACATGACAAGAGAAGCCAAATCACTGAATGCAGTCTTTTTCAGTGTAAAAAGTTAAATAGTTGTACATATATATTATTAGAATACGTTTTACAAGAAAGAGCAGTTTCAGAAGTATTTCAGTCTTTCTACTTTAAAATGTCATGTTTTATTCATCATGGTATTTGGTTATTTTGCTGTTGTTGCTGTAAGGACCTTTGAAATAACTGAAATCATTTGGCGGAGTGATATGGACATGTACTTAATGTGGTCAAGATCTGCCTGGAACTACATATAATATAATATAATATAATATAATATAATAATTCCACTAGAGAAGAGCATCATTAGGGAAGACCAGGTTATAATAGTTTGTTTAAGCATCTGTAAATCAGTGGTTTTGCAATATGAGTCAAGCTTATTTACATATTTAGCCTATCTGCTTCAAATCCATACTTCAAATCAAAGTAGTTTAGAAATCTACTTTATTCCTAAACTGTGTCAATTAATGTCAGATAAAAAAGTGTGAAACAAGAGTTGTAACCAATTTTGTATCAGTCAAAATTCATTTTAAGCATTTTAATCAACAACAACAACAAAAACTAAACTTTTTTTCTTCTTCTTTTTTTTAGGAGGATTGATCAAAATCTGATTGATGGCAAACAAATCTGGTAACGTTTTTTTTAACCATATTAATATTCTTGTTTTACTGTAAAAAAGAATATCTGTGTTTTCCTTGTACAGTGGAAAATGTAGGCTATATAAAGAGTAATATAGATATAAAAAGTAATAGATAAAACACAACTTGCGTATATAAAAATATAGGCTAGGCTATATTTAGCCTACATAGCCTACCTTTAAAGGAATTATTTAAACTGATGTACAAAGTTCATCTTTAACTGGACGTCTGTACTCTGTATGTTTGAGAATTGTAATGTGCTGAGATGCCATATTTTGTAAGGCACTTGTTTAATGCATATATTCGGGCTGCGTATGAAGTTACATGGATGTTCTCACCTCCTGTGATGTTTCGTCCTGGAGCAGCTTCTGTTGAGCTCCAGCATCCAGACAGACACAATAACACGGCGCAGTACACTCGAGCTGTCATCCTTTCGACCTGCGATCACACAATGAACTCTGCTGGAAAATCATTCTTATATCAGGACGAAAAAGTATTTGAGTTAGCGCTCAACCAATGGCGTGAGTTTGAGGTGTTGTCTATTTCGTCTCCCTGCCAGAATCTGACTCCCCTTAGCGTGCACGCGCATGACGTTCATCGACTGTGGTTTTCCACACCTGTAATTCCTGTCTGGATTAAGTGTTTGTTAGTACTCTTTATTAATACATGATTGTTTTTCCCTGCTTTGTTTTGTGATTTTGGTTCTTGTGTTACTGTTACTTTCTGTTCCCACTGTGTGTGTGTGTGTGTGTGTGTGTGTGTGTGTGTGTGTAAATTAATAAATAGCCTAATATATGAATATAAATTAATAAATAATGATTCCTTAATCAACAGCTATATCCATAGTTTACCTGCCAAAAAACCAAACAAACAAACAAAAACAAACAAACAAACAAACAAACAAACAAACATAACCTGTTTATTAGATATGGCTGGAAAAAAAAAAAACCTCCCAACACCTGTATACTTTTATGGAGATAACTAGGTGCATCAGGTCTCTTCTCTCAACTGCATATCTTTCTCTTAAGGACAACTGCAAATGGTAGCCTAGTGAGTGTTCAAAAAGGAAGAAAAAAAAAAACGAAGCAAAGTATGAAAACCTTTGTTTCTTTTACAAATTAACAACATAAATAATAACCATATACTGTATGGAGTGACACACATAAAATCATTTTTAACCCCAGCACCTGCCGAAATCATACTCCCACTCCCAATGCCAGCTTTGCAAGGTCAAACACATAAAACTAATTCTGATGGCACCTTTCTCCATGGAGGATCACTGCAGATAAGCACTCTAGCTTCAGTAGTCACATTCAAATCCAGAATCAAAACACATCTGTTTAGCTGTGCATTTACTGAATGAGCACTGTGTCCGACTGATTGCACTTTATCTGCTATATGTATCCTTTTTTTATTCTTTGAATTCTTTATTCTTTTATTTAATAATTTTTATTCTCTGCTTTTATTGTTCTTATGCATCTGTTAACAAAATATATCTGTGAATTCCGTTTCTATGTAAAGAATTTTTAATTGTGTATAAAATGTGCTATATAAATAAATTGCCTTGCCTTGTGATTTGTTCCTAAAAACATCAAGGCCTTAATGATTCCACCTGTAAAAGTGTACTTGTTGTGAGAAGCAGTGGAGTGAGTGCCTTGTTTTTCTTTGTAGGCCAAAAGGCTGTTACTTTTTCTCCTGTTTTGGTTAGTTAAGGAGATAGGGTATGTTATTGTATGTTTTGTTTCTTTTATTTTATGATTCATAAGGAAGTTAGTTTTTTTGTGGGAGAGTTAGTTTCTGTTTGTTTATTGTTTTGGCATTAGCTCACCCCTGAAGATTTTTGCTTCAAATCTTTTCTTTGTTTGTTTGTTTGATTCTTTCTTTTCAAGAGATTGTTTTGTAAAAAATTGAAGTACAATTTGTTGCTCTGAAGGCAAACAAAAGAGCAAGAAAAGACAATAAACAAGTCTAACTAAAAAGTATTGTTTTGTTTTTTATGTTGCATCCCTGACCTAGACCAGGGATCGTAACACCACAAACAAAGTGTGTGCCATTAAAACAGTGTTTCAATTTCTCATTGTTATACAGCTTTGTCACATCTGGAAAATTCACACATCTGGCTTAGAATTGCTTACTACATTCTTCACTTCAATGCACTAGGAATAATTCCCTTCAGATTTTACATTAAGGTCAAACTGATAGCTAAAATCAGTACTGAATGAATGAATGATGAATGAAGGGCATTTATATAAGGCTTTCATATGTACTGGACACCCAAAGCTCTTTACAATCATATCAGGGGATCGCTCCTCAACCCCCACCAGTGTGCAGCATCCACTTGACAAATGGCTGACAAATAGACTGTTGTATGCAGTCAAATTGCCATGAACTATAAATGAGAATAATTTCTGTAGTGACATACACTGCTCGTGAACAGCAGTTTATTGTCCCAGGAATAATCAATATATCTGTAAGGACTTTAATATTGTCAGTGGCTCAAATTAGTGCATTTGGCACCAGTTTCACCCTGTAATTTAGTAGAATTTCTAAAAGTCATTGTGAAAATCTATTCTTTACCACATCATATTGCCTGGTTTTTTACCTTTTCCCTTTAACAATTTTTCCATTTGTCATCTCAACATTAAATCACAGAACACCCTAAACAAGTTGTCTGGCAGGTTTATCATTTCGATACTAGAATTGTCAGATTGGGTGCATCATTCAGATTGCACAAATCATTCAATGCGTTTCCGAAAAGCATTGTTAGCCAACTATGGTCACAAGTTCCTTCGTTTTCATCATAGTTTAACGAGTCTGTGTTTGTCAAACCGTAGCTCTAACTAATAGACTTCACACTGAATTTACTGAACCGGTTGGTGCCAAAAGGGCGTAACTGCACTTACGCCCTTTTGGCATTGAGAAATGTATTGGGGGTAAAGCCTGTGGATAGCACATGAGTCAAAATGGCTTACAAAACATGTAAGCCAGGTAGGTCAAGCATCAGAAGAAAACCGTTTTTAACTGCTGATGATGTAATATTAAAGGATTAGTTCACTCAAAAATGATTTTGTCATTAATTACTCACCCTCATGAGTCATGTCAACCAGTAAGACCTTTCAAGGCCCAGAAAGTAGTAAAGACATTGTTAAAATATGATATGTGACTACAGTGGTTCAACCAAAAAACCTGCCTTTATTCAACAGTTTTGAACATGTCACACATGGTCTGAAACCAAAACCAAAGATGCAGAGGGAGAAACAGTTTGTTTGCAGAAAATCAAGTGGCTGCCCTACACAAAAGAGGATCCAAAAGGTGGAAAACAGGAGTACAGAGATTATCGTGGAATAGAACCTAAAAAGTTATACAGATGTCCACCTGGGATAATTGCCGTGATAAAGAAAGACTTACTTATACTGTGCACAAATGGCAGTTTCCTGCAGTCTTATGTGGACTTCTGCCGGCCTTTACAATTCAGGGCAGGCTGCTATCTCATTTACAAATCCATCTGAAACATTCTTTATGACACAGATTGTCTTTATGTTGTCATGTCCTCAATATTCAGTAACCTATTTCATATGCTCTGAGCCTATGTACTTTCAGTTGGTAATGGCATTCAATGAACTAATTTGATGTAAGGACTTTTTATGTGATATTTAATTTTATGTCAACAGATTGTCATTTCTTTTAAACTCATTAATTTAATGCTTTGTTCATATTGTCATCAGATGTTTTAATATGCGAAATAGAATGAAACATTGGTGCCAAAAAGGCACATGTAACTTAAAATAAATAAATAATAATAATTAGAATTTTTTTTAGTCATCCATGTATGTAGATATTTTTAATATAAAAGATTGAAATCAGTACATGAAATCAGATCAAACTATAGTAATTCTATTTTTGGCTCTCCAAGTTGGTGAAATGTCACTTACGCCCTTCTGGTTCTTGTTTTCAGAGTGCAATTAAATCTTTCAACAATGCCTGATAATTGTAATTGTCTTGCACACTGAAAATGCCATTGAATCTCCAAAAGTCTGCAGACTTCCTGACATGCCTGAATATTAAAGTGTGTTCCCAGATCAGAAACAATCAGGGGCATGGAATTTATTAGGGATGCTAGGGATGTGTCCCTACCAATATCCAGTGACCACTTATTTTTCCCTAGCAATAATTTTGATAAAACCTTTGAATATATTTATATATAACCCATATTGTCCAATTGTGTCTTATGGTTTTTATGTATCACTCAATGTAGCGCTCACTGTCCAGTTGTGCAGGCTCCTTTCCTTGCTTATGCAGTTCAGATGCAATGTTTTGGAAGTGAATTCAGCATGTTAGTCAAAGCCAGTCAAAAAAGCCAAATCTAAAAGCCACTGCACATCCTCAAGTTGTTTGTAGGCTAATCTGTATTTTTTGTAGATAGGAGAAACTCCTTTATCTCAGGCAGCAGCTCACGAAATCTTTCCAAAAATTTGCCACTGCTTAACCATCTGACATCTGTATGCAGCAGGAGATCCGTATGGTTGCAGTCAGCTTCCTCCAAATAAGCACGAAACAGCCGTCTCTGAAGTGAACATGTATGTATTGAGCAGACGGTTCTCATGAACACATCCATGATCTCTTGTTCAGCATTTTTGCACATAGAGCTTGTTGGTGAATTATACAATGATAATTAAGGAAGTCGGGAAAAGCATCCTCCTCCTTGCACTTGGCAATTAATCCGTTCGAACGGCCGACCATCGCAGGTGCTCGGTCAGTTGTGATTACACCAGTTTAGACAGTGATAGCTGTGTTATGTTGACAGTCCTTAAATGACTGAAAAATGTCCTCACCCCGAGTGTGTTCTTTCATAGGCAAAAGTGTTTGCATTTCCTCTCTCGCTGTCATGTCTTTAAACACCATCCTGATGAAAACGCACAATTGTGCTGTATCACTAATGTCTGTGAACTCATCTGCAGAGAGTTTATAAAATATATAATATTTTATTTGTATATGTTAAAAAGACATTATAGTTCGACAGTGTCACCAAAGAGTATAGAAGCCCAAGAGGCGAAACTCAATAGAACGCTCCATAGCAACAGCTGCCCCCATGACGTGACGGCGCGGCCGCCATTATGTACTGAAAACTGAAGGAAAACGCCGAAAAATAATGGGAGTCTCCAGTGCATTTGTGTATGAGACGTTTTTTTGTATTTTTTTCTTTTTGTGAGAGAAGAGGTATTGATTTTGCCATTGACTGGCGCTAACGATTTCAGCAGCTTTCAGTCCATAATGGCGGACGCGCCTCCGCAGCGCCATCTACAGACTGTTACCCATAAAGCCTGGAACACACCAAGCCGACGGTCGGCCGTCGGGCAGTTTCCGTGCGTCGGCCGACTAAATCTTCTCAGTGTGTTCCGCACCGTCGGCTGAAATTGGTCCTCGTCGGCTTTGTAACGGCCGATTCGACATGTTGAATCGGCGTCGGGCCGTCGGTGAAAGAGGGAACTCTGATTGGCTGTTCAGATTAGTGAAGGAGGCAGTGCACGAGAATAATACCAAAACAGCGAGCAAAGACAAAACGGTACAGACAGAAGGCTGTTCTAATGATATGTCATCTTACCTGAGTGTTCCTTGGCGCATATTTCAATATTAACACGAGAGGAGTGGAATAAAGAAAGTGTTTAGCAGGATTGATATTCAAAACGGTAAGCACACACTGCTTTATTTACGGTTTGTGTATCTGCATCCGGCAGCGTCGGTTTCCCTTTTTGAATGACGAATATAGATATTCATCTGATTTGTATATCTGCAGAAATAGACGGTTATCTCATTTACACGCAGGCGCAGAACGCGCTTTCTAGCTAACAGTCGGCTAGTTCTCTCGGTGTGTTCAAGTGCACTTTTTACCCCGACGCGAGGTGACAACACAGTCGGCTTTCATCAGCGCTAGTTCGTCGGCGTCGGCTTGGTGTGTTCCAGGCTTAACACAACAGAGTTTCGCCTCTTGGGCTTCTATACTCTTTGGTGTCACCTTGTCTGTTCCGCTTTTATTTTGAAAAGCGCCGTTCTCTTCGGATGTTTTTTATGACGCTAATCTTCCTGTTACCAGAGAATGTCCGTAGACGGGCATTACTCTCTCTTCACAATGTTGTCGTCGGAAGAACGGTAAAAACTTGTAACCACTTAAATTATTTATCGTGTTCATCCATTTGAATCTTGTAAAGAAAGAGTTTACATTGTGATTTCAGTTATTTTTGTATAGAGCTCGGGCGTAGACGTTATGGAATGATGCATTGTGGGTAACGGCGGCCATTTTAGAGGCAACGCAGAAGCGTTCGGAATAAAGTAATAGCGTAGCCGACCGGTCTCCACCGGCACCGAGAAAGAAAGAGAAAAAGTTATGGGCCGTGACAAAAAAAGTTGGCTATACCGTATACTTACAAACTTAATAATGAAGCCAAACAACGCTACTTAAAAAACAAATTAGATTATAGGCGAATCGATCCCTATGAATAAAGTCTGGAGTAGGCTAATACCAAGCCTCAGTTTCCCTGATATTTTCCTACCTGGTCTGTGGAGTGAGCGCTTACACCTCCGATCCAGAGCCGGATTTACAATTTCCTGTGCCCTCGGCAACAACATTCACACACACATTTTAATTGTTTAATAAACAAATGGGGGTTTTTTTGTCACAGTCGGCTGCAAAGATGAGGTTGACGATGCTGATTGGCGATCTTCGCTGTAAGTTAAGTGAACGCGCCAGAGAGAAATGCAAATTGCATACGGATTAACTTACATAAGCAGAGAGCTGTCTGTTTTCTTTCGTTTTGAATTGTTTGTTTAAAAGTAACGTTAGACACTTTTAGAAAAGTAGAAACTTGTCACTGGAGGCTCACTTGCAGTTCACAAATGGATGAGTGCAAGATCTGCAGATCTACAAAGTAAACGCGGAGAAAACAATCGTTCGCACCGTGAACCAAGCATCAGTGGTGACACACACACACTTGTCAGATTCTGTGAGCTACGAAGCTTGTCTATGTGGGTTTGTTACACTTCAGGAGTTATTTATTATACGTGCAATAATCCACTGTTTTCGTCCGGTTGACGACCAGCGGCGACCCAAGCCATATAGGGAAAACTAATATGATTTATGAGGCGTTTGCCCTGTCGATCATGAGACCGATTACAGCAGTTCACAATACAGCAATACTGAACCATTTTCCAAAAAATAAACTAAATTAATGACCAAATGATCAACGTTACCTACTGCCTACTATACGCTACTATACAGTACATCTACTTCCGTACCGTGATTCCCACAATGCATTGCGGCGTGACGCAACGATCCCGAGCTCTATTGCTTGTACATGTTATTTTTTAAGAGCTCCGAACTGTGATGGTGTGAGCTAGAGAGCATGGTAGCTGATGGCAGAAACTCTTTGAATTAGTGCCCTTGGAGAAGCGGAATGAGGTATGAAGGAAAATGTGTGGAGTTTGTATTATCAAAAAGAGATTTTGTTTAAGGAAAAGAGAATGTCAATACTTAATTTGTTTTTGGGTTTATTGCACATGTCATCAATATAAAAACATATTCTTTCTGTGAACAAAATATATATTGTATTTCATTTAAAGGAAGCATGTGATATTTCATTTGTCATAAAGGCTTAAAAACATTTCATTTCATATTTCATATTGGTCATCTGTTGAAATGATTTGTATTGTGTGTAAACATGATTCATATGTGAACATAATTTATGTACAAATTATTTGTGAAGCTACATAGAAGCATTTTGTATTTCTTGTTTCTTCTGTAGTTTTCACGGTGTGCATGGTGCTCGTTGAGAGGAAGAAATAAAATGACACCCGTTTGAAACTCTCTGCGTCTTGATGAATATATCCAAGGGGCCGCTACACCGTTTTCTATAGTTTACTTTCTCAGTTGCTGTGTCAAGTCTTCAGCCATCATTTCACAACGACGTGTAACTGTATTTCTCGAAAGCTGGACACTGTGGACAGCTTTGATAGTGGACACAATCTCAGATTTGTTTTTAAAATCCCGAAACAATGATTCTGCTGCCTCGACAAACGCGTCTTTCGTCATTTGTCCATCTTGGAATAATTTTTTATGTTTGACGATGGTGTGACTCGGAATATCTCCGTGGCTGCCTTTGCTTTTAGGCCTGGGCGAGTAAAAAGTGACTGTTGACCAGTTAATTGAGATTTCAGTTCTTTCACATTTGTTCTTCTAATCTTGCTTCTTGCAGGAAAAACATAGTTTTTATGAAGTGTCAGAAAATGTCTCTCAATGTTTCCTTTCTTTGGAATAGCAATTCTTGTTTGGCAGATCAGACAAATGCATTTAGAAAAGGACATGGGACACAGAAAAAAAGTCTTGGCATTTTGCTTGGTACCACATTCATTTTCAAATGGTTGTAATTTATTTTAGATCTATATTTTGCGAATGAATGTCATTTGTGTACGCTACCAATTCTGAATACTGCTAGCTTTTCATGCTTTGTTCCCCGAAGCTCTTGGAGTTGGAAAGCGCGAAGCAGGCTAGTTGTCATGGCAACTGAAAAACTAAAATCTCACCTGGTCAAAATGTATTCGTCAAGTGCAAGTCAGATAGAAGGAAGGACATTGTTATATTTATTTTTATAAAAATGTAACAAAATCATATTTTCTAATTATGTGTGATCTACAAGCATTGTCTTTGCGATCGACTGGTAGATCACAATCGACTTATTGGGCACCCCTGATCTATAGCAATGTCTGGCAGCGTCATATGCAGCACTTGCAGGCTGTCCTGAGTTCACTGAGAGGGGCTGGACTAACGGCCAACCCGAAAAAGTGTGCGGTTGGGCGTGTGTTGAAGTCGGGTATCTGGGCTTCCACTTGGGTCACGGACAGGTGCGTCCCCAAATTGATAAGACGGCAGCAGTTGCAACCTGTCTGAGACCCAAGACCAAAAAGGAAGTGAGGCTGTTCCTAGGGCTGGCGGGATATTATAGAAGGTTTGTACCTAAATACTCAGACCTGCACCAGCAGCTGACTGACCTCACTAAAAAGGAAGCACCAGATCTGGTCCAGTGGACGAAGCAGTGCCAGCAGGCTTTCATCCAGATAAAGGCAGCTCTGTGTGGCGGACCTCTTTTACATTCTCCTGACTTTTCTCTCCTCTTTTTGTTGCAGACCGACGCATCTGGAGATAGAGGGTGAGGAGTGGCCGGTGCTGTACATCAGTCATAAGCTCTCGAAGATAGAAAAAGAGTGTTTGGCAATTAGATGGGCCATTCTCACCCTCCGCTATTATCTCCTGGGACGGGAATTTACTCTCTGTTCGGACCACGCACCCCTTCAATGGCTCCACCACATGAAGGATACCAACGTGCGGATCACCCGTTGGTATCTGGCACTGACAAACACCTGATTCTTTTTATAGTAACTGGCGTGGAGAGACCGGATATAAGCCGCTGTGGAGAGAGAGAGAGAAGGACTGAGGACTTGTGCGACAAAAGAGTGTCTGTGAAACCTGGTGGAAAGAGTGGCAGAGCCCGTCTGTGAACTACTATCTGTGCTGTAGCGAGTCTACGGTGGATGCGTTGTGTGCGTGACTTTTGTTTGTTGTTATTAAGTTATACAAATAAATCGTACGAGTCCCAGTCACGCTGACCCTGTCTTCTTCCTTCCAACCTTTGAACCTTATCACATCGCCAAACATTAGGCTACATGTTTTTACTCCAATCTCATTTCATAACGTCATAATGAAGAGAAACATTTGAAATAACATATGATAATCCATATATTTTTCTCTAGTGTAGTGTACTAAAGTGTTCCTTTTTAATGATTTATTATTATAGGGTGCCTGAAATTCTGTATAAGTTAAATGTTTTATTATTGTTATTCTTATTTTATGCAGCCCTACAAGTATATGCCTACAAGGCTCAACAAACCTGGTGTTCATTATATAGGCTATATATATAATATATATATATATATTAGGGCTGTTGGAAAGAATTCCGAAATTCGAATATAATTATAATATTAAAAAAATCAATACTATTCGAATGCTGAAGTTACTATTCGAAATTGCTTTTTTATGTACATAAAAAAAAAAAAAAAAAAATGATATGCAATCTTGCCTTTCTCGCCGCCTTGGCTAACACACATGTGAAAAATTCATGCTTTTATGTTTCGTCTGATGAACAATAAAGTGTTTGAATCGTAACACAATTGTGCACGTTATCCATATACAATGAATTTTAAATCGCAATTTTAACCAGAAAAATCAAAAATTATCCCCAAAATCACACAACCCCATAGTTTCACTTGAAATCAGCATGTTCACAGTTGTTTTGTTGTTGTTTTTACTGGGATCAGGTGCTATTGATGAGTCCTGCTGACTTAAACATACATATGAGTCTCTGTACATGAACATGGTCAAGTGAAAAAGCAAACACCTTGGAAATGACAGGTATGTTGAATGACGGGTATGTTTCAGGAATGGCACAAATGTGTGTGACTGTTCAAGTCTCTGTCTTAGATCAGTGTGTTCAATAATGCTTTTTTGTCCTTTGTTATGTACCTTTGTTGTGTTGTAAATAAATCCAAACAATCAAAAAGCCATTAATTTTTAAATCTCTCCTCATTCTTTGTTCAAGTTCCCTCGCAGACCCACCTGATGGGGCCATAAGGGAAGGGTCTTTGTCTTCCCAGATGTGAAACACCTCAATATTCATGATGACTCACGCCCTCCTTGCATACAGCTTTCTTACACAAAACATGTCTTACAAATTTTAAATCAATATATTGTTTTATCTGAATGAGTGGGCAGGATGATTTTCACGTTTTGAAGCAAATATTCTAGGCTAGGAGATAAAATTTTAGATTAAAATCGTACAACGTTTTGTGAAGAAATAATCAGTATGGGTTTTATGACCTTAGTTCAGTGACAATTTTTGTTTTATTTTTTCACAAAAGACACACAAACAATTTTTTCTCAAAACTACAAACTTTTACATACATGCTGCTCACATATTATTGTAGCAGAGTTTGTGCTGAATACAGTGTAATCAAACTTAAGCCATGGAAATATTACAAGTAACAGAAATAAGCACAAATGTCAGAGCATGTCAGAACACCTCCAGGGGGGTTAGCAATTTATGTCAAAGAACATTTTGAGACAACATTGCTACTTTCAACTTCAATAGCTAAGTAGTATGAATTATTAGCCCTAAATCTTTCTGTGTCTTAAGAACCTGCAGCTCACCAGGTTGTTATAGACCTCTGTCGGCAACTAGTTGTGTTTTACATTCTGTAATGAATTCATTGGCTTTTTTTAATTATAAGGAACTTACTTGGTGATTTTCTTGTGATTTCTCTGATGCTTTGTGATAATCTTAATCTTTTTAAACATAACATAAAACGACAGTTTTATGTTAATTATTAATAAGCACCCACCCGTTAACTTAAAAAAATAGAGTTAATCCGTAAATATTAATGCCAAGATAATCTGTGGTTTTCAACCGCCTTATGTGATCTCATTCAAGAGCGGGATGCCGCATGGGCTAAGGCTAGACAAACAAATCTAAATTCTGACAGGCTGCATTTTAGGCAGCTTCAAAATAAATGCACTGTGGTGATCAGATAGGCTAAATCAGATTATTTTTTTGATAAAACTACAAAAAATTCAACAAACTTGAAGGTTTTGGAGGAATATCAAGTTCTTAACTGGTAATACAACTACCATAGACCTTCATTCCTGTATAATGAAAGATTCTATTAGCAAATATTTAATAGTTTTAATAGTAATTCTATCGCATCAAGGTCTTTATTTCAAACAAATAATTCTATAAATTCAAACTTATTCAAACAAATTTCTCGAAGCAGAACGTAATCTATGGCCAAGAGAGTGTGCTTTGGAACAAATTATTTGCTCTGACATCTGTTCTGCTTTAAAAGGTGAATAAATCACCAGGTCCGGACTATATTGCTCCATTGTTTTTAAAATTAGCAGCTGATCTTATTTCTCCCTCACTGATGTATTTGTTTAACCTTTCTTTATTAACAAACAAAATTCCATGGATCTGGAAGTCAGCATTTGTAGTTCCTCTGTCAAAAGGGGGTGATCCTTCTTTAATTATAGACCTAAACTTTGTATTCTCTCGAAACTTTAGGAAAAATTAGTAAGTGAGCAAATGACATGGTATTTAAATAGTCATAATATTTTGTCTATTAACCAATCCGGATTCCGTAAAGGGTGCAGTATGTCTACAGCCATTTTAAAAGTCTTGAACAACATATGGAGTCCTAAATAAATAAAGGTTGTTTTATAGTATTTTATAGTCTACAGAATCCAGAGTGACACGCCCGGGATGGCTTCCCGTGCCTGAAGTCTTTTGGACGGTAGTTTGGTAGGCAAAGTACTGACGACCGCTGTGTTGCGAAGAGGAAAAATGCTCTTTATAGACAGTGGGTGCGCTATCACAGTAGTAGTTTGCTTGGGTGCGTACAATGTGTGTGGAACGGGCCCAGCGTTTACAGTTTGAACAGGGTTGGCAGGTAAACGCAAGACTTCTTAGAGGTGGTCTGGCCTCGGCGGGACTTAGCCCTCTCCTCTTCTCTCCAGACAGATCTGAATGGCTTCTGCGGCTCAGGGTCCAACGTTATCTTGGGACAGGGGCCCTGGTGCTTGGGAAAAGGGTAGCGTTTTCGGAGCTCAGGCTCTGGTTTGGACTGAGGCTGAACGGGTGACAGGGCAAGCCTAAACGTGTGTGTGTGTGTGTCTGTGTACACTTCTTTGTGAGGGGCACTTATAGTGAAAGATTGTGACAACCAGCTATTTAATGTGTGCTTACTAGTTAAAAGGGCTTATAAATATGCCAAATGTTTCTATTTAACTTTAGTGTTTTGCACAGTTTTCTGTAAAGGTTATATTTAGGGGTGGGGCTTGGTCTGTTGAAGTGAGAGGCCTGTTTGATCAAGTTTGAATCTGCTTTTAGTCATCCCATTCTCAGCTGAGGCTGAAAGGAGTTTCAGTACTCTTAGGAGACTGAAAAAATGGCTCAGAACAACAATGACACAAGTGAGACTTAACAATATTGCTGTGTGCCATGTCCAGGACAAACTAGACAATATTTACGTGAAAATAAAACTTGACTATGTTATCAAACAGCTAATAATGAGTTGCTAATGTTACAAAAACCATGTTCCCATTCGCCATCTCAGTCAGGCAGCTGTCTTCTAACAATCATCAGAAATGTTTTGTACTGTACAACGTCAGTGGAGAAAGGCATATAGTTCATCATAACATTGTAATATACATCATACACCCACTATATTGCTAAATCTACCAGATTTTTCATATAAACAAAAAATATACCTAGATAACCTGGAATCTCTCGAGACTCCCCTGCTAGTTCGCTGTTAATGATATGCTAAAGAGATTTTTTTCACTGGAGTTTTAAGGAGAAAATACTCCGCAACGGTGTTGACTTAAGAATCTGCACATGGTTTGTCTTAAAGAACTTTAAAAACACCACATAGACAACAAAACAACATTAAAAACGTGATTTTCACCACAGGGGTGACATTCATTATTCTATTAATTTCCTGAATCCTCAGCTTCCGGGGATCTCCCCACTAATTTCGAAATCAAACTATACACCCTTGGAAACAATAGTGTGTGACATTTCCTTCTGGGAATGATGTCTCAATTCAGTTTTTATGCAAGGACAGCACTGCCTTTCTTGGTGGTAAAAACTTTGACCCACATTAGGAGCTTATCAACTATGATTAAAGCATACTGATAACCCTTGCATTATAGAAAGAGGCATAAAATTCCATTGCAATTCACAAAACCACCCTGAGGGTACAGGGTTTTCCCAAATGAACGGAATCGGTTGGCATATTAAGTTTTGATATCACGCATGTGTTAAATTCTGCATTTCTCTAAAAATCCTTCGCCCATATTATTTAAACATGAACATTTAAAAACGCCTAAGTGTCCGACACGCACTGTATATCTATGTGACTAGATAAGGAAGCAAGGTTTGGAGTGTATTATCCATCTGATCATTTAGATCAAATCCAAATCCACAGATTTTGCACTTTGGTTTTATCTGTGAACTGTGAGTGAGGTGATTCAACGTGCAAATGACATGCCTGAGCAGTGAAGATAGTTAGTAATGGACTAAAATTCAGTTTAGGTGGAACACTGGGGCACGCCAACTGAAATTTTAGAGATCCGCCTGAAGAATTGGCATTAGTCATGTGTACTTAGACTGGAGAGGCTAATAATGGAATTTCCACATAGAGTAACAGAGTGTTGCTAGAATAATCTAAATAGGGTGAGCCTCAATCTCTGATAATTGCAATATTATTCTAACTAAGTGTACATGGGAAACCATGGCATGTTTATATAAGCTACCACTGAAGGAAGTTAAGTTGGTCAGCTTATTGGTAAGGGTCATGACTTCTGGATAGATATAGTCTTACCTTAATTAAGTGTGTACAGATTTAAATAGAATACTTTTAGAAATAAGCAAGCATGGAGCGGCACCTTATGGTATTAGTCAATTGCCTCTGTCTAATTTACCAAGACTGATGAGTTTGAGGTTGTGAGATCTTATACGAAAGATAAACAGTGTAGAAAGTGAAATTAGAATTTAGAACGTCAAATTGTTCTTTTAGTCTTAAAAACCGGCACTATCTCTGTACTGTTTTGACCATCTTAGTTCACATGTAGACAAGATTTAATAATCTTTCCCAATAAATGTTTATAATATATCCCAATAAATTCCAAATGTTTTTCCAATTATAGTATCGTGGACCACTCGAAAGTGTCACATATCCTGCTGCTCTATAGACAATAATGCAACAATGCACAAAGTGTATATATCAAATGGTTTATTTTTAGCATTACAAAGACACACTTTGCAAAGCCAAATAGACACTCAAATAAAACTCCATAGTTATAGTTTATTCTGATCTCCCTGTTCTTAAGTTAACACAGATGTCACAAAACCAATACAAAATATTTGGTTGATATGCCTATAGCAATTGGTAACTTTTTCAATTCCTCAATAACTATTCCAGCCCCAGGCCAATTATCAAGCCAATGTCACGTTCGGGTTGAGGAAGAAGACAATGGTAAGCAAAGTACAAAAATAACAAAGGTTTATTTAGAAGATGTAACTCCAAACAAACATGAAACAGTGTGCTGTTGCACAAACAATAACCGACAATGATGAGTTAAGACCAGGAACTTAAATACACAGAGATAATGACAGGACAACAGGTGACGGTGATGAGGGCTTTGAGCTGGGTGGGACCAGCGGCGAAGAGGGCTTTGAGCTGGGCGGGACCAGCGATGAAGAGGGCTCTGAGCTGAACGGGTCCAGAGGCGAAGGCTCTGTGCTGGACGGGACCAGCGGTGAAGGCTCTGTGCTGGACGGGACCAGCGGTGAAGGCTCTGTGCTGGACGGGACCAGCGGTGAAGGCTCTAGCTCGGCGGGCATGACGCTCACAGTCTCAGAGGCGGCGGGCACGACGCATACTGCCTTGGTCTCGGCAGCTCTGACGTGAAGTGCGGGCTCGGCTGGACTGGCGTGAAGTGCAGGCTCGGCTGGACTATGGATGAGGATGTGGATATGGATGAGGCGTGGCGAAGATGGCTGGAGACGGTGGCGTTCCGGACCGGGACGCAACACTCACCAGACACCGGAACACAGTCTCTCTCCAACTCAGTCCGGTGGTGTCTGGGAGGTTGAGATGTTGATGGAGAGTGACCCCGACCCGGAACAGCACGCTGGGGGTTTCATCCTCCAAAGTGCTTTCGAGGGCGAGTTCCACAAACTTCCTGGAGAAACTTGATAAATTGTGGTTCTCCTGAGCCACAAGGATGAATTTGAGGCGTTCATCCATTACCTTGGTCGGTTATTCTGTCACGTTCGGGTTGAGGAAGAAGACAATGGTAAGCGAAGTACAAAAATAACAAAGGTTTATTCACAAGCGGTAACTCCAAACAAACATTAAACAGTGTGCTGTTGCACAAACAATAAACGACAATGATGAGTTAAGACCAGGAACTTAAATACACAGAGATAATGACAGGACAACAGGTGATGATGATGATGATGATGATGGTGATGAGGAGCAGGTGATGATGATGAGGGTGATGAGGAGCAGGTGCAGGTGATGAAGACAGAGGATTCTGGGAAGTGTAGTGAAGACAGGACGATGACAGACGGTGAATGTGACAGACGGTGAATGTGACAGCCAACAGCTATTACTACAAACATTTGTTTTGAGATTACTGACAAGAATTTCTCTTAAAAGACCAGTTTCTCATATCATTGAGACTTCTATAAAATAACCAGACCGAATCAATCTCTCAGAGCCTGAGACAAGATGATTATTTCCTTGTTTAGGTTTCCTTCTGTCTCTATTCCCACACTCACACACACCACTGTGTTTTTGAGGATCATGTTGGATCATGATCAAGATGATGAGGATCAAATATAAACTTGTTCAATTTACCCGATGCGATTACATAGATGAAGGTATATAGCCCGTAACATAAACTACTCGCACATAGACGAGAACCGACAATGATCTGAATGAGACAGGTAGTATAAATAAACAGGGAACTTTAAAAACAAACAGCTGAAAGTAATCAGTAACCAATGAGACTAACTAGGAGGTAATTAAGACTAAACTATAGCATATTAAACAAACACACAGAAAAATTGGATGCCGACTGCCATACAAAAAAAAAAAAAAGAAGAAAGAAAAACACAGGAATGAAATAAACACAAAACACAACATAACCCTGACATTTTTTCAAGCCGAGTGACCATTTTAAAGGAGAACTCCGGTCAATTTTAACATTGAGCTCATTTTTTTGTACATTTGGAGTGCTGTCAATACAGAGAACAATGACATAAATCGGTGTTGCCTACACCATGTTATCCTCTTTTTAAAATTTGCACCCTGTTGACTTCAATAGGGCAAGTCTTAAACCTGATTTTAGCCTCTTAACATCGCTCATACCTGTATTTACATCCTGTTTTCGGTCGAAGTCCATAGTAATCGATTGTCGAGCTCACGCGCATAGGTTTAGTACCTATGATCACGCGCGTGAAGTCGACAATCGATTACTATGGACTTCGACCGAAAACAGGATGTAAATACAGGTATGAGCGCTGGCTGAATAAACATAATTTTTATTAATATCTTTCACATCTACTGCAGTCAGATTGACCCGCGTTCACTCCGAAGGAATCACTCACATTGGCTGGGCACTTGTAATGACACTTGAGTTCATACTTAGACATTTTATTTGTAAAGTTGTTGAGATCTCTTCTAATCTTTAGAGGAGACAAATGTGGGAGCTCCAGTGTCTCTAGCTAAGAAGAAAAATATGAGCACAGTAAGTGATGTTGCTGAGCTATCTTCTAATCTTTAGAGGAGACAAGTCATCCAATGTTTTTAGCTAAAGAGAAAAATATGACCACAGTGTGTGATGTTCTTGAGATCTCTTCTAAACGTTAGAGGAGACAAATATGAGACTAATCTCTAGCTAAAGAGAAAAATCTGAGCACAGAGTGGGATGTTGTTGAGATCTCTTCTAAAACATTAAAATAAACTGTTGTGAGAGTGTTGGTAACGCTTTAGATTACAGCCCGGAAAATACTGCGTAATTAAGACAAATTTACAGTGTAACTTTGGGTAATTATAGTGTACCTATAAAGTACTTACATGTAAGTATAAGGGAACAATATGTAAAGTTTGGGGAATAAAGGGGTAACAACCAGGAGAATTAAAAATATATATTTATACTGTAAGTAATATAGAACTAAGTCAAGTCACATTTAATTATATAGTGCTTTTTACAATACAGATTGTTTCAAAGCAGCTTTAAAGAGATAACAGGAAAATAATGCAACAAAGTTTGTTTCCAGAAGAAAATAGCGTCACAGTCCAGCGTTCAGTGATGTTTCATTTTTGTTTTAAAAAAGTTATTAATTTAGTTCATTTATATATATATATATATATATATATATATATATATATATATATATATATATATATACACTCACCTAAAGGATTATTAGGAACACCATACTAATACTGTGTTTGACCCCCTTTCGCCTTCAGAACTGCCTTAATTCTACGTGGCATTGATTCAACAAGGTGCTAAAAGCATTCTTTAGAAATGTTGGCCCATATTGATAGGATAGCATCTTGCAGTTGATGGAGATTTGTGGGATGCACATCCAGGGCACGAAGCTCCCGTTCCACCACATCCCAAAAATGCACTATTGGGTTGAGATCTGGTGACTGTGGGGGCCATTTAAGTACAGTGAACTCATTGTCATGTTCAAGAAACCAATTTGAAATGATTCGAGCTTTGTGACATGGTGCATTATCCTGCTGGAAGTAGCCATCAGAGGATGGGTACATGGTGGTCATAAAGGGATGGACATGGTCAGAAACAATGCTCAGGTAGGCCGTGGCATTTAAACGATGCCCAAATGGCACTAAGGGGCCTAAAGTGTGCCAAGAAAACATCCCCCACACCATTACACCACCACCACCAGCCTGCACAGTGGTGGATGGATCCATGTTCTCATTCTGTTTACGCCAAATTCTGACTCTACCATCTGAATGTCTCAACAGAAATCGAGACTCATCAGACCAGGCAACATTTTTCCAGTCTTCAACTGTCCAATTTTGGTGAGCTTGTGCAAATTGTAGCCTCTTTTTCCTATTTGTAGTGGAGATGAGTGGTACCCGGTGGGGTCTTCTGCTGTTGTAGCCCATCCGCCTCAAGGTTGTGTGTGTTGTGGCTTCACAAATGCTTTGCTGCATACCTCGGTTGTAACGAGTGGTTATTTCAGTCAAAGTTGCTCTTCTATCAGCTTGAATCAGTCGGCCCATTCTCCTCTGACCTCTAGCATCAACAAGGCATTTTCGCCCACAGGACTGCCGCATATTGGATGTTTTTCCCTTTTCACACCATTCTTTGTAAACCCTAGAAATGGTTGTGCGTGAAAATCCCAGTAACTGAGCAGATTGTGAAATACTCAGACCGGCCCGTCTGGCACCAACAACCATGCCACACTCAAAATTGCTTAAATCACCTTTCTTTCCCATTCTGACATTCAGTTTGGAGTTCAGGAGATTGTCTTGACAAGGACCACACCCCTAAATGCATTGAAGCAACTGCCATGTGATTGGTTGATTAGATAATTGCATTAATGAGAAATTGAACAGGTGTTCCTAATAATCCTTTAGGTGAGTGTATATATATATCATATATATATCTATATCTATATAGCCGCTCTGGAGTAAACCGTGGTGTCATCGTCCAGCTCAGTTCAGTTCTTGTATAATCTTGTCAATGCAGGCAGATCAATATTATTGTTGAATTTTAAATTAAATGTTAAATGTAATGTCCCCAAGCCAAGCCAATGGCAACAAAGGTGGAAAAAGATGACAGTGGCAAAGAACCAAAACTCCATCAGGTGGCAGAATGGAGAAAAAAAACGTCGGGGGGCCAGTTCTCCTCTGGCCAATGAACGAACAGTGTATGATTATGATTCAGACAGCATTATAGGTCAGAAGTCAGATTGGTTTGGAACAATCAGAATATTATCCAGTTCCATCTCGGTGAAGATCGGAGTCACGCTGGCATGGGACGAGTTTGTCGAGGATCAGTGCTGATGGCTGTCGTGTTGATGAGGCCTTCACAGGGGAGAATCTAGTTGACACAATCTCTGCTGACACTTCAGGGATGAGTTGTGGTCGTGTCTAGGCGCAGGTCCTCCATCTGGTCTGGATACGGCCCGGATCCGGCTGATTACATCATGCGTTGTGGTCGTGTCTAAGAGCAGGTCCACCATCTAATCTGGATATGGCCTGGATCCAGCTGATAATAGTGAACCTCGGAATAAGCAGAAAGACTAACATTAGCGTAGATGCCATTCTTATGATGTAACGGGTACATCAGGTGTTATAGGAAGTGTTCCCGGTTCCGGCTGACCTAATTTATGCAGCCTAATAATCATTTCACTGATCTGAATAATAGGAATGTATAATTTTGTGTGTATGCCAATGTGTATGCCAGGTTAAAAAGAAGTGTTTTTAGTCTAGATTTGAACTGACAGATTGTGTCTGCTTCTTGGACAATGTTAGGAAGACTGCTCCAGAGTTTTGGTGCTAAATAGGAAAGGGATCTACCGCCAGCAGTCGATTTTGATATTCTAGGTATTATCAACTGGCCAGAGTTTTGAGATCGCAATAGACATGTAGGACTATAATGCATTAAGAGCTCGCTCAAGTACTGGGGAGCTAAACCATTTAGTACTTTGTAAGTAATCAGCAATATTTTAAAATGTATGCGATGTTGAATAGGTCAATGCAGTGTTGACAGAACCGGGCTAATATTGTCATACTTCCTGGTTCTAGTAAGAACTCTAGCTGCTGCGTTTTAGACCAGCTGTAGTTCCATAACCACCCATAAGAGCATTACAATAATCTAGCCTTAAGGTCATGAACGCATTAACTAACTGTTCCGCATTTTTCATTGAAAGCATATGTAGTAGATATATTTTTAAGATGGAAGAATGTGGTTTTACACATGCTAGAAATGTGGCTTTCAAATGAAAGATTGGTATCAAAGAGCACACCCAGGTTCCTAACCGACTATGAAGACTTGACAGAGCAGCCATCAATTGTTAGACAGTATTCTAGGTTAGTATGTGCAGAGGTTTTTGGTCCAATCATTAGAAACTCTGTTTATTCAGAATTAAGTAAGATTTGAGATCGGCCTGTAATTGACTAATTCTCTAGGATCAAGTTGCGTTTTTTTAATAAGAGGTTTAATAATAGCCAGCATAAAAGTTTTCAGTACATATCCTAGTGACAAAGATGAGTTAATGATTTTAAGAAGAGGATCTATGACCTCTGGAAGCATTTCTTTCAGTAGCTTAGTCAGTATAGGGTCTAACACACGTTGTCGATTTAGATGATTTAACGAGTTTAGACAGTTGTTCCTCTCCTATTGCAACAAATGAATGGAATTTTTCTTCAGGGAGACTACAATGCTCTCCCTGATGCGATACTGTAGTAGACGGTTGCATAGTTATAATTTTCTCTCTAATATTATCAATCTTGTAAGTAAATAAGTTCATAAAGTCATTACTGCTATGCTCTTTGGAAAGTTCAGAAGTAGAAGCTTTATTTCTTGTTAATTTAGCCACTGTGTCAAATAAATACCTAGGGTTGTGTCTGTTTTATTCTAAGAGAGTCGAAAAATAAGCAGATCTAGCAGTTTTTAAGGCTTTTCTGTACGCAATCATGTGCTCTCTCCACGAAATTCGAAAAACGTCTAGTTTTGTTTTCTTCCAGTTGCGCTCCATTTTTCTGGCTGTTCTCTTAAGGGCGTTGGACTATTTTCTTTAATCTTCGTTAAGCGCAAAGAAGCAACTGTGTCTAAAGTGCTGGAAAAGAGAGAGTAAAAAGTTTCTGTCGCAATATCGAGTTCTTCTAAGCTATCTGGGATGCTGAGGAGATGAAACTGATCAGGAATATTATTAATAAAGCAATCTTTAGTGGCAGAAGTGATAGTTCTAACATATTTGTAACACAGAGTCGGCTTTGCAACTTTGGCTAAATGGAGTATACACAAAACTAGATAATGATCTGAGATGTCATCTCTCTGCTGCAGAATTTCAACGGCATTAACATTGATTCTATGAGACAATATTAGTCTAACTCCAATAGAGTTCAGAATGTCTCTAAATGCCAATCCCAATGCATCTTTTTCGTATTTTAAATATATGTATATTAAAATCACCAACTTTAGACTTTATCTGCAGCCAGTACTAACTCTGATAAAAAATCAGCAAATTCTAACCCTAACCCTTACCTAAGTCTTTTTGGTACCTTGGTGGCCTGTATACAATAGCTAGCACAAATGTCAAGCGCAATGTATCATTTATACTAGATAGAGTTACATTAAGCACCAACACTTCAAAAGAATTATATTTGAAAATAGACTTCTCAGTAATTCTGAAGATATTACTATAGATTACAGCAGAGGAGTGGACCAACATTCCACAGGCCACAATCAACAACCTGATCAACTCTATGCAAAGAAGATGTGTTGTCTGGAATGTGTCGTACTTTGAATACTTAATTATACTTTTAAGTAAATCTCGATCAAAAGATTGAGTACAAGTACGGGCCAAATATACTTGGACTTTTCTCTCAGTATAAGTCTAGTACACTTAAGTGTAATTTTAAGTATATTTCTGAGAAGTACATAAAATATATTTTTGAGAAGTACATAAAATGTAGACTGAAAATATACTTTTCTTTTTAGTTTAAAAGAAGTATACTAATAGAACACTTGAATAAACTTCTTTTTTGAATGAATGTGTTGAAATGAATGATTGAGTGAAAGAGAGTATTGAGTAGGCTAATAATGCGTGTCAAGTAATTAAAAGTGTTGAGAAATCACCTAAGAGGCGTGTGGTGCAAGTAATTAAGAGTATTGAGAAATCATCAAAGAGGCGTGTGGCGCAAGTAATTAAGAGTTCTGAGAAATCATCCAAGAGGCGTGTGGCGCAACCCAGCTAACAGGGAACATTCCCATAACTTTCACTAACGTTATGTTAAAGTTATGTAAATGTTAGTAAAAACCTTTCCTGAAATAATGTTTCTGGAACAATCTTATAATGTTTATAATACATTCTTGTAATATTGAGAGAAAACGTTTTTAGAACAAAGTTTTTAGAACGTCCTTGTGATGTTATTTGTTCTTGACTGATTTTCTCATTATGTTGAGTGAAAACGTTCTTATAACGTTCATTGAACATCCTTGTGATGTTATTTGTACTTGACTGATGTTCTCATAATGTTGAGAGAAAACGTTCTTATAACAACGTTCATGGAACATCCTTGTGATGTTTTTTTTGTACTTGACTGGTGTTCTCATAATGTTGAGTGAAAACATTCTTATAACAACTTGGAACGTCCTTGTGATGTTATTTGTACTTGACGGAGTTGTTCTCATGATGTTGAGAGAAAAAGTTATATGAACAACATTTCCAGATAACTAAAATATGTTCTAAGAATGTTTTGCTAACATTCCCATTAAGTTATTGTTAGAATTTCTTGTATGATAGTCTCAGCATCCAGTATATATCAGAGAACAATTTCTTATGTAGGAAGGTACTGGCAACATCTGTTCTTCTTTATGTGGACCTCTATGTTTGAATCGAGGAAGGGTCTTCCATTCTCTATTCTAAAGCAGTATAAAGGCCCTTCTGGATCCAAACGTATATGTGGTGATTTAGCCAGAAACTGAGCATATATGGATTTGTTATTCAATGTATCGTATTCCTATATGATGTAAGGTATACACTATCTTATTGGTAAACTCTGTGATACTCCCCTCATATTCTTGTTATATCTTCTGAGACAAAGATGCTTATAAATTGGAGAGATACTTGTCTCCCTTACAGCTGAGTCCTTGTTCATTCAAATGTTAATTGCTAGGACTGGAATGAGGCACATGGAACCTTAATTCTAACAGTTGGGGGCTCGTTCTGGGATATCTCCAGATGGTAAAAACTAAGTTGATTCTTACTGTCTGCTGAGAAATTGATAATTCAAAATTTGTACCGCGATTTTTGCCATATTTGGTAGATGATAGATATTTTGGTAGATAATAGATGATTTGGAGCTGAGCTTCTTTTTTTTTTCTCTTAAAGCCAATTTCAGTGGGAAATCTTCAGTCCTTCTCGGCATTTGAATGAATAATACATTATTTCATTATTTTTTTCTTTACATTTTGAGAATTACTTTCTCTTTCTTTCTCTTTCTCTCTCTTTTGGCCAATATACCAAAACGTTTAATATAAAGCTGCAGACTTTTCTTTGCATTCTATTTGGCCATTCTGAAATTTGTTCATTTTGCATTAAACTAGAGAACTTTTTGTGAGTTTATCATGGGAGACATGATTAGTCAACCGTTAATAGATGAAACCCCGAAGGATTTCAAGATCAGAAATAATCTAAAAAGTAAAAAAAAAAAAAAAAGTTTTTCGCAGAACCATACTTAGATCCGTTGCCTCTTGACGGCCTGTTTAAAGATAAAGATATGCGTAAGGCAAAAGATGTGGTCTTTGGGAACTGGGGAGATCCAAATTGGAATTTTGATTCTTTCCTATAAGACTTGGAAAAAAATGTAAGTCTTATTGGGACCGCGACCCAGAAAAAGACAAGGGGAAAAATCGTTCTCCGTCTCAGACAGTGCAGCCTAATGTTACAGCATCTCTCCCTCCCCCTCGCTATGAGTGCGTTTCAACTCCTGCTGAAGTCTCAAAGCCCATACCTAGATTGTACCCAGATCTGTCGATCGTGACCGCATTGCCGCTTGTAGAAATTCCAGATAGACATAAAATTAATCCTCTCAGTGTTTCGGAGGCAATGGCAATTTTTTAAAGAGATACCAGATCCAGCGAGATCACCGCATCACTTTGTGTCTGTATTGAAATGGTTAACAGCGTACAGCCAACTGACTGGGCGAGATTACCATTTAATTTTGACTAAAACATTGCCTGCTGAAATCATAGAGGAGGAATTAATTAAAGAAGTTGACTTTTTAGACCCGGTTAACGATGCACCGCCCGCCCTTAGAGTTATGTTAAAGGATTCTGAGCCTGTTGATCTGTCAAAACCTTTATGTGGATTTAGGGTGACAGACTTTGATGATGATGATGATGATGATGATTGGATATGGGCTAGCTCAGGTAAACTCAACGTTTTTTTCAAACAACTAACTGCATTTTTATTGAAGCTGTCTTCTGCATTTCACATGCTGCTAATACCAAATAGAGAACCGGTGAAAGCCCTGTTGCAAAAAAGATTTAAACATGCATGGATTGAAGAATCGATGATTCCTGTTGATGAAAATTTTTACGCTGCTTGTGAACACGTTTTTAAATAACATGCACAATGAAACCGCACAATTGATCCATATAACTACGTCAAGCATTAGTAACATTTCAGTTGATGAATTGGGTGAGCTTTCTTCCGCTGGAGCCTTTGATGCCTCCAGAGGTAAAGTTTCTGCAATGCTTCAAGTTAATGCTGCCGTCCAAAATCACCCGCCACTGTCAGGAAGTGTATAAGACAATGTTATTATTGTGGTAAGCAGGGGCATATTGAGCGTTTGTGCAGAACGCTCTTCTGCGCTCACTTTTCTTCTTCACTTTTCACTGATTTCAATGAGTTATCCAAATGAGTCGACTGTTTGGCCATTTATTGAGTTAAATGTTGATCGTAAACCATTTGTTTTTGTAATCGACAGCGGTGCCTCAATCTCATCGCTGTCTTCTCATGTTGATGAGGGCTCTATTACAGGGTAGAAGATCAACTCTGTTTGGATAAACGGTGTCCCTGTAAGATGTGAAATGACACCAACTTTACCAGTTATTTCCAGTGATGTCCCATCGTTGTTTTAAATGCATGATTTTGCAATAATACCGGGTTCTCTATTCTGCCTTTTAGGTAGAGATTTGATGCATAAATTGGGTGTTAAACTTGCTTTTGACGTTGACTCTCTGCAACTCTCAAGTTTCCAGCAGCCAATTCCCTCACGATTGACACAGGAAATGCTCTCTTTGAGGATGTGCCCACAGCTGAGCTCAGACGGGAATGGCTGATGTCAACCCCAAGTTGTGGGCGGCCCATAAGGATGATGCAGGAATCATAGATGTCCAGCCCTATTTTGCCAGTCTGACAACAGATAGTCCTGTGTTTCAAAAGCAGTATCTACTCTCAAAGGAAAAAGAGGAGGGAATTCGACCCCTCATTGATCAATTATTGGCTCAAAGCATTCTGGTTTGCACTCATTCACCATATAACACACCAATTAAGAAATCAAATGGTTTGTAGCGACAATGCCGGACATGCGGTCACATGCTGTTCCAATTAGTAAATCCTTGTCTCCAAACACATCCTTCGTTGTCTTTTCAGACAACGGGTCTGTGCATGGTGCCGTTAAGTCTACCATGAACAGTCAAAATTGCAATCTGTTGTTCCCCAGAGGAACATTTTAGTCACAAAAGGAACCCTGTTCTGCACAAACCATTCTAAAACCCCCATGTCAGCATGGACTCCCTGTGACTTTACAACCTCATGACCCACACACACACACACACCCCCACACACACAAAACCTCCCTTGAGTACCATTTCATGTAGAAATATGGCTCTTGAGTGTATACCTTCCGATATGTATGTGTGTGATTAGCTTTGCTTTATAATAGAAGTGTGGTTTGCTAGAGTATAAGTTTGAATTCTAAATGTTCACTGAAAGAAGTTCCTCAATAGTGTCTTGTGGTAACCCTACCTCAGACCATAAAACTTTACGTTCGTAAGACATTCCAGAACACACACTCTGGACTTTGAAACAGATATTCCCCCCCACATAACAAGCCACTGAAGGTGGATATGTATTCCTATGTTTCTCAAAGTGTCGTCGTTTGCCATAACGGAAACACTGACAATTTTATGGTGTGTTTAATCAAGCTTTATTTGTGTGTAATGATGCATATGAACGTAATGTTATGTGTGTCCAATATCTACCTGTAATTCTTGATATCTGTCGGACCGTCCTGTTTTAATTCAACCAGTCCCGCACATAGTATTACCGTAAGATGTATTATTCTGTATGTATAATCTTAAGAGGAAATATTAATTATTTCGCTTAGAAGACATATGATACAAGGGGGCGTGTTTTTCTTCACACAAAGAAGACATCTTCCCGCTACAGATCAGAAGTTTTGATTCGCTCTGTCACAAAACAGGGCGTAAAACAGATGTCTGTTAAAAGGACGAGACCCCCACTTCTCTCGCTCTCTTCTTTCTTCGACCCCGCTGATTCCACTTCCTCTCTTCTCCGGTCGCTCTCATCCCGGACCTCATCCACGTGTAGCGCAGCTCCATGGCAACCAGCTGAACAGGCCTCGCCGTGGCCTCTGGGACACAAACCCCCGCGCCATGTAAAAGCCTGCTGCCTTAGAAACCAAGATTTCTGGCCTCTTCCGCACGGAAGACGAACTTTCTCGGTAATGTTACATCCAGTGAGCCTTTAAACTTCGCGGCACCTGAAGACGCAACAGAAACAGGATCGACACCACCCTCTTGTCCTGCCTCAGCCTCGCGCCGAACAGAGAACAAACGTGCAAGTGACGGTAACCTTATCTGATAAAACTGCTTTCCAGGTTGTCTCGTGAATTTAGGTTTTCTGTATGTAATTATTATTTTCCCCTTCTCTGCCTTTCTTTCTTTCTTTCTTTCTTTCATTTCATGTTATCCTGATCACGTATTTTCTTGTTTGGTTAAATGTGTGTTTGTTTTATTGTTTTGTATTTTTACGTACGTTTGTATTTGTAGCTCATATAATCTTTAGTTTTACAATTATTAAAATCCATATATCCTTTTAACTGTCTCTGTGTTTGAGAAACCACTTGTATAGGTCAATGAAACTTTCAAAGATCCTTTTATAAGCTACAAAGCTCGATATTGTAGACTACTTGAGTAGTTTTAATTAATAAACTCAGAAAGTTCGATGTCCTTGGCCAGAACATAAAACTTTCTTGAAGTGTGTGAATACCTCTTCTTAACTGTAATGATTTTACATTTGTTTCGCTGGACGAATTAAATGTTGGTCAGACCAGTTACAGAACAAGGTAATCTCGAAAATTGATAAAATAAATGTACATGCGACTTATGAATTATGACCATGAGTCATAAATATTAATATCTCAAAATTCCCCATATTCTTGAGCTAATTCATATTTACCCAAAGTCGTATTCGTTACAGGTTCTTGGTGTTTGACGCAGGACCTGACAAAAATTTGATAAATTATTTGATAAAACCACTTTCTCCTATTCTACCAGATGTACAAACTATAATTAATTATATCCCTATCCCTTGGTTCACATAAACCAAGAAAAAAAATTCTTAATACATTAAAAAAACAGATTGATTGAATAAAATGTCCCTTTAACGTTCACATTAACCAAGAAAACAACGTTCTTAATACATTAAAAAAACTGGACGTTTTCAAAGTTTAAAAAAACATTCAGAAATAACGTTTTCATAACCTAATGGGAATGTTAGATGTTAGTACATTCTAAGAACATATTTTTGTTAGCTGGGAAGTAATTAACAGTATTGAGAAATCATCCAAGAGGTGTGTATTGCAAGTAATTAAGAGTATTGAGAAATCATCCAAGAGGTGTGTGTTGCTCAAGAGGGGTTAGTTGAAGCGTGCAAAATCCTGTGGATACCACCCTCTTGTGCTGACACCAGCATTGCTGAGGAAACCGGCAGGGGCTTTGTGCTGGTGTGCGGTGACCTCTGAGCTGGTTTGGGACAGCGGCCCCACGATTTTGATGGTCTCCACTGTTCTCGAAATGGCACCAAGGGAGATGTTAGTGGACTCGTGCACGGTACAGATGTACGCAAAAGTCAGTGTCTGAAGCAGCTGTGGACACTTTTCTTTAGACCTTTGCGGCAGTGCTCTGACCATGTTGCCCAAGATTCTATCAAACCGTTCAACATGGCCATTGCCCACATAGTGAGGCTCTCTTGCCTCTGTTGACATAAAATAGGACCCTGGACAGACAAGGATCGTTCTATTGTCTGTGTCGAAGTTCATCTAATGAGAAGACTGGTAACGGGCATTGCAGGAGGCGACAGATGCTGGGTGTCTTGTGCGATCCAGGAGATTGCTCTCGATTCAACTCTTGCTTCACAGTCACTGTGACCCTCTAACACTGCAGACATTTCAGCACCGGACAGTGGACAACGACTTGGTGTTACACAAGGAGGACCTTCAGTGCTCTGGATACCAGCACTGAGCCTAGGGTTGGGAACCGAAAACCGGTTTTTATCCAGAACCGGTAGTGTTTTTTGAAAAATACCGGAACCGTGCGAAATTCCTACGTTTCGGTTCCAAAAACGGTTCTGGGCCGATTTGTGGGCGAAGTGCTGGGAGCTTATCCTTTAATAGCGACGTCTCACACTCAACTCATGAATATTAAAATAGTAATGAAAGCACTCGCGCTACTCATATACGTTTTGAGAGAGAGAGAGACGATCTCGATTCAAACACACACGATCTTATTCCTAAATGACAAAACTTCACACTGGAACATTCAAATCTGTTTGCGCTGTCGCTGAGAGAGCAGTTGTCAATGTCAATATGAAACAGCTTTACTTTCACAATCTTTTCAACAACACAGTATCGGTATTTCGGTGTTACAAATATTCAAATGATCACAGAAGTACTGAAATAAAAGTTTATAGCTCGAGTATAAACACTGATGTCTACGGTAGCAACCAAAACAGAGTAAATCACCTTTTGAAAGTCGCTTCAAATAACGAAAATTCGCTTCAGAATTTACTAAATGTATATAATGAGCGAGTACATCATGAATGCCTTTTTTCAAACCGTGTTTTTGTCTTATCCTGAATCACTACGGTAAGCCTGTAATAAGCGTTTATACTCGGACTACTTTACACCGGCCCCGCTGCGGAGTAGCACAGTGCCTGAGTGACTCACCCGCGTCATAGAAATAAACATAGAGAAGTAGCTCCGGCTACAATGTTCTTTCACAAGACGCATGCAGTTCTGTTTATTTAACTGCTAGAGCGCTGAATCATCCAGTAATGAAGTGAAGTCTTTATGAATCAATCATTCAAATCGAAATATTATGTTTCACCTGTCTGGATCTTACATGTGTGTTCAAGCATATTCTACCCCTTCTGAGAGGGTATTCTCCACTGCTGGAGATACAATAAGCTATAGGAGAGGTCCCAAATTATCCTAGAGAATGCAGAAATATTTATTTTCCTTCAGAAAAATTAATTATTTTTGCAAAAATTGCTAAATAATATTAGCCTGGCTAACGTCAGACCTCTTTCTCTTTGAGACGTGGTCTGGGAACCACATGTGCATTTTCTCGTATTTGAGGCGTGGTTTACGAATGCCCAGAGCCGTTTATTGGACGCTACAAATGTCTATCAAATGTGCCTGCACGTAGCTCATAGCCAATCGTTTCAATTATACCAGATGACGTATGCAGAGCGACAGATATTCAACGAAGAAGAAGACGATGGGTCAGAGATTTATGTGTACACCAGAGTCCTGCACGGGTCCGATTTTGTAAATCCGCACCCGCAGTGCTTAAAACCGCACCCGACCCGTTTTCCCACAGCAGCACTAATTAAAATCTACACCCGACCCGCATCCGAAATAAAATCAGTTTAGACTATCACATTATAGACACAAAAATGTTTATTGCCAGGTCATACAGAAGTTATTACACGACAATTAACACAAGGACAACTTCAGCCGAAGCTGTCAAAAGGCCGGTACATGAAGAACATGGCTAACGTTACCACAAAACTGAGTAGCCTTAACATTTTACCAGTCGAACAGACGCGACTACAACACTATATGCCACGCAATTTCATCTAGCCTAAGTTACATCTGACCATTTTGGGTTCAAACACGCCCTGCACACCACACATACTTAACAGTGTTAAATATGAAAAATACCGTTCGATAGAACTGCTTTCTTACCACAGTTTCTGCGTGCTACATTTGCGGCTATCCAACACGAAAATGTTTGCAGCAAAGCCTTTCATAATATTTTCTTCAGATAACTCCAAATTTCTCACACACACTGGACTTGATTTTTGATGACGTATTGTCGACAACTTTACAATCTCCACTAGCAATTCTTTTCTTCAACTCCTCAGCATCTATCTCGATGACTGCAAGCAGATCGCGCGCGGTTATGAAGAATTTTTAAAAATGAAAGTAGCCTAGGTAACGTTATAGATCCTGGGAGGGCGTGGCGCGTGGGCACAAATAAACTGATGTGGATTTTAAATTATTTTATCAACTTGAAATACAGGCATATTTTTGTAGATGTGTTCCTAAAAATATGCATATATTTTTACGTCTGTCATGTTGGATCCATAGATATAAACAAACTGCTTCGGTGTGTCGCATAGATGTCGTCATCGTCTTGCTGCTCCCTCCCCGTTCTGTGATTGGTTCCCTAGCTGAGGCGAAAATCTGATCCATGGTATCCAGGCTGCCTAGCAGCGTGAATAAAATCGCTGCGCTCAAGGCAGCATGGGGAAACCCAGGCTAAAATAATATGTTGAATTTGTTGACATTACCAGTCTGTTAAACTCATTTGACAAGTATAAGAAATAAACACAAAAAGGATTGTGCATTTTCCCCTTACTACTATTTTTTATTAGTTGTTTTAATAATTTGTAATGAATGGGAACCGGAACCGGAACCGGAATCGTTTGGTGGAACCGGAATCGGAACCGGAACCGGAAAATGTCTTACGATTCCCAACCCTAACTGAGCCACTTTGTCTTTCTCAAACTGCTCCACTTCCTCAAGAAATGCCCCATAAGTCTCATTCAGCAACCTCTGACTGATCCAGTTTTGGACAAAGGGTTGACGACTTAAAGCATGGGCCAATGGTGGAAGGCCCTACTGTGCTCCTCCTTCCAGTCACCAGGACTCAACTTCCTGAAAAGTATCCCAAGACTGTAGCCCAAGACTGGTTGCCCACTGAAGCTAAGCAGGGTTGAGCCTGGTCAGTGCCTGGATGGGAGACCTCCTGGGAAAACTAGGTTGCTACTGGAAGAGGTGTTAGTGAGGCCAGCAGGGGGTGCTCACCATGTGGTTTGTGTGGGACCTAACACCCCAGTATAGTGATGGAGACACAATACTGTCAAAAAGCACCGTCCTTCGGATGAGAAGTTAAACCGAGGTCCTGACTCTCTGTGGTCATAAAAAATACTGTCCTTCGAAAGAGTAGGGGTGTAACCCCAGCATCCTGGCCAAATTTGCCCATTGGCCTATGTCCATCATGACCGCCTAATCATCCCCATAATATATACTGAATGGCTCATCCGTCACATCATCCAGGTTACACATCCAGGTCCTCGACTGCCAAAACAGGAGATACATCGACTATTTTAGCATTACTATTTTAGCTGGATGGATTGATCACCTTAACCGGCACCAATCTGTCACCAGATAATGTGGCTATAACATGCCTGACAAGAACACCTTTCTGATGAGTTTGTGCCTTAGACGGCTCAACTAACATAGTACCACCCACAGAAATAGTGGAACTTGTCAGGAGTCTGCCCCACACAAGGTGCTCTTGCTGAGGCAAAAGTGTGACAGCTTGAGTGAGCTTAACAGTACCGACAACGGCTGGGATACTACCACCTTCCCATCTGTTATGACCAGACAGCATCCTCAAGAACTGCTGAATCTCTGGTTCTCCTGTAGAATTTGGCTGATTCATGACACGCAAATAACTTTGGGACTGCTTAAGTTGACTGAGAAGGCACTCTATCATGTTAGTGCCAACAATTGACTGTTTTTTTTTGCCCTGGTATGACAGTAGGCACAATAACCGAATGTCCGTACACATACATCTTTCGCTGGTGAATGCACTTGGGCTTGACCCGATCACCACCACAACAGACAAGCAAGACATCAGTATGGGGCTGAACAGGCTCCATGCATCCAACAACTTGCGCTCAGTTTCCTCATTAATAGTAGCCTACATGCCATAGAACAAGTGTCTAACAGGCCTTGGCAAGTGACTGTATTATTCACCAACACATCAGTTTCAGTGTCAGCTTTTTTCCAGCATCGCAAAGTTCTGGAACAAGATGATACTTCCACTTGACTCAACCTGACAATGGCAGCTATGGATGACCACTGGATCGTCTTCCCTGTTGAAAGGCTGACTTTTAACACTCACATTTGCCCCTCTCCCCAATGTGAGTGGTCTAGTTTCCCTGATCGTCACCAGTCTGGGCCACAGCTTGGCCAGCGACCTTGTGACACTCCCTGCATTGATGCCCAATCTCTAGGCAAGCGAGGCCTCTTTTTATCTCATATTGCTGCGTGTATTTGTCACAATCCCTGTATTGTCTTGTGTTTTGTAGGACTTTTATGTTGAAGTATATTCTTAGTTCCACATTGTTTCTATGTTCACTTCCTGTGTTTGGTTCCTGTTTTGTCTTGTACCTTGTTTGTCACCATAGTTACCCTTATTAGTTACCATGACATCAAACACCAATACCTTTTCTTTGCATTGCTCCTAACTGAGATTTTACATGGACTTTTTGCCAGTCCAGGGAAAGTTTGCTTTTGCCAGGGAAAGTAGATGGAGTTTTGAATCAGAGTAGAAGAGAAAAAAAGTCATTAATAGAAGCAAAAAAGTAGACACCCTGTTCAAAAGGGACATGTGTATGCATTAATAGCAGAATGAAAAGAAGAAAACTCCTCCCAAATACCAAAAACATTCAGAATAATTGGCTTTGCAGATTATTTTGACATCTTTCAAACTGTCACTGTTGAGATACAGTTAGAAGAAATGCAACCGTTGATAAAATAAAAGCATTGACTGCTTGATGCGTTTCTCACCCCTATAGCAAGAGCAAGTGTGAGAGTATCAGTGAGGAAAAAAAGGTTGGGGATGCCACGCACCTCTTCCTTAAAAGTGAGGCAGGGCTGCAAGAAGAGTAAGAGTGGAAAAAAGGTGGCCGCTGCTAGAGAGTGTGTGAGAGTGAAGCAGAGAGAAAGGAAGACAGAGAGAAGTTCCCAGTCACAATGTATTGCTCCTTATAGTCACCACTTAAAACCTGTCTGATAGAAGTTGTGAAAACGTGCATGTATGCTGAAAGGAGATTTCTTTGCTAAAAGAAGAAGAGTTGAAACAGAAGAGCGAAGAGTATTCGCTATAGGACATGAATAGAAAGATGCCGGCCAATACCCACTGCTGATTAGGTCGCTCATGTCAGGTGTCCAATGTGCCAGACATAATTTGCACAGCAAGTTTGGCAAGTGCAAATCATACCGACCTAAAATCAAAAAGTAGAACATTATAACACACAAAGGGACAAGAATAAATAAAAATATAAACCATAATTCATACCATTTATGCAAACCAAAATGATTGCTCTGCCAGCTGATTCTGTGACGTTTGAAGGGTCGCAAGTACATAACTGGACAGGTCTCACTGTAGGCAATAAACATACTGAAAAGAGAAGTTAAATAATTAGTGAGAAAGCATTAAAAGAACTTTAACGATCAATCAAAATAAAATTTCCGAAATTAGCTAAATTATAGTAAATATTACATGTTACATAATTATGCTACTTTTCAAAAGTTTGGGGTTGGTAAGATGTTGAAAGGAGTCTAATCTGCTTACCAAGGCTGCATTTATTTGATAAAAAATACAGTAAATCTTTGTTAAAACAAATATTGTGAAATATTATTGCAATTTAAAACAGGCGATCTGGTTTCTATTTGAATATGTTAAAATGTAATTTATTCCTGTGATCAAAGCTGAATTTTCACCATCATAATTAGGACAGCATTTACATGAAATATATATATTTGTGTAACAATGTAAAAGCCTTTACTGTCACGTTTAATCAATTTAATGCATACTTTCTGAATAAAATAAATTCATGCTAAATAAATAAAATTACTGGTTTAAAAAAAACACCCTAGGATCAACATTTTTTTATGTGTGGATAGATCCTAGAATAGATACAACACCAGTATCGATATTTCAGGATAGAAATCTGCGCATATATCATCATCATCATCATCATCATCAACAAGCAGCGGGGTTTATCTAAAGTTACTTCCCATCGACCATAACAACTTTTTATAAACGTAATATAACCTAATATGCAGTCACTGCAGCTTTCCGTGATCAACTAATTAATTAGCCAATTAATATCAATTTCCATTAAAGTTATTGACAACGGTAACGTTAACAGCACCATAGATTAAAAAGCTCCACAGTCCACACACACACAAATATAACGTTAGGCTACAGCAACGTTAGATTTTCTTAAATTACAGAACCATAATAAAAAATATGGCTTTGACCTGAACGACGCGGGAATTTTGGAGAATGCAATATATCGCTTCTCTATTTGGTCCGTGGGGAGTTGTTGGCATTGAGGAAATTATCGCCCCCTACTGATACTCAACCTTCATTCATGCGTGTCATTTTCACGCCTTGAGGAGGCAAAGCGTGACATTGACACGCATCCGCTAGTGGACCAGCGTGTGTATTACACGCTTTAGCGTGATACCGGGTTGCATGAGGAGGAGGGAGGATCTAGCTAGCCTCCGTTTTGTTTGATAATAATTCAAACAACAAGTGGTTATGCCAACTGAGATCGCTTATAGCACCTTTAACATTTCATATTGGGGGTATCCAAGAAATTTCTTATATTTAAACTTTTTTTTTTTTTTTTATGCATTAGTTACTTTCCCTGGTAATTAGTTACTTTTGTAATGATGTAATTTAGTTACTAACACACTTTTTGTGAGAAGTAACTAGTAACTATAACTAATTACTTTTTTAAAGTAACTTACTCAACACTATGGGTGGCTTTACAAAATTAAAGGAGCTGTATGTAGTTTTCAGCGGCCTCTAGCGGTGATGTTTCAGATTGCAACCAATAAGTTGACAAGCGCGTGCTCTTGCACGTACTCGAATTTATGAGCGAGCACTGTGGGTACCGGCCAGACTGAGACGCGTCACGCAACACACAGGAGAAAGCATCCCACTGGAAACTCAGGTAAACTACCACTGCAACGTTACAATAATAGGCTACTTTTATCAGCTTGATGTTGAACTAATGCTCCATGCTCGTACCATGATAATTATGGAACCCTATCAACCGTGCCGAATTTTGCCACTGCAAGCACCACTTCACATTTTCTTCAGGAAATGTACATTCTAGGTTTGTAGATAAGGTTTCTCCATGATTCAAATGCCCTGTCGATGTTGATCCGTGTTTTTTCACCCGAAGTTCATCCGATTCACGTCTGGCCTTACGAGCTTCAGCAGATTTTTTTAAATTTTATTTTTTATTGTTTTTTATCAATATGTGGAGTTTGTGTTGGAGTCTGTGTTGTGCTGGGAGCAGGTCGTTTATTAGTGTTATCAGAGTCATGTCATGTCATAAGTTGCATAAGTCATAAGTCCATGTCATAAGTTGCAGTGTCGTCGCTGTTGAGTGCAAAGTCAGTAGGCTAGACCATAGACATAATAAATACATAGACGCCCTATTGGCCGCTTTGGAACGTTGCTGCGATACGTCAACGCGTCCGCCATTTTGTGGAGGGCAAGACTGCGCTGTAATCAAATGCAAGTAAACAGGTGAGCTGCGGTTTTTCTGTATAAAAACCAAAAAAAAATTACATTTATCAACCGATTTCGGTGGTTTGTATGTGGTGTACAAAAAAGTTCCATCTGTAGTTATTTAAAATCTCGATAGTTAGACTTATAAAATATTTTTTTTTTAATAAGGAATGGCCAAAGCTCAGGCTTGTCATGTATTTGGCTTTTCATTCTTGGATAAGAATTGTGAACACCCCCATACTGAGATATAATTTAATTTTCACATTAAATTAAATAAAGTTTTCTTATTGTGGGAAAAGCATATTCTGTCATTGACCCGATTTTAGCAATAACAAAGATAACTGATGGATCCTTTATGGTAATACATTATGATATGGTACAACTAAGTTACAGTGCAATGCAAATAGTAAATATAAGATAAAGTGAGAGGTAGGCTAATAGTAAATAGTTTAGTCAATAAAATAAACAAACAGTATAGGCTACAGCAAATAAAATAGTAATGAAAAGTATAATTATATAATATCATAAGTACTAATATAATAATAATATATTGATAATAGCATATAGTTTATGTATAATACTATAATAATAGCAATAGAATATGAAATATCAATTACAGAATATAGACAATAAAAAATAATAAGTTAAATAGTTACTATGAATAGTAAAATAATTTAACAGCATAACTATAATAGATTGATAATCGCAAGTGGTATATTATTATAATAACAATAATAAATCATGTAAATTTATACATTTTAAAATATTATTACATAGGCTATATAAAATAAAATGACGCAACCCTGTCTCTTTTTGTTAAATTTCAAAAGGTATAAGGTATAAGAAGGTATAAGAAGCTATACAAGTCAAGAAATAAAGTAAACGATTCAGTCAAACATACAGCAGGCTACACCGTTAAAGTTAAATAGCCTAAATATATAAAGTTATGAAACTTCACTTTGCCCTCAGCCAAAACAATCTGCCAAGGAACAAATTATAGATTAATGAGACCAAAGATCGCCCGTTAGATAAACACAAGACGAATTATTCTCACTAGACTAAAGACATCAGATCCAGCGGCGAACATCAGAACGTCAGAAGCACTAGCCGAGGTAAGGCTGTTCTCGGCGGGGTACATGAGCGCTGAGCGCCCGGTGATCGCTGGATCTCACAACTCCGAAACCGTCAGATAACATTTTTAAAAAGGCGCTATCTTTATAAATAAACCACAGATTTGAGCTTTAAACAACTACATTGTCGACTGAAAAACTCTTAAAACTACATTTCGTGACACAATAACAGTAGTATTTTTAAATTTCGCGGCCTTTCTCCTCTGAAAATAAAAATAGTAAATGAAATGCAACCAGAAACAAATTTTCAGTTTTGCTTGTGAAAGGTAATTCCCTGAGACCTGTTTTCAATTGTGTGGCGATTTGTAAAGCCCCAAGCGGCACAAGAAATAGGCATTTTTCTCAATTCTCATTATGAGAGGTATGGGAAAGTTGCCCTCCGCAGTATGGCGGCGCCGTTGACGTACGATCCAGCGGCCAATAGGGCGTCTATGTATTTATTATGTCTATGGGCTAGACGAGGCGAGAGGCTCGGGAGCGCGCATGCAGGTGACATCACTGGATTTTGCGGTAAATCCGACCCGGCACCTTCACATAAAAATAAGAATACTTGCTTTCAGAGGTAATAGCAAAACACGCAAAGTGGATCATTTTAATGTGAGATTACAACCCTTTCACACACAGGCAATAAAAAAAGGATTTGTTTTAGTAGAAAAGCTACATACAGCACCTTTAATAAAGATGATAAATAATACTCAATGCAATTCACTCAGTAAGTAAAACTAGCTATTCATGTCCTCAGTGTTTTGTGCTGTACATCTGATGCTTAATCCCACTAAATGGCCAGACTAAATCTGAATCTCTATCCATACAGCCTAGGTGCCTAACTGAAGGGAATCCAGTGTGTGCCGAATACTGTTCCCATGATGGACAGTGCCCTGCCGGACAGAAATGCTGCTCAACACCTGTGATCATGTATGCAGTGCTGATCATATTAGAGAAATTATGTAATGAGTCATGTTACCTCTGTCATGTATTCTTTTTGCCGGTGATATTCTCTGTGATTGATATGAGATCCTCCTGGCAGTGATTAAAGCTTATTCAAAGGCATCATTTGGAGTCTGTCTGTCAGTCAGGTTAGACACTAGAGATCTTACTATTATTCCCAAGTGATAGTGCTGAAGTGGAGCACTTGAGAAGATCTTATTTATTCCTAAGTGATGGTGCTGAAGTGGAGCACTCGAGAAGATCTTATTTATTCCTAAGTGATGGTGCTGAAGTGGAACTCCAGAGACCTGTGGAGAGACGTCTAATAGAGTACAAAATTGTAGGTGTCTAGGAGACACCAGGTTAAATTAAAGGGCATCTATTATGCAAAATCCACTTTTATATTGTGTTTTGGACATAAATGTGTGTTGACAGCGTGTGAACCCAATCACTCTACAGTGATAAAAATCCACCCACTCCTTTTTGACATCATACTGCTCAGGCCCCGCCCACTGCTGCTAATTGACAGTCCTGTATTACCATAGTTTCCGCCCTCAGGGAGTTGTACACTCTCTGCCATTTTCTCAGCGCTCGAGCAGCTGTTGTGACAATTTCTCGTAAGTGTAAGAAATATAAGCTGACTACGCCACCTCTTAAGGCAGTCAGAGCCCTATACAGATCACAATACTTGATTATAGGCAACAAATATAGTTCATAAAAAAAAAATTGTTACAACACGGACCATCAAATGTTTAAACATGTCAACAATAGAATCCACAGAAGTAGGAAATGGCTCTCCTCAAGACTGAAAGAGGGTCGGGCCTGCTCTTATGGACCTCCTACCACCTTTAAGACACAGAAGAAAACCCACAGCATAGCCTTCACCGCAAATAAGAAGGAACCTTCAGAATCACCATTTCAGTGCCAACCTTCTAGTACACACCACACAGCAGTGCCACACCACCCAAATCACCTACGCTGAGGGAGGTTTAATGTCGATGCAGGCCTGGCCCTGTACAAAGTCACTGAGCACTGTAACGCACAAAAAGAGGAGAGCAGTACCACAGAAACAAAAAGCAAATGACAAACAATATTTAATATAATCACATTAATCATCAATATCAAATAAAAGAAAAACAATAAACCACAATAATAAAACATAAATATAGCCTACAAGAAACAGTGGCAGGTCAGCCCCTTTATCATGCACGTAAGTACACATCAATACAGCCCGCAATATAAAACAAATAAAAAAAACATCTGCAGCACAGTTACCCAATCTCAGCTCTCAATCCTCAAACATGATAGATAAAAAGTACTATAAAACAAGAGCACAGATATTAGCAACAAATAGATTTTCGTGTATTAATTGCATCAAACTCATAAGCGATCGGCCTCAATAAAGTGTATACTGCATTTACCGTTATTCAGCATTCCAACACGGCCGTCAGCCCATTAATGGGGGGCCGAAAAGCCACCGCAGCAATAAATGTTTGTCTGTCCCGCTTCCCGGACAGAGAATAAAAAAACCTCTTAAATAGTCAGGAAAAGATCACAAAGATGGAATTGTGCTATCAAGGCACAGTCATTCAACACAAACAAAACCACACTGCTAACAACGTGATGTTACATGCTTCAGACCTTCCCCTCTTTCATATTTCTTGATTAAGCATTGATTAATATGAATATGATGATTTTGTTCAAAAATATTAAATGATTTCAGGAAGGGGCATGCCAAAATAACAAACATAACAGGAAAACAAATTTAAATTCAGATTGGCTTGATTTCAGGCGACTGCACAATCAATGCACAGTTGCAGTCAGAAAAGCTAAAGCTGAAGCATTTCCTTTTACAAACTCAAAATGTTGCACTGAATGTTGATACCAACAATAAATGGAAACAATATAAGAGGGAGAGGAGGAAGAGAATGAGTAAGAGGTGGTGAACAAGGAGGGAGAGGATGAGGATGAGAAAGAGCAAGGTGTGGAGAATGTTGTCAAGGCTGGATCTGGCTTTAGGGTTTTTCCCTTTGCCTGCAGAGATGACATTATCTGTGATGTGGACAAAGTACTCCGGCCGGATCAAACATGAAGACATGATGCTGAAGCAGAATCAAACTCTCTCACTGACCGTGATTTTCACAACTGCACAAGTTCACAACTCTTCTGAGTGACTGTAACATGCTTTTCATTTAGAGTTTTTCACTGTGACCTGTTTGGCTTTTGCAGTTGGGTCTTTTCACAGTATGTGTTGAATATACAGACATTAAATACATTATGTAATGGCTTTCCAAAACCGTTGCCGTTGATAATAGGAGTAAGGTGAATAAATTGTATACTGTATTCACTGCAAGTATTGTATTGTACTGAATAATGTGTAGGAGCCATTTGTTGTATGGTAAAGTTTTTGTTGTCCACTGTGTGGCGCTGTGACTGTGTACAATTAGAGCACCTGAGCAACAAGTGTGTGTGTTGGTAATTGGGAATCACACAGTTTTTGACCACAGTAGCTCACAAGGTAGATTTTAATCTTATGCTGTCTGCAAGGTATGGCTGTGTGTGTACATGTGAACAAGGAAAGGCCACAAGAAGTTTTGAGATCATGTTTAATGGAGCACAAGTAATAAAGAAAGACATTTGTTTGTTATACATCCGTCTGCATGGACTCTGTCGTGTTCTAAACTTGCTTACTACTGTACGTTGTCGTTACAATACTTTTTTATGTAATTGCAAAATTGGTTTACTTTGTTACAATTTACCTACTTTTTTTCTGTAACTGCATGCTTTGGATTCTGTGTTCTCCATTTTTTGATGTAGTGTCTAAGTAATGATCTGTAGCCTAGTGTTTATGATATTGACTTGCTGTGTGCATGATCTGAAAGCATTGTTTGAATCTGAGCACAGATAAAATGTTTTTTGAGCCAATTGTTTGATTTTGCCAGAAGAGTCAGATGTTCTCTGAAAGTAGATTGAAAATTTGGTTTTGTGTTTAAGGTTTTGAGAAAATGAGGGATGGTTTCAAGAAATGTGTTTTACCAATTGAATTTTTTTAAATAATAAACTTGGAAAAGAACAAGGAATAACACAGCTAAAACCTAATTCAAATGAGGACGAACAGAGAATGGGTGAGAATACAGGACATATAAGCACATGGCAAACAAAGAAAACTAATGTGATGAATAACAAGACACACCTGAAACAAGGAACCAATTAGAAACCATGGAGACAAACGGAGGAAACGAGGATGACTGAACTAATGAAACTAGAACACTAAAGGTTTGTTCGACTTCATGCAGCTCTGCGCAGACCGATCTGCGGCTGACTTGAAGCAGTGCATGTCGTTTGGAAATTTTGTCCGACTTGATAAAAATAATAAATTTGTTACATTTATATAGCGCTTTTTCTGGGTACTCAAAGCGCTTTACATGGAAGGAGGGAATCTCCTCAACCACCACCAATGTGCAGCATCCACCTGGATGATGCGACGGCAGCCATATTGCGCCAGAACGCCCACCACACACCAGCTTACTGGTGGAGAGGAGACAGTGATGAAGCCAATCAGTATATGGGGATGATTAGGAGGCCATGATGAACAGAGGCCATGGGGCAAATTTGGCCAGGATGCCGGGGTTACACCCCTACTCTTTTTCGAAGGACATCCTGGAACTTTTAATGACCACAGAGAGTCAGGACCTCGGTTTAACGTCTCATCCGAAGGATGGTGCTTTTTGACAGTATAGTGTCCCCATCACTATACTGGGGCGTTAGGACCCACACAGACCACAGGGTGAGCGCCCCCTGCTGGCCTCACTAACACCTCTTCCAGCAGCAATCAGGTTCTCTCAGGAGGTCTCCCATCTAGGTACTAACCAGGCTCAGCCCTGCTTAGCTTCAGTGGGCAACCAGTCTTGGGCTACAGGGTGATATGGCTGCTGGCTAGGAAATAAGATACAGCGAAATATAATACAGCGCAGACGCCACGTGACTGTGATGTATGCTATAAAAGTACCGCGAGAGACTGCCGTGCAACATGATACAGTCCTAGCCAATCAGAAGAGTTTGATGTTCAATCTATGATTATGAATTGGATTTTAGACAACTTGTAGCTGCCAAGGCTATTTAAAATCAATTATATATAAACTGTATACAGTGGTATAAATTCCCCTACACACCTGACTTAAAGGGCACCTATTATGCTACATTTTACAAGATGTAAAATGAGTCTCTGATGTCCCCAGAGTATGTATGAAGTTTTAGCTCAAAATACCCCACAGATAATATTTTACAGCATGTTAAGCATGTAGGCTACCACTTTTTGGGGGTGAGCAAAAACACACCTTTTTTGTGTGTGTCCCTTTAAATACAAATGAGCTGCTGCTCCCGGCTCCCTTTCAAGAAGAGGGCGGAGCTTCAAGAGTTCATGCTCCGGTAGTAATAAAACTGTACTTTTCGAACAGGAGTTGGACAATGATGCTTACAGAGCCAGAGAATATATGCTGCATGGAGATGGAACAGGTATAATTTAGTTTAATAATGGTTATAACTTGTATTGTCACCTTGCTTTTATCTACTTCAAGCCTGTTGTAGCGGACCGCGTCCGAATGATGGCCAAAACTTTACTAATCAGTTTATTGTACATCACACAAAAGATGAAGCGTCCATTTTCACTCCAGAAAAATCACCGTAAGAGCTGAATACAAAGTACAAGTTCTAAGATGTGCGCATTAAAGTCTTATCCATAAACTCTCTCTCTCTTGTATTATCAACAGACACAGAGAATTACACAAAAGTAATTGATGCTAGCCATTTCCACAGTCACACACCTATAGCTAGCTGTCACACATCTCATGTCTTGTACAGTATGCTTACAGTATAAAATTTCTTTCAAATGTGGTGGGTTGTGTTATGTAGCCTTGTCGTAAACATTTACGATAGAAAGGCTCAACAACCAACAAAACCAGGTAGGCCAAGTTCATAAATTCATAGGGTGTGTCAGGTTATGATTAGCAAACTTAGACAATTTCATTCAGAGACCTGATAAATGTTATAACTTAGCCTACTAGTCAACTGTTAGCTAACGTTTTACATAATGTTATTTAAACACACAAACAGATCCAATTCTGAAATTTTGAATTGAGTCAACAGGAATTCACAAACAATACAAAATCTACATTAATTGCTGAGTTCTGCATAACTTTACATGCCAAGAATTGCATGCACCTCCAAGTACTGTTTAAAAAAAAAAAAACAGCAATATAATATTTGTGGGGTTCATTAATGGTGATAATAATTGGGCAGAACAGATGTTTTAGGCTACCTGCAGATATTTGCATTTTTCTCAGCATAAATGACTGTTACCTCCCGTGAGGTGCACACAGAACTGTTTGTATACAAGAAACCAGTATATTGATGCCCTTTGATACCTATATCAAGTTAACCTGGTGTCTGCTTCTAGACATTTACAGATTTATACTCTACTAGACGTCTGTCCACAGGTCTCTAGATATCTTATTTTCATTCCCAAGTGATGGGCTAGACACTAGAGATCCACTTCAGCACTGAGACACAGCAGTGATCAGAAAGACTCCAAATGATACCTTTGAATAAGCTTTAATCACTGCCAGGAGGACCTCATCAATCACAGAGAATCACACCGGCAAAAAGAATACATCAATTTATACAGGATAGGTACATGGCAAAGGTAACATGACTCATTATATAATTTCTCTAATATGATTAGAACTGAATATATGATAACAGGTGTTGAGCAGCATTTCTGTCCGGCAGGGCACTGACCATCATGGGAACAATATTCGGCACACACTGGATTCCCTTCAGTAGGGCAAAACTTCTGCAAGGATAGAGATTCAGAATGAGTAAATAAACATATTCAAAGCAATTAGATGTAGCTGAACACCTACAAAAGTGGTTACCATTTCAATTTCATTACCATACAAAAGTGAAAACTTAGGAAAATTGTTGTACTGTAATGCAAACATTGACCATGTAACATAAGCATGCTTACTGCATTACTGTCATTCTTGTTTTGTAAAGATAAAGAAAATTGTATAATGCTACCTGATGTTTTGTGTGTTTTTTTGTTTTAGGAGTGTGTTTGTGTGAAACCTCTGCTAGTGTTGAGGAAGAATAAGCTGATTTGATATATGAATTAAGTGTTTTGGTAGTTTAAGTGCATTTTGAATGTGAAATTAACTGCTAGGAGAAAGTGTGAAGAGTTTTGTAAGAGTAAAATAAAACTGTAAATCACAGTATTTAGTTTTTATTGTGAGTATTGAGAGTACTTTAACCCATGCAGAAAAGTTTAAAATAAAACACAGAGCCTGACCGATTTGGAATTTAGACAGGCATACACGTTTTCTGTGCGTACATTTATTTTCTGGAATCACACTTAAACATTTGAGAAATGATCTTAGATCAAATGTAGGACGGTTGGTTTGCAACATTTAAAGCAGCAGATCTTAAAGTGACAGCAGCCTAATAAACCAGTTGCTGTAATGTCGGTCATTAATGTTAAAATCACAGAACAAAGGTAACAAAGTTGTAGCTTTAATACGACTTAATCTACATTTAATTTATAATTTATGTAGTTAAGACTATAAAGTGTTTAATAACCATTCAATTTCCGTATATTTACTACTTCAGGAGCAGTATTAGTATCTGTGATCCTGGCCTTCATAAAAAGATGCCATTACAACAAATATTTTAAATGTACTCTTTAATATATCTTTAATTTGTTTCTACATTAATTTGGAAAGTAACTAAAATTACTACAATAAAACATCAGAAATGTTTAATATTTTTGCAATCACGATAAAAATTAGTTTATTTTTTACAATTACAGCACTAATACATATTTAGCCATTTCTCTGGTAACCTCTATACACAAAGAAGCCTGTGTTTATAAAAAGTGTAAAAAAGCTCAAAAGTATTCTTCACCATATTTTGCCAACAAACAAGCTAGCTAGTTGCAATATGTTACTTATCTAATTTTTAAACATGCAACTAAAGCTAGCGAATACAAATGTACTAAATCTCAGTGGGACATGTTTTATTCAAATAAAATCAATTCAGGTACAAGTAGCCTACAGCTTACAATTCACTCTTCTGAATTTATTCTGTACCACTTCTGAACAATTTGAAACTTTTTATGCTTCCATCTGAGGCCGTTTCGCCCGATGCCTAATCGTACGAGACCTGACTTTGTTTTTCCTGTGACCTGAAGCGAGATGCAGTTTCGGTCAGTAGCTGAAGCCTTTTAGTCTGAGGCATGATGCATGTCAAATGACTGAGGTCTGAGGATGAAGCCGTGCTAATATAATATAATATAATATAATATAATATAATATAATATAATATAATATAATATAATATAATATAATATAATATAATATAATAATAACCTTAAACTGGAGCCATACAGTCAAGTCCACATCCGTTGCTGCAGCATTTCTCATTGTTGGAACAGTCGCTGTCATCAACACATGACATGAAATGCATCAGGGGACACATTCCTGGTTTAGATTTTCTGCTTGGACACACTCCTGGCTTTGCTGTTATACAGAAATGATAGAGAGAAAAAAAAAATGAATGCCTTTAACGTTTTTTGCTGTTGTTGCTGTAAGGACCTGTGATATAACTGAAATGATATGGACAATGGACATGAACAAAATGCGGTCAAGACCTGCCTGGAACTACTTTAGCCGTGCGTGTCCCTGAATATAATTACACACCTTAGAATCTTTGTCAACAGATCAGATTCAAGCATACTACATCCCCATAGTGAACTTGAAATAAGTGAATACATTAAAAAAAAAAAACTGGAAGGGGCCCAAAATTCTCTTGCATACCCCTTAAAACTCTTAACAGTACCCCTGAACATAACATAACATAACATAACATAACATAACATAACATAAACACCTGTAATTGGAGCTATACACCCTTGTCCAGCACAAGTGCTGCAGCATTTCTTATTGTCGGCACAGTCACTGTCATCGTCACACGTCTCGGAAAGCATCAGGGGACACATCATTGGTATACGTTTTGGACACACTCCTGGCTTTGCTGTTAAACAGACATGACAGAAAAAAAAAGGCCTGATATATTGAAGGGCAAATAAATGTGACTTGGGGATGCACCGATACCACTTTTTCCAGAACGAGTCTGATTCCTGCATTTTCACTGGATTTGTAATTTTTAAATGTATTGGGTAGAGAAACCAAAGGAATATAAATCATACGAGTTGCCTTTATTTGTTCATCAAATATTTCCTTCAGTTATTTATGCTTAAAAGGGATAGTTCACAGAAAAATGAAAATTGATTTACTCACCCAAGTCATCCTATGCATCTATGACATTCTTCTTTCAGACGAATACGCAGTCTATTTGCGCAACTTGTGACGTCGGAAGTAGCGTAATGCATCATGGTGTGGCGTAAATATCAGCAATATGTCCCATCACTCGCATAAGTTGTGCTTTAGACTCAAACGGAATCTGTATGTTTGTTTGGCCGCAAGCTAGTTATTTTACTTCAATAAATATATAATATCCATTCTTTAAACGCATCGCTTCAGAGGGCCTTTATTAACCCCCCTGGAGCCGTGTGGAGCACTTACGATGATAGATGCACTTTGATGGACTTCAAAACTGAAACAACCATTCACTGCCATTATAAAGCTTGGAAGAGCCAGGACATTAATAGAACTCCGATTGTATTCGTCGGAAAGAAGAATGTCATATACTGTATGTCTTAAGGGCAAGTAAATCATGGGCTAATTTTCATTTTTGGGTAAACTATCCTTTTAATTAAGCCTGCTAAAATGCATTTTTGTGAAGATTGTTTTAAGTTCACTTAAATAAGTTTTAAAGCCTAATAAACATAATATAACATAATATAACATAAAAATACCTGTAACTGGAGCCATACACTGAAGTCCACATCCATTGCTGCAGCATTTCTCATTGTTGGCACAGTCACTGTCATTGGCACACGACACGAAACGTATCCGGGGACACATTCAGGGACGTGCACAGACATTTTGAGGGGCAGGGGCTCAAGTGAAATAAAGGGCACTTCTCATAATTACGTTTTTTTTTTTTTTTTTATAAACAAAAAAGTATATATATTAACGCAACTCTGACTTCCTTTTTAAAAAATTAATATAAAAAGTTAATTCATTTTATCTTCCTCAAACTCACGCAATTGTTTCATTTTCAAAAGATGTCTACAAAATAATCAGTTCTCACAGAAACCATGGTCTCCTTAGTATTCACTAGGTTTATAGAGCAGCAAAGGAAACCATTCCACAATGTGCATGTTTTGAAAACATTTTCTATGCTACTAGTTTCAAGTATACAGTATATGAAGAGTTCAGATGCAAAAGCCTCTAAGTGCCATCTGAAATTTTCTTCTAAAATGAGCTTCTTTTTTTTTCAAGCTCGTATATTTAAGTTCAGTAATTTAACTTAAATGACAATTAATAGGTACTTTTCATTGCCAGTAATGTGAAATAAGTGAACATAAACATACAAGCTTGATAAAAATTATCATTATAGAAGGAAATTTCAGATGGCACTTAGAGGCTTTTTCATCTGAACTCTTCATATTTAGAATAACCTAAATAACTGCATCAAGCAGAGGGGCGTGTTTTACTAATAATTTGTTTATTTTTGCACAAGGCACTACATCGTTAATTTATTTTGGTGTTATCAGAATACATAACACTTTAAAATTAAACTTACCAAAATAATTGAGTAAAAATTAAATAAAAGCCAATGTCATGTATGTATTTGTGGTTGTATGGAATACTATTTTATAAAGGTTTAGAGGAAATAAAAAAAGTAAAATTACTCATAAATAAAAAGTTAATTTATAAATATTGTTATTTTTAATGTTTAATGTTAACTTATTTCTACTCAGTTTTATTTATTAATGTAGGCTACCAGATGCAGTTACTCAGATTTACTACATTTTTTAGAGTGTATCCTCCATCTGTTTGCATCTGTAGATTTCTTCTAAATTCACCAATTTAGATTTCTAAATTTCAGGGGGAAAGACTCTTGATGTAAGTCATTAACTGGGGACGTTCTGTATGCAAATTAGGCGTCAACTAGTTAAAATGCACACATTTGCATCTAATTGACAGGGCAATGCAGGTAAATAGGATAAACAAAATAACTAAAGCATATCACCTGATTTCTTACGCATCTAATCCAATGCCTCCGTTGCTAATTCCAAAACGTCATTTTAGAGTTAGTAACGGAGGTTTGAGCCACTGATAGCAGACTAATGCTGGGGACACACGACTAGCTGACACATTCTCAGACTGTTTTCATCGCAGTATATTTTAAACACCGACTTTGATTCACAGACTGAACGCGCTGAACAAGCGTTTGGGCATGATCAGTCATCAAATTACATTCATAACCGGCCTTAAAGTGAGTCCTCGGCTCGGCTTTATGCAGTTATTAGAGAGAGATGTTGCAATAATGAGACAGAAAAGCATGTGCGTCAATAGCCTATTATTATTTATTTATTAATTCAATTCGTTTTAATTAATTCGTTCATTCTTTTTTTTTTCTATTATTGACAGATGATAGTAGACTAGCCAAATAAATGGGGGAAAAAAGCCTTTTAACAAGTAAGGCCTATCAATAATTATTTATTTGTTATATTATCTGCAATAAAAATCCGTGCTGCAGGACTATCCATTTATTTACCCTATATTCAGTTTAATTTTCTATTGATTATAGATAGAAATATAGGCTTTATTTATTAAAATTAAAGAGCAACTTGCAGGTAAAAAAAAAATCTAAATGAATATATAACCGTGTATGAAAATACCATATGAAAAGATAATGCAGGATTTAAAATGTTTTAAAACGACATAATGACACCAATTTAGTAGATAAAGTGAGCGTTTCTTTGACTGCTCGTACAAACCGCTTTTTTTTTCAACATCGCGTCATTTTACGTCACACGAGGGAGACGTGTGCTGTGCTCTGCCGCAGCTCAGTGCAGAGTGGGTTGGTATTCAGTAAGAGCGGTCGTGAGACAGTGTGTTTTCAGTAGTTTTTGTATTTCAATTTATCATCGTCATGGTAAATTTATGTGTTTGTGGAGCTTGCAAAAACTCCAGCCTGTCAGGACATCGAGTCCACCGGTTTCCTAACAGGAAAAAGGACGGTGCTATCTTTCGTGCCTGGGTGCGGGTTGTGCAGGTGAAGAGACGGGATTTCTCTTCCGCGTCGGCTTCGGAAAACGCGGTCGTGTGTAGCGTTCACTTCAGATCGGAGGATTATCGTCCCGGCGATATGAAGGAGTTCAACATGGGATACCGAAGTAAGAACCGGGTGAGACTCAGAGCTGGTGCGGTTCCTTCAGTGCACGCATCTTCGGGTTCTCCCGCTGGATGTAGGCGCGAGCACAACATCAACTGGCAAACGCAATGTAAGCGGAACGAAACTGAGCTAACAGTTACTCGTTATTGTGTTTGTGTGGACCGTTTATCAGTTTGGACCAGTGCAGCGCGAGCCTGATCAAGCAACACTGCGAGATCCAGTAAATAAAGAATTCGCCACTGAAGTAATAACATCGCTGCGAGATCTAGTGAGAAATATTCACATTTCTCCGTTATTAACGGATCAAACAGCGCTGACGTGGAAACCTGGAATAAACATTGTGCAATGAATGAACGAACTATCCAGTGTCCACAGATCAGCAACATTCACCATGGCTTTACTGTAGTAACACTAACTGCAACCATGGAAGTTTGGCATTTTCCACTAAGGCCCAGTATGCATCCACCTCCCTGCAACACTGACTTTCCTCAGCTGTAAACATTGCCTCGCATTTCCCACACAAGCACCTATGGAACAAAAAATGTATCAGGAATAAATATCTCTCTGTCTCTCCATGAGAAACTGCTAAGTTATATCACGTAAGGTTAGTCTGGGCGGATATTAATGAGCATGACAAACGCCTGATCAAAGCTTAGTTTCTGTTATTGTAAGTTCCAATATGTTCTGTCTAACATTAATCCTGGCCTGTCCCTGCTCTCTTGGCAGCCTAGCAGGCTCATAATTGTATGGCTGTGGTCCGTAAACAATTTCCTCAGCGTCCGAAATGTCATTGCAATCCATATTTCCCTGTTGTTTGAATCGACCGCTCTCCCTCGTGCTACGTCACGACTCTCGCCCGTCACGCCCATTTTCAGATGCGGAAGTAAAATTTTCTCACAAAAACGACTCCAGAAGCCACTGTAGCATATTTATAAGTTTTTTTTAAAGAAAATCTAGTTCCTACATTATTTTTCTATACATTGACTTGTTGGGTCTTCTAACCTGCAAGTTGCTCTTTAAACTGCATGTTTCCATTGATTGTGAAGCTAGACATTGAAAATTGCAGATCAAGCGCATGGGGCTAAATGTTTTTTCTTGTTATGAATTGTATCCTATTTTCCGTTATTACAGTTAACTACGCGAAGTGATATGGAACTGTAATGTGGTCAAGACCTGCCTGGAACTACTTTAGCTGTGCATTTCCCTGAAAATAATGCACACCTTAGAACGTTCGTCAACCAATCAGATTCAAGCATTCAACGGCCCTGTAGTATAAGCTTATTTTATTAACTTATTTTATTACATGGCTTGGTTGAATTCCAATGTAGAATGCGGTGTGTTATTACAGACCGTTGCCATGAAAAACAGAGCGTTGCTATGGACTCACAGGATTCTAACCGTAGAGACGGAGCGTACTATTTTCTTTAGCGGAAGCAATCGGGTTTAACAGTCGAGGGAGAGGGAGCGCTTCAGAACTCCTGACCTGATATTTAGATATACTATTCTTCAATACATATATTTGTTTGACAGGGAAGCTGTGCGCAAACAGAAATATATATTATTTTTCAAAAAAAAAAAAAAAAAAGCACCCCAGAAAAAAGGGCACTTTCTCTCCAGGAATAAAAAGGGCAGGTGCTCAAGCCCCCTTTTATGTCTACGTGTGCACGTGCCTGGACACATTGCTGCTTCATATTTTCTTCTTGGACACACTCCTGGCTTTACTGTTATACAGACACATGACAGAAGCCAAATCACTGAATGCTGAATGTCTTTTACTGAGTTTTAACTTTTTTGGTTATTTTGCTATTTGAAAAAAATGCCTTTGAAATCATTTGGACATGTAAAGGACATGTAATGTGGTGAAGACCTGTCTGGAACTACTTTAGCCTGTTTTCCCCTAAAAATAATTGCATACCTTAGAATCTTCATCAACCAATCAGATTCAAGCATTTAACAGCCCTGTAGTCAGGGGTGCGTTTATAGTGGGGGTGTTGGGCTGGTCTGGGGGTGCAGAGTATATCAGGCATTTGGGCCCAGGACGCTAGGGGGGCCCAAATCACTTTGGTTTATTTTATTACTTTTTTTTTTATTTGTTTTCTTACATACACGAATATGTTAAATAATAATGCAGTAAAATAAATGTGAATTATAGAAAGCAAGTAGTGAATGTGAGAAATATTTAATTTATAATTTATGCAGTAAAGACTGTAAAGTGTTTGATAACTATTAAATTTCTGTATATTTTTCGACCCGTTAGACAGGTAGGAATGCGACAGGTAAAGGTTTATAAAGTGTAAATTATTATAATGGGTTAATGTGAAGATTTTTTAAGTTCACTTAAGTACATTTTTTTTTAAAAGCACAATAAATGTTTAAATTTATAGCCTTCAATTATACTGTGTTGAATGTCTCAATATTTAATAATACAACTTAAACTAAAATCAATTTCAGAGACAGTTCCAGTGTTAATATCAGTGATCCTGGCCTTCATTCATAATAAGATGCCATTACAACAAATAATTAAAATATACCGTCTTTAATTTGTTTCTTTATCGATTTGGAGAGCAGCTATGAAATTACTACAATATAAAAAGATTAACTGATGTTTTTAAAATCGCGATTACAGAAGTAATTAGCTGTATTTAACTAAAACTTTAAAAAAAAGTTTATATTTAAAAGTAGCCTATATTTAATAAACGTTTACTAAAACCAAGATTAAAACCTTATATTTAAAAGTATATATTTAATAAAAATATTTAACTAAAACCAAGATTAAAACCTTACATTTAAATTAGTTAACATAATATCATTGAGAAAAAAAAAAAAAAAGTTTATTAAACATAAAAAAAAAAAAAAAAAAAAAAAGCAGGTCTGGGAGGACCCAAAATCCTCTTGCATTTCCCTTTAAAACTCCATAATATAATATAATATAATATAATATAATATAATATAATATAATATAATATAACCTGCTGTAACTGGAGTCATACAGTCAAGTCCATTACACATAGTGCTGCAGCATTTCTGATTGTCGGGACACTCACTGTCATCGGCACACAACTCTTCACCCTTCACTAAACACATTATTGTTCCATCGTTTGTGATTGGACACACTCCTGGCTTCGCTGTTAAACAGACAAGACCAAAAAAAAAAAAAGTTAGCTCTGATATATTGAAGGGGAGGTAAATGTGACATTACAATGAGTTTTTGTGAAGATTGTTTTTAAAGGGTAACTAACAAAAAGACCCTAGGTTGCATTTTGGCGAATCTACAATTTAAAAGCATAATTAGAATGGAAATGCCACTTAAGTTTGACCGTATTTTCGTTTTCGGTCAAATTGCCTTTTGAATGGGAGTGCTTGTATAGCATCAAAAATCGCTATTTAAAAAAAAAAAAACTAAGAAGGCTCAACACAACATGAAACTCAAAGTCTCACCAGGGGCTCTACACATGAACTCGAGCATTGAGAACATTGTGTACAGTTTACTAAAAAGAAAGATTTTGAACAACTCACTGTATCGGTGTCCGCCGGCATTTTGGCAGTCAAAAATAGTCGATCTCCGAATGCAACGTAACAGGGAGGAGAGGACAGATGGAAAGCGCCTAAAGCTAGTTACATATAAATTCACAGATAATTTGCAGTTTTGTCATTAGTGAAAATCAATATTGACCTGGTATTTGAAAAAGGATGCTCATGCTCATATGAGAAGCAATACTAAAATTCAGAGCCAATTCATTCACATTCGGAGATCGACTATAAGACCCTATAGGTTGCATTTTGGCGAGAGTTATCCTTTAAGTTAATTTAAATTATAAGTAATATTTTTTAAAGCCTAATAAAACATAATATATTAATAGAAAAATGTATCGCTTTTAATTATACTGTAATGAGGAATGAAAATAAAATACTGGATGTGCTCAGAGACAGACTGATCAAAATAACACTGGCAGAGATGAACATTACAGTATTTTTAAATGTATTGTCATATCTGTGTCCTCTTATATCAGATTTCTTAAATTTAATAAAATTCAATCAGAATACAAAGACACTGTGTGGCAATTACCTGTATTAACAATAAAATGAAGTCAGTATTAATAAAATCCATCTTTGGGTTTACACACAGTTTAATGCAGCTCAGTGGATTTGCATAGCAACTTGTAATTGCATAAATTATGTAAAGAGATTAAAGTTTTAAATGTAACCTTTAAAGTAGAAATATTAAATGATTGAAATAGGACCTAAATGAAAAGAAACTGTCTACTTTTGACCTATGAAACTAAAACTGCCAGTAGGTGGCGGCAAGTCAGTCTTAATGAGCGAGTGGAATCCTTTATTCAACAGATTAGTGAAAAAATGCCAATTCGTTTTACTAAACAAATGACTGCATTTACTGTATTTCTTCCCCACTATATTGTGATGGCAGTGAGACGGGAGAGAGCGCTTAACTCTTCAGACTGCCTAATTTAGTGGAATTAACAAATTACCATTCTCTGTAAAGAAATTAAAATTTATCAAGATCTTTCTAAATGTGCGCTCTTGGGAAAAAAAAAAAAAAAAAAAAATGAGCCAGTTTATAAGTTAAAATAGCTCTCTATGTTGTATAGTTGTTATATAGTTAAACCGGGAAAATTTGAAAAATGAGGGAAAACTTTTTTTTACTTTGTGCTATTTAATAGCTTAATTGCAGAAGGAATGAACGAATTCTTAAACCGGTTTAATCTGCAACATGGCATTAACCTCCTACCCGATGGCAACATCAGTTCAGGGTGTGCGTTGTATCACACAGAATTTGATATGCCTCTCTCAGCATAGACTTTTGCACAAGGTGTGACGATAAAAAGGTTATATTCTGCCCATGATCTTCATGACTGTTTGAAGACGTCCAAGCTTGGATTTCAACTGTACTGTCAAACTACCATAGCAATGGTGTAATCCATGTCTAATCACATTCTACAGTACAGCTTGATAAAACATCATAATCTTACTACTGACACCATAAAGTCTGAGCCTTCTCAAAATACAATCTTTGTTGAAAACGAGTGCACAACTGCACAAATTGTCAACATGAACATGCCATGCAAGAGAACAGTCAATATAAACACCAAGATATTTATACGAGAACACCTGTGTGATTGGGAGGTTATGAATATGCAGGGCAATGGTCTCCAATTGACTCTGGATCGAATATCATCTCAGTTTTCTTTAAAGGTGCCATCTGTCAAAAAAAATAAATTCATACTCCACATTCCATACCAGATGGGGGCAGTATACCTCCAGAAAGTGAGTTGGTCTACTCTGACATCTTCAAGCTACTCCCTTTCACACCACACATCAATTTTCTCACGCACAGAAAAATCGCGAAGCAAAGAGGACACGGATACCGACAGACTAGACAGAGCAGGTTAGTTATGATATAAAAAAATCTCAGCTCTCAGATTATGTCAATTTTATCACGCAATTCAAACAATAAATACCGTTTTGGCGCTTGTAAATGTTACACGACAGATCCCTAGTGCACGTGAACCGATCATCTCTACTAGTAAAAAACACGAACACTGTTGAAAGATACAGTAGGCTACAACTTACCAAAATGTATTCCTCATACATAATATCGACCAATCAGTGTTTTTTATCAGCGTGAAGAGGTCAATAACACAGTTGGAGAACAATTATGTCAGATTTACCTCAGGAAAGCCATTTAATAAACATAATATAGGTCACGTAGTTGGCAAGAAAAAAAGAGCTATAGAGATTGTGCTATATACTATTACAATACTATATGTACGTTATACGTTTATCGAACAGCCTTCGATACATTTCTATGTTATAACTTCCCGAAAAAACTACACAAACATAAAAAACAAACTTCTAACGAAATACTAACAGCATATACTTACCAATCCAAAATAAATGTTGCAAGTTCGGAGTCGAACCTCATTTCTTTCATGTCCATTAGTTGTCTCCAGCGATGGAAAGCAGTGCCAATGTTTACTCTGGTTCTGTTCCTTTTTTTATCAGATTTTATTTGAATGTAGTAGTACGTGGGCTGTAGGCTACTTTCCACACGATTGACATCAGGTTCAAGTACGCCCACAAGCCGTGCGAGTTATTCGTGTATTGCATGTTTGACTGGTGGTCATGTTGCCCGCATACCGCCTCCCATGGCCGAAACTGGTATTACGACACCTGTCGGGCCGTGGCTAGTAATGCTAATGCTAATTCAGGTTGATATCTCTGCAGCACTATAACTTGTCATTTTTTTAATGACATCATCGCCCTTATTTCTTCTCATTCTTTTGATGCGTGTAGTTTATTTTTTGGATATTTTTACCTCAATTATGACACATGGCACCTTTAAAGGGGTGATGAACTGAGAAAAGCTTTTGACATAAGAGGTCATCATACTATAAAGGTGAAATAAACATCAAAGATGCTTTGCCACAAGCTGCTTCTGCCACTGTAGGAACTACACTAACTATGGTGATACAGATCTTCTTCCAAGATGGTATTCCTTGGAGCATCCACATTGTTGGAACCCTTCCGCATCATCAGCAGGGATCTCAGGGTCTCAGCTGTTTCGCCCCTTAACCTGAACACCTCGCCTGAGTGGGGCCATGAAGACTGCCTAGCCTTCACCTGCAGAAGGATTCCAACTGTGGGCTCTCTTCAGCCACAGCCATCTTGAGCTGGACTCGGCTGCTGCAGCTATGTCCCTGGTGGCTTTCTTCAGCTGTTTCAGCTCCAGGCCCATCTTCTGGAGGAAGTAGCGCACCGATTTTGCTGGGAACCCGCGGCACCCGACTTCAATGGGGTAGCTGGTTGCATGCCACCCCTTTAAAGTGGCTTCGTCGACCAGGTCTTGGTACTTGACTTTTTTCAATTGGTGTGACGTGGCTAGCCTCTCTTCCCAGGGCACCGTGAGTTCAGCAATTATGATGGATTTCGTGCTCCTGGATAGCAGGACCATGTCTGGTCGGAGGGATGTCGCTGCCACGTCCTGAGGGAAGACAAGCTTCTTCTTCAGGTCCACTCTCACCTCCCAATCAGAGGCTCGCTGCAAGGTAGAGGGTGGGTTCTTGGCCCCCATGCCGGTCTTATGAGCCTTGTCTCCTTCCCTCACAAAGGTTGTGGACTGGGGCAGGTAGGCCTGCTTGTTGTTGGCTTTGACTCGCTGCTGTTCCACCCATTTGGCAATTTCCGTGAGGACCTTGTCGTGCCTCCATCTGTAGCGGCCTTCTGCCAATGCCCTTGGACAACTGGCCAGAATGTGGTTTAGTGTACAGAATGCTGCTCCACATTGGTTGCAAGATGGGTCTTCCTCTTTGCCCCAGATCTTTATATTTCTTGGTGTTGGCAGCAGGTCAGTCACTGAGCACAGGAGAAAGCTTAGCTTCCCCTGGTCGGTCTGCCACAGTTCCTTCCAAGACAATGGTCGCTCCTGTGCCTGGTCCCACTGCGTCCATCAACCCTGAGAAGCAAGTCCAATCGCTTTCACCTGACGTTCCACCTCTGCTGCCTCTCGGACTCTTTGCACCACAAGGCCTCTTCTAGCTCTGGTATCAGCCCTGCTCCACCTCTTATCACTATAGTGTCCGAGGCCCAGGCGTCCCTGGCATACCACGCCTACGATTTCTTGGTGTTTCCAGTAGGATTCTGCTTCCATTACGGCTTGCTGGGGTTTCCACTTTCTGCTGCATTTGATGGTCTTGCTTGCATGTCTTACTTTCCCATCTTTAGACGAGAGCAGTGTACTGACTGCCCTTGCTTTGGTGGCTTTAAACTCCTTAACCACCGATGAGACTGGCAAGGGAAGCTTGGAGGTCTTGCTGTACAGGTTGACTGCGCTGAATGATGGGGGGACTCCCAACCATTTCCGCAAGTACTTGCTGCACAGTCTTTCCATTCCTTCCACCTGGGACATGGGAAAGTCGTAGAGTAGGAAGGGCCATTTTAGCCGGGGTATGATGCCATACTGGAAGCACCAGACTTTAAACCTCCCGAGCAGCTGGCTGTGCTCGACTGCCTTGAGCCAGGTGTTCAGCTGGGCCTTGGTATAAGTGAGATTGCCGCTGTCCTTTAGAGAGCTGTCGTACTGCTTACCAAGGCATCGGATCCTTTGATCTTGGATTGTTGGGATCTCAGAGCCTTGGATGTTGAAGATATTTCCTGTTAGCTTCCCCTTCAATATACTGAGACTCCTTGACTTTTCTGGTTTGAACTGCAGGCGTGACCATGTTGCCATTTTTTCCAGTGCGCTCAGGATCCACTGTGTCCCCTGAATAGATGGAGTCATCACAGTCACATCGTCCATGAAAGCTCGACAAGCGGGGTGTCTCGTGCCGTCGACTGCTTGCGGGCCTCTGCACTGCATTTCTCCTGCCTTTAGCAACAGATTCATAGCCGCTATGAACAGGGCCACGGAAATCGTGCATCCTGCCATGATGCCCTTCTCGAGCCTTTGCCATTTGGTGGTGACGCTACCTACGGTGAACCTCATCTGCAGCGCATCCATATGTGCCATTTCAAGCTCAATTACCTCTGAAGGAACTTCAGCGAGAGTCCAAAGCCCGGGTTCCAGCTTCTTCTTCCACAGTGTCCGTAGGAGCTTTGAGAGCCTTTTCAGCAGCAGTGGGCAGCATTTATAGATTTTGTAGGTGGTTCCTGATGGTCCTGGGGCTGATCCCGCCCGTGCTTTTTTAACCACTGCTCTCACTTCATCCATGGTGAAGTCTGCCATGTTAAAAGAGGTGTGTGGTGTAAGAATCGGCAGTTGGAAAGGGCATTCATCCAAAGGAATACTTCTAGAGGAGTCTCCATGTGCAGCCGCCACACTGTCTTCTATTTCCTCCTTTGCACATGACAGGGTCCCACCCTTCGGCTTTCCTAGTAGGTCCGCTGTGAATTGGAAAGAATATCCTGCAAGTTTCAGAACTGAAAACGTCCCTGTTAGTCAAATAAAAGCTGACAAAGCGAACGACAGGTTTTTCAAAGTGGGGATCACCACCTCCGCAGAAGATCAACGCCTACTTCAACACTGCCTGTTTAACCCCGCCCACCGATTCACACTTTACATGAAACTCATATGTAAAACTGTTATCCAATCATAGCAGTGGGCGTTTACTTCCAAGTCTTCAATGTGGCACATCATACAACAATAAAAATAAATAAATAATTTAAATAAATTCACAATTATGTGGTGGGCATCACACCACTCCACAAACTGGTTCATTTCAGAGTGGCAAGACGAGATGTCTTGATCTTTATACAAGCTAAAAATAGCAGTATCAGCACTGAAATTCACAATGCAATTGTTAATGTTTTTGCTCACACAACCATTGTGTACACACACACTTAAGGGAATCCTGTACTGATATAATGAGAATCAGATATCATCTTATTAACCTTTTACCACCTGCTGGGTTCTGTCTGTTAAAAAAAGTAAGTACCATTTTATAATAAAAGGATTTAAATCCACCCGTTTCAATTTGTCCAGTAATAGCCTAAATATAGTTGGAAAGTGTTAAAAGCTTGAACACAGTGCGCGATACACTCTGCTGCTCTCGCTGCACTTCCACTAGGTGGGACATAGGCCGCACAAACAACAACGCTACCAAACTCCATTGGAGTCAGTAGATAAAATTAGTCATGGCAATTTCAAAACACTGCTTCATGAAGCGTCAAGCTTTTGTTCCGAATCAATGGTTAGGAGCACATTTCAACCTGCCAGAGTCTCAGGATTTCAGTAAACGAGGCTTCATTACGTAATATAACATTCATAACGGTTTTGAAATTTCAATGGTTCACCGCTGGTGGTGATGATCTGTCAACCCATGAATCATGAGTCAATGAGAAGAACCAATGAACAAGTGTCTATGGGTTATACAGTCTATGGCTTTACCAGATATCTGATCAGTTTTAGTTATTTGTAGACGTTTTAATTAGACATTAGTATAATTAAAATGAATAATGGTAGCTAATAGTCTCTTATTGGCCCGTTTAGCTGAGCCATTCATAGAACAAACAAAACAAACCCTGACCCTGAATTGATAAAAGAACATATGGACACTTGATAACCTTATTAAATGATTAGATAATTGCATTTGAAAGATTTTACTTTCAATAAAAAAATAAATATAATGCAATAGATTTTTAAGAGGTGTTTTTATGCATGTTTGGCCCAGGTTTTTGTTGCATTTACACTTATGACCACTAGGGGTCCCCCGTGGAGACGGGTGTCGGATTGTTTCGAAGTCGACACAATACAGCACATTTGAGTTTCAGTGTTCCACGAAGCCTCGATCTGCCCACCATTAGATACAATGGTCTCAATTTCAAACAAAACTTTAACATCGGGGCAGCAGATTGTGTCTGTGTAGCTACGGTTTACACCAGTCATTACTCACATATAGTGGTGCACGATATATCTGCCGCCAATATAATATCAAAATTGGGCTGATGTGAACAGGCCGATAATTAGAGTTGGGGTACTCGAACTCGGACTCGGACTCGAGTCCAATTTTGAATGAACTCGGACTTGTCACGCACTCGGATGAATTTGTACTCGGACTTGACACGGACTCGGACATTTTAGACTCGGAAAATTTGCCGAGTACAGGACGAGTCCGGGCACTGGAGGACACAATATTATTCAAAAACGAAACGAAACGAAATTGCTTACATTGTGTTGTGTCAGTGTTGAGCATTGTAGCCAATCACAGATATGTATATTAAGCGCATGAACACAGTGGCCAATCAGAGGCGTTTTGAGTCACCATGCGGAGAAGTCGCTCAAAACGTAGAATCAGCGCGAGCTTTATCCTTTCGCAAATCTCCTCATAAACAACAAAGTCTTGACGCGATATAAATAAGAGATTCGCTGTGCAGTGCGGACAACTTCAGAGTTTATGACGAGAGTTTCAGTGAGAGTGCAGAACGCGGTAAGTAAGTGATGGCTTAAAGTGAGCGCTATTGACAATCTAAATAATATATTTTTTCATGCTTGTAGAGGACCAGTGGTTACGTTCACACTGTAAATTAAAAAGAGTGATAACTGCATTTAAATGTGGGAGAGAATCCGCAGAATTTTAGTCCTGTGAGTCATGAAATTGCGATGATTGACACAGTAACCATAGCAACATGAGAACGTGATAACCAAAGCAACATTTTGGCGTCTAATAATGTTATGATTTTTGTTACATTGATTTAGCCTACACTTTAGTCATAAGTTTACATACACCTTGCAGAATCTCCAAAATGTAATATTTATTTATTTTTTAATGAGGATGATCATAAAAACATTGTTTCTATTTATTACTGCCCTGAAAAATATTTTTCACATAATGGATGTTTAATAGCCTAGTCCACAAGAAAAAATACAAACACAAAATACAATACAAATTACATAGGCTTGATTTTAATATTGTGTTTAATTACCTGAATGATCCACAAGTTTTTTTTGTTTGTTTTTTTTTTAAAATGGTTGTTCATGAGGAAAAATCCTCCAACTCCTGCACATTCTTTGCTTTTCCAGCATCTTCTGCATATTTGACTCCTTACTAGCAGTGACTATAATTGTGAGATCCATCTTGTCACACTGAAGACAACTGATGGACTCATACACAACTATTACAAACCCTGCAAACATTTAGTGATGCTCAAGAAGGAAGCAACCATTAGGAGCCAGGGGGTGTACATTTTTGAACTGGATCATTGGTGTAAATTGCTCTTATTTTATTTAAAAATTCATTAATTAATTTAGTCCTGCCATTTAGAGGCTAAATAAGATATTAGCATGTAAAACAAAATAAGATAATCAAAATAAATAAAAATTAAAAAATCAACGTCATCTTGCTCAAAAGTTTACTCCTGGCTCTTAATGCATCGTGTTATATTCTTGAGCATTACCTTGCAGAATCTGAAAGATGTACGATAGGTAAACGTATGACTGTAACTATACATTGGAATCATTTTGTAAGGTTTAACATATTAATTTAAGAGCTCAGTGTTGAGACCTTTCACTGGAATTTGATTGACATGCGATCTGACCAATCATAATGCAGATACCTGCCATTTTTGTCCGACAAACAAACCAAACCAGATAGTAGATTAGTCATTGGACTTGAACTTGAAAAATGCTGTGTATTGAATTCTTTTTGCAGTTCTGATGTTCATTCATGTTTAATTCGTGCTATAACTAGAAGATATTATCAGTTCATGTGTTGCTTGAGTTGAGGCCTATATTAAAGCACCACAAAACGGTGTGTATTGTTTTAATTTCATAAAAATTACAAAATTTGAAAGCTGAGACTTTATTTCATACCAGAAGTATCCTTGTCTTGTCTGTTGGCGCATTGTCAGTGTCCTCTTTGCTCCGCAATATATATTTCACTGTGTGAGAGCATGTGGAGTGAGAGTGGAATGGCTTGTCGGACGTAGCGACAGTTCGAGGGGTGGGACTTTGTGAAAGGTCAATTTAAAACTATTTAAATCTTTGTGGACTCGGCCGGACTCGACTCGGACTCGGATGTTAAGGACTCGGACTCAAGTGCGACTCGGCCCTCTTTGGACTCGGACTTGGACTCGGACTCGATTGTTAAGGACTTGGACTCGACTCGGACTCGACCATGGTGGACTCGGACCCAACACTACCGATAATCATTCCTGTGTATTTGATGTGTGAAGTTGAAGATGAAGTTGACGTTGCAGACTCACGATCTTCGCAGTAGTGAATGCACCTGAGAGAAATGCACATTTCATACAGATGACATAAGCAGAGAACAGTCTGTTTTTATTATAATCAAATAAAGAGCTATTTTCCAAAACACTTTTTTTTTACTTTTGTAATTTATTTTCAGAAATGACTGATATTGGGCACCTTTACCTGTGTGCAAAATGTCATCAGATTTTCAGAAGAAAAAACAATTATATAAAAATACATTTTTTATAAAGGATACAAGTGTGTCCTGAATTCACACTATGAATAAGGATGAAAAGGCAATGAAAAGGCCATGTCAATGTCTGAGAGTTTTGTGTAACATAATGACCCACATGGGGTAAATAATCAGGCGCAAGGCGGTAGTGCAGCTTCAATCAACAGTCACATTTTTTATTCAGATAATTCAACATTAAAAAAGGTGTAACAGATCTTCAATGCAAATACCCACAAAGAAAAATAAATGAAAAGAAACAAAACAAATGATATGAAAAAAAACAACAACCCACAGATAGCCACGGGTTACTATGTCGTGAAGACAGAGTGGCATTCAAAATGCTCTCACCACAACAACGCTCACAGCAAAATCACACTTGCAAACCTACAAAAAAGAAAGAAACAAATAAAGTGACCAAACCACCACACGATCCCAGCCACCTCACCACCGCCATCCACACAGTGAGGGTAACCCGGAAGCCATCGTTGGTTTAAAAAGAAAGAAAAACAAATTAATTAACAGTGGGTAATGCAAGTAGAACAAACCCGTCAGCACCATGAAACCATTACTATACTTGTATGGCCTAGGTTTTCCCTATGCAATTATGGTCCAGCATCCAACAAACAAATAAACCAAAGAAAATGAAATCTAAAGTAAACGGTAACCGTGCATCCCTGTAAGGGGAAACACAGTTAATTACAACAAAGAATTATTTACAACATATATAAAAAAAAAAACACAGCAATAAAATATTCAAGATAAATGCTGCACATAATAGAAAAACATTCAAAAGTTCCCTTCGAATTAAACAATACCTCTAACATCCGTTATTTTGATGGACACTCAGGCAACAATCAGTCAGGCAATAATCCGGCCAAAACACTAAAAACAAAAGAAAATAAAATCATTAAAACATAATCCTAAAAACAATTTCATAAAATTATAAAACTACTACCTCCTTAACGGTGTGTATCATATATTCAGCTCTCAATAACGCTGCGCCAGTATTTAACATAACTGCTCGTCCGCTACTCTTCTTCTGAAGTGATAAATCTGCCGCGACATTATTCACACATGACTCACAATCAATGCAACAAAGAGGAAGTGAGAGAGCAAACCAATCTTTCTACCTGCCATCAGTTTAAATTTTAGATGTGCCGCGACATCCATTCATCCACGAATCAGTCAAAGACAGGAAGCGAGAGAGCGAACAAACCTCACTACTTCCTTATATAGCGCTAGGGCTGATGGGACTTGTAGTGCCTGACCTAGCGAAGTCTGTGACGGGAGAGAGGATCCAGGGGGGTAATTGAGCGCTCGATTTCCGTACCACCCCCGGGAGCCGCCATTGGCTAACAAGCCTTCACCTGCTGTTAGCATCCCATTGACTCCCATTCATTTTGGCGTCACTTTGACAGTGAATAACTTTACATCTGAGGCGTTTAAAGACTCCATTTGTCCATGGTTTATTTCTAAAGAAACATGACAATGTATAAAAGGCTCCATTACCTTGTATCTTACGTTATGGCCCCGTAGAAGCAGTTTTTGTAAAAGTAGGCTAATGATTGCGTTATAACCACGCGACTCTCTGGAAATTACCGTAGAGACAGGAAAAGCTCACAGTCAATCGGGGGGACGTGGAGGCATAAAGTCCGATAAAGTCAAGGGAGAAGCCCATAGAGAGTCATGACATTGCTCCTGCTCCTAGCTCATGGACAGCTCCTACTCACGCTTTCCGTCTCTGCAAGATTCGGAAGGGAATGGTTCAGATTTCGTTTGGCAAAGCTACTAGAAAACTTACAACTGTCAGGCAGGCTGCTCACGTCACATCCACGTCGTCAAGCTCAGTTTGAGTCTGCGCAGTACGCTCGGCAATCAGGAAATGAGGGCTTTGAAACCTATGGGGTCGCTGTGTCCAGTTTATATACTGTCTATGAGAGGATCGGGAGACAGGTGCGGCGTAAGTGGGTCAAGTGCAAATGACAAACACCTGTTTCTTGTTTCAGTGATTGGCGTGGAGAGATCGCACATAAGGGATGGGGAAACCTCATTCATGGAGAGAGACACGCGGAGATCTGTGGGCTGATAGTGATAGTGATAGTGCGAGTGCGAGAAGCGCGAGGACGCGATCGCTGATTACATTGGACTTTGCTCTTTGCTGCTACAGCTGTGTGTGCGACTTTTTGTTGTTGTTTTTTTCCATTTATAAATAAACACGCCCACAGCTCCGCAAGCCGACCCTGTCCTCTTCCTTCCTTGAATTAGAATTTTGTTACAGCCAGTGTTGCCAACTATTTTCAAAGGAAAGTAGCTAACGCCTCCCCTAAAAGTCGCTAAATGTCGCTAGATGACGTCATACGTCAATTTGCATATTCATGGCGTCATCGCGGCTTACTTGCGTTCTGCCTGCCTAATGTTTTTTTCTCGTTAAAATAATGTTCACATACTGTGTTTTTATAGAACATACTATACTATAATATAACATAATATAATATAGCCGAATGTCCAATAAAGCTGTTCTCATTTACTATATTTTTTTGTCAGACAATAGAACGAGTAGCTGTTGAATGACTATTTTTTTATATGTGTAAAATTATCTGAAGAGAGAGTTCGGGAATTGGGTGAACTAAAGCATTGTGATAGTGAGTATTACAAGTGATAAGCACAAGTAATAAAATAAAATGGTCAAACTAAATTCTTTAAATATAAAACAAAAAATAAGTGATAAGTCCATCCGTGGAAACAACATTGCTCATTCACGTCTGTTCCGTGCTGCTGCTGCTCCTCTCTCAGCCATTCACTGAACAGAAGACGCATAAGAGAGGTGTGTGACGGCAAGGAGAACGCAAACCTCGCGCTCGCAGGACTGTGCTGGCAACATTTGGAGGTTACTGATGTTTGTCCAAAAAGTAGCTAGATTTGTCGCTAGTCGCTTTTTTGAAAAAATGTCGCTAAAGGGGTCGGAAAAGTCGCTAAAAATAGCGACAAAGGCGCTAAGTTGGCAACACTGGTTACAGCGTCCTCCAGCTGAGCGGTCGGCATCGCGCGTTCATGTGTTTTGGGAGCGTGGCTTTGGAAGGAGCCCAGAAGGGAAGGGGTGGGAGTGAATGGAATAAGTAGCAGTTTATTGCAGTCCTGCGAGGACTACAGACACTCGATTTTTATACTCTCTTTTTTCAGAGTACTTACATTTTAATTATGTATTGGTATATAAAGACAGTTTAAACAAATTTGGGAATTTTGTTTTTCTGAAAAAACCTATCTACCCTGCCTTTAAGTGAATCCCAACAAAATCCCAGTGCATAAACTTTCAATTATGTCCATAGTTCACGTCAACACACGCTGAACACTTGCTACGTGTACGTGCTACGTGTAGGCTAGAATAAAGTTGGGCTGCAGCTACAGTGGATATTTTAATTGTTAGCGTGCTTTTCATCCATTCAATGGTGAAACGAAACTCTTCTTATCACTCAAGGTCCAGGAAGATATTTTTCCACCTCCACATAGGCTGTTTTTTTTTACTAGGGTGACAATACATCAAGACTTTAGAGTAAAAGCAAGCTGCAGCCGATCGATACTGTATAGACTACTGACCTGGCCTGGAAGTGTACGTGCATAGCCCGAAGGACGCTAGCTTAATTTCTACTATGTCGCCAAATATATGGATTGAGCCAAACTGGACTGTTTGGCAAGACGACTGCTGTTCTTTGCAATTCCTATTACGACCATATAACTACATTCTGCCTGATACTAGCTGTCACTTTTGAGAAAAATATCATTTGAATGGTATCAAATATCAATGTATTTGAATATATTTGAATATCTACAGGTCAAAAAACGATCAGTCAAAAAATGCGTCATGAAGAGGAAAAAAACATATATACTGTAAGTCGCACTGGACTATAAGTCGCATTTATTTAGAAATCTATTTCACAAAAAAAAAACAATGTTACGACGGGACAGTTCTCCTTTACGGACGTGAGCGCTCTGAAAGCAGCACTAAAAAACTGCTTTAAAACTTTCACAGAGACCTCAAACAGAAAGCACAAAGCCTGTCTTTAAATTTAATTTAGTTTTGTATTAATTGTATCTTAATTTTAATCAATGTTTCATCAACCAATTGCCTGGATTTAATAAATATATATATATAAGAATATAATATAGTAGAAAATATTTAATCACGACACAGAGGCGACGGCGCGTGAACCTGGAGCTTGTCTCATAAATGAACCGAAACTCAGCGTAGGCCTGTAAGTCTGTACTTGCCTCACAGACCTGGGACATATATAGAAAGCTTGAAATGTGTGCTTTTAAACAGAACAATTCAAAACGAAAGAAAATTTGTTTTCTATACAGAGATATCGACATCGGTAAATATCGGTTATCGGTATCGGCCACAATTTTCACATCGGTGCATCACTATGTTTGACTATCTCGGGGTGGCATTTCCATTCCCTGTGTGTCACAGCCTGACAGAAAGACTGCTCCCACATTCAAATGCCCAGGAATGTAAATCGCCCTGAGGGACAGGAACTTGTCCTGATTCCAAAGCAGAACCTTTTCAAACAGTGCAAATGCAGTCCGCCTTGGAGATTTATGTAGGTGACTACTGAAGTGTTGTCCACCTGCACTAGGACATGGTAGCCCCTTAACTGTTGGAGGAAGTACTTCAGGGTCAGAAATACAGCCATCAATTCAAGGCAATTGATGTGACCATCGAGATGATGACCTTTCCAGATTCACAACAAAGATGTTTTCCCTAAGCGCAACTCGGCGCATCGAGAGTAGCTTTGGATAGGGATCATCTGAGTAGGGAAATGTAGTTTCAACATTCTTTAAAATGAGGAAATAAAAAACATTTAAAGGCACAATAATAAAGTTTAAAGCTATTAGAAACTATCCTTTTTTTCTTTCTTTTTTTTCTTTTCTTTTTTTAAATCATCCTTAGTGGACAGAAAAGGTCTGGTTCATGCTCAGGAGCATAACGAGTTTATAGACCTTTGTTCCCTTTCGTGGTCACTCCGAGTTACGTCGGTGACGACGAATGGGGTTTCGCTTAGAAAGCCTATCACCTTCGAGTATACAAAACGAGCCAATGGCAATGAAATGCCATGGGTCTGCGGAATTTGCATAGTGTAACTCCGCCCCACCTCGAGGGTATATAAGGAAGTACACCGGCAACATGCAGATATGTTTTCGCTTCGGAGCTGAGAGCATTCTTCACTCCACAAAAGCCAAAGCCTGAGTTTACTCTTTCTCTACCTTTCCCTTCGAGACGAGCGACTCTCCGGTGTTGGTGTGACGGTGATTTCCAGCGAGTGCACATTACCCTGCTGATCTGTGCACTGATCTGCCAGTTAGTGTGTTTCTCCCTGGTCGCTTCAGCATCCGCAGAGTTTTCCTCTCACAAAAAGAGCTTGCACGCGGCATGTCTTTTTAAAGATGCCTCGCCCGTGCACTTCTGGTTGCTGTCGCAATGTTTCCAATTCTGATGGGCACAATCGCTGCTTTGTGTGTTTGGGCATTGATCTCGCAGCGCTTGTGGATGACTCATGTTCTCACTACGGGAACATGACCATCTCAACGCTACGGTCGAGACTCAATGAGCTCATTCGAGCGAGAGTCCCCTCATCCACACCCCTATCTACGGTCTCCCCGAGAGGCTGTACTTCGGTTGGTGGCCAGGGTGACCTGAGGGTGACGGTGTGGAACAAAACACCGTCGATTCGTCCGCGGTCCACACCCCCCTCTCCAGCGTTGATACCCGAGAGCGTTCAGACTGAGACCGCTGGTCCCTCTACGGAGGCCCCGCGTGTCTCTTTCAGTGCTCCAGAAGAGGATGCAATGTCGATCGCTGCATCACAAGGTGGGCAGGAGTCATTGGGAAGTGAAGATTTGGCTGTGCTGCCACCTTCGGGTGTTCCAGCATTGCCCGAGTCAGATCCCGAGATGATGGCCATGCTTTCCCGGGCAGCCGCGGCCATTGGGCTCGAGTGGTCCCCACCACCCAACCCTGTGTGCTCGCGGCTGGACGATTGGTTTTTGGGTGCGGCCGCTGACCGCCGTCGACGTCCAACCCCAATACCTTTCTTCCCGGATGTGCATAAGGAGGTCACGCGGTCCTGGAAGACACCATTGTCTTCCCGTGATCGTTCGTCGACCTCCTCCGCCTTTCCTCCCCTCGATGAGGCCACTGCCCATGGGTACACTGGGGTTCCCCCGGTGGAACGCTCTGTCGCGATGCAGCTGTGTCCGGTGAGTGCTTCCTCTCGTGGTGACCCTAAGCACCCATCCAAAGCCTGTAGATTTTCGTCTACCCTGGTGGCGAAATCTTACAGAGCGGCGGGACAGGCAGCCGCCTCTTTGCATGCCATGGCCATCCTGCAGGTCTACCAGGCCCAGGTGCTCAGGGACATGCACGAGGGCAGGACTGACCCAGGGCTCTTTGATGAGCTGCGTGCCGCCACTGACCTCGCTCTCCAAGCGACGAAGGTGACCGCACACTCCCTGGGCCAGGTGATGTCCACAGCTGTGGTCCAGGAGAGACATCTCTGGCTGAACCTGGCTGATATGCGGGAGGCCGAACAGACTCGTCTGCTCGACACACCCATATCCCAGGCCGGCCTCTTCGGCGGTGCGGTCGAGGACTTTGCCCAACAGTTCTCGACCGCTCAGAAGCAGACTGAGGCTATAAAGCATATTCTGCCCCGACGGCCCGCTGCTGCCTCCACCCAGCCATCGGCACAGAATCCTCAGCCTGCTCGCCGCCGAGGGCGCCCTCCTGTGGCTCCCGCCCCTCCCGCACAGCCCCAGCAGCAGCCTCCACCCGGGCCGTGTGGTGGAGGAAGCCGCAGGAAGGCGCCACAGCCCTCTCTGGCCCCGCGCCCCGCTAAACGCCAGGCTAAGCAGCGCCCCTGAGATGGGCTGCTCAGGGTTGGCAACCAGTTTTTCACAGGAGATGGTAGCAGGGCCACTCCTTCCCCCAGTGGAGGGCCGGGGGAGAATCTTTTGTTCTCCACTCCCCGCTGCTCGTCCAATGACGAGCAGTACCCTAATGTGGTCAAAGAAAGGACTGGTTCCCCCAACCCTGAGCACACAGAGTTCTCGGACCATAGTGCGCGCCGCCCACGGGTCCAGCCACTATCGTCCCCCTCTGTCACAGAGTTCTCGGATGACAGCATGCGCCGCCCACGGGCCACGCTCCTCTCATCCCCCTCTGTCGCCAGACCCCTGCCAGAGCACGCCCCCGTGGGACGCTGGTCCTCTCCTGGTCTCCTCTGGCAGGACGCGGCCACCCTCGCCTGGGCCGGTCATTCCGCCTTGCTGCACCACCGACGGTACGTCTGTGGTTCGAATGACCCCGCTGGCGCAGTTTCTGGGAGCCTGGCTAGAGCTTCCCAGACTGTCCCGCTGGGTCGCGAGAACCATCAGGCTCGGCTACGCGATTCAATTCGCGCGGTCTCCTCCCCGCTTCAGGGGAGTCTGCTTCACTATGGTCGGTGGCAATGCCCCTGTCATGAGAGCGGAGGTCGCCACCCTACTGGCGAAGGGTGCGATCGAGACTGTCCCTCTAGCCGAAATGAAGTCCGGCTTCTACAGCCCCTATTTCATTGTTCCGAAGAAATCCGGTGGGTTACGGCCAATCCTCGACCTGCGCGTCTTGAACTGCTCCCTTCACAGGCTGCCGTTCAAGATGCTCACGGCCAAACGCATCCTCCAGTGCGTGCGGCCACAGGATTGGTTTGCAGCGACCGTTTCTTCGGCTTGCTTTCGAGGGGCGGGCATACCAGTATGCGGTTCTCCCATTCGGGCTAGCCCTGTCTCCTCGCATCTTCATGAAAGCCGTCGAGGCAGCCCTTGTTCCCCTCCGGGAACACGGGGTTCACATCCTGAACTATCTCGATGACTGGCTGATCCTAGCTCACTCTCGAGACCAGATTTGCGAACACAGGGACCTAGTGCTCCGGCACCTAGCTCGTCTGGGCCTTCGGGTCAACTGGGAGAAGAGAAAACTCTGCCTCGTGCAGAGGATCGCTTTTCTCGGTATGGAGATCGACTCGGTCGCCATGTGCGCGCAGCTTACGAGCGAGCGCGCGCGCGCAGTAACTGCTGACTTGTCTTTGCCAGTTCGAGGGCAAGAGTGCGGTTCCACTGAAACTATTTCAGAGGCTCCTGGGGCATATGGCATCCGCAGCCGCAGTAACGCTGCTCGGATTGCTTCATATGAGACCACTTCAGCTTTGGCTTCGCGATCGAGTCCCGAGGTGGGCATGGCAACACGGCACGCTCCGAGTCCCAGTGACTCCGGCCTGCCGTCAGACCTTCACCCCGTGGACGAACCTCAGTTTTCTACGGGCCGGAGTGCCCTTAGAACAAGTTTCCCGGCATGTTGTTGTATCAACAGATGCCTCCACCACGGGCTAGGGCGCCATGTGCCATGGGCATAGGCGGAATAGGCAAATGCTAGGGGCGCCACTTATCCATAGGGGCGCCAAAATGAGTGAACGAGTGATTTTCTTTTTTTTTTTACTAATAGTATTTTAAAACCATAAATTCGAAATACTACCAAATAAAGCAAAACAAACTCCACAAAAACTTAACTAAGTCCCCCGACTACAATCCAGCACATCAATCTTCCCCCGCCCATCGAGTGCTTAAGCACAGTGCGTCAGAAACAGAGCGCGCACGATCAGTTGTTGGTAATTTGTTGTGTAGCGTCGCCTCTCGCTGCATCCAATGTAGACAGCATTGCTTTTGTTTGAGGGCGCTTAACACACTAAAGCACCCCTGTAGAAACGGGCCTGGCAGCTCGCGGCAGGTCTAGACACAGTGAAAGTTACCTGATTGTGACGGATGGCCGAATTTACATGACACATTATAAATTAGCTATATAGTCTGCAATAGATACAGTGTCAAAAAGAAGAGAAGAGGATAAGAGGGGATAAAGACAGAGGTAAAGTGATGTAATAAATGAGGAGTTTATCTAATTGCATAGTAGTAAGATACTATAATTTAATGGCAGTTATTTTTACTTTAAACTTTATGCTAGCTGTTGTTCTCCAGAGGCCGCAGGCAGTGGCTGCGTCCGAAACCGCATACTTCCCTACTATTTAGTATGGGAAAAAGAGTAGGCGAGCGAAAGAGTATGTACGAATCCAAAAGAGTAGGCGAGAATTACCTGGGTGAAGTACTAATTATCGCGAGATTCGGACTTAAGTGCATTCGAATATGCCTACTTTCCTACTATATAGTAGGCGAAAACAGTACGTGAAGGAAGCAGTACGTTCGAAACATCAGTATTCATAAAAGAGTAGGCGAGAAGTTCCCAGATGGCTTACTGCTTCCGGCCAGATTTTCGAGTGCTCAATCGATGGATACTTTTCTATCCCAGGAGGCCACACGAGAGGATACATCATTATCAAACATCGCAGAGATCGGCGACGCGGGTGCTTTCAAATGTGAGTAAACACGGTTCCTTGTGTTAAAATTGCATTGATCTACTGTAAACTGCTGAATTGTTGAAGGTGTAAAGACGTTGTACAGTATAGTATAGTTGTGATTTTGCTGTAAAATCACGTTTTATTATGTATAACGTTAGCTAACAGGGGAGCTCCAGTAAGGACACGCAAGTTAACGTGGATTTACATAAACCATATACATCTTAAAGACGCTTATTTTAAATGTCTATTTACATCTGACAGGAAAATCTTCAGTAAGTATTGCAGAAGAGCACATCACAACATGAAATAGACATCTGAGTGATGAATGTGTGCTATTATGTAGAACAAATCTATAAAGTAATAAACATAAGTTATCTATTTTATTTGTCCATTACTGTTGATAAATTGAGGAACATTTATGTTGGATAAAAAGTTAAAACAACCTCAACATGTAAATGTAGTGTTGAGCTCATAAATCTCAGAGGTAACGTGAATCTTGTCTGGATGTTACAGGGACAGATGAACAGATGTGTGTTTATCCGGTGCAGAGTGGCTCATGAAGGCTTTGAGTGAGTATACTACAGAAATGAATAACAACTATTTAAATCTTAAGTTGTAGTTTATTTTAATTATTGTAATTTCAAACATTACAGCACTTTTCTGATTCTTGATTTCTGTGCATTTGCCGCACAGCTTTTGTGGTGTAGCAGGACCTGCAAGGAAAGATGATGGCGGCATTTGTGAAAAGCGTTTTTGTCTTCTAAATAATACTGAAATCAAATGACATTGTGCTGTTAAAATGACTGCTTTTGTGTTATGTTTGTGCATTTTTGTAGGATCTGAAATGTCAGCAGGCTGGTGTGAGCACTGAGGATGAGGAGCCCAGAGCTGAATCCTGGAGATGGTGCCATGGATGAGTCCCTCCATCACTCCACCTGCCCTTATTGCCTCAGATTGTGAAGCACAACACATCACGCAACAATCTCAGGCATGAAGGCACGGCTCACCTCGGGCGGTCAGCTGATTCATCAGAATAAAGCCGTAGAATGGGAACCGCTGTGTTGAGATGGCAGAAGGATGTGGGGTTCAGCACCTGTAGCCTACATGCATGATTGTAGTTTGAATAAAGCTTTGTTTCATGTGTTGACTTGCATTTGTTTATTGTGTGATGGTGACTTTCATTCATTCTTTTACTAATTTATTAATATTTCTCATTGTTGTCAGTAAATAAAATATAATTATTTAATTAATGCTTTATTTAATTGTTTGAATGAAAATGTAGTTCACTATATACACATCTAGAGTGTATTCAATCATGCATAGCTATGTCATATGACATACATTACAATTTGTTTTATTGAATTATATCATTTTCAGTAAAAAGTAATATAATTAAGTATTGGTCAGCATTTATCATTGTTATTATTGTATGTTTTGGGGTGGGATAGCAATGCAATTCATTCTGGGGTAATATTAATTTTTAATATTAATGATACTTAAATTTTTCGAGTATAAAATCAACAGTTTTCTCCAAAGCCAAATCTTCACACAGCTGCCCTTTGTGCAGACATTACAAACATAATATGAGATTTTTTACACAGGAAAAAACCTACAAGGTTGAATATCTTAATATATATTTTCTTAAATAATTCATTATAATACATTTAAAAAATACTTTTTTTGTTATTTATAGGCCTAGGCCTGAGGGATGAAACGAGAGTTAAATTCAACAAGAAAAAGAGGAAAACATAAAGCAGTTAGCCACTTTTGCTTGTGGATGAAAATGTTTGGATATAAAATAAAGAAATTAACAACATATTCAAGAGATGACAATTTGGGGATTTCGTAATAAAAATAGGCTAAATAATATCGTTAAGGATAAAACGGTGGGTCACATTAGTAGGGTTAAATATAAGAACTTAAATCAACCCTAAATGTAATCACAAAATAAATGGGCAGCAGTTTCTTCAAAAAGACCACAAAATGAGCAAGTTTAATCAATATCAAGATATTTACAGATAGATATTTAAACGTGTCGTTCAAATCTTTTAAAGGTCCCGTATTATGCCCCTTTTCACAAGATGTAAAATAAGTCTCTGATATCCCCAGAGTGTGTATGTGAAGTTTCAGCTCAAAATACCCAACAGTTCATTTTTTACAGCATGTTTAAATTGTCATTTTTTGGGGCACAGAAAAACGCGCTGTTTTAGTGTGTGCCCTTTAAATGCAAATAAGCTGCTGCTGGACGACCCAGGGGGCGGAGCTTCATGAGCTCGCGCTCAGTCTGTCAGGACAATTTCATCTCACGGAATGATGATAATATCAGAAACTCTCAGTAACGGTGTTTATTTCGAGTCGGACAATAATGCCTACAGAGTCAGAGTGCTGTATAGAGATGAAACGGGTATAGTTTAGTAGTTTAATTACGGTTATTATAACGTATTTGTCATCTGCTTGTATGTATCCATTATTTATTTATTAATTTATCAGTCTGCTGTCTGAATGATGATCAAACATATACTGATGAGTTTAATAAAGTTTATTGTACATCACACAAAAGATGAAGCGTCAGTTTTACTTCAGAAAATCACCGTAAGAGCTGAGTAAACAGTTATAAGAAGTGCACAAGTACATAAACGAATTTCGGTAAAGTTGAGGGAGCATTCCTGTGGGCGGAGGTTAGTCAAAAAATGGTTCTAGTGACGTCATTAAAGAAGGAAGTAGAGGGATGTAGTGTAGGGACGGGCCGTTCGATGTAGGCGACTTCTGTTAAATAAAATATCTCGCTTGGCATTGAACTTTGAGCTTTATAATTTTACAGATATTATTTATGCTCTAACAGCAACATTGCACACTAACTAAAGTTTGAAACATGGGATCACGAAGAACGGGACCTTTAAGTTGTTGCGCGTGTGATAACACATTGTAGGTCACATGATAACGTCAACATGGCAGATGTCCGGTTCACATCATAGACAGTATATAAACTGGACACAGCGACCCCATTGGATTCAACGGAGACAAGTGAAGTCAATTAGAAGCACTCACTTCCTGGGGGTCGAGCGTACTGCGCAGACTCAAACTGAGCTTGACGACGTAGATGTGACGTGAGCAACCCCTCTGTCTTCTAGTAGCTGTGCCAAGAGAAATCTGAATCATTCCCTTACGAATCTTGCAGAGACGGAGAGTGTGAGTAGGAGGTGTCCATGAGCTAGGAGCAGGAGCAACTTTTGCTAAGTTTTCTGAGTAATTATTTTGTCATTTTTCCTCCACGTCCCCCCGATTGCCCGCGAGCTTCTCCTCCTGTCCATACGGTAATTTCTCTACTGTGCGACAGAGAGTCGTGTGGTTATGACGCAATCGTTAGCCTATTTTTACAAAAACTGCTTCTACGAGGCCATAACGTAAGATACAAGGTAATGGAGGCTTTTATACATTTTCGTGTTTCTTTAGAAATAAATAATGGACAAATGGAGTCTTTAAACACCTCAGATGTAAAGTTATTCGCTGTCAAAGTGACGCCAAAATGAATGGGAGTCAATGGGATGCTAACAGCAGGTGGGGGTCTGCTAATCAATGACGGCGCCCGGGGAAGCTTCAATATTTTATGAAACCCTGCGCCCCTGGTTCGCATTCATACTCAACGAGATCTGGCTATAAAGTACCTACTCTTTTAGCGCTCGTTAAGTAAGTACTTATTGAAATTAAGTACCTACTCATTGAGTATGCGGTTTCAGACGCAGCCAGTGTGATTTTGTAACAATCATTTCAGTTTTTTAGACGCATTTATGCCTACTATCACTTTTTTAATTAATGTTTTACTCTTTGTGCAGGTTTGGGTGGGATATATGGCTTTTTTTTTCTTTTTTGCCAAAATTAGTAATGATATTTATATACAGGTTTAATAAAATAGCAATGTTTTATGTAAAATTCACATTAAAGAAGACATTTCTCAGTTTCATTCATGGTGAAAACATGAAACGTGCCATAGTTTAGTGGAAGATTGCTACCATCACCTGGAAAACAAACACTTTTGCTAGTGCTCAATGAATAGTTTGTGCATGAATGACATTTGGACGATGACATCACTGTTTTATCCAGAGTGCTATATATAAATGAACTAAATTAATAACTTATTTACAACAAAATTAAACCATCACTGAACTTACTTAAGCTGGACTATGACACTATTTTCTTCTAGATCTGCTGTACAGGAGAAGCAAACTTTTTTGCGTTATTTTCCTGTTATCACTGTAAAGCTGCCTTGAAATAATCTGTATTATAAAAAGCGCTATATAAATAAAGGTGACTTGACTTTAATGCTAGATGTAATGCTCTTGCTATTTGTGTTTAGGCTGTAATGTGTATATATATATATATATATATATATATATATATATATATATATATATATATGCTAAATAATCATGAACACAATGACAGGGTGAAATGGGTTGTGATGCATGGGGCACCAGGTAAAATCTTGCCTAGGGCAGCAAATTGGTCAGGGCCAGCCCTGCCCCAGCGCCTTTGGCATGTCAATTGCCTTGAGTTGCTGGCTGTACGTCTCGCCCTGCACCGCTTCCGTGCGTTGCTCAGGGGTCAGCACTTACTAGTCCGATCAGACAATACCGCGACAGTAGCATACATCAACCATCAAGGTGGTCTACGTTCCCGCCGTATGTCGCAACTTGCTCGCCACCTCCTCATATGGAGTCAGAAGCATCTGAGGTCGCTTGGAGCCATTTATATCCCGGGAGACCTGAACCTTGCGGCCGACGAGCTGTCTCGGCTTCGGCCTCTCCCTGGAGAATGGAGACTCCATCCCCAGACGGTTCAGCTGATTTGGGATCAGTTCGGGGACGCACAGGTAGATCTGTTTGCCTCCCACGACTCGTCCCATTGCGACCTGTTTTATTCCCTGACCGAGGGCACGCTCGGCACGGATGCACTGGCGCACAGCTGGCCGTGGGGCCTACGCAAGTATGCGTTTCCCCCAGTGAGCCTTCTTGCGCAGACCTTGCGCAAGATCAGGGAGGACAAGGAGCAGGTCATTTTGGTTGCCCCGTATTGGCACAACCAGACCTGGTTCCCAGAACTAGTACTCCTCGCGACAGCACCTCCCTGGCCAATTCCCCTGAAGAAGGACCTGCTTTCTCAGGGACGGGGCACCCTATGGCACCCTCAGGTGAGGGTGGTTTGAGGCAGGTTTGAGTACCCTACCACCAGCGGTGGTGGCTACCATCACTTCCACTAGAGCATCGTCCACTAGACATGCCTACACGTTGAAGTGGAACCTCTTCGTCAACTGGTGTTCTTCTAAACTTCAAGAACCCACGAAATGCCCGATCAGTGTCGTGCTTTCCTTCCTGCAAGAAGGGTTGGAGCGAAGGCTGTCTCCCTCCACCCTCAAAGTGTATGTTGCTGCCATTGCCGCACATCACGACGCAGTTGATGGTAAGTCTCTAGGAAAGCACGACCTGATCATCAGGTTCCTGAGGGGAGCGAGGAGACTGAATCCTCCTCATCCTCCCTTGTACCCTCTTGGGACCTCTCAGTGGTTTTAACTGCCCTGCAGAGTGCTCCCTTTGAGTCTCTGCAATCAGTGGAGCTTAAGTTCCTGTCAATTAAGACAGCGCTCCTGGTTGCATTGGCCTCCATCAAGAGGGTAGGGGACCTGCAGGCATTTTCGGTTGACGAAGCGTGCCTGGAATTCGGCCCGGCTAACTCTCACGTGATCCTGAGACTCCGGCCTGGATATGTGCCCAAGGTTCCCACAAGCGCTGCCCTTGGAGGAGGCAAACCCAACCTTGGCACTGCTCTGTCCAGTACGCGCCCTCCGTGCTTACGTAGACAGAACACAGTGTTTCAGGACCTCAGACCATCTCTTTTTCTGTTATGGTGGGAAGCTGAAGGGAAAGGCTCTCTCCAAGCAAAGGTTGTCTCACTGGATAGTGGACGCCATTGCTTTGGCATACCAGCAGCAAGGTCGACCATGCCCCCTTGGTGTGACGGCCCACTCCACTTGGAGTGTGGCATCCTCTCGGGCTCTAGCGCATGGCGCCTCGCTAACAGACATCTGCAGAGCTGCAGGCTGGGCGACACCTAACACATTCGCGAGATGCTATAATCTCCGAGTGGAACCAGTTTCTTCTCATGTACTCGCTTCAACTAGCCGGTACTAGATTCTGCTCAGGTGTCTTCGCTTGCTCGCCATTCCTCTCCACGGACGGGATACGTGCGATATTTTCCTCAGGTGAGCCTAATAAGCCCTGAGTCTCCTCCAGCACTGTCGACGTTAACGCCAGAGTTATGCCACCGGCAGCTTTCGCGCTTGGCGAAGCCCCCCCCTTCGGGCTGGGCTTTAGGTTACATTCATTATTGCATATTTGCACTGAGATATGCTTCCCAGTGTACCTTGGTATTCCTGTGTTAAGTAGGACTCCTTCGTCCATGCTAGTCTCACGACAGGGAGCTCAGACTTACGCAGGGCACTGGAAGACAGCCGAGGTGGCGTGATTAGACTGGGGACCCCATTCGTCGTCACCGACGTAACTCGGAGTAACCACGAAAGGGAACGTCTCGGTTACGTAAGTAACCCTCGTTCCCTGAGTAGGGAACAGAGACGTTACGTCTCCCTGCCACTTCCGCTGTACCGCTGGGATCGCCTGAGTTCAGTCTCGACTCCTCAGCGAAGAAACATATCTGCATGTTGCCGGCGTACTTCCTTATATAAGCGAAACCCCATTCGTCGTCACCGACATAACGTCTCCGTTCCCTACTCAGGGAACGAGGGTTACATACGTAACCGAGACGTTCCTTGTCCTTTAGGTTACATTCATTACCAGCCCGCTAAAGACCGCCATCGTCCTCATCTACTGGAGATGCTGATCCAGTTACCGCCTCACTCGATGACAGAGGTCACGGTACAGTTTGAAAGGGCCCTGCTCAAATGGACTGAGTACACCCCTGATCCCAACCACGGCTTCTACGTTGGGTAAGACTCTTGCTTATCAAGTATTTTGAAAGATACATTTATTTTTGTAATTCAAATATATATACTAAAATGTCATTATTGTTGTAAGAGTTTGTTACTCATCTTGTCTGCCACTCCCTATATATGACTGATGTGCCATAAATGTTATTGCAGGTCCTCTGTGGTCAGCGCCCTTGTGCCAAGTATGGTTGCAATGAACACCAACTTCACACAAGACCAACCGTTGTTTAGCAGTTTGTAAGTAAACTGGCCTTGGTGTTAATAGTAAACAAGTGTGCCTTATTTGTTTTGGTTCTTTTTCACGTCTGACTTCCAGTGTCCCAGTCAAAGAAGAATCAAGCTACTTTGTTCGAGTGTACACCGAACCCCTGCTGGTAAATCTACCCACGCCTGACTTCAGCATGCCCTACAACGTCATCTGCCTCACCTGCACGGTGGTCACGGTGGGGTACGGCTCCTTTTACAACTTGCTGACCCGCACGTTCCAGGTGGATGAACCGAGTCCACCGCTGGCCAAACGATTGGCCAACCTCGTTCGTCGCATAAGGGGAGTGCCACTGCTGACCTAACTGCCGAGAGCAGGTCTGATGCCTGAAATGTCCATATTAGGCAGCTGAGAGAATCATGACTCTAAAACGGCATCTGCTGGAGTTTAAAGATGCTTTTCAAGGACTCGATGCCAAGTGACTGTTCTGAACTTTTGTTGAACAAATGAGCTTCCAAGACAGATGGATTAGCCACCTTTTTATGTTTTGTTTTGTGAGTCACAAACAAAGATTAGACACTGTTTTTTTGTCCAGTCACATAAGCAAAGACTTTTTTTCTGCAGTGTTTTTAGAAAACCATAGTTTGAACGTGAACGTTTCTCACAGGAACTGCATGGTTCGAGCATCTGGGATAAATGTACATGGAAGAGCGTGATGTTAAGTCATCTCAGTTTACGCCAGCTCTTTCAGAGCGTAACCAAGTGTAACAGAAACAGACACTACAATCCAACTACTGAAAATTGATGTCTAAGAATGTGTCAAGTATTTTCCACTTTCTGTAATGCACTGATATTCAAATATGTGTTGTTTTGAAGGACTGGACTGTTTTTTAGTGTTTTGCCTTTATTTTTGTGCATTTGCCTGTGGGCTGACCACATAATGACTTCCAGACTGTGTGTTATTGAATTCAAATTCTGAAGCAGCTCTTTAACACTGGTTAACTTTCCCATAATAAATTAACTGGAAACCCATAACGTGTTGAGAACGTTTTTTGTTCATGCCATAAGGGATTTTGAGGAAGAATGCATGTGTATCGTATATGGCATGGTAGTTTGTTATACACATATGCAGGTAATGTAGTTAAACAGATTTGTAGTAACTCACTGGTTCCACTGATCAAATCAAACTATCCAAGTAGTACATCCGCTTACCTATTTTTGCCTGGCCCTACAGACACAAGTATGTCAGTGTACACAGTGTCCTAACTAGGCACAATACAAAACATTTCCAGCAGGAAGCAATTTGTCTCTCCAGAATGAATGTGAAACTGCTGTGCAACATGATACAGTCCAAGCCAGAAGAGACTGATGTTCAAAGTATGGTTATGAATTGGATTTTGGACAAGAGGGATTTGTAGCTGCCAGAGCTACACAAAATCAATAATATATAGGCCTATACGTATAGTGGTAGAAATTCCCCTACGCACCTGACTTAAGTCAACCTGGCGTCTACTTCTAGACACCTACAAATTTGTACTCTACTAGACGTCTCTCCACTTGTTCCACTTCAGCACTATCACTTGGGTATGAAAATAAGATCTCTAGTGTCTATCCTGTGTCGGCAGTGATCAGACAGACTCCAAACAATGCCTTTGAATATGCTTTATTCACGGCCGGGAGGACATATCAATCACAGAGAATCCCTCCGGCAAAAAGAATACAACAATTAATATAGGATAGGTACATGACAAAGGTAACATGACTCATTACACCATCTTTTTCTAATATGATTAGTTCTACATATGTACAATTCAGAAACACACCCGGCAAAGCAATTTTTTTTTTTTTTATTACTTCAGCTTGTTACTTAGGTCATGGGGTTATTATATTTAGTTAGCCGTCTAGCCATTTCCATATACTTCCGTTATTTCAACGCAAAAGCATACAAATGATAAACTTGCAAGAAAAAAAATGAAGCACTGAATCGATTTAAGGAAAATAATTCAAAAGAAGTATGTGTTATGCAAAATCATTTTCACAACTCTTTCCGGTGGTTAAATCAGCAGTTTCACTGCATACATGATCACAGGTGTTGAGCAGCATTTCTGTCCAGCAGGGCACTGACCATCATGGGAACAGTATTCGGCACACACTGGATTCCCTTCAGTTAGGCACCTAGACTGTATGGATAGAGATTCAGATTTAGTCTGGCCATTTAGTGGAATTAAGCATCAGATGTACAGCACAAAACACTCAAGGCATGAATAGCTAGTTTTACTTACAGAGTGAATTACGTTCTATGTATTATTCATCATCTTTATTAATTTTGTAAAGCCACCCTGTGCCTGAAACAGTGCTATAGGCTGAATTCAGGTACATTTGACAGACAATATAACATAAATAAACTAATAACTGAATATACCTGTACCTGGAGCCAAACAATGAAGTCCACATCCACTGTTGCAGCATTTCAGATTGGTGGCACAGTCACTGTCATTGGCACACGACACAAAACGTATCTGGGCACACTGTCCTGGTTTATATTTTTTGATTGGACACACTCCTGGCTTTACTGTTATACAGACACATGACACAATATCACTGAATGCTGAATGATTTTTTTCACTGTAAAAAAAAGTTGTGCCTATATGTTGTTGGAATAAGTTTTACAAGAAATAACTATTTCAGTCTTTCTACTTTAAAATGTCATGTTTTATTCGTCGTGGGTTTTAGTTCTTTTGCTGTTGTTGCTGTAAGGACCTTTGAAATAACTGAAATTATTTGGCAAAGTGATTTAGACATGTACGTAATGCGGTCAAGACCTGCCTGGAACTACTTTAGCCCTGAAAATAATTACACACCTTAGAATCTTCGTCAACCAATCAGATTCAATCATTCAACAGCCCCGTAATATATAATATAATATAATATAATATAATATAATATAATATAATATAATATAATATAATATAATATAATATAATATAATTAGTGTTGTCAAAGTTAACGTGTTAACGCATACACAGAAAGCTGCTTCAAACAGCGCTTGAATGACAAAAAAACATACAAAATTATGTCAAAATGGCCGTTTTGTAAAGTACCCTCGCAAACACAGTCTTAAATGAGTTCAGTGAAGTCTTAAATGAACATAAAGAGTTGTGATGCATCATGTGCGTCAGGTCTTAAAAGTGACAGCAGCCTAACAAACCTGCTGCTGTGATGCCTGTCATTAATGTTAATTAAAGAACTAAAGAGAAAGAGAAAATCTTTCACTGCTCTTGACTGAATAACTTTTGTAACTTTAATAAGGATTGATCTATTTACTATATCATTTATGTTACAATAACCTTTTGTGCAGTCTACCAGGGCAAGTAAAAATTTTGACTGGGCCAATATAAAAAATTGAGCTCTGATATATTGAAGGGCTGGTAAATGTGACATTCATTATAATGGGTTTATGTGAAGATTGTTTTAAGTTCACTTAACTTAAAAGTTGTTATAATTTTAAAGCATAATAAATGTTAAATTTGATAGATTTCAATTATAGATTTCAATGCTGAATGCCTATAATTAATGGCTAAAATTAATGTTGTTGTTTTTTTTTAATAAAAAGATGTCATTAAACAAAAGTTTAAAATATGGCTACTGTCTTTATGTTGTTTCTACATTAATTTGGAGATTAAATGTGAAATTATTACAGTATAAAAATATATAAAGATATATATATATATATATATATATATATATATATATATATATATATATATATATATATATCGATTGACAGCGCTATATAATATAATATAATATAATATAATATAATATAATATAATATAATATAATATAATATAATAATACCTGTAACTGGAGCCATACACTGATGTCCACCGCATGCAGTGCTGCAGCATTTCTCCTTTTTGGGACACTCACTGTCATTGGCACACAAATCGTCATCCTTCCTGATACACCTTATTTCTTCATTTCTTATTGGACACACTCCTGGCTTTACTGTTATACAGACACATGACAGAGAAACCATATCACTGAATGCTGAATGAATTTTTCACTGTAGAAAAAAAATTGGTAACACTTTATAATAACGTTCAGTTGTAAGTCATTTATAAGTGGTTAGTTAATGATGAACTAATTATTTACAAAACATGACTATGCGTTCATAAATGATTAATAATTGATATGTTCATTATTTTATGCATGTTTTGTAGATTCTGTTACAAGTCATTTACATTTGATTAGTTAATGATTAACTAATCATTTACAAAACATGATCATGCGTTTCATAAATGTTTAATACATTTTTACATTTTTTGTATGTTTTGCGCACATCAGGTGCACAGTGGTTAAAGACTCCATGTGTTTCAGAGAAGACAGCTGTCTATACCCTCACCAGTTAGCACACACTACAGTGTCCAACACCTGTTATAACGCATGAATAAATCATTTACAACACTTTCTGCATCCCCTAATCTAAAGTGTAAACTATTCATCACTTGTAAATGTGTTACACATCATTCGCAGATACGATTCGTTGATCTTATGCCTTATTGGTTCTTGAAGTGGTAATCTACGAATGATGTGTAACACATTTACAAGTGATGAATAGTTTACACTTTAGATTAGGGGATGCAGAAAGTGTTGTAAATGATTTATTCATGCGTTTACACATCATTGTGTTGAACATTGTTACTTAACTGTTACAAATGATCTGTACGTGTATACAAGGCATTTACAACACTTTCTGCACCCTCTAATTGCTACATACATACAAAAAAAGAACATAATTTATTAAACATTTATGAAACGCATATTCATGTTTTGTAAATGATTAGTTAATCATTAACTAATCAAATGCATTTGCACAGCATCACTAAACTGATGCTGTGTGTCATTAAAGTTAATCAAAGAACAAAGGTAACAGAGAAAATTACTCTCTGCTCTCGACTAAAGAACTTTTGTAGCTTTAATAAGGATTCATCTATATATAATTTATAATTTATGCAGTGCCGACTGTTTGATAACTTTATTCAATTTCTGTTTCTTACCTGTTAGACAGGAAAATATGATATTTGTTGTTGTACTTTATTGTTCAGCCTTATCTTATATTTATTATGGGTTTATGTGAGGATTGTTTTAAGTTCACTTAAATTAAAAGTTGTTATATTTGTTAAGCCTAATAAATGTTTAAAGAGAATTATAACTTTTGATACATTGTAATGTTGAATGGTTATAATTAATATTAAAAATTGGAGGAGACATCATCTAGAAATCAGTAGCAGAATTAGTATCAGTGATACTGGCCTTCATTCATAAAAATATGCCATTAAACAAGTATTTAAAATATAGTGTCTTTATAGACCTTATGCGCCAGAGAAACGAGGGCGCCACCATCTTTAGAATATTGTCTTTGAACTTCCGTTTTTGCAGTCGCTCTGTATATTTCTATGGCATTGCTGTCCAGGAGTAATTAGCTTTTGAAGTGGATTTACTTAATATAAAGTTAACGAAAGTTAACGAAAGTTATCATGAGGACTGTAATGTTTAAACCAGATGTCTTAACAAATGTCAGTGGACTGGGAAGATTTTAAAACAAGCCGTTCATTCATAAATACGCAAGATCGCTGTGAAAATACAGACCGGAAGTCAAAAGACAACGAGCGCAGCGCTGAAAAGGGGCGGGGCTACATAAGGTCTATACTGTCGCCTTTGTCGCCTTTTCACCTTTGTTGCCATTGGCTTGGCTTGCTTAGTTGGGGACATTAAATTAAAAAATTTAATTTAATATTCAACAATAATATTGATCTGCCTGCACTGACACTATTATACAAGAACTGAACTGAGCTGGACGATGACATCACGGTTTACTCCAGAGCAACTATATATATATATATATATAAATGAACTAAATTAATAACTTTTTTAAAACAAAAATGAAACATCACTGGACTTTATTTAAGACTGTGACAATATTTTCTTCCGGAAACAATTTTTTTGTGCATTATTTTCCTGTTATCTCTGTAAAGCTGATTTGAAACAATCTCTATTGTAAAAAGCGCTATATAAATAAATGTGACTTGACTTTATGTTGCTTCTACATTAATTTGGATATTAACTTTGAAATTATTACATTATAAAATATATTAAAAACTTGTTTTTAATTGTGATTAATCGTGATTAATCACAGAAAGAATGTGTGATTAATTAGTTAATTTTTTTAATTGATTGACAGCACTAAATATAATATAATATAATATAATATAATATAATATAATATAATATAATATAATATAATATAATATAATTATGGGCTGTCAAAAGATTAATCGCGATTAATCGCATCCAAAATAAAAGTTTGTGTTTACATTATATGTGTAACGGTCACCAGCTGGAGTGCCCTTGAGAGCCACCAGAGGGCACTCCACACCGGACTATCATTCACTCACAGACTACATTTCCCATCCTGCATCTACCTGGACTGATTACTTCATACACCTGCACTGCACTGATTACACACACACCTGCACCTCATTCACACACACATAAAAGCCACTTCCACACTCCACTTCTCTGCGAAGTATTGCATTGCCCCGGCATACAATTTCTGAGCGTTTATTCCTGTGTTTGCTGTTCTCGTTTACTGACCTTGGACTGTGTATCTCGACTCCTGATTGTTCTCTGCCTGCCTTTACCCGGATTGTTAATTGGACTTTGCCTTTTGCTGCCTGCCCTGACTTCTGCCTGTGACCCCGATCTGCTCTGTGTTCTCTCCGTTGTTCTGTCTGCTGTTGTTTTACCCTGCCTGTCTGACCACTCTAAATAAAGCTGCAAATGGATCCCTCCTCGTCCGCTGCATCATTACAATATGTGTGTGTACTGTGTATAATTATTTTGTATATATAAATATACACACATGCATGTATATATTTAAGAAATATTTACATACATATACTGTATATATTTATATATAATTTATATTATATATAAATATATATTTTTTATATATAAATAACACATTTTTCTTAAATATATACATGCATGTGTGTGTATTTATATATACAAATTTAAGTATACACAGTACACACACATATATTATTTAAACACAAACTTTTATTATGGATGCGATTAATCGCGATTAATCTTTTGACAGCCCTAAATATAATATAATATAATTAGGGTTGGCCAAATTAACTATGCTAACTATATTAACAATAACATTAATATTTTTATTTTAATGCAGCATCCATTTTTTTTTACCATCATCCTTTGGCTAGCTTTACAACATATGATCACACTCTTATTCATGCAAATGCTTTTAAACTATTCTACTATCACTACGTGATAAAACACAAAAGAGACATGGCATCTCCTGTCTGTGTGACACACACACAATCGTGTGCACAGAAAGCTGCTTCAAACAGCGCTTGAACGACAAAAAACACACAAAATTATGTCAAAATGGCCGTTTTGTAAAGTACCCTCGCAAACACAGTCTTAAATGAGTTCAGTGAAGTCTTAAATGAACATAAAGAGTTGTGATGCATCATGTGCGTCAGGTCTTAAAAGTGGCAGCAGCTTAACAAACCTGCTGCTGTGATGTCTGTCATTAATGTTAATTAAAGAACTAAAGAGAAAGAGAAAATCTTTCACTGCTCTTGACTGAATAACTTTAGTAACTTTAATAAGGATTGATCTATTTACTATATCATTTATGTTACAATAACCTTTTGTGCAGTCTACCAGGGCAAGTAAAAATTTGAGCTGTCTTTATGTTGTTTCTACATTAATTTGGAGATTAAATGTGAAATTATTACAATATAAAAATATATAAAGATATATATATATATATATATATATATATATATATATATATATATATATATATATATATATATATATATATTTATCGATTGACAGCACTATATAATATAATACAATACAATACAATATAATGTAATGTAATATAATGTAATGTAATGTAATGTAATGTAATGCAATATAATATAATACCTGTAACTGGAGCCATACACTGAAGTCCACTACACATAGTGCGGCAGCATTTCTCCTTTTTGGGACACTCACTGTCATCGGCACACAACTCTTTACCCTTCTGGGCACACTTTGCTAATTCAGATTTTGTGTTTGGACACACTCCTGGCTTTACTGTTATACAGACACATGACAGAGAAACCATATTACTGAATGCTGAATGAATTTTTCACTGTAGAAAAAAAAATCTGTAACACTTTATAATAACGTTCAGTTGTAAGTCATTTATAAGTGGTTAGTTAATGATGAATTAATCATTTACAAAAAAATTCATAAATGATTAGCAAGTGACATACTAACATTTTATGTATGTTTTGTAAATTCCGTTACAAGTCATTTACATTTGATTAGTTAATGATTAACTAATCATTTACAAAACATGATCATGCGTTTCATAAATGTTTAATACATTTTTAGTTTGTTTTGCGCACATCAGGTGCACAGTGGTTAAAGACTCCATGTGTTTGAGATATATATATATATATATATATATATATATATATATATATATAGATAAATGAACTAAATTAATAACTTTTTTAAAACAAAAATGAAACATCACTGGACTTTATTTAAGCTGGACTGTGACAATATTTTCTTCCGGAAACAAATTTTTTTTTGCATTATTTTCCTGTTATCTCTGTAAAGCTGCTTTGAAACAGTCTGTATTGTAAAAAGCGCTATATAAATAAATGTGACTTGACTTTATGTTGCTTCTACATTAATTTGGGTATTAACTTTGAAATTATTACATTATAAAATATATTAAAAACTTGTTTTTAATTGCGATTAATCGTGATTAATCACAGAAAGAATGTGTGATTAATCTAGTTAATTATTAATATAATATATATAATATAATATAATATAATATAATATAATATAATATAATATAATATAATATAATATAATATAATACCTGTAACTGGAGTCATACACTGATGTCCACTACATGTAGTGCGGCAGCATTTCTCCTTGTTGGGACACTCACTGTCATCGGCACACAACTCTTCATCCTTCTTCATACACCTTACTACTTCATAGTTTGTGTTTGGACACACTCCTGGCTTTACTGTTATACAGACACATGACAGAGCAGCCATATCACTGAATGCTTAATTAATTTTTCACTGTAGAAAAAAAATATTTTGGAAGTTGTATCTATATGTTATTGGAATACGTTGTACTAGAAATAACTATTTCAGTCTTTCTACTTTAAAATTTCATGTTTTATTCGTCATGGGTTTTGTTGCTTTTGCTGTTGTTGCTGTAAGGACTTTTAAAATAACTGAAATTATTTGGTGAAATGATATGGACATGTACATAATGTGGTCAAGACCTGCCTGGAACTAATTTAAATTTGATAGTTTTCAATTATACTGTAATGCTGAATGCCTATAATTAATGGCTAAAATGAATGGCTTTTTTAAATAAAAAGATGCCATTAAACAAATGTTTGGCTACTGTCTTTATGTTGTTTCTACATTATTTGGAGATTAAATGTGAAATTACAATTTATAAAAGTACTTGAATGTCAGGTGCAATTAATTAGTTAATATTTTTTATCGATTGACCGCACATAATATAATATAAAAATACCTGTAACTGGAGCCATACACATGTTAATTCCACATCCATTGCTGCAGCATTTCAGATCGTTGGAACAGTCACTGTCAGTGTCACACGACCTGGGACGTATCAGGGCACACTTTGCTGCCTCATATTTTGTGCTTGGACACACCCCTGGCTTTACTGTTATACAGACACATGACAGAGAAGCCAAATCACTGAATGCTGAATGTCTTTTTCACTGGGGTTTTTGGTTCTTTTGCTGTTGTTGCTGTAAGGACCTTTGAAATAACTGAAATCATTTGGCAAAGTGTTATGGACATAATGTGGTCAAGATCTGCCTGGAACTACTTTAGTCAGAACGTAGGCTTATTATTGGCCAGCATCACACATGACCAGCGTCAGCCAATAATAAGACTACGTTCTGACGTAGAACCCAGAAGCACTGGGCTGTTTACACTACGTCAACAGCGTAGGAGAATGACGTGGAAGAGAAGAGATTATTGAATAATGTCGAAATGGTGGGGTTTTTACACACAAAAAGTATTCTTGTCGCTTCATAACATTAAGGTTGAAGTACTGTAGTCACATGGACTATTTTAACGATGTCTTTACTACCTTTCTGGGCCTTGAAAGTTGCAATGACATTGCAGTCTATGGAGGGACAGAAAGCTCTCAGATTTCATCAATAATATCTTCATTTGTGTTCCGAAGATGAACGAAAGTCTTACGGAGTTTAGAACAACATGAGGGTGAGTAATTACTGAAAGAATTTAAATTTTTGGGTGAACTATCCCTTTAAGATGCTGTCAGCATATTCATTTCTAATGTACATGTGTGTCAGAGACATTGCTTTTTCATCGTTTAGGCTAATGAATGTAGCCACTTTTTTTGCACTTCTATATACCAAGTTTGGTCTCTGAAGTGTTATTGATTAAAGTGAGTAATTGTTATGTATTGAATTGTTAAAGCTGTTTGTTGAGAATGTGTTAGAGTCAGGGTATGGTCTCAAATATATTTATTTTTATTCAGATTTTATATACATTTATTAATACGTTATTAAAATCAAAGGTTGTATTTGGTAACATTAGTTAATGCACTGTAAACTAACATGAACAATGAATAGCTGTATTTTAACAAAGATTAATAAATACTGTAACAAATGTATTGCTCATTGTTAGTTCATGTTAGTTAATACACTAACTAATGTTAACTAATGAACCTTATTATAAAGTGTTTTCAAAAAAATGTAAAAACCTAAAGTGACTATTTACATAAATTGTATACCCCAATGCAAACTTGTGTGGACCACCCCTGTGTCAGTTGTTAAGAAAACAAATACAATAAATTTACCTTTGAACTGTATCATTGCCTTACATTTATTTGTCCAGTTGTAAATGTTATCTTTGTAAAATTGTGAAAGTATTCTCAATGATTTATAATAGATGATTGGTAGCACTTAAGTTATTGGAGTAAAGCTTACTTGCTCTTTTTAAGGCAATCGGTTTGCATGGTTTTAACAAGTAAACTGGATTGCTTTTGAAGTAAAGTAAACTCAGTAATTCCAAGTTGTATGCCGAAAACATCAGAGTTAACACAACTAGCATAAATGAGTACATCTAAAGTAAATGATCAAGTATACTATACAAATTAGTTTTAAGTTACTGGAACTCTCTTGTAAGTGTACACTTCTAGACATGCACTTGTTAGTACTACATACTATTCCTATTTCATTTTACTCTGTTTTTTCAAGGCAATTGGTTTGCATGCTTTTTTTAAGTAAGGTTTATTGAAAATCTTAAAGCACTGTTTAACAGTTTACATGGGTCAAAAACAATGAAAACAATAACTTTTGTGCAGTTTAGCAGGGCAAGTAAACATTTAAACTGGTCTGACTGGGCCAATATAAAAAATTGAGCTCTGCTATATTGAAGGGCTGGTAAATGTGACATTCATTATAATGGGTTTATGTGAAGATTGTTTTAAGTTCATATAAATTAAAAGTTGTTATATTTTTAAAGCCAAATAAATGTTGATATATTTCAATTATACTGTAATGCTGGATGCCTATAATTAATGGTTAAAATTAATGTTTTTTTTTTATATAAAAAGATGTCATTAAACAAAAGTTTAGATACTGTCTTTATGTTGTTTCTACATTATTTGGAGATTAAATGTGAAATTATTACAATATAAAAATATATAAAGATATATACTGTATATACATATTTATTGATTGACAGCACTATATAATATAATATAATATAATATAATATAATATAATATAATATAATATAATACCTGTAACTGGAGCCATACACTGACGTCCACCACATGTAGTGCGGCAGCATTTCTCCTTTTTGGGACACTCACTGTCATCGGCACACAACTCTTCATCCTTCTTGGCACACTTTACTAATTCAGATTTTGTGTTTGGACACACTCCTGGCTTTACTGTTATACAGACACATGACAGAGAAGCCATATCACTGAATGCTGAATTAATTTTTCACTGTAGAAAAAAAGAATTTTGGAAGTTGTAGATCTGCCTGGAACTACTTTAGCCGTGCGTTTCCCTGAAAATAACTGCACACCTTAGAATCTTTGTCAACCAATCAGATTCAAGCATTCAACTGCCCCATAGTAATATAATATAATATAATATAATATAATATAATATAATATAATATAATATAATATAATATAATATAATATAATATAATAATTAGTGTTGTCAGTTAACGCGTTAACACATGCAATTCAGTTTAGTCCAGTTTAAGGCTATATAATATTTAACACAATGAACGCAGCATTCGTATTTTCTGTCATCCTTTGGTTGCGTTACATTATATGATCACGCTCGTATTCATCCAATGCCTTTTAACCATTCAAGCACGATAAGACAAACGAGAACGCGCTGCCCGTGAATGTCCTGTCTATGTGACACACAACGCACAGGAAGACGCGCGCCAGTATCGAGCGCACAGACATCGCACCAGAATCGAGTTCTCTTTGACGCTTGAACGAACAGTAACACACATTTGTGCCAAAATGTCAGTTTTTTCCAGTATCCTCATAAGAGCAATCTTTAATGAGTTAAATAAAGTCTTAAATGAACGTAGAGTTGTGAGAAAATGAGACGCATGTGAGATCCGCATCATATTCGGCAGCGGCTGGTCTTAAAGTGACAGCAGCCACTGATGCTGTGTGTCATTAAAGTTAATCAAAGAACAAAGGTAACAGAGAAAATTACTCTCTGCTCTCGACTAAAGAACTTTTGTAGCTTTAATAAGGATTAATCTATATTTAATTTATAATTTATGCAGTGCCGACTGTTTGATAACTTTATTCAATTTCTGTATATTTCTTACCTGTTAGACAGGAAAATATGATATTTGTTGTTGTACTTTATTGTTCATCCTTAGCTTATATTTATTATGGGTTTATGTGAGGATTGTTTTAAGTTCACTTAAATTAAAAGTTGTTATATTTGTTAAGCCTAATAAATGTTTAAAGAGAATTATAGCTTTTGATACATTGTAATGTTGAATGGTTATGATTAATTATTAATTGATTATTTAAAATTGGAGGAGACATCATCTAGAAATCAGTAGCAGAATTAGTATCAGTGATACTGGCCTTCATTCATAAAAATATGCCAGATACAAAATACAAAACAAGTAAATATAGTGTCTTTATACTGTCACCTTTTTCGCCTTTGTCACCTTTTCACCTTTGTTGCCATTGGCTTGGCTTGCTTAGTTGGGGACATTAAATTAAACAATTTAATTTAATATTCAACAATAATATTGATCTGCCTGCATTGACACTATTATACAAGAACTGAACTGAGCTGGACGATGACATCACGGTTTACTCCAGAGCAACTATATATATATTATATAGATAGATAGATATATAGATAAATGAACTAAATTAATAACTTTTTTAAAACAAAAATGAAACATCACTGGACTTTATTTAAGCTGGACTGTGACAATATTTTCTTCCGGAAACAATTTTTTTGTGCATTATTTTCCTGTTATCTCTGTAAAGCTGATTTGAAACAATCTGTATTGTAAAAAGCGCTATATAAATAAATGTGACTTGACTTTATGTTGCTTCTACATTAATTTGGATATTAACTTTGAAATTATTACATTATAAAATATATTAAAAACTTGTTTTTAATTGTGATTAATCGTGATTAATCACAGAAAGAATGTGTGATTAATTAGTTAATTTTTTTAATTGATTGACAGCACTAAATATAATATAATATAATATAATATAATATAATATAATATAATATAATATAATATAATATAATATAATATAATATAATTAGGGCTGTCAAAAGATTAATCGTGATTAATCGCATCCAAAATAAAAGTTTGTGTTTACATTATATGTGTAACGGTCACCAGCTGGAGTGCCCTTGAGAGCCACCAGAGGGCACTCCACACCGGACTATCATTCACTCACAGACTACATTTCCCATCCTGCATCTACCTGGACTGATTACTTCATACACCTGCACTGCACTGATTACACACACACCTGCACCTCATTCACACACACATAAAAGCCACTTCCACACTCCACTTCTCTGCGAAGTATTGCATTGCCCCGGCGTACAATTTCTGAGCGTTTATTCCTGTGTTTGCTGTTCTCGTTTACTGACCTTGGACTGTGTATCTCGACTCCTGATTGTTCTCTGCCTGCCTTTACCCGGATTATTAATTGGACTTTGCCTTTTGCTGTCTGCCTGTGACCCCGATCTGCTCTGTGTTCTCTCCGTTGTTCTGTCTGCTGTTGTTTTACCCTGCCTGTCTGACCACTCTAAATAAAGCTGCAAATGGATCCCTCCTCGTCCGCTGCATCATTACAGAATACTTCGCCACATCAAGATCCAGCAGCGATGCAAACCATGGACCCAGTAATCCGTCTCTTCCGTCTCAGCCAAGGTGACCGCCCGATTGAGAACTATGTGGAGGAGTTTTGTGAGCTCTGCCATGGGGTGGACCTCAACGATGCGGTCTTAAAGGACATGTTCCGCTATGGGCTTGAGGACATGTTAGAGTACCTCATGCCTGACAACACCCCTCAATGGACTTTTATACAATATGTCGACCTCGCTCTTCGGATAAGCGGCTCGTCGTTTACTGTGGGCTTTGTGGATGAGGGGTCCCACAATCTCACAGCATCCCCTGAGCCTGCACTTCACGCCAGTCCTGCCGAGCCTGCACTTCACGCCAGTCCAGCCGAGCCTGCACTTCACGCCAGTCCAGCCGAGCCCGCACTTCACACCAGATCTGCTGAAGCCAAGGCAGTATGCGTCATGCCCGCCGCCCCTGAGACTGAGAGCATCATGCCCGCCGCGCCTGAGACAGCAAGCGACATGCCCGCCAAGCTAGAGTCTTCACCGCTGGTCCCGTCCAGCCCAAAGCCCTCTTCGTCGCTGGTCCTGCCCAGCTCAAAGCCCTCTTCGCCGCTGGTCCTGCCCAGCTCAGAGCCCTCTTCGCCGCTGGTTCCGTCCAGGTCAAAGCCCTCTTCATCGCTGGTCCTAACCAGCTCAGAGTCCTCTTCGCCGCTGGTCCTGCCCAGTTCAAAGCCCTCTTCGCCGCGGGTCCTGCCCAGTTCAAAGCCCTCTTCGCCGCTGGTCCTGCCCAGCTCAGAGCCCTCTTCGCCGCTGGTCCTGCCCAGCTCAGAGCCCTCTTTGCCGCTGGTTCCGTCCAGGTCAAAGCCCTCTTCATCGCTGGTCCTAACCAGCTCAGAGTCCTCTTCGCCGCTGGTCCTACCCAGCTCAAAGCCCTCGCTGCCGCTGGTCCCGTCAAGCTCAGAGCGCGCTGATCCTGATCCAGAGCCAGAGCTTCACGTCAGTCCTGCCGAGCCAGAGCCAGAGCTTCACGTCAGTCCTGCCGAGCCAGAGCCAGAGCTTCACGTCAGTCCTGCCGAGCCAGAGCCAGAGCTTCACGTCAGTCCTGCCGAGCCAGAGCCAGAGCCAGAGCTTCACGTCAGTCCTGCCGAGCCAGAGCTTCACGTCACGTCCGCCCGTCCAGAGTCTCGTCCCGCCGAGACTGAATCTGTTCCTGAGCCTGAATCTGATCCTGATCCTGATCCTGAGCCTGAATCTCTTCCTCTTTCTGCGCCTGTGTCTTCGGACAAGATGGCCGACTCCACGCCTGTGTCTTCGGACAAGATGGCCGAAACCACGCCTGTGTCTTCGGACAAGATGGCCACCGCCGAGCCAGTGTCTCAGGACAAGATGGTCTCCGCCGAGCCAGTGTCTCAGGACAAGATGGTCTCCGCCGAGCCAGTGTCTTCGGACAAGATGGCCGAAACCACGCCTGTGTCTTCGGACAAGATGGCCACCGCCGAGCCAGTGTCTCAGGACAAGATGGTCTCCGCCGAGCCAGTGTCTCAGGACAAGATGGTCTCCGCCGAGCCAGTGTCTTCGGACAAGATGGCCGCCGCTGAGCCGGTGTCTGTTCCTGTGCCATGGTCACCTCCCTGGCCGCCTGAAGGGTTGTCTCCTCCCTGGCCTCCCGAAGGATCGTCGCCTCCCAAGTGGTCGTCGCCTCCCTGGCCGCCTGCACAGCCTGCTCCGCCTGCTCCGCCCTGGCCGCCTGCACAGCCTGCTCCGCCCTGGCCGCCTGCACAGCCTGCTCCGCCCTGGCCGCCTGCACAGCCTGCTCCGCCCTGGCCGCCTGCACAGCCTGCTCCGCCCTGGCCTTCCGTATTACCGCAGTCTCAAGGTCCTCTTCCGCTCCACGGACCTGGCCCTCCATCCCGCCCCCGGATCCGCCTCCGGGCCACCTCCCACCTGGACAGTTTTGGAGCGTCTGGAAGCCGCTCTTTGGGGAGGGGCTATGTAACGGTCACCAGCTGGAGTGCCCTTGAGAGCCACCAGAGGGCACTCCACACCGGACTATCATTCACTCACAGACTACATTTCCCATCCTGCATCTACCTGGACTGATTACTTCATACACCTGCACTGCACTGATTACACACACACCTGCACCTCATTCACACACACATAAAAGCCACTTCCACACTCCACTTCTCTGCGAAGTATTGCATTGCCCCGGCATACAATTTCTGAGTGTTTATTCCTGTGTTTGCTGTTCTCGTTTACTGACCTTGGACTGTGTATCTCGACTCCTGATTGTTCTCTGCCTGCCTTTACCCGGATTGTTAATTGGACTTTGCCTTTTGCTGCCTGCCCTGACTTCTGCCTGTGACCCCGATCTGCTCTGTGTTCTCTCCGTTGTTCTGTCTGCTGTTGACCCTGCCTGTCTGACCACTCTAAATAAAGCTGCAAATGGATCCCTCCTCGTCCGCTGCATCATTACAATATGTGTGTGTACTGTGTATAATTATTTTGTATATATAAATATACACACATGCATGTATATATTTAAGAAATATTTACATACATATACTGTATATATTTATATATAATTTATATTATATATAAATATATATTTTTTATATATAAATAACACATTTTTCTTAAATATATACATGCATGTGTGTGTATTTATATATACAAATTTAAGTATACACAGTACACACACATATATTATTTAAACACAAACTTTTATTATGGATGCGATTAATCGCGATTAATCTTTTGACAGCCCTAAATATAATATAATATAATTAGGGTTGGCCAAATTAACTATGCTAACTATATTAACAATAACATTAATATTTTTATTTTAATGCAGCATCCATTTTTTTTTACCATCATCCTTTGGCTAGCTTTACAACATATGATCACACTCTTATTCATGCAAATGCTTTTAAACTATTCTACTATCACTACGTGATAAAACACAAAAGAGACATGGCATCTCCTGTCTGTGTGACACACACACAATCGTGTGCACAGAAAGCTGCTTCAAACAGCGCTTGAACGACAAAAAACACACAAAATTATGTCAAAATGGCCGTTTTGTAAAGTACCCTCGCAAACACAGTCTTAAATGAGTTCAGTGAAGTCTTAAATGAACATAAAGAGTTGTGATGCATCATGTGCGTCAGGTCTTAAAAGTGGCAGCAGCTTAACAAACCTGCTGCTGTGATGTCTGTCATTAATGTTAATTAAAGAACTAAAGAGAAAGAGAAAATCTTTCACTGCTCTTGACTGAATAACTTTAGTAACTTTAATAAGGATTGATCTATTTACTATATCATTTATGTTACAATAACCTTTTGTGCAGTCTACCAGGGCAAGTAAAAATTTGAGCTGTCTTTATGTTGTTTCTACATTAATTTGGAGATTAAATGTGAAATTATTACAATATAAAAATATATAAAGATATATATATATATATATATATATATATATATATATATATATCGATTGACAGCACTATATAATATAATACAATACAATACAATATAATGTAATGTAATATAATGTAATGTAATGTAATGTAATGTAATGTAATGTAATGCAATATAATATAATACCTGTAACTGGAGCCATACACTGAAGTCCACTACACATAGTGCGGCAGCATTTCTCCTTTTTGGGACACTCACTGTCATCGGCACACAACTCTTTACCCTTCTGGGCACACTTTGCTAATTCAGATTTTGTGTTTGGACACACTCCTGGCTTTACTGTTATACAGACACATGACAGAGAAACCATATCACTGAATGCTGAATGAATTTTTCACTGTAGAAAAAAAAATCTGTAACACTTTATAATAACGTTCAGTTGTAAGTCATTTATAAGTGGTTAGTTAATGATGAATTAATCATTTACAAAAAAATTCATAAATGATTAGCAAGTGACATACTAACATTTTATGTATGTTTTGTAAATTCCGTTACAAGTCATTTACATTTGATTAGTTAATGATTAACTAATCATTTACAAAACATGATCATGCGTTTCATAAATGTTTAATACATTTTTAGTTTGTTTTGCGCACATCAGGTGCACAGTGGTTAAAGACTCCATGTGTTTGAGATATATATATATATATATATATATATATATATAGATAAATGAACTAAATTAATAACTTTTTTAAAACAAAAATGAAACATCACTGGACTTTATTTAAGCTGGACTGTGACAATATTTTCTTCCGGAAACAAATTTTTTTTTGCATTATTTTCCTGTTATCTCTGTAAAGCTGCTTTGAAACAGTCTGTATTGTAAAAAGCGCTATATAAATAAATGTGACTTGACTTTATGTTGCTTCTACATTAATTTGGGTATTAACTTTGAAATTATTACATTATAAAATATATTAAAAACTTGTTTTTAATTGCGATTAATCGTGATTAATCACAGAAAGAATGTGTGATTAATCTAGTTAATTATTAATTTTATATAATATAATATAATATAATATAATATAATATAATATAATATAATATAATATAATATAATATAATATAATATAATACCTGTAACTGGAGTCATACACTGATGTCCACTACATGTAGTGCGGCAGCATTTCTCCTTGTTGGGACACTCACTGTCATCGGCACACAACTCTTCATCCTTCTTCATACACCTTACTACTTCATAGTTTGTGTTTGGACACACTCCTGGCTTTACTGTTATACAGACACATGACAGAGCAGCCATATCACTGAATGCTTAATTAATTTTTCACTGTAGAAAAAAAATATTTTGGAAGTTGTATCTATATGTTATTGGAATACGTTGTACTAGAAATAACTATTTCAGTCTTTCTACTTTAAAATTTCATGTTTTATTCGTCATGGGTTTTGTTGCTTTTGCTGTTGTTGCTGTAAGGACTTTTAAAATAACTGAAATTATTTGGTGAAATGATATGGACATGTACATAATGTGGTCAAGACCTGCCTGGAACTAATTTAAATTTGATAGTTTTCAATTATACTGTAATGCTGAATGCCTATAATTAATGGCTAAAATGAATGGCTTTTTTAAATAAAAAGATGCCATTAAACAAATGTTTGGCTACTGTCTTTATGTTGTTTCTACATTATTTGGAGATTAAATGTGAAATTACAATTTATAAAAGTACTTGAATGTCAGGTGCAATTAATTAGTTAATATTTTTTATCGATTGACCGCACATAATATAATATAAAAATACCTGTAACTGGAGCCATACACATGTTAATTCCACATCCATTGCTGCAGCATTTCAGATCGTTGGAACAGTCACTGTCAGTGTCACACGACCTGGGACGTATCAGGGCACACTTTGCTGCCTCATATTTTGTGCTTGGACACACCCCTGGCTTTACTGTTATACAGACACATGACAGAGAAGCCAAATCACTGAATGCTGAATGTCTTTTTCACTGGGGTTTTTGGTTCTTTTGCTGTTGTTGCTGTAAGGACCTTTGAAATAACTGAAATCATTTGGCAAAGTGTTATGGACATAATGTGGTCAAGATCTGCCTGGAACTACTTTAGTCAGAACGTAGGCTTATTATTGGCCAGCATCACACATGACCAGCGTCAGCCAATAATAAGACTACGTTCTGACGTAGAACCCAGAAGCACTGGGCTGTTTACACTACGTCAACAGCGTAGGAGAATGACGTGGAAGAGAAGAGATTATTGAATAATGTCGAAATGGTGGGGTTTTTACACACAAAAAGTATTCTTGTCGCTTCATAACATTAAGGTTGAAGTACTGTAGTCACATGGACTATTTTAACGATGTCTTTACTACCTTTCTGGGCCTTGAAAGTTGCAATGACATTGCAGTCTATGGAGGGACAGAAAGCTCTCAGATTTCATCAATAATATCTTCATTTGTGTTCCGAAGATGAACGAAAGTCTTACGGAGTTAAGAACAACATGAGGGTGAGTAATTACTGACAGAATAAAAAATTTTGGGGGAACTATCCCTTTAAGATGCTGTCAGCATATTCATTTCTAATGTACATGTGTGTCAGAGACATTGCTTTTTCATCGTTTAGGCTAATGAATGTAGCCACTTTTTTTGCACTTCTATATACCAAGTTTGGTCTCTGAAGTGTTATTGATTAAAGTGAGTAATTGTTATGTATTGAATTGTTAAAGCTGTTTGTTGAGAATGTGTTAGAGTCAGGGTATGGTCTCAAATATATTTATTTTTATTCAGATTTTATATACATTTATTAATACGTTATTAAAATCAAAGGTTGTATTTGGTAACATTAGTTAATGCACTGTAAACTAACATGAACAATGAATAGCTGTATTTTAACAAAGATTAATAAATACTGTAACAAATGTATTGCTCATTGTTAGTTCATGTTAGTTAATACACTAACTAATGTTAACTAATGAACCTTATTATAAAGTGTTTTCAAAAAAATGTAAAAACCTAAAGTGACTATTTACATAAATTGTATACCCCAATGCAAACTTGTGTGGACCACCCCTGTGTCAGTTGTTAAGAAAACAAATACAATAAATTTACCTTTGAACTGTATCATTGCCTTAAATTTATTTGTCCAGTTGTAAATGTTATCTTTGTAAAATTGTGAAAGTATTCTCAATGATTTATAATAGATGATTGGTAGCACTTAAGTTATTGGAGTAAAGCTTACTTGCTCTTTTTAAGGCAATCGGTTTGCATGGTTTTAACAAGTAAACTGGATTGCTTTTGAAGTAAAGTAAACTCAGTAATTCCAAGTTGTATGCAGAAAACATCAGAGTTAACACAACTAGCATAAATGAGTACATGAGTAAATAAATGAGTAAATGATCAAGTATACTATACAAATTAGTTTTAAGTTACTGGAACTCTCTTGTAAGTGTACACTTCTAGACATGCACTTGTTAGTACTACATACTATTCCTATTTCATTTTACTCTGTTTTTTCAAGGCAATTGGTTTGCATGCTTTTTTTAAGTAAGGTTTATTGAAAATCTTAAAGCACTGTTTAACAGTTTACATGGGTCAAAAACAATGAAAACAATAACTTTTTTATGCAGTTTAGCAGGGCAAGTAAACATTTAAACTGGTCTGACTGGGCCAATATAAAAAATTGAGCTCTGATATATTGAAGGGCTGGTAAATGTGACATTCATTATAATGGGTTTATGTGAAGATTGTTTTAAGTTCATATAAATTAAAAGTTGTTATATTTTTAAAGCCAAATAAATGTTGATATATTTCAATTATACTGTAATGCTGGATGCCTATAATTAATGGTTAAAATTAATGTTTTTTTTTTTATATAAAAAGATGTCATTAAACAAAAGTTTAGATACTGTCTTTATGTTGTTTCTACATTATTTGGAGATTAAATGTGAAATTATTACAATATAAAAATATATAAAGATATATACTGTATATACATATTTATTGATTGACAGCACTATATAATATCATATAATATAATATAATATAATATAATATAATATAATATAATATAATATAATATAATACCTGTAACTGGAGCCATACACTGACGTCCACCACATGTAGTGCGGCAGCATTTCTCCTTTTTGGGACACTCACTGTCATCGGCACACAACTCTTCATCCTTCTTGGCACACTTTACTAATTCAGATTTTGTGTTTGGACACACTCCTGGCTTTACTGTTATACAGACACATGACAGAGAAGCCATATCACTGAATGCTGAATTAATTTTTCACTGTAGAAAAAAAGAATTTTGGAAGTTGTAGATCTGCCTGGAACTACTTTAGCCGTGCGTTTCCCTGAAAATAACTGCACACCTTAGAATCTTTGTCAACCAATCAGATTCAAGCATTCAACTGCCCCATAGTAATATAATATAATATAATATAATATAATATAATATAATATAATATAATATAATATAATATAATATAATAATTAGTGTTGTCAGTTAACGCGTTAACACATGCAATTCAGTTTAGTCCAGTTTAAGGCTATATAATATTTAACACAATGAACGCAGCATTCGTATTTTCTGTCATCCTTTGGTTGCGTTACATTATATGATCACGCTCGTATTCATCCAATGCCTTTTAACCATTCAAGCACGATAAGACAAACGAGAACGCGCTGCCCGTGAATGTCCTGTCTATGTGACACACAACGCACAGGAAGACGCGCGCCAGTATCGAGCGCACAGACATCGCACCAGAATCGAGTTCTCTTTGACGCTTGTAACACACATTTGTGCCAAAATGTCAGTTTTTTCCAGTATCCTCATAAGAGCAATCTTTAATGAGTTAAATAAAGTCTTAAATGAACGTAGAGTTGTGAGAAAATGAGACGCGTGTGAGATCCGCATCATATTCGGCAGCGGCTGGTCTTAAAGTGACAGCAGCCACTGATGCTGTGTGTCATTAAAGTTAATCAAAGAACAAAGGTAACAGAGAAAATTACTCTCAACGCTCTCGTCAGGGACGTTGGGGATGGAGAAACCCACCCAAATTAACTTCGGTTAAAAAGGCGTATGATAATTTGGGTAAATGTGTAAGCTAGATGTATGCTTTTATAATAAATTGTCTATCTATCTATCTATCTATCTATCTATCTATCTATCTATCTATCTATCTATCTATCTATCTATCTATCTATCATAATAATGTATGATTTGCAAAAATGAAAACTGCTGCTTCTGTGTAGATGAGAGAATCAAAGTGTATGCGCGTTGTGCACACGCTACATTGATTATGGCCAAGCATGCGCCCTTAAAATAGTATATGAATAACATGCGCAACGCGCCACTGACTTTAAACTATTTTTTCCTGGTTAGTGGCGCAATTGTTTTCTAAACCTGCAAAATAGCATGAAGGAACGTTTGCGCCGGAACACGCCTCCTTTTTTGCGCTGAACCGCCCAGGGAGCGCAAGTTCATTCCCTAGTTTAGCGACGTGCTTCTGTGGAGGGAAAAGCGCGCTTTGCGCGGGTGCAAAATAGGAATGATACATGCGTCAGTGTACAAAGTCAATTGCGCTGGGTGCAAGATAGGGCCCATTGTGTCTTTATACTGTCACCTTTTTCGCCTTTGTCACCTTTTCACCTTTGTTGCCATTGGCTTGGCTTGCTTAGTTGGGGACATTAAATTAAACAATTTAATTTAATATTCAACAATAATATTGATCTGCCTGCATTGACACTATTATACAAGAACTGAACTGAGCTGGACGATGACATCACGGTTTACTCCAGAGCAACTATATATATATATATATATATATATATATATATATATATATATAGATAGATAAATGAACTAAATTAATAACTTTTTTAAAACAAAAATGAAACATCACTGGACTTTATTTAAGCTGGACTGTGATGATATTTTCTTCCGGAAACAATTTTTTTTTGCATTATTTTCCTGTTATCTCTGTAAAGCTGCTTTGAAACAGTCTGTATTGTAAAAATCGCTATATAAATAAATGTGACTTGACTTTATGTTGCTTCTACATTAATTTGGATATTAACATTGAAATTATTACATTATAAAATATATTAAAAACTTGTTTTTAATTGCGATTAATCGTAATTAATCACAGACAGAATGTGTGATTAATCTAGTTAATTTTTTTAATTGATTGAAAGCACTAAATATAATATAATATAATATAATTAGGGCTGTCAAAATTAACGCATTCGATTAATATTTTCAGTTCAATGCGTTAAAAATATTTAACGCAATTAACGCAGCATCCATTTTTCCCCCATCATTCTTTGGCTTGCGTTACAATACATGTTCACGCTCTGATTCATGCAAATGCTTTTAAAACATTTCAGCATGATAAGACACAAAAGAGAACACAGTGCGGTACTGGCAGTACTTAAAGTGACAGCAGCCTAACAAACCTGCTGCTTAATGTCTGTCATTAACATTAGTTAAAGAACAAAAGAGAGAAAATCTTTCACTGTTCTTGACTGAATAACTTTCGTAGCTTTAATAAGGATTAATCTATATTTAATTTATAATTTATGCAGTTAAGACAGTGTTTGATAACTTTATTCAATTTCTGTATATCCTATTAAACCTATACCTGAAAATCTTAAAGCACTGTTTAACAGTTTACATGGGTCAAAAACAATGAAAACAATAACTTTTTTATGCAGTTTAGCAGGGCAAGTAAACATTTAAACTGGTCTGACTGGGCCAATATAAAAAATTGAGCTCTGATATATTGAAGGGCTGGTAAATGTGACATTCATTATAATGGGTTTATGTGAAGATTGTTTTAAGTTCATATAAATTAAAAGTTTAAAGCCTAATAAAGGTTAAAATTAATATTTCAATTATACTGTAATGCTGAATCCTATAATTAATAGCTATAATTAATGGCTTTCATAAAAAGATGTATATAATAAAATATAATATAATACCTGTATTTGGAGCCATACACTGAAGTCCACATCCATTGCTGCAGCATTTCTCATTCTTGGCACAGTCACTGTCAGTGTCACACGACACGAAACGTATCCAAGCACACTCTTCTGCTTCATATTTTCTGCTTGGACACACTCCTGGATTTACTGTTATACAGACACATGACAGAGAAGCCAAATCACTGAATGCAGTCTTTTTCAGTGTAAAAAGTTAAATAGTTGTACATATATATTATTAGAATACGTTTTACAAGAAAGAGCAGTTTCAGCAGTATTTCAGTCTTTCTACTTTAAAATGTCATGTTTTATTCATCATGGTATTTGGTTATTTTGCTGTTGTTGCTGTAAGGACCTTTGAAATAACTGAAATCATTTGGCGGAGTGATATGGACATGTACTTAATGTGGTCAAGATCTGCCTGGAACTACTTTAGCTGTGCATTTCCCTGAAAATAACTACACACCTTAGAATCTTCATCAACCAATCAGATTCAAGCATTCAACAGCCACATAATATAATATAATATAATATAATATAATATAATATAATATAATATAATATAATATAATATAATATAATATAATATAATATAAGAGCATCATTAGGGGAGACCAGGTTATAATAGTTTGTTTCAGCATCTGTAAATCAGTGGTTTTGCAGAATGAGTCAAGCTTATTCACATATTTAGCCTATCTGCTTCAAATCCATACTTCAAATCAAAGTAGTTTAGAAATCTACTTTATTCCTAAACTGTGTCAATTAATGTCAGATAAAAAAGTGTGAAACAAGAGTTGTAACCAATTTTGTATCAGTCAAAATTCATTTTAAGCATTTTAATCAACAACAACAACAAAAACTAAACTTTTGCTCTTTTTTTTCTTTTCTTTTTTGTAGGAGGATTGATCAAAATCTGATTGATGGCAAACAAATCTGGTAACGTTTTAACCATATTAATATTAATATTCTTGTTTTACTGTAAAAAAGAATATCTGTGTTTTCCTTGTACAGTGGAAAATGTATATAAAGAGTAATAGATATAAAAATTAATAGATAAAAAACAACTTACGTATATACAAATATAGGCTATATATTTACATACCTTTAAAGGAATTATTTAAACTGATGTACAAAGTTCATATTTAACTGGACGTCTGTACTCTGTATGTTTGAGAATTGTAATGTGCTGAGATGCCATATTTTGTAAGGCACTTGTTTAATGCATATTCGGGCTGCGTATGAAGTTACATGGATGTTCTCACCTCCTGTGATGTTTCGTCCTGGAGCAGCTTCTGTTGAGCTCCAGCATCCAGACAGACACAATAACACGGCGCAGTACACTCGAGCTGTCATCCTTTCGACCTGCGATCACACAATGAATGAACTCTCCTGGAAAATCATTCTTATATCAGGACGAAAAAGTATTTGAGTTAGCACTCAACCAATGGCGTGAGTTTGAGGTGTTGTCTATTTCGTCTCCCTGCCAGAATCTGACTCCCCTTCGCGTGCACGCGCATGACGTTCATCGACTGTGGTTTTCCACACCTGTAATTCCTGTCTGGATTAAGTGTTTGTTATTACTCTTTATTAATACATGATCGTTTTTCCCTGCTTTGTTTTGTGATTTTGGTTCTTGTGTTACTATGTTACTTTCTGTTCCCACTGTGTGTGTGTGTGTGTGTGTGAGTGAGTAAATTAATAAATAATATATGAATATAAATTAATAAATAATTATTCCTTAATCAACAGCTATATCCATAGTTTACCTGCAAAAAAAACCAAACAAACATAACCTGTTTATTAGATATGGCTGAAAAAAAAAAAAAAAAAAAAAAACCCTCCCAACTCCTGTATATGGAGATAACTAGGTGCATCAGGTCTCTTCTCTCAACTGCATATCTTTCTCTTAAGGACAACTGCAAATGGTAGCCTAGTGAGTGTTCAAAAAGGAAGAAAAAAACTAAGCAAAGTATGAAAACCTTTGTTTCTTTTACAAATTAAAACATAAATAATAACCATATGCTGTAGTGACACACATAAAATCACTATCATTTTTAACCCAAGCACCTGCCGAAATCATACCCCCACTCCCAATGCCAGCTTTGCAAGGTCAAACACATAAAACTAATTCTGATGGCACCTTTCTCCATGGAGGATCACTGCAGATAAGCACTCTAGCTTCAGTAGTCACATTCAAATCCAGAATCAAAACACATCTGTTTAGCTGTGCATTTACTGAATGAGCACTGTGTACGTCCGACTGATTGCACTTTATCTGCTATATGTATCCTTTTTTTTATTCTTTTAATTCTTTTTATAACTGTTTTATTTAAACATTTTTATTCTCTGCTTTTATTGTTCTTATGCATCTGTTAACAAATATTCCGTTTCTATGTAAAGCATTTTTAATTGTGTATAAAATGTGCTATATAAATAAATTGCCTTGCCTTGCCTTGCCTTGCCTTGCCTTGCCTTGCCTTGCCTTGCCTTGCCCTGTCCTGCCTTGCCTTGCCCTGTCCTGCCTTGCCTACCTGTTCATGCAGAACTTTAGCTAAATTGTTCACTGCTCTCCCAGTGTTTTCTGGGATATGTGAACAACACTCAGTTGCAATCACTTTGCATGTTCCTTCCTGGGAGGCTATTATCTCAAGAGCCATTTAATTTTGTTAAACAACCTTCCTCATTACATACACTTCCTCTGAAATGTTAGCAATAGAACTAAGTGTAGTTCCCTTTCAGTCGCTCACATTCGACATAACGTCAACGTGACGACGTAATTGGGATCACTTCAGGGAGCCCTATCAACTTCAAGTGTCTACAGAACGAGCCAATGAACGTTGGCGTGCGTGATCGCGTCACGCGCCCCCGCCCCGCAGCGCGGGTATAAACAGGAAGTGGGCACACGCACACATTGTCTTTCACTTCGGAGCCGAGCTTCTATGAGACTTCTGTCTATGAGAATCAGCGCTTTTGAAGACTTCAAATGAAAATCTCTCTCTGCTTGCAGTGTTGGTGTGACGGCGCGATCAGCGGTGGCCGCATTGCAGCTCACAACTGCATTGCAGCTCACAACTGCTGTTTTCACAGCACTATTGTTTGTGTCTGTGTGTGTGTGTCGGTTCGGTGGCCGGTTCTCAGTGCGCCGCCCCGGTACCTTTCTTTCCGGAGGTGCATGAGGAGCTTTCTAGGACGTGGAAGGCACCGTATAGTGCCCGAAGCCGTTCTAGTGGCTCCTCCCCCCTCGCCACCCTCGACGGCGGGGCAGCTAAGGGGTATGTGGATATCCCCCCAGTGGAGCGGGCCGTCGCGATGCAACTGTGTCCGACGTCCGCTTCCTCTTGGCGGGGTAATCCACGCCTCCCGTCCAAGGCCTGTAGGTTTTTGTCCGGTCTAACGGCGAAGGCTTACAAGGCCTGTGGACAGGCTGCTTCCGCCCTCCATGCCATGGCGCTCTTGCAGGTCCACCAGGCCCAGGCGCTCATGGACATGAACGAGGGTGGTTCTGACCCAGAGCTCCTCCGGGAGCTCCGTGTGGCAACCGACCTCGCCCACCGGGCGACGAAGGAAACCGCACGTTCAGTCGGTCAGGCGATGTCCACCTTGGTGGTCCAGGAGCGCCACCTTTGGCTCAACCTGGCGGATATGAGGGACACCGATAAATATTGGTTCCTGGATGCCCCTCTTTCCCAGGTTGGGTTGTTCGGCGACGCGGTCGAGAGCTTTGCCCAACAGTTCTCGGCCGCACAGAAGCAGACGGAGGCCATCCGGCACATCCTGCCCCGGCGGACCGCTGCTGCTCCCACCCGTCCGCTGGCCGCAGACCCTCCGTCTACTCGTTGCCGAGGTCGGCCTTCTGCGGCGTCCTCCGCTCCCGCTAAGCCCCAGCAGCAGCAGCAACCATCCAGGCCTCAGCGTGGAGCAAGCCGAAGGAAGCCGACCCCGCCCGTCCAGGCCGCTGCCAAACCAGGAGGAGCGACGGTGCAAACGACCCTGAGACGTGCTGCCCAGAGGTGGATCAAGTTGCTCTTCAGGAGATGGCGAAGGCACCACTCCTTCCCCCGGTGGAGGGCCGGGCGGATAATCTTTTGTTTCCTTTTCTTTTTGTTCCGCCACTGACCCACGGGTCAGTGGTACCCACATTTTCAAAAAAAAGAGCAATTTCTGAAACCTCTGGGCCCCAAGAGTCGACGACGCCGCCATGCCTTGTCACTCCCGAGCCCCTCTTTCATCGCCAGCGAGCAGCAGTGGCTGTGTTCCGGACGTGCTGACGCCTCCGCACACTCACTCTGCCCTTCGACGGAAGCAGGTATGTGCTGCACCACACACTCAGACCCCACTTCGGGCCGCTGTGCTGTCCGAGTCGGGTCCCTGCATTCCGCCACGCTGCCCCACCCCGGGTACGTCTGTGGTGCCGTTGGTCCCGCTTGCTCGGTCTCTAGGAGCCTGGTTAACGCTTCCCAACCCGTCTCGCTGGCTCATCCGTACCATCAGACTCGGCTATGCGATTCAGTTCGCCCGGCGTCCCCCTGCTTTCAAGGGCATTCTGTTCACCCGTGTTCTGGCGGACAATGCCCCTGTGCTCAGGGCAGAGATCGCAGTCCTACTGGCGAAGGACGCGATCGAGCCGGTCCCTCCAGCCGATATGAAGACCGGCTTCTACAGCTCGTACTTCATTGTACCCAAGAAAGGTGGTGGGTTACGACCAATCTTGGACCTGCGCGTCCTGAACCGGTCCCTTCACAGGCTACCATTCAAGATGCTTACGCAGAAACACATTTTCAAATGCATTCGTCCCCAAGATTGGTTTGCAGCAATCGACCTGAAGGACGCGTACTTTCATGTCTCGATTCTCCCTCGACACAGACCGTTTCTTCGCTTTGCGTTCGAGGGACGGGCATATCAGTACAAGGTCTTACTCTTCGGGCTGGCCCTGTCGCCCCGTGTCTTCACGAAAGCCGCGGAGGCGGCCATTGCTCCCATGTGCGAGCGTGGTGTTCGCATCCTCAACTACCTCGACGACTGGCTTATTCTGGCCCAGTCGAGAGAGCAGTTGTGTGAACACAGGGACATGGTGCTCAGTCACCTCAGCCACCTAGGGCTTCGGGTCAACTGGGAAAAGAGCAAACTCACCCCCGGGCAGAGGATCTCTTTTCTCGGTATGGAGTTGGACTCGATCAACATGACAGCGCGCCTCACCGAGGCCCGTGTCCAGTCAGTGTTGAACTGCGTGAGTACGCTCAGACGCAGAACAGCGGCACCACTGAAACTTTTTCAGAGGCTCCTGGGGCATATGGCATCTGCAGCCGCGGTTACGCCGCTCGGATTGCTTCATATGAGGCCGCTCCAACACCGGCTCCACCATCGAGTCCCGAGATGGGTGTGGCAGAGCGGCTCATGCCGGGTCCAAGTGACTCCGCACTGTCGCCAAACTCTCAGCTTGTGGTCGGACCCTTCGTTCCTGCGGGCAGGTGTTCCCCTGGAACAAGTGTCCAGGCACTCTGTGGTCTCCACGGATGCCTCTACCACCGGCTGGGGGGCCACGTACAACGGGCATGCAGCTTCAGGTCTGTGGACGGGGCCTCAACTGCATTGGCACATCAACTGCCTCGAGTTGTTAGCAGTACGTCTTACACTGAGCCGTTTCAAAACGCTGCTACTAGGCAAGCACGTACTGGTCCGTACGGACAGCACTGCGACCGTTGCGTACATCAACTGCCAGGGTGGTCTACGCTCCCGCCGCATGTCACAACTCGCCCGCCATCTCCTCCTCTGGAGTCAGAAGCATCTGAGGTCGCTTCGTGCCGTTTACATTCCGGGCCTGCTCAACCGTGCAGCCGACGAGCTCTCACGACAGCAGGTGCTACCGGGAGAATGGCGACTCCATCCCCAGGTGGTCCAGCTGATTTTCAGGCGCTTCGGGACCGCACAGGTAGATCTGTTTGCCGCCCCGGACACGTCTCACTGCCAGTTGTTCTATTCCCTGACCGAGGGGACCCTCGGCACGGATGCTCTGGCACACAGCTGGCCCCGGGGCCTTCGCAAGTATGCGTTTCCCCCAGTGAGCCTTCTTGCACAGACCTTGTGCAAAGTCAGGGAGGACGAGGAGCAGGTCTTGTTAGTTGCGCCGTATTGGCCCAACCGGACCTGGTTCCCGGAACTAGTGCTCCTCGCGACAGCCCCTCCCTGGCCCATCCCTCTGAGAGAGGACCTGCTCTCTCAGAGACGGGGCACCCTATGGCACCCGCGTCCAGACCTCTGGAAACTCCATGTCTGGTCCCTGGACGGGACGCGGAGGTTCTAGGTGACCTACCCCCTGCGGTAGTTGACACCATCACTTCCGCTAGAGCCTCCTCTACCAGGCACCTCTATGCGTTGAAGTGGAACCTTTTCGTTGACTGGTGCTCCTCTCATGAGGAGAACCCCCGATCTTGCTCGATCAGAGCCGTGCTTTCCTTCCTGCAAGAAGGGCTGGAGCGAAGGCTGTCTCCCTCCACCCTTAAAGTGTATGTTGCCGCTATTGCCGCACATCACGATGCTGTTGATGGTAAGTCTTTGGGGAAGCATGACCTGATCGTCAGGTTCCTGAGGGGAGCAAGGAGACTGAATCCTCCTCGCCCACTCTCTATACCCTCTTGGGATTTGTCTCTGGTCCTTTCGGCACTTCAGAGTCCACCCTTTGAGCCTCTGCAATCAGCTGAGTTAAAAATCCTGTCCTGTAAGACAGTACTCCTGGTTGCATTGGCCTCTATCAAGAGGGTAGGGGACCTGCATGCATTTTCAGTCGACGAATCGTGCCTAGAATTCGGCCCGGATGACTCTCACGTGATCCTGAGACCCCGGCCCGGATACGTGCCCAAGGTTCCTACCACTCCCTTCCGGGACCAGGTAGTGAACCTGCAAGCGCTGCCTTCGGAGGAGGCAGACCCAGCCCTGGCTTTTCTCTGTCCCGTTCGCGCTCTGCGTCTGTACGTGGACAGAACGCAAAGCCTCAGGACCTCAGATCAGCTCTTCGTCTGTTACGGAGGCCAGCAGAAGGGGAAGGCTGGCAGAGGATGGCCCACTGGATAGTGGATGCCATCGCCTTGGCTTACGAAGCCCAAGGCGTGCCCTGCCCGCCCAGGTTGAAAGCCCACTCCACTAGGGGTGTCGCTTCTTCCTGGGCGCTGGCACACGGCGCCTCGCTGTCAGACATCTGTAGAGCTGCAGGCTGGGCGACACCTAACACGTTCACTAGGTTTTATAGCCTACGTGTTGAGCCGGTTTCTTCCTGTGTGCTCGCTTCATCTAGCCGGTAACACCGAAATTCCCGCTCTAGTGTCGGCTTGCTGCGCCACTCCCTTCCTAGGAATGGATATGTGCGCTTTTTTGCTCCAGTCGAGTTCCCCAATTGGCGAACCCTGTGAGTTCCTCCGCACCCCTTCGGCAGTCGGACGTTGCAGAGCGTCCGACGCCAGGCCTAGTGCTCGTATGCTTGTGTAACTTGTGCTAGGCTGGGTTCCATATGTGGTGATCCCTGCGGCGATCCCATATGTGTATTCTTCCACGACCAGCTCCCTGCGGTGAGCCCGTGTCTTCCCTCGGCAGAGTCTGCTCTGCCGTCACTGTCGGTGTGTCCGCAGCGTTCTTTTCCCTGGAAAGGTACGCTTTCCCAGTGTTATCCAAGAGTTCCGCTGTGTGGGGTATAATGGAACAGCAGTTGAACTCCCTCTACGCAGGTCTTCCGCCCCAGCAGTTGGGGGTCTGAGAGTCTTGCGTAGGGCGCTGGATGTGGCAGCAACTGTGGCGTTTTCCATGGGATCCCAATTACGTCGTCACGTCGACGTTACGTCGAACGTGAGCGACTGAAAAGGAACGTCTCGGTTACTGATGTAATCCTCATTCCCTGAAGGAGGGAACGGGAGACGTAACGTCCCGTCGCCACCGTTGCTGACCATCGCCGCATGGCTGTCACAAATCTCGACGACTCAGCGAAAAACAATGTGTGCGTGCGCCCGCTTCCTGTTTATACCCGCGCTGCGGGGCGGGGGCGCGTGACGCGATCACACACGCCAACGTTCATTGGCTCGTTCTGTAGACACTTGAAGTTGATAGGGCTCCCTGAAGTGATCCCAATTACGTCGTCACGTCGATGTTACGTCTCCCGTTCCCTCCTTCAGGGAACGAGGGTTACATCAGTAACCGAGACGTTTTTGCTATGGCCTCAAACGCCTCATGAAGTGCCTGTACTTCATTCTGTAAATTGATCACAAACAACTTGTTTTGTTACCACAAACAAAGTGTGTGCCATTAAAACAAGTGTTTCAATTTCTCATTGTTAGAACAGCTTTGTCACATCTGGAAAATTCACACATCTGGCTTAGAATTGCTTACTACATTCTTCCCTTCAATGCACTAGGAATAATTCCCTTCAGATTTCACATTAAGGTCAAACTGATAGCTAAAATCAGTACTGAATGAATGAATGAATGAATGGGGCATTTATATAGGGTTTTCATATGTACTACTGGACACCCAAAGTGCTTAACAATCATATCAGGGAATCGCTCCTCAACCCCCACCAGTGTGCAGAATCCACTTGACAAATGTACTGTTGTATGCAGTCAAATTGCCATGAACTATAATGTAAATGAGAATAATTTCTGTGGTGACATACACTGCTCGTGAACAGCAGTTTATTGTCCCAGGAATAATCAACATATCTGTAAGGATTTAATATTGTCAGTGGCTCAAATTAGTGCATTTTGCACCAGTTTCACCCTGTAATTTAGTACAACTGGAATTTCCAAAAGTCATTGTGAAAATCTATTCTTTACCACGTCATATTGCCTGTTTTTTTTACCCTTTCCCTGTAACAATTTTTCCATTTGTCATCTCAACATTAAATCACAGAACACCCTAAACAAGTTGTCTGGCAGGATTATCATTTCGATACTAGAATTGTCAGATTGGGTGCAGCATTCAGATTGCACAAATCATTCAATGCGTTTCCGAAAAGCATTGTTAGCCAACTATGGTCACAAGTTCCGTTGTTTTCATCATAGTTTAACGAGTCTGTGTTTGCCGAACCATAGCTCTAACTTAGCTCTAACTAATAGACTTCACAATGAATATACTGAGCCGGTTGGTACCAAAAGGGCGTAACTGCACTTAAACAAAAATTTTCAGCACTCACACACTTACACGCACGGACATGTCTATTCATGCACACACACACGCACCTCCTCCACCATTGTAATCTGTCCCCTGTATCATAATGTTTTGTCAAATACTGTCTTTATATGTTTCATGATGTTTGCAATCACAAGCTCTGTTTATAATTTCAATGATCTCAAATAGTCTTGTATACTGTACGTTTCATGTCTTTTACACTTAACTGGGTTTTGTAAGGTTTGTGTATGTTTGTTAATATTTGGAAAAATGTAAAAAAAAAAATTTTTAAATTAATTGTAGCAACAATGGTTCGTACATTAATATTAATATTAGCTCAAATGATCTATAGGGAATTTTAATAATTAATCATGAATATGATTAATATTTTGTATGTTACAGTTACATTAATTTATCGCAGCTGAACTAGATTGATATATGAACGATTACCATAACGGGTTATGGTTCGTCATTAATACATCAATTGTTCTTATTTCAGCTCGAAGTTATGGGATAACTTTAATGGAATTAATTTAGTTATCAAACAATCTGTTTGTCCAGCGAACAGATTGTACGTAAGATTAAATTCACTCTCAAGGAAAATTATCCTTCTTACAAACACGAGAAAGAGTATCTTTTCCAGGCCTTGAAAAGACACTCTCGGTGTCTGTAGACTAAAATTAGGTTACTTAAATCGTAGCCTACCAAGGTAAAGCATATAGCTAAGATCGAACATTTCAGGGACTAAGTAACATGGGCAATTAAAACAGAGTCAGTCAAGGACATATGGAATTTAATAATTAGACTAATACTACATCGAAACTACGAGTATACACAGAGTAAATACATATTTACAACAGAAACATACGGATGAAAACATTACAAGACCAAACGGATAACAGATGAGATAGGGAGAGGATGAAAGGGAGAAAGTGAAACTAAAGTTCAGGATGAGAGAGATCACCGAGATGCTCTCTCTCATCGCAAAAACACAGGTAACCTTTTGAGAGACAGCAAGGAATCAAATCACATTAAAAGTTCAATAAACTTATCTTGCAAAATGGTTCTCTTTGTTGCTGAAGAACGCAGAGTTCATGCGTGTGTCCTAAGACCATCGTGCGTGTGTTTCTTTAAGAAAGCCGGGCTCGCGCTCTTGTGTCTTCTGGTGAGCGCGGTAGCGGGGTTTTCGAAAGAGTCTTTCTCTCTGAGTTGAAGTTGTCTGCTGCGTTTGCTTCATGGAGTCCGAAGACGAAAATAAAGAAAAGACTTAAAGAAAATTGAAAACGCTCCCAAAGGGAGCCATAAGGTCTTCTCGCTGACGAGGCGGGTTCGTGAAAGTGCAGGAACAAAAACAAGACGAAAGGAAATACAGAACAGAACTGAACGGAACGCGGAGTGTAACCGCTTTTCTAGGGCGCAGGAATTTCACTCCTCCCTGGGGCTTGAGCCAATTGGAATGCGAAATTCCAGGCGGGAGAAAAGTTCTTTGTCTCACTATGAGTTTGATTTGCATGTTTTATGGCAGTCTTAGGATCATGCCATTTCTACGTTAAACAATTATAACTGCAGTAAAATGCATTTTATCATAATTTGGTATCCATATCTTTCCTACGGGTATATGGAGGTTTAATTCAAGACCAAATTTGGTATGTTTAAAAGCTACGGCCTAGAAGTACCTTCTTACTCTGTAAGATAAGTATTAAAAGTTCGATTAACAAACTGGGAATAAGACTAACCTAAAATGTGATGTGCATTTACAAGTGGGAATGAAAATTAGACTTTTTAAAAAGATCCACATGGCATATCTATGATTGCAACGGTGCACATCTGAAACATTATTCCTTTAAGGTTTACAAGAATACAACAACCCATCACAGAGAAGAACAATCGTGGAAAAGAGAAATTACATTCAGGTTTACATATTTCTTCAATGGTTATACATATAGAAAATGTAGGATTTAAGTAGGGTTAAAGATTAACACTGCTCCACTCCTAAAATCTTTGTTGCTGGACATTCCTTTAGGCAATAAAACAGCAAAGTGGGGGGAAGGCAATTGCCAGAGAATATTGTTGAACATTCTCTTACTAAAACACTATTGATTAAAGAATACATTTCAAAACCACACCTCTATTATAAAGCCAAACTAAATCACACATGCCTAATGTAATTGTGCATAAATTAAAGTATATTCTATCCTAATTTAAACACAAAGGGATGTTTGTGTGTGTGTGTGTGTGTGTAGAAAGTTTCAAGTTTCGTTATCTCTCTGTGGTCCAGAGAGGGGAAAGGGGGGTTCGGAATGTCTCTGAGGTGAAATTAGTGTCGTAAAAGTCAATTGGCCGACTAGCTGGAGCCAAAGCAACTGATTTACCTTCGGGGGTTCAGAGTGGGACAGCAAGAAGGAATGTGCGTTTATGTTCTGATTCAATGAGCCATGATTCATAGCCAATGTGGCTACATTCCCCCTTTTCGTCCGGTGAAGTCCGTGTGGACATCGTCGGACGACAATCATCACAATGGTCACATGGCAGGTGAATCATGACAGTCGTGTAGCAGGTGGATCATGACGGTAGGAAGGCAGGTGGTGCTTGGAGCTGAGGATTCAGCTCGATGAGGTTCGGCGTGGTCTCTGACTTGACACCACCTTTCTGGGGATTCCGTCTGAAACCTGCAAAGGTGCACAGCCCAATGTCGGCGGCGTTCCAGCCTCGGACCGCAGATGAAGTGTTCAGAACGGGCCGTCGAGCCGGTGCTCGGAGGGCTTTGTTGGCAGGAGCAATGTCCATGAGTTGGGACCCCCTTTTCTCACTACGGAGTTCCAGTCCTGGATTCAAGGTGACGTTGAAGTTTTTGGAGGATGGTAGTTTCAGTGCTGTCTGGTACTCTTTGCTGGGAAGCTGGTACCATGTCAGGCCATCAAGGTGTAGGATGACACCTTTCAGTACTTGAAGTCCCATTTTCTGGTTGAGCATGTTGACACGGCTGGTTGTGTCATGCTGGTCGTGAGTGACAGTGGCGGTGTGCACAGGTGTGTTAGCACGCCACCTTTCACCTGCAATCTCCGCTTGTGTGTTGGTGACTTTGCTGACCAGGGGGTGCAACCCGTAGATTTCTTCAGCGTTGTCTCTGAGTAAGGGTTTGCTAAGGCAGAGATAATGAATGTCTTTGGTCATTGTACACAGGTGCAGGTTTGGAGCTGAGTACAGTTGTGTGTCGCTGTCGTGGTAGGCCACCACGTCTGGAGGGCTTATCTTGATGTAGGTGTTGTTTTTCCAAAACCTGGCCTTGACAATGTCTGTAAGTCTGTGGACTTGGCTTGACTCGATGATAGGCAGATTTAGGAGAAAGCCCACTTCTCTCTGCTCGGGATAGACGTAGAGTGGGATGGCGCTACCCCGAGAGTAGGCCAGGTGTTTTTGTAGAAGGTCAGCTGGCGTGTTGATGGCGGAAGCCATCACAGTTAGCACTAGGCTTGAGGGTATCAGGTGCGGTAGGATTGCGCCTGTGGCTAGGCTGTCACTGGAAGAGTTAACCTCCCACAGCATGTCTGTCTTTAGCGCTGTAACCAGCTGAGTCTGGGCAAAGTCATTCTGGCAGATAGTAAACAGCAGTTTCATGGAGTTCATTGTCTGGTTTGCTGCATTGACACTGGACATACCAATGTTAGACAGAGTTCTGGCAGCAGCGACGGCTCCGAGCAAAGCTCCCAGGAACCGTTTGAAGTGGTGGTTGGTGCTTAGGAGTCCTGATTGTGTAACAGTCACTTTCTCAAGTTGGTTGAACATGTGTTCGACCTTGGCCTCGGCATGAGAGAGGGAGTCCTCTGTCCGTTGGGCACTTGTCAAGATGTATTGGGCTACGGAGCTGGGGTAGTGTGCTCTGTAGACCGGGCAGGCCTGGATGAGTCGAACATGCACTTGCTGGGGGCAGGTCTTGCCGTCGGTGATCTGGAGTCTCAGTTGTTCTCTCGGTGGCAGCTGTCCTCTGGTTGGCTGACAGTACAGCATGGCGAACCACAGCAGCAACCTGGTACAGACAACAGGGAGAGAGAGAGAGAAAGGGGAGGAAGAAGCCAGCAAGGCTTGTCTTTGATTGGACAGGGCAGTCTTTTTACTTCGTGGGCGGCGACTGGGTTTAGTTCGCCTTGGCCCATGTTTTGCCACATCTTGCTGTCGGCTTGTCGCTTGCTTCAGTGTCTCGTCAGTAGCTCTGGTGTTGCCGTATGCAGCACATGATGCGTTATAGACGAACATTAGCAGTTTACCCCCCTTTGTGCGCCGTGGCATTACAAGCTTTGGCATTGTGATGTCAATCGGTGCACAACTCAGAATGTTGTTCTGTTCACGCAGCATGTGCGTTGTGTCATGCAGTGGTCTGAGGCACTGGTTGTCAGTGAGGTCAGATGGCATGCAAGGGTGGTTGGAGGGGTTTGAGAGGTGGGCATTTAAAGTCTTTATGTAGATGTCAGAAGCCCGCATGTCCGTTATGGTTGTCTTTGCAAACAGCGGAGCCAGCGTAAGCGGCTCTGAGGTAGGTAGGTGAGCTCGTAAAGGTCTTATGCTGTGTGTAAGCTTCACTTTCTTTAGGGTGGGTGGGTGGGTGGGTTGAAAGTGACCACAGCTTGTTGTTTAGTGCGCCAGGCTTGGCGATGGCTTGAGTGAGGTCATGTCGCTGCAGGTGAGTCATGACCTTGAGGCAGCAGGTGTCAAAGTCTTTGGTGGGCTGTAAGGTGCAGGGTAGCACAGTTGAACCTTGACTTGGTGCTGAGTCTGTGTCTTCATGGCTGGCTGTGGGAGTTCCCGTGAACTCTGTGACCTGAAAGTCTGGCTCTGCGGAAGTTCCCGTGACCTTTGTGACGTGACCGTCTGGCTGTGACTGGAGGGAGTGAAGTTCTCGTACTTGAGCCCAGATCTTGAGCTGTTTCAAGTCCAGTAACGGTTCAAAGAGATCTAGAAGGTCTCTGCCGATGAGGAACGGAAAAGTGTCCATTTTTGAGATGAACACTGGATGGACTAGACTTAAAGGACCAATTGTCAGGTGAATGTGAGCTACCTGTTCGAGCCGGATGTCATGTTGACTGTATGACTGTACGTTCAGTTCACAAGTTTGAGGTGTAAGAGTTTGATCTCGTCTCTTAGCTTCAAATTGGAGTCTTTTGAAAAGTTGATTTGAGATCACTGTAATGTCTGATCCTGTGTCTATCAGGGCTTCCATGCTCACTTCCTTTTCCAACGTGATGTTCAGGTAGAGTTTTTGGGCCACCCCCTTTTTGATCAGGTTGCCCAAAAACATTGGCATCGGGACAGGTGTAACGGTCGTTGGGTGGTTAGGACCGGTCTCGTGTAGCTTGCTGTGGAGGCAGTTAGACACAACAGCGTTTCCTGGTACCTTTGTATTTTGGTACCTGGTGTGAGGAAGTGTGCCGTCTCGTTCAGGGTGTGCAGCTGTCAGTTGTGGAGCTTTGGTGATGCTGTCACCTTGTGATGTGACAGTTAGCTCTGTGGTCTGTGGATGATGAGCAGTGTTCGAGGTGCTTGGCTCAGTCAGATGGCGGTCAGACGGTTTGTTTTCAGTTCTTATGCTTAGGCATAAGATGTCTGGCTCGTCCTTCTTGTCTTTCTTGCGACGTGTCTGGTGAAGAAGCTCTTTCAGCACCCTTAGGATCTCTGCTGTCTCAGACGTGGCTGCACTGTGGTTATCTGATGTGAGCTCCGGCTTGAGCTTACCAGTGTCGTGTCGAGAGTGGTTCCACTCTCTGTCGGGGCTTGTTGTCCTGGACGGTGGGGATCGGCTCTTCTTGGGTCGCCGGCCGGCTTCCCAGAATCTTTCAGAGCGCTTGCTCTGGTGCTTTGGACGAGCACCACCGCGTTTGTGTTGCCCTCTGCTGGTTTGGAACGGTCGTGACTCTCTGTAAAAATGTCTGTGACTGTGGTGTTGTGGGGCACCCTCTAAAGTCAGTTCTGAACAGTGCTCAGAGACAGAATAGATTGTGGGGTTTTTCACAGTCTTTTCAGAAATAGTCTTTTGCTTGGTGTAAGCTTTATGGGCTAAGTCACGCAGCTGTTGGGTAGACATGGTCCGTGCATCGGCCAAAACCCCAATATGATGGGATAAGGTTGGATGGAGATTCCGCAGGAAAAGAGTTTTAAAGGTAACATCCTGTTCCATCCCTGGCTCATTCCGTGCTCCGAAGAAGGCTTGTCGGAGTCGGTTGTAGTAGATCTGGGGGTGTTCACGCCGACCTTGCTTGAGGTCTACAGCAACGATGAAACCTTGATCGGAGTCTGGATCAGAGAATTCACGGATCAAAGCTTGCCGTAATTGTTGGAAGTCCGTTTTGACAGCCTCAGTTTGACGGTCTAGGAAGCTACGAACATCACTGCTAGCCGTTATTCTTAACAGATACAAATTGTCCCAAGCTGTCACGTTGGCGACAGTTTGCAAGTGAAAGTCAATGTCTTTTAAATAAGCATGAATGTCACGACCTTCTGCAGAATCTGGATCGAACATAGGAATGTTTCGAGCTATCTTGTCAAGTTCTCGGGGGGTCGTGCCGTGGTTAGTGGCATGGGTTGTCTGAAGGGGTCCTCCCCCTTTTGCTGCTGACAGGTGTTCTTGAAAGCTGGCTGGTGATATCTTGAGCCGTGGGCTTACATCTCCCTTTTCAGCTCTGGTTTCTTGGCTGAAAGGGTTGGGGTGGCTGGCCGGGAGAAACTCTGTGATGTGTGTTTCTCCGTTCCAGCCACTCTGCAGTCTGTAAGAATGTCTCAGTTCTGCATGAACAGTGTCAAGTTCATCTTGGAGCTCGTCTCTCTGCAGAGTAAGCTCGCCGATTTTAGCTCGGGCCGTTTGCAAATGTTTCTCGCAGGCCCTGGCTTTTGCTTCTGCTTCTTTTAGTTCAGTCTCGGCTCTCTCTAGGAGAGCGTCACTTTGTTGGAGTTTTTCGTCGAGTTCTTTTCTGGTTTCTCTCTCCAACTGTTCTCTTTGGTCTGTGTCGAGGCGCAGATCTTGCAGGGCATTTCGAAGTCTTTCTACTTCTTTCTGTAGCTCTGGATCTGTGGCGTCCTCTTTCTCGCGCTGGTACTGGGTTTCGAGGAGGAGCTGATCAAGGCGACTTTGGGTTCGGGCCTGGTCCTTCCGGGCCTCCTCCACTTGAAGCTTAAGCGTTGTGGCTTGCTGCTCCAGGTCGATGTTGCGCCGTTCGCTGAGCCTCGCCTGGGCGACGACGTTGTGGGTGACGCTGCTGACAATCCGGGCCCCGTCTTTGTAGTTGTAGCTTCGGGTAGGATCGTGTGTTTTCAGTTCGTCTAGCTCGGTGTCCAGTTGCGTTTGGCTCAGATGCTGCAGGTCACTGGCGTCCTTGGCTAAGTACTCCCGACAGACCGCGGGACTGGATGCACGGGACATATTGGCTTCGCTGTAGGCGAGAGAAACACAGCACACACACAAGGAGACCAATGCAAGTTCGTTCTAAGGTTAATGAGCTATACTCATACGGGCTATGCCGTTTATTAGAATTTTGGGCTAACTGATGCACAGTTAGACAGTTAGCGGAGCCAATTGACTTGGGTCGAAGGACCCGAACTAAAGATTTGACAGGCAGTAGCCTCGCGGGTCACATGATGACACAGGCTGCTTGGTTTGTCGCCCTATTATGTAGTTTCCTTGGTGGCTCTCACAGGTCACTGTGGCTAGGTGAAAATGAAAGAAACAAATCACCAGAACAAAGGATAGAAAAGATCAAAGTGAAACAAAACACTTGAAATGAGATAAAACAATAGTAACACGGTATGTGTTAGGGAGAATAAAGAGGCCTAAGCTATTACCACTGCTAGGGTTTAGGATAGGGCCAAAAGGTGAGTGGGGCTATCGGGGTAGAAAACCTAGGAAGATGGTGTGGCTTAGAGAAGAGATGGGCCAACACTTAAAATATCCGGGAGATATCTAGTGTTCTGTGGCTTATAGTAAGTGGAATGGGTTTTACTAAATTTAGTTTACCTGCGGTGAATTGAGGTCATTCAGGTGGAAACCAGTGGCTCGGTCAACCTCTCCGACGGTTCTCCAACACTTGACCGCAGTGCTCTCGGGCAACCTCGTCTCTTGGTACCACGGTGTGCCCACTCAAACCACTTGCGACTTTAAACACAAAGTGGCAACGCCAAGGTGTCAATCATCAGACGGCACGGAAAGATTGAGTTTTCCTCGGAACTCTCCTTTCGGAGTGGTCCTTTCAGCAGACCCCAGTTCGAGTGATTGTCTCAAAATTGCCTTGTGTGTCGCTGACGTTGACTTAACCTTTTGGCGGGCCAAATTGCTGATGTCGGGGTGGCGTGCCACAACCGGAGGTACGAGATTCGGAAGAGTCCGAGACACACGGCCAGTGCCAGGTAGCGTCGGACAGATGACCTCGCTCGCGGAAACCAACCCGAGATGACTGCAACTCACCACAGTGCTCTAGTGAATGCCACCTATAAATACACAAAGGATAAACAAATGAAACTTAAAGTGAATTAAGGCTAGTTTGTTTAAACCAAATGGATTAGTTATTTATGTGGCAATAAGAGTCAAAGGTTTTACTAAATAATAATAAACAAAAGGAGATTATGATAATGTTACTTATCAAAATGACCTAACCCAAGAGAGAGAAGGAAAAAGTAGAAATAAAATAGAATAAAAACAAAAATTGAAAATAAAAATGAAAATGAAATGACAGGAGGTACCCAGGAGAAGAGGGAGGCCGCAGTAGTGGGTTTTCACCACAAAGGGGCGTACCCCCTCTCTGTGCTTAACCTGGCACACAGAGAACTTAATTCAAATCAAAAATTCAAAACTTGTTTAAATTAAAATTTAAAATAAGCATGTAAGGAAATGTGAAAATCAGAATGATATCTTATAATAATCCAGATACAATAAAGTATCAGTCCTATTTATAAAAATAATCAGGAGAGAAATACGATAAAAGAGTGAAAGGAGGAAAATAGTGATGCCGACTTAGTATCCACAAGGCCACACGATGGTGCTGTTTCCTCCAAGTGGATATCAGTGGCTGAATAGACAACTCAATTTAAATTTAAAATTCAAACGTTTAAATCAAATTTAAATGAACATGTAAAGAAAATGTAAAAGGAGAACTGGTAACAGTGCCATAACTATAAAATAAATCAAAATAGAAAAGTGGAAATAAACAATTCCTGACAGGATTTGAAGAGAGAGAAAAGAGAGCTGAGTGAACCGACCTAGCGGGAGGCGGCCACTAGGTGCCGTTGTTTCCTCTAAGGGAATGGCTGGGATTTAATCTAAGTTTTAATTCAAATCTAGTTTGAACCAAACTCAGAGTAAATGTATCAGTCAAAGGCAGGAAAATTGTGTAACACAAAATAATATTTGCACGAGCAAAGCTGTAAATGCGAATAGTTATTTAGAGTTTAAACATTAATTCACAGGGAAATGAATTCAGCCGTAAAGAGAGCGTTATCTGATAACTGGCCACGAGATGGCGTAATTGTGCTCATGCAGGCTGACGTCAGTGGGAGTGGTGCTGACGTCGGATGACTCGGTGGGGCGCGTAATTTGAGAACTGCCACACACTTAAAGGACGCCCTCTGGCGTTTAGTCAATGGAATTACACACAATTTTCATGTGATTCAAAGCTAAGAGCTTTCAGCTCGCGTCACGCGCTCGTCGCGCTGATTTTCTGCAACAATCACAAATAGAAAAACACTTTAGATCTCAGCGGATCTCTCTGTGTCAGTTAACTGCACAGAAGGGTGTCTGCAGGATTCTTTTCGCTGCAAAAACACACAAATGTAAACAACAGGAATTTTACGTCTGTCGTTATAAATTTAGATTTTCCTTAAATCTAACAAAACTCCAATTTACAAATCTATCATCAAACCTGTGTTGTTTATATGATTTTTGATTTGCGTAGGTTCACAGTGAGTAGCTAAGTCACTGAGTAACCCACAGGAGAAATCGTCTTAGCTGGACATTATTGGACTAACCATAACTTCAGCTAGCGATAATTTATTCAGGCCTTACTTATACTGCTGAGGGGGGGAAACTCGCCCCGATCAGACTTATGTCTCGCACTAGAAAGAGATTTCTTCGTCTTAATAGGCGGTTTATTAATATCAACATGTACACTGCAAAGAGTTTTGTTTCGTCTTTACAGGCACATGTTCATATGGACTGCAGTCTACTCACATTTAACAGTGTTAAAATGTGTCTAGGCATATTTTAGCAACTTGTTAAAAATGTAACGTTGCTGACTTCGGCTTTTTGCCTTGGTCAGTTAGGAGTGAGTTCGCTTTAGCGACTTAACTCACAAATTCATAATTTCATAATGCGCAAAAATTATTAATAACCATATAAACAGATTGAAACTGAATATTGCCCATAACAAAGTTTGAAATGCCCGCATTCTCCACCAAACTGTAGCAACAATGGGTCGTACATTAATATTAATATTAGCTCAAATGATCTATAGGGAATTTTAATAATTAATCATGAATATGATTAATATTTTGTATGTTACAGTTACATTAATTTATCGCAGCTGAACTAGATTGATATATGAACGATTACCATAACGGGTTATGGTTCGTCATTAATACATCAATTGTTCTTATTTCAGCTCGAAGTTATGGGATAACTTTAATGGAATTAATTTAGTTATCAAACAATCTGTTTGTCCAGCGAACAGATTGTACGTAAGATTAAATTCACTCTCAAGGAAAATTATCCTTCTTACAAACACGAGAAAGAGTATCTTTTCCAGGCCTTGAAAAGACACTCTCGGTGTCTGTAGACTAAAATTAGGTTACTTAAATCGTAGCCTACCAAGGTAAAGCATATAGCTAAGATCGAACATTTCAGGGACTAAGTAACATGGGCAATTAAAACAGAGTCAGTCAAGGACATATGGAATTTAATAATTAGACTAATACTACATCGAAACTACGAGTATACACAGAGTAAATACATATTTACAACAGAAACATACGGATGAAAACATTACAAGACCAAACGGATAACAGATGAGATAGGGAGAGGATGAAAGGGAGAAAGTGAAACTAAAGTTCAGGATGAGAGAGATCACCGAGATGCTCTCTCTCATCGCAAAAACACAGGTAACCTTTTGAGAGACAGCAAGGAATCAAATCACATTAAAAGTTCAATAAACTTATCTTGCAAAATGGTTCTCTTTGTTGCTGAAGAACGCAGAGTTCATGCGTGTGTCCTAAGACCATCGTGCGTGTGTTTCTTTAAGAAAGCCGGGCTCGCGCTCTTGTGTCTTCTGGTGAGCGCGGTAGCGGGGTTTTCGAAAGAGTCTTTCTCTCTGAGTTGAAGTTGTCTGCTGCGTTTGCTTCATGGAGTCCGAAGACGAAAATAAAGAAAAGACTTAAAGAAAATTGAAAACGCTCCCAAAGGGAGCCATAAGGTCTTCTCGCTGACGAGGCGGGTTCGTGAAAGTGCAGGAACAAAAACAAGACGAAAGGAAATACAGAACAGAACTGAACGGAACGCGGAGTGTAACCGCTTTTCTAGGGCGCAGGAATTTCACTCCTCCCTGGGGCTTGAGCCAATTGGAATGCGAAATTCCAGGCGGGAGAAAAGTTCTTTGTCTCACTATGAGTTTGATTTGCATGTTTTATGGCAGTCTTAGGATCATGCCATTTCTACGTTAAACAATTATAACTGCAGTAAAATGCATTTTATCATAATTTGGTATCCATATCTTTCCTACGGGTATATGGAGGTTTAATTCAAGACCAAATTTGGTATGTTTAAAAGCTACGGCCTAGAAGTACCTTCTTACTCTGTAAGATAAGTATTAAAAGTTCGATTAACAAACTGGGAATAAGACTAACCTAAAATGTGATGTGCATTTACAAGTGGGAATGAAAATTAGACTTTTTAAAAAGATCCACATGGCATATCTATGATTGCAACGGTGCACATCTGAAACATTATTCCTTTAAGGTTTACAAGAATACAACAACCCATCACAGAGAAGAACAATCGTGGAAAAGAGAAATTACATTCAGGTTTACATATTTCTTCAATGGTTATACATATAGAAAATGTAGGATTTAAGTAGGGTTAAAGATTAACACTGCTCCACTCCTAAAATCTTTGTTGCTGGACATTCCTTTAGGCAATAAAACAGCAAAGTGGGGGGAAGGCAATTGCCAGAGAATATTGTTGAACATTCTCTTACTAAAACACTATTGATTAAAGAATACATTTCAAAACCACACCTCTATTATAAAGCCAAACTAAATCACACATGCCTAATGTAATTGTGCATAAATTAAAGTATATTCTATCCTAATTTAAACACAAAGGGATGTTTGTGTGTGTGTGTGTGTGTGTAGAAAGTTTCAAGTTTCGTTATCTCTCTGTGGTCCAGAGAGGGGAAAGGGGGGTTCGGAATGTCTCTGAGGTGAAATTAGTGTCGTAAAAGTCAATTGGCCGACTAGCTGGAGCCAAAGCAACTGATTTACCTTCGGGGGTTCAGAGTGGGACAGCAAGAAGGAATGTGCGTTTATGTTCTGATTCAATGAGCCATGATTCATAGCCAATGTGGCTACAAATGTTTTGTCATTAATTACTCACCCTCATGTCAACCCGTAAGACCTTTCAAGGCCCAGAAAGGTAGTAAAGACATTGTTAAAATATTATATGTGACTACAGTGGTTCAACCAAAAAACCTGGCTCTATTCAACAGTTTTTTCTCTACCGTGTCAGTCTCTGATGCTGTTCATGTAAGAAACATGATGCATGCGCGTGTTGCTGATGCAGGATCCGGCCAATACTGAGCCGGTGTTCTGACGTAGAACGCGGAAACGCTGCACTGTGTTTACTACATGAACAGCGTTGGAGACTGACACGAAAGGAAAATGTAGGAAAAGACACAATTTCCATTATTGACCACAAATTCTTGGAGTCTGGACACAGCCAGATGGAATGTGAAAGTGTCCATGCAGCTATTGAGACAGCCAGAAAGAATGTGCCTGTGTACAGTCGAGATGGGTACGACATGCTTTTAAGGATGGCGAGCAAGACCATGCCATACAAGGTGATTGAACTAAGTCACAGTGACTTGATTTCAAGTCTTTTCGTCACACGTGGTCTGAAACAAAACCAAAGATGCAGAGGGAGAAACAGTTTGTTCGCAGAAAATCAATTGGCTGCCCTACACAAAAGAGGATCCAAAAGGTGGAAAACAGGAGTACAGAGACTATAATTGAATGGAACCTAAAAAGTTATACAGATGTCCACCTGGGATCATTGCTGTGAAAAGAAAGACTTACTTATACTGTGCACAAATGGCAGTTTCCCGCAGTCTTATGTGGACTTCTGCCGGCCTTTACAATTCAGAGCAGGCTGCTATCTCATTTACAAATCCATCTGAAACATTCTTTATGACACAGATTGTCTTTGTTATGTTGTCATGTCCTCAATATTCAGTAACCTATTTCAGATGCTCTGAGCCTATGTACTTTCAGTTGGTAATATGGCATTCAATTAACTAATTTGATGTAAGGACTTTTTATGTGATATTTAATTTTATGACAACAGATTGTCATTTCTTTTAAACTCATAAATTTAATGCTTTGTTCATATTGTCATCAGATGTTTTTATATGCGAAATATAATGAAACATTGGTGCCAAAAAAGGCGCATGTAACTAAAAAAAAAAAAAAAAAAAAATAGAATTTATTTTTTCTGAATAAAAGGTTAAAATAGTGTTCAATAAGTATACAGTCATCCATGTGTGTACATATTTTTATTATAAAAGATTGAAATCAGTACATGAAATCAGATCAAACTATGGTAATTTTATTTTTGGCTCTCCAAGTTGGTGAAATGTCACTTATGCCCTTCTGGTTCTCACCCCTCGACATGTTAGTCCTGTTGTTCCATATTTTTGTTTTTATAATCTTATTTTCAGAGTGCGATTAACTCTTTCAACCATGCTTGATGATTGTAGTTGTCTTGCGCAATGAAAATGCCATTGAATCTCCAAAAGTCTGCAGACTTCCTGACATGCCTGAATATTAAAGTGTGTTCCCTGATCAGAAACAATCAGGGGCATAGAATTTAGTAGGGACGCTAGGGACGTGTCCCTACCAATATCCAGCGACCACTTATTTTTCCCTAGTAATAATTTCGATAAAACATTTAAATATATTTATATATAACCCATATTGTCCGATTGTGTCTTGTGGTTTTTATGTATCGCTCATGTAGCGCTCAGTGTCCAGTTGAGCAGGCTCCTTTCCTTGCTTATGCAGTTCAGATGCAATGTTTTGGAAGCTAATTCAGCATGTTAGTCATGTCAGTCAAAAAAGCCAAATCTAAAAGCCACTGCTCATCCTCAAGTTGTTAGTAGATAACTCTGTATTTTTTGTAGATAGGAGAAACTCCTTTATCTCAGGCAGCAGCTTGCGAAATCTTTCCAAACATTTGCCCCTTCTTAACCATCTGACATCTGTATGCAGCAGCAGATCCGTGTGGTTGCAGTCAGCTTCCTCCAAATAAGCACGAATCAGTCGTCTTGTGAAAATGTCTCTCAACGTTTCCTTTCTTTGGAATAGCAATACTTGTTTGGCAGATCAGAGAAATGCATTTAGAAAAGGACATAGGACACATAAAAAAGTATTGGCTTTTTGCTTGGTACCGCACTCATTTTCAAATGGTTGGAATTTATTTTAGATCTATATTTTACGAATGAATGTCCTTTGTGTACGCTACCGATTCCGAATACTGCTAGCTTTTCGTGCTCTGTTCTCCGAAGCTCTTGGAGTTGGAAAGCGCGAAGCAGGCTAGTTGTCATGGCAACTAAACAAAAAAATATTGCCTGGTCAAAATGTATTCATCAAGTGCAATTCAGACAGAAACTAAAAAGAGGAAGGAAGGACATTGTTATATTTATTTGTATTAAAATTGAACAAAACCATATATTAAAATTATGTGTGATCAACCAGCATTGTCTTTGCGATCAACTGGTAGATTGCGATCGACCTATTGGGCACCCCTGATCTATAGCAACGTCTGGCAGCGTCATATGCAGCACTTGCGGGCTGTCCTGAGTTCACTGAGAGGGGCTGGACTGACGGCCAACCCAAAAAAATGTGTGCGGTTGGGCGTGTGGAAGTCAGGTATCTGGGCTTCCACTTGGGTCACGGACAGGTGCGTCCCCAAATTGATAAGACGGCAGCAGTTGCAACCTGTCTGAGACCCAAGACCAAAAAGGAAGTGAGGTAGTTCCTGGGGCTGGCGGGATATTATAGAAGGTTTGTACCTAAAAACTCGGACCTCACCAGCCCGCTGACTGACCTCACTAAAAAGGAAGCACCAGATCTGGTCCAGTGGACAAAGCAGTGCCAGCAGGCTTTCATCCAGATAAAGGCAGCTCTGTGTGGCGGACCACTCTTACATTCTCCTGACTTTTCTCTCCTCTTTTTGTTGCAGACCGACGCATCTGGAGATAGAGGGTGAGGAGTGGCCGGTGCTGTACATCAGTCGTAAGCTCTCGAAGAGAGAGACGATGTACAGCACCATAGAAAAAGAGTGTTTGGCAATTAGATGGGCCTCCGCTATTATCTCTGGGAATTCACTCTCTGTTCGGACCACGCACCCCTGCAATGGCTCCACCACATGAAGGATACCAACGCACGGATCACCCGTTGGTATCTGGCACTGACAAACACCTGATTCTTTTTGCAGTAATTGGCATGGAGAGACCGGATGTAAGCTGCTGTGGAGAGAGAGAGAGAAGGACTGAGGACTCGTGCGACGAAAGAGTGTCTGTGAAACCTGGTGGAAAGAGTGGCAGAGCCCGTCTGTGAACTACTATCTGTGCTTTAGCGAGTCTACGGTGGATGCGCTGTGTGCACGACTTTTGTTTGTTCTTATTAAGTTATACAAATAAATCGTATGAGTCCCAGTCACGCTGACCCTGTCTTCCTTCCAACCTTTGAACCTTATCACAGCGCCAAACATTCATAACGTCATAACAAAGAGAAACATTTGAAGTAACATGATAATCCATATATTTTTTTCTAGTGTAGTGTACTGAAGTGTTCCTTTTTAATGATTTATCGTTATAGGCCGCCTGAATTTCTGTAAAGTAAAATGTTTTATTATTGTTATTCTTATTGTATGCAGCCCTACAAGTATATGCCTACAAGGCTCAACAAACCTGGTGATCATTTTATATATATATACAGTGGGTATGGAAAGTATTCATACCCCCGGTAAATATGATAAAAAATGGCTGTAAAAAATAAATCTTTCATTCAAAAAATTGGCAAAAATCTAACCTTTCATTGAAGTAAAAGAATTCAATTTGGGGGGGAAATCACATTATGAAATAAATGTTTTTCTCCAAAACACGTTGGCCACAATTATTCATACCCCTAGAATGTTTTATAAATAAAATATCTCTGAAGTATATTCCCATTAATATTTACCTTTTTTAGCACACCAGGGTGACTAGGAACATGAAATTGTCCAGCTATGACTTCTTGTTTCACAGGATTTTAAATATGAGGAAACACAAAGGCCAAATTCCCTTAATCATCCATCACAATGAGTAAAACCAAATAATACAGTCCTGATTTGCAGCAAAAGATTGTTGAGCGTCACAGAATAGAAAGTGGCTGTAAGAAAATAGCTAAATAATCGAAAATACCCATTTTGACCATCAGGGCAATAATTAAGAAGTTATAATCAAGTAAAAATGTTACAAATCTGCGAGGAAGAGGACGTGTGTCTATATTATCTTAATGCACAGTGAGGATGAAAGTTTGAGTGGCCAAAGACTCTTCAATAATAACAGATGGAGAATTGCAGAGATTAGTTGAGTCTTGGGGTCAGAAAACCTATTAAAAAAAAATCAAACAACCCCTACATCCCCATTGGGAGGGTTTCAAGAAAAATGCTCCTCGCTCATCCAAAAACAAACTCCAGCATATTCAGTGGTCAGACACGACTGGAACTTCAAACAACACAGGGTTCTGTGGTCAGATGAAACTAAAAAAAGAGCTTTTTGGCAGCAAACACGCTAGATGTGTTTGGTGCACACAAGGATAAAAAGTACCCCATGTGTACAATTTAATATACCACTGGATCTTTAATGTTGTGGGCCTATTTTTCTGCTGGAGGTCCTGGACTTCTTATTCAGATACATGGCATTGTGGATTCTATCAAATATCAACAAATAAAAAAATCCAAACCGGACTGCTTCTGCTAGAAATCTTATAATGGGCCATGGTTGGATCTTCCATCAGGACAACGATCCAGAACAAACATCAAAATCAACACAAAAATGGGTAACTGAGCACAAAATGAAGCTTCTTCCATGACCGTCCCAGTTCCCTGACCTGATGAGTGGAGTGAACTGAAGAGAAGAAGAGCCAACATGGATCTGGGAATCTGAAGGATCTGGAGAGATTCTGTATGAAGGAATGATCGCTGATCTCTTGTCAGGTGTTCTCCAAACTCATCAGGCATTATAGGAGAAGACTCAGAGCTGTTATCTTGGCAAAAGGAGATTGCAAAAAGGTATTTACTAAAAGGGTATGAATAATTGTGGCCAACGTGTTTTGGAGAAAAACATTTATTTCATAATGTGATTCCCCCCCCCCCCCCAATTTGAATTATTTTACTTCAATGAAAGGTTAGAATTTTGCCAATTTTTTTGAACGAAAGATCAAATTTTTTGAATGAAAGATTTATTTTTTACAGCCATTTTTGATCATATTTACCAGGGGTATGAATACTTTCCGTACCCACTGTATATATATATATATATAGTGAATTTTAAATCGCAATTTTAACCAGAAAAATTCTAATATTCTCCCCAAAATCACGCAACCCTATAGTTTAACTAGATATCAGCATGTTCACAGTTGTTTTGTTGTTGTTTTTACTGGGATCAGATGGTACTGATGAGTCCTGCTGACTTAAACATACACATGAGTCTCTCTGTACATGAACATGGTCAAATGAAAAAGCAAACACCTTGGAAATGACAGGTATGTTGAATGACAGGTATGTTTCAGGAATTGCACAAAGGTGTGTGACTGTTCAAGTCTCTGTCTTTAGATCAGTGTGTTTAATAATGTGCTTTTTTGTCATTTGGTATGTACCTTTGTTGTGTTGTAAATAAATCCAAACAATCAAAAAGCCATTGATTTTTAAATCTCTCCTCATTCTTGGTTCAAGTTCCCTCACAGACCCACCTGATGGGGCCATAAGGGGAGGGTCTTTGTCTTCCCAGTTTTGAAGCAAATATTCTAGGCTAGGTGAGAAAATGTTTTGTGAAGAGGTAATCAGTATGTTTTTATGACCTTATTTCAGTGACAATTTTTGTTTTATTTTTTCACATAATTTTCATAAAACTACAAACTTTTACATACATGCTGCTCACATATTATTGTAGCAGAGTTTGTGCTGAATACAGTGTAATCAGACTTAAGCCATGGAAATATTACAAGTAACAGAAATAAGCACAAATGTCAGAGCATGTCAGAACAGAACCAGGGGGGTTAGCAATTTATTCAAAGAACATTTTGAGACAACATTGCTACTTTCAACTTCAATAGCTAAGCAGTATGAATTATTAGCTTTAAATCTTTCTGTGTCTAAGAACCTGCAGCTCACCATAGCTGGTTGTTATAGACCTCTGTCAGCAACTAGTTGTGTTTTACATTGTGTAATGAATTTGTTGGCTTTTTTTAATTATAAGGAACTGATCTTACTTAGTGATTTTAATCTGAACTGGATGTATACAATATCCGATCATTTTAAAATGCTTTGTGATAATCTAAATCTTTTTCAATTGGTAGACTCACCCACTAGGCCTAACTCGAAATCTCTGGAAAAATCTACTTTAATAGATCTTGTCATTACAAATGTCCCACATAGATACTCTTCAGTTTCTGTATTTGCAAATGATATCAGTGACCACAGTGACCATTTTATCACATCGGGGTCTTTATTTCAAACAAATAATTCTATAAATTCAAACTTATTCAAACAAATTTCTCGAAGCAGAACGTAATCTATGGCCAAGAGAGTGTGCTTTGGAACAAATTATTTGCTCTGACATCTGTTCTGCTTTAAAAGGTGAATAAATCACCAGGTCCTGACTATATTGCTCCATTGTTTTTAAAATTAGCAGCTGATCTTATTTCTCCCTCACTGACGTTTTGTTTAAAGGAACACTATGTAGCTTTTCAACCTTCATAATATATTTCCAAGACCCTTGTGATGGTACATCGACTTACAATAGGTTGAATGACGCGTCTGCCGTAGCCTGACGGGGTCTGTATCGCTTTTACTGGCACTACGTAACTTCGGGGTTCAGGTAGTAACCCGAGCACAAAAAGAACTACAAAATTCGACTGCTTTACGGCATACGTCACTTCCCCCACCACTTCCTCAAATCTGGACGTGAGAGGCCAACCAGTGTTTGTTTTCGGCTTTTGTGCGTATGTTTTTGTCATGGGGACTGTTTACACCTGGCCACTTCATGTGTTTTCTCAGATCGGATAGCTATCCGATCGTAAAAGACCAGGTGTAACCAGGTGTAACTTTCACCATGTGACCAGGTGTAACTTTCACCAAAGTGAAAGTAAGTCGCAGACGCTTAACACACAATCATCATCATTAAAAGTAAAGAAATTAAATGATCTTACCAGGGCTGTTACTGCTCTCTCTTATTGCGGTCTTTGATTTTGAAATTTTAGCTGATGATCAATAAAATGCCGTTCATATCTGTTGCTTTCTGTGACGTGCACTCCATTAAATCTGCATATAGCGCGGGAATTGAAGATCGGATTTAAATCCATTTCACATTTATGTGACCAGGTGTAAATGGAATCGTTTTGATAAATCAGATAGCTATCCGATCTGAGAAAACGCATGAAGTGGCCAGTAAATAAATCTCATATTTGTAAACTTGTTTGCATTCTATGTTGTATGTTGTTGCGCTTGCTTGTAGTATGTCATTTTTTTACACGCTGTTCATTCATCCATTGCTGATAAAATAGACCAGTCCAATAATTTCCACATATGTCTAGCTAGCTTTCGATTATCAGAGCTGTTAACAGACTTGCTAACAAACACTCGTTTCTCTTGCGTGTTTTTTGCGTTATGTTTTATTGCCTAGCTTGCCTCACGAACTAGTTTGCCAGCTGAACTCAGGTGTTGTGAGGTGTATTTATCACGTAGTCCTGAGGGATATCAGACGACGCTGTTGACGTTGATTCTTGCGATTATCATGAGAACAGTTTTCAATATCTCACATAATTATCAGGACATAAATAAGCCTAACGTAGAGGTTGTAAATAGTGTAAACGAGCACAATTTGCAAACTATTATGATAAATTGCAATAATCATGTCTTCGGAGTCTATCTGTGCCTGTTCCATGCCCGACGCAGGTACCGGTGTACAGGGTGGGGGGTGGAGGGGTATTTACGACAGTGCAAGTATTCCACAGCGACTCTAGGGGTCGCTGTTTGACAAAAACACAATTTCTACACAGTGTGCCTTTAACCTTTCTTTATTAACTAACAAAATTCCGTAAGTCAGCATTTGTAGTTCCTCTGTCAAAGGGGGGTGATCCTTCTTTAATGGACAATTATAGACCCATATCTAAACTTTGTATTCTCTCGAAACTTTTGGAAAAATTAGTTAGTGTGCAATTGACACAGTATTTAAATAGTCATAATATTTTGTCTATTAACCAATCCGGATTCCATAAAGGGTGCAGTATGTCTACAGCCATTTTAAAAGTCTTGAACGACATAGTGGAGTAATAACTAAATAAATAACGGTTGTTTTATCCACCTTTTTCCTGGTTAGCGAATTTACCCATGATTCATAGCGGATTTGAACCGGTTGTCCTTTTCCGGTTCGAAGCTTGTGTACGTTTGATAGCTTGTTTGCTGTAAAAGCCGGTGTTTCTCCATGGATGAAGCACAAATGGACAAAAAACGGAGGTGGATACACACCATGGATGTTTTAACTAGTCGCAACGACAGTACCGTAACAGTCCCTCATCCATCCCTTATGACGGAGTGGCTAGATGACATGAAGCAATGGCCCGATGTTAGCTACATCAACGTTGTTAATTACCTTTTATTTTCTGAAGGGGTTGATGGCGAAGAATTGCGTAATTACAAAAGCACAGAAGCATATACTTATTTGCACAGTAACAAAATAGGTACAGTATTGTTGAAGAAGCACAGCATCTTTATATTTTTGAAAGCAGCAGTAGAGCCCAGTCAGAGTGTCAATAATGCTAAACATACAGCATGGGTAATGCTGAGGGAAAGTGGAGTCATTGAGACAGTCGGGTGCTCTTGCATTGCCGGGTTAGGGAAGTCATGTAGCCATGCAGCAGCTATTCTGTGGAAGGTAAAAATAATCTACATATGCACAGCACTTGTCAAAATGTACTTTTACACTTGTAATTTAATAAACTGCTTTCATGCTAACATGCTTACTGTCTTTGTTAATAGCAATGTTAATAGTAAGTGGATAAATAACCAAGACAGTGTTGATGCCATCATTGCAGGTGCAAAATGCAGTGATTGGTGGAAAGACAGGGCTTGCATGTACAGATGAGCAGCGCAGGTGGAATGCAGGGACATCAAAGAACCTTGAGCCTAAACATCTGAGTCAGATTAACTTCAGGCACCACAAAGCAGAACGGCAATACAGTGTTAACTGTAGGGTTGTAGCCAGTCAACGACTCCCAAATACACCACATTATGTGTCACACAAAGACTTCAGAGACAGTGTGGACAAATCCACTCTCCAACCACTTTTTGTCCTGAAGAACACATTATTAGGGAAGTGTTATAATGCCTCACCATCAGCAGAACAACCTAGCACTAGTTACAGTGCAGTTGATGACACGATTCTTCAGCCACATCAGATACACAATAATGAGCTTAGCTGTAACCCATGCAAGGCATTCTACCAGGCATATGTTGAAGTTAGTGATGTCCAAGCAGCTCAATTAGAATTAGAAACCAGAGAGCAAAGTGCCTCTGATTTGTGGCACAATTGTAGAAAAATTAGACTTACAGCAAGTTCTGCAAAAAAGGTTCCCGTCCATGCAACCACAAGCAGTGACAAATTTCTATGTGAGCACATATACCCCTCATTTCGTGGTAACTATGCGACTAACTATGGAAAAGCAAATGAATATAGAGCTTGCCAAGAGCTAAAAGAAGAGGGCATGAGCATTACGCATAGGGGCACTGTTGTAAGTGTCCAAGAACCATGGCTCTCTGCCAGTCCTGATGGGGTCATTGACTCATGTGTGCTACTGGAAGTAAAATGTCCAGTGCCAACCCAGCCCTCACTTACTGTACAGCTTACTCAGAAATGCAGTGATATCAAACTAGTAGATGGAGGGCTGCAATTGCAGAAAACTGGCAGTAGGGGATATTACATGCAAATACAGCTTACAATGTTTTGCACAGGTCTAAAATCTGCTACACTTTTGATCTGGACACCCAAAGAGCATGTTTCCCTTACAGTGCAGTACGATGAGGCATTTGTGACGGAGCAAGTCAAGCGATTGCGAGGTTTTTATTTCTCACGTATGCTACCTCGGCTTGTAGATGAATATGCTGCAGGACGGTTTAAGCTAAATAAAAGATACATTGAGGTAATGGACAAGGTTCAGTGAACATCTGCACATGTAGCATGACCATAAATGTGTGCCATACATTAAGAGAATCTGAGAAAATTGGGACACACCTTTAGACTGTGTAAAGTAAACATTCTTTCAGTGTTAACCAAACAGTTAACTGGAACCATTGACTTCCATAGTAGGTAGTAAAAAAATATTATGGAAGTCAATGGTTCCAGTTAACTGTTTGGTTACTGACATTCTTCAAAATATCTTCCTTTGTGTTCAGCAGAAGAAAGAAATTCATACAGGTTTGAAACAACTAGAGGGTGAGTAAACGATGACAGAATTTTCATTTTAAAGTGAACTATCCCTTGAAGGTAATGTTTATGTATGTTTAATGTATGCCGTAGTTTGAAGTTGTTTTTGCATTTTGTGTTTTCTTTAAAAACAATGTAATATGGCACTAAAAATGTTTAGTTTTTGAGCGATATTGTAAGCAATAAAATGTTACTATTTCCTAAAATTAAACTAGCAATAAAACAAAAGTATTTCTTATCTGATTACTAAATCGATAGCTGCAGCCCTAATTTCGAATAAGATCCTCCTGTCAGGAACGTAAAGAGAGAACTCAAATGCAGAGGATTTGTGCTACTGTTTATTTCAACAAAAATCCAATAAACATCCAACATGTGTAGTGACACACACACAAACAGAAAGCTGGTGTAACAACTCCAGAGCCGTCCGTACAGATCCCTGCGGACACAGGCTGTGGAGATCACCTCAGGTGCAATGCCCAAACGGGACGTCAGAGCGTCAGTCAGAACGAGACTTAGGATAGCGGGCACACGGCCAGCTGAAAGACTCCTCGTCTAGGCGTCCTGAGCACAGCAGCAGAAGGAGGTAAAACACAGAGACACAGAGCACAGGTACAACCGTACATGAAACAACAGCACGAAATCTACTGACAACAAGGGGCAGACACAGTAGAGAATATAAGGGAGAAAGGGAACAAGCGACAGGTGAGGGCAATCAGCTCATGATCTGCACACACCAGCACTGAAGAATCAGCGCTGATTGCCCAGGTCACGAGCTGCAGAAAATGACAGGACAACACAGACAACAGGGAAGTCGATAAGGCACCCTGAACCGTGACAGTACCCCCCCCCCTCAGGGACGCCTCCTGGCGTCCCCGGAGGACTCACCATGATGCCAATGGAATTGGTCAATGAGAGCGCGATCCAGAATGTCACGAGCCGGAACCCAGCATCTCTCCTCCGGACCATAACCCTCCCAGTCTACCAGGTATTGATGACCTCTACCCATTCGTCTCACATCAAGGAGCCGCCGTACCGTATAAGCCGGAGACCCCTCGATGAGTCTAGGAGGCGGAGGGACAGAGGTCTGGGGCTGAAGGGGGGAGCAAATGACAGGCTTTATCTTAGAGACATGAAACACCGGGTGGATATTCTTAAACTGGGGGGTTAAATTGAGTCGAACCGACACCGGACTGAGCACCTTACTGATAGAAAACGGTCCAATGAATTTGGGTCCCAGTTTACGTGAGGGGAGTTTGAGAGGAATGTCTTGGGAAGACAACCAGACCTTCTGACCGCACATGTAAAGTGGGGGCTTAGCACGGTGACGATCCGCCGACGCCTTGTTCCTGTTACCAGTCCGAGTGAGGGCTTCTCTGGCGACCCTCCACGTACGGAGGCATCTCTGAATAAACGAGTGCGCAGACGGAACAACGGCGTCGGATTCTTGGGAGGGGAATAAGGGTGGCTGGTAGCCCAAACAGCACTGGAAGGGAGACAAACCCGTAGACGAGACCAGAAGGGAGTTATGCGCGTACTCGACCATAGTTAATCTGGAACTCCAAGATGACGGTTCAGCGGACGCCACACAACGCAAGACTCTCTCCAGATCCTGGTTAGCACGCTCAGCCTGACCGTTTGTCTGCGGGTGATACCCAGAGGAAAGACTCGCAGTCGCCCCCAGCTGTCGACAGAACTCTGCCCAAAACTTTGACACAAATTGGGGACCCCTATCAGAAACCACGTTCACCGGGAGGCCATGAATACGGAAAACGTGATCCAGGACGATAGTCGCTGTCTCCCTCGCTGAAGGCAATTTGGGGAGGGGAATAAAATGAGCCGCCTTCGAGAACCTGTCCACCACAGTAAGGACTACCGTTTTGCCGCTAGACGGAGGTAGGCCTGTGACGAAGTCCATTGCTATGTGTGACCAGGGTCTCGAAGGGACAGGCAGCGGCTGGAGTAACCCTGCTGGGGGGCGATTGGAGCCCTTACCCACAGCACAAACCGGACATGCCGACACGAACTGACGAGCGTCCCGTGCCATGGAAGGCCACCAGAACCGCTGCTTGATTAAACTGCAGGTACGAGTCGCTCCTGGGTGGCAAGCTAGTACGGACGAGTGACCCCACTGTAGGACGCTAGTTCGGACCGATTCAGGCACAAACAACAGGCTCTCAGGACACCCGGCGGGAACTGTGACATTGTGCAGAGCAGAGCGGACTCTGGATTCCACCCCCCAGATAACCATCGCTACCACCCGATCGGGAGGCAGAATGGTCACCGGGAGGATGGATCTTGGTTCAGCCTCAAAGATCCGCGAAAGAGCGTCAGGCTTACCATTCTTGAACCCCGGACGGTAGGAGATGTTAAAACTGAACCGACCAAAAAACAGTGCCCAACGAGCCTATCGGGAATTAAGCCGTTTAGCGGTGCGGATGTACTCTAAGTTCTTATGATCGGTCCAAACTATAAAAGGGACCTCCGCGCCCTCTAACCAGTGGCGCCACTCCTCCAGCGCCAACTTAACAGCCAGTAACTCCCTATTCCCGATATCGTAATTCCGTTCCGAGGGGGTTAAACGATGAGAAAAAAATGCGCAGGGATGTACTCTGTCATCCGAAGGTGACCTCTGAGACAAAATTGCCCCCGCTCCCACCTCTGACGCATCCACCTCCACAACGAACTGACGAGACGGATCGGGAGTAGCAAGGATGGGAGCCGAAACAAAGCGACTCTTTAAGTTTGAAAATGCAGCCTGAGCCTGCGGTGACCAACAGAAACGTTTTCGAGTGGAGGTGAGATCCGTCAGAGGAAGGGCGACCTGGCTGAAATTCCGAATGAACCGCCTGTAAAAATTGGCAAACCCCAGAAATCGCTGGACCGCTCTACGACTATCTGGGGTAGGCCAAACAGCAACCGCTTTTACCTTGGTGGGATCCATTCGGATTCCTTCGGGTGAAAGAATAAATCCCAGGAACGGAACCGACCGTGCGTGAAACTCGCACTTCTCCACCTTGGCGAATAAACGATTCTCAAGCAGCCGCTGGAGCACTCGCCTGACGCGTTGGACATGGTCGCGCTCGTTCTGGGAGAAGATCAGGATGTCGTCGAGGTAAACAAATACAAACCGGTCGACCATGTCTATGAGCACGTCATTGACGAGTGCCTGGAAGACCGCCGGGGAGTTAGAAAGTCCAAAGGGCATAACCAAATACTCAAAGTGCCCCGTGGGTGTATTGAAGGCGGTCTTCCATTCGTCCCCCTCCCTAATCCGAACTAGGTGACAAGCATTGCGAAGATCCAACTTTGTAAAGATGGTCGCCCCCTGCAAGAGTTCGAAGGCCGATGACATCAACGGCAAAAGATAACGATTCTTTACCGTGATGTCATTCAATCCCCGATAATCTATACAGGGACGGAGCGATCCATCTTTCTTCCCCACGAAGAAGAACCCTGCCCCAGCCGGAGAGGAAGAGGGCCTGATAATGCCAGCTACCTGAGAATCATTGATGTACTTCTCCATGGCCTCCCTCTCAGGCCCGGAAAGAGAGTAAAGGCGCCCCCTAGGTGGAGAAGTGCCAGGCAACAGATCTATCGCACAGTCGTACGGGCAGTGCGGAGGAAGAGATGAAGCTCGGGACTTACTGAAAACCGCTCTCAAGTCATGGTAAGCCTCCGGTACATTCGCCAGGCTCACCGGCTCCTCCTGTAACACAGAACAAGACATAACAGGAGAAAATGCAGGACCCAAACATTGAGATAAACAAAAAGGGCTCCATGCCAAAACAGAATTAAGAGTCCAGTCAATGTGAGGGTTATGTTTGACCAACCATGTGTGTCCCAACACTAATGGGGCGGAGGGAGAGTGAATTAGGAGAAAACGAATCTCCTCAGCATGATTACCCGAAAGGGTGAGAGTAGTAAATCTGGTGGAGTGGGTAATTCTAGTGAGATGGGTGCCACAGAGAGTCCTGGCTGAAATGGGCTCGGCCAGTGGAACTGACGGAACACCTAATCGGGCAGCTAGCTCAGTGTCCATAAAATCACCCTCCGCTCCAGAATCAATCAAAGCAGACACCTGATGAACAGTCCTATTAAATTGTAATGAAGCCTGGAGGACGGACGACCACCAGAGGGCAGCAATGTATTAGTGACGCTCACCCTATGCCCCTCCTTGGACGAAAAATGTCGCCCCTTCACAGGACACGAGGCCGCCACATGCCCCGCCTCCCCACAGTAAAGACACAGATTGTGAGTGAGACGATGGCGCCGCTCGGTGATCGTCAGCCGGGCTCTCCCGATCTGCATAGGCTCCTCCTCAGGCAAGACGAGACGCTGAGAAGTTGCATCACCCGCCGCTCCAGTGACCAGGTTGGAGAAGAGCTTGTGAGAAGCCACGCCCCTCCGATGCCGGGAACGAAGAGCTATCCGGTTATCAACGCGGATGGCGAGGTTGACTAATCCGTCGAGGCTTGGAGGTAGTTCAAGAGAATATATCTCGTCCTTGATGTAATCTGCCAGCCCGTGAAGAAAATGATCCCACTGCGCCTTAGCATTCCATCCGCATGACGCGGCGAGAGTGCGGAATTCTATAGAGTAGTCCGACACAGACCGACCTTCCTGTTGCAGCAAAGATAACGCCCGCGCCGCCTCCGTCCCAAGGGCAGGGCGATCGAACACCTTGCGGAGCTCCTCCGAAAACTCCTTGAACGAGTTGCAACATTGATGTTCATTGTCCCACATGGTCGTTCCCCATTCTCTTGCTTGTCCAATCAGAAGCGTGATGGTGAATGCCACTCTAGATCGCTCCGAGGGAAAACAGGAGGGCTGGAGTGAAAAAGTCAGAGAACATTGTGACAGAAAGGAACGGCACGAATTGGGATCACCGGAGTATGGAGCAGGTGGATTAAGACGAGGTTCGGCATGACAGGAAGCAGCTGTCTCTGGTTCAGACGGAGGTTGTACAACCGGAGCTGTGGGAGGAATAATCTGAAACCGATCGAGCTGTTCTGTCAGCTGGGTCAGTTGAAGTGACAGCTCCGAAAAAGCATGACGAGAGGCAGTGATCTCCTCCTGCTGTCTACCAAGCAGCGTGCCTTGTTGCCTGAGGATTCGGTGAACGTCGGCCTCCTCTGCTGAGTCCATTGTGGTCAGTAGATTCTGTCAGGAACGTAAAGAGAGAACTCAAACGCAGAGGATTTGTGCTACAGTTTATTTGGCACAACAAAAATCCAATAAACATCCAACATGTGTAGTGACACACACACAAACAGAAAGCTGGTGTAACAACTCCAGAGCCGTCCGTACAGATCCCTGCGGACACAGGCTGTGGAGATCACCTCAGGTGCAATGCCCAAACGGGATGTCAGAGCGTCAGTCAGAACGAGACTGAGGATAGCGGGCACACGGCCAGCTGAAAGACTCCTCGTCTAGGCGTCCTGAGCACAGCAGCAGAAGGAGGTAAAACACAGAGACACAGAGCACAGGTACAACCGTACATGAAACAACAGCACGAAATCTACTGACAACAAGGGGCAGACACAGTAGAGAATATAAGGGAGAAAGGGAACAAGCGACAGGTGAGGGCAATCAGCTCATGATCAGCGCTGATTGCCCAGGTCACGAGCTGCAGAAAATGACAGGACAACACAGACAACAGGGAAGTCGATAAGGCACCCTGAACCGTGACACCTCCCTCAGATTAACAAGAGCAGCACACACTTAGAATCTTGTCAATTTTAGGAGCCAATGATCATCTTGTCAATGATCGGAACAACCTGGGACAGTATTTTGTAAACTTTCAAACGCCGAATTGCTCTTTTAACATGAATTCTCACATGTGCAATTCGTCTAGTACTTGTCACCTGTTCCTCTGTTAGCTGTCCACGCTTTTTTGTGAAAGAAGGCATTACCAACTTCACCTTTCTCTCAAACAGCAAGTCTTTTATGGTAAAGCCTCTATCTGCCATGACCTCATCTCCAGGCATTAAGTAGTCCAATATGCCTGAATCCATAGTGATAAATTTGTCACTGCATCGCCCTCCATATGCTGAAGAAATGAACATAATTAGTCCACATGGGACAACAGCTACCAGGTATTTCACAGTGTTATGTGAATAATAATGGCTGTATGTTTCTCCTCTGGAATCAAGGTTTTTGGGTTTCTGTAAAAGGCTCTCACTGCAGTCTATAACACATGTTGTACCTGGAAAATTCCTCTTGAAGGCTGCAGGCATGGTTGCCTGAATAGTTTCTCTTGGAAGCCATGGAATTAGAGGTCGGAAAACTTCCTCCAGTTTGTCGATCCAATATGAGATTATCTTGCTAGCCATGCTCAGTGATACATGAAACTGTCTGCTTAGATCACCTATTACACGGTTTGTTTTTAATTTCATAAGTGTCATGAGAACTTGATCTCGAACAGGCATTGTAAATGAATTACTGGCATGTCCTTCCAGTGATGATACAAGAATGTCTAATGTTTCTAGATTCAGACCAGTGTAGAGCAAAGCATCTGCATTACTTTGAAACAAAAAGTAGGCAATGTCATCACACTGAGTCATCTTATCCTGCACATCTTTTATGCTGGCTGCCTTGCAGTAATCATGATCTTGTCGGGCAGGGTCCTCCCACTGTGTATGGACTGAGTGCAACTGTTGGTGAATGGGAGTTGCAGAACTTGAGTTGCTGATCTGGTCTGAAGCAGCTGAGGACTGGCCCGCTGAGCAGTCTGACCAAAACAAAAGTATTGCCAAAGTTACACAGTAGTAAAGTAAACACTAGAAGTACAACATGTCATAATTGAACAGTAAATGTATGCTTTGTATTAATTATCTAAAACTGAAAAGGTAACTAGCAAATAAAGCTCTCAAATAATTGTAGTGGCTTACAAGTAGGCTATAATATTTGTCTTTTGAAATGTAGTGGAGTAGAAGTAAGTATAGGGATGATCTGATAATGAGTGAAACACATGACGAATGAAACAGCAAATTTCTCTGAGCTCATACAACACTGATATGTCAAACTAAGGTTGCATCAGCATACAGTATGAAGTACTTAAGCAGAACCCTAACGTCTGTAACGTTTTCTTTTTAAAATGGTGTTTATCTGAATTTTTTTCAGCTGTCCCGGATCTCACATATCACGAAAAGGAAATACTAGTAACGTTAAGTTAAAAGTAAGGTTTGGCTTAACGTTACGTCATTTCAGTTTCCAGCCCAACGTTACATAACCAGTATTTATATAACTTGCTGCATAAAACATGGAATAACTGTAAAGCTACAGTTTAACTTACTGCCTTCGAAGTTTTCATTGCTGCTGCTAGCTGTTTCCGACACATTTAGTCGGACTAGCTTTCTCCTCGTCTTCGGAGGTGGTCGGTCATAGCCCAGAAAAAGTTCCGGATCAGGATGCAGTTCGGTTGGCTTTTTTTTTAAGAAATGAAAAGAGCAAACATACACTCTCTTTGGAGGGTGTTTTAGTTTCAAAGCTGCAAGCCACGCTGTTTTGCGTTCCTCATTCCTTGGCATGGAGTGCAAAGCATAGGGCGATGGACACGGACAATTTCTTCAAAGTTGTTGATGTTCGAAGCAAGACGTTTCCGACAAAATATTCAATTTTCTTGAATTGTTATGGCAGCCAACAACGGCACAAGTTGAACCTGAGCTCATGTTAACAACATTTAAACACAACTTATTCTGATATTATGGCACTAACAACTTAGTTTGTTATCAAATTCGAACGCTAGCAACTTAGCACGTAGAGGTTAGCCGCTGAACAGGAAACACAATACCGGAAAGTGGAAGTAGGTAATCGCCCATTGGTTGCTGGAGAAACAGGTGGATAGTCTCTTATAGTCTACAGAACCCAGAGTGACACGCCCGGGATGGCTTCCCGTGCCTGAAGTCTTTCGGACGGTAGTTCGGTAGGCAAAGTACTGACGACCGCTGTGTTGCGAAGAGGAAAAATGCTCTTTATAGACAGTGGGTGCACTATCATAGTGGTAGTTTGCTTTGGTGTGTACAATGTGTGTGGGACAGGCCCAGCGTTTACAGTTTGAAAAGGGGGTTGGAAGGTAAACGCAAGACTTCTTCAAGGTGGTCTGGCCTCGGCGGGACTTAGCCCTCTCCTCTTCTCTCCAGACGGATCAGGATGGCTTCTGCGGCTCAAGGTCCAACGTTATCTTGGGACGGGGGCCCTGGTGCTTGGGAAAAGGGCAGCGCTTTCGGAGCTCAGGCTCTGGTTTGGACTGAGGCTGAACGTGTGACGGGGCAAGCCTAAACACGTGTGTGTGTGTGTGTGTGTGTGTGTGTGTTTGTGTGTGTGTTTGTACACTTCTTTGTGAGGGGCACTTATAGTGAAAGATTGTGACAACCAGCTATTTAATGTGTGCTCACTAAAAAGGGCTTATAAATATGCCAAATGTTTCTATTTAATTTTAGTGTTTTGCACAGGTTTCTGTAAAGGTTGTGTTTAGGGGCGGGGCTTGGTCTGTTGAAGTGAGAGGCCTGTTTGATCAAGTTTGAATCTGCTTTTAGTCATCCCATTCTCAGCTGAGGCTGAAAGGAGTTTCAGTGCTCTTAGGAGACTGAAAAAATGGCTCAGAACAACAATGGCACAAGTGAGACTTAACAATATTGCTGTGTGCCATGCCCACCAACAATATTTATGTGAAAAAAACTTGACTATGTTATCAAACAGCTAATAATGTGTTGCTAATGTTACACAAACCATGTTCCCATTCGCCATCTCAGTTAGGCAGCTGTCTTCTAACAATCATCAGAAACATTTTTTTACTGTACAACGTCAGTGGAGAAAGGCATATAGTTCATCATAACATCGTAATATAAATCATACACCCACTATATTGCCAAATCTACCAGTTTTTCATATCAACAAAAAAATATACCTAGATAACCTGGAATCTCCCAAGACTCCCCTGCTAGTTCGCTGTTAATGATATGCTAAAGAGATTTTTTTCACTGCAGTTTTAAGGAGAAAATACTCCGCAATGGTGTTGACTTATGAATCTGCACATGGTTTGTCTTAAAGCACATTAAAAACATAGACATTTAAACAACATTAAAAACTTGATTTTCACCACAGAGGGACTTAAATTCATTATTCTATTAATTTCCTGAATCCTCAGCTTCCGGGGCACGCCCCACTAATTTCGAAATCAAACCTACACCCTGAAACAATAGTGTGTGGCATTTCCTTCTGGGAAGGATGTTTCAATCCAGTATTTTTGCCGTAAGGACAGCACTGCCTTTCTTGGTGGTAAAAACTTCGACCCACATTAGGAGCTTATCAACTATGACTAAAACATCCTGATAACCCTTGCATTTTAGAAAGAGTCATAAAATTCCATTGCAATTCACAAAACTGTCCTGAGGGTGCAGCGTTTTCCCAAATGAAAGGAATCGGTTGGCATATTAAGTTTTGACATCACGCATGTGTTAACTTTTGCATTTCTCTAAAAATCCTTCGCCCATATTAATTAAACATGAACACATTTAAAAACGCCTAAGTGTCCGACACGCACTGTATATCTATGTGACTAGATAAGGAAGCAAGGTTTGGAGTGTATTATCTATTTGACCATTTAGATCAAATCCAAATCCACAGATTTTGCACTTGGCTTTATCTGAGAGCTGTGAGTGAGGTGATTCAACGTGCAAATGACATGCCTGAGCAGTGAAGATAGTTAGTAATGGACGAAAATTCAGTTTAGATGGAGCACTGGGGCACGCCAACTGAAATTTTAGAGATCCGCCTGAAGAATTGGCATTAGTCATATGTACTTAGACTGGAGAGGCTAATAATGGAATTTCCACATAGAGTAACAGAGTGTTGCTAGAATAATACCGTGTATAATATAATGTACCGTTTTTACCATCTTGGTTCACATGTATACAATATTTAATAATCTTTCCCAATAAATATTTATATATATCCCAATAAATACCTAATGTTTTTCCAATTGTAGTATCGTGGACCACTCGAAAGTGTCACATGTCCTGCTGCTCTATAGACAATAATGCAACACAATGCATTTACAAAGTGTATATAGCAAATGGTTCATTTCAAGCATTACAAAGACACACTTTGCAAAGCCAAATAGACTCAGACTGTCTATTATAATTGTTCATAAAAAGGCAAGGGCTTTGAGTCACAGTGGGTTGCGGTGAATAAAACCCCATAGTTATAGTTTATTCTGATCTCCCTCTTCTTAAGTTAACACAGATGTCACAAAACCAATACAAAAGGTTTGGTTGATATACCTATAGCAATTGGTAACTTTTTCAATTCCTCAATAACTATTCCAGCTCCAGGCCAATTATCAAGCCAACGGCTATTACTAAAAACATTTGTTTTGAGATTACTGACAAGAATTTCTCTTAAAAGAATAGTTTCTCATATCATTGAGACTTCTATAAAATAACCAGACTGAATCAATCTCTCAGAGCCTGAGACAAGATGATTATTTCCCTGTTTAGATTTCCTTCTGTCTCTATTCCTACACTCACACACACACCACTGTGTTTTTGTCACCGAAGGAAGATGATGAGGATCAAATATAAACTTGTTCAATTAACATGATGCAATTACATAGATGAAGGCTTATAGCCCATAACATAAACTACTCACACATAGATGAGAACCGACAATGAACTGAATGAGACAGGTAGTATAAATAAACAGGGAACTTAAAGACAGACAGCTGAAAGTAATCAGTAACCAATGAGACTAACTAGGAGGTAATTAAGACTAAACTGAAGCATATGAAACAAACACACAGGAAAGTTGGATGCCGATTGCCATTAAAACAAAAACAAAAAAAAGAGAGAGAAGAAAAACACACAGGAATGAAATTAACACAAAACACAACATAATCCTGATAGTTTTTCAAGCCGAGTGAACTGATACTGATAGCAGTCTCAAGAGGTGGTGGAAGAGGGAGGCTGGGCAGGGTTAACAAGACTGAAGAAGACGAAATACATTTTGGCCAGATCAAGAGACACAGGGAATTTATCTCTCCACACTCACTAAAACTGTCTAATAAGTCCAGCGGGTACTCATTCTCAGTGGTGGGAGGGGCTTACAACCCTTGTATTTCACGAGGACTCCCACGGCGATGGATGGTGATGTCAGCTCACACCCCAAAAGGCTGGGCTCTGGGTCAGGCTGTGAGATGTTTGCGAGGTGAGGCTGGACGTTGACGATGACGTTGATTTTGAAGACGACATCCACTTCGTCCACTGTGAGTATGGATCCGTTCACCCACAGCGCGTGAGTTGATGTAGTCTTTAAGGGTCCAACAGGGATCACCCTGGGGCATGATGAAGCGAATGTCATCTAGTCCACACCGAAATCCGTCCATCAGGCAGATGTCATCATAGCTGGCATGGTGGCAAGTCTTGAGGAATTCCTCCATGTATTCCTCAAGGGTTCTCCCATTTTGAAAAATAAACACTGTCGCTCCTCTCAACAGTTTCATCTTAGTTGGTCTGGTCATCTGTAACATTTCCCACATGGAAAGAACCTATATGAGGATATATGCGCATATATGAAACCTATATGCAGTTTATATGCACATATATGCTGCATATATACAGCATATATGCACATATATGATAATATATATGCTGCATATATGCGTATATATGCCACATACCGGCAAAATTGAGGTGCATATATGTGCATATACAGGCCATATAGGTCTCCTGTATTGCTTCTTTATATCCACATATAAGCCCTATATGTACATACAAGATATGTCTCCTATATAGCTCATGGCAGGATGGTCATTTTGTAGCTCATATCTCACTTTGGCAACTGTCATACATGATGCCTAGCTCAGATAGGCATATCAATTCGAAGCTCACGGAGCTGAGAAGATCAAAAAGATAAATTGTTTGTTTTTTTCTGTTCAGTTTTTTGTCTTATTTTTGTTCTTGTACTATTTGATCGTTCTTAAGTAAATAAATAATGTAAATTTCTACATTTTGGGGTTTTATTTATGTTGCCTACACTGTAAAAAAAAAGTGTAATTTTACAGGTAATGGTCTGTATTTTTTACTGAATTTTACCGTTTTGTCATTACAGTGAATGCCTGTTATTTTGAAGATATTTGCTGTAATTTAAAGGTCCACTATTAAATTTACAGGTAATTGCTTGTATTTTGGTTTTACATCAATTTTACGTTTTTTAAAAGGAACTTGTCTGTATTTTTACAAAGTAATATTTTACAGATTTTTTCTGTGAAATTAGAAAACAAAGAAAGAAGGTATAACTGCAGAATCTGTTGTCCTTAGAGATTATTAAGCATGTGGGGGTTAAAGTGAGTTTTTTTAAGGTTAAATAATAGTATTTGTACATACAGTATAGGCTACAGTAGACCTGTATTGAATAATTTTTTTATTGCATAGGCTATAGTCTTTTAATCTTGTCTTGCAAATAGATGCTCATTTTGATCATTATTTCATTGTCTTATTCTCCCATAATTTCATGTATATTTTATTAATATTTTTCCAAATCTCCGTTGCTGCAAATTCAGGGCTATGTGTGTGTGTGTGTGTGTGTGCGTGCGCGCGCACGCACGCGATGACGCAGATTCAAATTCGCCGCCATTACGTTTCCGCCGTTTCCCGCCCACAACAGTTAGCTGATCAGTCGACTTTGGATCTGTATCAACTGCAAGCGAAGCGGGAGATTTGAATTCAGTCTACTCTCGTGAAGAGGATTGTGAGATTAACAGGGGTCCAAAGCAATCGTATTCGTCGAGAGCAGCCGTGAACAGGAGCCCTGTTGTCAGTCAGTCCGTTTGGATTGGTTTGGATTCTTCGGAAATAACACCCTTTTCATTGAGCCTGGTTCGTCACAGCGGACATCATGCCAACCGATCACTGGCTTAGGTAAGTTAATTTAAGAGTCTGCATGTGAACGATATTTTATATTACATTTGTGTTAAGTTTACGTTACAGTTTTCAAGCTAACGTTAGCTTTTTAAATGATGTTCAGTTTACTGGTGAGAGCTGGAGGCAAAAAAAACACTGAAAATGTAGCATGCGTCTTTACATTTTCCATCTGACCCACACCTCAAAAGACCTAAAGCAAGCTTTCGTAGACTTTATACATAAAGTCCATTTAATTGTGTATACAATCTTTGTTAATACGCGATAGTTTCTGTCAGTAAATCAATCTCTTAAATGGCGGGACATTTTTAAACACTGTCTGGAAGCTGAAAACTCTTCTCTTAAAAAATAGTAACCACGTTTTTGGCGGATTTTTATTTCCATTTTTAATAACCACAGTTATACTACAAATAGGCCTAACGTTACCAAGGTTTTTTTTTTTTGGTTTAACCATAGTTAATTTTCATAAGGGTTAACGTGGCTATCAAGACCGTTAAGAAAACGAATTCAGTAAATACTGTACTTGTTGATGATACAGGAAAACACGTGAGGCTAGAATATGAACACCACATGATAAATTGCATATTCTGGCTGCATGCTTGCCAACACGTAGCTATAGAATGCATATATATTAGGCTTATAAAGTCAGTTGAGGTTTTGCATTGTCCCAGTGGAACATATTCTGACATGTGTAAATGTAATACTGAGTTGTAAAATATATATATATATATATTAGAGATGTGACGGTGATAATATTCTCCCACCGGTTAATCGACTTGTGACAACACCGGTATTACCGGTTTCATCGTGGGGGTGGGGGGTGTTAGAGTGATGTAATTTTTTTTTTTTACATGGCGTCAATTCATCATTCGTATTGAGTTTGATTGACATGCGATCTGACCAATCAAATTCCACCATTTTTGTGCGACAAAGCAGTCAGAAGAGTTATTGATTAACTTCGGTGGATTTGAACTTGGCTTTAACTGAGGCAATCTGTCACAACACATTAAAGAGCCAAAAAACGGTAGGCCTATTTTATATTTGACTGACCAAATTTGAAAGTTGAGACTTTGTTTCATATTAAATATTACCTGCTTGGTCCTGTCTTTCAGCGCGTTGTCAGTGTCCTCTATTTTTCACTGCTTGAGATCATGTTGAGAACAATAACGCCCTATTTGAGGGCGCGATTTCGGATTCAACCACAGTGTTTGAATGGTGGGTTCGTTATTATTCTTGAAAAACGCAAACGCTTTTAAACATAAAACGTTTATTAAAAAGAATAAGAATACACCATGTAAGGTTACATTTCATCACTTCGCGAATGGACAGCGACTCTTAAGTAGCAGGAACGCGTTCTCGCGCATTCATGTTAAGTGCATTTTTGGGAAACGCGCGTGGAATTGCGGCGTGTGATGAGCTACAGAGAACGCTCTTAAGAGCTTAGATACATCGTTATCGGGAAACCCGGAATCTCCGCACTAGCCTAACTGAAAACTATGAAACCCGTGTGACCGGCCAACCGGTGAAAAAATACATTAAAGAAACTATTCCCTCTGATTTTGTTTCATTAATAAATTTTGACTAATCGCAGCAGTCTCGCATTCGTTTAGAGCTCGTGTGAATTTAACGAACAACCTCGTTCCAACAGGAAACGCCACATGAATTTCTCTGCGCTCGATACTGACGCGCGTCTTTTTCGTGTGTGTGTATGTATGTGTGCGTGTGTAATAGGCAGGACTTACAGCGCGGTCTCTTGTTTTGTCACGCTTGAATAGTTGAGCATGATCATACAACGCTAGTCAACTGGTGACAGAAAATATGGATACTGCGTAATTGCTTTAAAAAAAATTTTTTGCGGTGCTGCGGTGGGCAAGTGATGAAACCGGTGTTGTGACTGAACACCGTGTAACACCGGTAACACCGACTATCGCGCCAAGCCTAATATATATATATATATATATATATATATATATATATATATATAAACTCCTTTATATATAAAGTCCCTTTTTCAGGACTGTGTATTTCAACAATAATGTTGTAAAAATCCAAATAACTTTACAGATCTTCATTGTAAAGGGTTTAAACAATGTTTTCCATGCATGTTCAATTAACCATAATCAATTAATTAACATGCACCTGTGGAATGGTCGTTAAGACCTTAACAGCTTACAGAGAGTAGGCATTTAAGGTCACAGTTCTAAAAACACAGGACACTAAAGAGACTTGTCTACCGACTGTGAAAAACACCCAAAGAAAGATGCCCAGGGTCCCTGCTCATCTGCGTGAACGTGCATTAGGTATGCTGCAGGGAGGCATGAGGACTGCTGATGTGGCTAGGGCAATAAATTGCCATGTCCGCACTGTGAGACGCCTAAGACAGCTCTACAGGGAGACAGGAAGGACAGCTGATCATCCTTGCAGTGGAAGACCACGTGTAACAACACCTGCACAGGATCGGTACATCCGATTATCACACCTGCGTGACAGGTACAGGATGGCCACAACAACTGCCCGAGTCACACCAGGAACACACAATCCCTCCATCAGTGCTCAGACTGTCCGCAATAGGCTGAGAGAGGCTGGACTGAGGGCTTGTAGGCCTGTTGTAAGGCAGGTCCTTACCAGACATCACCAGCAACAACGCCACCTATGGGCACAAACTCACCTTTGCTGGACCAGACAGGAGTGGCAAAAAGTGCTCTTCACTGATGAGTCACGGTTTTGTCTCACCAGGGGTGATGGACGGATTCGTGTTTATCGTCGAAGGAACGAGCGTTACACCGAGGCCTGTACCCTGGAGCGGGATAGATTTGAAGGTGGGAGGTCCGTCATGGTCTGGGGCGGTATATCACATCACCATCGGACTGAGCTTGTTGTCATTGCAGGCAATCTCAATGCCTTGCGGTACAGGGAAGACATCCTCCTCCCTCATGTGGTACCCTTTATGCATGCTCATCCAGACATGATCATATATATATACTTTTTTTTTTTTTGTGATTTCAGGTCAAGTGGAAAGCAGAATGATCATGGCAAACAAGGTATGGGAAGAAGTAATTTAAAATATTATAATGGCAGAGTCTTCTGATTCCATATGATTGCACTAAAAGTGGCAGAAAATTTAATTTGTTTTATACTATATTTTCCCATGTGAATATTCATTTGATCCTTGTGAGGCCACTGGAGCTGCACAAGGTTTGGTTTTGCTACAGTAAGACCACGATTGTGTTATGCCTGGTTCAGATTACACGATTTTAGCCCGATTTTGGCACGATCCGTTTGACGTAGGGTGTCGTGGGGATTCGCAAACGACAACGGGCGTCGGGACGCAAGATTCGATCGTTTCATCTCGTATAGTGTGTCATAGTGGGCGACAACCTACGTCGCGTCTGCGATGCTTCACGACATCAGGACAAAAAGACTAGCATGTTTAATTTTTTAACGGTCCTCCACGACGACGGCGCGCGAGTGAGTGAGGGAGAGTGAGTGAGAGTGTGTGTTCGCAAGTGAGCCAGTGTGTGTGACTGTGTGTGTGCGCGAGAGTGAGTGAGGGAGGGAGAGTGTGTGTTCGCGAGTGAGTGAGCCAGTGTGTGTGACTGTGTGTGTGCGCGAGAGTGAGTGAGTGAGTGAGAGTGTGTGTTCGCGAGTGAGTGAGTGAGCCAGTGTGTGTGACTGTGTGTGTGCGCGAGAGTGAGTGTGTGAGTGAGAGAGCATGTGTGAGTGTGTGTGTGTGAGAGAGAGTGCGTGTATGTGAGTGTGTGATTGTGTATGTGCGAGTGAGTGAGTGAGTGCGTGTGTGTGAGTGAGTGCGTGTAGGCTATGTGAGTGAGCGAGTGAATGAGTGTGTGAGACGGCTCGCGATGACTGGTCGGAAAACAACGTGTAGTCTGACATGTTTCTTGTCCACGACATGACAAGATTTTTAGGAGTCAAAATCGTGTAATCTGACACAGTGACTATCGTAACAGACAAAAAAATCGTGTAATCTGAACCAGGCATTAGATTCCACCCATCTTTTTTTTTGTTTTTTGTATTGTAACTAGGCTCTGTCATTTAGAAACATGGGTTTTCCTATCACTTAATAACATACATCTCTACCTTTTATTCCAGCCAGAGGATCTGACGGTTGCTGCTCGCATCTCAGCCTACCTGATGGAAAATTATTGCTGGATGAATGACCTTCACCTTCAGTTCAACCTTGCCAAGACAGAACTGCCGATCCTGCTGATTTGCCTTATACAACACCAGAAAGATCTGGCCCTTCCTAACAACTCCTTGTCTAAGCTCTTGTTCTATCCAGACTGGACTATTGTAATGCTCTCCTGGCAGCTCTTCCAGCATCAGTCAAATCTCTGCAACTGATCCAGATGCTGCAGCAAGACCTAAACTCGCTGCTTCAGATCTATGTGTCTCCAGAAGCTTTTGTTCTGCAAGTGAACGACGCCTTGTGATGCCATCATCCCAAAGAGACACAAAATCACTTTCACTGACCTTTACCTGGACTGTTCCTTGCTGGTGGGATGACCTGCCCAACTAGACACATTTTCAAGAAACTGCTAAAGATCCATCTTTTCATAAACACTTGACCCAATAATACTAAATCTTTGTTTTAAACTTGTGTACTGTGCTACACTAACTGGGACTTGTCACTGCACTTGTTGCTTCTATTGTTCTCTTAATTTTTAAATCACTTTGGATAAAATGTAATTGTAAATGTGTAAAATAAGTTATATTAGAGTTTAAAGGTATACAGCAATTGCCTTTTAATTTAGATATTTTTACATGTTCTAAATGATATACTAAGATTGTATTTCCTATCATTCACATATCTTGATGTTCAGTGTTTGTTTAATGAGTAATACTGTAAATGTGCAGGTAAATACGTTTAGTTAATTTAACAGAAATTGACTGTACATTTGCTATTATTAAGTACTTAGAGATTGGTCAAATTGGAAATGCAAAAATTAAAACTGTAAATATACAAACTTTGTATTTGAATTTATGTACTTAATGCATTTTTATACATAACTTCATAGTTATTATACGCAAAAACTATATATAAAAAAGATAATTACTGTAGATAGACAGCATTATTATAAAATAACTTTATAAAACCCTAAATTTACAGTTTAACTTGAAAGTTAAATGTTTTTTTTTAATGTAATTTGACATCATTTATCCGTTTTTTTCCATGGTTTAATAAGCCATTATCAACAGTAATGTACTGTCATTTAATTCATTTTGACTGTAAAGTCAATTCTGTATTTTCACGGTTTTTGCGTGTAATTTTGTGAAATAGTTATTTGCTGTAATTTAACGGAATCCGTCTGGAAACTTTGCTGCCAGAGATTTACCGTTTGTATACGGGATTTTTTTTTTTTACAGTGTAGGCCTAGTAGCTATGGATTTTAATAATTTTACTAATATAGGGCCTATAGGTAAACATATAGGTGAACATATAGGTGCATATATAGGTGCATATAGGTGCATATGTAGGTGAACATATAGGTGCATATATGTGCATATATGTACATATAATATAGGAAAACGGCCAATTTTATATATGTCACATATATTAAAAACCTATATTAAAACATATGTTTATATAGGTTATTTCCATGTGGGTTAGGTTGTAGGAAGCACAGGAAGATGAAGATCAGGTTAAAAAAAGGCTTTAATAATCAATATGAGCCAACAATCCAAGAGGCAGGTGAGCAAACAAAAGTTAACATCAACGTGACCAGACAAATTAGAACTTTAAGCACAGAAACCTAAATAATAACATAAACAAGGTTGATGAATGACAAACACCTGTGATGATTAAATCGATGGTAACTTCTAAGTAGTGGGAAACTGAACAAATGAAAACAGGAACTAATGAATACTAACTAAAAGTCCATGAAAACAAAACTAAATGAAACGCATGACTGAATATCTGATACAACACAAGGCTCAGATTATTCTCCTTAGCTACATTTGTCTCTTTTAAAGTTTAGAAGAGACCTCAACAACTTTACATATTGTGCACCAAGTCAAGTACTTGAAAGACAATCCATAAATTTAGAGTTTAAGCTTATATTAAGAGTGAAGTTATGCAGAAATAAGGTTGATGTGTTACTCTTAATTGCTGACACACAATAAGAGAATAGAGCTATACAGTTTATGTGAATAGGGCACATCATTTGTTCTTGGAAATAGTAATGTACCCAATGCCTTTATCAAAACTGACATACAGAAGTCTTAACCCTTGAGCTTTCTTTGCTGAAAGGCACATTAAATGGCTTATGACTCAATCCTTGACTAATTTGATTATTAATACATATTACATGGTAGCATGTTTGAGTTCATACTGAGACATTTTATTTGTAAAGTTATTGAGAACTAACTAAGACTAATCTTTAGAGGAGACAAATGTGAGAGCTCCAGTGTCTCAAGCTAAGAAGAAAAATATGAGCACAGTGAGTGATGTTGCTGAGATCTCTTCTAATCTTTAGAGGAGACAAGTGATCCAATGTTTCTAGCTAAAGAGAAAAATATGACCACAGTGTGTGATGTTGTTGAGATCTCTTCTAAAACTTTAAAGGAAACTGTCGTGAGAGTGTTGGTAACGCTTTAGATTACAGCCCGGAAAGTACTGCGTAATTAAGACAAATTTACAGTGTAACTTTGGGTAATTATAGTGTACCTATAAAGTACTTACATGTAAGTATAAGGGAACAATATGTTTGGGGAATAAAGGGGTAACAACCAGGAGAATTAAAAAAATATTTATACTGTAAATATTATAGAACTTAGTCAAGTCAAGTCACATTTATTTATATAGCGTTTATAGCGTTTATAGCTAACTGAGCTGGACGATGACATCACGGTTTACTCCAGAGTAAAACCATGATGTCATCGTCCAGCTCAGTTCAGTTCTTGTATAATAAGGTCAATGCAGGCAGATCAATATTATTGTTGAATATTAAATTAAATGTTAAATGTAATGTCCCCAAGCCAAGCCAATGGCAACAAAGGTGGGAAAAGGCGACAGTGGCAAGGAACCAAAACTCCATCAGGTGGCAGAATGGAGAAAAAAAAACGTTGGGGGGCCAGTTCTCCTCTGGCCAATGAACGAACAGTGTATGATTATGATTCAGACAGCATTCAGTCATAAGTCAGATTGGTTTGGAACAATCAGAATATTATCCAGTTCCATCTGGTTGAAGATCGGAGTCACGGCTAGTTGAGTCTAGTTGACACAATCTCTGCTGACACTTCAGGGATGCGTTGTGGTTGTGTCTAGGCGCAGGTCCTCCATCCGGTCTGGATACAGCCTGGATCCGGCTGATTACAGTGAACCTCAGAATAAGCAGAAAGACTAACATTAGCATAGATGGCATTCTTATGATGTAACGGGTATATCGGGTGTTATAGGAAGTGTTCCCGGTTCTGGCTGACCTAATTTATGCAGCCTAATAATTATTTAACTGATTTGAATAATAGGAATGTATAATTTTCTATGTGTATGCCAGGTTAAAGATATGTGCTTTTAGTCTAGATTTAAACTGACAGAGTGTGTCTGCTTTTTGGACAATGTTAGGAAGACTGCTCCAGAGTTTTGGTGCTAAACAGGAAACGGATCTACTGCCAGCAGTCGATTTTGATATTCTAGGTATTATCAACCAGAGTTTTGATTGATATAATTTTCAAGTCTATTTAAAAGAATGTTGTGGTCATACCATACCATACCATACCATACCATACCATACCATACCATCTTCTTCCGCTTATCCGGGGCCAGGTCGCGGGGGCAGCAGTCTAAGCAGAGATGCCCAGACTTCCCTCTCCCTAGACACTTCCTCTAGCTCTTCCGGGGGGACACCGAGGCGTTCCCAGGCCAGCCGGGAGACATAGTCCCTCCAGCGTGTCCTAGGTCTTCCCCGGGGTCTCCTCCCAGTGGGATGCGCCCGGAACACCTTCCCAGGAAGGCGTCCAGGAGGCATCCGGAACAGATGCCCAAGCCACCTCAGCTGACCCATCTCTATGTGGAGGAGCAGCGGCTCTACTCTGAGCTCCTCCCGAGTGACCGAGCTTCTCACCCTATCTCTAAGGGATCGCCCAGCCACCCTGCGGAGAAAGCTCATTTCGGCTGCCTGTATCCGGGATCTTGTCCTTTCGGTCATGACCCACAGCTCATGACCATAGGTGAGAGTAGGAACATAGATTGATCGGTAAATCGACAGACTGGTACATCGACCGCATTACTGCAGAAGCTGCACCGATCCGTCTGTCAATCTCCCGTTCCATCCTTCCCTCACTCGTGAACAAAACCCCAAGATACTTGGAGGCAGGAGGCAGGAACTCTCCACCAACCTGAAGTGGGCAAGCCATCCTTTTCCGACTGAGGACCATGGCCAGCACCTCCAAATGTTGTGGTCAATGGTATCAAATTCAGCACTGAGATCAAGTAACAGTAATAGAGAGATACAACCAAGATCGGATGATAAGAGCAAATCATTTGGAACTAATGAGAGCAGTCTCATTACTATGGTACGGTCTAAATCCTGACTGGAAATCCTCACAGATACCATTTCTTTCTTAAAAGGAACATAGTTGTGAGGATACAGCTTTTTCTACTATCTTTGACAAAAAAGGTAGATTTGAGATCGGCCTATAATTGACTAATTCTCTAGGATCAAGTTGCGTTTTTTTAAATAAGAGGTTTAATAATTAATAATAATAATAATTTGTTACATTTATATAGCGCTTTTTCTGAGACCTCAAAGCGCTTTATATTGAAGGGGGGGATCTCCTCAACCATCACCAATGTGCAGCATCCACTTGGATGATGCGACGGCAGCCATATTGCGCCAGAACGCCCACCACACACCAGCTTACTGGTGGAGAGGAGACAGAGTGATGAAACCAATTAGTATATGGGGATGATTAGGAGGCCATGATAGACAGAGGCCAAGGGGCAAATTTGGCCAGGATGCCGGGGTTACACCCCTACTCTTTTTCGAAATTTTGGGATTTTTAATGACCACAGAGAGTCAGGACCTAATTGCCAGCTTAAAAGTTTTCGGTACATATCCTAGTGACAAAGATGATTTTAAGAGAGGATCTATGACCTCTGGAAGCATTTCTTTCAGTAGCTTAGTCGGTTTAGGGTCTAACATACATGTTGTTGATTTAGATGATTTAACAAGTTTAGACAATTCTTCCTCTCCTATTGCAACGAATGAATGGAATTTTTCCTCAGGGACACCACAGTGCACTGCCTGATGCGATACTGTAGTAGATGGTTATAATTTTCTCTCTAATATTATCAATCTTGTAAGTAAAGAAGTTCATAGTCATTACTGCTATGCTCTTTATTTCTTGTTAATTTAGCCACTGTGTCAAATAAATACCTAGGGTTGTGTTTGTTTTATTCTAAGAGAGTCGAAAAAACAGATCTAGCAGTTTTTAAGGCTTTTCTGTACACAATCGTGCTCTCTCTCCACGAAATTCGAAAAACGTCTAGTTTTGTTTTCTTCCAGTTGTGCTCCATTTTTCTGACTCTTAAGGGCCAGACTGTGCTCGTTGTACCACGGCGTTGGACTATTTTCTTTAATCTTCTTTAAGCGCAAAGGAGCAACTGTGTCTAAAGTGCTGGAAAAGAGAGAGTCAAAAGTTTCTGGCACAATATCGAGTTCTTCTAAGCTATCTGGGATGCTGAGGAGATGAAACTGATCAGGAATATTATTAGTAAAGCAATCTTTAGTGGCAGAAATGATAGTTCTAACATATTTGTAACACGGAGTCGGCTTTGCAACCTTGGCTAAATGGAGTATACACAAGACTAGATGATCTGAGATGTCATCGCTCTGCTGCAGAATTTCAACGGCATTAACATTGATTCCATGTGACAATATTAGATCTAAAGTATGATTATGACAATGAGCGGGTCCTGACACGTGTTGTCTAACTCCAATAGAGTTCAGAATGTCTCTAAATGCCAATCCCAATGCATCTTTTTCGTATATTAAATATATGTATATTAAAATCACCAACAATTAGGACTTTATCTGCAGCCAGTACTAACTCTGATAGAAAATCCAACACTATCTCACGACCAATTCGTACGAATGATAAAATGGTGGCTAATTGCGAGTGAGGTCGTACGAATTCGTACGATTTGTCTAAACCCACGTGATGGGTAGGTTTAGGGGCGGGATCAGGGCTAGGTCATTCGTATGAATTCATACGAATTGGGCAATTCTTAAAATATGTAAGATTTTGCAAAACTCGTACTAATTCGTACAAGTGAGGTCGTATGAATTCGTACGAATTAGCCACCTCGTAGAATTTGTACGTTTTCCCGTGAGATCAGGTTGGAAAATCAGCAAATTCTTTTATAAAGTCTGTATGGTGCCCTGGTGGCCTGTATACAGTAGCTAGCACAAATGTCAAGCGTGATTTATCATTTACACTAGATAGAGTTACATTAAGCACAAACAATTGAAACTAGACTTCTCCATAATTCTGAAGATATTACTATAGATTACAGCAACACCACCCCCTTTTCCTTTCAGACGTGGCTCGTTTTTATAACAGTAATCTTGGGGGGTGGACTCATTTAAAGTAATGTAATTGTCTGGTTTTAGCCAGGTTTCTGTCAGACACAACGTGTCTAGGTTATAATCTGTAATCATATCATTAATAAGTGAAGAGTTTGGTTCCAAAACGCGATAAATCCATTTTGATTAATTTGAGTAAAAATGTGTTTTCTTTACCAAGAATTTGGCAAGATGAAAAACGCTATTTTCTGTTTCAAACTTTCACATAGCATATTTAGGTTATAATAACAAAACAAATTCAAATCCAGATTTTGATTTTCAAAGATTTATTATAAAAACTGATCATTTTTTCCCCAAAATGCAATAAATTCATAACACTTTTTTTCCCCAAATGCAATTAATCCATTGAATCAATATAAAAGTTATTTTTCATATTGAAACTGTTGAAAATACACAACAAAATAAATTGATCCATCCACATATGACAGCCTGAACTCGATCAATATCTTATTAACGTTACAGGCACTGGACTAAAAATACATTCAATCAGCTATCGCTAGGAAATACCTCCTGAACTTTTTTGACGGCGATCATCTGTAAAACGGCTTAGTCCTGCTCGGTTTTCGTTGACTTTGAGTAAAACAACTGAAAGTTTTTCAAAAGATCCCCTGGGTTCAACGTGTCAGCATGACAGAAGTTTGATGCTGTCGTGTGAGAACAAGCAATAGCCGGCATTTTTCCTCCTCCCGCGCCTCGTCTTCTTAATCTCCTCACGTAAATGATTAGATTTCGATGGCTTACGTTTCTTCCCTACCGCAGAAACCACCACAGGTTCATCAATGCAGTCAAAATTATAAAAGATTTAGTTTGATTGTTGATCAAAAAGTACAAAGTAGATAGGAAAAACTAGGATGTCGGGTGTATTCAAAGCGCTGCCGTTACTGTTTACAGTGCGTGGAATGGTGCGCTGTGATTGGTTGAGAGCGGATTTATCTCATTCTGCAGAGAAAGGAGACTGGCGTTTGTCGCGGTTTGGAAAGAAAGGGAGAAAACATGACAGAATAACACGGCGGATATCGCATTTTACATAAAATTTAAAATTGACTTTTCAATACTGACCCTATACAATACTGATTTTTGCAGGAACTCAATTTTTTTTAAAATGGCGTTTATCGCGTTTTGGAACCAAACTCTTCAAGTGCTTTTGAAGTAAGGGATTGAATATTCAGCAACCCGAGTTTTATAATTTATTAATCTGTATTATATCTATTTTTTATTTGTTGAACATCGATTAAAATTTTACCCTTAAATGGGTAAAACTGCACATTTTAGAGTGGCCTTTTATTGTGGCCAGCCTAAGGCACACCTGTGCAATAATCAAGCTGTCTAATCAACATCTTGATATGCCACACCTGTGAGGTGGATGGATTATCTCGGAAAAGGAGAAGTGCTCACTAACACAGATTTAGACAGATTTGTGAACAATATTTGAGAGAAATAGGCTTTTTGTGTACATAGAAAAAAGTCTTAGATCTTTGAGTTCAGCTCATGAAAAATGGGGGCAAAAACAAAAGTGTTGCGTTTATAATTTCCCAATGGTGGGGAAAGAGTAAAGTAGAATTAAAGTAAATTCCTATATACACCAGTGGACTAGCCTACACAAAAATTCAGATACGCAGAATTAGAAACATATCTGTTTTACATCAATATTCTAATCAATATTTTCAAACAATGTAAGTTTCAAAAGACTGTATATTAAAAATTATGTAAAAAAAGTATGTTTAATAGGCTACTCCATCAAAAGAGTTAACACAACGACAAGCCAAGTATACTTTGAATACTTAATTTTACTTTTAAGTATATCTCGATCAAAAGATTGAGTACAAGTACAGGCCAAATATACTTGAACTTTTCTCTCAGTATAAGTCAAGTACACTTAAGTGTCATTTTAAGTATATTTCTGAGAAGTATATAAAATGTAGACTGAAAGTATACTTTCTTATTTTTAGTTTAAAAGAAGTATACTAATAGAACACTTGAATAAACTTCTTTATCTAAGGGTGGGTATGAATGAATGTGTTGAAATGAATGATTGAGTGAAAGAGAGTATTGAGTAGGCTAATAACGTGTGCCAAGTAATTAAGAGTGTTGAGAAATCATCCAAGAGGCGTGTGGCACAAGTAATTAAGAGTCCTGAGAAATCATCCAAGAGGTGTGTGGTGCAACCCAGCTAACAGGGAACGATCTTTCACTAACGTAATGTAAAAGTTACGTAAATGTTAGTAAAAAACTTTCCTGAAATAATGTTTCTGGAACAATCTTATAATGTTTATAATACATTCTCGTAACATTGAGAGAAAATGTTTTTAGAACAACGTTTTTAGAATGTCCTTGTGATGTTATTTGTTCTTGACTGATGTTCTCGTAATGTTGAGTGAAAATGTATTTATAACAACGTTCATGGAACGTCCTTGTGATGTTCTCATTATGTTGAGTAAAAATGTTCTTATAACATTCATGGAATGTCCTTGTGATGTTATTTGTACTTGACTGATGTTCTCATAATGTTGAGTGAAAACGTTCTTATAGCAACGTTCATGGAACGTCCTTGTGATGTTATTTATACTTGACTGAGTTGTTCTCATGATGTTGAGAGAAAACGTTCTTAGAACAACATTTCCAGATAACTAAAATATGTTCTTAGAATGTTTTGCTAACATGACCATTAAGTTATTGTTAGAAATTCTTGTATGATAGTCACAGCATCCAGTATATAACAGAGAAGGATTTCTTTGTTATGTAGGAAGGTACTGGCAACATCTCTTCTTCATTATGTGGACCTCTGTCTTCGAATGGATGAAGGGTCTTCCATTCTCTATTCTAAAGCAGTATAAAGGCCCTTCTGGATCCAAACGTATATGTGGTGATTTAGCAAGAAACTGACCATATCTGGACTTGTTATTCAATGTATCGTATTCCTATATGATGTAAGGTATACACTATCTTATTGGTTAACTCTGTGAGACTCCCCTCATATTCTTGCTATATCTTCTGAGACAAAGATGCAAATAAACTGGAGAGATACTTGTCTCCCTCAGCGCTGAGTCATTGTTCATTCAAATGCTAATTGCTAGAAGGACTGGAATGAGGCACATGGAACCTTAAATCCAACAATTGGGGGCTCGTTCTGGGAGTGTAAGAAAAACTGATCTCCAAAATGTAAGAACTTAATTTTTAAGCTGATTCTGTCACGGGAGTGTACAGACGAATGGGTGGATCCAAATGTAGCAATATTATAATCAGGGCAATCCAATTCGTCGTCATCCATGCAAAGGTCAAAATCCAAGTAACCAGAATCGTAGTTAGTGATGTTACGCCTGACACCGACGCTCCGAAGCTTGCTTCAAACTCGAACGGTCCTTGCAATGAACCACTGCTTCGGAGCTTGTATCGTTACATCACTAGTCACGTGAAAATGACTTCTGAAGCAAACACACTGCTTCATTCTTGTAGTGAACCACCTGACTGCTTTGATTTGCCCAATCCAGTGTTGACAGGTTTGAAACCTGGCGGATGTATTTCTTATAAAAGTGAAGCCAAACCATGGCAACACCGTGGGTTGTAGTCGGTGTTTGGATTGGCGTTATTGTTGAGGAGAGTGGATTGAGTTTATTTCAGTGTTGTGCCAGCGAGAAAGAAAATAAAAATAAATAATATTTCTGAATAAAAACCATACCATTTAATGAACACTTTGTCTAAGCCTTCTGCATGTACCCAAAGCACAGCCTCTGACACATTTTTTTATTATTATTAATTAGAGAACATATGAATATTGTTACATAAAAACATGCATCAAAGACAGAAACTTCAAAAACCCTCTGCTACATTATACAAGTACAACACAAGCACATCCTTTTCAACATATAAAAATATCAGTCCCACCAGTTAACAAGTTATAGAGTACTGCTTCCCACAGCTAAACAAGATAAAGCTTTCACACATGATACTGCCCTGCTAAAAAAAAAACAAAAAAAAAACTATAGAAACCATTATAGAAATTCTAATGGATTTAATGGTTTTCATGGGAATTTTATTGGTTGTAATGGGATTTATAGTGGTCTCTGTGGGTCTCTACTGATTTGGGTTCTATTGGTGGGGGCATTAAATCCTAATGGAATATATCCCAAATACACTACAAAAAATAATTCTTTAGTGGTTTAAATGGTAAAAGCCAATGGTTCCTACTGGTATTTTAATAGAAACCATTAGAATTTCTGTGATGGTTTCCAACTTTTTTTAAGCGGGTCTGATCTTCTGTCCTTGTCTAAAGAAATAATTACACATACACATCATGCTTAATGTTTTATTATCAAGGTGAACACATGAAATTCATCAGTATCTGTAAAATTCACCTACATAAATGAGTTTCACAGCACTAACACTGGTTCAGCTTTGATCGCCTCGGTAAACACGTCATAAACGGGGCGTTAACATATAAGCCTTTGCATTTTATGGTTGTCAGCTTTGTTGCATTACATTTACTTCACCAGGAGATGGTGCTGTAATTTCTATCTGAATGAAGCTTCGAGTAATGAACCATTTTCGACACAATTGTATCAGAAAGCAATAATGCTTTGAAACGCTTCATTTGGCCATCACTAATCGTAGTCAACCATGCAAGGGTCGAAATCCATTTTAATCAGTCCAATAACAAATACACAAAAGAAACAAGAAACAAGAACAGACTTGTAACAGACCTCAGAAGTGTAGCGTGACATACAACAATGACTCCATGACATGAACTGAAACAGACAGGGTATTTATACACAGACACTAACAATGTGATAGGGAACAGCTGAGTGCAATCACGAGTGATGGGAACAGACAAAGGATTATGGGAATTGCGGTTCCAGAGTGAATGGTGACAGGAAGGGAAAGAGACCTCTAGTGGACACCCGGGGAAACACAAACCAGACACTGTGACAGATTCTTACTGTCTGCTGAGAAATTGATAATTAAAAATTTGTGCCACGATTTTTATTTGGTAAAATCAGATATCCTCGTATTTTAATTAATATGGGACGAATGAAAGGAGGATTGATCACCCTCTTTTGTTATTTTTGTTGTTTTCCTCACACTTTTGCGTGGGAAGGGAATAGATGATTTGGAGCAGAGCTTCTTTTTTCTCTCTCGCAAAGCCTATTTCAGTGGGAAATCTTCGGTCCTTATTGGCATTTGAATGAATAATACATAATTTAAATTTTTTTTCTTCTTTTTCTTTCTTTCTCTTTCTCTCTCTTTTGGCCAATATACCAAGACGTTTAATATAAAGCTGCAGACTTTTCTTTGTATTCTATTTGGCTATTCTGAAATTTGTTCAATTTGCATTAAACTAGAGGAGAACTCTTTGTGAGTTTATAATGGGAGACACGATTAGTCAACCGTTAATAGATCAAACCCCAAAGGATTTCATGATCAGAAACAATCAAGCGTTTTTCGCAAAACCATACTTATCCAATTTATCGGGTTGGTCGGAAGGAAAAACACAATTAGATCCGTTGCCTCTTGACGGCTCGTTTAAAGATGAAGATATGCGTAAGGCAAAAGATGTGGTCTTTGGGAACTGGGGAGATCCAAATTGGAATTTTGATTATAGGAAAGAATCCTATAAGATTTGGAAAAAACTAAAGTGCTATTGGGTCCGCGACCCAGAAAAAGACAAGGGGAAAAATCTTTCTCCGTCTCAGACAGTGCAGCCTAATGTTACAGCATCTCTCCCTCCCCCTCGCTACGAGTGCGTTTCAACTCCTGCAGAAGTCTCAAAGCCCATACCTAGACTGTACCCAGACCTGTCGACCGCGACCGCATTGCCGTTTGTAGAAATTCCAGATGGACATAAAATTAATCCTCTCAGTGTTTCGGAGGCAATGGCAAGTTTTAAAGAGTTACCAGATCCAGCGAGATCACCGCATTACTTTGTGTCTGTATTGAAACGCTTAACAGCGTAAAGCCAACTGACTGGGCGAGATTACCATTTCATTTTGACTAAAACATTGCCTGCTGAAATTACAGAGGAGGAATTAATTGAAGAAGTTGACTTTTTAGACCTGGTTAACGATGCACCGCCCGCCCGTAGAGTTATGTTAAAGGATTCTGAGCCTGTTGATCTGTCAAAACCTTTACGTGGATTTAGGGTGACAGACTTTGATGATGATGATGATGATGATTGGATATGGGCTAGCTCAGGTAAACTCAACGTTTTTTTTTCAAACAACTAACTGCATTTTTATTGAAGCTGTCTTCTGCTAAGCAAGACATTTCGCATGCTTCTAATACCAAAAAGAGAATGGGTGAAAGCCCTGTTGCATTTTTTAAAATATTTAAACATGCATGGATTGAAGAATCGACGATTCCTGTTGATGACAATTGTTGCACGCTGTTTGTGAACACTTTTTAAATAACATGCACAATGAAATTGCACAATTGATCCGTATAACTACGTCGAGCATTAGTAACATTTCAGTTGATGAATTGGGCCGACGCTTGCGTGAGCTTTCATCCACTGGAGCCTTTGATGCCTCCAGAGGTAAAGTTTCTGCAATGCTTCAAGTTAATGCTGCCGTCCAAAATCACCCGCCACAGTCAGGAAATGTCAGACAATGTTATTATTGTGGTAAGCAGGGGCATATTGAGCATTTGTGCAGAACGCTCTTCTGCGTTCACTTTTCTTCTTCACTTTTCACTGATTTCAATGAGTTATCCAAATGAGTCGACTGTTTTGCCATTTATTGAGTTAAATGTTGATTGTAAACCATTTGTTTTTGTAATCGACAGCGGTGCCTCAATCTCTCTATTCTGCCTTTTAGGTAGAGATTTGATGCATAAATTGGGTGTTAAACTTGCTTTTGACGCTGACTCTCTGCAACTCATGTTTCCAGCAGCCCTCACAATCGGCAGAGAAATGCTCTCTTTGAGGATGTGCCCACAACTGAGCTCAGACAGGAAATGGCTGATGTCAACCCCAAGTTGTGGGCGGCCCATAAGGATGATGCAGGAATCATAGATGTCCAGCCCTATGTTGCCAATCTGACAACAGATAGGCCTGTGTTTCAAAAGCAGTATCTACTCTCAAAGGAAAAAGAGGAGGGAATTCGACCCCTCATTGATCAATTATTGGCTCAAAGCATTCTGGTTTGCACTCATTCACCATATAACACACCAATTAATCCAATTAAGATTGAAAAAAACACTTTCTTCTCTTGTACCGGATATACAAACAGCGGCGGTTTCTTCATTAGGGCGATCGGGCGACGCACCACCAAAGTGTGAAAGGGACTTTTTCAATCACAATCTCATTCAACCACAGAGTTATGCTAGCAGTCACTCACTGTTGTTCTGCCTCTGGATATAGTCCAATCAGCGCCAAGTCACGTTCTGTGGAGTACCGCCTCTTTTTGGGCGATTTCACTCTGGCTGAGAATCGCCCAGAGTTTTCCCATAGACTTACATTCAAAGATTTTTTTTTTCGAACTGCAGGCACTGCAATGCATTCTCTATGGGTTCCGGGAGGGCTCGCACTAACGTGCTTTCGTCATCATACGTAAACTTCACTTGTGCAGCGATTGGTGGAAACAAATATACCTCTAATAGTATTTAGCCATAAGCTGAAGTGACATCCAATAATTTCCTCAGTGCATAACTTACATTTCACGGACATATTCTCCATCGGTAAATGTTAGAAAGTCCAGTTTGCTGTCATGAGTGGGCGAGCTTTCTGCAAGCTATACTTCCGTGAACGAGCGCCGCCGCGTGCATGCGCGCCGAAAAGACGGAGCGCAATAGAATAGGAGCGCAATTATTCTGACTAAAATATACATTAGCACTAAATTATAAATATATTTAGCTAAAACATTTGTTGTTGAATATTTGTTGTTGGTGAACATAAATGTGCTAGAGAATTTCAAACCTACATGTGTATTTTTATGATATTAGCTTCTTTTTTTTCTTTTCTTTTTTTTTTAAGTTTAGTAAATTTAACTACTTATTTAAAAAGCATTATTTTGTTTTTAGATTGTAATGTTGCAATGTTAGAATGTAATGTGATTTGACCCCTTTTTTGGATAGACTGCAGATAGACAGCAAGGTTACACTATGTTTGTTTTTATAGCCTTCAATATGAACATTGTTTGTAGGACAATATTGATCAGGATATTAAATATTTTAAAAAAAAAGATAAATACAGGGTTTTTTTATTCAAATAGAAAAATAATAATTAAATACTCAGATTATACCATACATCACCATTTAGCCCAAAAATTCAGATTTATTTGGCAATTGGCTATTTCCCAACCCTACCGGCTGAAGTTTTAGCTAAACTTTAGGCTAATGATAGCTACATTATTATCACTGTTAAATTGTTATTTAACAATAAGCCTACATTCAGTCCTGAATTAATAATTCAGTTTGTTGTGCCCCCCCAAATTTTTTTAGCAACAGCCACCACTGGGTACAAACTATAATTAATTATATCCCTTGGTTCACATAAACCAAGAAAAAAAAATTCTTAATACGTTAAAAAAACAGATTTTCAAAATGATTGAATGGAATGTTCCTTTAATGTTCACATTAACCAAGAAAAAAAATGTTCTTAATACATTAAAAAAAACTGGACGTTTTCAACGTTTAAAAAACATTCAGAAATAACGTTTTCAGAACCTAATGGGAATGTTAGCAAAACATTCTAAGAACATATTTTTGTTAGCTGGGAAGTAATTAACAGTATTGAGAAATCATCCAAGAGGCGTGTGGTGCAAGTAATTAAGAGTATTAAGAAAATCACCCAAGAGGTGTGTGGTGCAAGTAAATACTAATATTGAGAAATCACCCAAGAGGTGTGTGTTGCTCAAGAGGGGTTAGTTATCCTGTGGATACCACCCTCTTGTGCTGACACCAGCATTGCTGAGGAAACCGGCAGGGGCTGTGTGCTGGCTGTGCGGTGACCTCTGAGATGGATAGGGACAGCAGCCCCACGATTTTGGTGGTTTCCGCTATTCTCGAAATAGCACCACGGAGACATGTTGGTGGACTCGTGCGCGGTACAGTTGTACGCAAAAGTCAGTGTCTGAAGCAGCTGTGACTACTTTTCTTTAGACCTTTGCGGCAGTGCTCTGACCATGTTTCCCAAGATTCTATTAAACCGTCAACATGGCCATTGCCCACAACGTGAGGCTCTCTTGCCTCTATTGACGTAAAATAAGACCCTGGACAGACAAGGATCTGTCTCGAAGTTCATCTAATGAGAAGACTGGTAATGGGCATTGCCCAGGAGGTGACAGATGCTGGGTGTCTTGTGCGATCCAGGAGATTGCTCTCGATTCAACTCTTGCTTCCCAGTCACTGTGACCCTCTAACACCGCAGACACTTCAGAACCGGAAAGCGGACAATGACTTGGTGTTACACAAGGAGGACCTTCAGTGCTCTGGATACCAGCACTGAGCCTGAATGCATCCTACACTCTGTCTTTCTCAAACCGCTCCACTTCCTCAAGAAATGCACCATAACTGTGCGTTCACACCAGACGCGAATAGCACGTCAAATTCGCGCCTGCCGCGTCTAGTTATACGCTTGACCACTTTGTGTTAATTCGCGCGTCAAGAGCGAAATTGACGCACGTAAAAACAAAAGTTTGAAGCGAAATTTACGCGTGTCAGAGGCGAAAGTTTTAAGACCCGTTGGCGGCCATCTTTTTTAGATGTTTATCGAGCATTACTATTAGCATTAATCGAGAGAGTCACTGCTCGTATATGCTCTGGAGAGCAGAAACAGCTGCGTAGGGGACATCGTTGCTGTACTCGGGTCCACCAGACCCTCCGGAGGGTTTCAGGAGTTTCACAATTTGCTCCAGGAGCTAGGTTTGGTGGACCTAACGGTGAGGACGCTGACGAGGACAATCTGTCATTTATTTTTGTTTTGATAATAAATGGAGCCAGCCTCCAAAAGTGAAACCTGTCCTGTGATTTTTTTTACGTTTTTATACACTAAATTGTGTTTGTTGTCTTTACATTAGAATAATAATGTTTCATATAATCTAGAATAGATATGGAATAAATAGCCACAATATATTTCATATATTGAAATCGAGTTTTTATGTGAAAGATTTGCTTTGTTGTGCATTAGAACCACACCAAACATTTTAGTCATATTACAAAATAATTTATTGAGGCCAAACATAAAATAACATTATAAACTGTCACTTCACCATGTGACAGCAGCAAGCAGGCTCCTGATTGGTTAATGTGGCGCGAATTGCCGCAGAAGTTCAGATTTTTCAACTCGGGCGGCAGACGCGAATTCGCGTCAAACGCGTGAATGCACAAAAAGCACTAATAAAATTATTCGCGCTTAACACGCAGACGCTCAATTCGCGGCATTCGCGCGAGCTTGACGCGCGAATGAGGCGTATTCGCATCTACCGCGCCGCACTCTACGCCTCATTCGCGCCGCAGGAATTTTTACGCGCGTAACCTGTCTTTGCATTGACTTAACATTGAAATCACTCGCGCCTGATGCGCTATTCGCCTCCGGTGTGAACGCACCATAAGTCTCATTCAGCAACCTCTGTTGATCCAGTTTTGGACAAAGGGTTGACGACTTAAAGCATGGGCCACTAACGGGTGGAAGGCCCTACTGTGCTCCTCCTTCCAGTCACCAGGACTCAGCTTCCTGAAAAGTAGCCCAAGACTGTAGCCCAAGACTGGTTTCCCACTGAAGCTAAGCAGGGTTGAGCCTGGTCAGTGCCTGGATGGGAGACCTCCTGGGAAAACTAGGTTGCTGCTGGAAGAGGTTTTAGTGAGGTCAGCAGGGGGTGCTCACCCTGTGGTCTGTGTGGGAATTAACGCCCAAGTATAGTGATGGGGACACAATACTGTCAAAAAGCACCGTCCTTCGGATGAGAAGTTAAACCGAGGTCCTGACTCTCTGTGGTCATAAAAAATCCTGTCCTTCGAAAGAGTAGGGGTATAACCCCGGCATCCTGGCCAAATTTGCCCACTGGCCTCTGTCCATCATGACCTCCTAATCATCCCCATATATATACTGATTGGCTTCATCACTCTGTCTCCTGTCCACCAATAAACTGGTGTGTGGTGGGTGTTCTGGCGCAATAAGGCTGCTGTCGCATCATCCAGGTTTCACGTCCAGGTCCTCGACTGCCAAAACAGGAGATACATCGACTATTTTAGCATTACTATTTTAGCTGGATGGATTGATCACCTTAACCGGCACCAACAGAAATAGTGGAACTTGCCGGGAGTCTGCCCCACACAAGGTGCTCTTGCTGAGGCAAAAGTGTGACAGCTTGAGTGAGCTTAACGGTACCGGCAACGGTTGGGATACTACCACCCGGGGCGGATCTACGGTGTGGCAAAGGGTGGCAGCTGCCACCCCTGGGATACAGTCTTGCCACCCCTGTTGCCACCCCATTTATAAATCACATAATATTTTTTAAGTATATTTTATGTTCATAGCCTACACGTTGAAGGCAAGGAGACCCGCACCAAACTCCTCTCAAACAGAAATCGACGATTTAGAATCCCCTCCCCCTCACAATGGTTTCACCCATCACCAGCACGGCAGCGACCCCCGCGAAATTTCACCAGTGGCAGCAGGGCACAGGGCAGCCTGGGCAGGCTGCACAGTGCATCTGTCTGCAGTACTGAGCCTGAGCTGCCCCAGAGCCTCTGAAGGTGAAGTGTAGTTTAAATACACGTTTAACTTAAAGTTACATTTGTAATGAATGTATTGTATGCTAAAGACGATTCAGCATAAGCAAAAAAGGCGAGTCTATAACGTTAGCCAAAATCAGCGGTCAAATCGCTCCCTCGTGATTTGTAAGAGCACTCTTCCCTTTGATTAGCCTAATTTTGATTTTAGTAAAGACAAGAACAGCTTAATATAAAATATTGTTTGTATCCATAACGTTTACTGATGGTGGCCGTTACGCCGACGTAGCCTACGTTACGTTACAACACACAATACAGTGCCAGTTAGGAGATCGATCATTTGATTAGCTAAGCAGTCCTATTAAATCCAATTCCTCTCATATCACAGCAATGAAACCAGGTTACAACTGGGGAAATAACAAATACAATAGGATTAAGTATGGGCGTTAATAGTTGGGAGAAAATATGATGCGTAATAATGAATAGATCTGCATTTGGTCTTAAAGAGGCAGCAGTCTAATAATCCTGCTGACGATTGCTCCATTAATGTGAATCAAACAACAAAAGGCAAAGAGAAAATCAGTCGCAGCTCTTGAATGAAATAAGCTTTGATCTATCTATGATAAACTATGCAGTGTTATTTTAAATCTGACTTTATTAGATGTCTTTTTAGCCCATATTACTCCTGAACAGTAGGCCTATGTCAGTAGACATTACTGAAATTAAAGCACTGGGTATATAATTTGTATATTTGTTTAATTGTATACTTTTTGTTTGTTTGACCATGTGTTTGTACTTTGTTTTTGGTGTCCTATGTCTTCTGTATATAAAACACAAAAGCCTGCACCCTTCTGCATAACGTAGCCTATGTTTTATTTGTTTTGTTAAAGCATTGCTTTTTCTTTTGCTATAGATATTTATTTTACATTTCAAAATATAAAGCAATATTAATTGTGTTCTAAATATTTTTTTTTCCCCCTTTTTTAATATAACAAAAAGAACCGATAAGAATACCGTACCAGATCGATAAGGAGTATTGGTAAGAGTAGTAATACCGAATGATATTGGCAGCAACGAATTAAAAGTTATGGCCAATTTAACTGTGATTAAATTCAGTATACGTCTGCCATATGTTGCCACCCCTCAAAAATTCCTGCCCCCCTCTCCACCTTCCCATCTGTTATGCCCAGATAGCATACTCAAGAAATGCTGAATCTCTGGTTCTCCTGTAGAATTTGGCTGATTCATGACACACCAATAACTTTGGGACTGCTTAAGTTGACTGAGAACATACTGAGAACATCAAGTTAGTGCCAACAATTAACTGTTTTTTTTTTTTTTTCTAGTATGACCAAAGTAGGCACAATAACCGAATATCCGTACACTTACATCTTTCGCTGGTGGATGCACTTGGGCTTGACCCGATCACCACCACAACAGACAAGCAAGACATCAGTATGGGACTGAACAGGCTCAAGGATCCCGCAACCAACATGCATCCAACAACTTGTGCTCAGTTTCCTCATTAATAGTACATGCTATAGAATAAGTGTCTAACAGGCCTTGGCAAGTGATTGTTGTAGCGTCGGGACCAATCGGACACACACAATTCATTTATTTAATGAATAATCCAGCAAACTCACTGTGAAACTTTCACCAAAACTTAACATCCCAAATGAAGCTAACACACTGGCAGGACGGTGTCTTGTTACAGTAAACACAGAGAGTTTTACGATCCAAAAGAATGTGGCTGCATGTGCAGGAGAGAGACAATGGGAAGACAGAAACAATCTTCCATGCAGACTTCACTGCATTAATCAGAGACGAACTGAGCTAGAAATGAACGTGCATCCCAGAAACTGTGTGAATGAGTGTGATGTTTTGTGTCCTATTATGTATACACCATGGTATGTATTTTATTATACAACCAACGGTCAATGTAACCTTACCTGTTTCATGTCTCCTATCTAATTAATCCTCATTTGATGACTCACGCTTTGATGTACATCACCTTCTCTTAGAATGCAGTGTGGATTTGTTATATCTATCTGAGTATTAATTAACAGAAAAGAGGTAAGGCAGATTTGAGATAGCGTCATAAATCTTCACCACAGAGGAAACTCCCGCCAGACAGTCCACCCTTCTCATTGGTACAGCAAACCCAGAGAGGGGTGGCCATTCTCAGGCTTTATTAGAGACGGACCACAGTGACCGCCTTCTCTTCTCAGCGCTTCTCATCTGACAACAACGCAGTTCCTGGTGTTACTGGGGGAGGGGGGGGACCCCTTCCCCCCCCACTGGGGCCCAGCTCCCTGGGCCCAAACAGGCCTGAGCAATGCCTGCCATGCTTTCATACTTCCAAAAGGGAGTCAGACTTTTCTTCAATCCCGAAAACAACTGCAACTTTACCATCACTGACGCAACGATCCACTCCTGGTCTTCTCGGCACTTGGGGACGTCGCGCCGTCCAGCGTGCCCTCAGCAGGCCAGGGCAGCAGGCTTCTACTCACAACAGCCATGTGCTCGAAGCCACCATGCTCTTCTTCAATGCCACAGACCCATCAACGAATTCAATCCTTATCCACTTCAAGAATTGTCCACGATTGCAACTGGCATGCAAGAGACGTAGGATGGCGCCTGTGTTCGGCTATGCGTCGGCCGCCTCCCTGCTCTCTCATGCATTTGTAATCCTCCTTGTGATTTTTCTTGTGTTAACTCAATCAACTACCAGCTATGTCTCTGCAATCATACAATATGATCGGGCGGCTTTGCTCCGCATTAAAGCACATATGCAGGATTTTAGTACCCGGGACAGATTTTCTGAGTTTTTCCCTCTAAAACTGGAGTGCAACACATCATCACCAGAATACCTGTTGCTTACCCGGCGACGTGGCAGGAGAAGGAAGCGGGGTTCCAGGGCTGGAGTCCAAGTCTGGAGAAGAAAGTGGAGAGGGTCGAATGGATCCAGAGCTCCCTGGAATGAGCGGTGTCTGAAGCAAATTCCGGTCTGTGAATCAGATCGGGACGCGGTCTACGTGGCTTCGTCTGTGTGGAGCACCTCCGACCGGATCTTTCCCACCCGGCCTGCTTGCCATCGTGCACCCCGCCAGCGTGTCCTGTGCCCGGTTAGCTGTCGAACGGATCCTGCCATACAGCCTGTGCCAGGTCAGCCCTTGCCACGCACGCGCTCTACTAGGATTGCCCTTCTAAATGCGCGCTCCATTGCGAGCAAGGCTTTTACTTTGAATAATTATTTCACTAAGGAGAACTTGGATTTCCTGTTCATTACGGAGACATGGCAGCGTGAAAACGAACACTTTCATCTAAAAGAACTATGCCCCTCGGACTGCTCCGTGTTTGGGTCCCCTCGGCTAGCGCGCCGCGGAGGTGGACTTGCGCTGGTCTTTCGGGACTCTTTCTGTTGTAGTTTGATGGACAACACTCCATTCGACTCCTTCGAGCTGCAGATGTGTAAGGTTGGAAAAATTCACCCCTTTTACTGTATTTTAGTTTACCGACCTCCTGGTCCTGCACGGTCATTTCTTGATGATTTATCCGACTTTTTAACATCTACTATTAAACTAGATCGCGTCTTAGTCCTTGGTGACTTTAATCTGCATATTGACAATCCTACTTGTTCAAATGCAGTTGAACTGCTGTCTATTATGGATTCTTTTAATTTTGTACAACATGTTTCTGGCCCCACACATAAAAAAGGCCACACGTTGGATTTGGTTTTCTCTCTTGGCCTAAATATTGATAATCTAAGTGTTGAAGAATTTCAAATTAGCGACCATTGTTGTATTTCTTTTAATTTGACACATAATATGATGCCTACTGTCTGTAAAGCTGAAACACAAAAACGCATTATTAGTGAGACAACACCCAGTGATTTCTCTGCCTCATTTGACTCTTGTTCCTTTATTGATTGTGATGATGTTGATTCGTTTGTGCAATGTTTCAACAACCACTGTCTATCAGTTTTGGATACAGTAGCCCCTGTTAAGAATATTTCTGGGTCAAAGAAAAAGGAGCTCCCATGGATAAATGACAACATTTGTAGCTTTAGAAGGAAATTTCGGAAGACAGAGCGTATGTGGAAAGCCACTAAATTAGAGGTACATAGACTCCATTTAAAAGACATGATGCTAGATCTAAATGAATTGATAAAGCAGGCTCGCTCAACTTATTTTTCTAACCTAGTGTTAGGAAATAAGAAAAATCCCAAAGTTTTGTTTGACACCATTGAACATCTCACTGCACCTTCAGCTACTCTGGTACCTGTGTATACAGATGAGGACTGTAACTACTTTTTGTCATTTTTTTTTAGCAAAGTACATGACATTAGGGCCAGTATAATTCCTCCACGTACTGGTGTTTGCTCTACTGTGTTCTCACCGGTATCATCTTGGTCATCCTTCACTCCTGTCAGCTTACAGGATGTGAGGACATTAATAGGAAACATTAAACCATCTTTAAGCCCTGTTGATATTATCCCAACAACTTTATTGCTGAAAGTGTTTGAAACTATTGGCCCCTGTTTGGTAAAAATAGTTAATCTGTCACTTACATCTGGCTCAGTCCCCAGCTACTTCAAACATGCTGTGGTAAACCCGATTCTTAAAAAACCTAATCTTGACCCATCAAAACCAAAAAACTATAGACCTATATCTAAACTTCCATTTATCTCCAAGATTTTGGAAAAAGTAGTGGCAAGCCAGCTGACCTCCTTTATGGAGCAACACAGCTTGTTTGATACTTTTCAATCTGGATTTCGAAAATTACACTCCACTGAAACAGCTCTTATAAAAGTCTCTAGTGACGTGATGATGGCATCAGACTCTGGCCGCTATACTGTACTTGTACTTCTTGATCTGACGTCTGCATTTGACACTGTCGATCACAGTATACTGTTAAATCGGCTTCATGATGAGATGGGACTATCAGGATCTGTCCTTCAGTGGTTCTCTTCTTATATTCAAGATAGAACCTTTAATGTTGCAGCAAACAATGTACAGTCTGAGGTGACAAATTTATCCTGCGGAGTGGCTCAAGGGTCAGTTTTGGGTCCAATTCTGTTTTTATTGTATATTTTGCCACTTGGTCAAATGATCAATTGTTTTAAAGACGTATCATATCATTTGTATGCCGATGATGTCCAGTTGTATTGTTCTTTTAATGATGTTGAGTTCCATCGCCTGTCCCTGTTCTTAGAGTGTGTGTCCTCCATTAAAGACTGGCTGGCCACTAACTACTTGCAGATAAACTCAAACAAGACAGAAACGCTAATATTCGCCCCAGACCATAAGACCCCGCTGATCAAACAGCACCTCGGCTTTCTAGGCCACTCAGTCAAGTCCAGCCTCAGAAACCTGGGGATTGTGTTTGACCAGGCAATGTCTTTGGAGACACACTCTAAACAGCTTGTACGAAATTGCTTTTATCACCTTAGAAATATATCTAAAATTCGTAAAATGGTGTCGAAAAATGATCTGGAAATGATAATTCACACTTTCATATCTACAAGACTGGACTACTGCAACTCTGTTTTTACCTGTCTAAATAAGTCTGCTCTAAACAAACTACAAACTGTTCAAAATTCTGCTGCTAGACTTTTAACAGGTGCCCCTCGAAGGTCTCATATTACTCCAGTCCTGTCGGCTCTCCATTGGCTCCCTGTAAAATTCAGGATCGATTTTAAGATTTTAGTACTGACTTTCAGAGCCTTAAATGGGCAAGCACCACAGTACATTCTGGACCTTTTGAAGCCCTATTCCGCTGGCCGGACTCTTCGGTCCTCTGGCCAGAACCTGCTTGTAGTCCCTAAGACTCGTTATAAGACTCGAGGGGACCTGTCCTTTGAGTCTGTTGCTCCCAGATTGTGGAATGCTTTACCCCTATCCATACGCATGTCAGACTCTATTACCTCTTTTAAAATTAATCTGAAAACATGTTTATTCAGGCAAGCTTTTGGTTGATGGGGTTTTTCATTAGTCTCACAAGAATTTTTGCATATGTAAATGTTTTATATTTGTTTGTTTTACTTATGTTCTTGTACAGCACTTTGTGATTTTATCTGCGAAAAGCGCTTTATAAATAAATTTTACTTACTTACAAGTACAGTATATCAATGTAATGAGGTGCTCTGAAAATGATCAGCTGATGGTTCTTTTCAATGTTAAATAGATCTTTTCCATATTTCTATTTTCTGCTTCCGGTTCCACATCACTCACCCCTTTACCTATGCATGTATGGATGAATGTATGTATGTTTGTTTGTTTGTTTAGTTTAGTTATGTTTGTGATTTAGTTAATAAAACTTGTGCACAATTATGCATTTGGTTTCTGATCCTCTGTTTGCATACAAAGTCCCTTTTACGATTTTGATCCTGTTACATGCTCTAATTGCTGTACACGATAAGAAATAATTATTTTTCAGTGACCCTGAAAGATACACTTTTCTTAGAATAAATGAATAATCAAAGAGTTCGGTGGAACTGATTAATTGATTGTAATATTAATTTGGCTTACCTCAAAGTTAATCTAATTAACTGACCCAAATATTAATAATTAATCATAATTGGTAATTATGGATTATTATTAATATTTCCCCTTTGAGCTAATATTGTTACATTGTATTATTCATCAACACATCGGTTCAGTGTCAGCTTTTTTCCAGCATCGCAAAGTTCTGGAACAAGATGATACTTCCACTTGACTCAACCTGACAATAGCGGCTATGGATGACCATTGGATCATCTTCACTGTAGAGAGGCTGACTTTTAACACTCACATTGGCCCCTCTCCCCAATGTGAGTGGTCTAGTTTCCCTGATCGTCACCAGTCTGGGCCACAGCTTGGCCAGCGACCTTGTGACACTCCCTGCATTGATGCCCAATCTCTAGGCAATTCTCTCATATTGCTGTGTGTATTTGTCATGATCCCTGTACTGTCTTGTGTTTTGTAGGACTTTTGTGTTGAAGTATATTCTTAGTTCCCCACTGTTTCTGTGTTCACTTCCTGTGTTTGGTTCCTGTTTTGCCTTGTACCTTGTTTGTCACCATAGTTACCCTTATTAGTTCCCATGACATCAATTACCAACATCTGTCCCTCGTCAGCCCCTTGTTAACCAGTCTATTTAAACCTTTGTGCTTCAGTTGTTGTTTGTCGGTTGTTGTTGCTGTTTGTGAATTTCTGTCATTGTTCCCCTGCTTCCGCTTTGTGGTTGTTACCCTTGTTTTTGGATTATCTTGTGTTTATGTTTGTCTGTTATACCGTGTTTGCATATGGATTCTCTCTCTCTACTTTGTCCACTTCGTGTGTGGGGTGTGGGAGACTTGTCTGAGATTTTACATGGACTTCGGAGGGAAAGTTTTGTCAGATGGAGTTTTGAATCAGAGGAGAAGAGAGAAAAAGTCATTAATAGAAGCAAAGAAGTAGACAAACATGTTGCGAATGATCATATGAACCCTATTCAAAAGGGACTTGTGTATGCATTAGTAGCAGAATGAAAAGAACTTGAAAACTCCTCCCAAATGCCAAAAACATTCAGAATAATTGGCATTGCAGATTATTTTGACATCTTTCAAATTGTCACTGTTGAGATACAGTTAGAAGAAATGCAACCCTTGATAAAATAAAACTGCTTGATGCGTTTCTCACCCCGATAGCAAGAGCAAGTGTGAGGGTATCAGTGAGAAATAAAGGTTGGGATGCCACGCTCCTCTTCCTTAAATGTGAGGCATGCAGGGCTGCAAGAAGAGTAAGAGTGGAAAAAAGGTGGCCGCTGCTAGAGAGTGTGTGAGAGTGAAGCAGAGAGAAAGGAAGACAGAGAGAAGTTCCCAGTCACAATTTATTGCTCCTTATAGTCACCACTTAAAACCTATCTGATAGAAGTTGTGAAAACATGGATGCTGAAAGGAGATGTCTTTGCTAAAAGAAGAGTTGAAACAGAAGAGCGAAGAACGACTAGAAACGAAAGCAATCACCTCTGAAGAGAAGCAGAATATATAGATATTACAGAAAGTGTAAAGGAATTAATGGAACAAAAGTAAAACATGTTTCTAGAAAAATTTACCTAAATCTCAAATTTAAATGAAAAGACTAAGAGTGGCCGCTTGTGGACTGGTGAGAAATGGTGAAGAGATATATAAATGTCAGTTAATTTAAAGGATAGAAGGTTTGGTTACACTTTATTTTAAGGTGTCATTTTTACAGTGTAATTATATATTTAAGTACTGAGTAATTTTAAGCAACTACATGTACTTCCTATAGGGTTAGGGTAGGATTAGGATTTGGTCGAGGGTTAGTTGTATGTAATATGAATAATTTACTATTATTACTATGGTAAGTACATGTAACATATGAAACAAGGACATGAGATTTAATGCATGATGATTGATTTTATGAATGATTTTAATTTCAGATGCGCACAGTTTTGATCTTTGCGCAAGGGTGAAAGGAATTAGGAAAAAAACTGCAAGAATATTGATCGCCCTATTTACAGGCGATGGTAGATTTTATTCTATTTTTATCTGAATGCGAAATTTGTGTTCAAAACATTGTCAGAAAAGGTCTGTACATAGACTTGATTGGTCAACCAAGGGGAATACCAAATTTATAGCTATAAGACAAGAGATAAAGTAAAATCAGGCCTAGAGTCTATATGACTCCTAATAAAAAAACACAGATTGAATCAATTACATGTATTTCAATTAACATAGGTTCACACTCTGAGAGCCTTAAGTGAACAGTTGGGGCCCAATTAAACAAGTAAAATGACATGACAAAATAGACAAGCACTAAATTGGTTATTGGTGGAAAAAATGAGGTGTTCATGTAATATTTGGAGCTAACTGTCGTACTTAGTCGTACATATCCCAAATAAAACAGTTCCTGATGGATTATTCACTTAGAAGAAACTGAAAAACAAAAGAGATGAAATTACTTAAAATGTGGAAAGAGACATGCATACATGGGACTGGTTTGACTTTATATTTGAATACTGATGGAATGGCTTAAAGTGGGGATAATAACCATAGCCGTTATTATGTTTGTGCTGTTGTTTCGTTGTGTTGTGCCTTTTCTCAGATCACTGATCACCAGTGTTGCAGATAAACAGAAGATCAATATATCTGTGGGTCTAAATCCAGCTGATTTGGATTCACTAGCGAGTACCAGAAGTCCTGGACCGGATGAACTAGACGAAATTGTGTTATTATTAAAAATAATAATAATAAATAAATACATTTAAAAAAAAAAGAATGGTGGGAAAGGGGTGCTTCTTTTATATTACTCTTTATTTTTCAATTTTCTCCTGTTTTTGGCTAGCGAGGGAGACCGTATATACTGTAGTATATACAGTATAGAGTAGGCAGGAAAATAGAGGGTGTTATGTTTGTTATTTTGGCATGCCCCTTCCTGAAGTCATTAAATCTTTTTGAACAAAATCATTATATTCACAGTCATTAAGGAGTTTGCTGAATCAAGAAATATGAAAGAGAGGGGACGACGAAGGTCTGAAGCAGGACATTATCCATGTTACGAGGTGATGCTAAAAATGATTTTTACTATTTTTGTAGTTAATAATTTTCTGTATTACCATTTTCTATTTTATTAGTATGATCTGGGTGAAATATAATTGCCAGAGATTAAGTGGGAGAATTTGGAAAAAGGATCGACAAGCATGACATTGCATAATTAGCAGCAAGGACAGACTCAACTGGTGGATTGAAAACCCTCTGTCTGCTCCACCACCAGATAGCGCTCCAGGCCACCAGAAGCGCCTGTGAGTTCCTCTGGCACCGAGAGGCTGCTCACTGCAGAGCCATGGGTGGAGTGTGAAGTCCAGCTCCCCCTCTCTGAATGTAATTTGGGAGTAATGAGTGGAGCTAGAATATCCAACCATACCCTAACTCAGTGGTTCCCAAACCTGTCCTGAAGGCCCCCCAACACTGCACGTTTTCTTTGTCTCCCTACTCAAACACACCTGATTCAACTCATCAGCTCATTATCACATGGGTTAATTGAGCTGATGAGTTGAATCAGGTGTGTTTGATTAGGGAGACAAAGAAAACGTGCAGTGTTGGGGGGCCTTCAGGACAGGTTTGGGAACCACTGCCCTAACTCTTCCCATAACTTCCAGAGAGTTGGATTTGGCTTTGCTCCTCCACTGAAGTAGGACCCCATAACATTAATCATTCTATAATAGATTATAGACATAATCTCATTATAATTGCATTTAGGGTGCATGTAAACATAGTCAATGAAATACAATTAAAGACAAGACAAGTCTTTTTTAAAGACAATTAATAAAAAATAAGAGGGAAAAAAGTGAAATCTAAATAGAGAAGTGTCATAAAAGCATATGAAAATGCCCTAGACTTTTTTTGTACAAGCTTTGGTGCACCTCATTCATTATTTTTTCAGTTACACACCTGAAGCAATACTATGCTCTATCCATCTCCATATTCATTAACTAAATACTATCATCTTTTGACAGAATAGTCTGTTTAAAATGTTTTCGCGAACTCTGGGGGAGGCATGTCCTCTTGCTTCTTCTAGTAAAGTCTATGTGGACATCACAGACAACCCTGAAAACAAAGACCATGAATACTTTTTATCTGCTTTGTGATGATTTGTCATTTGATCATTTTACACTGTAGTTTTCTGCTGTTTTCAGTCAGTTTGTTTAAGCGTTATGCTGTTTGTTCAACAGGGGGAGCTGTTAGAGTTGAGTCCTGCCACTCCTCTGCTCAGCCAAGCTATAGTGCTGTAGCCAGCTAAAAAATGCCTGGGGCTCTTCTAAAAAACGGTCAGCTAGTGGCGCTTGTAAGCACTTTGCAAACCAAAGATTTGCTATGATACAGAATATCCATGACAGTAATGTGTTACTAGTATATCATTTTGAAGAATATTACTGAATAAAAATGCAGTAACCAGTAAAATTAACTTCTCCATTGTTGTTCAGTCCTTGTACAAGTAGGATGATTGGTCAGTGTAGTGTTTGTCCCGCCCCTACTCCACTGTGATTGAACGGCTGGGTAAAAAGTGACTGTTATGAGGATGCAAGGAGGAGATGAACCCAAATGCAGAAAGTATGCAATATACACAGTTTATTGATACAACTAGACAGAATAAACAGGAAAACAAAACCCACAAGGGGGCAAAACAAGACAGGATAGACTAATCTAGACTAGGACTTGACAGCTAACTAGACGATAAACAAACAGCAAAAACAAAACTTTCTCTAGACAATACTCTTGACAGGATACTCACAAAGTTTCACAATGAATAACAATGAACCGGCACAGGACAGCAAACACAAGGGGATTAAATAGGGAGACTAATGATAACATAACAGGTGACACAGGTAAAGCAATAATGACAAAACGAGGATAACAAGGGGGCGGGACGAGGAACGAGACAACACAAGCACATGGCCCAAACAAAAGGCCATGTGCTTTCACACAAAATATGGGTCTGTCATGATCCTGCCACAAGAATTAAAGAATGACAAGGACTAGATGGCAGAATCATGACAGTGACAGTGATAAGTGCTGCCTATTACCCAAAGTTGAAAATTAAAAATTAAAAAAAAAAAAAAAGTCAGGGAAATCAACTTGTGCAATATTATTATGGTAATAATACAATTATGGTAATTGATGATATTGCTCCTGTGAAAGTCAGGAAGAAGAGTGGCAGACAAAAAGCACCTTGGAGAAACTCAACAGCAGTGCAAAATATGAGAAGGTTTTTCTCTCTCTTTTCATAAAGATTACATAAACAGAGAATATTTGTTTTTTATAAAAATTGCTTCATTTAAAAGAAGAGAATTCAAGCTTCATGCCTGTGTGTCTGTATGCCTGTTTGACGGAGTATTCGCTGAGTTATGGTTCATTTTCGGACGCGTTTCAGAATGGACTTCACTGACAGAGAGAACTCGCATCATGTTTATTTTTCTTTATTTGGCGAAAAGCACAACACTTTGTTTTTATTGTGAGTATACACAAAAATAATACACACTTAACAGGATCGATTGATGTATAACACAAGCATATAAGATAAAAATTAATATTAGTATTTTGATTCTTTTTTGCACTGATAAGGTGTATCGCCGGCGTGATAGCCGACCTCAGGGGGTTAAGCAACTATAGACCGATTTCAAATCTTCCTTTCATAGGCAAGATCATTGAAAAAGTTGTCTTCAATCAGCTGAACAAATTCTTAAGCTCGAATGGATACTTTGACAATTTTCAATCTGGTTTCCGACCGCATCACAGCACAGAGACAGCGCTCATAAAGATAATAAATGATATTCGCTTAAATACTGATACAGGCAAATTATCAGTACTTACTACTCGACCTCAGTGCTGCATTTGACACTGTCGATCACAACATACTTCTTGACAGGCTGGAAAACGGGGTGGGGCTTTCAGGGATAGTCCTAAAATGGTTCAGATCATACTTAGGAGGGAGAGGTTATAATGTGAGTATAGGAGACCATAAGATCCCCATTTCTCTGTCCTCTCTCCCCATCTCTTTCCTCTCACCCCCTGATGCCAGAAATGTTTATCTGGAATTGAATCAGTAAAGATTGAGCTTATATACACCACTGAGGGACTTCCTTGTAAGGTAGTAAAACATGTTGCTTATGTTTAAAATGGAACGTAAACCTCATGCTTACACATGGCACAATCCACTTTCCATATAAAGAAACTGTCCTTCAGTGTATACATTTGTGGTACATTTGCATCCGTGGAAAAAAATTGTTGTGAAGAATATGCAAACTGTTGATGTAGACATCATCATTCGAAACCGATGCATCAGTGAACATATGTTGCATTGCACACATATGTCTATGCAAAATATAGCTCATCCCATATCTTTCCTCTGCACACATGTACAACATACTCTGACTTCACAAAATACATTATGCAAATTAATTACTATGAACAAATATAATATTGAAATATATTATATATACTATATATATAAAGAAATATAATATTGAAAAATAACAATACAATTTTAGTCTTCATCTTTATTTTGTAACAGTGAGATATTGAAACTCCAACTAGAAGCCTTAATTGGTGCAGACACAAGATAAATCAACACTGTGATCGGATAAAGGACATGGTTTTATTACAACACTGTGAATTTCTGAATATGAGGCATTAGATAAAATAATATTGTAGCGATCGGAGAAAATGACAGACTCACTTTATAGTCCCAAGGCTCTTTTATTAACGTGAGCACCTGTGTGGCCGATGCTCTTGCCTCACATCACAACAGAACAGCGAACACAAATCTTCCGGAACTTCATCTTGTACAACCCCGCCCTGCATAACTGCGCAGGCTCGTTCATCAGAAGAACAGCCCTCGCCTTAAAGTCCCACAAAACCAGAACACATAACACATGAAAGAAAATACATGCAACAAGATTGCACCTGATATTGAACATAAACAGTCTTTAGACTTGCTACAATATAATCAAGTCTAGAGTAACTTTTATGTCTAGAAAAGTAAAAAAGTGTACTGCCTCGTCGTGGGATGAAGAAAACGATATACATCAATTAACCTAAAATCGGACATGCATTTACGTAGGCCAGCAGACGATAAAGACTGGGTGGGAGGTTCTGTGTACAATAACGATCAAGAGATACGTCCACTACCGCATTCATATCAGCACCGATAATAAGAAAACAATCCTGAGTCTGCAATATAAATTTAGTGAGAGCAGGAAAAAAACTGAGATGGGGCATAAATCGAAATAAATGCAAAATTATGACCTATACATGCTTATATGATATTTTACTATCCTCACAGCTATATCTTTCTAAGATGTTAAAAGAAAGCTTTCGTTTTAATGCTACAAGTGTACCATGTGATTTACTATCCACTGAGGATGACGCAGCTACATAATAAAACTTATTAGAGAACATCTGGACATCTGGTTTCCTCAAACTGTGACTCTTGAAAGAAAGCTAGGTCAAGATGATGTCTATGCAAGTAATCAAGGCAGGCAGCACGCTTAATGGGAACATTCAATCCATTCACCTTCCAGGAAATGATGTGAATGATTTATGTTGCCATGTATTCAATGTAAAACTGTAAAATAACATAAACAAACAATTAGACAAGCATAAGGCAGCAAACTGAGTCTTTAAAGCATACCTAATACTACAGAGGAAAAAATACCCACCCAACCTGGTTGCCACAACCTCCATGAACACCCAACTTCCCACAGAAACAGGAGAACATCTAGAGGAATTACTTCCAATGAACACACACACACAAAAAAATAAACAATTATAATAAAATAAAATAAAATACTGGATGTGCTCAAAGACAGACTGATCAAAATAACACAGGCAGAGATGAACATTACAGTATGTTTAAATGTATTGTCATATCTGTGTCCTCTTATATCAGCTTTCTTAAATTGAATAAAATTAAATCAGAATACAAAGACACTGTGTGGCAATTACCTGTATTAACAATAAAATGAAGTCAGTATTATCAATAAAATCCATCTTTGGGTTTACACAGTTTAATGCTGCTCAGACATGTGGATTTGCACAGCAACTTGTAATTGCATAAATTATGTAAAGAGATTAAAGTTTTAAATGTAACCTTTAATGTAGAAATATTAAATGATTGAAATAGGACCTAAATGAAAAGAAACGGTCTACTTTTGAACTATGAAACTAAAACTGCCAGTAGGTGGCGGCAAGTCAGTCTTAAAGGGATAGTTCACCCAAAAATGAAAATTCTGTGATCATTTACTCTCCCTCAAGTTGTTCCAAACCTGTATGACTTTCTTTCTTCTGCTGAACACAAAATAAGATATTTTGAAGAAAGTCGGTAACCAAATGTCTGATGAACCCCATTGACTTCCATAGTAGAAAAAAAAAAATACTATGGCAGTCAATGGGGACCAGCAACTGTTTAATTACCAACCCTCTTTAAAATATCTTCTTTTGTGTATAGCAGAAGAAAGAAAGTCATACAGGTTTGGAACAACTTGAGGGAGAGTAAATGATCACATAATTTTCATTTTTGGGTGAACTATCCCTTTAATGAGCGAGTGGAATCCTTTATTCAACAGATTAGTGAAAAAATGCTAATTCATTTTACTAAACAAATGACTGCATTTACTGTATTTCTTCCCCACTATAGTGTGATGGCAGTGAGACGGGAGAGAGCGCTTAACTCTTCTGACTGCTTAATTTAGTGGAATTAACAAATGACCATTCTCTGTAAAGAAATGAAAACTTTCTAAATGTGCGCTCTTGGGCAAAAATTTGTTTTCAAAAAATGAGCCAGTTTATAAGTTAAAAAATCTTTTACTTAGTGCTATTCAATAGCTTAATTGCAGAAGGAATTAACAAATTCTTAAACCGGTTTAATCTGCAACATGGCATTAACCTCCTACCCGATGGCAACATCAGTTCAGGGTGTACGCTGTATCACACAGAATTTGATATGCCTCTCTCCAGCACAGACTTTCGTACAAGGTGTGACGATAAAAAGGTTATATTCTGCCCATGATCTTCATGGCCGTTTGAAGACGTCCAAGCTTGGATTTCAACTGTACTGTCAAACTACCATGGCAATGGTGTAATCCGTGTCTAATCACATTCTGCAGTACAGCTTGATAAAACATCATAATCTTACTACTGACACCATAAAGTCTGAGCCTTCTCAAAATACAATCTTTGTTGAAAACGAGTGCACAAGTTGTCAACATGAACATGCCATGCAAGAGAACAGTCAATATAAACACCAAGATATTTATATGAGAACACCTCCCATACAGAAAAAAAAAAATATTGAAATCTATCTATAAATTACAGAAACGTCTGTGTGTCTGTGTGTGTGTCTGTCTGTCTGTGTGTGTGTGTGTGTGTGTGTGTGTGTGTGTGTGTGTGTGTCTGTTATTCGCATATCTCTCAAACCGTTAGTCCGATGGATTTCAAACTCGACAGGTGTCTTGCTATGGGCACGAGTAAGTGCAGTGCCAAGTTTGACGTTGTTTGGATGAAAAATGCAAAAGATATTGTTAAATATATTGGTAAAAGAAGCACTTAGAAGGTTATGGTTTAAAAATAAACATTCTGACATAAACACTCACTCTCAGAAAAAAAGGTACGAAAGCTGTCACTGGGGCTGTACCTTTTCAAAAGGTACACTTTTGTTCCTTTTAGGTACTAATTTGTTCCTTTTAGGTACTAATATGTACCATTAAGGTACCAATATACACCCTTTAGGTACAAAAATTTACCTTTTAAAAAGGTACAGCCCCAGTGACAGCTTTCGTACCTTTTTTTCTGAGAGTGCTCAGTCAGCTACACTGTTTACTTCTGAATATTATAGTTTGGTTCCAAAACGTGATAAATCCATTTTGATTAATTTAAGTAAAAATGTGTTTTCTTTACCAAGAAACCAACAATTACTAAAAACACACAAAAACTGATTTTGCACGGGCACTTTGCACTACTCCCTGAATCGACGCGTTTATTCATTTGTGGATGTTAACTGAATCTGTAAGTCAGCTATGCTGTTTACTTCTGAATATTATATTTCATTCTGGTGCGCTTAACCTTATCGCTACTGTGTAATAGTAGCCTATGCTATTCACCAACTAAACATATCCTATTCAATGCGTTCACAGTCTCTTTCACGGCCATCATTTGTAGTAGCCTATTCACAAACTGTTTGCTCAAGCATAGCGTTTTCTCGGAGTTCACTTTGTGCTTTCTACCATGCACAAATAAAAATGTCACTGAACTTTTGCTGTGTAATTGTAACAATGAGCACTCAAACACACCAAACCAACAATTACTAAAAACACACACAAAAACTGATTTTGTACGGGCATTTTGCACTAGTATATTTTAAAGTGTCAAAAATATGTGGCATATATTCCAAATACATTGAAATATATTTGCATTGTTGTTCACTTATATTTATCATTTTTAAATATATTCTGAAATATAACAAAAATATATGATGTTAAGTGTGAAATATATGTAAGTTAAGCAATAAGGTACGAGAGGCTGTGCTGTATCGTGAATAAGTGCCTGCAACCCCTTCAGCCGTTACTTATTCACGATACAGCACTTGTCTCGAGTACCTTATTGCTTTTATAAAACGGTTACCACACAATACAACTATTAAAGCCGAAAAACATGTATCTATGCAACTTTTATGAAGTAAAATCACTAAAAGCCTTCCTTCCGCTGGAAAAAATAGTCCCTGACCGTAAACAGCAACAAAAGTTACATACATTATTTCGCCAATAGATGGCGGCAAAGACCGTCTTTATGAGTGAGTCAGTCAGTAGAGAAGACTTTTACATTGAAAGGAATCAAACTTGTGAACACAGAGAAGAAAGACGCAACTGACAGATGACTATGGGCACGGAAAAACCCCTTAACTGTTAAAAGGACAAGATATCGCAGCGGACATTCAAACGGATTTTTTTTTATTATGAATATGACTGACCTGAAGGAAAATGCTATATCTACTGTAAATGCAGGTACACTCGCTTACTCGATCTCTCACAATACTCTACTATAGCTTCAATGAACAATATCAATGAGATCAAACATGTGTTTAAGTTACTAAGAGTGGTTGCTAGGGGTGTTGTGTAGTGAGAACAGTTGGGTGAAACGGTCATAGCCGTGTTTTATCGTGAATAAAGCACAGCTATTGACCAATCAGAATCAAGGATTGGGACTAACCGTTTAATTACATTTATAACATGTAATGTAAAATATATGACAAAATATATGGTCATAAAATGTTTAGCTTGCTAAAGAAGGGTCGAAAATGTATTTTGATCATAGTAATTCCTCTACCTTTTCCCCTATACACAACAGTAGGCTACCATATTTCACTACTGTATTAGATTATGACACACAATAAATACTGTACTTACAAAATGACTGCAATGTAAAATGACAGATAGTTGCTTTCCTAGGACTATTAGGCCATATTAGGTGGCACTTCCCATACAGAAAAAAAATATATTGAAATATATTTTAAAGTGTCAAAAATATATGTGGGAATGTGGCATATATTCCAAATACATTGAAATATATTTGCATTGTTGTTCACTTATATTTATCATTTTGAAATATATTCTGAAATATAAAAAAAATATATGATGTTAAGTGTGAAATATATTTACATTTATAACATGTAATGTAAAATATATGACAAAATATATGGTCATAAATTGTTTAGCTTGCTAAAGAAGGGTCGAAAATGTATTTTGATCATAGTAATTCCTCTACCTTTTCCCCTATACACAACAGTAGGCTACCATATTTCACTACTGTATTAGGCTATGACACACAGCTATAATAAATACTGTACTTACATTTAAATGACTGCAATGTAAAATGACATAGTTGCTTTCCTAGGACTATTAGGCCATATTAGGTGGCACGTACCTAACACTAAGTGCAATTATTAGATTTATTGTTGTGTTTTATTTACATCTTTCCTGAAGTCATTTAAATATTGAAAATATGCACAATATTTATGATGCAAGTTTAACAGTGACATGGATTGAATATCATCACAGTTTTCTTTAAAGGGGTGATGAACTGAGAAAAGCTTTTGACATAAGAGGTCATCATACTATAAGAATATCATGCAAGTTTCAGAACTGAAAACTTCCTTGTTAGTCAAATAAAAGCTGACAAAGTGAACGACAGGTTCTTCAAAGTAGGGATCACCACCTCCACAGAAGAAGATCAACGCCTACTTCCACACTGCCTGTTTAACCCCGCCCACCGATTCACACATTACATGAAACTCATATGCAAAACTGTTATCCAATCATAGCAGTGGGCGTTTACTTCCAAGTCTTCAATGCGGCACATCATACAACAATATAAAACTTTTTTTTTTTTAAAGTTTAAAAAGCCAGTTCATGACCCCTTTAAATTCACAATTATGTGGTGGGTATCACACCACTCTACAGACTGGTTCATTTCAGAGTGGCAAGACAAGACGTCTTTATACAAAATAAAAATAGCAGTATCAGCACTGAAATTCACATTGCAATTGTTAATGTTTTTGCTCACACAACCATTGTGTACACACACACTTGAGGGAATCCTGTACTGATAATGAGAATCAGATATCATCTTATTAACCTTTTACCACCTGATGGGTTCTGTCTGTTAAAAAAAAAGTAAGTATCATTTTATAATAAAAGTATTTACATCCACCCGTTTCAATTTGTCCAGTAATAAATATAGTTGGAAAGTGTTAAAAGCTTGATGAACACAGTGCGTGATACACTCTGCTGCTCTCGCTGCACTTCCACTAGGTGGGACATAGGCCGCATAAACAACAACGCTACCAAACTCCATTGGAGTCGGTAGATAAAATTAGTCATGGCAATTTCAAAACACTGCTTCATGAAGCGTCGAGCTTTTGTTCTGAATGGTTAGGAGCGTGTTTCAAACTGCCAGAGTCACAGGATTTCATTAAACAAGGCTTCATTACGTATAACATTCATAACGGTTTTGAAATTTCAATGGTTCACCGCTGGTGGTGATGATCTGTCAACCCATGAATCATGAGTCAATGAGAAGAACCAATGAACAAGTGTCTATGGGTTTTACAGTCTATTACAGTTTTAGTTATTTGTCGAAGTTTTAATTAGACATTAGTATAATTAAAATGAATAATGGTAGCTAATAGTCTCTTATTGGCCTGTTTAGCTGAGCCATTCATAGAACAAACAAACAAACCCTGACCCTGAATTGATAAAAGAACATATGGACACTTGATAACCTTATTAGATGATTAGATAATTGCATTTGAAAGATTTTACTTTCAATAAAAAATAAATATAATGCAATAGATTTTTATGATAAGTGTTTTTATGCATGTTTGGCTGTTCTGACCACTAGGGGTCCCCCGTGGAGACGGGTGTCGGATTATTTCGAAGTCTCGACACAATACAGCACATTTGAGTTTACCGTTTCAGTGTTCCACGAAGCCTCAATCTGCCCACCATTAAATACAATGGTCTCAATTTCAAACAAAACTTTAACATCGGGGCAGCAGATTGTGTCTGTGTAGCTACGGTTTACACCAGTCATTACTCACATATAGTGGTGCACGATATATCGGCCGCCGATATAATATCAGCCGATATGGTCATGTGTTTTGGGGGCGTGGCTTTGGAAGGAGCCCAGAAGGGAGGGGGTGGGAGTGAATGGAATAAGTAGCTGTGTTTATTGCAGTCCTGCGAGGACTACAGACACTCGATTTTTATACTCTCTTTTTTCAGAGCACTTACATTTTAATTATATATTGGTATATAAAGACAGTTTAAACAAATTTGGGAATTTTTTTTTTCAAAAAAACCTACCTACCCTGCCTTTAAGTGAATCCCAACAAAATCCCAGTGCACAAACTTTTAATTATGTCCATGGTTCACGTCAACACACGCTGAACACTTGCTACGTGTACGTGCTACGTGTACGTTAGAATAAAGCTGGGCTGCAGCTACAGTGGATATTTTAATTGTTAGCGTGCTTTTCATCCATTCAATGGTGAAACAAAACTCTTCTTATCACTCAAGGTCCAGGAAGATATTTTTCCACCTCCACATAGGCTGTTTTTTTTTACTAGGGTGACAATACATCAAGACTTTAGAGTAAAAGCAAGCTGCAGCCGATCGATACTGTATAGGCTACTGACCTGGCCTGGAAGTGTACGTGCATAGCCCGAAGGACGTTAGCTTAATTTCTACTATGTCGCCAAATATATGGATTGAGCCAAACTGGACTGTTTGGCAAGACGACTGCTGTTCTTTGCAATTCCTATTACGACCATATAACTACATTCTGCCTGATACTAGCTGTCACTTTTGAGAAAAATCTAATTTGAACGGGTATCAAATATCAAGCAATGTATTTGAATATATTCGAATATCTACGAGTTCAAAAAACGATCAGTCAAAAAATGCGTCATGAAGAGGAAAAAAACATATATACTGTAAGTCGCACTGGACTATAAGTCGCATTTATTTAGAAATCTATTTCACACAAAAAAAACAATGTTACGACGGGACAGTTCTCCTTTACGGACGTGAGCGCTCTGAAAGCGGCACTAAAAGACTGCTTTAAAACTTTCACAGACACTTCAAACAGAAAGCACAAAGCCTGTCTTTAAATTTAATTTCGTTTTATATTAATTGTATCTTAATTTTAATCAATGTTTCATCAACCAATTGCCTGGATTTAATAAATAAGAAGTATAGTAGAAGATAGTAGAAAATATAGTAGAAAATATTTAATCACGACACGGAGGCGACGGCGCGTGAACCTGGAGCTTGTCTCATAAATGAACCGAAACTCAGCGTAGGCCTGTAAGGTAGCCTACTTGCCTCACAGACCTGGGACATATATAGAAAGCTTGAAATGTGTACTTTTAAACAGAACAATTCAAAACTAAAGAAAATTTGTTTTCTATACAGAGATATCGACATCGGTAAATATCAGTTATCAGTATCGGCCACAATTTTCACATCGGTGCATCACTATGTTTGACTATCTCGGGGTGGCATTTCCATTCCCTGTGTGTCACAGCCTGACAGAAAGACTGCTCCCACATTCAAATGCCCAGGAATGTAAATCGCCCTGAGGGACAGGAACTTGTCCTGATTCCAAAGCAGAACCTTTTCAAACAGTGCGAATGCAGTCCGCCTTGGAGATTTATGTAGGTGACTACTGAAGTGTTGTCCACCTGCACTAGGACATGGTAGCCCCTTAACTGTTGGAGGAAGTACTTCAGGGTCAGAAATACAGCCATCAATTCAAGGCAATTGATGTGACAATCGAGATGATGACCTTTCCAGATTCCCAACAAAGATGTTTTCCCTAAGCGCAACTCGGCGCAACTCGGCGCATCGAGAGTAGCTTTGGATAGGGATCGTCTGAGTAGGGAAATGTAGTTTCAACATTCTTTAAAATGAGGAAATAACAAACATTTAAAGGCACAATAATAAAGTTTAAAGCTATTAGAAACTATCCTTTTTTTTCTTTCTTTTTTTTCTTTTCTTTTTTAAAATCATCCTTAGTGGACAGAAAAGGTCTGGTTCATGCTCAGGAGCATAAAGAGTTGATAGACCTTTGTTCCCTTTCGTGGTCACTCCGAGTTACATCGGTGACGACGAATGGGGTTTCGCTTAGAAAGCCTACCACCTTCGAGTATGCAAAACGATGGCAATGAAAATGCTACAATGAAATGCCATGGGTCTGCGGAATTTGCATAGCGTAACTCCGCCCCACCTCGAGGGTATATAAGGAAGTACACCGGCAACATGCAGATATGTTTTTGCTTCGGAGCTGAGAGCATTCTTCACTCCACAAAAGCCAAAGCCTGAGTTTACTCTTTCTCTACCTTTCCCTTCAAGATGAGCGACTCTCCGGTGTTGGTGTGACGGTGATTTCCAGCGAGTGCACATTACCCTGCTGATCTGTGCAGTGATCTGCCAGTTAGTGTGTTTCTCCCTGGTTGCTTCAGCATCCGCAGAGTTTTCCTCTCACAAAAAGAGCTTGCACACGGCATGTCTTTTTAAAGATTCCTCGCCCGTGCACTTCTGGTTGCTGTCGCAATGTTTCCAATTCTGATGGGCACAATCGCTGCTTTGTGTGTTTGGGCATTGATCTCGCAGCATAAGCAGCGCTTGTGGATGACTCATGTTCTCACTACGGGAACATGACCATCTCAATGCTACGGTCGAGACTCAATGAGCTCATTCGAGCGAGAGTCCCCTCATCCACACCCCTATCTACGGTCTCCCCGAGAGGCTGTACTTCGGCTGGTGGCCAGGGTGACCTGAGGGTTCTCGGACCATAATGCGCGCCGCCCACGGGTCCAGCCACTATCGTCCCCCTCTGTCACAGAGTTCTCGGATGACAGCATGCGCCGCCCACGGGCCACGCTCCTCTCATCCCCCTCTGTCGCCAGACCCCTGCCAGAGCACGCCCCCGTGGGACGCTGGTCCTCTCCTGGCCTCCTCTGGCAGGACGCGGCTAATGACCGTGCCCCCGCACAGGGCCGCTATGCCACCCTCGCCTGGGCCAGTCATTCCGCCTTGCTGCACCACCGACGGTACGTCTGTGGTTCGAATGACCCCGCTGGCGCAGTTTCTGGGAGCCTGGCTAGAGCTTCCCAGACTGTCCCGCTGGGTCGCGAGAACCATCAGGCTCGGCTACACGATTCAATTTGCGCGGTCTCCTCCCCGCTTCAGGGGAGTCCGCTTCACTATGGTCGGTGGCAATGCCCCTGTCATGAGAGCGGAGGTCGCCACCCTACTGGCAGAGGGTGCGATCGAGACTGTCCCTCCAGCTGAAATGACTCCGGCTTCTACAGCCCCTACTTCACTGTACCGAAGAAATCGGGTGGGTTACGGCCAATCCTCGATCTGCGCGTCTTGAACCGCTCCCTTCACAGGCTGCCGTTCAAGATGCTCACGGCCAAACGCATCCTCCAGTGTGTGCAGCCACAGGATTGGTTTGCAGCGATCGACCTGAAGGACGCCTACTTCCATGTCTCCATTTTACCTTGACACAGACCGTTTCTTCGGCTTGCTTTCGAGGGGCGGGCATACCAGTATGCGGTTCTCCCATTCGGGCGCATCCTGAACTATCTCGACGACTGGCTGATCCTAGCTCACTCTCGAGACCAGGTTTGCGAATACAGGGACCTAGTGCTCTGGCACCTAGCTCGTCTGGGCCTTCGGGTCAACTGGGAGAAGAGAAAACTCTGCCCCGTGCAGAGGATCGCTTTTCTCGGTATGGAGATCGACTCGGTCGCCATGTGCGCGCAGCTTACGAGCGCGCGCGCAGTCACTGCTGACTTGTCTTCGCCAGTTCGAGGGCAAGAGTGCGGTTCCACTGAAACTATTTCAGAGGCTCCTGGGGCATATGGCATCCGCAGCCGCAGTAACGCTGCTCGGATTGCTTCATTTGAGACCACTTCAGCTTTGGCTTCGCGATCGAGTCCCGAGGTGGGCATGGCAACACGGCACGCTCCGAGTCCCAGTGACTCCAGCCTGCCGTCAGACCTTCACCCCGTGGACGAATCTCAGTTTTCTACGGGCCAGTGTGCCCTTAGAACAAGTTTCCCGGCATGTTGTTGTATCAACAGATGCCTCCACCACGGGCTAGGGCGCCATGCTCCTGGACAGGACCCCAGCGCAGGGCCGGCCCGCGGCATAGGCGGAATAGGCAAATGCTAGGGGCGCCACTCATCCATAGGGGCGCCAAAATGAGTGAACGAGTGATTTTCTTTTTTTTTTTTTTATTCTTTTTTTACTAATACTATTTTAAAACCATAAATTCTAAATACTACCAAATAAAAGCAAAAAAAAAACTCCACAAAAACTTAACTAAGTCCTCCGACTACGATCCAGCACATCAATCTTCCCCCGCCCATCGAGTGCTTAAGCACAGTGCGTCAGAAACAAAGCGCGCACGCGCGATCAGTTGTTGGTAATTTGTTGTGTAGCGTCGCCTCTCGCTGCATCCAATGTAGACAGCATTGCTTTTGTTTGAGGGCGCTTAACACACTAAAGCACCCCTGTAGAAACGGGCCTGGCAGCTCGCGGCAGGTCTAGACACGGTGAAAGTTACCTGATTGTGACGGATGGCCGAATTTACATGACACATTATAAGTCTGCAATAGATACAGTGTCAAAAAGAAGAGAAGAGGATAAGAGGGGATAAAGACAGAGGTAAAGTGATGTAATAAATGAGGAGTTTATTGCATAATAGTAAGATACTATAATTTAATGGCAGTTATTTTTACCTTAAACTTTATGCTAGCTGTTGTTCTCCAGAGGCCGCAGACAGTGGCTGCGTCCGAAACCGCATACTTCCCTACTATTTAGTATGGGAAAAAGAGTAGGCGAGCGAAAGAGTATGTACGAATCCAAAAGAGAAGGCGAGAATTACCTGGGTGACGTACTAATTATCGCGAGATTCGGACTTAAGTGCGTTTGAATATGCCTACTTTCCTACTATATAGTAGGCGAAAACAGTACGTGAAGGAAGCAGTACGTTCGAAACATCAGTATTCATAAAAGAGTAGGCGAGAAGTTCCCGGATGGCTTACTGCTTCCGGCCAGATTTTCGTATATTATAGTTGTGATTTTGCTGTAAAATCACGTTTTATTATGTATAACGTTAGCTAACAGGGGAGCTCCAGTAAGGACACGTAAGTTAATGTGGATTTACATAAACCATATACATCTTAAAGACGCTTATTTTAAATGTCTATTTACATCTGACAGGAAAATCTTCAGTAAGTATTGCAGAAGAGCACATCACAACATGAAATAGACATCTGAGTGATGAATGTGTGCTATTATGTAGAACAAATCTATAAAGTAATAAACATAAGTTATCTATTTTATTTGTCCATTACTGTTGATAAATTGAGGAACATTTATGTTGGATAAAAAGTTAAAACAACCTCAACATGTAAATGTAGTGTTGAGCTCATAAATCTCAGAGGTAACGTGAATCTTGTCTGGATGTTACAGGGACAGATGAACAGATGTGTGTTTATCCGGTGGAGAGTGGCTCATGAAGGCTTTGAGTGAGTATACTACAGAAATGAATAACAACTATTTAAATCTTAAGTTGTAGTTTATTTTAATTATCGTAATTTCAAACAGAGCTATTACAGCACTTTTCTGATTCTTGATTTCTGTGCATTTGCCGCACAGCTTTTGTGGTGTAGCAGGACCTGCAAGGAAAGATGATGGCGGCATTTGTGAAAAGCGTTTTTGTCTTCTAAATAATACTGAAATCAAATGACATTGTGCGGTTAAAATGACTGCTTTTGTGTTATGTTTGTGCATTTTTGTAGGATCTGAAATGTCAGCAGGCTGGTGTGAGCACTGAGGATGAGGAGCCCAGAGCTGAATCCTGGAGATGGTGCCATGGATGAGTCCCTCAATCACTCCACCTGCCCTTATTGCCACAGATTGTGAAGCACAACACATCACGCAACAATCTCAGGCATGAAGGCACGGCTCACCTCGGGCGGTCAGCTGATTCATCAGAATAAAGCCGCAGAATGGGAACCGCTGTGTTGAGATGGCAGAAGGATGTGGGGTTCAGCACCTGTAGCCTACATGCATGATTGTAGTTTGAATAAAGCTTTGTTTCATGTGTTGACTTGCATTTGTTTATTGTGTGATGGTGACTTTCATTCATTCTTTTACTAATTTATTAATATTTCTCATTGTTGTCAGTAAATACAATATAATTATTTAATTAATGCTTTATTTAATTGTTTAGGTGCATTGCGCAACATTTCATGTTAAAAATACCCGTTTTTCTAACCCATACATGCTTAACCCCCTGGGGTTGGCGGTATCGCCGGCGATACCAGCTCGCTTTTTTTCTTATCAGTTAAAAAGAAATTAATTTTGCTCTGTTGACTTTGATATTACAAACAAGATTCATACATCAATCGATTCTGTTAAATGTGTATTATTTTTGTGTATACTCACAATAAAAACAAAGCTTCAGCTGCGTCTGACCACCTGAACGTAGTTCTGGGGGAGGTCAAGGCAGTCAGAGGTGAGGCTAGTTGGCTGAAGTTGCGAATAAACCGCTGGTAGAAATTGGCGAACCCCAGAAACCTCTGTAGGGCCTTACGGGAATCTGGATTTGGCCATTCCACCACAACCCTAACTTTCTCAGGATTCATACGTATTCCCTCAGACGACACAATGTATCCTAGGAAAGGAACAGACTGTGCATGAAAAACGCATTTCTCCGCCTTGACAAAAAGCCCATTCTCTAGCAACCTCTGAAGCACTCGTCGGACGTGCTGCACATGTTCCTGGAGAGAAGATGAAACTATCAATATGTCATCCAGGTAGACATATATGAACTGGTCGACCATATCTCGCAGCACGTCGTTGACGAGTGCCTGGAAGACTGCTGGGGAGTTGGACAACCCAAAAGGCATGACCAAGTATTCAAAGTGCCCCCTGGGGGTGTTAAAAGCAGTCTTCCACTCATCCCCCTTCCTGATGCGGACCAAATGATAAGCATTACGTAAGTCCAATTTAGTGAAGATAGACGCTCCCTGCAACCTCTCGAAAGCTGAAGACATCAATGGTAAAGGGTAAGTATTCTTTACCGTGATGCTGTTCAGCCCCCGGTAATCAATACAAGGTCGCAGAGATCCGTCCTTCTTCCCCACAAAAAAGAACCCCGCCCCCGCTGGAGAAGAGGAAGGGCGGATGAACCCCGTTGCTAGAGAATCAGAAATATATTTCTCCATAGCCTCCCTTTCTGGGACAGAAAGTGAATATAACTTGCCTTTAGGCGGAGACTTACCTGGCAATAAATCTATGGCACAGTCATAGGGACGATGCGGAGGAAGAAAAGCAGCACGAGACTTACTGAACACCTCCTTCAGGTCTAGGTACTCCGCGGGCACGTTAGACAAATCCACTGCCTCCTCCTGAAACACAGGGACAGAAACAGACGAACAGGCAGACACAAGACAGGACTTGTGACATTTACTGCTCTACTCCAACACTGATTTTTGCTGCCAGTCTATTTTGGGGTTGTGATCGATGAGCCAGGGATGTCCGAGAACAACAGGTGCGAGAGGTGAGTCCAGTATGTAAAATGAAAGTGTCTCGGTGTGATTGCCTGATGTGATGAGTGTGATGGGTCCGGTGATGAGTGCAATGGTGGGTAAGTCCTGGCCGTTGAGTGCATGAACAGCAATCTTGCGAGTGAGTGGTTGGATGGGAACTTGAAACTTGAGTGCAAATGAATGGTCCATGAAATTACCTTCGGCCCCTGAATCCACCAGTGCGTGACAGTCGTGATTGTGGACTGACCATATTAGTCTTACCGGGAGGAGTGTAGATGTTGATGAGGTCTTCTCAGCGGAGATCCCACCCGACAGTAGCCTCATACTTACTGCCGGGCTTGGCCTTTTACCGGACAGTTATAGGCGTAATGTCCCGCCACGCCGCAATACAGGCATAGTCCCTGGGATCTCCGCCTTTCCTTCTCCTCCCGGGAAAGCCGAGCTCGACCGACCTGCATGGGCTCGTGATCGTCGACGGGGCTGACCGCGTCCCCACCGCTGGACCGCTGATGTTCAATACCTCTTAATCCACGGCTGGGCAAGCTCTGTCGCTCGACTCTTGACAATCGTGCATCTACTCGAAGAGCAAGATCTACCAGTCCGTTGAACGAAGTGGGAAGGTCCAGGGCGTAGATCTCTCTTTGAACGCGGTCAGCCAGCCCATGCAGGAACATGTCCCACTGCGCCTCCTCGTTCCACTGACACTCTGCCGCCAGGGTCCTGAAGTCGATAGAGTACTCCGACACCGACCTCTCTCCTTGTTTGAGTTCCGCGAGCATCCGAGCCGCCTCTCTCCCGGCAACCGCTCTGTCGAAAACTCTTCTCATTTCGGCGGTGAGTGTCTGGAACGAGGCGCAGCAAGGGTCTTGATTCTCGCACACCGCCGTTCCCCAAAGTGCTGCCTTCCCAGTCAATATGTTGGATTTGCTGGGTGAGCTCGGACACCTGCGTCACCAATGCCTGAACAGCCCGTGCTGTCTCCGTCAGACCCTTTTCCTGACTGTCCATGCGCCGAATGCTGGAGTTGATGAACTCATCCAAACTGGCTGGGTTACTCGCTGCTTCCATGAAGAAGGTCAGATCGTTCTGTCACGATCAATAAACAGGAAGCAAGAATGCAAGTAATCTCTTTTATTGAAAGTAGTAGAGGTAGAACAATAATCGCAGGCAGGCAGGCAACGCAGGGACTAGATGGTCAGATGCTGGTGCAGAAGTGAAGAGGTGATGAAACAGTGAAGAATCCAGATGAAAACGAAAACCAGTTGAAAACGGAACAGGAAACAAGGGCACGAACTGAAACTCCGACTGGACTGGATACAAAAACACTGGAGACATCAAACAACGATCTGACAAAGAGAGGAGAGTGCGATGAGAATTTATACGTGAGTAAATAGGCAGCAGCTGGTGCGGGGAATGAGATCAGCTGGCGCGCTGATCAGCTGAAACGAGCGGTAACGCCCACTCACACACACCCACACACACAGAACAACAAATACGACGCCGCCATTCTCCGTATCAGCGAAGACAACTCGAGCGACAAAACTTTAGTCAACTTTCGACAAAAGTAAAAGATGGATTCAAAGAGACCGGCTTGTAGTTCATTCCAAACCCCAACGCAAACTCCACGTAAGACAAAGAAAAGAAAACTTTTGTCTAGTGCCACAGGCGTCGGAATAAGACGAGAGTCAACATCGGGAAGGCTTTCAACAAATGGAGAGATCTCCGGTCTGCACACACTAGGAAGCGCCCGCGCCCTCAGATCACTTGGACGTGGCTGTGTACAAAAGGTAAAAACGATTTAAATACTGTTCGTTGGAATCTCCGGTCTGCTCTAGGGCTCAAACGGGATCCTCAGTTGGCTTTTTTCTTGATAAAACGGTAAGATATAACGTAGCCCAGTCTCTAATGTCTGATATGGCAAATCTATGACAACAAATGATGTAATAATCTATGAATATTACCTTGAGACATTTGAGTGTACTTTGTTGACCAACTGTGTATGGTATGATTATTATTTTGAGCTTTTACAAAGTAATAACAAAGTAATAACTTATATTGTTCATGAACGTGTTTCCATAATAATACAATCATAAGTGGATACAGTAAACACATAAAACAGTTCAACATGGAGATAGATGGAAACAAAAACCGAAGTTTTCTACTACCCCCGTTTTCCCCTCACACATAAGTGTGTAATTTACTCAAATGCCTTTCCTTTCACATATTTAAAATGACTTGCAGATTTATAACTTTATTACCTCTGAAGACATTTCAGTTTGTTGTACAGGTGAGGTGGCATTACCTGCTCTGGCTTTCCAGCCTGTCGGACCTCCTCCGGTGCCATTGGGACAGCTGCAGGGTCATCAGCTGGACACCGCCGTTCATAGATGTTTCGCCCCTATGACCAGTACATCTCCAGGCGGGGGGGCCGGTGGCATGCTGGGGACGTCTCCCCACCACCCCCTGCAGCTGCCTTCACTGGGGTGATGATCCCCACCCCATTTCTTTCCTCCTCAACCAAAGCCAGTAGCTCCCTTTCTCTGCTTCCTCTCCCAGCACCCCCGTGGCTTTCCTCAGCCTTGAGCCTGTTACGCCCACTCCGTGTAGCAGCTGGACTGCTGCTTTGCCCACGAAACCTCGACAGCCAATCTCCACAGGGTGAACAGTTGCTTTCCAGCCAGCATCTTTACACTCTGCTGCTAACTCGGCGTACTTCTGGCGCTTCCTTTCGTGGGCTGCTGCCATATTCTCCTCCCAGGGGATGGTTAACTCAATGAGGAGGGCTCGCTTCGCCGCTGTAGACCACATGACTATGTCTGGTCGGAGAGCGGTAGTCATGATCTCTTTTGGAAAGACCAGCTGTTTCCTAAGATCTGCCAGCATCTGCCACTCTTTACCAGGTGCGAGCATGCTGCCCTTCTTCTCAGAAAATAGATGTATACCACCGGGCTTTACAAATCCTGTCAGGGCATGCTCTTTTGTTGCCGGTGACTGGTTTGCTGCCACCCTACAGCCCTCCAGGATCTCGGCCAGTTTCGCCAGGATTGTATCATGGCGCCACCTGAAGCGTCCCTGGGTCAGTGCCACTCTGCATCCTAACAAAGTGTGACTGTAAACAAAAGATTTGTGCGGCTGATGCTCCTTTGGTTATGAACAGCTCGTGCTCGTGCAAGCGTGCGTGTGCGTGTGGTCCATGAGCGTGCACACCTCTGGTTGCAGTTTCGCTTGTCGCCAGAGGGGGCATAGTTCTGCAAAAACTCAGAGACTTGCGCAATGCACCTTTAAGTAAGTACTTATTGAAATTAAGTACCTACTCATTGAGTATGCGGTTTCGGACGCAGCCAGTGTGATTTTGTAACAATCATGTCAGTTTTTTAGACACATTTATGCCTACTATCACTTTTTTAATTAATGTTTTACTCTTTGTGCAGGTTTGGGGGGGATATATGGCTTTTTTTTTCAAGAAGCAAATTTTTTTGCGTTATTTTGCTGTTATCACTGTAAAGCTGCCTTGAAATAATCTGTATTATAAAAAGCGCTATATAAATAAAGGTGACTTGACTTGAATGCTAGATGTAATGCTCTTGCTATTTGTGTTTAGGCTGTAATGTGTGTATATATATATATATATATATATATATATATATGCTAAATAATCATGAACACAATGACGGGGTGAAATGGGTTGTGATGCATGGGGCACCAGGTAAAATCTTGCCTAGGGCAGCAAATTGGTCAGGGCCGGCCCTGCCCCAGCGCCTTTGGCATGTCAATTGCCTTGAGTTGCTGGCTGTACATCTCGCCTTGCACCGCTTCAGTGCGTTGCTCAGGGGTCAGCACGTACTAATCCGATCAGACAATACCGCGACAGTAGCATACATCAACCATCAAGGTGGTCTACATTACCGCCGTATGTCGCAACTCGCTCGCCACCTCCTCATATGGAGTCAGAAGCATCTGAGGTCGCTTGGAGCCATTTATATCCCGGGAGACCTGAACCTTGCGGCCGACGAGCTGTCTCGGCTTCAGCCTCTCCCTGGAGAATGGAGACTCCATCCCCAGACGGTTCAGCTGATTTGGGATCAGTTCGGGGACGCACAGGTAGATCTGTCCCATTGCGACCTGTTTTATTCCCTGACCGAGGGCACGCTCGGCACGGATGCACTGGCGCACAGCTGGCCGTGGGGCCTACGCAAGTATGCGTTTCCCCCAGTGAGCCTTCTTGCACAGACCTTGCACAAGATCAGGGAGGACGAGGAGCAGGTCATTTAGGTTGCCCCGTATTGGCACAACCAGACCTTTCTGGTTTCCTTCCTGAAAGAAGGGTTGGAGCGAAGGCTGTCTCCCTCCACCCTCAAAGTGTATGTTGCCGCCATTGCCGCACATCACGACGCAATTGATGGTAAGTCTCTGGGAAAGCACGACCTGATCATCAGGTTCCTGAGGGGAGCGAGGAGACTGAATCCTCCTCGTCCTCCCCTTGTACCCTCTTGGGACCTCTCAGTGGTTTTAACTGCCCTGCAGAGTGCTCCCTTTGAGCCTCTGCAATCAGTGGAGCTTAAGTTCCTGTCAATTAAGACAGCGCTCCTGGTTGCATTGGCCCCCATCAAGAAGGTAGGGGACCTGCAGGCATTTTCGGTTGACGAAGCGTGCCTGGAATTTGGGCTGGCTAACTCTCACGTGATCCTGAGACCCCGGCCTGGATATGTGCCCAAGGTTCCCACAAGCGCTGCCCTTGGAGGAGGCAGACCCAACCTTGGCACTGCTCTGTCCAGTACACGCCCTCCGTGCTTACGTAGACAGAACACAGTGTTTCAGGACCTCAGACCAGCTCTTTTTCTATTATGGTGGGAAGCTGAAGGGAAAGGCTCTCTCCAAGCAAAGGTTGTCTCACTGGATAGTGGACGCCATTGCTTTGGCATACCAGCAGCAAGGTCGACCATACCCCCTGTGTGGCATCCTCTCGGGCTCTAGCGCATGGCGCCTCGCTAACAGACATTTGTAGAGCTGCAGGCTGGGCAACACCTAACACATTCGCGAGATTCTATAATCTCCGAGTGGAGCCAGTTTCTTCTCATGTACTCGCTTCAACTAGCCGGTACTAGATTCTGCTCAGGTGTCTTCGCTTGCTCACCATTCCTCTCCACGGACGGGATACGTGTGATATTTTCCTCAGGTGAGCCTAATAAGCCCTGAGTCTTCTCCAGCACTGTCGACGTTAACGCCAGAGTTATGCCACCGGCAGCTTTCGCGCTTGGCTAGGTGCCTCCATGTGCATGGTTCCCCTTCTGGGCGACACCCACATGTGTATTTCCACTGTAAGCCTCTCTGAGCATGTGTCTTTCCCTTGGCAAGCCACCTTGCCACCCCTGGGGTTGAAATATTCCACCTGCGGCTGGACACCCCAGTGATACTCCATATGCAGCCCCTCGGGGTCATATGTGTATTCCAAGTCCCCCTTCGTCCGTGCTAGTCTCACGACAGGGAGCTCAGACTTACGCAGGGCACTGGAAGACAGCCGAGGTGGCGTGATTAGACTGGGAACCCCATTCGTCGTCACCGACGTAACTCGGAGTGACCACGAAAGGGAACGTCTCGGTTACGTAAGTTACGTTACGTCTCCCTGCCACTTCCGCTGTACCGCTGGGATCGCCTGAGTTCAGTCTCGACTCCTCAGCGAAGAAACATATCTGCATGTTGCCGGCGTACTTCCTTATATAAGCGAAACCCCATTCGTCGTCACCGACATAACGTCTCCGTTCCCTACTCAGGGAACGAGGGTTACATACGTAACCGAGACGTTCCTTGTCCTTTAGGTTACATTCATTACCAGCCCGCTAAAGACCGCCATCGTCCTCATCTACTGGAGATGCTGATCCAGTTACCGCCTCACTCGATGACAGAGGTCACGGTACAGTTTGAAAGGGCCCTGCTCAAATGGACTGAGTACACCCCTGATCCCAACCACGGCTTCTACGTTGGGTAAGACTCTTGCTTATCAAGTATTTTGAAACATACATTTGTAATTCAAATATATATGCTAAAATGTCATTATTGTTGTAAGAGTTTGTTACTCATCTTGTCTGCCACTCCCTATATATGACTGATGTGCCATAAATGTTATTGCAGGTCCTCTGTGGTCAGTGCCCTTGTGCCAAGTATGGTTGCAATGAACACTAACTTCACACAAGACCAACCGTTGTTTAGCAGTTTGTAATAAACTGGCCTTGGTGTTAATAGTAAACAAGTGTGCCTTATTTGTTTTGGTTCTTCATAACATTTTCACCTCTGACTTCCAGTGTCCCAGTCAAAGAAGAATCAAGCTACTTTGTTCGAGTGTACACCGAACCCCTGCTGGTAAATCTACCCACGCCTGACTTCAGCATGCCCTACAACGTCATCTGCCTCACCTGCACGGTGGTCACGGTGGGGTACGGCTCCTTTTACAACTTGCTGACCACCTTGCATGTTCCAGGTGGATGAACCGAGTCCACCGCTGGCCAAACGATTGGCCAACCTCGTTTGTCGCATAAGGGGAGTGCCACTGCTGACCTAACTGCCGAGAGCAGGTCTGATGCCTGAAATGTCCATATTAGGCAGCTGAGAGAATCATGACTCTAAAATGGCATCTGCTGGAGTTTAAAGATGCTTTTCATCCCTGGAAGGACTCGATGCCAAGTGACTGTTCTGAACTTTTGTTGAACAAATGAGCTTCCAAGACAGATGGATTAGCCACCTTTTTATGTTTTGTTTTGTGAGTCACAAACAAAGATTAGCCACTTTTTTTGTCCAGTCACATAAGCAAAGACTTTTTTTCTGCAGTGTTTTTAGAAAACCATAGTTTGAACGTGAACGTTTCTCACAGGAACTGCATGGTTCGAGCATCTGGGATAAATATACATGGAAGAGCGTGATGTTAAGTCGTCTCAGTTTACGCCACCTCTTTGAGAGCGTAACCAAGTGTAACAGAAACAGACACTACAATCCAACTACTGAAAATTGATGTCTAAGAATGTGTCAAGTATTTTCCACTTTCTGTAATGCACTGATATTCAAATATGTGTTGTTTTGAAGGACTGGACTGTTTTTTAGTGTTTTGCCTTTATTTTTGTGCATTTGCCTGTGGGCTGACCACATAATGACTTCCAGACTGTGTGTTATTGAATTCAAATTCTGAAGCAGCTCTTTAACATTGGTTAACTTTCCCATAATAAATTAACTGGAAACCCATAACGTGTTGAGAACGTTTTTTGTTCATGCCATAAGGGATTTTGAGGAAGAATGCATGTGTATGTACAGTATATGGCATGGTAGTTTGTTATACACATATGCAGGTAATGTAGTTAAACAGATTTGTAGTAACTCACTGGTTCCACTGATCAAATCAAACTATCCAAGTAGTACATCCGCTTACCTATTTTTGCCTGGCCCTACAGACACAAGTATGTCAGTGTACACAGTGTCCTAACTAGGCACAATACAAAACATTTCCAGCAGGAAGCAATTTGTCTCTCCAGAATGAATGTGAAACTGCTGTGCAACATGATACAGTCCAAGCCAGAAGAGACTGATGTTCAAAGTATGGTTATGAATTGGATTTTGGACAAGAGGGATTTGTAGCTGCCAGAGCTACACAAAATCAATAATATATAGGCCTATACGTATAGTGGTAGAAATTCCCCACCTGAACTTAAGTTAACCTGGCGTCTACTTCTAGACACCTACAAATTTGTACACTACTAGACGTCTCTCCACTTGTTCCACTTCAGCACTATCTCTTGGGAATGAAAATAAGATCTCTAGTGTCTAGCCTGAGACCCAGCAGTGATCAGACAGACTCCAAACAATGCCTTTGAATATGCTTTATTCACGGCCGGGAGGACATATCAATCACAGAGAATCCCACCGGCAAAAACTACACAACAATTAATATAGGATAGGTACATGACAAAGGTAACATGACTCATTACACCATCTTTCTCTAATATGATTAGTTCTACATATGTGCAATTCAGAAACACACCCGGCAAAGCAAATTCATTTTTTTTATTACTTCAGCCTGTTACTTAGGTCATGGGGTTATTATATTTAGTTAGCCGTCTTGCATGTCCATATGCTTCCATTATTTCAACACACTAATGTGTTGGTACATTTTGTTTTCGAAAGCATACAAATGATAAGCTTGCAAGAAAAAAAATGAAGCACTGAAATGATTTAAGAAAAAGAATTCAAAAAGAAGTATGTATTATGCAAAATCATTCTCACAACCCTTTCCGGTGGTTAAATCAGCAGTTTCACTGCATGCATGATCACAGGTGTTGAGCAGCATTTCTGTCCAGCAGGGCACTGACCATCATGGGAACAGTATTCGGCACACACTGGATTCCCTTCAGTTAGGCATCTAGCCTGTATGGATAGAGATTCAGATTTAGTCTGGCCATTTAGTGGAATTAAACATCAGATGTACAGCACAAAACACTCAAGGCATGAATAGCTAGTTTTACTTACTGAGTGAATTACGTTCTATGTATTATTCATCATCTTTATTAATTTTGTAAAGCCACCCTGTGCCTGAAACAGTGCTATAGGCTGAATTGAGGTACATTTGACAGACAATATAACAAACTAATAATATAATATACCTTTACCTTTATAATATGCTGGAGCCATACACTGACGTCCACATCCATTGCTGCAGCATTTCATATTGGTGGCACAGTCACTGTCATCGGCACACGACACGAAACGTATCAGGGGACACTTTCCTGCTTCATATTTTGTGATTGGACACTCTCCTGGCTTTACTGTTATACAGACACATGACAAGCCATATCACTGAATGCTGAATGATTTTTTTCTCTGTAAAAAAAAGTTGTGCCTATATGTTGTTGGAATAAGTTTTACAAGAAATAACTATTTCAGTCTTTCTACTTTAAAATGTCATGTTTTATTTGTCGTGGGTTTTAGTTCTTTTGCTGTTGTTGCTGTAAGGACCTTTGAAATAACTGAAATTATTTGGCAAAGTGATTTAGACATGTACGTAATGCGGTCAAGACTTGCCTGGAACTACTTTAGCCCTGAAAATAATTACACACCTTAGAATCTTCGTCAACCAATCAGATTCAATCATTCAACAGTCCCGTAATAATATAATATAATATAATATAATATAATATAATATAATATAATATAATATATTAGGGGTGGCAAAATTAACTATACTAACTATATTAACAATAACATTAATATTTTTATTTTAATGCAGCATCCATTTTTTTTACCATCATCCTTTGGCTAGCTTTACAACATATGATCACACTCTTATTCATGCAAATGCTTTTAAACTAATCTACTATCACTACGTGATAAAACACAAAAGAGAACGCAATGCGGTACTGGCGCATGGCATCTCCTGTCTGTGTGACACACACACAATCGTGTGCACAGAAAGCTGCTTCAAACAGCGCCTTTGACAGTGCTGTCAAAATGGCCGTTTTGTAAAGTACCCTCGCAAACACAGTCTTAAATGAGTTCAGTGAAGTCTTAAATGAACATAAAGAGTTGTGATGCATCATGTGCGTCAGATCTTAAAAGTGACAGCAGCCTAACAAACCTGCTGCTGTGATGTCTGTCATTAATGTTAATTAAAGAACTAAAGAGAAAGAGAAAATCATTCACTGTTCTTGACTGAATAACTTTTGTAACTTTAATAAGGATATATTTACTATATCATTTATGTTACAATAACCTTTTGTGCAGTCTACCAGGGCAAGTAAAAATCTGAGCTGTCTTTATGTTGTTTCTACATTAATTTGGAGATTAAATGTGAAATTATTACAATATAAAAAAAAAAAATAAAAAAAAAAAAATATATATATATATATATATATATATATATATATATATATATATATATATATATTTATCGATTGACAGCACTATATATTATAATATAATACAATCCAATACAATGTAATGTAATGTAATGTAATGTAATGTAATATAATACCTGTAACTGGAGCCATACACTGAAGTCCACTACACATAGTGCGGCAGCATTTCTCCTTTTTGGGACACTCACTGTCATCGGCACACAACTCTTTACCCATCTGGGCACACTTTGCTAATTCAGATTTTGTGTTTGGACACACTCCTGGCTTTACTGTTATACAGACACATGACAGAGAAGCCATATCACTGAATGCTGAATGCAATTTGAAAAAAAATCGGTACTACTTTATATTTGATAGATTTCAATTATACTGTAATGCTGAATGCCTATAATTAATGGCTTTTTTTAATAAAAAGATGCCATTAAACAAATGTTTAAAATATTGGCTACTGTCTTTATGTTGTTTCTACATTATTTGGAGGTTATGAATGTGAAATTACAATATATAAAAGTACTTAGTTAATATTTTTTATCGATTGACCACAAATAATATAATATAAAAATACCTGTAACTGGAGCCATACACATTTGAAATCCACATCCATTGCTGCAGCATTTCAGATCGTTGGAACAGTCACTGTCATCGGCACACGACCTGGGACGTATCTGGGCACACTTTGCTGCTTCATATTTTGTGCTTGGACACACTCCTGGCTTTACTGTTATACAGACACATGACAGAGAAGCCAAATCACTGAATGCTGAATGTCTTTTTCACTGGGGTTTTTGGTTCTTTTGATGTTGTAGGTTGTAAGGACCTTTGAAATAACTGAAATCATTTGGCAAAGTGTTATGGACATAATGTGGTCTAGATCTGCCTGGATCTACTTTAGCCATGTGTTTCCCTGAAAACGCATTCAACTGGAAGAAGGGCCCCAAAATTCTTTCTTTCATGCCCCCCTTTAAACTCTTAATGGCGCCCCTGCCCGTAGTAGGACATACTCCTGGCTTTGACACTTTGATACAGACACATGACAGAGAAGCCATATCACTGAATGCTGAATGAATTTTTCACTGTAGAAGAAAAGATTTTTGGAAGTTGTAGACCTGCCTGGAACTACTTGTCGTGCGTTTCCCTGAAAATAACTGCACACCTTAGAATCTTTGTCAACCAGTCAGATTCAAGCATTCAACTGCCCCATAGTATAATAATATAATATAATATAATATAATATAATATAATATAATATAATATAATATAATATAATATAATATAATATAATATAATTAGTGTTGTCAAAGTTAACGCGTTAACACATGCGATTCATTTTAGTCCAGTTTAAGGCTATATAATATTTAACCAACCCGATCTCACGGGAAAACGTACAAATTCTACGAGGTGGATAATTTGTACGAATTCATACGACCTCACTCGACCTTTATATGATTACGCTCGTATTCATCCAATGCTTTTTAACCATTCAAGCGTGATAAGACAAACGAGAACGCGCTGCCCGTGAATGTCCTGTCTATGTGACACACAACGCACAGGAAGACGCGCGCCAGTATCGAGCGCACAGACATCGCACCAGAATCGAGTTCTTTCACGCTTGAATGAACAGTAACACACATTTGTGCCAAAATGTCATTTTTTTCCAGTATCCTCATAAGAGCAATCTTTAATGAGTTAAATAAAGTCTTAAATGAACGTAGAGTTGTGAGAAAATGAGACGCGTGTGAGATCCGCATCATATTCGGCAGCGGCTGGTCTTAAAGTGACAGCAGCCACTGATGCTGTGTGTCATTAAAGTTAATCAAAGAACAAAGGTAACAGAGAAAATTACTCTCTGCTCTCGACTAAAGAACTTTTGTAGCTTTAATAAGGATTAATCTATATTTAATTTATAATTTATGCAGTGCCGACTGTTTGATAACTTTATTCAATTTCTGTATATTTCTTACCTGTTAGACAGGAAAATATGATATTTGTTGTTGTACTTTATTGTTCAGCCTTAGCTTATATTTATTATGGGATTATGTGAGGATTGTTTTAAGTTCACTTAAATTAAAATGTGTTATATTTGTTAATCCTAATAAATGTTTAAAAAGAATTATAGCTTTTAATACATTGTAATGTTGAATGGTTATAATTAATATTTAAAATTGGAGGAGACATCATCTAAAAATCAGTAGCAGAATTAGTATCAGTGATACTGGCCTTCATTCATAAAAATATGCCATTAAAACAAGTGTTTAAAATATAGTGTCTTTATACTGTCACCCTTTTCGCCTTTGTCACCTTTTCACCTTTGTTGCCATTGGCTTGGCTTGCTTAGTTGGGGACATTAAATTTAAAAATGTAATTTAATATTCAACAATAATATTGATCTGCCTGCACTGACACTATTATACAAGAACTGAACTGAGATGGACGATGACATCATGGTTTACTCCAGAGCAACTATATATCTATATATATATATATATATAGATAAATGAACTAAATTAATAACTTTTTTAAAACAAAAATGAAACATCACTGGACTTTATTTAAGCTGGACTGTGATGATATTTTCTTCCGGAAACAATTTATTTTTGCATTATTTTCCTGTTATCTCTGTAAAGCTGCTTTGAAACAGTCTGTATTGTAAAAAGCGCTATATAAATAAATGTGACTTGTCTTGACTTGACTTGACGTTGCTTCTACATTAATTTGGATAATAACTTTATAATAACATTATAAAATATATTAAAAACTTGTTTTTAATTGCGATTAATCGTGATTAATCACACAAAGAATGTGTGATTAATCTAGTTAATTTTTTTAATTGATTGACAGCACTAAATATAATATAATATAATATAATATAATATAATATAATATAATATAATATAATATAATATAATATAATATAATTAGGGCTGTCAAAACTAACGCATGCGATTAATATTTTCAGTTCAATGCGTTAAAAATATTTAATGCAATTAACGCAGCATCCATTTTTCCCCCATCATTCTTTGGCTTGCGTTACAATACATGATCACGCTCTCATTCATGCAAATGCTTTTAAAACATTTCAGCAGGATAAGACACAAAAGAGAACACAGTGCGGTACTGGCAGTACTTAAAGTGACAGCAGCCTAACAAACCTGCTGCTTAATGTCTGTCATTAACATTAGTTAAAGAACAAAAGAGAGAAAATCTTTCACTGTTCTTGACTGAATAACTTTTGTAGCTTTAATAAGGATTAATCTATACTGAATTTATAATTTATGCAGTTAAGACAGTGTTTGATAACTTTATTCAATTTCTGTATATTCTACCTGTTAGACCTGAAAATCTTAAAGCACTGTTTAACAGTTTACATGGGTCAAAAACAATGAAAACAATAACTTTTTGTGCAGTTTAGTAGGAAACGTACAAATTTAAACTGGTCTGACTGGGCCAATATAAAAAATTGAGCTCTGATATATTGAAGGGCTGGTAAATGTGACATTCATTATAATGGGTTTATGTGAAGATTGTTTAAAGTTCACTTAAATTAAAAGTTGTTATATTTTTAAAGCCTAATAAATGTTAAAATTGATAGATTTCAATTATACTCTAATGCTGAATGCCTATAATTAATGGCTAAAATTTATATTTTTTCTTATAAAAAGATGCCATTAAACAAAAGTTTAAATACTGTCTTTATGTTGTTTCTACATTAATTTGGAGATTAAATGTGAAATTATTACAATATATAAAGATATATAAATATATATTTATCGATTGACAGCACTATATAATATAATATAATATAATATAATATAATATAATATAATATAATATAATATAATATAATATAATATAATACCTGTAACTGGAGCCGTACACTGACGTCCACCGCATGCAGTGCTGCAGCATTTCTCCTTTTTGGGGCACTCACTGTCATTGGCACACAACTCTTCACCCTTCCTCTTACACCTTATTTCTTCAAAGTTTGTTCTTGGACACACTCCTGGCTTTACTGTTATACAGAAACATGACAGAGAAGCCAAATCACTGAATGTTGAATGAATTTTTCACTGTTTTCACATTATTTGGAGATTAAATGTGAAATTACAATAAATAAAAGTACTTGAATGTCAGGTGCAATTAATTAGTTAATATTTTTTATCGATTGACCGCACATAATATAATATAAAAATACCTGTAACTGGAGCCATACACATTTGAAATCCACATCCATTGCTGCAGCATTTCAGATCGTTGGAACAGTCACTGTCATCGGCACACGACCTGGGACGTATCTGGGCACACTTTGCTGCTTCATATTTGGTGCTTGGACACACTCCTGGCTTTACTGTTATACAGACACATGACAGAGAAGCCATATCACTGAATGCTGAATGTCTTTTTCACTGTAGAAAAAATTATTTTTGGAAGTTGTAGACCTGCCTGGAACTACTTTAGCCGTGCGTTTCCCTGAAAATAACTGCACACCTTAGAATCTTTGTCAACCAATCAGATTCAAGCATTCAACTGCCCCATAATATAATATAATATAATATAATATAATATAATATAATATAATATAATATAATATAATATAATATAATATAATATAATATAATTAGTGTTGTCAAAGTTAACTATTTCAGAACTATTTCAGTGTTTCTACTTTAAAATGTTTAATTCGTCGTGGGTTTTGGTGTTTTTGCTGTTGTTGCTGTAAGGACCTTTAAAATAACTGAAATTATTTGGTGAAATGATATGGACATCAACATAATGTGGTCAAGACCTGCCTGGAACTACTTTAAATTTGATAGATTTCAATTATACTCTAATGCTGAATGCCTATAATTAATGGCTTAAATTAATGGCTTATTTTAATAAAAAGATGAAACAAATGTTTCAAACATTGGCTACTGTCTCTATGTTGTTTCTACATTAATTTGGAGATTAAGTGTGAAATTATTACAATATAAAAATACATAAAGTACTTGAATGTTAGGTGCGATTAATCGCGATTAATTACAGAAAAAATGTGTGATTAATTAGTTACTTTTTTTTAATCGATTGACAGCACTATATAATATAATATAATATAATATAATATAATATAATATAATATAATATAATATAATATAATATAATATAATATAATATAATACCTGTAACTGGAGCCGTACACTGACGTCCACCGCATGCAGTGCTGCAGCATTTCTCTTTTTTGGGACACTCACTGTCATCGGCACACAACTCTTTACCCTTCATGATACACCTTATTTCTTCATAGTTTGTCCTTGGACACACTCCTGGCTTTACTGTTATACAGACACATTACAGAAAAGCCATATCACTGAATGTTGAATACATTTTTCACTGTAGAAAAAAAATATATTTTTGGAAGTTGTACCTACAGTGGTGTGAAAAAGTGTTTGCCCCCTTGGTAAATATGATCAAATATGGCTGTAAAAAATAAAATCTGCATTTTTAATCCTTTTGATATTTTAATTTAAAAATGTGCAAAAATCTAACCTTTCATTGAAGTAAAATAATTGAAAGTGGTGGGAAAATCACATTATGAAATAAATGTTTTTCTCCAAAACACGTTGGGAAAAATTGTTTGCCCCCTTTTATTAAATACTTTTTGCAACCTCTTTTTTCCAAGATAACAGCTCTGAGTTTTCTCCTATAATGCCTGATGAGTTTGGAGAACACCTGACAAGAGATCAGAGACCATTCCTCCATACAGAATCTCTCCATCCTGTTCTCCGTTATAAGATTTCTAGCACAGGCTGTCAGGTTTCGATTTTTTATCTGTTGGTTTTTGATCGAATCCGTGATGCCATGTATCTGAACAAGATGTCCAGGACCTCTGGCAGAAAATTAGGCCCACAGCATTAAAGATACAGCAGAGTATTTCATTTTACACATGGGGTACTTTTTTATCCCTGTGTGCACCAAACCCATCTTAAGTGTTTACTGCCAAAAAAGCTAATGTTTTTGTTTCATCTGACCATAGAACCCATCCCGTTTGAAGTTCCAGTAGTGTCAGTTACTTTTCAAATGTTCTATGGTTAACAATTAATAGTAACTTCCTGCTGCCAGTTGGTGGCGCTATAACTTTGACTCACAATAGTCACATCCATGTGATCGGCCTCATACAACGAACACACTGCCGAAGTTTCATCAAGATCAGTTAATGTATGCAGAAGTTATAACACACTTCCTGTTTGATTTTCTCGCCATAAATTCATTTCCTCACCACGGCCAAACCAGGGCTCGAAACTAACGGCGTCCTATCGTCCTGGAGACGATAGAAAATGTGTTTAGGATGAACAGAAATATTCTCCAGGACGCCTACGGGACGAAAGACATTTTTGTATGTGTGTTCATTTATTACTAGCCTATTAGGGTAACTTACTTAGAAAATGCCAAAATTAACCGACCAAGCGCTGACTACAACGGAGCGCGTCTTCTCATGCTGTTACTATAGTTACTATCACTGGCTGGCTACTCACCCGGAGACTTGTTTCGCGGTACATCTATCACATGGCTTAATGACATCGCAAATATTTATTTAATTTGAAAATATTTTTTCACAGTAGTTAAATCTGTATCTGTATTGCATGTTCAAACTTAAAAATCATTCATATTAACAGGTTAATAGATGTTTTCTCCGGAAGTATGTGGGTTTGGAAATTTTAGAGAAATTCTAAATTAATGCATTATAATTGAACTAAACCCATTATAGGCCTGAAGCCTGCCTGCATGAGCTATGACGTGAAAATTGGCCTGAAGCCGTGCATAGTTAGGGGGGGCCGAGGCAAATCAATTAATTTTCTTCTTCTTTACAGAAACAAGGAAGCTCTGGCTATGCAACAGAACAGAAAATAATTTCTTCCTGAATGGAAAAAGTGCTATTCGTTCATTGAATATGATGAACCTGCACAACTGATGTACTGCAAAACATGCAGGAGCTGCCCAGCTAAGGCCATGGGGAATGCCCTGTTCCATGGGGTAACTGGACAAAAAGAGTGAGGAGCATCAAAGAGCATGCAGCCACGATTGCACACAAATTAGCTGATGATGCCCTACAAGCAAGAGCTCACCCAGAAAGAGGAGCACTGGTGGCACTTTTTGACAGAATGGATGCAGCAATACAGGAAAAGATGGTGAAACTCTTCAACATAGCCTACTTCATTGCCAAAGAGGAGGCGGCCTTCACCATGTTCCCCAAGCTAGTGGCTCTTCATCACACCAACGGCTTGGACCTCGGCAATACATATAGCAATGACCAGGCATGCCGCATGTTCATCACAGCCATCGGTATGACTTTCATTGAGGAGCTTCAGGAAGAGTTGCAATCAGCCAGGTTCTTTTCTATCGTGTCTGACTCTTCAGTTGACCGATCAGTGAAGGACCAGGAGCTAATCTATTGCATCTATTGCATCTACCTCCAGAATGGCAAACCAGTGAACCAGCTTATCCAGATTGTTGCCCTGGACCATGCCCATAGCCAGGGCATTTTGGATGCCATTCTGGCTGGACTGTTGAAAGTTGGAGTGGGTGAGGAGGATCTGAAAAAACATCTGGTTGGCTTTGGGTGTGATGGTGCTGCCGTTATGCTGGGTGTGAACAACGGAGTGACCGCCAGACTTCAGCGTTTGTGCTTGTCCCTTGTCTCAATCTGGTGTGTGGCTCATCGTCTAGAACTAGCTGCTCTAGACTGTGTCAAACAGGTTCCTCAGCTACAAGACATTAAACAAACACTACGTGCCAGCCCTTTCAGGGCTTGGGCCCTAATAATCCTAAGGAAAACAAAAGGGCCTTCACCCTTTCAGGGCTTGGGCCCTAATAACATAAAACAGTTATTTTAAATTGTAGTAATATTTAACAATATTACAGTTTTTACTGTATTTTTGATCAAATAAATGCAGCCTTCGTGAGCAGAAGAGACTTATTTTAAGAACTTTAAAACTGACCCCAAAAAACAAAAAAGCATTTGCTACCTCTCTATATCAGATCCCAAGACAATTAATTAGTAAAACACATTAGAAATAGTTATTTAAAATAGGACATGTGACCTATTGAGAGAGGACTATGACAATTTTCTACAAAAAACTTCAAGTTCAGGTAGACATGCTTACCAGGCTCATCACAGTTTATACTCGGGGTTCCAGGTGGAGTTTGGGTTCCCGCTCTCTCCTGCCCCCTACTGTCCACACACCAACAGTAACCTGTGGACCCGTGGCACTGCTGAGGCCTGTACTGACCCTCCTCATCACACTGAGGGATGAAGCCTCCGATCGGAATAACACCACCGTTTCCACTCTGAAGACTGTCTCTTTGCTGCTCACACTGGGTCTTGGGACGACCTTCAAGGTAAACATAACATAATTTACTTGGAGGGTTAGTTCTCCAAAAAATTTAAATTCTGTCATCAATAAGTCACCCTCATGTTGTTCCAAAACTCATAAGACTTTCGTTCAACTTCAGAACAACCAATGAGGTTCATTCGACTCATCCATGAGATCGGCCTCTTACAACGAACACACTGCTGAAGTTTCATCAAGATCAGTTAATGTATGCTGAAGTTATAAAACACTTCCTGTGTCCCTTATTCACCATAAATTAATTTCCTCGCCACGGCCAACCGTTCGAGATATCAAAAATCTGTCCGCAATTTATCATCCTCAATGTCTTGTCTTCATGCTCACCGACTTTGGTGGCGATCGGATGAATTCTCTAGGAGAAGTATTTCAAATTCCAGAGGATGCGTTTTTCAAACAACCCATAATAGCTGACTTCCTGTTGGGTGGAGCTAATAACAGAGTGTGGAAGTTGCTCGGCCCGATGAGATCTATATGTGTACCGAGATTCATATTAATTCATGCAAGCGTGTTTGATATATGGACCAAGTTTTCGGACCCCATTCAAGGGGGCGCTGTTGAGGATCTACTTTAGCTGTGCATTTCCCTGAAAATAACTACACACCTTAGAATCTTCATCAACCAATCAGATTCAAGCATTCAACAGCCATGTAGTATAATATAATATAATATATCTGCTTCAAAGAAATCTATAAATCTACTTTATTCCTAAACTGTGTCAATTAATGTCGGATAAAAAAGTGTGAAACAAGAGTTGTAACCAATTTTGTATCAGTCAAAATTAATTTTAAGCATTTTAATCCACACACACACAAAAAAAAAACCTAAAAAAAAAAAAACGAAACTTTTGCATTTTTCTAAACTTTTTTTTTTTTTTTTGTAGGAGGATTGATCAAAATCTGATTGATGGCAAACAAATCTGGTAACGTTTTTTTAACCATATAATATTAATATACTTGTTTTACTGTAAAAAAGAATATCTATGAGTGTTTTCCTTGTACAGTGGAAAATGTATATAAAGAGTAATAGATATAAAAAGTAATAGATAAAACACAACTTACGTATATAAAAATATAGGCTATATATTTACATACCTATAAAGGAATTATTTAAACTGATGTACAAAGTTCATCTTTAACTGGACGTCTGTACTCTGTATGTTTGAGAATTGTAATGTGCTGAGATGCCATATTTTGTAAGGCACTTGTTTAATGCATATATTCGGGCTGCGTATGAAGTTACATGGATGTTCTCACCTCCTGTGATGTTTCGTCCTGGAGCAGCTTCTGTTGAGCTCCAGCATCCAGACAGACACAATAACACGGCGCAGTACACTCGAGCTGTCATCCTTTCGACCTGCGATCACACAATGAATGAACTCTCCTGGAAAATCATTCTTATATCAGGACGAAAAAGTATTTGAGTTAGCGCTCAACCAATGGCGTGAGTTTGAGGTGTTGTCTATTTCGTCTCCCTGCCAGAATCTGTCTCCCCTTCGCGTGCTCGCGCATGACGTTCATCGACTCCGACTGTGGTTTTCCACACCTGTAATTCCTGTCTGGATTAAGTGTTTGTTAGTACTCTTTATTAATATATGACTGTTTTTCCCTGCTTTATTTTGTGATTTTGGTTCTTGTGTTACCATGTTACTTTCTGTTCCCACTGTGTGTGTGTGTGTGTGTGTGTGTGTGTGTGAGAGAGAGTAAATGAATAAATAATATATGAATATAAATGAATAAATAATTATTCCTTAATCAACAGCTATATCCATAGTTTACCTGCCAAAAAAACAACAACAAAAACAACAAAAAAAACAACCTGTTTAAACAGGTTATGTTTTTTGTTTTGTTTTTTTTTGGCAGGTAAACTATGGAATATAGCTGTTGATTAGATATGGCTGAAAAAAAAAAAGTGTTCAAAAACCTGAGTGTTCAAAAAGAAAGAAAAAAAACGAAGCAAAGTATGAAAACCTTTGTTTCTTTTACAAATTAACAACATAAATAATAACCATATACTGTATGGAGTGACACACATAAAATCACTATCATTTTTAACAGCACCTGCCGAAATCATACTCTCACTCCCAATGCCAGCTTTGCAAGGTCAAACACATAAAACTAATTCTGATGGCACCTTTCTCCATGGAGGATCATTGCAGATAAGCACTCTAGCTTCAGTAGTCACATTCAAATCCAGAATCAAAACACATCTGTTTAGCTGTGCATTTACTGAATGAGCACTGTGTACGTCCGACTGATTGCACTTTATCTGCTACATGTATCCTCTTTTTTATTCTTTTAATTCTTTTTATAGCTGTTTTATTTAATAATTTTTATTCTCTACTTTTATTGTTCTTATGCATCTGTTAACAAAATATATCTGTAAATTCCGTTTCTATGTAAAGCATTTTTAATTGTGTATAAAATGTGCTATATAAATAAATTGCCTTGCCTTGCCTTGCCTTGCCTTGCCTTGCCCTGTCCTGTCCTGCCTTGCCTACCTGTTCATGCAGAACTTTAGCTAAATTGTTCACTGCTCTTCCATTGTTGTCTGGGATATGTGAACAACACTCAGTTGCAATCACTCTGCATGTTACTTCCTGGGAGGCTATCAAGAGCCATTCAATTTTTCCTCTGAAATGTTAACGATAGAACTATAAGTGTAGTTTTTGTTATGAAGTGCCTGTACTTCATTCTGTAAATTGATCACTCATAAAACAAACTTGTTTTGTTACCACAAACAAAGTGTGTGCCATTAAAACAACAAGTGTTTCAATGTCTCATTGTTAGAACAGCTTTGTCACATCTGGAAAATTCACACATCTGGCTTAGAATTGCTTACTACATTCTTCCCTTCAATGCACTAGGAATAATTCCCTGCAGAATGGGGGCATTCATAAATGGGGCATTTATATAGGGCTTTCATGTACTACTGGACACCCAAAGTGCTTACCAATCATATCAGGGAATCGCTCCTCAACCCCCACCAGTGTGCAGCATCCACTTGACAAATGTACTGTTGTATGCAGTCAAATTGCCATGAACTATAATGTAAATGAGAATAATTTCTGTAGAGACATACACTGCTCGTGAACAGCAGTTTATTGTCCCAGGAATAATCAACATATCTATAAGGATTTAATATTGTCAGTGGCTCAAATTAGTGCATTTGGCACCAGTTTCACCCTGTAATTTAGTACAACTAGAATTTCCAAAAGTCATTGTGAAAATCTATTCTTTACCACGTCATATTGCCTGTTTTTTTACCCTTTCCCTTTAACAATTTTGCCATTTGTCATCTCAACATTAAATCACAGAACACCCTAAACAAGTTGTCTGGCAGGTTTATCATTTTGGTACTAGAATTGTCAGATTGGGTGCACCATTCAGACTGCACAAATCATTCAATGCGTTTCCGAAAAGCATTGTTAGCCAACTATGGTCACAAGTTCCTTCGTTTTCATCATAGTTTAACGAGTCTGTGTTTGCCAAACCATAGCTCTAACTTAGCTCTAACTAATATACTTCACACTGAATATACTGAGCCGGTTGGTACCAAAAGGGCGTAACTGCAAAACCGCCCTTTTGGCATTGAGAAATGTATTGTGGGTAAAGCCTGTGGATAGCACATGAGTCAAAATGGCTTACAACACATGTAAGCCAGGTAGGTCAACCATCAGAAGAAAACCGTTTTTAACTGCTGAAGATGTACTATTAAAGGATTAGTTCACTCAAAAATGATTTTGTCATTAATTACTCACCCTCATGTCAACCTGTAAGACCCTTCAAGGCCCAGAAAGATAGTAAATACATTGTTAAAATATTATATGTGACTACAGTGGTTCAACCAAAAAACCTGGCTTTATTCAACAGTTTTGAACATGTCACACATGGTCTGAAACAAAACCAAAGATGCAGAGGGAGAAACAGTTTGTTCACAGAAAATCAAGTGGCTGCCCTACACAAAAGAGGATCCAAAAGGTGGAAAACAGGAGTACAGAAATTATCATGGAATGGAACCTAAAAAGTTATACAGATGTCCACCTGGGATCATTGCTGTGAAAAAGAAAGACTTACTTATACTGTGCACAAATGGCAGTTTCCCGCAGTCTTATGTGGACTTCAGCCGGCCTTTACAATTCAGAGCAGGCTGCTATCTCATTTACAAATCCATCTGAAACATTCTTTATGACACAGATTGTCTTTGTTATGTTGTCATGTCCTCAATATTCAGTAACCTATTTCATATGCTCTGAGCCTATGTACTTTCAGTTGGTAATATGGCATTCAATTAACTAATTTGATGTAAAGACTTTTTATGTGATATTTAATTTTATGACAACAGATTGTCATTTCTTTTAAACTCATAAATTTAATGCTTTGTTCATATTGTCATCAGATGTTTTTATATGCGAAATAGAACGAAACATTGGTGCCAAAAAGGCGCATGTAACTTAAAATAAATAAATAAAATAATTTGAATTTATTTTTTCTGAATAAAGGTTAAAATAGTGTTCAATAAGTATACAGTCATCCATGTGTGTACATATTTTTATTATAAAAGATTGAAATCAGTACATGAAATCAGATCAAACTATGGTAATTTTATTTTTGGCTCTCCAAGTTGGTGTAATGTCACTTACGCCCTTCTGGTTCTCACCCCTTGACATGTTAGTCCTGTTGTTCTATATTTTTGTTTTAATAATCTTGTTTTCAGAGTGCGATTAACTCTTTCAACCATGCTTGATGATTGTAGTTGTCTTGCGCATTGAAAATGCCATTGAATCTCCAAAAGTCTGCAGACTTCCTGACATGCCTGAATATTAAAGTGTGTTCCCTGATCAGAAACAATCAGGGGCATAGAATTTAGTAGGGACGCTAGGGACGTGTCCCTACCTGTTATGATTTATGTCTGTGTTCCTCTGTCCTGTCCCATGTTTTGGAGTTCCCCGTTATGTTGATTAGTCTTCCCAGGTGTTTTCTATTAACCACGCCCCCTTGTTATCTTGTTTAGCTTGTCTGTCTGTGTATTTAAGCCCTGTGTCTTGTTTCAGTCTTTGTGAGTTGTTAATGTTGTATGTGGGCTGTTCTTGTGTCCTGAGTAACTGTTATTTTGTTATCTTTTGAGTTTGTTTAATAAACCTGCTGCACTTGGATCCTGCTTCTGCATCTGCTTCAGCCGTGATTGTAACAGAACAACTCACCAAGATCATGAATCCAGCAGCAGGGTTTATGTAAGAGAATACCCGGCCACACCCGTAGTAAGATTCAGCTTAAGTGCTCAGGATGTGTTGGTATCTGATCGCGGCGCTGGCTCAGGACAGCCGCGATCTGTTCGAATTCACAACTGGATTTTGTTCTCTGGCGGTTGACTGTGGTCTGAGCGATCAAATCATCATCACCTGTTACCAGATCGGGGCCCAGTACGTTGACCCACGACCGCTCCCCGATCTTTCAGGGCTAAACTGGAGGGAGGCGATATCTGTCTGCTGGGACAGCTTTTTCCCTGAGTGTGCGTTTTCCACCAACATCACTCATCTCGTCAAACCAGTTAAACCCACCGAGCAGGAGCTCAGTATCCGCCTGGGATCTGATGCGGGGATTGTCTGGCCCAGAGCACGCAAGCTGGTTTCCAACAGTGCTGATCTGGCATCCAAGTTGATCGACCTCCCTTTGATATCCGTCCGGGGTACTCGCCGTTATGCTCCACATCCCACCAGCCTAGTCAAGTTTGATTCAAGTTCAGAGTCTAGTATATGGTAAAGAAGTCGTCTGCCCAGTCGAGCCAGAGCCAGTCGTCTGCCCAGTCGAGCCAGAGCCAGTCGTCTGCCCAGTCGAGCCAGAGCCAGTCGTCTGCCCAGTCGAGCCAGAGCCAGTCGTCTGCCCAGTCGAGCCAGAGCCAGTCGTCTGCCCAGTCGAGCCAGAGCCAGTCGTCTGCCCAGTCGAGCCAGAGCCAGTCGTCTGCCCAGTCGAGCCAGAGCCAGTCGTCTGCCCAGTCGAGCCAGAGCCAGTCGTCTGCCCAGTCGAGCCAGAGCCAGTCGAGCCTGCGCTTCACGCCAGTCCAGCCGAAGCCAAGGCAGTATGCGTCATGCCCGCCACCCCTGAGACGGCAAGCGACATGCCCGCCAAGCTAGAGCCTTCACTGCTGGTCTCGTCCAGCACTAAGCCCTCTTCGCCGCTGGTCCTGCCCAGCTCAGAGCCCTCTTCGCCGCTGGTCCTGCCCAGCTCAGAGCCCTCTTCGCCGCTGGTCCTGCCCAGCTCAGAGCCCTCTTCGCCGCTGGTCCTGCCCAGCTCAGAGCCCTCTTCGCCGCTGGTCCTGCCCAGCTCAGAGCCCTCTTCGCCGCTGGTCCTGCCCAGCTCAGAGCCCTCTTCGCCGCTGGTCCTGCCCAGCTCAGAGCCCTCTTCGCCGCTGGTCCTGCCCAGCTCAGAGCCCTCTTCGCCGCTGGTCCTGCCCAGCTCAGAGCCCTCTTCGCCGCTGGTCCTGCCCAGCTCAGAGCCCTCTTCGCCGCTGGTCCTGCCCAGCTCAGAGCCCTCTTCGCCGCTGGTCCTGCCCAGCTCAGAGCCCTCTTCGTCGCTGGTCCTGCCCAGCTCAGAGCCCTCTTCGTCGCTGGTCCTGCCCAGTCCTGACCTGCCCTCGTCGCAGACCTCATCCAGCCCTGACCTGCCTTCACCGCCTGTCTCATCCAGCCCTGACACGCCTTCGCCACTGGACTCCTTCTACCCGGCGCCTAAGTCCGTTAACCTCCCCAAGAAAATTTTGGGGGGGGGGCAATAAGCCTTCACCACCGTGGCCGCCCGAGGGGTCTTCTCCGCCGTGGCCGCCCGAGGGGTCTTCTCCGCCGTGGCCGCCCGAAGGGTCGTCTCCGCCCTGGCCGCCCGAAGGGTCGTCTCCACCCTGGTCTGCACTGCCTGATCCGCCCTGGTCGCCTGCACTGCCTGATCCGCCCTGGTCGCCTGCACTGCCTGATCCGCCCTGGTCGCCTGCACTGCCTGATCCGCCCTGGTCGCCTGCACTGCCTGATCCGCCCTGGTCGCCTGCACTGCCTGATCCGCCCTGGTCGCCTGCACTGCCTGATCCGCCCTGGTCGCCTGCACTGCCTGATCCGCCCTGGTCGCCTGCACTGCCTGATCCGCCCTGGTCGCCTGCACTGCCTGATCCGCCCTGGTCGCCTGCACTGCCTGATCCGCCCTGGCCTCCCGTCCTGCCGCAGTCTCCAGGCCCTCCATCCCGCCCCCCGGGCCGCCTCCATTCCACCACCCTCCTGAACTATGGGTTTTGTTGTTATGGGCGTCGGGAGCCGCCCATAAGAGGGGGGGTTATGTTATGATTTATGTCTGTGTTCCTCTGTCCTGTCCCATGTTTTGGAGTTCCCCGTTATGTTGATTAGTCCCCCTTGTTATCTTGTTTAGCTTGTCTGTCTGTGTATTTAAGCCCTGTGTCTTGTTTCAGTCTTTGTGAGTTGTTAACGTTGTATGTGGGCTGTTCTTGTGTCCTGAGTAACTGTTATTTTGTTATCTTTTGAGTTTGTTTAATAAACCTGCTGCACTTGGATCCTGCTTCTGCATCTGCTTCAGCCGTGATTGTAACACTACCAATATCCAGCGACCAGTTATTTTTCCCTAGCAATAATTTCGATAAAACATTCAAATATATTTATATAACTCATATTAACTCACTCAGTATATATAACTATATATAACTCACTCAGTGTAGCGCTCACTGTCCAGTTGTGCAGGCTCCTTTCCTTGCTTATGCAGTTCAGATGCAATGTTTTGGAAGCTAATTCAGCATGTTAGTCATGTCAGTCAAAAAAGCCAAATCTAAAAGCCACTGCTCATCCTCAAGTTGTTTGTAGATAGGAGAAACTCCTTTATCTCAGGCAGCAGCTGTTGGAAAGTTTTCTTTCATCGAAGCAGAGACCAGGAGACCAGGAGTTGGGATCGCGTTCAACGGAAGTTATTCTTTATTGAGAACTCCGCTGTACGTTGCTGTAGTACTTCCAACATGATCTGACTGAGGGAACTTTACATGGTATCTTATAGGCAATTCAGTGGGCTGTCCTTAAAGGTGCTGAACTTACACACAGCCTTAGAGATGACTACTGAATCTAATCATCTAAAGACAATAGAGGCAATTACCCCCAACTGAGATAATGGTACCCCCCAAATTGTATAAACAACACATGGTCACGAGAACTAAGACTAGGTAAACATTCACACATAGTTCAACTCTTAGTAGAAAGATCAAAGACTAACAAAACCCCTTCAAAGGAAACTGTTAAATCTAATCAGTAAATGGATGCCCTCATGTTCACCTTGAATGCCCAATACAGTATAGTTCACCTTAGTTTTTTATGTGATGTTATGTAAGGAAATAGGATAAGCAGATCTAAAACATATTTGAAATAGATTCTTAAATTTGTAACCCTTCACAGCTCACGAAATCTTTCCAAAAATGTGCCCCTGCTTAACCATCTGACATCTGTATGCAGCAGGAGATCCGTGTGGTTGCAGTCAGCTTCCTCCAAATAAACACGAAACAGCCATCTCGTGAAAATGTCTCTCAACGTTTCCTTTCTTTGGAATAGCAATACTTGTTTGGCAGATCAGACGAATGCATTTAGAAAAGGACATAGGACACATAAAAAAGTATTGACTTTTTGCTTGGTACCGCACTCATTTTCAAATGGTTGGAATTTATTTTAGATCTATATTTTATGAATGAATGTCCTTTGTGTACGCTACCGATTCCGAATACTGCTAGCTTTTCGTGCTCTGATCTCCGGCAGCACTTGCGGGCTGTCCTGAGTTCACTGAGAGGGGCCGGACTGACGGCCAACCCAAAAAAGTGTGCGGTTGGGCGTGTGGAAGTCAGGTATCTGGGCTTCCACTTGGGTCACGGACAGGTGCGTTCCCAAATTGATAAGAGCAGTTGCAACCTGTCTGAGACCCAAGACCAAAAAGGAAGTGAGGCCGTTCCTGGGGCTGGCGGGATATTAAAGAAGGTTTGTACCTAAATACTCGGACCTCACCAGCCCGCTGACTGACCTCACTAAAAAGGAAGCACCAGATCCGGTCCAGTGGACGAAGCAGTGCCAGCAGGCTTTCATCCAGATAAAGGCAGCTCTGTGTGGCGGACCACTCTTACATTCTCCTGACTTTTCTCTCCTCTTTTTGTTGCACACCGATGCATCTGGAGATAGAGGGTGAGGAGTGGCCGGTGCTGTACATCAGTCGTAAGCTCTCGAAGAGAGAGACGATGTACAGCACCATGGAAAAAGAGTGTTTGGCAATTAGATGGGCCATTCTCACTCTCTGCTATTATCTCCTGGGACGGGAATTCACTCTCTGTTCAGACCACACACCCCTGCAATGGCTCCATCACATGAAGGATACCAACGCGCGGATCACCCGTTGGTATCTGGCACTGACAAACACCTGATTTTTTTGCAGTAATTGGTGTGGAGAGACTGGATATAAGCCGCTGTGGAGAGAGAGAGAGAAGGACTGAGGACTCGTGCGATGAAAGAGTGTCTGTGAAACCTGGTGGAAAGAGTGGCAGAGCCCGTCTGTGAACTACTATCTGTGCTGTAGCGTGTCTACGGTGGATGCGTTGTGTGCATCAAGTTATGTATTAAGTGTGTATTAAGTTATACAAATAAATCGTACGAGTCCCAGTCACGCTGACCCTGTCTTCCTTCCAACCTTTGAACCTTATCACAGCGCCAAACATTAGGCTACATGTTTTTACTCCAATCTCATTTCATAACGTCATAACAAAGAGAAACATTTGAAGTAACATATGATAATCCATATATTTTTCTCTAGTGTAGTGTACTGAAGTGTTCCTTTTTAATGATTTATCGTTATAGGCCGCCTGAATTTCTGTATAAGTAAAATGTTTTATAATTGTTATTCTTATTTTATGCAGCCCTACAAGTATATGCCTACAAGGCTCAACAAATCTGGTGTTCATTATATACAGGTAAATATATATGTCTGGCCTCGGCGGGACTTAGCCCTCTCCTCTTCTCTCCAGACGGATCAGGATGGCTTCTCTCTCCAGACGGATCAGGATGGCTTCTGCGTCTCAAGGTCCAACGTTATCTTGGGACGGGGGCCCTGGTGCTTGGGAAAAGGGTAGCGCTTTCGGAGCTCAGGCTCTGGTTTGGACTGAGGCTGAACGTGTGACGGGGCAAGCCTAAACACGTGTGTGTGTGTGTGTGTGTGTGTGTGTGTGTGTGCATGTGTGTGTGTGTGTTTGTGTTTGTACACTTCTTTGTGAGGGGCACTTATAGTGAAAGATTGTGACAACCAGCTATTTAATGTGTGCTGACTAGTTAAAAGGGCTTATAAATATGCCAAATGTTTCTATTTAACTTTAGTGTTTTGCACAGTTTTCTGTAAAGGTTATATTTAGGGGTGGGGCTTGGTCTGTTGAAGTGAGAGGCCTGTTTGATCAAGTTTTAATCTGCTTTTAGTCATCCCATTCTCAGATGAGACTGAAAAAATGGCTCAGAACAACAATGGCACAAGTGAGACTTAACAGTATTGTTGTGTGCAATGTCCACAAGGACAAACTAGACAATATTTATGTGAAAAAAACTTGACTATGTTATCAAACAGCTAATAATGTGTTGCTAATGTTACACCAACCATGTTCCCATTCACAATCTCAGGCAGGCAGCTGTCTTTTAACAATCATCAGAAACGTTTTTTACTGTACAACGTCAGTGGAGAAAGGCATATAGTTCATCATAACATCGTAATATACATCATACACCCACTATATTGCTAAATCTGCCAGATTTTTCATATCAACAAAAAAAATATACCTAGATAATCTGGAATCTCTCGAGACTCCCCTGCTAGTTTGCTGTTAATGATATGCTAAAGAGATTTTTTTCACTGCAGTTTTAAGGAGAAAATACTCTGCAATGGTGTTGACTTATGAATCTGCACATGGTTTGTCTTAAAGCACATAGACATTTAAACAACATTAAAAACTTGATTTTCACCACAGGGGGACTTAAATTCATTATTTTATTAAAGGGATAGTTCACCCAAAAATGAAAGTTCTGTCATCATTTACTCACCCTCAAGTTGTTCCAAACCTGTATGAGTTTCTTTGTTCTGCTGAACACAAAGGAAGATATTTGGAAGAATGTTTGTAACCAAACAGATCTCGGTCCCCACTGACTACCATAGTATATATTTTTCCTACTATGGAAGTCAATGGGGACCGAGATCTGTTTGATTACAAACATTCTTCCAAATATCTTCCTTTGTGTTCAGCAGAACAAAGAAACTCATACAGGTTTGGAACAACTTGAGAGTGAGTAAATGATGACAGAACTTACATTTTTGGGTGAACTATCCCTTTAATTTCCCGAATACTCAGCTTCCAGGGATCTCCCCACTAATTTCGAAATCAAACCTACACCCTTGGAAACAATAGTGTGTGACATTTCCTTCTGGGAAGGATGTTTCAAACCAGTATTTTTGCCGTAAGGACAGCACTGCCTTTCTTGTTGGTAAAAACTTCGACCCACATTAATAGCTTATCAACTATGGCTAAAACATGCTGATAACCCTTGCATTTTAGAAAGAGTCATAAAATTCCATTGCAATTCACAAAACTGTCCTGAGGGTGCAGGGTTTTCCCAAATGAACGGAATTGGTTGGCATATTAAGTTTTGACATCACGCATGTGTTAACTTCTGCATTTCTCTAAAAATCCTTCGCCCATATTATTTAAACATGAACACATTTAAAAACGCCTAAGTGTCCGACACGCACTGTATATCTATGTGACTAGATAAGGAAGCAAGGTTTGGAGTGTATTATCTATTTGATCATTTAGGTCAAATGCAAATCCACAGATTTTGCACTTTGGCTTTATGAGAGCTGTGAGTGAGGTGATTCAACGTGCAAATGACATGCCTGAGCAGTGAAGATAGTTAGTAATGGACTAAAATTCAGTTTAGGTGGAACATTGGGGCACGCCAACTGAAATTTTAGAGATCCGCCTGAAGAATTGGCATTAGTCATGTGTGTGACTTGAGACTTCTATAAAACAACCAGAATGAATCAATCTCTCAGAGCCTGAGACAAGATGATTATTTCCCTGTTTAGGTTTCCTTCTGTCTCTATTCCCACACTCACACCACTGTGTTTTTGTCACTGAAGGAAGATGATGAGGATCAAATATAAACTTGTTCAATTAACACAATGCGATGCGATGCGATTACATAGATGAAGGCATATAGCCCGTAACATAAACTACTCACACATAGACGAGAACCGAGAACGAACTGAATGAGACAGGTAGTATAAATAAACAGGGAACTTAAAGACAGACAGCTGAAAGTAATCAGTAACCAATGAGACTAACTAGGAGGTAATTAAGACTAAACTGAAACATATGAAACAAACACACAGGAAAGTTGGATGCCGATCGCCATTAAAAAAAAAAAAAAAAAAGAGAAGAGAAGAAAGAAACACACAGGAATGAAATTAACTCAAAACACAACATAACCCTGACATTTTTTCAAGCCGAGTGAACATTTTAAGCCTCCCTAATTCTAATTGTTTTTTATGTTTATTTGCTTACTTTAGTTGTGGACCAGCGCACTTCGAGGCTGCAGGCGGAGCCACGGGCTCATCACGCCCAGGAGGAAGTGGCTCCCAGCAGGTCTGCGATGTGCCCTCACCACTGAGAGGAGATAGTGGTGACATAGCAGGACTGATGGGGAACACTGGTGACTGCTGGCAGGAGTGGCTGAGGAGAGATCGGAGAACCAAACAAAAACCAACCAAAAACAAAACAAAAAACAGAACTGATAGCAGTCTCAAGATGTGGTGGAAGAGGAAGGCTGGGCAGGGTTAACAAGACTGAAGAAGACGAAATACATTTTGGCCAGATCAAGAGACACAGGGAATTTATCTCTTCACACTCACTAAAACTGTCTAATAAGTCCAGCAGGTACTCATTCTCAGTGGCGGGAGGGTGGGTGGGACTCACATCCACGGCGATGGATGGTGATGTCAGCTCACACCCCAACAGGCTGGGCTCTGGGTCAGGCTGTGAGATGTTTGCGAGGTGAGGCTGGACGTTGACGATGACGTTGATACTGAAGACGACATCCACTTCCTCCACTGTGAGTGTGGATCCGTTCACCCACAGCGTGTGGGTTGATGTAGTCTTTAAGGGTCCAACAAGGATCACCCTGGGGCATGACGAAGTGAATGTCATCTAGTCCACACCGAAATCTGTCCATCAGGCAGACGTCATCATAGCTGGCATGGTGGCAAGTCTTGAGGAACTCCTCCATGTATTCCTCAAGGGTTCTCCCATTTTGAAAAATAAACACTGTTGCTCCTCTCAACAGTTTCATCTTAGTTGGTCTGGTCATCTGTAACATTTAGGTTGTAGGAAGCACAGGAAGATGAAGATCAGGTTAAAAAAAGGCTTTAATAATCAATACGAGCCAACAATCCAAGAGGCAGGTGAGCAAACAAAAGTTAACATTAACGTGACCAGACAAATTAGAACTTTAAGCACAGAAACCTAAATAATAACGTAAAAACAAGGTTGATGAATGACAAACACCTGTGATGATTAAATTAATCTCAATAGCAACTTCTAATTAGTGGGATACTGAACAAAGGAAAACAGGAACTAATGAATACAAACTAAAAGTCCATGAGAACAAAACTAAATGAAACGCATGACTGAATATCTGATACAACACAAGGCTCAGATTATTCTCCTCAGCTACATTTATCTCTTTTAAAGTTTAGATGAGACCTCAATACATTTTATGTGAATAGGGCACATCATTTGTTCTTAGAAATAGTAATGTGCCAAATGCCTTTATCAAAACTGACATACAGAAGTCTTAACCCTGGAGCTTTCTTTGCTGAAAGGCACATTAAAGGCACATTGCTGAAAGGCACATTAAGGCTTATGACTCAATCCTCGACTAATTTTATTATTAGTACATATTATATGGTGGCATGTTTGAGTTCATACTGAGACATTTTATTTGTAAAGTTGTTGAGATCTCTTCTGATCTTTAGAGGAGACAAATGTGAGAGCTCCAGTGTCTCTAGCTAAGAAGAAAAATATGAGCACAGTGAGTGATGTTGCTAAGATCTCTTCTAATCTTTAGAGGAGACAAGTGATCCAATGTTTCTAGCTAAAGAGAAAAATATGACCACAGTGTGTGATGTTCTTGAGGTCTCTTCTAAACGTTAGAGGAGACAAATATGAGACTAGTCTCTAGCTAAAGAGAAAAATCTGAGCACAGAGTGTGATGTTGTTGAGATCTCTTCTAAAACTTTAAAGGAAACTGTTGTGAGAGTGTTGGTAACGCTTTAGATTACAGCCCGGAAAGTACTGCATAATTAAGACAAATTTACAGTTTAACTTTGGGTAATTATAGTGTACCTATAAAGTACTTACATGTAAGTATAAGGGAACAATATGTAAAGTTTGGGGAATAAAGGGGTAACAACCAAGAGAATTAAAAATATATATTTATACTGTAAGTATTATAGAACTAAGTCAAGTCAAGTCACATTTATTTATATAGCGCTTTTTACAATACAGATTGTTTCAAAGCAGCTTTACAGAGATAACAGGAAAATAATGCAAAAAAGTTTGTTTCCAGAAGAAAATAGCGTCACAGCCCAGTGTTCAGTGATGTTTCATTTTTGTTATTAAAGTTATTAAAGTTATTAATTTAGTTCATATACACTCACCTAAAGGATTATTAGGAACACCATACTAATACTGTGTTTGACCCCCTTTCGCCTTCAGAACTGCCCTAATTCTACGTGGCATTGATTCACCAAGGTGCTGAAAGCATTCTTTAGAAATGTTGGCCCATATTGATAGGATAGCATCTTGCAGTTGATGGAGATTTGTGGGATGCACATCCAGGGCACGAAGATCCCGTTCCACCACATCCCAAAGATGCTCTATTGGGTTGAGATCTGGTGACTGTGGGGGCCATTTTAGTACAGTGAACTCATTGTCATGTTCAAGAAACCAATTTGAAATGATTCGAGCTTTGTGACATGGTGCATTATCCTGCTGGAAGTAGCCATCAGAGGATTGGTACATGGTGGTCATAAAGGGATGGACATGGTCAGAAACAATGCTCAGGTAGGCCGTGGCATTTAAACGATGCCCAATTGGCACTAAGGGGCCTAAAGTGTGCCAAGAAAACATCCCCCACACCATTACACCACCACCACCAGCCTGCACAGTGGTAACAAGGCATGATGGATCCATGTTCTCATTCTGTTTTCGACAAATTCTGACTCTACCATCTGAATGTCTCAACAGAAATCGAGACTCACCAGACCAGGCAACTTTTTTCCAGTCTTCAACTGTCCAATTTTGATGAGCTTGTGCAAATTGTAGCCTCTTTTTCCTATTTGTAGTGGAGATGAGTGGTACCTGGTGGGGTCTTCTGCTGTTGTAGCCCATCCGCCTCAAGGTTGTGCGTGTTGTGGCTTCACAAATGCTTTGCTGCATACCTCGGTTGTAACAAGTGGTTATTTCAGTCAAAGTTGCTCTTCTATCAGCTTGAATCAGTCGGCCCATTCTCTTCCGACCTCTAGCATCAACAAGGCATTTTCGCCCACAGGACTGCCGCATACTGGATGTTTTTCCCTTTTCACACCATTCTTTGTAAACCCTAGAAATGGTTGTGCGTGAAAATCCCAGTAACTGAGCAGATTGTGAAATACTCAGACCGGCCCGTCTGGCACCAACAACCATGCCACGCTCAAAATTGCTTAAATCACCTTTCTTTCCCATTCTGACATTCAGTTTGGAGTTCAGGAGATTGTCTTGACCAGGACCACACCCCTAAATGCATTGAAGCAACTGCCATGTGATTGGTTGATTAGATAATTGCATTAATGAGAAATTGAACAGGTGTTCCTAATAATCCTTTAGGTGAGTGTATGTATATTAAAATCACCAACAACGAGGACTTTATCTGCAGCCAGTACTTACTCTGATATCAAGTAAAAAAATCAGCAAATTCTAACCCTAACCCTAACCCTAAGTCTGTATGGTGCCCTGGTGGCCTGTATACAATAGCTAGCACAAATGTCAAGCGCGATTTATCACTTACACTAGATAGAGTTACATTAAGCACCAACACTTCAAAAGAATTATATTTGAAAATAGACTTCTCCGTAATTCTGTAGATATTACTATAGATTACAGCAGAGGAGTGGACCAACATTCCACAGGCCACAATCAACAACCTGCTCAACTCTATGCAAAGAAGATGTGTTGCACTGCGTGAGGCAAATGGTGGTCATACCAGATACTGACTGGTTTTTGGACCCCCCCCCCCCAATACAGTAAAACTGCACATTTTAGAGTGGCCTTTTATTGTGGCCAGCCTAAGGCACACCTGTGCAATAATCATGCTGTCTAATCAGCATCTTGATATGCCACACCTGTGAGGTGGATGGATTATCTCGGCAAAGGAGAAGTGCTCACTAACACAGATTTAAACAGATTTGTGAACAAAATTTGAGAGAAATAGGCCTTTTGTGTACATAGAAAAAGTCTTTGAGTTCAGCTAATGAAAAATGGGGGCAAAAACAAAAGTGTTGCGTTTATAATTTTGTTCAGTGTAGAAGGTGTGTCATAGCGCCCCCTACTGTATAACATTGAAAACATGAAGAGTAAAGTAGAATTAAAGTAAATTTCTATGTACACCAGTGGACTAGCCTACACAAAAATTCAGATACGCAGAATTAGAAACATATCTGTTTTACATCAATATTCTAATAAATATTTTCAAACAATGTAAGTTTCAAAAGACTGTATATTAAAAACTATGTAAAAAAAGAATATTTAATAGGCTCCTCGATCAAAAGAGTTAACACAACGACAAGCCAAGTATACTTTGAATACTTAACCCTCCTGTTACCCTCAAATCTACCAACATCTTTTACCCACTGGGGTCAATTTGACCCCACCAATTTAAACCCCCACAATTTGATTTTTTCCCCAAAGGTTTAAGTCAGGTACTTTATGTTTCTTTGTTGACTACTTAAATAGCCCTTTAAATAAAACACCACCAACCCCCCACCCCCACCCCCACCCCTTATACATCCAGAATACCTATTGCACGACTATGGACAAATTAGCAAATCACTATAAAATGTCACTGATTTATCTAAAATTCAAAAATTATATATATTTTTGGTGTTTTAATAGCTATTTATTTATTATATTATATAATATATTTTATCAAGGATAGGTTTGGGGTCAATATGACACTCCCATTGATAGTCTCAGGATGCCTCACTGTTGGCACGACACAGGACTCATGGTAGCGTTCACCTTTTCTTCTCTGGACAATCGATTTTCCAGATGTTCTAATCAGATACATTAACTTTGCACCAGTCTTCTGCTGTCCAATTCTTGTAATTCCTGCAGAATTTCAGCCAATATTTGATGTTTTTATTGGAGAGAAGTGGCTTCTTTGCTGCCCTTCTTGACACCAGGTCGTTGTCCAAAAGTCTTGGCCTCGCTGTTTGTGCAGATGCTCTCACACCCACCTGCTGCCAATATTGAGCAGTTCTGCACTGGTGGTGACACGATTCCCTAGCTGATTCCTCAGGAGAAGTTCCTGGTACTTGCTGGACACTCTGGGACATCCTAAAGCCTTCTTCACTGCAGCCGAACCTCTATTCTTGAAGCTCTTGATGATCTGGTAAATGGAGGCCATTTTGATGCAAAGATGATCCTCCATCTTTCTTTGGAGGAAACCATTGCTAACAGAAGAACACAATGATTGGAAGCACTTCTTCCTTCCTTATAGCAATCATGTGCTGATGATATGATTAGTAAAATGATGTTAGCTGGTAATTTGGTGCCAAGGACAAAAACAGTGAAATTTGGGGTTTTGTGATAAAGCTTTTTAAAATTATGTAAAATGCCACTGATCACTCTGCACAATAATCTAGAAAAATGTGAATCAACATCATAACAACTGAAGCAGCAAAAATTTCAAATTTGGCCACAGCTGTACCCTGTCATTCAAGTGGGAAGTGTCCGGTCGAACAAGGTGATGTTGGTGGCGCATCCGCTGTTCAGCTCCCGCAAAAGGTCCACGTACTCGTAGGAGATGCCCTGTTGTTGTAGGGCGAGCAGTACGGCATTGATCTCTATGCTGTCGAAGGCTTTCTCGTAGTCTACGAAGGCCAGTACCAAGGGCATCTTGTACTTCCGGCAGCGTTCGAGCAGTTGGTTCAGCACGTGGATGTGGTCCATTGTGCTGTAGCCAGACCGGAAGCCGGCCTGTTCGGGTGGCTGTTGTTCGTCCAACTGCCTGGCTAGTCGGTTGTACAGCACCTTGGTGAAGACCTTGTACACGGTCGGCAGGAGCCAGATTGGCCGATAATTCCTCAGCTGTTCGCGGTCACCCTTCTTGTACAACAGCACTGTCTTGGCCGTCTTCCATTGATCTGGTGTTCTTCTCTGCGCCATGTAGTGGCTGAAATGGCTGTCCAATGCTGCCCACAGCATCGGTCCACCCTCTTTGAGCAGCTCGGCCTCGATTCCGTCCAGCCCTGGCGCCGGTCTTTCTGGATGTTCTGGATCGCATGCCTGACCTCACTGGTCAACACTGACGGGATGGCTGGTATGGCGTCGTCCTGCATTTCGGGCGGGTTGACTGGTGTCTTGCTGGCGAATAGGTCCGTATAGAACCCAAAAAAAACCCCAAAAAACTTTGCTAAGAGGTAATTTTCAATTGAGAAAGAGCATAAAGAGAGAGCTCACAAAGCACAAAGAGAAATGGTTTATAAGGCTTCTGTGGAAGCTTTCATACATTTGCTCCTCCCCTATATTATGTTTTCCCCTCCCCCACGGAACAAAATATCAAAGTTCTTGCAAGAATTATGTTTTCCCTTCCCTGGAAATATATAATTGGCACTGGAAATATCTAATTTCTTGTGAGAATTATGATTCCCCCCTCCACTATATCGTGTGAACTATCAGTGGTTCTCGCAATACTTCAAGTAGGCCTATATGGTAATGTCAGGTTAGGGCCCTAAAGCAGAGGGAAGGTTTTTGAAGATCATAAAATCTCAACTTATAATGACCTCAATATCATCCAGAATAAATGTGGGATTTGTGCCTAATCACCAATGTGTGAACAACAAAAAAAATGATATTTCTTATATGTTTTATACAGCAAAATGAGCCTGGGGTCAAATTGACCCCAAAGAACACCGATGCTACAAAAGTACGTACAGAACATTGAAAACCTATCATCATGTTAATTTTATGTTTACCCAGTTGTCCCCATTAAATTAGGAAAAGTCTTTAAATTTGAAGCAAAAAAATTTTTTTAAAGTATGTATTTTGAGACGTTAAACACTGAATGGGGTCAAATGACCCCAAAGGTAATAGGAGGGTTAATTATACTTTTAAGTAAATCTCGATCAAAAGATTGAGTTCAAGTACGGGCCAAATATACTTGGACTTTTCTCTCAGTATACAGTGAGGAAAATAAGTATTTGAACACCCTGCTATTTTGCAAGTTCTCTCACTTAGAAATCATGGAGGGGTCTGAAATTGTCATCGTAGGTGCATGTCCACTGTGAGAGACATAATCTAAAAAAAAAAAAATCCAGAAATCACAATATATGATATATATATATTTCAATATATATTTTTTAACTATTTATTTGTATGATACAGCTGCAAATAAGTATTTGAACACCTGAGAAAATCAATGTTAATATTTAGTACAGTAGCCTTTGTTTGCAATTACAGAGGTCAAACGTTTCCTGTAGTTTTTCACCAGGTTTGCACACACAAATAAGTATTTGACCACCCATCTATCAGCTAGAATTCTGACCCTCAAAGACCTGTTAGTCTGCCTTTAAAATGTCCACTTCCACTCCATTTATTATCCTAAATTAGATGCACCTGTTTGAGGTCGTTAGCTGCATAAAGACACCTGTCCACCCCATACAATCAGTAAGAATCCAACTACTAACATGGCCAAGACCAAAGAGCTGTCCAAAGACACTAGAGACAAAATTGTACACCTCCACAAGGCTGGAAAGGGCTACGGGGAAATTGCCAAGCAGCTTGGTGAAAAAAGGTCCACTGTTGGAGCACTCATTAGAAAATGGAAGAAGCTAAACATGACTGTCAATCTCCCTCGGACTGGGGCTCCATGCAAGATCTCACCTCGTGGGGTCTCAATGATCCTAAGAAAGGTGAGAAATCAGCCCAGAACTACACGGGAGGAGCTGGTCAATGACCTGAAAAGAGCTGGGACCACCGTTTCCAAGGTTACTGTTGGTAATACACTAAGACGTCATGGTTTGAAATCATGCATGGCACGGAAGGTTCCCCTGCTTAAACCAGCACATGTCAAGGCCCGTCTTAAGTTTGCCAATGACCATTTGGATGATCCAGAGGAGTCATGGGAGAAAGTCATGTGGTCAGATGAGACCAAAATAGAACTTTTTGTTCATAATTCCACTAAACGTGTTTGGAGGAAGAAGAATGATGAGTACCATCCCAAGAACACCATCCCTACTGTGAAGCATGGGGGTGGTAGCATCATGCTTTGGGGGTGTTTTTCTGCACATGGGACAGGGCGACTGCACTGTATTAAGGAGAGGATGACCGGGGCCATGTATTGCGAGATTTTGGGGAACAACCTCCTTCCCTCAGTTAGAGCATTGAAGATGGGTCGAGGCTGGGTCTTCCAACATGACAATGACCAAAAGCACACAACCAGGATAACCAAGGAGTGGCTCTGTAAGAAGCATATCAAGGTTCTGGCATGGCCTAGCCAGTCTCCAGACCTAAACCCAATAGAGAATCTTTGGAGGGAGCTCAAACTCCGTGTTTCTCAGCGACAGCCCAGAAACCTGACTGATCTAGAGAAGATCTGTGTGGAGGAGTGGGCCAAAATCCCTCCTGCAGTGTGTGCAAACCTGGTGAAAAACTACAGGAAACGTTTGACCTCTGTAATTGCAAACAAAGGCTACTGTACTAAATATTAACATTGATTTTCTCAGGTGTTCAAATACTTATTTGCAGCTGTATCATACAAATAAATAGTTAAAAAATCATACATTGTAATTTCTGGATTTTTTTTTTTAGATTATGTCTCTCACAGTGGACATGCACCTACGATGACAATTTCAGACCCCTCCATGATTTCTAAGTGGGAGAACTTGCAAAATAGCAGGGTGTTCAAATACTTATTTTCCTCACTGTAAGTCTAGTACACTTAAGTGTAATTTTAAGTATATTTCTGAGAAGTACATAAAGTATATTTCTGAGAAGTATATAAAATGTAGACTGAAAATATACTTTTTTATTTTTAGTTTAAAAGAAGTATACTAATAGAACACTTGAATAAACTTATTTTTTGTAAGGGTGGGTATGAATGAATGTGTTGAAATGAATGATTGAGTGAAAGAGAGTATTGAATAGGCTAATAATGCGTGTAAAGTAATTAAGAGTGTTGAGAAATCACCTAAGAGGCGTGTGGTGCAACCCAGCTAACAGGAAACATTCCCATAACTTTCAGTAACGTTATGTAAAAGTTATGTAAATGTTAAAAACCTTTCCTGAAATAATGATTCTGGAACAATCTTATAATGTATATAATACATTCTTGTGATGTTGAGAGAAAACGTTTTTAGAACAACGTTTTTAGAACGTCCTTGTGCTGTTATTTGTTCTTGACTGATGTTCTCATAATGTTGAGTGAAAACGTCCTTATAACAACGTTCATGGAACATCCTTGTGATGTTTTTTTTTTTGACTGGTGTTCTCATAATGTTGCGTGAAAACATTCTTATAACAACTTGGAACATCCTTGTGATGTTATTTGTACTTGACGGAGTTGTTCTCATGATGTTGAGAAAAAACGTTCTAAGAACAACATTTCCAGATAACTAAAATATGTTCTTAGAATGTTTTGCTAACATTTCCATTAAGTTATTGTTAGAAATTATTGTATGATAGTCTCAGCATCCTGTATATAACAGAGAAGGATTTCTTATGTAGGAAGGTACTGGCAACATCTGTTCTTCTTTATGTGGACCTCTATGTTCGAATGGAGGAAGGGTCTTCTATTCTCTATTCTAAAGCAGTATAAGGGCCCTTCTGGATCCAAACGTATATGTGGTGATTTAGCCAGAAACTGAGCATATATGGACTTGTTATTCAATGTATCTTATCCCTATATGATGTAAGGTATACACCATCTTATTGGTAAACTCTGTGATACTCCCCTCATATTCTTGCTGTCACAAAATGCTCCGAGACACAAAGGTTGAGATCCAATTGCAGCTTTATTTGAAGCGTAATCCAGAATCATAATCAGCACAAGCAGGGGTCAAACACAGGAAGGCAGTCCAAACAAACAAATAAACAAACAAACAATCAAAAGAGGCAAAAAAGTAATCCAGGAAACAGGCAAGTAATCCAAAAACCAAGAGCCATGAAACCAGGGAAACCACTCAGAAATGCAGTGCCACAACATACAAAACTTCACAGTGAGTGATGGGGTGACCCAGGCTTATATGAGGTAAACTAAACAAGAAGATGAGATACAGGTGAATGTGATAATGAGTGCTGATGAGTCCAGGCAGAGAATGATGGGAGATGTAGTCTGTGAGTGAACATGAAAGTCTGGTGTGGAGTGCCCTCTGGTGGCTCTCATGGGCACTCCAGCTGGTGACCGTTACACTTGCTATTATCTTCTGAGACAAAGATGCTAATAAATTGGAGAGATACTTGTCTCCCTCCCTCCTTGTTCATTCAAATGTTAATTGCTAGAAGGACTGGAATGAGGCATATGGAACCTTAATTCTAACAGTTCGGGACTCGTTCCGGGATATCTCCAGACGGTAAAAACTTAATTCTTAAGTTGATTCTTACTGTCTGCTGAGAAATTGATAATTAAAAATTTGTACCGCGATTTTTGCCATATTTGGTCAAATCGATATCCTCGTATTTTAATTAATACGGGACGAATGAAAGGAGGATTGATCACCCTCTTTTGTTATTTTTTTTGTTTTCCTCACACTTTTGCTTGGGAAGGGAATAGATGATTTGGAGCTGAGCTTCTTTTTTCTTTTTTCTGAAGTCTCAGCCCATACCTATTGTACCCAGATCTGTCGACCGCGACCGCATTGCCGCTTGTAGAAATTCCAGATGGACATAAAATTAATCCTCTCAGTGTTTCGGAGGCAATGGCAATTTTTAAAGAGTTACTAGATCCAGCGAGATCACTGCATCACTTTGTGTCTGAATTGAAACGGTTAACAGTGTACAGCCAACTGACTGGGCGAGATTACCATTTAACCCTTGTATGATGTTCGGGTCTGTTGGACCCGTTTTCATTTTTTATCAAAAGAAAAATGATACAATTAATTATTTTTTCAAACTGAGACTCATTGGCCTTGGCTCGTTTTCTGTGAGGAATATATATCAGAACACATTTTCAATGAAAACACACTGTACACCCCCCCTACACATTTATATTACACACAGGATGTTCGGGTCCACTGGACCCGGGGCTAATAAAAGTGTGGAAATTGTAGGTCCTGTGTACCTTTACTCTGTCCTCCTCCTGTCAGGCCCTGCTGTTAGTGTGTGTATGTTCTTGTATATGGTTTATGAGGACACAAATGTGTATAATGACATGGGTATTACAACGTAAATATGGTTTATGACGACATCTGTGTCCACATACTAAAACATACTAAATGGTGTTTTTTGAAATTCAAAAAATGCCAAAAGTTGTCTGTGATTGGTAGGTTTAGGGGTAGGGTTAGTGTAGGGGGATAGATTATACAGTTTGTACATTAGAAAAACCATTATGCCTATGGAGAGTGACCGTACACCACATATCCAAGTGAGTGTGTGTGTATGTGTATGTGTGCATGTGTGTGTGTGTGGGTGGGTGTGTGTTTTGTGTGTGTCTGTGTTGTGGGTGTGTGTATGTGTGTGCATGAGTGTGTGTGTGCGTGCGTGTGAGAGAGAGATTGTGTGTAAGTGTGAAAGAGTGCAAGAGTGAGTTTTGTGTTTCTACTCCTGCCATTCCCACACGAGGTTGCAATTCTTAAATGTGATCTAACAAAGGTAAAGAGAAAATATTAACCATATATGCTGTTTATATTGCTTGTAATTGGGATGAAGTAAACATCTGTTGAGTATTTTAACATAACATTTTTGATTGTGTTGAATTTAAAACCCAAAAATGCAGTGGGTCCACCAGACCCACGAACACTGGCTGAGTAACAAAAATATGAACACCACACAAGGGTTAATTTTGACTAAAACATTGCCTGCTGAAATCATAGAGGAGGAATTAATTAAAGAAGTTGACTTTTTAGACCCGGTTAACGATGCACCGCTCGCCCGTAGAGTTATGTTAAAGGATTCTAAGCCTGTTGATCTTTCAAAACTTTTACGTGGATTTAGGGTGACAGAATTTGATGATGATGATGATGATGATTGGATATGGGCTAGCTCAGGTAAACTCAATGTTTTTTTCAAACAAATAACTGCATTTTTATTGAAGCTGTCTTCTGCTAAGCAAGACATTTCCCATGCTGCTAATACCAAACAGAGAACGGGTGAAAGCCCTGTTGCAAAAAAGATTTAAACATGCATGGAGTGAAGAATCGACGATTCCTGTTGATGAAAATTTTTACGCTGTTTGTGAACACGTTTTTAAATAACATGCACAATGAAACTGCACAATTGATCTGTATAACTACAACGAGCATTAGTAAAATTTCAGTTGATGAATTGGGCCGACGCTTATGTGAGCTTTCATCCGCTGGAGCCTTTGATGCCTCCAGAGGTAAAGTTTCTGCAATGCTTCAAGTTAATGCTGCCGTCCAAAATCACCCGCCACAGTCAGGAAATGTCTTTTTCACAATGTTATTATTGTGGTAAGCAGGGGCATATTGAGCGTTCACTTTTCTTCTTCACTTTTCACTGATTTCAATGAGTTATCCAAATGAGTCGACTGTTTTGCCATTTATTGAGTTAAATGTTGATCGTAAACCATTTGTTTTTGTAAACGACAGCGGTGCCTCAATCTCATCGCTGTCTTCTCATGTTGATGAGGGCTCTATTACAGGGTAGAAGATCAACTCTGTTGGGATAAACGGCGTCCCTGTAAGATGTGAAATGACACCAACTTTACCAGTTATTTCCAATGATGTCCCATCGTTGTTTTAAATGCCTGATTTTGCAATAATACTGGATTCTCCATTCTGCCTTTTAGGTAGAGATTTGATGCATAAATTGGGTGTTAAACTTGCTTTTGACGCTGACTCTCTGCAACTCATGTTTCCAGCAGCCTATTCCCTCATTATCGGCAGAGAAATGCTCTCTTTGAGGATGTGCCCACAACTGAGCTCAGACAGGAAATGGCTGATGTCAACCCCAAGTTGTGGGCGGCCCATAAGGATGATGCAGGAATCATAGATGTCCAGCCCTATGTTTCCAATCTGACAACAGATAGGCCTGTGTTTCAAAAGCAGTATCTACTCTCAAAGGAAAAAGAGGAGGGAATTCGACCCCTCATTGATCAATTATTGTCTCAAAGCATTCTGGTTTGCACTCATTCACCATATAACACACCAATTAATCCAATTAAGAAAGCAAAATGATTCTTGGCGTTTGACGCAGGACCTGTGAAAAATTAATGATTTGATAAAACCATTTTCTCCTATTGTACCAGATGTACAAACTATAATTAATTATATCCCTATCCCTTGGTTCACATAAACCAAGAAAAAAAATTCTTAATACATTAAAAAAACAGATTTTCAAAATGATTGAATGGAATGTTCCTTTAATGTTCACATTAACCAAGAAAAAAACGTTCTTAACACATTAAAAAAACTGGACGTTTTCAACGTTTAAAAAACATTCAGAAATAACGTTTTCATAACCTAATAGGAATGTTAGATGTTAGTACATTCTAAGAATATATTTTTGTTAGCTGAGAAGTAATTAACAGTATTGAGAAATCATCCAAGAGATGTGTGGTGCAAGTAAATACGAATATTGAGAAATCATCCAAGAGACGTGTGGTGCTCAAGAGGGGTTAGTTGAAGCGTGCAAAATCCTGTGGATATCACCCTCTTGTGCTGACACCAGCATTGCTGAGGAAACCGGTGCGGTGACCTCTGAGCTGGATAGGGACAGCAGCCCCACAATTTTGATGGTCTCCGCTATTCTCGAAATAGCACCACGGAGACATGTTAGTGGACTTGTGCGCAGTACAGTTGTACGCAAAAGTCAATGTCTGAAGCAGCTGTGAACACTTTTCTTTAGACCTTTGCGGCAGTGCTCTGACCATGTTGCCCAAGATTCTATTAAACCATTCAACATGGCCATTGCCCACAACGTGAGGCTCTCTTGCCTCTATTGACGTAAAACAGGACCCTGGACAGACAAGGATCGTTCTATTGTCTGTATCGAAGTTCATCTAACGAGAAGACTGGTAACGGGCATTGCCCAGGAGGCGACAGATGCTGGGTGTCTTGTGCGATCCAGGAGATTGCTCTCGATTCAACTCTAGCTTCCCAGTCACTGTGACCCTCTAACACCGCAGACACTTCAGCTGGATGGTTGATCACCTTAACCGGCACCATCTGTCACCAGGTAATGTGGCTATAACATGCCAGACAAGAACACCTTTCTGATGAGTTTGTGCCTTAACTAACATAGTACCACCCACAGAAATAGTGGAACTTGCCGGGAGTCTGCCCCACACAAGGTGCTCTTGCTGAGGCAAAAGTGTGACAGCTTGAGTGAGCTTAACGGTGCCGACAACGGTTGGGATACTACCACCTTCCCATCTGTTATGCCCAGATAGCATACTCAAGAAATGCTGACTCTCTGGTTCTCCTGTAGAATTTGGCTGATTCATGACACGTCAATAACTTTGGGACTGCTTAAGTTGACTGAGAACATGACTGAGAACACTTGATCACGTTAGTGGCAAAAATTGACTGTTTTTTTTTCTTTTTTTTTCTAGTATGACCAAAGTAGGCACAATAACCGAATGTCTGTACACATACATATTTCACTGGTGGATGCACTTGGGCTTGACCCGATCACCACCAGAACAGACAAGCAAGACATCAGTATGGGACTGAACAGGCTCAAGGATCCCGCATGCATCCAACAACTTGCGCTCAGTTTCCTCATTAATAGTACATGCCATAGAACAAGTGTCTAACAGGCCTTGGCAAGTGACTGTATTATTCACCAACACATCGGTTTCAGTGTCAGCTTTTTTCCAGCATTGCAAAGTTCTGGAACAAGATGATACTTCCACTTGACTCAACCTGACAATGGCGGCTATGGATGACCATTGGATCGTCTTCACTGTTGAGAGGCTGATTTTTAACACTCACATTGGCCCCTCTCCCCAATGTGAGTGGTCTAGTTTCCCTGATCGTCACCAGTCTTGGCCACAGCTTGGCCAGCGACCTTGTGACACTCCCTGCATTGATGCCCAATCTCTAGGCAAGCGAGGCCTCTTTTTCTCTCATATTGCTGTGTGTATTTGTCACGATCCCTGTATTGTCTTGTGTTTTGTAGGACTTTTATGTTGAAGTATATTCTTAGTTCCTCATTGTTTCTCTGTTCACTTCCTGTGTTTGGTTCCTGTTTTGCCTTGTACCTTGTTTGTCACCATAGTTACCCTTATTAGTTCCCATGACATCAATCACCAACACCTGTCCCTCGCCAGCCCCTTGTTAACCAGTCTATTTAAACCTTTGTGCTTCAGTTGTTGTTTGTTGGTCATTGTTGCTGTTTGTGAATTCCTGTCGTTGTTCCCCTGCTTCCGCTTTGTGGTTGTTACCCTTGTTTTTGGATTATCTTGTGTTTATGTTTGTCTATTAAACTTGGGTTTGCATATGGATTCTCTCTCTCCACTTTGTCCCTGCCTATACGTTGCAGTATTGCTGTGTGAGTGGTGTGCATTTGTCTGTGTTTGTCTATGATGGCAGTAAGTGTGTGTGACAGAGAGTTGGGGGCTGAGAGAAAGAAAGTAGGGGCTGCTTGCAAGCAAGAGTCTATCTCTATCGCCCTATCTCTAAACTTCCATTTCTTTCAAAGACTTTAGAGAAGGCAGTTCTTTTACAGTTGCAGTCCTTTTTAGATACACATGGTGTTCTTGAGGTGTTCCAATCGGGTTTTAAGACATTTCATAGCACTGAATCCACACTTTTGAGAGTTTTTAATGATCTTTTAATTTCAACTGACTCTGGAGATTGTGCCATTCTTCTGCTTTTAGATCTCACAGCAGCATTTGACACAGTTGACCACAGTATCCTTATTTCTCGCCTCGAGCATGCCGTGGGGATTAAGGGCACTGCCTTAGAATGGTTTAGGTCATACTTGTCAGACAGAGATTTTAGAGTCAGTTTTGGTGGCTCTATTTCACCTTCTGTGTCTCTCACATGTGGAGTTCCCCAGGGTTTGATTCTCGGGCCAATTCTGTTTTCACTCTATTTGCTCCCCCTTGGATTAATATTAAAAAGACACAACATCACTTTCCATCTCTATGCAGATGATTTGCAAATCTACCTGCCCATCAAAAGAAATTATGGTAATTCTCTAACAAGATTGGTTGACTGTTTTAATGATATTAAAGCCTGGATGGCTGTACATTTTTTAAACTTTAACGAGAGTAAAACTGAGGTCATGATTTTTAGACCCAGTGGCACCTCTGATGTCTCACAAATAGATCTGGCCATTTTGCAACCTTATGTTAAGTCTGTTGTAACAAACCTGGGAGTCAAAATGGATTGTGATTTTAAAATGGAGAAGCAGATCAATTATGTTGTTTCCAACTTAGGCTTCTTACTAAGCTTAAGCCCTTTTTATCTTTCACAGACTTTGAGAGGGTTATACATGCATTTATCACAACACGCCTTGATTATTGTAATGCTCTGTATGTAGGTGTTAGCCAGGCCTCCCTTTCTCGTCTACAACTGGTTCAAAGTGCTGCCGCTCGTCTCCTTACTGGAACTCGCAAGCATGATCATATCACCCCTGTCCTTGCCTCTCTTCACTGGCTTAATTTTAGGATTTATTTTAAGATTCTGTTGTTTGTTTTTAAAGCCCTTCATGGACTAGCTCCTGTCTATATCACTGCTCTGTTGAAGCCACATGCTCCTTCAAGGTCTTTAAGGTCTGCAAACCAGTCTCTTCTTGTTGTTCCTAAAACACGGCTAAAAAGCAGAGGGGATTGACCTTTCTCAGTCGCAGCCCCGAGACTGTGGAATGAATTGCCTCCTCATGTTAGATTGGCCCCCAGCCTTACGGTTTTTAAATCGCGACTTAAAACACATTTTTATTCCTTGGCTTTTAATCCGGCATGAGAATTGTTGTAGTGTCTGGTGTTGTATCCTGTCTATTTACTGTTGTTTGTCAATGTATAGCACTTTGGTCAACATGGTTGTTTTAAAATGTGCTTTAGAAATAAAGTTTGTATTGTATTGTATTGTATTGTATTGTATTGTATTGTAAGAGTGAAAGAGTCAGTGTGTGTGTGTGTGTGTGTGAATTGGAGACTTTTCTTTGCATTTCTCCTAACTGAGATTTTACATGAAAAGTTTTGCCAGATGGAGTTTTGAATCAGAGGAGAAGAGAAAAAAAGTCATTAATAGAAGCAAAAAAGTAGACAAACAAGTTGCGAATGATCATATGAACCCTGTTCAAAAGGCACGTGTGTATGCATTAATAGCAGAATGAAAAGAACTAGAAAACTCCTCCCAAAATTCAAAAACATTCAGAATAATTGGCTTTGCAGATTATTTTGACATCTTTCAAATTGTCCCTGTTGAGATACAGTTAGAAGAAATGCAACCCTTGCTAAAATAAAAGCATTGACTGCTTGATGCGTTTATAGAAAGAGAAAGTGTGAGAGTATCAGTGAGAAAAAAAGGTTGGGAATGCCACGCTCCTCTTCCTTAAAAGTGAGGCAGGGCTGCAAGAAGAGTAAGAGTGGAAAAAAGGTGGCCGCTACTAGAGAATGTGTGAGAGTGAAGCAGAGAGAAAGGAAGACAGAGAGAAGTTCCCAGTCACAATGTATTGCTTATAGTCGCTTCTTTAAACCTATCTGATAGAAGTTGTGAAAATGTGCATGGATGCTGAAAGGAGATTTCTTTGCTAAAAGAAGAGCTGAAACAGAAAAGCGAAGAGTATTCGCTATAGGACATGAATAGAAACGAAAGCAATCACCTCTGAAGAGAAGCAGAATATATAGATATTACAAAAAGTGTAAAGGAATTAATGGAACAAAAGTAAAACATGTTTCTAGAAAAATTTACCTAAATCTCAAATTTAAATGAAAAGACTAAGAGTGGCTGCTTGTGGACTGGTGAGAAATGGTGAAGAGATATATAAATGTCAGTTAATTTAAAGGATATAAGGTTTGGTTACACTTTATTTTAAGGTGTGATTTTTACAGTGTAATTATATATTTAAGTACTGAGTAATTTTAAGCAACTACATGTACTTCCTATAGGGTTAGGGTAGGATTAGGATTTGGTCAAGGGTTAGTTGCATGTAAAACGAATCATTTACTATTATTACTATGGTAAGTACATGTAACATATGTAACAAGGACATGAGATTTAAATGCATGATGATTGATTTTATGAATGATTTTAATTTCAGATGCGCACGGTTTTGATCATTGCGCAAGGGGGGAAGGGATTAGGAAAAAAATGCAAGAATATTGATCGCCCTGTTTACAGGCAATGGTAGATTTTATTCTATTTTTATCTGAATGCGAAATTTGTGTTCAAAACCTGTAAGCTCGCGCTCGATCGGCCCAAAGTCCGGCATCCGACCAGCGAGGAAGGTCTTTATGTGTTACTGTCTTTTCTCGTGGCAAAGTATTTTTGATTAAATGCAGTACATTTTCTAATATGTATTTTCTCGTTATTTCATCTGACTCCATAAATGAAAAGGTTTTAATGATATCTGTGCATCATTAAATGTGAGCGAATGTTTGAATGTTTGAACAGAAAGGAAGATATTTAAAAGAATATCAGTAACCAGACAGTTTCTGGTCTCATTGACTTCCATAGTATATTTTTTTCCTACTATGGAAGTCAATGAGACCAGAAACTGTCTGGTTACTGACATTCTTCTAAATATCTTCCTTTCTTCTAAATATCTTCCTTTCTGTTCAGCAGAAGAAAGAAATTCATACAGGTTTGAAACAACATGAGGGTGAGTATATGATGACAGAATTTTCATTTTAAAGTGGAGTATCCCTTTAATATTTTTTTTTGTATTATCATTTTTTATTTTATTAGTATGATCTGGGTGAAATATAATTGCCAGAGATTAAGTGGGAGAATTTGGGAAAAGGATCGACAAGCATGGCATAGCATGCTTAGTAGCAACGACAGACTCAACTGGTGAAAACCCTCTGTCTGCTCCACCACCAGATAGCGCTCCAGGCCACCAGAAGCGGCTGTGAGTTCCTCTGGCACGGAGAGGCTGCTCACTGCAGAGCCAGGGGTGGAGTGTTAAGTCCTGCTCCCCCTCTCTGAATGTAATTTGGGTGTAATGGGTGGAGCTAGAATATCCAACCACACTCAATTCTTCCCATAACTTCCAGAGAGGTGGATTTGGCTTTGCCCCTCCACTGGAGTAGGACCCCATAATATTAATCATTCTGTAATAGGTTATAAACATAATCTCATTATAATTGCATTTAGGGTGCATGTAAACATAGTCAATTAAATACTTTTTAAAGACAATTAATAAAAAATAAGAGGAAAAAAAGGAAAAGGGGGTAACACTTTATTTTGATAGTCCGTTTGTTGAGACTTTACTAGTTATTAGTAACCATTCAGTAGCTTGTCAACAGTGCATCAGTTGACATTCAACAACACTGTTTCAACTGACAAGTAACATACGTTCAACTGACTGCCTATAGACTATAAGGTACAATTCAAGTGTTAATCTACAGATTTTACGAAAAAGTGCCTGTTGACTGTCAATATTATTTTGCAACAGGTTATTAACCAATTGGCAACTAACTTTCAATTGTCAACTAACTTTCTGTAGATTATTATCTAATTAAAGTGAAAAAGAGTTTATATCAGTAGAAAGTCTATAACCTATCAACAGATTAATATATTGTTTATGATCAGTTGACTATTAATAGACATTATCCACTAAGTGTTAGTAGATATCTTTTAGGACTATCTAATTAAAGTGAAAGACAGTTGATATCAGTAGAAAGTCTATAACCTATCAACAGATTGCATACCTAACCTGACTGAAGTAGAACAAACACTATGGCCAGCACATCAGAGAAAAAAAAAAATCACTTTTATTAAATAAATAAAAAAAATAATAATAATAATACAACCCATTATTTACTAGGATATCACGATCACATCTGAACCATCTGATTATGTGAAAAAAAATCATTCCAAATGAGAAAACTCTCAATAGTCTACAGCATTTCAAATGCCCGAGGCCAAGATCAAAAGTTATAAACAACAAATAAGAATAAGTATTAATTAATACATTTAGCCTTTCATGACAGTAAGTTTTACAGAAAATCGCATTTATTAAATGCAGTTTAACGTTATAACAGTTACTCATTTAAGAAATAATCTCTGTTCCTGCTGCAAACTCGCTTCGGAGGATTAACAGACAAGACTATAGTTTAAACCCTCAACAATACCTTCTTTAATCGTTTAACCATTTTGTAACATTTAGTTTATTTAACGTTACGGTGAGAAACAAAAGGCGTTTTCTCCTATAGAACCATAATACACCAAAACACAATATAAATTAACAAAATACATAATCTTTATTAGCTAACGTAACGTTAGATGTAATCCAAATCTTTATAATCCATATGCAAGCAAGAAACAGATCCAAATTCAGCCCTTCATCCACATCCAGCGATCTCCATCTCCATTCTCAGCAGCGACCGTAAATGTCAAATCCCGCGCTCGTGATGAATTTAAATTCAAAAATTGCGCCCTCAAGAAGCGTTACGACATGTTTTACGGCAGTGATATCAAACGCTCATTGGCTCTCGCCTGCTTCGTCACAGATTGCAGCATGCCGTGTTTCAGTTGAAACAACATTGAAATGCAGAAGCGCGCGCGCCGTCTTCACGCAGAGGGAAGCTGGGTTAACATTTTCATGGATTAATAACTTAAATTCTGCTCTGTTCCTTATACAAAACTATTATATAGGACTGCAACACATCGTCATTTGAGCGACTTTTGGTACCGATTTACATTTTCGCAATAAATTATTATGATTACACATCTGTTGTTTTTCTTCATAATTTTAGCCTGCATAGTTTTAAGAAATGGTTATGGGTAGGTTTAGGGGCAGGAGTAGGATTAATGTTAGTGGCTCAAAATATATTAATAAAACTGGCATTTCCCTACACATCTCTGTCCATAAAGTGTTTTATTCTTTTTATATTCTGTATAAAATGAGTAATTTATATTTAGGTTTGGGAGTAGGGTTAAGGGAACTTACATTTATCTATAAAACAGTATAAGGGAAATGATACAGATCTTTATGATTCGTAAACGTTTTGTAGCTGTGAATTCGTAATAATTCTACGTTGCAGACATGTCTGTATCATACGTTTCAGCATCTATCCAAACGTACAAAAAAAGGTATGTTTTCAATCTGTTGATAGGTTATAGACTTTCTACTGATATAAACTGTTTTTCACTTTAATTAGATAGTCCTAAAATATATCTACTAACGCTTAGTTGTGAATGTCTATTAATAGTCTACTGATCATAAACAATTTATTTGTTGACAAGCAACAGATCTAGGGCTCGTTCTTCGTACGTTGCTTATTACATCCGAGATCAAATGACACATCCAAGATGATATCATCGTGCTAATCATGATCCGGCTAATTGGGTTCTTCGAACACACCTGTTGTTTATGATTAGTATCGCTGGATTGAGTTATCTGAGATAACTGCGCGTTCATGCGCTGGTTTAAAAGGGGATATGTATGGATAGTAGAAACATTGATCAGCAACGCTGCTATTGGCTGCTCAGCGTGGCCAAAGAGCGCGCACAGTTTTTCTCCTCAGCAGAGCAAGATAGTCGAAGTTTATTCGGAATTTTAATGTTTAATCAAAACGCCAGGGAACACCTGAAAGTCTGCAAAAGCCGGGAGAGAGGGCTGGCAAAAAGTAGCAGACAATTTAAATCCGTTAGAAGTGGCCATGTTAGATGTTTTTATCACTTATTAGCCTTATTTGTATTTTAATAATTGCATAATTACTTTGTTCATTGTAATGTCAGTCACCACACTAGAACATGGGAACAAATAAAAGTGAAGAACAAAAATATTCTACATAATGGTAATTTTTAGTTATATTATAGTCTCTTCTCTTCTATAAAAGGCACTGTTAAATAAATGGTTGTCTGTTTATAAAAGCAACCAAGAAAAAGGCTGAGAAAAAAAGAGAAAAGATCTTAGTAGCCTACACTGTAAAATATTTTTTGCTGCATTAAATTAAGGCCATATAGTCATTTCAACTGTTAAATCTTGAGTAATGATGAATTGCTTTGACTTGTGAAAGTGAAAACTGATAAACTTATGTTAATGTAAAAATATTTTGCCATGAGTTATTGATCACATGTTTCCCAAGTGTAGTTCATTGTAATGTCATTTTGTTTTCCTCTTTTGTGCAATTTTACATAATACACCAACACTTGTATCTGTTCCCAATAAAGTGGCTGAAATATGTGCAGTAAATGGACATTTTCTAACTTTCCAAAAGAAAGAAAGTATAAGACTCTGTAATGTCCATTTGTTTCCATTGCACTGGACAGTGAATAAACCCTCTCAGATAACTGTCATATGGAGGAACTAGCCTACCTGCAAGTGCATAAATAACTTTACTTAATTTATACTTGTATGCTTTATGGCTGCAATATAAGTTGCATCCACATCTACAGAAAGGCCTACAGAAGAGTCTGCACAGACAGAGGAGACATGGGCCTACAGGTGGGCAGTGTATAGCCAACTTTTTCTTTTTATTTGTTGCATGAGGCATGTGTCTAATATCTCTTGTTGCAGGCACTTGACCACTGGCTTTTCTTTACAAAGAACAATTGAAATAAAACTCAAGGAACTAAGCATATTTGTCTTTTCTTAAACATTAATGAAAAGTGTTTTTTTTGTTGTTTTTTTTGGCAGTGTTGTGTAATATGGCACATGCAACAATGTCACAGGCCCTGTCAGGTGTGCAACCCTCAGACTTTTCAGACACTGAAATCTTCCCTTTAGTTAGCCAGTTCATTTCATTGTGTGCCCTTGTCCTGGCTAGAGCTGCATTGTAACTGGTTTGGGTCAGGGAATGGGGTCATAAAACACCTGTCTGCAGGCAGGAACATGTCATAATCACCTATGAAAAAATGCAGTTCTGTTAGGATCAGCATAAGTGTATGTAATACAGTGAGCTTGATATTTAATTGTGGAACTTTCCTTACCACTTTCAAATAATGTGCATAAATGTGAATCTCTGAAAATTCTTAAGTCATGCACAGATCCTGGCCATTTTGCTTTCACATTTGTGATATGGAAGATTTGTCAACTGCCTTTTTTTTATTTGATATATTATTCATCTGGAATATTAAGAATCACAATAGTAACTGGGCTGCACATTTACATTGTGAACCCCCTTTCTGTTCACATAATCCCCTTCAATGAGTCCTTGATGGCAGTCTATGGTCTAGCCTATAAGCCTGAGTGACATATACTGTAATCAGCATGGTCATGATTGCATGATCTTCATAAAAAATTATGATAGTCTAAAAAAAATAAAACTGCTTAAAAATACTGCTTTACAACATTGGGTCTTAAGTGGCTTGGAAATGCCACAAAAAAACACCCTAAAACTGTTTTTTAAACCTAAATCGCCAGGTAAACTCCGAATGACACGATAGACAGCACTTTCCATAAAGTTCTCCACATCTCCAATAGTGTAAAGGAAAGAGCCACTCGCAAATAATCTTAGGGTACAGTTTGTGCTGTAGTTAAAGCCCGACTCCGACAAGTCGAAAATAAATGTGCGTTTCCAACAAATTAATAATGTAAACGACAATCTCACGAGTCACGAGAAAAAAATATATCTCTCAGAAAGTGCACTACCGCGCTTCCCGTATCAGCTCCGCTTATGAAGCCGGGATCTAATCCTGTTTACATGAAATAAGCCTGCTCCCGAGCAGGTTTAAACTTGCGCACCTGTTGCTATGACAGCAAGTCCAGGATGAGCTTCGAAGAACCAAACAATCCAAGATCATGCCAAATCGTCAACAATCAAATCCAGCTAACTGAGTTAGCGACGTACGAAGAACGGGCCCCTAATCTTTAGTTGACTATCAACAGATTATCTACAAATGGTTAACAATTTTTTAAAAACAGTTTTAAATCAGCTAAAATAATCATTAATTTGATGCATATGAGACCCCTTGAGTAGGATATACAGTATCATATACTTCATATGCTGACATGACTGTTGACATTTAACTGACAGATTGATCTTGAGTTGTTGGTACTCAATCTACAGAAAGTTAGTTGACAATTGAAAGTTAGTTGCCTGGTTAATTGGTTAATAACCTGCTGCAAAATAATATTGACAGTCAACAGGCACTTTTTCGTAAAATCTGTAGATTAACACTTGAATTGTACCTTATAGTCTATAGACAGTCAGTTGAACGTATGTTACTTGTCAGTTGAAACAGTGTTGTTGAATGTCAACTGATGCACTGTTGACAAGCTACTGAATGGCTACTAATAACTAGTAAAGTCTCAACAAACGGACTATCAAAATAAAGTGTTACCGAAAAGGGAAATCTAAATAGAGAAGTGTCATATAAAAGCACATATTCATTACTATGTACTATCACCTTATGACAGAATAGTCTGTTTAAGATGTTTTCGCGAACTCTGGGGGAGGCATGTCCTCATGCTTCTTCTAGTAAAGTCTATGTGGACATCACAGACAACCCTGAGGTGAAACAAAGACCATGAATACTTTTGATCTGCTTTGTGATGATTTGTAATTTGATCATTTTACACTGTAGTTTTCTGCTTTTTTCAGTCAGTTTGTTTGAGCGTTATGCTGTTTGTCCAACAGGGGGAGCTGTTAGAGTTGAGTCCTGCCACTCCTCTGCTCAGCCAAGCTGTAGTGCTGTAGCCAGCTAAAAAATGCCTTGGGCTCTTCTAAAAACAGCCAGCTAGTGGCGCTTGAAAGCGCTTTGCAAACCAAAGATTTGCTATGATACAGAATATCCATGACAGTAATGTGTTACTAGTATCTCATTTTGAAGAATATTACTGAATAAAAATGCAGTAACCAGTAAAATTAACTTCTCTATTGTTGTTCAGTCCTTGTTGTACAAGTTGGTCAGTGTGGTGTTTGTCCCGTCCCTACTCCACTGTGATTGAAAGGCTGGGTAAAAAGTGACAGTGATAAGTGCTGCCTATTACCCAAAGTTGAACAGTTAAAAAAAAAAACAGGGGAAATCAACTTCTGCAGTATTATTATGGTACATAGTGCATCAAAATCATCGGCAGAATAACCTGAGATGATGAATTGTTTAAATGCATTAATAGCCTACAGATTTGGTCCAATTAATCAAAGATACCCGATGCAATACAACAATGGAGAGAGAATTAAAGGGTTAGTTCACCCAAAAATGAAAATTCTGTCAGTAATTACTCACCCTCAGGCCATCCTTAAAAATATTCTTGTTTGCCGTAACCCGACCGACCCTGTCAATTTAGTACCGACCCAATTTTTTTTTTTTTTCCCTTTTAGTCCGACCGACTTGCCGGTTGTAAAATGCGTTAAGACCGACCGATTTTTTTTTTTTAACTCTTCAAACAACTAATACAAATGCAATAAAATAATATTAGTTATTAAGTATTGTGAATATAAATTGCCTAGACCTACATACAAACATAAGCTACGTTCTTTCTTTTAAATAAAAACCCGTGGCGCGTCATTTATGATTATGTTTACACCATTGGTTAACGCATGTCACACTACGGCCTGTAGGCTAAGTTCGCTTCGTTTCATTCACTGTGAATGGTTCGCGCTTGTAATGATGGCTGCGGCTTTACTCTAAAGATTATTTCATTTTTATATGTTGTTGAATATGGTTTATTAAAAAATAAACATATGAGAGCGTGTTATAGGCTATATGTCATGTTTTAGTCAGATATGACGACGCTACTGCAACACGTATCGCCGCAGATGAGAAGCTGAGCATCAACGTGCTATCGCAAATCAAAGTGAAAGTAAGACGCTGACACACAATCATCTTCATTAAATGTAAAGAAACGAAATGATCTTACCAGGGCTGTTCCGCTTTCTCTTATTGTGGGCTTTGATTCAGAAATTTTAGCTGATGATCAATAAAATAATGTATCTCATAACTGTTGCTTTCGGTGACGTGCGCTCCATTAAATCTGCATATAGCGGGAATTGAAGATCGGATTTATATCCGCAAAAAAAACAACAACACACATTTGTATATGTAACCAGGTGTAAATGGAATCGTTTTGATAAATCAGATTGCAATCCGATCTGAGAAAACGCATGAAGTGGCCTGGTGTGAACAGCCCCTAGACATCGGTGAAAAATGTTCTCCCCCCCGACCCCCGATTTTTTTTTTTTTTATAAAAAAAATATACTTTTTTATATATATTTTTTATATAAAAATATAGACCTACCTACCGACCCTTTTTTTCTTTTTTTTTTTGCTGTTACTGCAAACCAAAATATTTTTAAGGATGGCCTCATGTTGTTCCAAACCTGTAAGACCTTCGTTCATCTTCGGAACACAAATTAAGATATTTTTGATTAAATCTGAGGGCTGGATCACTCTTCCATAGGCTCCTAAGGGTTTGAAACTTGCTGGCCCTATAAAAGGTATTAAAGAGATCGTTAAAATAGTCCAAGTGACTACAGTGGCTCAATCTTAAGTTAATCAAGCGACGAGAATACTTTTTGTGCGCAAAAAAAATAAAAAAAATAACGACTTTATTCCACTATTCATTTCCCTCTCTCTGGGCCTTGAGTTAGTTCACGTAGTGTTTTAGCGCAGCGCGTCTGTGTTGCACGTCACACGTAGGCTCACCATTGGCCGACGCTGGTCATGTGTGTGATGCGTGTGACGTACAACACAGAAGCGCTGCGCTAAAACCAAGTTTTACAGGCCTCCAAATTCTGATGGGCCACTTTTGGACATTTCATGTTTTGTTTAGAAGACAAGGAAATATTGTTGCGCTCAGATGAAGGCTAGTTGTAAGTCCAGGTGCGTGAAAACCAATAAAATGTAGAAGAGACTGTAGATGGTTCGCACTCTGAAAAACTAGACAAAGTCTTTAACAAAAAGAATCAATTATTTTAATAGAGCAAGAGCAGACGTTTCAGCCATCCAGCTATTCTCAATGCTCATAAATGTTTTGCTCATGTTTTGTTTTGGACATGTCATGTTTTGGACATTTCATTTTGGACATTTCATGAGTTGATGATTTCAGGAGTCAAGTAGTCACCTGAAACAACAGCATTTAGACAGGTTGAGCCTTAAGATGAAAGCACTGCAGTAGCATTTGGACAGGATGTCTGCGATCCTGTTGATCGGGTTTGCTTCTACCTGCACTTGGTTGTGGTGGCATTCAGTCTGTAGAATGACTTGTTGCACCAAGTCTGTTGTGTTGGTCTGTGTCCTCCTCAGTAGGCTTAACTGACCCTCTGGGAAGTAGGGATGGCTGACGCGAAACTAACGTTCCAAAGCTTTTCGAGATCCCGAAGCGCAGATGTTTCGAATCACTGATCCGAAGCGTGATTCAAAACACCCGTGTCACGTGACTACGGCTAAATGAAGCTTCGGAGTGTTTCACAAGTGTTTCGACAGGTGGCATGGTCCGCCGAATCAGCATTTGATTGACAGGGTCGAGAACAGACCACACAAACGCACATCTGTATAAAAGTGAAGTCAACGCATCTTGACCTCGTGGGTTTTTGTGAGAGGAGTTTGATTTTGAGATAGCGGATTTTTGGTGATACAGTGACATTTATAGTGCGATTTGTTTAGTTATATTTAGGCTTACATTTAAATTTACACATTGACTGATAGGCTAGAGACAGACAGAGTATGCTACAGTGACACATTAATAGATAGAAATATATATAGACAGATATATATATATATATATATATATATATATATATATATATACATACATAGATTAAACGTACAGTATGTAATTTTTTTCGCCACTAGGGGTCGCTAACCTCTTTACAATAACAAAGGCGTAGTTTGATGACGCAACATTTGCTAAGAATTATGGATCTTGTCGTCAACGTCAAGCCGACCGATCTAATAATGTTTATGGATGAGTGAATACATCGATGCTTTTATCATGACTGTGATATGAAGCAGTTCGGGATTGCTAAGAGACAGCTATCAGCTCCACACACAACGCGAATCCCACGGATATAAAAGGAATATGGACATTTCATTCTACCGAACTACACGCAAATGCAGAATTACTAGTCACAGGTCAGTTTATTAGACAAATTAAACTTGTAAGGTAACGCAGCGCTGTTTCACTTGGTCTAACATTACACTAGCACACTAAACTGCATTTGAATGTGTTGAAATTTATGTGTTAGTCTGTCTGTATGAGACTATCAGTAAGCTAGATCAACATTAGAATAACATACAGATCATATTCTAACATTTTATCATTGTTGAACTATATAACATTGATTAGTTTTATGTAAATGTGCTCACCTGTTTAATAAAGTACATGTAGGAGCGGTCGAAGTCTCGGACGTGGAGCTCTCGTTTATATACCGTCTATGGGAGCTCTAGGCATCTCGAAAACACCGCGCTGATATTGACTCTTGTTTTAGTTCTCCTTTTTTTATCCAAAGTCTGCTTGCCATGGTCCATAATGTTTGAACGAAACAACAACAGCGTGCAAATAAACATTGCGAACTACACAGTGGTCCACGTCTGTCGCTTTGGTTACTATCAGAGGGCTCTGGTTCATACTAGCTCTGGTTGCTATGGCAGTACAAGCGGAAACCAGGGACAACGCGGATATGACGCCATTGACAGCGACAAAACGGAAATAAAGAAACGGGACGTGTCTTCGAATTAAATTACAAATTTCTCCTGGTTTGAAAGTTGTTGGAAACAGTCGGGATAATGTAAGTACACAACTAAAAAAAAATATAAAACATAGATATAGTGATTTTTGCTATTTTTAGAGCAAAAAAGTTACATATTGTGCCTTTAATAGATAGATAGATACATATATAGATACATAGATAGATTAATAGATAGATACATATATAGATAGATAGATTAAGAAAGATAGATAGATAAATAAAAATGGAGGCTCCTCAGAAGAGATGCCGTACATCTGTGGTACGTGGAAACCCCAAATAAAGTGAGATGTATGTATTGTGATCGGCAGCTAGCCTACGGCAACAATACAATACCTCAACGATGCTTTTTTGCCCAGAACTCATGATCCTCTAACTTACTGGAAAGAGAGAGCAGTAATCTTTCCTCATTTGTATGTCCTTGCTAAAAAATATCTTTGCATGCCAGCAACAAGTGTCCCTTGTGAGAGGATTTTTTCAAAGGCTGGAGAAATTATCTGTAAAAAAAGAAGTAGGCTAAGTCCTTCCACAGCAGAGAAATTAATATTTTTGAATAAAAATATATAAAAAAGTGAGACATTTTGGCTTGATTTCTTTTATTAATATTCATTTTTCATGACCAAAATAACATTATGCACAATGAGGAGCCTACAGGTTACAAGCTTCACATATTAAAAAAAATACAATAATAAAAAAACAACCAATTTTTGTAATGGCTCGTTGTCAAGGTTGTTTCAGATCAACACCTGCAAGTGACCACTAGGTGTCACTGCTGAGACGGGTGTCGGATTGTTTCGAAGCCTCGACACAATATGGCACATTTGCTTCAACTGTTTCATTGTTTCACAAAGCCTCGATCTGCCCACCACTACTGGGAAGTCCTCGGTCACCTCTAAGCAGAAGGTTTGGTTTGCCGGGCAGGTCAGATCTCCACAGGTAAAGGAATCATTTCACTGATGACGCTCCATTGCATACGAAAATCCTGGACAACTTCTAAATGATGATGCAATAATTGCACACTGATGAATTTGATGTTATTGTAAGATGAGAAGGGAGTTGTTAGATAAACACAAGAACATAAAATAACACATGATGAACTCATGTAAAAAGTGCGAGCGGTAAATAAGGTCTCCTTTTCAGAGTCATATATTTAGTGAGCTCATTTGATCACCATAGTCTTCAGTTCCAGTGCGATATGGTAGTGGAATTTAGACTTTGTCTGGATGAATTAAAGGAAAGGTAGCAAAATAACAATAACATTTTCAATAACTAGTATATTTACCAGCGGTATGCATAATTAAAATATAAAACAATTAAATATAGAAATACACAATTTCATAATTACAATTATAAAATTGTCTATATTAGTTGTTTTAATTGTTAATTAAAGGGACTGTAAGTAGGAATTTCTCCCATCTAGTGGTGAAATTGTATTTTGCATTCAAACGAATAATGCTCTCCAGCGCCTCACTTTTTCAAATGCGCGTTGCATCTACGGTTGCCGTTATGTACCAAAAAGCTATGACAGGATGTCTTATAATAGCACTTCGAGTTTTCCTTCGGGTGAACAGGTTTGTTATTTAAAACAAACTGAAACTTGAATCAACGAAAAAAAGAATGTTACAGTATAAATTACTGACTGTGAAAAACATTAACTATGGTAGTTAGTAGTAATGCCGCCTTTATTCGTTATATTTTTGAAGTACGTGCATTGTTATCATCATCATCCGTGCCTTCTCTAACGTTCCTTTACTCAATAACGTTAGCTGCTAATCATCAAAGAGCCTGTTTAACTTACTATGAATAGAATAGATAAATAGATATAACTATAAATGTTCTACTGTCTATATAATAAAGTTCACAACAAAGCAATGAAAAAGAAGCTTGTAATTAAGACCGTAACATTGACTTAGCTGCTACCTGTCGAGAAGAAAGCAGGCAACTTCAGCATCTCTTTTGAAAGCTTTCTCCTGCATTAGCTATCCCGACATTAACCCTTGTTTTTGTAATCTCCGGTCACGTTTCTTTTTACGGTCTATTTTGGACTTTTTCGACGACGAGGACTCCTTATCCTATGACTCATATGTATGTATGAATGAACGGTGTATAAATAAACGTGCAGTGCAGCCTTTTAAACTTGCCGCGGCAGTTTCAAGCGCCTCTCTCTGCTCTGCTCCTCCGCTTCTGTTGACTTCAGTCACGTGACGCTGGCTCTGAACGAAACGCGTTGTGGAAACGCGTTGGCCTAGTACTTTTTGTCCCTCTCTGCTATTATAGTTTTTCAAGATGGCGGAACTACATGGAAGCCTCCGTGGACCTACCCGTCCCATGTATATAAAGATAATAAATTCTTCGTTTACGAGGATTAGTCTGATCATTGGCATAGGTATTTGTACACCATTGAGGGCATATTTATGAATAAAAATATTGATTTTAGATAATAAAATACCTAAAAAGCTACATATTGTCCCTTTAATGCATTAATGCAAACCTAAAGTTTCAATCAGGTCAATTAGAGAATGAGATTTACAGAAACAGAGATCTAAAATCCCTAGTTTAATTCAACACAAGACAGATTTTCTTCACACACAATGAGTTGCAGTCTGACACGTTTTTCCGCACCCTTTTGATTGACAGGATATAATAGGCACTGATCATTGGCTGTTTTTAAACAATTGGCTGTTGGCCTATAGCAAAATAATAGATTGAATCATCCAATACACTGTCACGGATTGCTCTGAGACTTAAGTAAGATCCAAGCTCAGCTTTATTGGAAAATCCAGAATCGTAGTCATGCCAGGCAAAGGGTCAAAACACTTGCAAACAATTCACAAAAAATACAAAAGACAAGGCAGGGTGCTCAGAAATGCAGCTTGACAATTACAAAACCTTGATGAGAAATGACAGAGAGAACATGGTATAAGTAGGGTGAGACAAACAACGTAATGACAAACAGGTGAATGCAATAATTCATGATGAGTCCGGGCAAAGGATTATGGGGACTGAAGTTCATGGCTGAGTGGTAAAGGGCAGAGAAGGAGTGTGTCATGACTGACGACAGGAAGCAATAGCAAGTTAAACTCTTTATTGAAGACAGTATATAAAATAATAGTCCCAGGCAGCAGTTGAAGTAACCCATCTGGGGGTCAATTGGAAGTCTTACCAGTGGCACAAACCAAGCAAGCCAAAACAAAACTGTGAATGTCGCGAGCCATAAGTGGCCACCAGAATCGTTGCTTAACCAAAAATTTAGTGCGATTAACTACTGGATGACAAGCCACATTGGAACAATGCCTCTGACTGGAAGGGATTCTCTGGTGGTGTGGGGGGAACGGCCGGCGTGGGCGGCGCTGTGGGAGCTCGTAGGAGTTTGAACTGTTGGGTGAGCTCGGACACCTGCGCCACCAGAGCCTGGATTGCCCGGCTCGTGTCGTTTAGATTCTTCTCCTGAGAATTCATTCGAAGGATACTGCTGTTGACGAAATCTTCCAGCGATGTTGATGGATTACTCACTGCTTCCATTGCTGGGTCAGATCGTTCTGTCATGACTGACGACAGGAAGCAATAGCAAGTTAAACTCTTTATTGAAGACAGTATATAAAATAATAGTCCCAGATATATAGATGCAGGCAGGTGGCGCAGGGACTGAATGGTCAGCACGGAACAGATGGAGTGAAGAGTTGAGTGCGCTGGTGAATGGTGGTGACGAAATCCAGACATAGAACAAAATCCACAGAGAACACCGAACAAGAACAAGAAGCACAAAACTGGAGACGTCGAACAGGCACGGAAGCAACACACAGCACAGAGGACTTCAAACAACAATCTGACAAAGGAGATGAGAAAACGGTGAGTATTTAAAGGTAAGTGGATTAGCTGCAGCTGGCGCCATGAGTGAGATCAGCTGGACCTCTGATCAGACAATGATGGCCGGTCACACACACCTACACACACATAACAACATAAACACGAGACGAGCAGGAAACAATGCATTCATGAACCGTGACAGAATGCCCTCTAGAGGTCAACCTGGACACACCAGCTGGTGACTGTGACATTTCGCTGTCAACTTTTTTGAAGAAATTTCATATTCCACAAGTGCTAAGTGTCATGTTTTTCTCACAGCAAAATCTTAGATCAGATCTTTGAAATCAAGCCGTCTCGTGTTGATCTGAGGTATAGTTCTTTACTTGGTTAAGCTTACTGAAGGCTCTCTCTCCACTTGCAACGCTCACAGGCAAGTGCAAAATATGCGCAAGGCAATGCACACTTCACTGAAAATCTGGAGCTGCATCTTGTAGATTTGATTCAAAAGCTCAAAATTATTATTATTATTATTATTATTATTAACTAGATGTACCGCATGACGGTACAAAATATGACCGCCGCTCAGGCCTGCACTGGCTTTCCACAAAAATAAATGACGTGGAGTAATTTGGCTGTATTGCGTGTTTATCTATATACCTAAAAAAAGTAGTAGTATGTGCATGTGTGTGTGTGTGTGTGTGTATGTGTGTGTGTTTGTGTATGTGTGTGTCTGTGTGTGTGTGTGTGTGTGTGTCTGTGCGTGTATGTATGCGTGCGTACATGTGTGTGTTTGTGTGTGTGCGCGTGTGTGTTTGTGTGTGTGTGTCTGTGCATGTGGATTTGTATGTGTGTGTATGGGTGTGTGTCTGTGCGTGTGGATGTCAGTGTGTGTGCATGCTTGCGTTTGTTTGTATTCCTGCATGTGTGTGTGTTACAGTATCATCCTAAACCAGCAACCCTTCTCAACACCACCATCTACAGGCCGATGAGTGTACAGTCACTAAATGTGCACATAAATGAATTTATTTTATACCCCCCCATGGATGAAATTCTACGAAACTTAGCATACCCCCAGAGGATGTCAAGTTAATCATACACATGAAATATGGTGCAGTTCTGAACATCTCCACTGAAGATAGGGGCGATTAAAGCAGAATAATATTGCATTTTCATTTTTTATGGGAGGGGCGCAAATCACAAATGAGTGATTATGGGCTAGGTTGATGTGGGCCCTTAAGACCAACATACCATAAAAATTTCTTCATCCTCGGTGCCACGGTTCAAGTAGTTATTTAAGAAAAACTGCATTTTTTGGGTTTGGGGGGGCCCAGCGCGGGGGGGGAGTGGCCCCCGGGGACCAAACGAAATTTTTCCGTACAAGTCTAGTGGGGCTACATGCCCACCAAATTTCATGTTCCCCGGTGTTTCGGTGTCCCTGGTATCGTTGACGAAAAATTCACGGGGGCCCCAGCGCGGGGGGGAAGTGGCCCCCGGGGACCAAACGAAATTTTTCCGTAAAAGTCTAGTAGACCAACATACCATAAAAAATTCTTCATCCTCGGTGCCACGGTTCAGGTAGTTATTTAGGAAAAACTGCATTTTTTGGGTTTGGGGGGGCCCAGCGCGGGGGGGGAGTGGCCCCCGGGGACCAAACGAAATTTTTCCGTACAAGTCTAGTGGGGCTACATGCCCACCAAATGTCATGTTCCCCGGTGTTTCGGTGTCCCTGGTATCGTTGACGAAAAATTCACGGGGGCCCCAGCGCGGGGGGGGAAGTGGCCCCCGGGGACCAAACGAAATTTTTCCGTAAAAGTCTAGTAGACCAACATACCATGAAAAATTCTTCATCCTCGGTGCCACGGTTCAGGTAGTTATTTAGGAAAAACTGCATTTTTTTGGGTTTGGGGGGGCCCAGCGTGGGGGGGGAGTGGCCCCCGGGGACCAAACGAAATTTTTCCGTACAAGTCTAGTGGGGCTACATGCCCACCAAATTTCATGTTCCCCGGTGTTTCGGTGTCCCTGGTATCGTTGACGAAAAATTCACGGGGGCCCCAGCGCGGGGGGGGGGAGTGGCCCCCGGGGACCAAACGGAATTTTTCCGTAAAAGTCTAGTAGACCAACATACCATAAAAAATTCTTCATCCTCGGTGCCACGGTTCAGGTAGTTATTTAGGAAAAACTGCATTTTTTGGGGTTTGGGGGGGCCCAGCGCGGGGGGGGAGTGGCCCCCGGGGACCAAACGAAATTTTTCCGTGCAAGTCTAGTGGGGCTACATGCCCACCAAATTTCATGTTCCCCGGTGTTTCGGTGTCCCTGGTATCGTTGACGAAAAATTCACGGGGGCCCCAGCGCGGGGGGGGAGTGGCCCCCGGGGACCAAACGAAATTTTTCCGTACAAGTCTAGTGGGGCTACATGCCCACCAAATTTCATGTTCCCCGGTGTTTCGGTGTCCCTGGTATCGTTGACGGAAAATTCAGTAAGGTGACGGGAAAAAAAAACAAAAAAAACTTTGACAATCCCTATATGACCGCTTTCGCTAGCTACGCTAGCGGCGGTCATAATTATTCACTTAGTGAATAGTAAGTTTAACACACCAGCAGCTCCAGAAAGAAACTTGGAAATGATCTAAAACAGCGACAGGATCATTGATTCTGTGATTTGAACTTGAGAACCAAATAAGTTCTATTCATGTATGAATCATTCAGACTGGTTTAATCAACGGGTTTCTCCTATTCATTGAAATGGACCGACTCAAATGATTCATTCACGAACTGGACACCATTACAACTTATTTCATAAACTCTATCGGGACAATTAAACCAGATGTATATGACTAGTAGTACATCTTAAAATTTTTATCGATTCCTCACAGAAAGTGGTACCAAGGCTTCAGAAAGCCTGAATATACATCACTGGGCTAGTTTTATTGTTGCTTGGTGATTTTCCGTCTTTTTTGAAGCTCGGTGGCACGGGCACACCCCTATGTAAAATGATACCAAACATGAAAGGGAAAAAACAATAGATTCACAAGATATATCATATGTGGCATATAGGCATTCTTAGTGAACTTTCAGTGCCTCTAATAAGGGGAAAGGAGAGAGAGTTGTTGCAAGGGGTTTTATCTCAACTTTTGCCTTAGCAGGAAAACCAAGTTTTACAGGCCTCCCCTGGCCCTTTGGGGCAAATTCTGACGGGCCACTTTTGGACATTTCATGTTTTCTTTAGGACAAGTCATGTTTTGGACATTTCATTTTGGACATTTCATGAGTTGATGATTTCAGGAGTGAAGTAGTGACCTGAAACAACAGCATTTAGACAGGTTGAGTCTTAAGATGAAAGCACTGCAAAATGCACTTCCTTTAGGTGTGGTGTACTGTGCTGAGTGGATGCGGTAGCATCTGGACAGGATGTCTGCGATCCTGTTGATCGGGTTTGCTTCTACCTGCACTTGGTTGTGGTGGCATTCAGTCTGTAGAATGACTTGTTGCACTAAGTCTGTTGTGTTGGTCTGTGTCCTCCTCAGTAGGCTTAACTGACCCTCTGAGGAGTCCTCGGTCACCTCTAAGCAGAAGGTTTGGGCAGATCTCCACAGGTTAAGGAATCATTTCACTGATGACACTCCATTGCATACGAAACACCTGGACAACTTCTGAATGACAATGCAATAATTGCATACTGATGAATTTGTTGTTATTGTAAGATGAGAAGGGAGTTGTTAGAAAAACACAAGAACATAAAATAACACATGATGAACTCATGTCAAAAGTGCAAGCGGCTCTTTTTCAGAGTCATATATTTAGTGAGCTCATTTGATCACCACAGTCTTCACGTCCATTGCGATATGTTGGTGGAATTTAGACTTTGTCTGGATGAATTAAAGGAAAGGTAGCTAAATAACAATAAAAATGTCAATAACTAGTATATTTTCCAGTGGTATGCATAATTAAAATATAAAACATAATTAAACATAGAAATACACAATTTCATAATTACAATTATAAAATTGTCTATATTAGTTCTTTTAATCGCAAATCATTAATGCAAACCTAAAGTTTTAATCAGGTCAATTAGAGAATAAGATTTACAGAAACAGAGATTTAAAATCCCTAGTTTGCAATCATCCTCTGTGCATTTGATGTGCAGGCTATGTCCCACTCGATAATGCAGGTCTGACTGGGAACTGTGTGGTTGATTGATAGAAATGCCTCCATTCCAGATCTAACTCTAAATTTGTATTGCCATTAGTCATATTTTGTGGGTCCTACCAGTTTACAACAATGCGAATGACTGGACATAATAAACATTTTATAAAAAGAGACTAGTTGCATTGCATTTGAATGTGGAATTTGAATGATTAGAAATTAAATGAATTGATGTGTGAATATAGCCATGCACATGTCCAATGCACATTACAGTGTTTTACATACAGGAAGTTGACAAGACTGTAACGCTGTAAAAATGTTTGACACAATTGAAAAGAAATTACGAATGCTTTTGGCCTGGATAGCCCTATGATCTATGCCAGGTAGAGATGTTGTGAGGTTGTAGTAGTGAGGGTGTGTATAGGAGATGGGTGGTGTCTATAATCTTCGGTGTATAATTTAGTTCCGGAGCTACACCGGGAGGCCATGGAGCTGCAGTATGAGTGCTATGAGGTGTGAATTGCCCCTTGAATTATCTCCACACCCATCTCCTACATTTCAAGATGTGTGTGTCCTGGCTGATGCAGGCGGGACCAGACCCTTGTGGACCCTGATTCTGAAAAATGGCAGCCATCAGCCTGAAAGGAAAATGGACAGGGAGAAATACAGTTTAATCTTGAACCTTTACACAAATTGCAAGAAATGTTATCTTTATGATGTGTGTGACCATCATGTGACAGTAAAAGAGCACACATAAACCTTATTCTAATATATTGTATTGGAATGGTAAAGAGTGTTGGTACGTGACAGGAGGGCCTCCACTCAAGGATAACATATGATGAACAAGTCTAAGAATGTTCCACATATGGTTGAAATACCATAATTGGCCAAGAAAAATAACATTCTGGGAGTCAAGACTATAAAGGAGAAAGGATGCCCTCCCCTCACGGTCACACTCTGCAGCCACTCTGTGTGACTGTATGACTGCTGGCCTTTCCTTGCAAGAAAATAAACCTCATCAAAGACAATTGGAAATGTTTGTCTCTTATTCAGTGATATACTTTTGTTTGCCACCACTCAAGATAGTTGTTGCAGATGGCTTTCACCTGTGGTTTTGTGCCATCAGGAAAAATTGTTTTAGTTTACAAAGACATGGATCATTATTATGACCATGTTTCTGCAAAGAAAAAGGCCAGATAAACTGAGTGATAATGGTCAGATCTGACTGCTGGTAATAAATAAAGTCCTTCTGAAGTGAAGCGATGCGTTCGTGTAAGAAAAATATTCATATTTATAACTTTATCGACTAAGATAACTAGCTTCCGGCAGACGGCCGTACACAAGTCGGCTTACGCCAAAAGAGTAACACTTGACGATGTATGACGTAGGATGTAGGAGTGATGCCGCTCGCGGTTCAAAACTTGTACCTTCCCTTGTCACCGAGTTGCAGATCAATGAGATCAAATTTAAATGATCTTATGGGCTTGGATGGATTTGGCCCATTCAATATATGGCGATCATGTTAATCATTTTAGTTGGTACTGGGCATTATAATTTTTCTCATTAAAGATTCTTACACAAATAGAATACAAAGAAGTTCTTTCTCATTATTTTTTCCTTTCAGTTCTCTTACGAGAGTCCTCTCGTACTGCGTTTTTATCAAAACGCTACGGGAAAAGTCTCTTTTCACGAAATACTGAAGCAAAAAATTATCCTTAATTTTCATACATGTAAAGCGCGTTGCAGCAGTAGTCAACTATGGCGAGACGGCTTGCTCGCTCATTGGCTGCTCTGCGGCAACTGCATAAGCCTATCGAGCGAGGCCTGAGGTGACGTCAGGCCAATGAGGGCGCTTCGCGCCCTCCTTGCCATTTCCCGCCGAGACGGGTGTGGCTAACCTCTATAAAAGGAGCTCGAAAAGGCTGATTCACTTGATTTTCATCTCTTCAGCGAAGCGCACGCATCGCTGGATCACGAGGAAGCAAGCGTCGTCTGAGGCAAGCACTTCAGCGGGACGAGCCACTTGAAGCCGCTGGCCTACGCCGCCTTCTACAGCCGTACCTGCTGCGCTTTCCGACGCATATCCTTTCATTATCCTTTTACTGTTCTTGTGTGTGTGTGTGTGTGTTCGCCTTGCGACACTCACCCCCTAAAAGAGCTGCGTCTTTTTAAAGATGCCTTCATGCGGCTCGTGCCGAGCCCCACTCACCGAGGGAGACCGCCATGTCATCTGCGTCTCCTGTTTGGGTGAGGACCATGCAGCGCTCGCGCTCGCTGACGGCGGCTGCCCTCACTGCGAGCTTTTGCCTATGGTGACTCTGCGGACTTGCCTGGCATTCTTCTCAGAGCCTGCATTCCCCGCCGCGCTGCCGCGCCGTAAGAAGCGCCGCTCGCAGCGGGTCCCGGAACCCGCTCCAGCCCGACTAAGCTCGCCGGTTTGCCCGCCTGCTTCACCGGCTTCTCCCGAATCACTTCCTGATGCTCAGCGCCCGCAGTCTGCCGCCGCTTCATCACAGGAAGTCGGTTCCGAGGCCGCGTCGGGGGAAAAGGATTCCTGCTCTCTGCTAGCTTCAGGCAGCGAGGACTGGGCGAGCTCCGAGGATCTCGCGCCTGCTGCCCGCAAGCCCACTACGAGAGCCAACATTGAGAGAGAGCTCATGCGAGTACTCGCGCTGGCCGCGGCGAGCCTCGGCCTCGAGTGGTCTGCTCCGGAGCTCCCCTCTCGCACCCGGCTGGATGGTAGCTTCCTCCCTGGTGAGCGCACTTCTCCGGATTCAAAGCCCGCTCCTTTTCTTCCTGAGCTGCATGAAGAAGTTGCGAAGGCCTGGAACGCGCCCTTCTCTGCGCGAACGCGCTCGTCTGTGTCACCAGCATTTTCCTCTCTGGATAATGCGAAAGACCGAGGCTACCTTTCACTTCCGCCGGTGGAACAGGCGATAGCAACCCACCTTTGCCCGCCCTCTGCTGGACGGCGGACTAAACCGGTGTTGCCTTCAAAAGCCTGCCGCATGACGTCGACGCTGCTCGCGCGAATTTTCTCCGCCGCTGGGCAGGCCGCGTCAGCGCTACACACCATGGCTACACTGCAGATATTTCAGGGTGATCTCCTCCGTAAGTTGGACGAGATGGGACCTGAGGCTATCTGCATCGCGGATTTGAGGAGCGCTTCAGATCTAACACTCCGCGTTACCAAGTCTGCTGCACAAGCCATGGGAAAGTGTATGGCTTCCGCCACTGTTGCTGAGAGGCATCTATGGCTGACGCTCACGGAGATGGCTGATTCCGAGCGCAACGCGTTTCTCGACGCCCCGCTGTCTTCCGCTGGCCTTTTCGGTTCTTCTCTCTCCGAGTTCGTGGAGAGATTTACTGAAGCCCAGAAAGCGTCTCAAGCCTTCAAGCACTTCCTCCCGAAGCGCTCTGGTTCTGCAGCGGGTCGTGAAAAACAGACTCCGCGGAGCTCTCAGCCTCAGCCCCCGCCTTCGGCCGCATCCTCACAGCAGCGACAGCAGCGCAGCTCCGGGCCCCGCTCTCGCTCTACCAGCCGACGCCCCGCTCCGCGCGGGCCGCGATCGAGGATTGTGGTGAAGCCGGAAGCCCCGAAGAAGTCCTAGCTCGCCTAGGAAAGCGCAGGTGTGTGAGTCCCGCTGCGGCCGGTCTCTCACCCAAGCGCGCCGCTGTTTCAGTCCCAAGACTTGCGACTGTTCCAGCGTTTTCTGCAAGATGCAAGCCTGCTCAGCCGCCCGCTTGCCTGCACACAAAAGCCGTTTTTACGGCTACCCAGATATATCCCGAAAAGAGTGTATTTTCTGGTGTCCCGGCCACGGCCGATGGTGCTATAAGTGTAGTGTCTATGCCCACTCCTCAGTGCCCATCTCTACACACAAGCACAGCCCTACACTTAGGGCTCGCGCACATAAAATCGACTCAGGTCGATTGCGCTTCCAACATAGTGAAAGTGCCCGCACAAACACTATGTCTCACAGGCCACAGGCTCTCTGTAAAAACGAGACCTGTGCGCGCTCGCTCTGCTCAGTCAGACAGTGCGCCCAAAGCAGTGAATGTGCCCGCTTCCCGCCCACATTTACTCGCAGACATGAGTCCCACGGGACCCGCTCAGCCCTCCCTCACTCAGTCAAGCGCTGTAGTAAGGTCGAGGACGAGCGCTCTGCCCGCTGTTATAAGCGCGCCCCCCGCCTCGAATGCCACAGGCATAATGCCTACGTTATCGCGCCCCGAAGCGCCTCTGTCGCACGGCGAGCAGAGCGCGCTTCGCATCCAGCCCTTAGCCAGCCATGCAGAAGCATGGGCAGCGCTTCCAGGGGTTTCGGACTGGGTGCTAGGCATTATAGAGAGAGGCTTCTCGCTACAGTTTTGTCGACGCCCTCCCCGCTTCACAGCGCGCGTCCAGACTACGGTGGTTTCAGAAGTAGCACACCTACTTCGCGCAGAAATATCAAAACTGATAAGCAAAGGGGCGATAGAGCGTGTTCCCCGAGCTCAAAGCGAAGGGGGGCTATACAGCAGATACTTTCTAGTCCCCAAAAAGGACGGCGGTGTCAGACCCATTCTGGATCTAAGACGGCTAAACAGAGTATTAGTGAAACGCAGTTTCAAAATGCTCACGACCAGCAAAATTCTCGCGCATGTTCGCCGAGAAGACTGGTTCATGTCGATAGATCTGAAGGACGCGTATTTTCAAATACAGATAGCGTCACATCACAGGCGATACTTGAGATTCGCCTTCGAGGGTCAGACATACCAGTATACAGTCCTGCCTTTCGGCTTGTCCCTGGCACCTCGTACATTTACGAAATGCATGGACGCAGCGCTCGCTCCTCTCAGACTCAGAGGCATGCGAGTGCTGAACTATTTGGACGACTGGTTGATCCTAGCTCAATCACGATCTCAGCTCGTGAAGCACAGAACCATTTTACTCGATCACCTCGAGAATCTTGGTATCACGGTCAATTGGGCGAAGAGTTCACTGAACCCCAGTCAAACGATTTCGTTTCTGGGTATCGTTCTGGACTCGCAGTCTATGACGGCGCGGCTGTCGCCACAGCGCGCGCTGCACATTCAGCGCGCGGCGAAGTCTTTTCGCCGCGGCGTTTTCACCCCGCTCAGGAAGTTTCAAAGGATGCTGGGTCTCATGGCCTCAGCATCATCAGTTCTCCAGCTGGGCTTGCTCCGCATGCGCCCGCTGCAGTTCTGGTTGAAAGCGCGAGTAACGCGCGGAGCGTGGGTGTCCGGCCGGTTACGCCTCAAGATCAATCAAAGCTGTGTGACAGCCCTGATACCTTGGTTGGCGGACGGCTGGTACCAATCAGGTGTAAGCCTGGGGACTTCCTCGAGAGTGAGGATGGTGTCGACAGATGCATCCACCTCGGGATGGGGAGCGATGCTCGAGGGCAGACCGTTCTTCGGCCTGTGGTCGGAACGAGAAAAGCTCCAACACATCAACTGCCTGGAAATGCTGGCAGTGCACAATGCGCTGACGCGTTTTTGTCCCCATATCAAGGACCAACATGTCGTAGTCCGTTCGGACAACACGGCCGTGGTGTCCTATATAAATCGCCAGGGCGGTCTGAAATCCACATCCCTGTACAGGCTGGCGAAACGCCTCCTAATATGGGCTCAGCACAATTTGCGCTCGCTGAGAGCAGTGCATGTGCCTGGGCTCCAGAATGTGGGCCCAGACAGACTGTCCAGGAACAACATTCCCCTGGGCGAATGGTCTCTACACCCACAAACAGTCCGGCTGTTGTGGGAGAGATTCGGCAGAGCGGAGGTGGACCTATTCGCGTCCCGCGAAAACGCTCATTGCCCCGTGTTCTTTTCCAAGAACGACAGCGCGCTGTCCCAGATGTGGCCGCGCTGCCCGTTATACGCTTTCCCCCCCGTCTCCCTCCTGCCACAGGTGTTAGAGCGGGTCAGGGAAACAGAATGCCCAGTGCTGCTTGTAGCACCGTTCTGGAGGAACCAAACATGGTTTCCAGTCCTGATGCAGCTAGCAGACTTCGCTCCATGGCCAGTGCCATTGAGGAGAGATCTCCTCTCGCAGGCCGGGGGCTCGATTTGGCACCCACACCCAGAGCTGTGGTCCCTTCATGCGTGGGTGCTCAACGGATATCCGTTGACCTCGCAGAGGGAGTGATAAATACCATCACTCAGGCCAGAGCGCCGTCGACTCGGCGGCTTTATGCCTCAAAGTGGTCGGTTTTCTCCGGCTGGTGTACAGCTCGGAGCCTATCACCTCTCGATTGTGAGGTGACGGAGGTTCTCTCCTTCCTACAGGAGCTGTTGGATAAGGGCAGATCCCCTTCCACGCTCAAAGTTTACGTGGCGGCTATTACAGCGTTCTCCGGAACAAAGCTGGGTCAGTCACTAGGAAGGAACGATTTAGTCATCCGCTTCCTCAGGGGAGCTAGGAGGCTGAATCCACCCAGACCTCCTTCAGTTCCTATGTGGGACCTTTCTACAGTCTTGACGGCCATGAAAGGTGCCCCTTTCGAGCCTATCCAATCTATTAGCCTCAAACATTTGTCTTTCAAAACAGTGTTTTTGATGGCTCTCGCTTCGGTGAAGCGCATAGGCGACCTGCACGCGCTCTCCGTGAGCCCAGCGTGCTTAGAGTTTGGACCTAATGACTCTAAAGTCATACTCAAACCTAAGCATGGCTATGTGCCAAAGTCCCTCAACACGCCGTTTCGGGCTCAGGTTATCTCCCTGTCTGCCCTGCCGGGGTCAAGTGAGGAAGGGGACTCAAGTTTTCTTTGCCCTGTTAGGGCTTTAAGAGCTTACGTGTCCCGCTCCGCTGTCTTCAGACAGACTGAGCAGCTTTTTGTCTCGTTCAGTGGACGTTCCAAGGGAATGGCTGTTTCGAAACAGAGCTTATCCAGATGGATAGTTGACGCCATAGCGCTGGCTTATACTGCCAAGGGCATTCAGTGCCCGTTGGGAGTCAGAGCGCACTCCACGAGGGGCGTTGCCTCCTCGTGGGCTTGGTCCAGCGGGATTTCCCTACAGGATATATGTACGGCGGCAGGCTGGGCCTCGCCGTCTACATTTATCAGGTTTTACAACCTAGAAGTTCCCGCCTTGCAGGCTAAGCTACTATCGGTGTAGTCGATTCAGCTGTTTAACTAGAACACTGAAATCGCATGCGCAACGCGCTACCGACTGTCTTATGGGCAGAATTGTGTAAGACCCACATTTCCCACATTCAGTTCAGGTTCCCCACCCTGTCTATGTGATGTCATATTCGCGTCTGCTGGCGCGACCATATAAGGACGGAGGGAATACCCTCTTGTCTCTAGACTCTCTCTGTGAGGTCATGTTTACGTCTGCGGACGTTACAGTTTAGGGAATTAAGGTCCCCCATCCCTTAATCCCGGATTCTTTGTGAGTCTATCTGGTGATTATGCACTGTACATCTGGCTTAGCTTCCAGTGATCGGTGTTTTTATCCCAGCACGCACGGCGTTTTACAAGGGGTTCCCGTAGCGTTTTGATAAAAACGCAGTACGAGAGGACTCTCGTAAGAGAACGTACTCGGTTACTAACGTAACCTCGGTTCTCTCTAGAAGAGGGAACGAGTACTGCGTTCTCTGCCGTGCGTACGGTTCACTCTGGTTCGCTTCGGCTATGAAAATCAAGTGAATCAGCCTTTTCGAGCTCCTTTTATAGAGGTTAGCCACACCCGTCTCGGCGGGAAATGGCAAGGAGGGCGCGAAGCGCCCTCATTGGCCTGACGTCACCTCAGGCCTCGCTCGATAGGCTTATGCAGTTGCCGCAGAGCAGCCAATGAGCGAGCAAGCCGTCTCGCCATAGTTGACTACTGCTGCAACGCGCTTTACATGTATGAAAATTAAGGATAATTTTTTGCTTCAGTATTTCGTGAAAAGAGACTTTTCCCGTAGCGTTTTGATAAAAACGCAGTACTCGTTCCCTCTTCTAGAGAGAACCGAGGTTACGTTAGTAACCGAGTACGTTTTCTTTTTTAACTGTTCTTTCTCTAACCATCTATTGTCTCCTTCCCATCATTTCAGCCCTGGTAGTGCTCCTGCTTTCTTGCTCCATACACATTTTTCTTCAACATGCTTTCCTTATCTAAACCAATGCTAAATCATCATGAGATTTAAGGCCATTCCTGGTCACGTTGGTTGGTAAACAGTTTCAGTAGTGAGTTGTGGCCAGCTGTATTCAATAACGACATTTCAGGTGAGTATAAAATCAAGTACCGCGGCAACCATCATGTGAAGACCGAAGAGTGTAAAGTCCAACGATTCTATCTGCGCGACTCCACCGAGCAAGGACAACGACTAGGCACTTGAGTATTATATTTCTTTGCTTTCTCTTCTACACACCTTTTTCTCATCTCTCTGTTTGTGACCTCTCTTTGGGGATACTGCCACACCTGCTGCCCTCTCCACTAACTTCACTTTCACACACACCCCTCGCCTGACCGGAAGGGATGGAGTTACTGGTCTGCTCATCTCAAGCGATTGGAAATTTTATCCTTTACCACCTCTGTGTGACAACAGCTCATTCAGACATCTCACATTCAATTACTATCACCAGTCCTATTAAAATCCATTTTGTAGTTTATCGTCCCCCAGGTCAGCTTGGCAGTTTCTTGGAGGAGTTTGATGTGCTACTTTCATCCTTCCCTGAGGATGGTACCCTCTCGTAGTTCCTGGAGACTTCAACATCCACCTAGAATAGACTCAGGCTGCTGATTTCCACACTCTGCTTGCCTCAGCATACCTCTCAGGTAGGTCCTTTAGGGTGTTGTGGAGGGGTGAGGTGTCTACATCGCAACATCTAGCTACTGGAGTGCTTTAGGGCTCAGTGCTTGGACCGCTTCTCTTCTCCATCTACATGTCATCACTAGGATCTGTCATTAAGAAACATGGCTTTTCCTATCACTGCTACACCGATGACATTCAACTCTACCTCTCATTTCAACCAGATGATCCGACGGTTGCTGCTCGCATCTCTGACTGCCTGACAGACATTTCTGGCTGTATAAAGGACCACCACTTTCAACTAAACCTTGCGAAGACAGAGCTGCTTGTGGTCCCGGCAAATCCAACACTTCGGCACAACTCCTCCATTCAGCTGGGTTCGTCATCCATAACAAGATCAGCCAGGAACCTTGGAGTTGTGATTGATGATTAATTGAACTTCAACAAATACTTGACAAATGCATTCACAACCTTGCAACTAGCTTATTGTACTTTAATACATTAAGTAATACTTCCTTTCCATTCAATTTTTAGCCCGCAACAATAGAATAATAACAAACAATTAAAAAAAATTGTTTAGCTTTTAACACCTTTTACAGGACACTGTTTCTTTTCATGACCATATATTAAAATAAAATAAATAATCTACTACACTATTTAAGTATAAAATAATTTCATTCCTCCTGATGTTCTTGTATACTTTCCTTATGTGGGCTTCTAGGTCGCTAGCACCTTTATTTGACACTGACACATATGTGCCAGCTTTGCAGGTCATGAATTTTGCTTTACACGGATCACGACTGTTGCGTTGGATATTCACAATAACAGACCAGGACTCCACGTCATACTCAGTATAACTCTTTACTCAGGAACTTCCAACATAACCCTGTGTCCCACTTATATCTCCCGGTACTACAACAGTTCCTTTAAACATAGTTCCCATTACAGAACACCTCCCCCTTTTAAGAAAGGAGAGACAATTTTCCATTTGTAACATATTGGATATCTCTTTACAGAACCTTTAGCATTCAGTTACAAGTTACATCTTCTTATGAACAAACAATGAACATTTGACTCTCTTTTTTTTTCTCTCACAAATTCAAACGTTCAGGAGCCCGTGATACTCGGCCAGAACTGGTCACGTAAGGTGCTCTACTCAACTCAATGTCCCTGGACACGTTCACTCCCTTAGTAGTGTGCATAGAAGTGTCAATGTCACTATGTTCGAGGGCTGTGTCAGTCTTTTCCACAGGTTCCTGAAAACGCGGCGAAAGAACTGGCCGCATGTGAGTGCGGTTTCTCCTGATCAGACCTCCCTCAGTGTGCACTAAGTAAGACCTAGGCGTTTCTGCCTGGCGTATGACAGTCCCTTGTGATTTCTCTTTCGGCAGCCACACGCTCTGTCCAGGCTGCAAAGTTGGTAAGGGGCGTGTCTTGTACCGCATATTGTAACTGCGTCGCTGTCTCTCTTTTGCCCACTTGTCAGATTCTCTGAATCTCTTAATGTTTGGCCATCGTGGGGTCAGAAAAGTTGAAAGCTGTGGTATGGTAGTACGCAGTTGTCTCCCCATTAAAAGTTGTGCTGGAGAGTACCCGTTCTCCAGAGGGGTAGAGCGATATATCAGCAAAGCTTTTGTTTTCTCACCTCCCCCTTTCCAGAGTCCTTTTACTGTAGCCACTGCGCGCTCTGCCTCCCCGTTTGCTTGCGGCTGCTGGTAATGTGTGTGAACCCGTATTCACTGGCAAAGTTCTTAAAGAGTGCACAGCTGTATTGTGGTCCATTATCAGACATAACAGTCTCTGGAATGCCATGGCGGCTAAACACATCCCTTATGGCAGTGCTGGCCGTGGCTACATTGAGGCGCGCTACTTCAATGTAACGTGAAAAGTAGTCTACAACCAGAAGGTATGTATTTTTCTCCCAGAAAAATAAGTCTGTGCCCACCCGCTGCCAAGGTCTCTCCGGCACTGAAGTGGTTAACAGAGGCTCTCTATGCTCAGCCCTGTGCTGTGAGCATGTGCTGCAGTTTTCCACGAGCTGATTGATGTGTACAGACAGTCCCGGCCACCAGACGGCCTGGCGAGCTCTAGCTCGACACTTGACTATACCCTGGTGACCCTCGTGTATACTGTGGAGGATTTCTTGTCTCATGCTGCGAGGAATCACGATTCTTTGTCCCCGTAAGAGCAGCTCTCCTGCTACTGTAAGATTTTCTCTTTCAGGCCAGTATGGTCCCAGCTCTGGTGGAAGTACATGTTTCTCCGGCCACTCAGTCTCACAGTATTGGATGAGTTTAGCGCAGATGGGATCATCTTTCTGGTTCTTGATTATCGTATCCAACCTCTTCTCTGTGGCTGGGAGGGTTTGTATTACAGAATCCACAAACACCTTAACATCACTCTCATTCTCCTTCTCTACCTCTGTGAATGTGTGTTTCACTGGAGCTCTTGATAATGTGTCAGCGGTTATCAATTGCTTTCCCGGCACATGAACTATATCAAAAGTGAACTTCATCAACCTCAAACGGAACCGCAGTATTCGTGGTGGGAGTTCCTCTAGCGCTTTGGTGCTTAGCAGCGAGAGCAATGGTTTGTGATCTGTCTCCAGTCGAAACCTCAGGCCCAGGAGGTAAGATGACAGCCGTTCACATGCCCACATGCCTGCTAAGGCCTCCTTTTCAATCTGGGCATAATGTTTTTCCGCCTCAGACAGGCTCCGTGAGATGAACACAACCGGTTTCCATGTTCCATCTGCCTGCTTTTGATTCAGTACGCCCCCCAAACCAAAGGAAGAGGCGTCAGCAGAAACACATGTCTCTAATTTTGGGGAGTATGATGCCAACACGTGCTGAGAACTCAGTTCTGACTTTAATTTTCCAAAAGCCTCTCGTTGTGGTGATCCCCAGCACCATTCATTTTTCTCACTGAGCAAATCTTTGAGTGGGCGGGTGTAAGATGCAAGATGGGGTAAAAACTTACCCAGATAATTAGCCATTCCCATCACTCTCCTTACTCCATCCACTCCCGTTGGTTCCGGCATCTCCAAGATTGCCCTGACTTTGTCTGGATCTGGTGCCACACCATCTGCTCCGATTCTGTGCCCCAGAAACATCATTTTGTCCGTTGCAAACACACATTTCTCATTAAGCGTCAAGCCTTCATCTCTCAGTCTCTTAAGGACCCGATGCAGTCGCTCATTGTGTTGCTGCATGTCCTCACCATAAACAAATATGTCGTCAGCATGACACACTACTCCTTCACAATCTTCCAGCATTTGTGACATACGACGCTGAAAATGCTCTGGGGCCGACGAGATCCCGAATGGTAGACGGTTGAATGCATATCTGCCAAATGGGGTGATAAATGTGGTTAAAAGTGAATTTTCGTTGGACAATGGAATTTGCCAAAAGCCGGACGTAGCGTCCAGCTTTGTGAATACTTTGGCCCCAGCAAGCATTGCAAGTGTCTGGTCTACTGCAGGGAGGATGTGACGTTCTCTCCGCACCCATTTATTTAGGTGCGTCAAATCCACACACAGTCGTATCTTGCCTTGGGCCTTGGGCACAACCACCATGCCCGCACACCATGGAGTGGGCTGAGACACTTTCGAAATCACTCCCATATCCTCCATGCGTTTTAATTCTGCTTGCACTTTATCTCTCATTGGCAGGGGCACACAGGAGCATATGGGACAGCAGCTGGCTCCAATTCAATTTTGTATGGCTCCTTTAATTTGCCTAAGCCAGAGAACACTGAGGGGTATTCGGCTATAATGTCCTCCTTTCGCTCTTGTACTGTGTGGAGACGCTGTATTAGAGTGAGGGCTTCAATTGCAGGGAGCCCTAATAAGGGCTTGGACAGTCCAGCGACTACATAAATGTCCTGTTCTGTAGTTTTCTCTTTTATGCTTAATCGCCCTTTTAACCGTCCCTTCACATCCAGCCTTTGATTTCCTGGCCCAAACAGCACTTTCCCCGGTGGATGTAAAACACCATATTTCTCCATGGAAAACCTACTGCTTGGAATTGCTGTAACTGCTGCCCCTGTGTCTAATTTGAAAACCGTGTTTTCCCCATTCAGTACAATCAGTTCATTCCATCCATCAGTTTCTTGTTTATACACCTCACCAAGGAAAGCAAAATCCCCCTCCTCCTTACACTCTGACTGCCCCTCTGTTATGTTATGAACTCCTCCAGCTGACTTACATTTTTTTGCAAAATGTCCCTTGCGGTGACATCTCCTGCAGTCTGCATCTCTAGCTGGGCAGTCTTTCCAGAGGTGATTTTTAATGTTTCCACATCTACCACATCCACGTGAGTTTTCTTCTTTCATTTTAGGTGGCTTTTGTGATCTCCTTTCCTTTTTGTGTATAGCTTCAACGTGTCCAATTGGCTGCTCTGCTCCGCGCAGTATTGGCTGTTGTTTTTTCACTGCCGCACTTTGTCTCACTCTCATTATCGCTTTCTCTAGCGTCAAATCCGCGTCCAACTGTAAGCTTTCTGACAGTTTGGCATCACGTATGCCGACCACGATACGGTCCCTTATCAGATCTTCTTTTAGAGCGCCGAAATCACATTGCTCCACGAGTGAATGAACAGCTGTAATAAACGACTCAACGCTCTCTCCCGGCTCTTGATTTCGCTTGTTGAATCGCGCGCGTTCAAAGATAACATTCCTCTTGCTAACGCAGTGCTTGTTAAAAGCCTCCGTAACGGCAGCATATGATCTCTTCTGAGCATCAGTCAATGGTAACACATACAGTATATCTTCGGCATCATCTCCCGCCGCATACATGAAAGTGTTCACCTGATATTCCTCTGTCTGTTTATCCAAACCGGATGCGATTCTGTAGCACTCGAAACGCTTCATCCATCGTGGCCATTCGCTTGTATTAGTAAAGTCGAACTTGCCGGGCATTGCTAGCTGTGAGGCTAACATCGGTGGGGCTGGCGCTTCTCCATCCATTTTCCCCTTATGTCACCGGTATTTCTCCCTTTTTAGGTTCAGTTCGCTTCTGACACCATGTTGCGTTGGATATTCACAATAACAGACCAGGACTCCACGTGATACTCAGTATAACTCTTTACTCAGGAACTTCCAACATAACCCTGTGTCCCACTTATATCTCCCGGTACTACAACAGTTCCTTTAAACATAGTTCCCATTACAGAACAACGACCGAGTGGAAAACACAGGAATTTTTTCTGTAAATCATCTATGAATTCACATTTGGCGAATTTTTTATTTATTTATTTTAACACTGTTCAGTAGCCATGTGCCACTGTTGACAAGCAAGCGCTGCTCTGTCTCTTGGCTGTTGCCATGGTGCTGAGAGTAATGACTAATGATTGAGATGCAGTTTGACCAATGTTTGCGTTACGTACATGACCGACCGACTATTGTATTGGAACTTTTGACTCCTTGTCTTCTTCTGCCTGCACCACACCACACCATGACAGAAGAAGGGACTGCCCAAAATGGACAATAAGGCCAGAATAATCATCCTGGCTCAGGAGAGCCGCTCACCGCTTGAGCCCTAAGCCAAGATTGCCAAGAAGGCTGCCGCCTCACCACCTGAGCCCTCAGCCAGGATGGCCGCCGCCACGTCAAGACCTGTTCCTGTTCCCCGTTCTGTGCATAGACCTGTTCCTGCCCCAAGACCCCACCGAGACCGCCCTGCCAGAGTCTCGTCCCGCCGAGACTGCCCTGCCGTCTTCTGTCCCCAAGACTGAATCCAGTCCTGAGCCTGAGTCTGTTCACGAGCCTGAATCTGTTCCTGAGTCTGCTCCTGAGCCCGAGCATGAGCCTGTTCCTGACCCTGTTCCTGAACTCCCACCCAGCCTCCCTCTCCCACCTCCTCCCATCATCCCTTCCTCAACCACGCTGTCGCCACCTCCTGCTAGTCCAACAGCTCACCCACATGCCACCTTAATTGAGGTGAGCTTGCGGGTCTACCAGTGTTCAGCTCCAGCATGGTCGGTGGATCCCTGGTCTCCACCTCCAACCTCCGCGACCAGGACTCCACCTCAACCCGTCAGTCCATCAGCTCAACCTCCTACCTCCCTCAGCTCCACCATGGCCCATCAGTCCACCAGCTCCGCCGGGCTCCCTCGTCCCCCCGGCTCCGCATTGGTAGTTCCTTGCCCTGCCCTTACCTCGGAATACACTCCTCTGGCTTCGCCTCGTCCTTTCGTCCCTTTGGCTCCGTTGAGCTCCTCACTCCCTCCAGCTCCTCCTTGGTCTTCTGTCACTCCGGCTCCACCGCAGCCTTCTGTTCCCCCGCCTGCACCTCAGTCACCAGAGCCTGCGGCATCGCTATGTCCCACCTCCATGGCTCCTCCCTCCATCGGCTCCGCCCTGGCCGCCTGCACAGCCTGCTCCGCCCTGGTCACTCCTGCCTTCTATCTGCCTTTCACCTGCTCTTCGTCCTCCTCCTAAGTCCCCTCCCTCCCTCCGAAGTTGGCCTATCTACAGCGCGAGGACGTGCCTAACGGGAGGGAGGAGTACTGTCACAATTGTGTTCTGTTTAGTTTGTCTTCATTGGACTTATCCGCCTGTCATCATGTCACGTGTCGTCTTCAATGTCTTAATCAGTTCATCCGTATCACCTGTGTTTAGTTAATCATCCTCATCTGTATCATCTGTGTTCTATTAATCAGTGTCATCTGTGTCTGTATTTAAGTTCCTTCTGTTCAGTTTGTCATTGTCCGTTCTCAGTCCTATTAAGTGTGTGTGTGTGTGTGTGTGTGTGTGTGAATCTTCTGCCTGTCTGTACCTGTTTGAATTATATTGTAAGTAAAAGTTTGTATTGGAACTTTTGACTCCTCTTCGTCTTCTTCTGTTCTGTTTTTGTGGTAAAGATAGCCTATAATTCATATATGTGTATATATATATATATATATATATATATATATATATATATATATATATATAGGCTACTGTATATATAGGCCTATATTGTCCGAAGTAACTAGTGACTTGAGTAGTTTATTCACTGGATAATTTATTTTACTCTTACTTAAGTAACTATTAAGATTATTACTTTTACTTTGAGTAAATATTTCTATAAGTACTTGTACTTTTACTTGAGTACAGTTTTTGGATACTCTACCCACCTCTGCAGCCCTGAGAAGAGATCTCAACAACATCACACACTGTGCTCAGATTTTTCTCTTTAGCTAGAGAAACTGGATCACTCACATTTATCTCTAAAGATTAGATAAGATCTCAACAACATCACAGACTGTGCTCAGATTTTTCTCTTTAGCTAGTGAAACTGGATCGCTCACATTTGTCTCTAAAGATTAGAGAAGATCTCAACATCACATGCTATGCTCAGATTTTTCTCCTAAACTAGAGACTACAGTGATCTGTTATTTGTCTCTTCCAAAGTTTCAGACAAGATCTTAGCAACATCTCACACTGTGCTCAGATTTTTCTCCTTGCCTAGAGACTCTGGTGGTCTCATATTTGTATCCTCTTTAACTTTACAAATCAAATGTCTCAGTATTAAGTTAGTCAAGGATTGAGTCATAAGCAATTTAATGTGCCTTTCAGCAAAGAAAGCTCCAGGGTTAAGACTTCTTTATGTCAGTTTTGATAAAGTCGGGTACATTACTATTTCCAAGAACAAATGATGTGCCCTATGCACATAAACTGTACAGCTCTATTCTCTTATTGTGTGTCAAAAACAGAGTAACATTAACCTTATTTCTGCATAACTTCATTCTTAATATAGGCTTAAACTCTGAATTTATGGATTGTTTTTTACTTTAGTGCCTTTAAAGTACTTGACTTGGTGCACAATATTTAGTTGTTGAGTTAAATATAATGAAATAATATATTGTATTAATATATTGTGTTATATATTACAATATATTGAATAATACATAAGGAATTGACGCTTTATATATATTGAAAAATCTATTTACAATATATTTACGCTGTAAAATGTCATTAGATGAGTGTACATGTGGGAAAAGTTGTTAATACAAAGACAAGAGTGCTGGGACAATGACTGTGCACTTATTTGTATTAGTTAAACTGCAAATGCTTTGTGCATGTCTGAAACTTAGCCTAACTGAATAAAGAATAAAAAAATAAAAAAATCCCTGAAATATAGTTATTGCCTTTTAGATAAAGCAACATCCAGCATATTCTCAATGTTTCTTGGTCTTCTGCTGGACTGAAGCACAGGCTCCGCTCTTCAGCCAAATGGTGACCCACAAAACCCTTTTAATCCCAACAGAACATTAAACACTAACAGATATCTCAAGATCTCAGCAGAGGAGGGTTAAACATAAAAAACAGCATTACCAGCTTCACTTGTTACTAACAGTTTGACTTCATTTCTGTCATACATCTACAGAAGTTCTTATTGAAAATTAAAAGAGGTTTAGATGTTGATGATTTATTGAAAATAATATAATTTTTCAGTCACCATTATGGTGATGAGTGTTTGCTTTAGTTTGGCCCTTGACTTTTGACTTTATAACGTTAGTTCCCTTTTGAGGGACCTTGCGCTAGATCGAAAGACGACACTTTAGGGATCGCCTTCAGTGTGACTTTAATATATATAAAATATGGCAAGCAAAAAGGATTACAGACGGTGTGGCTATATGAGCGAGGGTGAGACACACCCTACTCAGGACGGCTTTGTGAATTGCAATGGAATTTTATGACTCTTTCTAAAATGCAAGGGTTATCAGAATGTTTTAGTCATAGTTGATAAGTTCTTAATGTGGGTTGAAGTTTTTTACCACCAAGAAAGACACTGCTGTCTATATGGCTAAAGTACTGGATTGAGACATAATTCCCAGAAGGAAATGTCACACACTATTGTTTCCAAGGGCGTCGGTTTGATTTTGAAGCTGGCGGGGAGATCCCCGTAAGCTAAGGAATCAGGAAATGAAAAGGATAATGTATTAAGGCTTTTAGTCTATATTGACCTTAACAATATGTTAATTAATGATTTCTATAATGTAACAGGATAGTAATAATGACAAAGAGGCAGTTTAACAGAGACTTCTTTACTCAGTTCAAAGTGCAATGCAATAGTTTATGTCAATGTGTCAGTGTGTCTACTGTCAATGTGTCTACTTTTAATGTCAATGTGTCTACTTTTTCCTTGCTATTTGAAGAAGCCAAGCACATCTACATCTGTCATTAACAGAAATGACCTTTTGGCATATATGTTTCACGTCAATATTGTCCAGTATGTCCTGGTGGACATGGCACACAGCAATACTGTTAAGTCTCACTTGGGCAATTGTTATTCTGAGCCATTTTTCCAGTCTCCTAAGAGCACTGAAACTCCTTTCAGCCTCAGCTGAGAATGGAATGACTAAAAGCAGCCTGACAAGATTTTCAACTTGACACACACATACACACAGACATACACACTCACACATTCGCACTCACACACACATTTAGGTTTACCACTTATCCCGCGATTGTCATATATTGAAAAAACTGCACTGTACCTGAAACAATCTGTGATGCGATTAGCCCCTTATTTTTGTGTATGAATATCATCTCCTCGCTGGACTCCAAAGAAAGAAGAAGAAGAAGCCTGCTACTCACCGTAGAAGAGCCCCGGCAGAGGAAAGACGCTCCCGCTCAACGCTTCTCCCCTGCGTCCACCTGCCAATGATCAAAAGTGCACATTTCACTTCTAATCGAGCAAATATCTGTTGACGTTTGTTTCAAAATGTCACGCTACAAGTGTGGCTTGTGAAGGGCACCCCTGCATGACTCGAACAAGCACAGTGAAGGAGAATGGAGACTCCACCCCCAAATGGTTCCGATGATTTGGGAGATCTTCAGGAGGGCAGAGGTAGTCATCTTTGCCTCAGAATACAAATCTCAATCCCAACATTTTTTTTCAAGGGAACAGGACACAGTGGCCCAAGAATGGCCCAATGCTCACTTGTACGCTTTCCCCCCGATCGCTCTGCTCCCTCAGGTCATCAGACGAATCAGGGAGACCAGATGCTCAGTCCTCCTGGTGGCTCCACTCTGGTGAAACCAATCGTGGTTCCCTGAGCTGATACAGCTGTCATTGACAGCTCCGTGGCTGATTCTGCTGAGAAAAGGCCTTCTCTCTTGCGAGGGGGTCCCATTGGCATCCCCAAGCCGAGTTGTAGAGCCTACATCTGTGGTCCCTCGACGGAAGCCTTTGCACCACCCAGTAAGGGTGGCCAAAACTATAGCAGAGACCAGAGCGCCGTCTACAAGACGCATCTATACCCTTAAGTAGTCTGTCTTCTCCAACTGGTGTTCAGTCAGAAATGAAGACCCATCCTCTTGTGAAGTATTGACCATTCTGTCCTTTTTACAGGAGCTGCTGGATAAGGGGCGTACCCCTTCCACGCTCAAGGTATATAAATAAGTCAGAAGACTTATGAGAGCATGACCACGTTGGCACGTTGTTCATCTCACACACTCATGCAGCACCCAGCACCTGTGCTCAGACATCTGGAACCTCCATGTATGGTCTCTGGATGGGAAGCGGAGGGCTTAAGAGGTCTACCCCCGGGAATGGTAGACACAATCACTTCGGCTTGAGCCCCCTCTACGAGGCGTGATTATGCTTTGAAGTGAAGCCTGTTTGTTTATTGGTGATTGGTGATCTGTTGACCCACCGAAATGCCCGATTAGAGTCGTGCTTGCTTTTCAGCCTGAATCCTAATGAGCCTAATCCTGAATCCATGTTCATTCATTGGCCAGAGGAAAATTGGCCCGCCGACTGAGCCTGAGCACAACGTGTTGCTAACAGATATATGTAGAGCTGCGGGCTGGGCGACATCCTACACGTTTGCCAATGTAAAGCCAGTATCCTCCTGTGTACTTTCACCAAGTGGCCAGTGAACGCCGGGGACCCACTCGGTGCGCCATTCCATGACACTGAATGGTATAACCAAGATAACATGATGCTTTTCTTTACTGTGTTGGTTCCTTACTGATTGGTAACTGTGAGTTAAGTATGCCAAGGTGCTTAATATACCCAATTGCAAGGTATGTTAATATTTCCCTCAATCATCTAAATCATGACCACTGTATTACCACTATGTGATTTGTTTCCTATAAAATTTGGACAAGTAACATGGGCAGAATTAACAGCACAGTAACTGACTTGGTGATGGAAACAGCATTCAACCATTCAACAGTCTATGCTGTGTTTCCCATACAACAATGTAACTCGCTGCTTAACTACAATAGTTTGAAGAAATCAGTTAGCTGGTTACAAATATTTCCTGAAACCGTACTGTCTCAAATTTGTAGTTCAACCACGTTAGTTTATGATGTCATGCCGGTAGTTGAGTAATAACTTATTTTAATTAATCCGTTTGAGTTCGAATTAATGCCAGATCAATTTTGGACATGGCATCTGAGGATAAATTCTCATTGTTATAGTTATTTATTTATTTATTTATTTATACTTATAGATATTATTATTTTGCTTTATTTCCAGAATCAATCATAGGCTTATTCTTATTAGAGCACGTACGCACATGCGTACCTTTCAAAACCGGCAATTTAAATCTCTTGACAAACTAAAAAACATGATTGAAATTTGTCTATATTCGAAATGAAAGGTATAGATTGAATTGAATGTCTGCCTGCTTATTTTGCTCAAGATAAGGATTTATTAAGTCCACTGTCCACATACAAAAAGAAACTATGCTTCTAACCACAGGAGGAGAGCTGTAATTCCAACCATGCAACTTTGCGATGCTGTTGCAAATGTTCGTTTGAGCTATGGTCTGGCAAACACAGACTTGTTGAAAGATGTTGATAACGAGAACTTGTGACTATAGTTGGCTAACAATGCTTTTGGGAAACGCATTGAAGGATTTGTGCAATCTGAATGCTGCACCCAAACTGACAATTCTAGTTTCAAAATGATAAACCTGCCAGACAACTTGTTCAGAAGTCCTTGGGTCCATTCCAGTGAGTGTAATTCAAGAGCCTGCTCTTCATGTCTGTTCTTCCCGAATTAGCTGACTAAGGACACCTGTATGTTCCAAACACCCGATTTCCATATGAATTGAGGTATCAACGTACTTGTTCTACACCATGTAAGTAGCCATCCGTCTGGCCAAGATAGAGAAAAAAAAAACTTCCCTTCAACGCTCAAGAGAGAAATAGATCGAAACCCTCCACTCTTTTCCAGGACAACAGGATGATGCCTTTTGCCCATATCCTACACAATAGTTTCCATAACCTATGGAGCAACATCTGACATTTCTCGTATACTTTATAAGGTCCAGGAGCAGATGCTAATCGCGCTTTCTGTACAATTTTCAAGAGTTCTCTCCATTTTGGTTCACAGGTGTCAAACTCAGGAATTTCAGTTCGACTTTTGGGTGTGCACATAACGCTTGGCCCCTGAGAGTGTCACTGTGAGTCTCTTTAAGTAACCCTTCCACAATTTCCTTAGGTCTGGTCAGTCTCCCAGATCTTCCTTCTACCAAGTTCTGGTGAACTTATATGGGTCCTTCAAATAGTGAGCTCGCTCAATCTCCGAGACCTTTCGACCCATCTCAGGTTCCACAGTCACCTCCACAGACTGCTTCTTGCAGAGCTTGCATCTGCTTCTTTCCACCTTCACATTTGGTCCTGTATCTTAAGTCCCTTTGTGTTATTGCAAACCTTCCCCCAGTGGCACATAACTTCTCCTCAACTGTAAGTGCAGTTTGGGTAAACTTTTCTCATTATCTATGTACATTCTGTGGCTGCTACCAGGGGCATTGTTTTAAAAACATCAGGGGGTGAGCCCGAAACATAAGGGGCTGGGGGTGTGTGAAAAGATAACATAATTTGATGCAGAGTATAATGTATTTGTAGGCCTATATGCAGGGGCGGACTGGGCCAAAAATTCAGCCCTGGCACTATAGCCAGACCAGCCCACATTACCTCACAGACAAGCACATTCAAATGTGAGGTAGTTAGTGGGGTTCGGGGGCATGCTCCCCCGAGAAAATGTGGATTTCTCGGACCTACATATGTGCATTTTAAGGCGTTTGAAGGCCAAAAAAATGGGATAACAATAGCTTTAAAAGCATGTCAGTGGGAAGTAGCATAAATTATTTGTCAAGCAGATAACAGATTCTTAAACATGAGAATGAGGATAAATGCAATGGTCCACACTACAAAATGGAAATGCAGAATGTTTCTGCTCATTGTTGACAATACACAATCACATATTCCAAACAGAAATGGCCTTAAATGAGAATATTTCAAGGATTATTTTGCAAGTGTTACATTTTAATCAAACGCCAGTGTAATCTTTTTGTGTCCAGAGCCAAATGAGCAATTTATATTAGCATTAGGCTAAAGATTGGTTTCAGCAACTTGTTTCTTTCCTGAGTTAATCAATGTTTTTGGACTAATCAGTTCAATTAATGTTCAATTGTTCAGATATTAAATGACAATCTTATATTCATGTTTGAAAAGTTACATCAAAAACAGGTTTACCTTGTGCCATCTCGTCTGTCAGACATTTAAGTTTCAACCACAGCTGCGACGCTAGTGCAACACTCCTATTATAGTCAGTGGAGCTCTCTGCAACTTTAGCCCCTTTCACACAGAGATTCCGGAAAATACCCAGATAATGTGTCTCGGGATTTGTCACGGGATCATTTGATTTTGGTTCATTCACATTTTTCCGGAATCTGTGAGTGCGTTCACACACATCTCGTAAAGATCCCGTAAAGACACGTGACGTCAGGATGCATGGTGAACGATCTCAGCTTCAGCGCGGATAGTAAGGAGCTCCCTGGTCTCCGGTTCATTCCAGTTTGCAGACATTTTTTCATTCTTTCTTTGTTGATGACAAATAATTTTTCACTTTCTTCAAAGAGCAACAGAGTCGCGCGATGGCACTACGACACACCCCTTACGGTATTGGTCCTAGCTTTTGTTCACACAGGGTGTGTTCCGGGACTGATCCCGGCAATGTTACTAGGTCCCCATTCTGGCATCGATCCCGGCATCAATCCTGGGACATGTTTGCGTTCACACAGTCTAGCAATTTTACGGCAATTTCCCGGGATCAACGTGCTGTGTGAAAGGGGCTTTTTTACACATGACAGTGATGTTGTGTCATGTTTCAGCCCTGGTTGCGCATTCGTTTTGCAGCAGGTGAAACTTCCATGGTTGTGCCAGCACGTCTATGGCTAGCATTCCAAGCAAAGCTGCGACTTACATGTAAACAAAAAAAGTAAAATTACTCAGGCTGAACCCAGCATTTTTTAGATATGCATTTATTTATTGTCGTTGGGTACAGTTGAAACATTAACGACGTAATATAGTCTGCAAAACTTGAGATTTCCAAGTTTTCTCAGATTTTCCCATTTTTTAAAATGCTTTTTGTATAAAAGCCAAGGCATATACAGTAAATAAATGCTTGCTGGTTTTTATTCAAATTGTGTATTTAAAATGATTTTATGCACCGGAATTGTTCAAAGAAAATTCCAGTTCAATTCACAGTAAATAAAGTTTTTACATAACTCTCAGATGTTTAAAATTTGTACTGCACATTGGTAATGGAAAATTTTTATTTGTGTTCCTTTAAAGCTCCTCAATAGAAGGTTCCTCAAAATAAAAGGCCAATCCGATGTGATTTTCTTTACAAACACCTACAGCTCATTTTTATACACCTGCCATCTAGTGGTCATATAAAACTATGCAGCTTTCAACTAGATGCACATTACTGTGTTAAAGGTAAGTCGTTTTTGAAATATGCTGTTGGCCATTGTTGATATTTGAAATCAACCCAAACAAACACACCCCTTCTTCATTGCTCCGCCTCCAAAACTCACACTCCAATCCTAAAGCCCGGAACACACGAAACCGACGCCAAAGAACTAGCGCTGATGAAAGTCGACTTTTATCGACTTGCGTCGCGGGAAAAGCTGCACTTGAACAGCTTTAAGAGAACTACAGGCGAGTCAGCTAGAATGCGCGTTCTGCGTGTAAATGAGACAACTGTCTATTTCTGCAGATATTTTCATCTATATTCGTCATTCAAAAAGGGAAACCAACGCTGCAGGCTGCAGATACACAAACCATAAACAAAGCAGTGCGTGCTTACCGTTTTGAATATCAATCCTGCTAAACACTTTCTTTATTCCACTCAGCTCATGTTGATATTGAAATATTCGCCAAGGAACACTCATGTAAGATGACGTAACATTAGAACAGCCTTCTGTCTGTACCGTTTTGACTTCTTTGCTCGCTGTTTTGCTATTATTCTCACTCGTTCACTAAGCTGAACAGCCAATTAGAGGTCTCTCTCTCACCGACGGCCCGACACCGATTCAACATGTCGAATCGGCTGGAAAAAAGCCGACGAGAACCAATTTCAGCCAACGGTGCAGAACAAACTGAGAAAACTTAGTCGGCCTTAGAGTGCAGTGCACTAACAATGACGGTATACACCACATTCACTAGCAGTCGCCAAGGTGACTCTGACTAACTGGCAGTTAATGCCGAGTTCACACTGAACGCTTTTAGGCCCGATTTTCGAGTCGCCGACGCCTGTGAGATATTTGGCATGCTAAATATCTGGACCTGTCAGCGATTCAAAATCCTGCTGTGTGAATGTGTTCTGACTGAAAATAACATAACGATGCTACAAATCAATTTCAATAGTAACGTTACGTTGGGTTTAATTTGTCTTTTAATGAGATGTACTAATATAATATTGTTAGTGGCAAGATTTTTCACGTGAATAAATGCATAGATCTGCAAATTTTACTTGTGTTCCGTAATGGTCTGGTGGTTAGAACTTTTGCCAGGCGTGTCAGAGGTTACAGGTCCTAATTAATCCGGATCGTATATTTTTTGCCACGATTGGCTACACATTTGTTGTTGTGTTGGTCAGACTAACTTCCAAACAACATATTTCAAAAACGACTTACCCAACCTTTAAAGCTACACTGTGTAACTTTTTAAGTTGATTCTTAGCAAAAAACACGTTGTTCTATCAAAAGTATATGTGCTCATTCATGTGTAATTACTTCCACCAACTAATAAAGTATTCTCGTAAGCATAAAATCTGCCATTTAGAATACATACGAGCGAGTCGCTTGAATGGTGGCAGCCATATTGCGCCTCCATCTTGAAAATACATTCGCCAAAGAGGGACATACCTGGAAATTCAAGCTTCGCCTTTCGCGCTTTACACTCAGTGACACCGTGACGAATGCGAGGGGGAGATTACTCGCGACTGCCGGCAGATTTGAAAGACTGCTGAAGATGGATGATCACGCCTATTTTCGAGGACATGTAAGAGTCGCCAAGGAAGCAAAAGAGAGAATTAAAACAATAGGTGCGACAGACAAATCAGCAAGACCAAAGTCAATATTGGAGTAACCTTTCCCAGATGGAAAGAGCTCATGAGGAGCAAATGTAAATTCGAAGTTTTATAGTTGCTTGTCTAACCATAGCATGGTTGTGCATAACGCCAGAATGACCTCTATTATAACTTGCGTTACTTTTCCTCACGTCAATGGTGAAAAAGTATTGTTTACCTTGTAACATAAATCTGTGCTGCGACGGATCACAGGTGATGAATAGTTTTAAAGGCGCAATTGGACGAAGTCGAACTGGAAGCCATGTTAATCTTGGAATAATACGGCCACCGTAGGAGTTAAAACGCCCTCGAAAATGAAAGGAACAGAAACTAATATTCACTGGGTAGTCATATACAATTTCACCGCTAGATGGGGGAAAATATCACACAGTGTAGCTTTAATGCATGATCTGTTTAAAGTATAAGTGTATTTTATATAAACATATATATATATGGGGGGAAGGGATTAGATTCAGATTTGGGATTGAATGTAGTGCCCAAACTGGCCAACCCACACCCTTTCATAAAAGACTGTCCGGTGGGATTGTATTGGATATAATCTAAATCAAACTATTGTGTATAGGAAAAGTATTATACTTCTTTGAGGCCATTGAAAACTAGTTTGTGCATTCTGAAAAAAAAAAAAAACCCGTCTGGCATCATATTAATAGCCTAGAGCTCTCCCGATTGGCATCATAGCCTAGAGTTTGTCTTGTATCAGAACTCTCTGACATCATTGGAACTTTTTAAAACATGCGGGTGTGTTGTTCTCCAAAACAGATCATCCCGCCCCAAACTCACGCCATTGGTTGAGCTCTAACTAAAATACTCTCTCGTCCTGAGACAAGTATGATTTTCAAGCAGTTCATTGTATGATCGTAAGTGGAGAGGATGACAGCTCGAGTGTATTGCTCTGTGTTATTGTGTCTGTCTGGATGCTTGAGCACAACAGAAGCTGCTCCAGGAACCACAGGTGAGATCCATGTTCTTTAACTTCATTACGCAGCCTGAAGAAATGCATGAACAATAGTTCAGGTGACCAGTGAAAGATGAACTTTGTAAATATATAAATTGTAATATTATCTGAGTCAGTCAATATAGAAGACTTTTATATTGAAAGGGTTGACGCCTGTTTCACACTGTGCAGTGCGTATGCGGTGCCTATTTTTCCCGTACCCATGTTAACAGCTTTCACACTGCATGCGGATGTGGTCCGGTGTTGTGCCCAATTTCAAGTCCCTGAAAATTATTACCGGGGGTCAGAATTTGGCACACAACACCTGTTGCGTTTACAGCAGTGCAGCGATCGTTTCCGCACCGAGTCTACTTTTGCTGTGCTGCACGAGCTGAATTAAAGTAAGCACTTGCTCGTAGTTAAAATGAACACGAATTGACATGAAAATGTAGTATCTCACCAACTGCACTATACTCACCAATTAATACTACTATTTTCACAGTCATGTTTTTACTTTAAGCCCGGGGTAAAGCAAATAAAAACAAAACGCTTACCAGGAGTAGCACCATTGGTTGAAGCGGTCAGCCGTAGAATCAAGGACTCGAACTAACCATTTCATAAAATTGGTTACAACTCGTTACGCACTTTTTTTATGACACTAAGATCAGTTTAGGGATTAAGTAGATTTCTAAACTACTTTGATATGAAGCAGATAAATATGTGAAAAAGCTTGACACATATTGCAAAACCACTGACTTACAAATTCTGAAAAAATATTAAAGGTGCTCTAAGCGATGTCACGCGTTTTCTAGGCCAAAACTTTTTTTGTCACATCCAGCAAACATCTCCGCACTATACGCTAGCTGCTTGTCCCCTGAACACACTGTAAAAAACGCGGTCTCTGTGGACAGCCCAGGCTCCACAAATGGCAAGAAAAACAAACTGGCTCAGCCTTGGCCACGAAACATAACAAACTGTGTTCCAGCTAATAATGTACATGATTTGGGGGGTTAGTGCGCGTGCACATGAAGGGGGGTGTGGGGAGTGGAGGAGAGAGAAGCATGAAGAGGGAAGTTAGCTAGAGGAGAGATGTCCTAACAATGACTAACGTTAAAATTGTATATTCTTGAGAATTTTGATATGGCCGAGACGCGACCAAAGAGACGACGTTCTGATGAACAAATAACAAAGAATAGGGAAAAGGAGAAGGAACTTACATCGTCCCGAATTTACATCAGAAAAGCGTTCAAAAGGTGGCGAGAACTCCGCCGGCAGAAGGGCTTCAATCCGACATTCAGGTGGCTCTGTTTTTGCTGGAGAGGTGGGTAAATCCAGTTTGTTTTTTCTAAATGGTTCATGACTGTTTTCTAAATGGTTCATGACTGTTCATGACTGCGCTACACGGTTTGGAACACAGTCTCTGTTTTCATGACAGCATGGAAGGGAGGGGACGGGATGTGGAGGAGGGAGGGTCGATCTAGCCTCCATTTTGTTTGACAATACTTCGAACATCAACAAGAAGTGACGTCACCCAGCACCACTTAGAGTAGTGGTTCTCAACGGGGGCGGTACCGCCCCCCAGGGGGCGTTCAGAGAACAACGGGGGGCGTTGGAAGCAAGATTTTTGAAAGGGGGGCGTTCAGGTGTTAATGGGGGGCGTTCACGAGTTTAAATATGTAACGCAAATTTTTGTTCATTTACTTTTATTCATTTTAAGCATTTAGTAGTTGTAATAAACACTGTAAGTGGGCTATTTAAAAAGTGTTAGGACTACGTTTTTGTTAAATTATGTTGTAAAACATATGCGCAGAGTGTGATATCATAGTGTGATCATATCCACCGTCAGTGTTGTAGGTAGGCACTAGGCATGTTTTTTTGTGTTCATTTCTATTGCATTACGATTGAAAGCAGTATCAATAATGTAAAAAATATGATGTGCAGTCAAGTTCAGGTGTGTGTATATGCTGTGAGGGTTCTCACCGCGCGCGCTTGTAGTGATTCGAGGAGTTTTGACGAGTTCTATTTTGACGACTTGATATTATTTCTTATTCAAAAGTTTAGAATGCCTAACATTCTAAAATCTTCCAGTTTTATGCGACATGTAGCCTATCGTTACTTTTGCAACGACTCTATTATTTTTCCAGTCATAGACCAGCGCTCAAGCACTGACTAGAATCCAGCGCTGATAAGAATCAGCATTCACGTGCTCAATAATGTGTTTGGCGCTGACAACAATCCGGTGGTGCAGAATCACGCAGCGGAGGAATGGAAAGTTGACAAGCCATTAAAAAGTATTGACTTAAGAAACACTTATATTTTTTCAAATATTTTCAATAAATCATGTTCCCATTCACTCTGGCGACGAATTTTAAAATTAATTAAACTATATTCTATTTATAAGGTAAAACTTTTACATTTTTAGGCATTAACTATTTCAAATCCCAAATGCCAAAATGTTTTCTTTGTTCACCAAGTAATTTACTGGTCAGGCATTATTGTTAACTCACAAGACAGTAAGGAGAAAATGACAATTTGATGGATAATTTAAATATATTCTGCAATCACATTTTGGTAATGTATTCAACCCCCCTAGAAGGCCTGAGGTCCACTCACCACAGATTTAACAAACTCCTGTGAGAAATACTGGTATTGCTATGTCAATGCAATTTATAACTTGTTTTTTGGATGAATCACTGTGGAGTATAGTTCAGTTGTATTAATAAAAGACAATTTTGCACTTATTTCATCTATTAACTCTCACTCATTCCTGCTCGCTCAGTAGTTTGGGGGTGGGGGGCGTTCAGGGACCTGGATATTGGATAGGGGGCACTGGCCCAAAAAAGGTTGAGAACCACTGACTTAGAGCACCTTTAACCATGGCCGGACTTCAGTTAGGCCTATATGCCAGTCAGCAATTATTAGCCACATTTCCACTCTCTGCGAGCGAGTGCTTTTTTTTTTCTTTTCTTTTTTTTTAAACAGGCCAGCCTTGGCTAATAGCCTCTAATGGCGAGCTTCAATGCCATAATCAAATGGCATAAACTGATATTTATCATTATTTCACATAAGAAAACACAGTGGAATCGCATCTGCGCCATTGTAATCACATGGCTATGGCTACTTATGTTTTTGTTTTGTTTTTACCCCAAAAAGCGCACATTTAGAAACATGTTCACATGTTCAAGTGTAATTTGTTTACAGAGAATGATAATTTCTGTTAATTTATCAACTAAATATGCAATCTGAAGAGTTTAAGCGCTCTGTTCCGTCCAGGCACGGCGCCAGGATTTTTTCTCTACTGGTGCTAATGGGGAGCTAGACCGATACGTGGGGGTGCTAAGAAAACAATTGATTTTCATTACTTAAGTTACTCTATAATATAGAGGTTCTCGTTTTTTCAATAAAAGCAGCTATGATACACAGCACTTTAACTAGATTTGGCCAAATAATAGTCAACAAAATAACTAAGCCTAAAATTAAAAACGTTAAATAAAAAAATAAAAAACGTTATCCAATCACTGCTTAACTGCTTAAAAAATACTGACTAATATAGCCTACTGTTATATTAACTGTGCGTATACATAATATAGATTTTAATAGCTTGATGCTCTTTAAATATTTTGTTACATTATTAAAAGTTTCGGTGCATAGGACAGACCTATCCGCGATCGCTCTCCATGGTTCTGACCAAAGAAGAGAGCTTTGGAATCTCCATTACGCATCATACCTTGGCTGCATTTTCCGATAACATTGTCTCGTAGCGCGCTACGAAGACTCTTAAGGTATAGCTTAACTAAAGGTATCCTACCACTAAAGGTATATCATTGCTAGGCGTCTTCAGGGCTATCATCCATTCGCGAGGCAGAGGCGCTAAAGGCAGAGGCGCTGGCGCCCTCCTAGCAACGGCGCTGTTTTTGGTAAAACATGATTTTGACCACTTCATTAAGTTTTGTTTTATAGAAAACTCTTTTTAAAAGATTTTCGTTTTGTATAAATTGTATCTTAATTTTGATCAATGTTTTATCAATCAATTGCCCGTATTTAATGAATAAGAATCAAATATATAGCAGACAATGTAATAAGGAGCCGGCACGATCACTTGCATTGCACGTGAACCGGAGGGCGCCGAAACTCAGCTTGTGCCTCACAGATTTGAGAAATATAGGCTATATATTACAGAAAGTTCGAAATGTCTACTTTTAAACGAAAATATTCAAACCCAAATAAATAGGCTACTCTCTGATTATGTAATCCAAATGAAATGTGCATTTCTCTCTGGCGTTCATGGTGAGTCCGCATCGTCAACTTCATCTTTGCAGCGACACAGAAAACACCAGTTTATTACTAAACAATTAAATGTCTCCTTGCTGATTTAGACACATTCATAATCATTACTTTAAACGGTTCTTTGTGGCAAGTTTTATGCGTGCGGCTTATTACCCTGTAGGCTAGCCTTTAATTAAATTAATATAAAGGGGCGATTTGTCCACGAATGGCTTAAATGAACAACTACTAGTCGACTAGAAAAAAAAATTAGTCGGAGGTAGCCCTTATTCCACATATTTTTTCGAACCAACAGGCCAGTCTGTGTTGGGGGAGCGACCGTGAGAGGAGCAGAATATTCAGAAATGCGCTCTCCGCTCACGAGCTCTGATCGGAACAAACCCGAACCTCACTGTCTGCTGAACTTGCGCAGAAACATCAAAATAGACATAGCCAGCTTTTTAAAATTGTTGTTAAAACTAAAAATTTAGACTATTTTAGTACAAATTATGAGCTTATTGACGATTTTTTATAATTCTTGACAAAATTAGAATTCTTTTTTTTTTTTTTAACGACGCAACGATGAGCATTTACTAGCCTACTTTTAAAAAATGCGGGTCAGGAAGCGGGTCGGGTAACCTACAATATTTTATTTTTCTGCGGTCCGAGTTGCGGGCGGGTCAATTGAAAACGTCGGTCAGGTGCGGGTTGTTTATACATTGACCCGCGCATCACTGGTGTCTAATGATTCGGTTCACAACGTCAAAAATAGAATTAATAATATACAACGCCACAGCAAGAAAAACAAACACCCTGTACCTGTTAAAAATGAACTGGGCAAAAAACAGCTATCTGTTATGCCGAGTTCTGTAAAAGAACATTGTAATTAACGTAATTTCGCATTGTTTGTAATTTCTTGTTGTTGACTCAATAATAAACTGCAATTTCAGAGTTGGATCTGTTTGTTTGTGTTTCATATTAATATTACATTATGTAAAACGTCCAACTGTTTACGAATCAAAATCCGGACATACTGTGATGCATGTATGAATTATCATGTTAGACTAAGTTAGTAATGTAATAGCCTCTATAGAGCCCGAATTTGCTTTTATAAGTTAGGCTAACCTTGTTTACGTTCCTTTACGACCTGCAACATATCATGACTGCACACATATAACGTTACTTTACTGTAAATCAAAGATTTGACGATGGATTATGTGGGAAGCCTTAGTAGCCTACCTCTGACCGTGGCGATTATATTAAAAAACTTACTCTCAGCAATGGTGAGATCTTGCCGGATCCCTATACAATAATACCTGACGATCTTTGGATTGTGGATGACAAGAAGTGGCCAGCAATTGTATGGCCTGATATATATAATTATCTAATTCAGACACCAAGTGTGTATACAAGAGAAATGATTAGAGCGTACAAATCCCTTGATGCATACAACTACGTGCTATGTGGTCATGTGCAGCTCGTCAAATACTTTGATGCTGCACCGGATTTTTTGTGTTGAGGTCAGATGTAGGCTACTCCGGTACGAACTAAGAGCGCGGGTCTTTTGCCCCCTGGTTGCGTGGGCTTAACTGGGGCTACACAGATTTTTGACGGGGCTTTAGCGCCCCCTAGCCCCGGTGTAGCGCCGTGCTTGGTTCCGTCTCATTGCCATCACACTATAGTGGGGCAGAAATGTCATCAAGATGATAAAAATACCCATTTAGTTCCTGTTTTTATATTCACAACATAAGCAAATGAGTTATCACACAAGCAAGAGTGCCGGTAATTGCCATACACATTGTCTTTGTATTCTGATTGAATTTGATTCAAATTAAGAAATGAGACATGAGACTAAGAGAACACAGATGACAATAAAGTAAAAAAATACTGTTCATCTATGCCTTAATTGCTCAGTGTTATTTCATGGTTTTGATCTTCTCTCAACTCAGAGCACATCCAGTATTTTATTGTATTAATTATATATCACTGCTAACCTTGTGCTAGGCTAGGCATGGCATGTTAATGCATTAATTGTTCTACATTTTTGTGTATTTTGTGATCCATAATGATGTTCTAGTTGAGATCATTTGTAGTGTTGCTAGGGCCCAAACATATACTCAAGCCCAGGTGCCCTTGCCCTGATTATAACCTGCTCTTCTGTAGTGGCCGGTCATTCTCCGGGAAGCTGGCGCTTGTGCCGTCCAGTCGATCGAGACTTCTCTGGAAGATACAGATTGTGTGTGTGTGTGTGTGTGTGTGTGTGTGTGTGTGTGTGTGTGTGTGTGTGTGTGTGTGTGTGAGTGTGTGTGTGGCCTACTTTCAGTGAGTTTGAATTAGTAATGGACAATAATACTAGAGGTTTTTCAAAAGGAACACACGCAAAAAAAAAATTGGTGTAGAAACCGTTTTAGATCAGAAATTGCCGCATTACATGTCTATATCACTTTGCCAAATGATTTGTTATTTCAAAGGTCCTTACAGCAACAACAGCAAAATAACCAAAAACCCCAGTGAAAAAGACATTCAGCATTCAGTGATTTGGCTTCTCTGTCATGTGTCTGTATAACAGTAAAGCCAGGAGTGTGTCCAAGCTCAAAATATGAAGCAGAAGAGTGTGCCCTGATACGTTTCGTGTCGTGTGCCGATGACAGTGACTGTGCCAACGATGAGAAATGCTGCAGCAATGGATGTGGACTTCAGTGTATGGCTCCAGATACAGGTATATATTATATTATATTATATTATATTATATTATATTATATTATATTATATTATATTATATTATGTGCGGTCAATCAATATTTCAAATATTTGTTTAATGCCATCTTTTTATGAAAGAATGCATCACTGATACCAATACTGCTCCTGATGTCTCTATGAAATAGATTTTTTTTTTTCTTAATTTTAGTCATTAATTATAGGCATTCAGCATTACAGTGTAATTGAAAGCTATCAATTTTAACATTTATTAGGCTTTAAAAAATATAACTAATATAATTTACCTGTGCTCTTCAATAAATCAGGGCTATTATTTTTCACTGTCATGTGTCTGTATCACAGCAAAGCCAGGAGTGTGTCCAATCACAAACGATGGAACAATAATGTGTGTAAGGCAGGATGATGAGTTGTGTGCCGGTGACAGTGAGTGTCCCGACAATCAGAAATGCTGCAGCACTGTGTGTGGTGGACTTGACTGTATGGCTCCAGTTACAGGTATGATATTTTATTTAATTCTAGGCATTCAGCATTACAGTATAATTGAAAGCTATCAATTTAAATTTTATTAGGCTTTAAAAAATATAACAACTTATAATTTTAAGTGAACAATCTTCATAAAAACTCACAATGTCACTTCACCTGTGCTCTTCAATATATCAGGGCTATTTATTTATTTATTTTTTACTCTTTTTTTTTCTTCTGTCATGTGTCTGTGTAACAGTAAATGCAGGAGTGTGTCCAAGAACAAACTACGAAGAAGTAAAGTGTGAGTGTGCCGGTGACAGTGACTGTCCCAAAGGGAAGAAATGCTGCCGCACTGAATGCGGTGGACATCAGTGTATGGCTCCAGTTAGAGGTATTATATTATATTATATTATATTATATTATATTATATTATATTATATTATATTATATTATATTATATTATATTATAAAACGGGTTAGTTTCAATCCTTGATTCTGATTGATCAATAGCTGTGTTTTATTCACGATAAAACATGGCTATGACCGCTTCACCCAACGGTTCTATGTATTACTACACAACACCCCTAGCAACCACTCTTAGCAACTTAAACACAGAGCTGTTAAACACGCATTCAGCGTGAGACTCACACAATTGACTTTATGCACAGCTGCACTACTTCCTGAACTTCAGCCAGCTCCTTTGTTTCCTGTCTGCCATTATTGGACAAACTCATTAATCCAGGTGTGCCTGACCTCAGTAGTCACAACAACAATCAGACACACCTGGATTAATCAGTTTGTCCAATAATGGCAGACAGGAAACAAAGGAGCTGGCTGAAGTTCAGGAAGTAGTGCAGCTGTGCATAAAGCCAATTGACACCTTTCACACACTCTCACGCCACACATCCATTTTCTCACGCAGAGATAAATCGCCAAGCAAAGAGGACACTGACACCGACAGACAAGAAAGAGCAGGTTACTTACAATAGGAAACTAAAAATTCTCAGCTCTCAGATTCTGTCAATTTTATTACAAAATTCAGACAATAAATACCGTTTTGGCGCTTTTAAATGTGACATCGCTGTAGCACCTCAGTTCAAGCGGCACGTGAACCGATCATCTCTCTTTACTACTAGTTAATAGTAAATAAACAATAATAGGTAGGTTGAAAGATACAGTACAACTTATCGAAATGTAAATGTGTCATACCGATCAATCAGTGTTTTTCAACCGCGGAAAAAGGTCAATAAAACAGCTGGAGAACAATGTCACACATTTACCTCAGGAAAGCCATTTAATGACCATAGCATGTTAGTTGGCTAGAAAAATTTGTATTTTATAATATTTTTATTATTAGTAGCCTATAAATGTGTATTTTGCTAAATATGTGCACTATATTACATATTTATTATTGTTACTTATATCATTAAAATATTATAAAGTTATTATAATATAAACCGCATTATATTTAATTTGAGTTGTTATTTTTAGCCTTTAATAATGCCAGCTGACAGAGCTCTCTGTAGCCTGTTTACAGCATTATGTGAGAATTTCTTTCTTGAGAAAAATTAACATGTATCTACTGTACTATTTATCCAAATGAATTGATATTGAATCAAGATCGGAATCAAACCACGAGAATTGAATTGAATTGAAATGGTAAAAATCGTATCAAGCTATGATAAAAGCAGTAGCCTACCAGTCATTGCACCATGCACATCGTAACATGCTGTCACTAAACTTAATAAAATTCTGTTTAGTTAGGCTACCAAATGTTTTGACATCACAATAGCCTACACTTATTGTGATGAAAGTTTTTTTTTTTTTTTTTTTTTACATATCCCACAATCGTTTGTTTTTTTACGTTTAATAAGAAATTTAAATACTTTATTAGTTTACATTTAGATTATTTCAAGTTCACCACGGGGCTGTTGAATGTTTGAATCTGATTTAACATGTTTGTGTATGTAAGAAAACAAAATCACAAAAAAAGTAATTAACCAAAGTGGTGATTTGGGCCCCCCTAGCATCCTGGGCCCATATGCCTGGCATAGCCTACTCTGCACCCCATAGACCAGCCCAACCCCCCCACTATAACGGCACCCCTGACTACGGGGCTGTTGAATGCTTGAATCTGACTGGTTGCCGAAGATTCTAAGGAGTGCAATTATTATGTACATGTCCATATTACTTGGCCAAATGATTTCAGTTATTTCAAAGGTCCTTACAGCCTACAACAACAAAAGAACCAAAAACCCCAGTGAAAAATTCATTCAGCATTCAGTGATATGGCTTCTCTGTCATTTGTCTGTATAACAGGAGTGTGTCCAAAGATAAAATATATACCAGAAATATGTGCCGAGATGCGTTTCGTGTCGTGTGCCGATGACAGTGACTGTGCCAAGAATGAGAAATGCTGCAACAGTGAATGTGGACTTCAGTGTATGGTTCCAGATACAGGTATTATTATATTATATTATATTATATTATATTATATTATATTATATTATATTATATTATATTATATTATATTATATTATGTGCGGTCAATCAATATTTCAAATATTTGTTTAATGGCATCTTTTCATGAAAGAATGCATCACTGATACCAATACTGCTCCTGATGTCTCTATGAAATGATTTTTTTTCTTCTTAATTTTAGTCATTAATTATAGGCATTCAGCATTACAGTATAATTGAAAGCTATCAATTTTAAAATTGTATTAGGCTTTAAAAAATATAACAACTTATAATTTAAGTGAACAATCTTCATAAAAACTCACAATGTCACTTCACCTGTGCTCTTCAATATATCAGGGCTATTTTTTATTTATTTATTTATTTTTTTCTTCTGTCATGTGTCTGCCAGGAGTGTGTCCAAGAACAAACTATGAAGAAGTAAAGTGTGAGTGTGCCGATGACAGTGACTGTCCCAAAGGGAAGAAATGCTGCCGCACTGAATGCGGTGTACGTCAGTGTATGGCTCCAGTTATAGGTATTATATTATATTATATTATATTATAAAACGGGTTAGTTTCAATCCTTGATTCTGATTGGTCAATAGATGTGTTTTATTCACGATAAAACACGGCTACGACCGCTTCACCCAACGGTTCTATGTATTAGGTATTACTACACAACACCCCTAGCAACCACTCTTAGCAACTTAAACACAGAGCTGTTAAAGGTGAACTAAGTAACTTTTTTACCTTAACTGAACAGCTTCAGAGTCATTGGAATGGTTATATTACTTATTTCAGGTTGAATGGTGGTCGTTTCGCACCCCCCTGGTGCCCGAGAGCAGAAAATCCGCACTTGCAACTTTGAGCCGGCGGGACGCCGTGATATCAGGTCTCGCGATGTAAACAATTGCTTTACGGCCAAAAGAAATCTGCTAAAATGCTGTCATTATTGCGCTCCCTCACGCTGTTCGAACCCGAATGAAGCAGACGTTTTAAAGAATGTCCCATCTGCTTTGATGTCGTTGATCTACTAGCCTCTGGTGTCTGAGAATCACCAACGAGTTTTTACAACAGTGTTGTCAATTATCTATTCCGAAGCTGTGGGGGGAGCTCTAGAGAGAAACCTGCGAGCAAAAAGCGAGAATACAGCGAGGAAATCCCGAAACTACTGAGCCCTGCTTTAAACCTATGCTTTAAACACGCATTCAGCATGAGACTCACGCAAATGACACCTTTCACACGCTCTCACGCCACACATCCATTTTCTCACGCAGAGATAAATCGCCAAGCAAAGAGGACACTGACACCGACAGACAAGACAGAGCAGGTTACTTACAATAGGAAACTAAGGGTGTATCACCAGGAAAGTCCGATAGTTCACTTGCTTTGGTCCGGACCAAATACAATGTTGATTTTTTTTGGTTTGGTACGGTTCGCTTTCACACTGCTCTTTTTGCAAGTGAACCAAAATTTGTAAACAAAACCACACGTGTGCTAAGGTCGTCCATTCATTGGACAGGAATTCTCAAGCAGGGAAAAGCAGGAAGTGCAAAAACAGGCACAGCATGGAGATATTTCGTAATGTAATATTTGTTCTTTTACTGATTTGGTGTTATTCTCTACAAACGCAATATGAAGAAACTAATGAGCATCATATGATACAATGTCATCTATACGATGTTGTAATTAGGATTTTGAGAAGATGACGATGTGCTGCAAGACGGTTCCAGCGGAGAGAACATGCTTTTAAACCATTTAAGCGCGATAAGACAAAAGAGAACGCTCTGTCTGTGAATGTCCTGATGCACACACGACGCGCAGAAAGACGCGCAACAGTAGGCATCGTGTGCACAGACAGCGCCCGGAATTCTCTTTCACTTTCGCGCTTGAACAATAACACACACCATTATGCCAAAATGTCCGTTTTGTTAAGTATCCTCATAAGAGCAGTCAAATAAAAAGGCGCAGTTTTCTGCAATTGGATCTGTTCGGGGGGGGGGGCGTCACCACTTTTGAATAAGAAACAATATCAAGACTATAAAACTCGTCAAATCTCCACGAATCACAACAAGCGTATCAGTGAGAACACTTGTTCAAATAGCGCACACACTCAAACCTGACTGCACATCACATTTTTGACTTTATTGATTCTGCTTTTATTCGTAATGCAATGCACCGGTCAACGGGACATAAATTAATCCTTAAAGGATGGGACTTTGTGGGACATTTGCACAAAAATAATAAATAACATACCGTATTTTATAAGTCGCTCCGGAGTCGCATATCGGTAAAAAAATGCGTCACAAGGAAGAAAAAACATATATAGGCCTAGCCTAAGTCTCAATGGACTAAGTCGCATTTTTTTAGAAATTTATTTCAAAAAAAAAAAAAAAAAAAAAAAATGTTACAGACAATTCTCCGTTACGGACGTGAGCGCTTAAAGCGGCACTAAACGAATGTTTTAAAACTTTCACAGACTGAGAACTCAAACTGAAAGCACAAAGCCTGTCTTTAAATTTAATTTAGTTTTGTATTAATTGTATCTTAATTTTAATCGATGTTTCATCAACCAATTGTCTGGGTTTAATAAATAAGAAGTATAGGCTATTAGAAAATAGACAATCAGGACACGGAGGCGCTGGCGAACCTGGAGCTCGTCTCATAATGAACCGAAACTCAGCGTAGGCCTATAAGGTAGCCTATTGCCTCACAGACCTGAGACATATAGATAGCTTGAAATGTCTACTTTTAAGCAGAACAATTCAAAACGAAAGAAAACAGACTGCGCTGCTTATGTAATTCGTATGAAATGTGCATTTCTCTCTGGCGCTGCGAAGATCGTGAGTCGTCAACTTCATCTTATAGCCGACACTGACATAAAAAATAACTGTTTTATTAGTAAACAATTAAAATGTCTCCTGCTATATATTACATATTTGCCTGTTCCTTACAAAACACTAACAGTGGGGTGTTTGACTGTGTTTTTTTTTTGTGTTTTTTAGCAGCTGCGGACAAATTCTTTCGACGCACACACAATATTAGCCTACGTAACACTCTGCGCTTATGTTTTAAAAACATAATTTAACATATAACAATTTTTAAATAGCCCACTTAAAGTGTTTATTACAAATAAATGACTAAATGCTAAAAATTAATACATTTTAATGAACAAACATATGCGTTGCATTTACAATTCTGTGAAAACAGGGGGTGCTGCAGCACCCCCAGCACCCCCACTTCCCGCGTCCCTGAATAGGCTACACCCTAATTCTCAGCTCTCAGATTCTGTCAATTTTATTACGAAATTCAGACAATAAATACCGTTTTGGTGCTTTTAAATGTGACATCGCTGTAGCACCTCAGTTCAAGCGGCACGTGAACCGATCATCTCTCTTTACTACTAGTTAATAGTAAATAAACAATAATAGGTAGGTTGAAAGATACAGTACAACTTATCGAAATGTAAATGCATCATACATGCTATCGATTAATCAGTGTTTTTCAACCGCGGAAAAAGGTCAATAAAACAGCTGGAGAACAATGTCACACATTTACCTCAGGAAAGCCATTTAATGATCATAGCATGTTAGTTGGCTAGAAAAATTAGTATTTTATAATATATTTATTATTAGTAGCCTATAAATGTGTATTTTGCTAAATATGTGCACTATATTACATATTTATTATTGCTACTTATATAATTAAAATATTATAAAGTTATTATAATATAAACCGCATTATATTTAATTTGATTTGTTATTTTTAGCCTTTAATAATGCCAGCTGACAGAGCTCTCTGTAGCCTGTTTACAGCATTATGTGAGAATTTCTTTCTTGAGAAAAATTAACATGTATCTACTGTACTATTTATCCAAATGAATTGATATTGAATCAAGATCGGAATCAAACCACAAGAATTGAATTGAATTGAAATTGTAAAAATTGTATCAAGCAATGATAAAAGCAGTAGCCTACCAGTCATTGCACCATGCACATCGTAACATGTTGTCACTAAACTTAATAAAATTCTGTTTAGTTAGGCTACCAAATGTTTTGACATCACAATAGCCTACACTTATTGTGATGAAAGGTTTTTTTTTTTTTTTTTTTTTTACATATCCCACAAACTTTTGTTTTTTTACGTTTAATAAGTTTAATATTACGTAATATTAATATTTATATTTACGTTTAATATTTCAAGTTCACCACGGGGCTGTTGAATGTTTGAATCTGATTTAACATGTTTGTGTATGTAAGAAAACAAAATCACAAAAAAAGTAATTAACCAAAGTGGTGATTTGGGCCCCCCTAGCATCCTGGGCCCATATGCCTGACATAGCCTACTCTGCACCCCATAGACCAGCCCAACCCCCCCACTATAGCGGCACCCCTGACTACGGGGCTGTTGAATGCTTGAATCTGACTGGTTGCCGAAGATTCTAAGGAGTGCAATTATGTACATGTCCATATTACTTGGCCAAATGATTTCAGTTATTTCAAAGGTCCTTACAGCCTACAACAACAAAAGAACCAAAAACCCCAGTGAAAAATTCATTCAGCATTCAGTGATATGGCTTCTCTGTCATTTGTCTGTATAACAGGAGTGTGTCCAAAGATAAAATATATACCAGAAATATGTGCCGAGATGCGTTTCGTGTCGTGTGCCGATGACAGTGACTGTGCCAAGAATGAGAAATGCTGCAACAGTGAATGTGGACTTCAGTGTATGGTTCCAGATACAGGTATTATTATATTATATTATATTATATTATATTATATTATATTATATTATATTATATTATATTATATTATATTATATTATATTCAGCGTCAGGTCTCAGGTTTCGTACAATTAGACATCGGGCGAAATGGCCTCAGATTGAAGCATAAAAGTTTCAAATTAACAAAACTATTGTTAACATAGTTATTATCGCAGACATCCCAACCTGCAAAAAGTAATTTCAGGGAGGTATCCCGCAGACATCCCACTCGTTAGGTTGTATAAAACGTCCCACTGAGATTATTTTTTAAATTTGTATTATTCGCTAGTTTTAGTTGCATGTTTAAAAATTAGCAAAATAACACATTGCAACTAGCTAGCTTGTATGTTGGCAAAATATAGCGAAGTTAAAAAAATCTTTCGAGTGCAAATTTGCCTGTATAGTACATAAAGTTTTGATGGTGATTGTGTCTGTGACAGAACAATTCTTGCAAATAGAAAGATGTCATTATTTCATTTTTTGCTAAAGCAAAGATAAATGATCCATAGTTTAGTTCACATAGAATGATGTTGTGATCACTGTTTTGAAAAAGTGACCCAAGTAACGGTATTTAGAAATGTGTTCTAGCGATTGTAAAAACAAACAAACAGTTATTTGTAAAATAAACAAACAGGATTGTGTATTATTTTATAATAATATTAATAGATTATTTTGTGTTATATTCTCTGTCAAAAGTACCTGAATTCGGCCTATAGCACTGTTTCAAGCATAGGGTGGCTTTACAAAATTAATAAAGATGATGAATAATACTCAATGCAATTCACTCTGTAAGTAAAGCTAGCTATTCATGTCCTGAGTGTTTTGTGCTGTACATCTGATGCTTAATCCCACTAAATGGCCAGACTAAATCTGAATCTCTATCCATACAGTCTAGGTGCCTAACTGAAGGGAATCCAGTGTGTGCCGAATACTGTTCCCATGATGGTCAGTGCCCTGCTGGACAGAAATGCTGCTCAACACCTGTGATCGTACATGCAGTGTTAATCATATTAGAAAAATTATGTAATGAGTCATGTTACCTTTGTCATGTACCTATCCTATATTAACTGTTGTATTCTTTTTGCCGGTGGGATTCTCTGTGATTGATATGAGGTCCTCCTGGCAGTGATTAAAGCTTATTCAAAGGCATCATTTGGAGTCTGTCTGCCAGTCAGGTTAGACACTAGAGATCTTACTATTATTCTCAAGTGATAGTGCTGAAGTGGAGCACTAGAGATCTTATTTATTCCTAAGTGATGGTGCTGAAGTGGAACTCCAGAGACCTGTGGAGAGACGTCTAGTAGAGTATAAAATTGTAGGTGTCTAGGAGACACCAGGTTAACTTAAAGGGCATCTATTATGCAAAATCCACTTTTATATTGTGTTTTGGACATAAATGTGTGTTGGCAGCGTGTGAACCCAATCACTCTACAGTAGGGTTGGGAATCGTAAGAATTTTTCCGGTTCCGGTTCCGATTCCGGTTCCACCAAACGATTCCGGTTCCGGTTCCCATTCAATAAAAAAATATTAAAACAACTAATAAAAAATAGTAGTAAGGGAAAAATCCACAATCCTTTTTGTGTTTATTTCTTATACTTGTCAAATGAGTTTAACAGACTGGTAATGTCAACAAATTCAACATATTATTAAGCAATTTTTGGAAAAAAATAAAATAAAATAAAATGAAAATAAAAATGTCTGCATTCTCTAGAATAATTTGGGACCTCTCCTAGCTTATTGTATCTCCAGCAGTGGAGAATACCCTCTCAGAAGGGTAGAATATGCTTGAACACCCATGTAAGATGTGTGAACAGATTATTTTTAAAATCGTTTTGAATGATAAATTCATAAAGACTTTACTTGTTTCATTACCGGATAAATCAGCGCTCTAGCAGTTAATAAACAGAGCGGCATGCGTCTTGCGGAAGAACATTGTAGCCGGAGCTACTTCTCTCTATTTATGTCTATGACGAGCAGTGTTGCCAGATGTACGATAATTATCGTATTTGTACGATAATTTTGACCTCTGTACGATGTACGATCAATAATGGAAAAAATCCTATAATGTACGATAATTTCAGACCTGTGTGACACTTCAAATGATGGTCGTTGTAATCATAGGGTTTCTCATTGATCTAGCTGTGGATTCTACGTCTACCGGGGAAAGAACGTGTAGAGAGAGGGAGCGAGAGACCTTGCGTGTGTGTGCTAGTGTGCCTCACGAAGCACATGTAAAGACCCAAACAATCAATTGTAAGAACCGACCGTTGGAGATTTATTGACTGTCTGTCATTTTCATGCTGTATTCTGTACAGGTTTGACTCGTGTATGATCATTTTCTTCCAAATACGATAATTTTGAGCTTCTGGTACGATACTTGGACATTTCCAATCTGGCAACACTGATGACGAGTCACGCAGGTACTAGGCTACCCTGCAGCGGCTGCGATCCGCCAGTCTAAAGTATAGTTCGAGTATAAACGCTTATTGCAGGCTTAACGTAGTAATTCAGGATAAGACAAAAACACGTTTTGAAAAAAAGGCATTCATGATGCACTCGCTCATTGTATACATTTTGTAAATTCTGAACACAAAGAAGTTACGGACTGCGTCTTTATGAATGTTTTGAAGCATCAGATGTAATCGATACACTCGTTATCTGAAGGCAGCGACTTTCAAAAGGTGATTTACAATATTTTGGTTGCTACCGTAGACATCAGTGTTTATACTCGAATTATAAACTTTTATCTCAGTAGCCTACTTCTGTGATCATTTGAATATTTGTAACAGAAATATCGATACTGTGTGATTGTAAAGCTGTTTCATATTGACAACTGCTCTCTCTGGGTAAACGACAGCGCAAACAGATTTGAATGTTCAGGGGTGAGGTTTTTGTAATTTAGGAATAAGATCGCGTGGGTGTTTGAATCGAGATCTTTTAAATATTAATCGTGCAGCTCTACTGTCTTTAATTCTCTCTCTCTCTCTCTCTATGCGTTGATATCTGACGCAAAACGTATTTGAGTAGCGCGAGGGCTTTTCAGTGCATTTATTACTATTTTAATATGAGGCGAGACGTCGCTATTAAAGGATAAGCTACCAGCACTTCGCCCACCAGAACCGTTTTCGGAACCGAAACTTAGGAATTTCGCACGGTTCCGGTATTTTTTCAAAAACACTACCGGTTCTGGATAAGAACCGGTTCTCGGTTCCCAACCCTACTCTACAGTGATAAAAATCCACCCACTCCTTTTTGACATCATACTCAGACCCTGCCCACTGCTGCTGATTGACAGCCCTGTATTACCATAGTTTCCGCCATCAGCAAATTACTAGAGTAGAGATAGAGTACACTATCTGCCATTTTCTCAGCGCTAGAGCAGCTGTAGTGACAATTTCTTGTGTAGGAAATGTAAAGTGACTACGCCACCTCATTATTTTATAGCAGGAGGAGCCCTCCACAGATCACAATACTTGATTCTAGGCAACAAATATAGTTCAACAATTTTGTTACAACACGGACCATCAAATGTTAAAACATGTCAACAATAGAATCCACAGAAGTAGGAAATAGCTCTCCTCAAGACTGCAAGAGGGTTGGGCCTGCTCTTATGGACCTCCTACCACCTTTAAGACACAGAAGAAAACCCACAGCATACACCTTTAAATCACCATTTCAGTGCCAACCTTCTAGTACACACCACACAGCAGTGCCACACCACCCAAATCACCTACGCTGAGGGAGGTTTAATGTCGATGCAGGCCCAGCCCTGTACAAAGTAACTGAGCACTGTAACACACAAAAAGAGGAGAGCAGTACCACAGAAACAAAAAGCAAATGACAAACAATATTTAATATAATCACATTAATCATCAATATCAAATAAAAGAAAAACAAACCACAATATAAAACTTAAAAATACAAGAAACAGTGGCAGGTCAGCCCCTTTATCAAAAAAAACATGCACGTAAGTACACATCAATACAGCCCGCAATATAAAACAAACAAAACATTTGCAGCACAGATACCCAATCTCAACTCTCAATCCTCAAACATGATAGATAAAAAGTACTATAAAACAAGAGCACAGATATTAGCCACAAATAAATTTTCGTGTATTAATTGCATCAAACTCATAAGCGATCGGCCTCAATAAAGTGTATACTGCATTTACCGTTATTCAGCATTCCAACACGGCCGTCAGCCCATTAAAGGTACCGCAGCAATAAATGTTTGTCTGTCCCGCTTCACGGACAGAGAATAAAAAACCTCTTAAATAATCAGTCTAAAAAAAGGAACGATCACAAAGATCAAGGCGCAGTCATTCAACACAAACAAAACCACACAGCTATTACATCTCTGAAAGGTACAGAGGCTGCAGGTCGAGCACAACATCAACCCCAGAACTGCAGAAAACACCATCTGTTGCTGCAACAACCATTTATGCTGTCTTGATCATAGGACTAGCCACCCGCACAACAGGTTTGTAGGGCTGACTCAGGCGTGGGATGCCATGTCATTGAGATGTTCTCAGAAAGATGGAAGAATAAGTTAAATTAACTCACCTACTCAAAAATCAAACCATAAAATATTTAACATGAAAAAAGTTCTATGAGCTAAACTCAGGACCGACATTGCCTATCCCTGATCTATAAGACATATTTTTAGTGTTTCTATTCTGTTCATATTTTTTTAAACAATATCTTATATCAAAATCTAATATTAATGTGTAAAAAGTCAGTTTTTCATAAAAGGTACAATATTTGCCTCTGAGATGAAGTGGAGTTGAATAACAATCTAAAGTACTTCAAATGTATACTTTAATCCAGAGTAAATGTATGTTCGTTACATTCCACCACTGGTTATTTAAAAAATGAAACTTAACAAAATATATTGTCACATTAACAAATTGTTACTAGCTGTGTCCCGGGAGTTGTTCAATGCAATGAGACGGTCTGGTTTTGTCGCAGCAACTGGTGACAGCCGTTGTGATGAGCGGCAGTAGGCCTACCATATGTACTGCACTTTATACAGTGGGTACGGAAAGTTTTCAGACCCCCTTAAATTGTTCACTCTTTGTTATATTGCAGCCATTTGCTAAAATCATTTAAGTTCTTTTTTTTCCCTCATTATTGTACACACAGCACCCCATATTGACAGAAAAACACAGAATTGTTGACATTTTTGCACATTTATTAAAAAAGAAAAACTGAAATATCACATGGTCCTAAGTATTCAGACCCTTTGCTGTGACACTCATATATTTAACTCAGGTGCTGTCCATTTCTTCTGATCATCCTTGAGATGGTTCTACACCTTCATTTGAGTCCAGCTGTGTTTGATTATACTGATTGGACTTGATTAGGAAAGCCACACACCTGTCTATATAAGACCTTACAGCTCACAAGTGCAAGTCAGAGCAAATGAGAATCATGAGGTCAAAGGAACTGCCTGAAGAGCTCAGAGACAGAATTGTGGCAAGGCACAGATCTGGCCAAGGTTACAAAAAAAATTCTGCTGCACTTAAGGTTCCTAAGAGCACAGTGGCCTCCATAATCCTTAAATGGAAGACGTTTGGGACGACCAGAACCCTTCCTAGAGCTGGCCGTCCGGCCAAACTGAGCTATCAGGGGAGAAGAGCCCAAAGATCACTGTGGCTGAGCTCCAGAGATGCAGTCGGGAGATGGGAGAAAGTTGTAGTAAGTCAACCATCACTGCAGCCATCCACCAGTCGGGACTTTATGGCAGGGTGGCCCGACGGAAGCCTCTCCTCAGTGCAAGACGCATGAAAGCCTGCATGGAGTTTGTTAAAAAACACCTGAAGGACTCCAAGATGGTGATAAATAAGATTCTCTGGTCTGATGAGACCAAGATAGAACTTTTTGGCCTTAATTCTAAGCGGTATGTGTGGAGAAAACCAGGCACTGCTCATCACCTGTCCAATACAGTCTCAACAGTGAAGCATGGTGGTGGCAGCATCATGCTGTGGGGGTGTTTTTCAGCTGCAGGGACAGGACGACTGGTTGCAATTGAGGGAAAGATGAATGCGGCCAAGTACAGGGACGAAAACCTTCTCCAGAGTGCTCTGGACCTCAGACTGGGCCGAAGGTTCACCTTCCAACAAGACAATGACCCTAAGCACACAGCTAAAATAACGGAGTAGCTTCACAACAACTCCACCAACGTTTACCATCCAACCTGACAGAACTGGAGAGGATCTGCAAGGAGGAATGGCAGATACCCAAATCCAGGTGTGAAAAACTTGTTGCATCTTTCCCAAAAAGACTCATGGCTGTATTAGATCAAAAGGGTGCTTCTACTAAATACTGAGCAAAGGGTCTGAATACTTAGGACCATGTGATATTTCAGTTTTTCTTTTTTAATAAATGTCAACAATTCTGTGTTTTTCTGTCAATATGGGGTGCTGTGTGTACAATGAGGAAAAAAATGAACTTAAATGATTTTAGCAAATGGCTGCAATATAACAAAGAGTGAAAAATTTAAGGGGGTCTGAATACTTTCCGTACCCACTGTATATACTTTATATAAGTTATAATATACATATATAGTTATAACTGCCTAAAAACAGAAACGGGGTTGAAAACCTATCTAAAAATGCTCACGGGTCAATTTATGTACATAATAAAGTCTAAAGTGTATAGCCTATGTAAAATCACATACTGGTAACACATGTCAACATTTGAACCTTTGTATTTATTATTATTTTTCATTTTAATCATTAGATTTTTCAATTAAATTGAAACCCAATACTTACATTTAAAAGCGTAATCCGGCAATTTCATCTCCAGTGCGCAATGAATTCTGGGGTAGGCAAGGCTGCGAAGCATCCTTCTGATGTATCCTGCATTCACAGGAAAAGGATGCATTTGCAGGCCGTATTTTGATGGAGCCTTTGAAGGACCTTCGCATTGGGACAGCCTTCGTCGCGCCGTGGTGACGCAATCGGCTATACTTTCCCCTTTAAAGGTCCCGTATTATGCCCCTTTTCACAAGATGTAAAATAAGTCTCTGATGTCCCCAGAGTGTGTATGTGAAGTTTCAGCTCAAAATACCCAACAGATAATTTTTTACAGCATGTTTAAATTGTCATATTTTGGGTCACAGAAAAACGCGCTGTTTTAGTGTGTGCCCTTTAAATGCAAATAAGCTGCTGCTAGACGACCCAGGGGGCGGAGCTTCATGAGCTCGCGCTCAGTCTCTCAGGACAATATCACCTCACGGAATGATGATAATATCAGAAACTCTCAGTAAAGGTGTTCATTTCGAGTCGGACAATAATGCCTACAGAGTCAGAGTGCTGTATAGAGATGAAACAGGTATAGTTTAGTAGTTTAATTACGGTTATTATAACGTATTTGTCATCTGCTTGTATGTATCCATTATATATTAATAGCCTACAAGTCTGCTGTCTGAATGATGATCAAACATATACTGATGAGTTTAATAAAGTTTATTGTACATCACACAAAAGATGAAGCGTCAGTTTTACTTCAGAAAATCACCGTAAGAGCTGAGTAAACACAGTAAGTTATAAGAAGTGCGCAAGTACGTAAACAAATTTCGGTTGAGGGAGCATTTCTGTGGGCGGAGGTTAGTCAAAAAACGGTTCTAGTGACGTCATTAAAGAAGGAAGTAGAGGGATGTAGTCCAAAAGAGCCGTTCGATGTAGGCGACTTCTGTTAAATAAAATATCTCGCTTGGCATTGAACTTTGAGCTTTATAATTTTACAGATATTATTTAAGCTCTATAAGCAACATTACACACTAACTAAAGTTTGAAACATGGGATCACGAAGAACGGGACCTTTAAACGAGTCTCAGTGCGTCCTCCAAGGGCCGCGTCGGCCACGCACTTTGAAGGACGTGGCCTTCAAAGGATGCAGCCCCTGAATTGACCTCTTGCCGGCCCCTCCCCCAAAACGGCCATTGTCCAATCACACATCATAGCAACCGTTACTATGTGAGCAGGTCCGACAAACATTGACTCCAAGCAAGATGGTGAAGCGGTGCACCCACGGCGTTTGTAAATCGGACAATAGATACCCCGAGAGATTGTCTGGAGGAGTTGAGTTCTTTCCATTCCCAAAGCAGAAAACACAACGTGAGCGGTGCCTACAATGGATAAAACAGTGTGGACGGCCCCACTCCCAGTTAAATGTTTCGAACATTACGAAGCATAATACATCTGCTCAAAGATAAGGCTAACAGCTAACTAGTTACCGTGTTGTCTAATGTTATTAGTTATGTTATTAGTATTAGCTGTTTTCAGAATCAGAATGTTTTATATCCATTGTTGAACATAATTCACAATTAGGAAATAGCTTTGGCTTTGTTAAAGGTGCATAACAGATAATATAATAAAATTAAATGGATATCTGATTGCCTTATATTTTGTTTTATCTATTTCATTTTATTATATTATCTGTTATGCACCTTTTAAGCCAAAGCAATTTCCTATTTGTGAATTCTGTTCATCAACAATGGAAATAAAACATTCTGATTCTGATTCTCAAAACGGCTATTCTCAAAACAACAGAGAAATGTTAGTTAGCTTTGAATGGCTTTGACGCACATGTAGGTTTAGCTAGGGTGACCATATTCCAGGACATGTCCGGCCGGGATTTCGAGATCGCCCAAAATATCCGGGATACGGCTTTTGCTTTCTCGTCGCCATATTCATTTTGTTTACATGCACACCTTTTGATTCAGTAGGACTGAATTAATTCCGATTGGTGAATCTGAAGTGTTTACATGAACGTTAAACAAGTGATCGGTTGATGTGCGTTTTAGCATTGCTAAGAAAATTCCTGTGTTTTCGTCTTGATCGGGATCCGTGTGAAGCAGAATGCATGACCTGCAAAGCTGGCACGTATGTGTCAGTGTCAAATAATGTAATAATGTAAACATAATGAATGGTGACTGTAGAAAGCAAAAGCCGAATCCCGGGCATTTTGGGCGATCTCGAAATCCTGGCCAGACATGTCCTGGTTAAACAGGACGTATGGTCACCCTAGTTTAGCTAGCTAACATACCCTTGTATTTTAACAAACTATCTACTCGCAATAGACAATAATAGACCATAACATATGAAAGAGAACTTACCCGGCAGTGCAAGAGCATGACTGGTCCACAAGGCTGTGCTGGTTGCATTTGAGGTACAGGTCATGGGGTTTCTCAGATTTCGCTTGAGACCGGTAAGCATTAGCCTCGATAGTAATCGTATGAGAGGCCGTTTGAGACGAAACCCATTGAAACACTTGCGATACACACTGAAACACTTACGCTACACACTGAAACACTTGCGCTACACACTGAAACACTTGCGCTACACACTGAAACACTTGCGATACACACTGAAACACTTGCGATACACACTGAAACACTTGCGCTACACACTGAAACACTTGCGATACACACTGAAACACTTGCGCTACACACTGAAACACTTGCGATATTGCGATACTAAACAAAAGAAACAAATGCTTTCAAGGCAAGCTTCTATTCCATTCCAAAACCTTGAGTGTTTTGGATTCCAAAGTCCATGTTGTTTTTGAAATCCTTGTAACTTGGACTGTGAACAGCTTGTTTTCTCTGTCATTAATATATCTGACAAAAGTAAGAATAGCAGATGTTGTCCTTTTGTTGATAGTTTTCAGGGAGCTGTGACAAGATCGAAATTGGACAAAGGTTACAAATTATTCTTGACCTTTTCTTACATATATATATATATATATATAAAAAGTTCCATTCATTTAAATGGCATGACACTTGATGACTAAGCTCACACTTACTATAGCTAAACAAAATAAATAAATACATTGAAATGATGTCTGATTGTGGGCTATGTTTGAAATCTAGTGGCTTTTGTTAAAATTTCATGTTATTAAGTGTTAGTTTGTCCCGGAGATTGCAGCAATATTCCACTAGTGACTAGATTATGGCTCATTTTTCATGTTACTACCATGAATGAAACTAAGAATTGTACATCTTTACAGTGATAAATAAACCGCGCTTCTGTTTCCAAATGAACCAAACTTGCGGTTGCAATGAAATGACTTCCGGACACACTGAAAATGTTTGTGCTCTCTCACGCGCGAATGTTTGAAAAGTGCAGTCTTTGTGCAGGTACAACAGTACGTGGGCGATTACAGGGTATATGCAAAGAGTTTCCATGTAACCGCATGTCTTTCATATATATGCACATATATATAGTGTTTCACATGTACACGCAAGTGTTTCACATATATGGGCAAGTGTTTCAGTGTGTAGCGTAAGTTTTCAATGTGTATTGCAAGTGTTTCAGTGGGTTTCGTCTCAAACGGCCTCTCATAGTAATCGTGTCTCTTTCATTGCGTATTTTTATATTTTGAATAACTTATATCCTTCCACTGCATACTGTAACCCCTTTTGCCTCGATCTGGAGGATATCGCGGAGGTATTGCTCCAAAAAAGGTCACTGACACGCACGGGTATACCTCTTCCCGTCATGGCAATCTGTCGCGCTGGTCGTGTTTAACCATTTGTTTGTCAGACGTAGCAACAGTAACTAAGGGGGGTGGGGCTCGGCGAAAGGCTAATTGACCCTTCGCTAAGCCACGCCCGAAAACCGCCACAGGCCAATCGTGGCTTAGCAACCGTAACTAGGCGCGGGAGGTCTGGCAAGCTTTCGAGCGAGGGAAACATGCCGAAGCGTCGTGCGTATGGATTGTGCAAATGTGATACCCGGTATCCTAAAAGTTTGGACGGGGTGGTGGATTTTGTTCCCTTCCCGAAACCTAAAACCCAAGGGGAGAAATGCCGGGCGTCATCTTCATTTATATAGCGCTTTTAACAATGTAGATTGTTCCAAAGCAGCTTTACATTGATAATAGGAAATTAAAAGTAAAGTGTTTTGGCTTTATAGCAGCTCTAGAATAAAGTTATTGTCCAGCTCGTGGATCAAGCAGTGTGATTAAAGGCAAGACGGAGGCTCACTGACATAACGTTACTTAAAAATATATTTCAACATTTTGTTAATCGACGGCCAAACCGTTACCCCAATCCGATCGCGACTCTCCCGTTAGTTCTAGTAAAAGTAAAAGGTAGTTAGTAAAAGGAGGGAACATCACGGGGCTTGCCGGAGATCTCCAAGGAAAAGGTTGGTATGCAAACTTAATCAGTTCATAACAGTAAGTTAGTCCGACGTGTGAGCAGTAACGTTAGCCTGGCGCGCTAAAAATATAAGCGGGAGAATGGTATCATTGCAAAGTGGTCAGGCTAATGTCTTGTGTTTATTCCACAATACATATGGATAAGCTGTTTGTTTTATAAATATTAGAATATTTTAAAATTTCACTTACCCTGCTGGGCATGCACAAAGCTGTTCCTCAAATTTGTGTGTTTCCCATTTGAATGGTCAGCATATGAGGCGGTTGCTGCTTGCGCTGGGACCTAACGTTATGCTTCAACTTAAATTTTGATGAAATTATTCTCTAATCGTTTGCATATTATGTCGTGGATATAGCCCTCGAATGCATACTGCAGTATTGCACTCTCATATTTTCACCTGTTTGCCAAAAATGACTAATTATCTCCTTAGGAATGTCTGAAACCCGTGCATACATACTGTAATAGACGTGCCAGGCGCAAAAGCTTGACAGGCGTAGCAACAGTAACTAAGGAGGGCGGGGCTTAGCGAAGGGTCAATATATATGGGCAAGTGTTTCAGTGTGTAGCGTAAGTTTTCAATGTGTATTGCAAGTGTTTCAGTGGGTTTCGTCTCAAACGGCCTCTCATAGTAATCGTGTCTCTTTCATTGCGTATTTTTATATTTTGAATAACTTATATCCTTCCACTGCATACTGTAACCCCTTTTGCCTCGATCTGGAGGATATCGCGGAGGTATTGCTCCAAAAAAGGTCTGACACGCACGGGTATACCTCTTCCCGTCATGGCAATCTGTCGCGCTGGTCGTGTTTAACCATTTGTTTGTCAGACGTAGCAACAGTAACTAAGGGGGGTGGGGCTCGGCGAAAGGCTAATAGGGGTTATGCGGAACGCCCAACGTTCGAACCGGAAAACAGGTATAAACATTTCCGGTTTGCATTACCGTACGCATCTGCAGCGGTTGGTGATCTCTGAGGTAACTTATTTTGCGCTTTTTTTAGAATACAATTCTTATTTCTGTTTTAGTTAAAATGTCACGAATGCTTAAAGACCCACTCCGATGAAAATCATGTTTTTCTAGGTGTTAACATGTTCTTGTGGCATTTTTCTGATGTTAGAGGACATATCTTGAGAAAAATAAGTTCAAAGTTGTATTTCTGAGTATTTCTGCATTCAAATGGCTGTGAATCAGTAGCAGACGCTAAAATGCCAGCTAAAATAGACTGGAGTTGTGACGTAGTAACTCCACTGGGCGGTGCCACAAGCTCACCCTGCTGAAAAATCCAGCTAAAACCAGCCTAAGCTGGTCAGGCTGGTTTTGGCTGGTCTCCCAGCCTGGTCATAGCTGGTTTATCAGGCTGGTTTTAGAGGGGTTTTGAACACTTTTTTAGCTGGTCAGGCTGGTCTAAGCTGGTCAGCCTGGCTGGTCTTAGCTGGTCAGGCTGGTCTTAGCTGGTCAGGCTGGTTTTAGCTGGTCAGCCTGGCTGGTCTTAGCTGGTCATTGTTGGGCTTAGCTGGTCAGGCTGGTCATTGTTGGGCTTAGCTGGTTTTAGCTGGTCATTGTTGGGCTTAGCTGGTTTTAGCTGGCCAGGCTGGTCATTTTTGGGCTTAGCTGGTTTTAGCTGGTCAGGCTGGTCTTAGCTGGTTTTAGCTGGTCAGGCTGGTCTTAGCTGGTCATTGTTCGGCTTAGCTGGTTTTAGCTGGTCATTGTTGGGCTTAGCTGGTTTTAGCTGGTCATTGTTGGGCTTAGCTGGTTAGGCTGTTTTTAGCTGGTCAGACTGGCTGACTCTATGTCTTCTCTATTTTTCCTGCCACTGTGTGTTGTGACAAATAATGTAAACAATTCCAAGTATACTTAAAATAATTTTCAGGAGCACAGGCAACAATTCAAACAAATTCCTTTTATTTGATATTGCAGCCCCTTAAAACAACCCATTGATATGCTAACAGTAATGTACAAAATTATTAATTGAAATGATTAAAATGCTAAAAACTATAATAGTAACTAAAGGAGAACAATAACAGAATTATAGAGATACATTTTACATTACATTTTTCTTTTCTTTTTTTATGACATCTTGTATTTTTTGGGATATGTAATACCCCACTTGCTTCTCCCGCTTCTCTCTCTCCTCTTTCGGGTTCTTTTTGTTTGAGCCAGTCACTGAAGCAGACTTGAAAGATAAATAATTTAGATTATTAATTTGTCACTTTTCAACTAGTAAAACTTAGAAAGGTAATCAACTAATGTAAAACCGTTTTACTAAATTGGCTACGGCTACATAAAGTATATGAATGAATGAATGAACAGATTACCTCTCAAAACTTGCAGCTTGGATGGTGTCAGGGGAGGCTTTGCAGAGTGTTTATTCGTGGGACACTCCTTTCCTGACACACTTCTGCTCTTTAAAGTGTTTGTATGTGGATCTTCAAGACAAAACATAAATGAGCTTCAATTGTATGAAAAAAAACACTTCAAAATATCTTCTTTTATGTTCTACAGAAAAAATAAACTTATACAGAATATATTCCAGTTGGTAGCTATAAATGTTGTGACGTTACTCCTACTTTGGCTACCACATCAGAGCTGCATTTTTTTTAAAGATCTCAATATTACAAATAAGAAGCTGTATTTTTTTTCCTACAAAGATATCTAGTCATTTCAGTGAGATCTTAACAATTTGTGTGGGACCTTTCAGCACGTGTCAAGCAACTTTAGTCTGGGTAGATGCCATATTTAATTCTAAGTGAATCAAAAATGAGGCTGTGTGGGATATGCATACAGTCAGTTCAAAAGTTTGTACCATCTAAATGTGCTGGATCTTTTTACTTCATCACCACCCATGTTTTCTAAAGTTGATTTTTTTCAATATTTCATCAACATAACAGTACATTTAACCGATTGTAAGTCTGTCTTTTACAGACAGTGTTAGCTGTAGCTTTGATTTCGAATTAAAAGTCTCAATATGTGATGATCATTAGCTTCAATGCAGAACATTAATAACTATGATTGGGACTGCCATATATACATACATTATAATGAGCAAAATATTGCATTAAAAACGTTGTAAATTCTTTGGGATTAGTTGCTGTGTTTCAGCCATAGACTGTAAAAAAAGATGGACGACGCCCCTTCGCTCTCTTCCATTGATGAGAACTGAAGCCCGATATGGCGCTGACATCTTGGGGCTTGAGTTTGCGCAGTAGCGATCTTGGGACCAGACCTGCGCAGTAGTGAGCAGGAAGTAATCAACGCTCCGCCCTCACTCTCGCCGAATGCACTGAGGTGTACTGAGGTCGGTGTAGTTTACAGGTGCATCTGTCCAGGCCAACATCTGATGCCTTGATGCCTTCCGCTGGGATCCCAGAAAACCTGAAATAAAAAAAATAGTACAGTTCAAAATCTATCATACATACATCTCATCTGGTATCACAAATTATCATTCCAGGTTCACTTTAAGATATGCTCAATATTAGTGCTGCACAATATTGAAAAATGTAGAGTTTATTTAGAGATATCAGCCGTATGGTTTAGTGCAGGCGCTAACGGCGCTAAATCTCGTAAATTACCGCACTAATAATGCCCAGAATGGTACCAAACTTCTACAGTAGTACAAATAGGTTCTGTACTCATTAAACGAGGCATTGGAAAGTTTGTAAGTACATCAGGAGTTTATTTAAATAACACTTGCCTGACGGCGAATGCTACTGCTGATGTTGACGTCACTTTATGAGTACAGAACCTATTTGTACTACTCATTTTCCCCGACATAGAGCAGACCGGCACACAACAAAAACTGCTGTTCGGATGTTCCCTTTTCTGATATTTTAGCATTCGTGACATTTTAATTAAAACAGAAGTAAGAATTTTAGTATAATAAGCAAAAATTAAGAATTAACTCAGAGATCACCTACCGCTGCAGATGTGTACGGAAGTGAAAAGCGGAAATGCTTAGACCTCTTCCGGTTCGACCGCTGGGCGCTCCGCATAATCTCTATTGGGGGGATTTTGTAGAGGAGTGAACCTGCATAGAAAATTACAATAGATAACATGCATAGATAAATACAATAGAAGAAAAACACAGTTGAAATAAGCAGTGCATTATGTTTTTCAGTTAAATCTGAAAACATCAGGTACAGAAATTGAATTATCAAAATGTAAAATAAGTCTTCACTGTAAAAATAAAAGAACTATAAATTAATTAAATGTATCTTTGCTAAAGCTACAAGTCATTTTCTCTTTTGATGTTTGATCACCATTGGCGACACAAACAGCTGCGGGTACGTTGGGGCTGCTGTCACTTTAAGACGAATGCGCAGACCTAATATAAATGACACGCATCCATTTTCTTTCTGTTTAAAACACAAGACTGTTTACGAGGAAACTCGCCAAGATGGGCATTTTGACTTCATTTTGCGTGCACGTGTCTGTTTAAGCTAAAAAAAAAAGGAAAGAGAACTGAATTCGGCTACACTCACCTTCTTCATCTACTGACTGTGGATGGCATCAAGGTCTTGTCCTGAAGAATCACAGGGCCGAACAATAGGGATTATATCTCATCTGGTAACAAGAGCAAAGCCATAACTTTAAGAACTCTAATGATATATTTACCCCCTGATATTGCATTGGGGATATCAATTCAAACATTTTTAAAGGCTAAGAGTATGAGCCACAGCTGCCCAAGATATCTGTGAAAAATAACTGCCTAAAGTTGTCGACCCCCTGAACCACATTCAGCATTTAAAAGTACAAAGAATTTCAGTATTGATCAATAAAAAAAACATATAAACACATAAATACCTTTGAGTTGGACAGTATGGTGTCAGTCTCATTGGCCAACATAATTCAAAACAGACCTAAAGAAATAAAATAAAATATAGTAATCATCAGGATATCATGTTATCATAATAGTTAAATGAATTATTATTATAACTATGACCATTATAATATTGTATTAGTCGCCTATTATTTAGCTGATTATTTAGCCTACAGGCTTCTCAAGGACAATCTCACTGAAAAAACCTGGGGTTAATGATTTTAAAATGTGAGACTTATTTCAAAAGCATAAATCATACAGACCCCAAACCTTTGAACAGCAGTGCACTGTATGTTTGAGGTGGTTTTGCTTACTAGTCATATGGTTCATAGCCGTGGAGATTTTCTTGGACGGGGGTGCAGCAGGCCATCACAGCATGATGATCTAGATAGAACATAACATGCTATTTGTCACAGAGCCAACAATATTACATGGGATAGGTTTATTACAAGGAGCCAAGCTAGAACAGAGGTGAAATGCAGAAAAGATAAATATATACAAATCTTAAGATAATATATTGTGAAATAAATGCATATGGAATTATCATCATGATTTAAACAATAACTCACCCCTTGTTGTAGAGTTTTATTTTTTCACTCGTTATTCTGAAATCACATTTTAGCAATATTGGTAAGTGACGTCACTGATTAAGTTAACAATACAGTGCATTCTTTTAGGTTAAATAAATTAGCTTACTTCCCATTGACAAATCACCAGCAAAACTATCAAAAACTGTTATCTACACTAAATATGTGTTTAAAACCCAAACTTTCATAAATAAGACCTTAACTTAACGTAACTTAGGCCTAAAGTTCTCTTCTGAAAACGGTTAGCTGCTAGCGTAGATGCTAACGGACTTTTTCAAAGACACAAAACCATTTCTTTAAAGTAAATATTCACCAGAAGCGTGTCAATTACACGTAAGAAATGTGTCAGGGACGTTTGTGTGTATTATTTGTGAGATTTTGTTGACTAAACTTACCTGAAAGCAGTGAAAACAACAGCGAGAGACGGGAGTTTTGTTGTTTGTCAGTTGTCGATGACGTTTCCATCTGACGGTGCAGCGGCAGCGCACGTGCATAGGCGCACGTGCTCCAGTGTTTGATCACGCGCATGCGCATTAAAACACTTCAAAGTCACGCAGCATTTAAATAAACATATAGAATTAAAATATATAACAATTTAAAATAGATCTGAACGTTGTTGGTTATCTTATAACCTTAGGGGACTTGTACTGACGACGTTGTCAGTTGGTAATCTGCCTGTTAATAGTAAGTGATATTAAAATAATAACCTGCAGAGAACGTTCTCAGAACGTTCTCTTTAGGTTATAAAAATAAAACCTAAAAATAACCTGCAGGAAACGTTCTGGGAAGGTTCTCTTTAGGTTATAAAAATTAAACCTAAAAATAACCTGCAGGGAACGTTCTGGGAAGGTTCTCTTTAGGTTATAAAAATTAAACCTAAAAATAACCTACAGAGAACGTTCCAAGAACGTTCTTATTTGGTTCCCAAAAAAATAACCAAATGGGAACGTTACGGGAACGTTCTGTGTTTGCTGGGCATCTAGAATTAAAAAAATCATTAATATTAAATCATGAATTTAAAACTCATTGTGTAGTTATATGACCCATTCATGTGCAATATGCCAGGTTTATGGCAGGCGAGTAAAAAAAATTGTGACAGTGACAGAAGTATTAAAAGTTTTTTATTTTATTTTTGAAAAATTCAATTTACATTTATATAATGATAAGTTGCGTTAGAATACTAATAATTGCGTTATATTACTAAATGGCAAGCAAACAAACAAACAAAAAATCTGGGTTCCAGACGATTCCAATAATTAACTAGTGTATATTATAATCAACTTCGTCTATATTAACTTATTGTGTGTGTGTGTGTGTGTGTGTGTGTGAATTATTATTATTATTATTATTATTATACATAATTATATATATATATATATATATATATATATATATATAATATTGTAAGATGTTCATCAGCTTGGCTAGGCTGGGAGACCAGCTAAAACCAGCTGACCACCAAATTGTCCAGGCTGGGAAACCAGCTTCACCAGCTAGGAAAGGCTGGGAGACCAGCTAAAATAAGCTATAAGCCAGGCTGGGAGACCAGCTTGACCAGCTAAGCCAGGCTGGGAGACCAGCTAAAACCAGCTAGGCCAGGCTGGGAGACCAGCTTGACCTGCAAAGCCAGGCTGGGAGACCAGCTAAAACCAGCAAAGCCAGGTTGGGAGACCAGCTTGACCAGCTAGGCCAGGCTGGGAGACCAGCTAAAACCAGCTAAGCCAGGCTGGGAGACCAGCTAGGCCAGCTAGGCCAGGCTGGGAGACCAGCTAAAACCAGCTAAGCCAGGCTGGGAGACCAGCTAGGCCAGGCTGGGAGACCAGCTAAAACCAGCTAAGCCAGGCTGGGAGACCAGCTAAAACCAGCTAAGCCAGGCTGGGAGACCAGCTAGGCCAGGCTGGGAGACCAGCTAAAACCAGCTAGGCCAGGCTGGGAGACCAGCTAAAACCAGCTAAGCCAGGCTGGGAGACCAGCTAGGCCAGCTAGGCCAGGCTGGGAGACCAGCTAAAACCAGCTAAGCCAGGCTGGGAGACCAGCTAGGCCAGGCTGGGAGACCAGCTAAAACCAGCTAAGCCAGGCTGGGAGACCAGCTAAAACCAGCTACTTCCAGCTTAAACCAGCTAAAACCAGCCAACCAGCTTAGGCTGGTTTTAGCTGGATTTTTCAGCAGGGCATACTCCCCTCCGCCCCCGCGGCTCAGGTTCTGAGGAGAAGACGATGGCGGATCAACACCTATGTGCGGTAGCGGGTTGCAATGCTAACTGTACGTTCACACCGCCGCCGACTTGAGCGGCAAAGAAGCTCTGGCCGCCCTGTCAAGGACGCTTGTCAAAAAGTACGAGGAAGCTTGTTGACACTTTGGCCGCTCTGACGTAGCAGCATTCTATGTTCGACCATGGGAGAAGAGAAGTGTCACACCATGAAAAGTAAACAAAATAAACAAGCAATACATTGACACTAGAAACCTTTTATAATGACAGCATTTGTATAACCGTTTTGGTCACATTATTATTTATTATTATTAATAGTGAGTGCGCGCGCGCGGCCGAGGCTCTCTCTCTCTCTGCTATCTCTCTGCGTTCTTATATGCCCTGTCAAGCGCACCCTGTTAAACTGGCAGGACTTAAAAACACATGCAAATGATAAACTTTCACTCTGATGGTTAAACTGCAATTAATCCGATAATGATAGGAAACCCAGCAACGGCGATGATCAGCTTCTCCTCCGTTTTCTCGGAAGCTCAAGTCGGCGGCGGCGTGAACGAGCGAGGGGGAGGGTCGTCTCCGTGCCAACGGCTCCCCCCACAACGCAGAGGCGAATTGCTAATGAGCTACTGCCGCTCTGCTGAAGCAAAGTCCCAGAAAACGGCACAGGTTTTGTGATTTTGGCTAAAAACGGCATAATCATCATTTAAAGACCACTGAGAATGTTTAAAAATAGCTCAAAATATGATCGGAGTGGGACTTTAAGTATCAGAAACAATTTTTTTTTATAAAAAAATAAAATGCAGTCTTCATTTCATTGTTTTAATCGTATGCAAGCAAATATAAAAGGTTAAACTACTATGATAGCATACAAGTCTAAACTAACTTACTGATAGTTAGCTAACTCTACATCGGGTGCCATTAGCAAAAGCTACATGTACTAACTTACATACCTTCATAATTATGAATAAATGAGGAGGCGTAAAAACTTAAATCCTTTATCTAACGGAGTACTCGGGGCTCTGGAAGTCCGTTTAGCAATATGATGTACATCTGAAATGGATAGAATGGGTAGCTCCTGTAAACACCGGCTATAAAAGGTCGCCATTCCTACGCTGTGTTTACCTCAGTAGCTGATGACCGGAAGTAGTTATATCTGTTTTGTAGAACCCGGAAGTATGTTGCGCATAACCCCTATTGGGACACAGTTAAAAAAGTATGATTCTCTGGGCAGAGAGGGGTGTGTGAAAGTGAGTGTGTGAAATATGGTGTTCTGAGAGACACCAAGAAAAAATAATTATGTCAATCAAAACAGCTGTATCTAAATTTATTAAGTGGGCCCACAGGGTAAAATATGGCCAATAAAATAATGGCCATGGATGATTTTGGCTAACTATCCTGAGCTGCCATTCACAGGTGAAAGTAGCCAGGAAATGGTTCACTCCACAAACAAACAGGTTGTGATCTGAGGAAAAATCTTGAAACTATCAGCAAGGTTGGAGAGTGTGACACCTCCGTCCAAGCCTCTCACCAACCAGCCTCAGCAACCCCACACACCAACAACAACACCAACAACAACGCAAAGTATAAAGTGGGGGATCAAGGACGTGCTAGTAACGTACCTAATGTGGACCAACTAATGGTTTATGGTTAGCATAATAATCAATTTGTGTGATGTTTATTGATGTTTTATTTGGTTCAATCAAACTGTACTGTAGGGCTGAGTATTTAGATCGCATGATTTGATTAATTACTGATTCATTTTAAAATATTTCAGGTACACATAAATTGAAAAGAGTAAAATCTCTTAATTCTGTAGACTAGGGACTCTAACTAGGCACATTACTGTAAAAATAATAAATAATCTAGGAACTATTTTTGAAGAAACTTGAGGGTTTTAAAATCCTAATGCAGACATCATAGATGCTAAAAAAAAAAAAAAAAAGTTGCAATAGTTGTTCTCTAATAAGAGAGAATGGGTGATAAGTTACTTTGCCGGACAAGGTCCGAATAGATAATTGGGTAAACTTTTATAGCAATAAATGAATGACTATATTAAATATATTTTAGGTGTTTCCATTTGCTAAAATAGCAAAAGAAAAACTTTCAAAAGGAGATTGATTTTGGGAAATATATTTAATTTCTGGATTATTATTAGTTGAAGAGCTTTATAGCATAACCAAATTTCCAACATATTACTAAAGATTTTAATGTTTTAATTAAGCCCAGAGCATGAATTAAAACAAATTATGTAGGGGGCACAAAGTTAAAACCTAGACCAAGAACAATGTGACCCAAACATGTTAAATTTAAACTAAAAATGAGTCTAAACAGACAGTTTAGACATTTCAGCGAAATAGAGTATTTGCTCATAAAGAAAAATTCTGAAAAGCTTTCTTAATTCACAATGAAGTTACAGATTTAATGATCTGGATCAATGGATCCATTATGAACTATTCCGCATTGCCAAAAAATAGAGGGAGGACAGGTTTTGTCAATCAGTTAATTCTGGAAAATAGGATTGTAGGAAGATAGATAGTTAAAGATTAAAAGGCATGTCAGCGGCTAAGGCTATTCTCGTGGCAAGAGCTGGGTTAAGCAGAGTTAATTTTAAAATAATGACATTGTTTGAAACAAAATAATACAATTATTGATATTTGTGTTAAAGATAAAAAAGAAAAATTCTAGAATTTCTTTTTTGGTTAGATTTTATTACACAGATCCTTAAATAGATCTGACTAAGTAAAACAATTGCCTGCTTGAATTAAAAGTGATGTTTAGTTTTTGAGTACGACCAGAGAGGGAAATGTGATGGATTTTTTTAATTAATCATAACTAACATTTGTTTTTCTTGCAGGAACAACATTCAGATGCTTTTGAATTTTAAATGTATGTTCCCCTTTTTGACAAAAAGTTGTGACTTTGGTTGTGTGAGTAAAAATAACAAATATGGGAAATGAAACTAGACAGATGTCTAAACTTGAAACCTTGTGGTTACCTAGTAACAAGAGAGCTTGTCTATGAAGAACCAATCAAATTGTAGGGAAATTATGTAATGTTTCATGTCATTTTTGCCATTCTCCTTATTCTATAAAAACTGTTGTATTTGTGTTCGCTGGTGGGATTCTCAATGGAATTTGTCTGAGATCCTCCGGCCTTGCTTCTTCTTGGGAGATTCTCTGGAGAACTGCTCTGAGATCAACCCGGCCGTGATTAAAGCATTTAAATGACATTTGCTGAAGTCTGTTTGTTTATTATTGCTGTGCAGCAAGTTAGAGTTAGGGAAGCAAGTTAGGGGAACAAGTGAGAGATAGGGGACGTCGATTGTAGACGAGACCCAGATATGCTAAACACCGACTGTAGACGTTAGGGGACGTCGATTGTAGACGAGACCCAGAGAAACTAAACATCGACTGTAGACGTTCGGGGACGTCGATTGTAGACGAGACCCAGGTACGTAGTTAGGTTTAGGGAAAAATCTACGACACCTTAAAGACACATCAGCAAGGATTTAATATTGTTAGTGGTTCAGAATTGTGCATTTGGCACCAGTTTCACCCTGTAATTTAGGACAACTGGAATTTCCAAAATTTATTGTGAAAATCTGTTCTTTACAACCTCATATTGCTTGTTTTCCTTTTAACACTTTTGCCATTTGTCATCTCAACATTAAATCATTGAACACCCTAAACAAGTTGTCTGGCAGGTTTATCATTTTGACTAGAATTGTCAGTTTGGGTGCAGCATTCAGATTGCACAAATCATTCAATGTGTTTCCCAAAAGCATTAGCCAACTATGGTCACAAGTTCTCCTTATCAGCACCCAAACTACATTCAGAGAGGGGGAGCTGGACTTCACACTCCACCCATGGCTCTGCAGTGAGCAGCCTCTCGGTGCCAGAGGAACTCACAGGCGCTTCTGGTGGCCTGGAGCGCTATCTGGTGGTGGAGCAGACAGAGGGTTTTTAAACCACCAGTTGAGTCTGTCCTTGCTGGCTACTAAGCATGCAATGTCATGCACGTCATCCTTTTTCCAAATTCTCTCACTTGATCTCTGGCAATTATATTTCACCCAGATTGTATAACCCTACTAATAAAATAAAAAATGATTATGCAGCAAATGATTAACCATAAAAATATTAAAAAATCTAAAATCATTCTTGTCATTCCCTTTTAAATCTGGTTGCATCACCTTGTAACACTGATAATGTTATGCTTCAGACCTTCCCCTCTCTTTCATATTTCTTGATTAATATGAATATAATGATTTTGTTCAAAAATATTAAATGATTTCAGGAAGGGGCATGCCAAAATAACAAACATAACAGCAAAACAGATTTAAATTCAGATTGGCTTGATTTCAGGCGACTGCACAATCCACGCACAGTTGCAGTCAGAAAAGCTAAAGCTGAAGCATTTCCTTTTACAAAATTAAAATGTTGCACTGAATGTTTATACCAACAATGGATGGAAACAATATAAGAGGGAGAGGAGGAAGAGAATAAGTAAGAGGTGGTGAATAAGGAGGAAGAGGATGAGGATGAGGATGAGAAAGAGCAAGGTGTGGAAAATGTTGTCAAGGCTGGATCTGGCTTAAGGGTTTTCCCCTTTGCCTGCAGAGATGACATTATCTGTGATGTGGACAAAGTACTCCGGCCGGATCAGACATGAAGACATGATGCTGAAGCAGAATCAAAGTCTCTCACTGACCATGATTTTGCAGTTGCACAAGTTCACAACTCTTCTGAGTGACTGTATCATGCTTTTCATTCGGAGTTTTTTCACTGTGACCTGTTTGGCTTTTGCAGTTGGGTCACTTTTCACAGTATGTGTTGAATATACAGACATTAAATACATTATGTAATGGCTTTCCAAAACCGTTGCCGTTGATAATAGTAGTAAGGTGAATAAATTGTATACTGTATGCACTGCAAGTATTGTATTGTACTGAATAATGTGTAGCAGCCATTTGTTGTATGGTAAAGTTTTTGTTGTCCACTGTGTGGCGCTGTGACTGTGTACAATTAGAGCACCTGAGCAACAAGTGTGTGCGTTGGTAATTGGGAATCACACAGTTTTTGGCCACAGTAGCTAGCAAGGTAGATTTTAGTCTTATGCTGTCTGCAAGGTATGGCTTTGTGTGTACATGTGAACAAGGAAAGGCCACAAGAAGTTTTGAGATCATGTTTAATGGAGCACAAGCAGGCCTAATAAAGAAAGACATTTGTTTGTATCTACATCCGTCTGCATGGACTCTGTACACGTAATAAACTTGCTTACTGTATGTTGTCGTTACAATACTTTATGTAATTACAAAATTGGTTTACTTTGTTACAATATACCTACTTTTTTCTGTAACTGCATGCTTTGGATTCTGTGTTCTCCATTTTTTTGATGTAAGGAATGATAGTGTTTATAATATTGACTTGCTGTGTGCATGATCTGAAAGCATTGTTTGAATCTGAGCACAGATAAAATGGTTTTTGAGGCAATTGTTTGATTTTGCCAGAAGAGTCAGATGTTCTCTGAAAGTAGATTGAAAATTTGGTTTTGTGTTTAAGGTTTTGAGAAAGTGAGGGATGGTTTCAAGAAATGTGTTTTAGCAATTTAATTTTTTTTAATAATAAACTTGGAAAAGAACAAGGAATAACACCGCCAAAACCTAATACAAATGAGGACGAACAGAGAATGGGTGAGAACACAGGACATATAAGCACATGGCAAACAAAAGAAAACTAATGTGATGAATAACAAGACACACCTGAAACAAGGAACCAATTAGAAAGCATGGAGACAAACGGAGGAAACGAGGATGACTGAACTAATGAACAAACTGAGAAGTAAACTACACTAAAGGCTTGTTCGACTTCATGCAGCTCTGCGCAGACCGATCTGCGGCTGACTTGAAGCAGTGCATGCCGTTTAGAAATTTTGTCCGACTTGATAAAAATAATGATAATTAATTTGTTACATTTATATAGCGCTTTTTCTGGGTACTCGGAGCGCTTTACATGGAAGGAGGGAATCTCCTCAACCACCACCAATGTGCAGCATCCACCTGGATGATGCGACGGCAGCCATATTGCGCCAGAACGCCCACCACACACCAGCTTACTGGTGGAGAGGAGACCGTGATGAAGCCAATCAGTATATGGGGATGATTAGGAGGCCATGATGAACAGAGGCCAAGGGGCAAATTTGGACAGGATGCATGTAAAGTAAACATATCAATGAAGTTACACTTGAATCAGCTCTTTAACACTGGTTAACTTTCCCATAATAAACTAACTGGAAACCCATAATGTTTTGAGAACGTTTTTTGTTGATGACTCAAGGGTTTTTGAGGAAGAATATAATGTGTTTTTTCCATCCCACTCAACTGTGACAATCTGTATGGATTAATGTATGTGAAAGAGCCTCAGCATTGGTTGACTGTGAATCCTTCTATTATCTGTTATATGACATGGTAGTTTGTAATATGCATATGCAGGTAAAGTAGAAGTAGTACCATCATCAGCTTACCTATTTTTGCCCGGCACTAAAGACGCAAGAATGTCAGTTACACTGTCTCCTAACTAGGCACAATACAAAGATTTTTAGCTGGAAGCAATTTGTCTCTCCAGAATGAATGTGAAACTGCCGTGCAACATGATACAGTCCTAGCCAATCAGAAGAGTTTGATGTTCAATCTATGGTTATGAATTGGATTTTAGACAACTTGTAGCTGCCAAGTAGCCTGGTTCTACCAGACTCTCGTACATTTCATTTGTACAGAGTCTGGCCTCTCTCCATTGACAAGCGTTAACTTCCTTGTAGGCGGGTATTCTGTTGAAGTTTAAAACTATTGGATCTGCCCAGAGTCTCTCTGGATCTGCCATAACCAATCGCTAACGTTTGGTCGTGATGTAACCTACAACTCAAACTAACGCACAACATCAACGTCATCGTTCTCAGCCACTCCCTCTGTTTGCTGATTGGGCCGCCAAAAATTTGTCCGGAGAAAACCAAAGAATACACCACAATCCCAGACGTAGTACTGAAGGGAAATAAAATTAAGCGGAAGTACGCAGGAGGGCGGAGCCAGGCTAGCTGCCAAGGCTATTTAAAATCAATTATATATAAACTGTATATAGTGGTATAAATTTCCCTACACACCTGACTTAAAGGGCACCTATTATACTACATTTTACAAGATGTAAAATGAGTCTCTGATGTCCCCAGAGTATGTATGACGTTTTAGCTCAAAATACCCCATGGATAATATTTTACAGCATGTTAAGCCTGTACCACTTTTTGGGGGTGAGCAAAATCACACCTTTTTTGTGTGTGTCCCTTTAAATGCAAATGAGCTGCTGCTCCCAGCTCCCTTTCAAGAAGAGGGCGGAGCTTCAAGAGTTCATGCTCCGGTGGCAACAAAACTGTACTTTTCGAACCGGAGTTGGACAATGATGCTTACAGAGCCAGAGAATATATGCTGCATGGAGATGGAACAGGTATAATTTAGTTTAATAACAGTTATAACTTGTGTTGTCACCTTGCTTTTATCCACTTCAAGCCTGTTGTAGTGGACCGCGTCCGAATGATGGCCAGAACTTTACTAATCAGTTTTATGAAGTTTATTGTACATTACACAAAAGATGAAGCGTCCATTTTCACTCCAGAAAAATCACCGTAAGAGCTGAATACAAAGTACAAGTTCTAAGAAGTGCGCATTAAAGTCTTATCCATAAACTCTCTCTCTTGTATTATTGTCAACAGACACAGAGAAGTACACAAAAGTAATTGATGCTAGCCATTTCCTCAGTCACACACCTATAGCTAGCTGTCACATATCTCATGTCTTGTACAGTATGCTTACAGTATTTCTTTCAAATATGGTGGGTTGTGTTGTGATGTAGCCTTGTCGTAAACATTTAGGATAGAAAGGCTCAACCAACAAAACCAGGTAGGCTAAGTTCATAAATTCATAGGGTGTGTCTAGGTTTTTATGATTAGCAAACTTAATTGGACAATTTCATTCAGAGACCTGATAAACGATATAACTTAGTCTACTAGTCAACTGTTGTTAGCTAACGTTTTACATAATGTTAATTTAAACACACAAACAGATCCATCTCTGAAATTTTGAATTGAGTCAACAGGAATTCACAAACAATACGAAATCTGTTAATTGCAGAGTTCTGCATAACTTTACATGCCAAGAATTGCATGCACCTCCAAGTACTGTTTAAAAAAAAAAAAAAAAAAAAAAAACCCACAATATAATATTCTTTGTGGGGTTCATTAATGGTGATAATAATTGGGCAGAACAGATGTTTTAGGCTACCTGCAGATATTTGCATCTACCTCTTTTCTCAGCATAAATGACTGTTACCTCCCGTGAGGTGCACGCAGAACTCTGAATGCACTCCTCCAGTATTGTTTGTATACAAGAAACCAGTCTATTGATACCCTTTAAGTTCTTCTAGACACCTTCAAATGTATACTCTACTAGACGTCTCTCTTCACAGGTCTCTAGAGATCTTATTTTAATTCCCAAGTGATATAGGCTAGACACTAGAGATCCACTTCAGCACTGAGACAGCAGTGATCAGAAAGACTCCAAATGATGCCTTTGAATAAGCTTTAATCACTGCCAGGAGGACCTCATATCAATCACAGAGAATCCCACCGGCAAAGGTAACATGACTTATTACATAATTTCTCTAATATGATTGATTAGCACTGCATACATGATCACAGGTGTTGAGCAGCATTTATGTCCGGCAGGAAACTGACCATCATGGGAACAGTATTCGGCACACACTGGATTCCCTTCAGTAGGGCAAAACTTCTGCAAGGATAGAGATTCAGAATTAGTAAATAAACATATTCAAAGCAATTAGATGTAACTGAACACCTACAAAAGTCGTTACCATTTCAATTTCATTACCATACAAAAGGGGAAAACTTGTTATACTGTAATGCAAACATTGACCATGTAACATAAGCATGCTTACTGCAGTAGTGTCATTCTTGTTTTGTAAAGATAAAGAAAACATTGTATAATGCTACCTGATGTTTTGTGTTTTTTTTGTTTTAGGAGTGTGTTTGTGTGAAACCTCTGCTAGTGTTGAGGAAGAATGAGCTGATTTGATACATGAATTAAGCGTTTTGGTAGTTTTAGTGCATTTTGAATGTGAAATTAACTGCTAGGAGAACGTGTGAGTTTTGAAAGAGTAAAATAAAACTGTAAATCACAGTATTTAGTTTTTATTGTGAGTATTGAGAGTACTTTAACCCATGCAGAAAAGTTTAAAATAAAACACAGAGCCTGACCGATTTGGAATTTATAGATTTCACATCTGGAAGACAGGCGTACACATTTTTTTGTGCATACATTTGTTTTCTGGAATCACATTTAAACATTTGAGAAATGATCTTAGATCAAATGTAGGACGGTTGGTTTGCAACATTTAAAGCAGCAGATCTTAAAGTGACAGCAGCCTAATAAACCAGTTGCTGTAATGTCTGTCATTAATGTTAAATCACAGAACAAAGGTAACAGAAAGTCTAAATCTACATTTAATTTATAATTTATGTAGTTAAGACTGTAAAGTGTTTAATAACCATTCAATTTCCGTATAGTTAATACTTGTTAGACATCAGGAGCAGTATTAGTATCAGTGATCCTAGCCTTCATAAAAAGACGCCATTACAACAAATATTTAAAATGTACTCTTTAATATATCTCTAAGTTGTTTCTACATTAATTTGGAAAGTAACTGAAATTACTACAATAAAACATCAGAAATGTTTAATATTTTTGCAATCACGATTAAAAAAAAAAAAGTTGATTTTTATTTTATTTATTTTTAATCAATTGACAGCACTAATACATATTTAGCCATTTCTCTGGTAACCTCTGTACACAAAGAAGCCTGTGTTTATAAAAAGTGTAAAAAAGCTCAGAAGTATTCTTCACCATATTTTGCCAAGCTAGCTAGTTGCAATGTGTTACTTATCTAATTTTTAAACATGCAACTAAAGCTAGCAAATAGAGGTGTACAAAATCTCAGTGGGACATGTTTTATTCAAATAAAATCAATTCAGGTACAAGTAGCCTACAGCTTACAATTCACTGTTCTGAATTTATTCTGTACCACTTCTGAACAATTTGAAACTTTTTATGCTTCCATCTGAGGCCGTTTCGCCCGATGCCTAATCGTACGAGACCTGACTTTGTTTTTCCTGTGACCTGAAGCGAGATGCAGTTTCGGTCAATAGCTGAAGCCTTTTAGTCTGAGGCATCATGCATTTGTCAAATGACTGAGGTCTGAGGATGTCCTAAAATGTAAACCATACACACAGCCTCGAGCCTATGGGCGAATAATAATAATAATAATATATAACATAATATAACATAATATAACATAATATAATATAATAACCTTAAACTGGAGCCATACAGTCAAGTCCACATCCGTTGCTGCAGCATTTCTCATTGTTGGCACAGTCACTGTCATCAACACATGACATGAAATGCATCAGGGGACACATTACTGGTTTAGATTTTCTGCTTGGACACACTCCTGGCTTTGCTGTTATACAGAAATGATAGAGAAAAAAAAAAAAGCCTTTAACGTTTTTTGCTGTTGTTGCTGTAAGGACCTGTGATATAACTGAAATGATATGGACAATGGACATGAACAAAATGCAGTCAAGACCTGCCTGGAACTACTTTAGCCGTGCGTGTCCCTGAATATAATTACACACCTTAGAATCTTTGTCAACAGATCAGATTCAAGCATACTACATCCCCATAGTGACCACATAACACACCACATAACACACCACATAACACACCACATAACACACCACATAACACACCACATAACACACCACATAACACACCACATAACACACCACATAACACACCACATAACACACCACATAACACACCACATAACACACCACATAACCTGTAATTGGAGCTATACACCCTTGTCCAGCACAAGTGCTGCAGCATTTCTTATTGTCGGCACAGTCACTGTCATCGTCACACGGCTCGGAAAGCATGAGGGGACACATCATTGGTATACGTTTTGGACACACTCCTGGCTTTGCTGTTAAACAGACATGACAAAAAAAAGGCCTGATATATTGAAGGGCAAGTAAATGTGACTTGGGGATGCACCGATACCACTTTTTCCAGAACGAGTCCGATTCCTTTATTTTCACTGGATTTGTAATTTTTAAATGTATTGGGTAGAGAAACCAAAGGAATATAAATCATACGAGTTGCCTTAATTTGTTCATCAAATATTTCCTTCAGTTATTTATGCTTAAAGGGATAGTTCACAGAAAAATGAAAATTAGCCCATGATTTACTCACCCAAGTCATCCTATGCGTCTATGACATTCTTTCAGACGTCTACAATCGGAGTTATATTAAAAAAAATAAAATAAAAAAAGTGTCCTGGCTCTTCCAAGTTTTAAAATGGCAGTGAATGGTTGTTTCGGTTATGAAGTCCATCAAAGTGCATCCATCCATCATAAGTGAAGCGATGCGTTTGTATAAGAAAAATATACAGGTTTAAAACTTTATAAAGTAAAATAACTAGCTTCCGGCCAAACACAGTCTATTTGCGCAACTTGTGATGTCGGAAGTAGCGTAATGCATCATGGTGTGGCGTAAAGATCAGCAATATGTCCTATCACTCGCATAAGTTGTGCTTTAGACTCAAGCAGAATCTGTATGTTGGTTTGGCCGCAAGCTAGTTATTTTACTTTAATAAATATATAATATCCATATTTAAAACTTTATAAACGCATCGCTTCAGAGGGCCTCCCCTGGAGCCATGTGGAGCACTTACGATGATAGATGCACTTTGATGGACTTCAAAACTGAAACAACCATTCACTGCCATTATAAAGCTTGGAAGAGCCAGGACATTAATAGAACTTCGATTGTATTCGTCGGAAAGAAGAATGCCATATACACCTAGGATATCTTAAAAGGAACACTCCACAGTTTTTTGAAATAGGGCTTATTCACCTTCTTTCCTACATTTAGATAGGTGGGCAAATGCCTTTTTGTCTCAGTGCATGCATTGTTTTAGTTTGACAGGGTTGGCACTAGCTTAGCTCAGTGAATGGAATCCTTTGTTGCCAGCTAGCAAGTCCTGAGTAAAAGTGAAAAAAAAAAAAAAAAAAAAAACCCCACCTAATTACTTCTTGTGGCCTGCGTATTCACAACGAGTACAAATAGCGATGCAGATTAACACTAGGCGATTTCCTAGGCAGATATTGACATGGGACTATATTAGGGGGAAGCACAGGCGAAGCACTGCTACTCGGTCGCAGAGATATCACGCAACACATGAAATCCCACAACTTCCGTCAACATACCGGCGTGAATAGTAGCTGGCTATTTTTCCTACAGTACATTAATGGCGATGAACATGGCTGATTTTGTGAGAGACGAAGAGGGTGACTTCTCAGACAGTCAAGATTCAGAACCATACCTCTATGAACCAGAGTTTTCAGAAGATGAGCTGCGTGCTTTGGAAATCGAATGACAGGAGGAGGTTGCGATCGCTCAACAGCCTGAGGGCGTGAGGATGAGAGCCAAAACGAACTGGTGGTGTGAAGGTGGGGGAATATGCCGACTGAAATAGAGTGTCTGTGCTGTGGAGAGTTGGACAAGTTACTGCCATCGATGACCAGTGCGTCAGATCAAGATGAGCGTGCCCGCAGTTGTGTCACAGCTACCGAGGATTTCACGGCGTTGATCCATCCTGCAGTACTCAATTTTTTTTTTCTGGTGTGATAGTGAACTGGAAAAAACGCCCCATGCCGAATGGACCAAATGGACAGCTGTCCACAGAGTAAGTGATTATTTTAAACATGACGCATGTATAGATCGACCCATATTATACCTGTATTCACATTCACATATACCACATATTCACATTTTATGTGTTGCGTGATATCTCTGCGCCCAAGTAGCAGTGCTTCGCCTGTGCTTCCCCCTAATATAGTCCCAAGTCAATATCTGCCTAGGAAATCGCCTAGTATTAATCTGCATCGCTATTTGTACTCGTTGTGAATACGCAGGCCACAAGAATTAGGTGTTTTTTTGTTTGTTTTTTATCACTTTTACTCAGGACATGCTAGCTGGCAACAAAGGATTCCATTCATTAAGCTAAGCTAAGCTAGCACCGACCCTGTCAAACTAAAACAATGCATGCACTGAGACAAAAATGCATTTGCCCACCTATCTAAATGTAGGAAAGGAGGGGAATAAGCCCCATTTCAAAAAATGGTGGAGTGTTCCTTTAAAGCTGCAGTAGGTAATTTTTGTAAAAATGTATTTTTTACATTTGTTAAAACTGTCATTATGTCCTGACAGTAGAATATGAGACAGATAATCTGTGAAAAAAAAAAAAAAAAAAAAAAAATCCTCTGGCTCCTCCCAGTGGTCTTATTGCCATTTGCAGAAATACACCGCTCCCGGTCAGAAACAACCAATCAGAGCCAGGAGGTATGTCTTAGCAGTGTCAATCAAGCTCATGTACGCACTGATCACACCCCTCTCTCGCACAGCGCGTACCGTTGTTCAAAATCAAGATTGCCGGTGTGCTGCAGCTGTGCTAATGGCGGACAAACAACCAAAACTTCCAATTTCTCGAGTGGCACCTGCTCATACAACAAAGACAGGTAAACGGAAAGACCGATGACGATAAACAAGCCCGTCGGAGCCCATTGACTCAGTGTCAAACCTCTAGCCGCATAACAGCCTACAGATAAAATGTCACACTGTGCAAATCAACAATTGAAACCTGCTAATTCACTGGCTTGTCATGTTGCTGAAATAATGTACTAGCAAACCTTATTTAGCATTACACATCGCTAGAATAATTACTTGCATACTGTAACGTTACCGTTATATTATCTTACTAGCTATTTATAACTTAGGCTACAGAAAGAGTGCAATGTTATGAAGTTACATTACATGTATTGCAAAATACGTAATGATTTGAGGACCAAGTTTGTAGTCAAAGTATGTGCATGCCATAGTCAATGTAAAGCATATTGTTGATGTTTCGTCCCTACCAGTGAATGTGCGATAACTGTTTATCCGCCGTCCTCATGCAGGGCGCATGTTTACTAGCCTGCGCGTTCATGGCAGGCTGCGTTGTGGGGGAGGAGCTGTGGAGGGAGGGCTGTAGCGCAGCAGAGAGCAAGGGGGAGTGACCTGTAAATTGTGCTTGTTCAAATTTTCAGGCTAAGTCAACGTTTTCTAAAAGCTCCCTACTGCAGCTTTAAGGGCAAGTAAATCATGGGCTAATTTTCATTTTTGGGTGAACTATCCTTTTAATTAAGCCTGCTAAAATGCATTTTTGTGAAGATTGTTTTAAGTTCACTTAAGTTTTAAAGCCTAATAAACCTAATATAACATAAAAATACCTGTACCTGGAGCCATACACTGAAGTCCACATCCATTGCTGCAGCATTTCTCATTGTTGGCACAGTCACTGTCATCGGCACATGACACGAAACGTATCTGGGGACACATTGCTGCTTCATATTTTCTTCTTGGACACACTCCTGGCTTTACTGTTATACAGACACATGACAGAAGCCAAATCACTGAATGCTGAATGTCTTTTACTGGGTTTTAACTTTTTTGGTTATTTTGCTATTTGAAAAAAATTCCTTTGAAATCATTTGGCGGAGTGATATGGACATGTAATGTGGTCAAGACCTGCCGGAACTACTTTAGCCTGCTTTCCCCTAAAAATAATTGCATACCTTAGAATCTTCAACCAATCAGTTTCAAGCATTTAACAGCCCCGTAGTCAGGGGTGCGTTTATAGTGGGGGTGTTGGGCTGGTCTAGGGGGTGCAGAGTATATCAGGCATTCGGGCCCAGGACACTAGGGGGGCCCAAATCACCACTTTGGTATATTTTATTACTTTTTTTGTGAATTTGTTCTACTGAGCCCCTCACCACGCCCATTTCTGAAACTTTTCAGATGTCTACTGGGTAATAAATGTGATGTGTCTGTCGAGTTTCATGCATTTTCAAGCATGTGAAGAGTCTCAAAAGCATCCAAAAAGAAAATTAAAGTTTGATGCGTTGCCACAGCAACAGTATCTAAGATATCAATAATCCTTTCGCAGGTCTACATCTGCTGTGTGTTTACATTATACACATAAGAGGGTGATTTCAAAGCATTTTGAAAGTGACACTTCCTGTTGCCAGTTAGTGGCGCTGTAACTTTGACTCACAATAGTCACATCCATGTGATCGGCCTCTTACAACGAACACACAGCTGAAGTTTCATCAAGAGCAGTTAATGTATGCAGAAGTTATAACACACTTCCTGTTTCACTTTTCTCACCATAAATTCGTTTCCTCGCCACGGCCAAACCGTTTGAGATATCAAAAATCTGTCTGCAATTTAGCATCCTCAATGTCTTGACTTCATGCACACCGAGTTTGGTGGTGATCGGGTGAATTCTCTAGGAGGAGTATTTCAAATTCAAGAGCATATGTTTTCAAACAACCCATAATACTCTACTTCCTGTTGGGCGGAGCTAACAGAGTGTGGAAGTTGTTCTGCCCAATGAGATCTATGCGTGTACCGAGTTTCATATTAATTCATGTAAGCGTTTGATATATAGACCAAGTTTTCGGACCCCGTTCAAGGGGGCGCTGTTGAGCCCCCCTGCCACGCCCGGGTACCAGCTTCAGTCCAGCCCTGATGGCCGCGGGTTCTGACCTGTGTGCAAAGTTTCAAGAGTTTGAGCATGTTAAGGGCCCCAAAAGTGCCTGAAAGGTTGACAGAAAAATAAAGAATCCTAAGGAAAACAATAGGGCCCAAGCCCTGAAAGGGCGAAATAGTTATTTTAAATTGTAATAATATTTAACAATATTACAGTTTTTACTGTATTTTTGATCAAATAAATGCAGCCTTCGTGAGCAGAAGTGACTTATTTTAAGAACTTTAAAAAACTGACCCCAAAAAACAAAAAAAGCATTTGCTACCTCTCTATATCAGATCCCAAGACAATTAATTAGTAAAAAAACATTAGAAATAGTCATTTAAAATAGGACATGTGACCTATTGAGAGAGGACTATGACAATTTTCTACAAAAAAAACTTAAGGTTCAGGTAGACATGCTTACCAGGCTCATTACAGTTTATACTCTGGGTTCCAGGTGGAGTTCGGGTTCCCGCTCTCTCCTGCCCCCTACTGTCCACACACCAGCAGTAACCAGTGGACCCGTGGCACTGCTGAGGCCTGTACTGACCCTCCTCATCACACTCAGGGATGAAGCCTCCGATCGGAATAACACCACCGTTTCCACTCTGAAGACTGTCTCTTTGCTGCTCACACTGGGTCTTGGGACGACCTTCAAGGTAAACGTACCAGAGATTATAGAATTTACTTGGAGGGTTAGTTCTCCAAAAAATTTAAATTCTGTCATCAATAAGTCACCCTCATGTTGTTCCAAAACTCATAAGACTTTCGTTCAACTTCTGTATATTTTTCGACCCGTTAGACAGGTAGGAATGCCACAGGTAGGAATGCCACAGGTAAAGGTTTATAAAATGTAAATTATTATAATGGGTTAATGTGAAGATTTTTTAAGTTCACTTAAGTTAATTTTTTTTTAAAGCACAATAAATGTTTAAATTTATAGCCTTCAATTATACTGTAGTGTTGAATGTCTCAATATTTAATAATACAACTTAAACTAAAATTTCAGAGACGATTCCAGTATTAATATCAGTGATCCTGGCCTTCATTCATAAAAAGATGCCATTAAAACAAATTAAAATATACCGTCTTTAATTTGTTTCTACATCGATTTGGAGAGCAGCTATGAAATTACTACAATATAAAAAAAAGATTACAGAAGTGATTAGTATTTAACTAAAACATAATATATTAATAGAAAAATGTATCACTTTTAATTATACTGTAATGAGGAATGCCTATAATTAATGGCTAAAATTTAAGCAGAAAAAAAAACATTTTCATAGAGACATCAGGAGCAGTATTGGTATCAGTGATGCCTTTTATAAAAAGAAATATCAGCCATCAACCAGATCATGTTGTTTCTAAATTAATTGAGATTAAATGTGAAATTACTACAATATAGGAATATGTAAAATAACTTTAATGTTAGGTGTGATTCATTGCGCTTAATTACAGAAAATGAACAATTCTGTTGTTTTTTTGTTTTGTTTTTATTGACTGCAAATTACAGTATAATATTATACCTGTAACTGGAGCCATACACTCACGTCCACCACATGTAGTGCTGCAGCATTTCTTATTGTCTGCACAGTCACTGTCATTGGCACACCTCACTGGACGCATCTTGTTACACACTAGTCCTGTATAGTCTGGGATTGGACACACTCCTGGCTTCACTGTTATACAGAAACAAGAAAAAGAAATTAGCTCTGATATATTGAAGGGGAGATAAATGTGACATTTATTACAATGAGTTTGTGAAGATATAATTTAAGTGAATTTAAAACAAAGTTGTTATTTTTTTAAAGCCTAAAAAAACTAAATATATTGATAGAAAAATGTATTGCTTTTAATTCTACTGTAATGATGAATGCCTATTATTAATGGCTTAAAAAAATAAAATAAAAAAAATCAGGATCAGTATTGGTATCATTGAGGCCCTCCTACATAAAAAGATGCCATTAAACAAATATTTGAAATATCAGCCACTGTCTACGTTGTTTCTAAATTAATTTGGAGATTAAATGTGAAATTACTACAATGTAAAAATATATAAAAGAACTTGAATGCTAGGTGCGATTCATTTGCGTTTAATTACAGAAAACGTGCAATTTAGTTACTTTTTTTTATTGACCACATATAATACCATACCTATAACTGGAGCCATACACTGAAGTCCACATCCATTGTTGCAGCATTTCTCATTGTTGGCACAGTCACTGTCAACGGCACACGACACGAAACGTATCCGGGCACACACTTCTGCTTCATACTTTGTGTTTGGACAGACTCCTGGCTTTACTGTTATACAGACACATGACAAAGAAGCCAAATCACTGAATACTGAATGTCTTTTTCACTGGGGTTTTTGGTTATTTTGCAGTTGAGGATCATAGAACAATGAATGCCTAGCCATACTTTAATATGCCTAGTCAAGTCAAAGTTCAGCAGTGATATAGTCATTATAATAAAATAAAATACTGGATGTGCTCAGAGACAGACTGATCAAAAGAACACTGACAGAGATGAACATTTCAGTATTTTTAAATATACTGTCATATACGTGTCCTCTTAAATTTAATAAAATTCAATCAGAATACAAAGACACTGTGTGGCAATTATCTGTATTAACAATAAAATGAAGTCAGTATTATCAATAAAATCCATCTTTGGGTTTACACACTGTTTAATGCTCAGACATGTGGATTTGCACAGCAACTTGTAATTGCATAAATTATCAAGTTTCAAGTTTGTATTTATTTATATAGCACATTTAAAAACAGCAAACAGGGCTGACCAAAGTGCTGAACAATACACAAGATACAAAACATAAATCACACATTCATGACAAAAGCTCACAATGTATTAAAAGCTAAAGAAAAAAAGTAGGTTTTAAGAGAGGATTTAAAAATAGTTAGAGATTGAGCCGCTCTGATGTAAAATGGAAGGCTGTTCCACAGCCTAGGGCCAGCAATCGCAAAGGCTCTGTCTCCTCTATTCTTTAACCGTGATCTGGGGACAGACAAAAGTTTCTGATCACCAGACCTCAGGTTTCGTGTTGGATTGTGTGGACAGAGAAGCTCGGACAAATAGCTCGGTGCCAGATTATTTACGGATTTAAAAACAAAGAGAAGAATTTTAAATTCAATTCTAAAATGCACTGGTAGCCAATGCAGCGATTTTAAAATAGGTGAAACATGATCAAATTTGCGTTTTCTTTTGAGAAACTTTGCAGCAGCATTCTGTACTAATTGGAGACGAGCAATAGAGTGTTTGGGTATGCCATAGTAGAGGGAGTTGCAATAATCCAACCGTGATGTAATGAGCGCATGGACAGCAATCTCTAAGGTTTTCTCAGAAAGAGAGGATCTGATCTTAGAGAGAAGACGTAACTGGAAAAAACAAGAACTAATCACCGCATTTATTTGTTTTTCAAATTTGAAGTTCTGATCCCAGAAAACACCTAAGTTTTTAATGCAAGAGGAAGTTGGAGAGAGGTGATCCAGATCAATGTTACTGCTATTAAAGTTGTCATGGAGGCCAAAGACTATAACCTCGGTTTTGGAATCATTCAGAAATAAGAAATTTTGAGAAAACCACATTTTTACTTCTTCTAGGCATGCAAAAAGAGATTTCAGTGCAGTATCTTTGTTGCGTTTCAGAGGCAAATAAATTTGTGTATCATCTGCATAGCAGTGAAATGATACACCATGCTTTCTGAAAATGGAGCCCAGAGGAAGTAAATACAGGGAAAAAAGAATGGGTGCGAGAATAGACCCCTGCGGCACTCCACAGGAGAGTTTGGCAGGCGAGGAAGAAAAATTACCAAGTTTAACAGAGAAACTTCTATTTGTTAGATATGATTTAAACCAACTGAGGACAGTTCCCTGGATGCCCACAGAATATTCTAGTCGGGATAAAAGAGTTTTATGATCAACTGTATCAAAAGCCGAGGTTAAGTCTAACATTATTAGGATCACCGAGTCACCAGCGTCAGTCGCTAATAGTATATCATTAGAGACCCTTAATAAAGCAGACTCGGTGCTGTGCAGAGGCTTAAAACCAGACTGGAAAGTTTCAAGAATTTGATTTGAGCTAAGAAAAGACTGGAGTTGATTAAGAACCGTTTTCTCCAATGCTTTTGCAATAAAAGGTAGTGTCGAGATAGGTCGAAAATTATTAAGATCCCTATCATCAAGTGAAAGTTTCTTGAGAAGAGGTGTAACGGTAGCTTGTTTTAGGCTATCAGAGATAGTTCCTGTGCTCAAGCATTTATTCACAAAAGACACCAAACTTGTTCCAACTGAATCAAAAATTTGTTTCAAAATACGGGGAGAAAGAACATCAAGAGAGCAGAAGGAAGGTTTCAAGTGATCAACAATTTCTCTGAGACAGAAGAGAAACTGCGTCAAAGACGCTCCATATGGCTGAAGAACAACCCAGTTCAGGTGAGACAATAGCAGAAGGTTGTAACTGAGATCTTAGAGAGGTGATCTTCTCACAGAAAAACCTTGAGAAACCTTCACATAATGATACTGAGGGATTTGAAATCACATTTACAGGAGGATTTAGAGCAGAATTTAACACAGAAAATAAGGCTTTTGAACTATGATGGTTTTTTAAAATTAAATTAGAAAAATACTTAGACTTAGCAGACATCATGGCTTTCTGAAAAGCACTGAGGGAGTTTTTCAGCATTTCATAAGAAACTTGTAGCTTATCACTTTTCCATTTACGTTCTGCTCTTCTACATGCTCGCCTCAGAGAGCGGATGGTATCATTGAGCCATGGTTCAGTCTTAGGTAGGGCTTTAGTCAAGACCACCTTTGTCGAGTCCAAGACAAGTCCAAGACCAGGACTAGTCGAGTCCAAGTCAAGACCGAGTCCAAAGAGGTTCGAGTCCGAGTCAAGACCGAGTCCAAAAAGGTTCGAGTCCGAGTCAAGACCGAGTCCAGGACAGGAAAAAAAAAGTCTGCTAAAAAATATAGGCTAGCCTATAGAAATTAAATCATTATGTAATAATGAAATAATGAATAATTTTAATTTTATTTAAAATAATTGACTAATTCAAAGAACAAAAAAAATAATAATAATTACATAGCCTAGGCCTAACACATTCGTTTCGACTGTCTGATCAGCCTTCTGTTCCTGACAATTATACACGCGATGTCAACCAATTAAACTGCATGAGGGAAGACCGAGACAACTCACAGACACACACACACACACACAAGAGATGCGGATAAACCGCGGATCGGGCGGATGACCTGACGAAAAATAATATTTTAATTAAATTCGGGCGAGGAGGTGGACCTCGAAGCAATCAAATGAAAAAAGTTTGCCACTAAGCAAACCTGCAAGTTATGAGCTGGGTTATTTTGTTTCGATATTAGCTATATTTTAAAACAGCCAGTCATTGCGCCTACCACTCGTGGAATAGGCAAAGAAAGAAAGGTAAGAAAAAAAGTCGGAAAACTTTGCCCATTAATTAGATGTGCAAGGCAAGCAGGCTAGTTTTCGGGTTGTTATGGACAATTAAAAATGTGAATATTCACGTTGCACTAGCAGTGGACTTTCAGCGAGTTTATTTAAACATTTATTTTTTAAAGAGCTGTTTGTGAGTCAAAAGAGCCGGCTCTTTCAGTGAGCTGAGTGAAACGAGCCGGCTCACGAAAAAGAGCCGAAATACTTATTAGGTGGCCAGTGTTTCACTTTCCCTCCAATAATATATTGTTTTAATATCGCGGCGACGTATGTGTGATTACTGGGAACATAATAAAGAAACCTGGACTCGGTCGAGACCAAAAGCCATATTTGGCAAGACCAGTGGCCGAGACCGAGACAAGTCCGAGTCCGAATACCAGCGAGTCCGAGACAAGTCCGAGACCATAGAAAAGCGGTCTCGAGTCCGGACTCGAGTCCAAGACCGGACTCGAGTACTACACCCCTAGTCTTAGGTTTTGGCTTCTTCGTTTTTAAAGGAGCAATGGTATTTAAAACCTCGGAGCATACAGTATTGAACAGACTAAGATGTTCTTCAGCATCCAAGTCGGGTAAGGGTGACTCCAGGGACAGAGACAGACACACCTCATTAAAGGTGTTAGTGAATTCATCACGGAAACAGGGAGAAAAGGAGCGAGTCCATTGTGCAGTAGGAGTAATGTGCAATCTTGAAGGAGGAAAGGACATAGAAAACAGTACAGGCATATGATCAGAGATCAGAGTGTCAAAAACCTGAACATCAGTAATGGAAACACCATGTGAGAGTACCAGGTCCAGAGTGTGACCATGAGTATGAGTGGGATCTTTCACCCACTGAACCATGTTAAATGAATTGATGAGATTTAAAAACTCCATTGTTAGAGGTTTTGACTGACAGCACACATGAATATTAAAGTCCCCAAGCAGAAGAATATTGCTGTAATTAGTTACACATTCACCTATAAAAGCAGTAAATTCACTTATAAAATCTTTCACTAGGTGAGGGGGGCGATACAACAGCGCTAACAAAACAGGATCGTCAAATTCCAGTCGCAACAGCTGTACTTCAAAGCTACTGTAGACTGAAGACGGAACAGAGCGACAGTAACTACTAAAACTGTTTTTTAAAATCACCGCTAGACCCCCCCCCGCGGCCAGAAGAGCGCGGAGAGTTAAAGAATGTGTAGCCTGCCGGAATCAGCTCAGCAAAAGGACTTAAATCACCAACCTTCGTCCAAGTTTCTGTGATGCACATAAAATCCAATGCGTGTGTAGTAAAAAAGTCATTTAAAATGAACGTCTTATTGACTAGCGATCGAGCATTAATCAGAGCCATCCTGGAAGGTACCGAGTCAGAGATCGCGGGAGAGAAGACTCTATTCAAAGATCGAAGATTCTGTAGATTAGCTCCACCGCGGCGAATACGGATCGGAGGGTTGCAGGGGATCGTCGAATGAGAGTCCTGGAGAATGGTCCGAAGCCAGCGAACAGGTGGATCGAGCAAACACCAACCAGCGCATCGTCCAACGCCTAGATTCCACGTCGTCATGGAGATGAAGCTGGACGCGCGGGCGGCGCGGCCGGCGTGTAGCGCCATTTTCAGTTTGACAGCAACCCCTCCGCGCTTGCCGCGTCTCCTGCGGCGCTTTCTGCGGGGAACACCATGAGGCCACAGATACTCTGGAGTATCCCAGGTAGAGTTTGGAGAGCAGGATTGTGAACCAGCCACAGAGCTTTTTAACTCTGGGTTATATGTATGGGATTAATATCCTGCCATGATTCAAAACTGAAAATAAAGTTCTGAAAGGTTGAAACTAAGTGTTCGAAAACTCAAAATCTTACAAAAAAAAGTTTTGCAAGATCGAAAAATAAGTTTTGCAAGCTTGCAAAATGTAAAAAAAATAAAAAATATCTCTGCAAACATTGTTGTTTTTGAGATTTCCTTCTTCAGAACTGCAACATTTTTTTACGATGTTGCGCAAACAATTTTTCAGAGTTTCAAATTTGTCAGTGTTCTCCCACTGTATTAGTTTGTTTTCCAGGTTTGAAACCTTGTAAATGGTGATCTGAAAACTGGTGTGCGAATGTGTGAAAAAAAGTTTTGAAACTCTGAAAATAGAGTTTTGCAGGCTTGCAAAGTGGTAAAAAAAATTAAATCTCTGCAAACATAATATTGTGTTTGAGTTTTCCTTCTTCAGAAGTGCAACACTTTTTTTACGGTGTTGTGCAATCATTTTTTCAGAGTTTCGAATTTGTCACTTTTCTCCCAGTGTATAGTTTGTTTTCCAGATTTGAAACCTTGTAAATGGTGATCTGAAAACTGGTGTGCGAATAGGTGAAAAAAAGTTTTGAAACTCTGAAAACTGAGGTTCGAAAGGGCGCAACTTATTACATTACATTACATTTGCACTCCTATTGCAGACTATTTTTTCAGAGCTGAGTTTACAACACCCACTTTGCGGAGATACGCCCTCACAGTTGCGAGCTTGCGACTCACGTGATTTGTGGCAGCGTTGTCACGCAGCTCTGCTCTAAAACTCTGAAACTCAGACTGGGCGAAAATGAAGCTTCGCAACTTCGCAACTTAAAAAAAGCCTGGAGGGAGGGCCTTCTGCTATTGGCCAATGCTTTGCTGTCTGCTGACGTACAGTCCAATCACAAGTCGTATTTACTGGAAAGGTGGGATTGACCGCCTGCTCCGCCAATGACGAAAGCGCACAGGATACGCTAACAGGATGCACGGCTTTTTAAAAAGTTTATTTTATAAATTATCTTTAAAATAGAATATTCTGAAAAAGTGACGTTTCCATTTTTGCTGATTCACATTGGTATCAAAATAGGTAAAACACATTTCAAAGTTACATACACCATTATGTTTTTGTAAAGATCACATTAGTTAACTGTAGGCCTATAAATTACAATCAGATTATAACAGATTATTATTTGATAACACCATTCAAAAGAATATTCAACATGAATGCCCCATTATGTTTTATGATTATTATTTGTTTTTTAACTACAATTGTATTCATAAGTTTTATTGGCTTTTTTTATTGGCCAGCAGCCAATTTTATGTTTGTTAAACAAACATAAAATACACATAATATACACTAAATATTTTTATATTTTTATATTTTTGCCCCATGCATTCATGTTGAATATTTGAGGGTTTTTTTTTTTTTTTTTTTTTTTTTTTTTTATGCTTGTTTTGCATATTAAACTTTTTATAAATGCCACCTCTGATGCAGATTCTGTTTTCTCTGCAGTGGGAACAATTTTTTTTTTGTTGATACTAGTCAATTTGATTGGTAAAAGTAGGCTAATATAGTGACTTAAAATGTATAGAATTTGACTTGAAAGATGACAGTTAGGGGGAAATTGCCTTTATAAATGTTTAAAAAAATGCAATGAGAATCAATTTAAGATTATTGGTTCAGAATAAATGACTTTTACAACACAACAATTGAACAGTTTACTTAAGTTAGTTATTGCACCAATACAGTACTTGAGATTTTATTATAATATTAGGCCAATGTACATGACTGAGTAGAGTTGGGGTACTCAAACTCGGACTCGGACTCGAGTCCGGACTCGAGTCCAATTTTGAATGATCTCGGACTTGTCACGCACTCGGGTGAATTTGTACTCGGACTTGTCACGGACTCGGACATTTTAGACTCGGAAAATTTGCCGAGTACAGTCGAGTCCGGGCACTGGAGGACACAATATTTTATTATTCAAAAACGAAACGAAGCTAACGTTAGTGTTGTTTCAGCGTTGAGCATTGTAGCCAATCACAGACATGTATATTATGCGCATGAACGCAGTGGCAAATCAGAGGCGTTTTAGTCACCATGCGGAGAATTCACTCAAAATGTTCAGAATCAGCGCGAGTTTTATCCTTTCGCAAAAATCTCCTTATAAACAACAAAGTCTAGACGCGATGTAAATAAGAGATTAACTGCAGTGCGGACAACTTCAGTGTTTATGATGAGAGTTTCAGTGAGAGTGCAGAACGCGGTAAGTAGCCTAAGTGATGGCTTAAAGGGAGCGCAGTTTTGTTTTTCATGCTTCTAGAGGACCAGTGGTTACATTCACACTGTAAAGTTTAAGGAGTGATAACAGCATTTAAATGTGCGAGTGAACCCGCTAAATTATAGTCCTGTGAGTCATGAAATTGCGATGATTTGACATAGTAACCATAGCATGAGAACATGAGAACGTGATAACCATTGCAACATTTTGGGGTCTAATAATGTTATGATTTTTGTTACATTATACTTTAGTAATAAGTTTACATACACCTTGCAGAACCTCTAAAATGTTATTTTATTTATTTTAAAACGTTTTTTATTTTTATACTGCCCTGAAAAAGCTTTTTCACATTACAGATGTTTAAGTAGCCTAGGCTATAGCCTAGTCCACATTGACAAAATACAAACACAAATTACAAGACAAATTACATAAGCTTGATTTTTAATACTGTGTGTCATTGCCTGAATGATCCACAACTGTTTTTTTTGTTTGTTTTTTTTGTAATGGTTGTTCATGAATCCCTTTGTCCCGAACAGTTAAACTGCCCAATGGTCTTCAGAAAAATCCTCCAGCTCCTGCACATTCTTTGCTTTTCCAGCATCTTCTGCATATTTGACTCTTTACTAGCAGTGATTGTATGATTTTGAGATCCATCTTTTCACACTGGGATTCATACACAACTACTGGTATTACAAACACTGAAAACATTCAGTGATGCACAAGAAGGAAACATCCATTCAGAGCCAGGGCATGTAAATTGGTGTAAATTGTTCATATTTTGTTTAAAAATTCATTAATTAAATTTAATACTGCCCTTCAGAGGCTAAATACGATATTAACATAAAAGAAAATAAGAAAAATGTACATATCACTATCTTCTTGATCAAACGTTTACCCCTGGCTCTTAATGCATCGTGTTGCATATTCTTGAGCATTACCTTACAGATTCTGAATAATGTGACCAATCATAAAGCAGATATCCACCATTTTTGTCTGACAAACAAACCAAATCAAAACTAAAAGGTGTGTATTGACATCTTTTTGCATTTCTAATGTTCATTCATGTTTAAATCGTGCTATAACTAAAATAGATGATCAGTTCACATGCTGCTTGAACTAAGGCGCTATACAGTAAAGCGCCACAGAATGGTATTCATTGTTTGAATTTCACAAAATTACTCAATTTTAAAGCTGAGACTTTATTTTATACCAAAAGGACCCTGCTCTGTCTTGTCTGTTGGCGCATTGTCAGTATCCTCTTTGCGCCGCAATAAATTTTTCACTGTGTGAGAACACTGTGTGGATTGAGAGCAGAATGGCTTGTCAGACGTAGCAACAGTAACTAAGAGGGGCGGGTCTTTGTGAAAGGTCAATTTCAAATCATTGAAATCTTTGTGGACTCGGCCGGACTCGACTCGGACGTTAAGGACTCGGACTCAAGTCCGACTCGGGCCCATTTGTACTCGGACTTGGACTCGGACTTGATTGGTAAGGACTTGGACTTGACTCGGACTCGACAAAGGTGGACTCGGACCCAACACTATGACTGAGTCGCTCGCTGTGTGAGGAGAATGATTTGCCAGCTGAGGAAAGTGAGTCGCTCGCTGTGTGAGGAGAGTGAGTCGCCAGCTGAGGAAAGTAAGTCGCTCGCTGTGTGAGGAGAGTGAGTTGCCAGCTGAGGAAAGTAAGTCGCTCGCTGTGTGAGGAGAGTGAGTCGCCAGCTGAGGAAAGTAAGTCGCTCGCTGTGTGAGGAGAGTGAGTCGCTCGCTGTGTGAGGAGAGTGAGTCGCCAGCTGAGGAAAGTGAGTCGCTCGCTGTGTGAGCATAGACTGTGTGTGAGGCGAGTGAGCATGAGAATTTCGAGAGTGAGAATTTCGTCATTGGCGGAGCAGTCGGTCAATCCCACCTTTCCAGTAAATACGACTTGTGATTGGACTGTACGTCAGCAGACAGCAAAGCATTGGCCAATAGCAGAAGGCCCTCCCTCCAGGCTTTTTTTTAAGTTGCGAAGTTGCGAAGCTTCATTTTCGCTCAGTCTGAGTTTCAGAGTTTCAGAGCAGAGCTGCGTGACAACGCTGCCACAAATCACGTGAGTCGCAAGCTCGCAACTGTGTGGCTGCATCTCCGCAAAGTGGGTGTTGTAAACTCAGCTCTGAAAAAATAGTCTGCAATAGGAGTGCAAATGTAATGTAATGTAATAAGTTGCGCCCTTTCGAACCTCAGTTTTCAGAGTTTCAAAACTTTTTTTCACCTATTCGCACACCAGTTTTCAGATCACCATTTACAAGGTTTCAAATCTGGAAAACAAACTATACACTGGGAGAACAGTGACAAATTCGAAACTCTGAAAAAATGATTTCACAACACCGTAAAAAAGAGTGTTGCACTTCTGAAGAAGGAAAACTCAAACACAATATTATGTTTGCAGAGATTTTTATTTTTTTTACCACTTTGCAAGCCTGCAAAACTCTATTTTCAGAGTTTCAAAACTTTTTTTCACACATTCGCACACCAGTTTTCAGATCACCATTTACAAGGTTTCAAACCTGGAAAACAAACTAATACAGTGGGAGAACACTGACAAATTTGAAACTCTGAAAAATTGTTTGCGCAACATCGTAATTTTTTTTTGCAGTTCTGAAGAAGGAAATCTCAAAAACAACAATGTTTGCAGAGATATTTTTTATTTTTTTTTACATTTTGCAAGCTTGCAAAACTTATTTTTCGATCTTGCAAAACTTTTTTTATAAGATTTTGAGTTTTCGAACACTTAGTTTCAACCTTTCAGAACTTTATTTTCAGTTTTGAATCATGGCAGGATATTAATCCCATATATATGTGGCCACAAAAGAGTCTCGAATATCCAGAAGTAACTGGCGATCATAAACCAGAAGCGAGTAGCAGTTTGATGCAGATAGAAGCACAAAAATAGCACAAAGTAGCAGAGACATCAGACGGCATGCCACGTACACCGGCGCCATCTCCGGTAAATTATGTAAAGAGATTAAAGTATTAAATATAACCTTTAATGTAGAAATCTTAAATGATTGAAATAGGACCTAAATGAAAAGAAACTGTCTACTTTTGAACTCTGAAACTAAAACTGCCAGTAGGTGGCGGCAAGTCAGTCTTAATGAGCGAGTGGAATCCTTTATTCAACAGATTAGTGAAAAGAAAAATGCTAATTCATATTACTAAAATGACTGCATTTACTGTATTTCTTCCCCACTATAGTGTGATGGCAGTGAGACAGGAGAGAGCGCTTAACTCTTCTGACTGCTTAATTTAGTGGAATTAACAAATGACCATTCTCTGTAAAGAAATTAAAATTTATCAAGATCTTTCTAAATGTGCGCTCTTGGGAAAAAAAAAAAAAGAAAAAAAAAAGAGCCAGTTTATAAGTTAAAATAGCTTTCTATGTTGTATAGTTGTTATATTGTTAAACCAGGAAACTTTGAAAAATGAAGGAAAATTTATTTTTTTATTATTATTTTTTACTTGGTGCTATTTAATAGCTTAATTGCAGAAGGAATGAACGAATTCTTAAACCGGTTTAATCTGCAACATGGCATTAACCTCCTACCCGATGGCAACATCAGTTCAGGGTGTACGCTGTATCACACAGAATTTGATATGCCTCTCTCCAGCACAGACTTTTCGTACAAGGTGTGACGATAAAAAGGTTATATTCTGCCCATGATCTTCATGGCCGTTTGAAGACGTCCAAGCTTGGATTTCAACTGTACTGTCAAACTACCATAGCAATGGTGTAATCCATGTCTAATCACATTCTGCAGTACAGCTTGATAAAACATCATAATCTTACTACTGACACCATAAAGTCTGAGCCTTCTCAAAATACAATCTTTGTTGAAAACGAGTGCACAAGTTGTCAACATGAACAATGCAATGCAAGAGAACAGTCAATATAAACACCAAGATATTTATATGAGAACACCTGTGTGATTGGGAGGTTATGAATATGCAGGGCAATGGTCTGCAATTGACTCTGGATCGAATATCATCTCAGTTTTATTTAAAGGGGTGATGAACTGAGAAAAGCTTTTGACATAAGAGGTCATCATACTATAAGAATATCCTGCAAGATTCAGAACTGAAAACTTCCTTGTTAGTCAAATAAAAGCTGAAAAATCAAAAAGATCAAAGTGGGGATCACCACCTCCGCAGAAGATCAACGCCTACTTCAACCCAGATAGCACACTTCTATTTGATGTGTTGTTTACATCTGGAAGACGTATTTTTAAGAGTGTTTGCTCATCTGCAATACGTCTATAGGACGTTTCCTGTCAGATGTCAAATAGACGTTAGGATCTAGCGTATAGGATCTTATTAGATGATTAGATAAATTGCATTTGAAAGATTTTACTTTCAATAAAAAATAAATATAATGCAATAGATTTTTAAGAGGTGTTTTTATGCATGTTTGGCCCAGGTTTTTGTTGCATTTACACTGTTCTGACCAACATAAACATATAGGCCGCTGTACGTGAGCTGTATCGTTCGGTTTCGTTCCGACAAGCGGGGCACTACTTTTTCTTTTGCTCAATATGTTCAACGTTAATAAAAGGTATCCAAGCAAAAAGTTCTCCACGCATTATCCTGCAGTTAATGAGAAAAGTGTAATTTATTGGCGCACTATATTGACTGCGTATTGAGACAAAACTGTTTTCTAGAAAACTAAATTTTCAACCAATCAGCATCGAAAATGTAAGTAGGTCAGAGCCGAAATCGAGCCAATATCCAGAGATGGGGGACTCGAGTCATATGACTTGACTCGAGTCAGACTTAAGTCGCAAATTTTAGGACTTGAGACTTGCTTGACAAATATTAATAAAAGACTTGACTTGACTTTGACTTGATATTCATGACTTGAGACTTGACTCGGACTTGAGGTAAATGACTCGAAATAACTTGTCTTTTTAAAAATAAATATCTGTATTTGAACGCACCGCAACAATCACGTGACGCAGCAGGAACGCGCGCTGTGTGAACAAAAGCCATAAGGTGTGTTGGACATCGGCTGCGGCTGGATGTAACCGATCGGCGAGAGTAGCCGCGTGCAGGCGGGGAGGAGCTGCAGACGGAGACGTGAAGTCGGACACTTTCTGGTTCCCGTAGTGACCGCTCACGTGGTGTTGCTGCATACTTTATCACAGCTGAGGTGAAATAAATGCAATATTTGCCAAATAATACACAGATGTTTCAGAGACATTTTCATTCAATACTTTATGTACTGCTTTATACAGCGTCTGTTTGAACAAGAATAAAGTTCAACATAAGCTACTATCAATGAAGTGGAGTCTACGTTTTTTAAGCAGTTTTAATTTGATAAACATGACACAATATAACATGACAACGACACGAAAAGAGTTTTCACTGTTATAATAAACTGATTTGAGAGCTTTAGAGGAACTAAAGGTGTTCGAATAAACACGAAACACACGTGATCATTGTCATGCGGTGAATCTGGCCAATCGTGGAACAGCTGTGTCGTCATCAGCCCTCCTGCAGCCGCTCTTGAGAAGCTGCGCTGGCTGAGTTCTCCGACTACTCTCGAGTCGCTCTCGCGGTACTTTGATGGCATACGTCACAGTCACGTGGCGTCGGCGCTGTATCAAGTCGGACAAAATTTCTAACCGGCATGCACTGCTTCAAGTCAGCCGCCGATCGGTCTGCGCAGAGCTGCATGAAGTCGAACAAGCCTATTATAATGCCGTTGTCGTAGTGATGACGCTGAAGCGCGGGATCGTTCGCCAGCTGTGAAACGGTCTGTAATGCGCAAGTTTATGATCGAATCAGAGAGAAAAAAAATGCACAAGCATGGTTTCTCGAGAGAGAAATCGCAGCTCATAAGCAAACTTAAGACGCTGCTGAGACATTAAAGTCACATCGATGTCATGTGTCTTTATGGGATTTTTACGGGTTGTGTGTGAACGCACTCTCTTATTCCGGAAAATCACTGGCAGTGTGAATGAACCTAAATCAAACTAACCCGAGTCAAATCCCGGGTCACTTTATCCATGTATTTTCCGGAATCTCTGTGTGAAAGGGGCTTTGGTCACACACCCTGACGAAGGCTCATTAGCCACAACGCATAGGTGTGCAAGTAGCCTAGCTAGCCTACTTGTCACCTGATTTTAAAATATTAAAGCCATGATGAAATAAAGGCTTTCTATATATTTTTAATAATATTCGAGTGTCTTGGATTAATGTTTTTTTTATGATCTGAATAATCCCTTGCATACAAAAGCACAGCGAAAAACAAAAAAATCTTGAAAATTAAAATCGGGTTAACTGTAATTTAATAATAATAATTAACAACACATTGGTACAGAGTCTACTGTTCTCTGGGATCTGTTTTCATGATAATCAAATGTAAAGAGTTTTATCTCTAAAAACTGATTAGCATATAACGCTAGTATATAGGGCATAGAGTAAGTAAAAATAAATCGCTAATACCACTAACAAGCACCCTCATTACCGTGTTAGTGTGAGGCTATTTTGAGCCTTGTTAGTGGTATTAACTAGCGATTTCTTTTTACTTTGTGCCCCATATACTAGCGTTATAAGCTAATCTGTTTTTAGAGATAAAACTCTTTACATTCGATTATCATGAAAACAAATCCCAGAGAACGGTCGACTCGGTTCCCATGTGTTATTACACCCCAGGTTCATTTTGCGCCGGAGTTGTCCTTTAATAGCATAATAGCATGTGTACAGTGTCTAATAATTGGATAGTTTTTGGGGATGCACATAAAAGATTGTAAAAAGACACCTACACACAAAGAAAAAAAAGCATACAGACTTTCGAACCGAACCATGCATACACAAATAAAACAAAAATTCAAACTTGCAAGCACAACCATGCACACATGCAAACAAACAATACACTCTTCACTCATACACACGCACACACATTCACTCACAAATATTAATGAATCAATCACACTCAATCAAATCACCTCTCTCTCTCTCTCTCTCTCTCTCTCACACACACACACACACACACACACACAGAGAGAGAGAAAGTCAAACACAACCATGGACATGCAAACAATACACCTTTCACTCATACACATACACATGCACACACATCATTCACAAATATTAATAAATCACTCACTCACACAGATTAATAATGTACAATAGTCAATCCACCTGATTGACAGGTGTAAGTTTTGTGTCAATTCAATTATTACTGTTTTTTTCTTGTTATTCTTTTGTTAAAAAGGAAAGATCTAACTTGTTGTTAAGGATGTGTTCATGTTCCATAAAGGCGATGCCAGTTTGAAGAATGCCATTTGGTGGCATAGGAACCATTATACTTGAATTGTGAATTGTTTAATATCTTTTAATGGTCTACTGCAATGTTTGAGGCATATTTATTTTTCATGCTTTAATGTTGGCCTAATTTCAGTTACGTTTACATTTTAGGCTATGTAGTTTGAAATTTTATTTCTTTTTTAGATTTTTAACCACTCAGCTGTATGTGGAAATGCATATTTAAAAAAATGTTGCAAATAAAACCATAGTCCACAACTATAGTTTTAACTTATCTTAATATATAAATTATGTGAAATCATCAAACGTTTGTATGACTTGCCAGTGACTTGTGACCCAAGCTATGACTTGACTTGCTTGACAAAGCAGTGACTTGACATGACTTGACTTGCTTTTCACAAAATTGACTTGGACTTGCTTGAGACTTGAAGGTTAAGACTTGAGACTTACTTGTGACTTGCACATGTGTGACTTACTCCCACCTCTGCCAATATCACTATGCACATGTAAACATGGAGGACGTAAGCAGCGCATCTTCATCTGATAGCGGCGCTCAAGCTCAATTAACACCCGTAAAGTGTATTCTTCATGTCGGAAAAGATGGTGGGAAAGGTCCGCAGCCCTTTACTGAAGTCCGATGGCAAAAAAAAAAAAAAAAAAAAAAAAAAACCAAGCAATGTGCGTAGGAATGGCTCAAAACGTCGGACACTACGGAGCTAACGTTAGCTATTGCTAATAAACATGTTGCCCTCCTGGACACACCGGTCTCTGATGTCCCAACAACTACGGGTTTCACCCGGCCTGCTATCGGCGTTTTATAGACAAAAAACGCTTGACTTGTGTGTATGTGTGTGATGGGTAGGTTTAGGGGTCGGGTTAGTGTGTGTGTTGGGTAGGTTTAGGGGTCGGGTTAGTGTGTGTGTGTGTGTGTGTGTGTGTGTGTGTGTGTGTGTGAGAGAGATGGGTAGGTTTAGGGGTCGGGTTAGTGTGTGTGTGTGAGAGATGGGTAGGTTTAGGGGTCGGGTTAGTGTCTGAGTGTGAGAGATGGGTAGGTTTAGGGGTCGGGTTAGTGTGTGTGTGTTTGTGTGAGAGATGGGTAGGTTTAGGGGTCGGGTTAGTGTGTGTGTGTGAGTGTGTGTGTGTGTGTGTGAGAGATGGGTAGGTTTAGGGGTCGGGTTAGTGTGTGTGTGTGTGTGTGTGTGTGTGTGTGTGTGTGTGTGTGTGAGAGAGAGAGATGGGTAGGTTTAGGGGTCGGGTTAGTGTGTGTGTGAGAGATGGGTAGGTTTAGGGGTCGGGTTAGTGTGTGTGTGTGTGTGTGTGTGTGTGTGTGAGAGAGAGATAGGTAGGTTTAGGGGTCGGGTTAGTGTGTGTGTGTGTGTGTGTGTGTGTGTGTGTGTGTGTGTGTGTGTGTGTGTGTGTGTGTGTGTGTGTGTGTGTGTGTGTGTGTGTGAGAGAGAGATGGGTAGGTTTAGGGGTCGGGTTAGTGTGTGTGTGTGTGTGTGTGTGTGTGTGTGTGTGTGTGTGTGTGTGTGTGTGTGTGTGTGTGTGTGTGTGTGTGTGTGAGAGATGGGTAGGTTTAGTGTGTGTGTGTGAGAGATGGGTAGGTTTAGGGGTCGGGTTAGTGTGTGTGTGTGTGTGTGTGTGTGTGAGAGATGGGTAGGTTTAGGGGTCGGGTTAGTGTGTGTGTGTGTGTGTGTGTGAGAGATGGGTAGGTTTAGGGGTCGGGTTAGTGTGTGTGTGTGTGTGTGTGTGTGTGTGTGTGTGAGATGGGTAGGTTTAGGGGTCGGGTTAGTGTGTGTGTGTGTGTGTGTGTGTGAGAGATGGGTAGGTTTAGGGGTCGGGTTAGTGTGTGTGTGTGTGTGTGTGTGTGTGTGTGTGTGTGTGTGTGTGTGTGTGTGTGTGTGTGTGTGAGAGATGGGTAGGTTTAGGGGTCGGGTTAGTGTGTGTGTGTGTGTGTGTGTGTGTGTGTGTGTGTGTGTGTGTGTGTGAGAGAGATGGGTAGGTTTAGGGGTCGGGTTAGTGTGTGTGTGTGTGTGTGTGTGAGAGATGGGTAGGTTTAGGGGTCGGGTTAGTGTGTGTGTGTGAGAGATGGGTAGGTTTAGGGGTCGGGTTAGTGTAAGGCCGCTGTCGGTAGCCTAAAAGAGGCCTAGAAATAGGGTTTTGTTCCACCAAGTGGGGCACTACCTACATTTTTTTATATTTAACATCAGAAATATATAGAGATTCCTTAGGAAAAAGTTCTCCACACACAACCTTGCATTTTTGAGAAAAATTATGCTAAAGGTCCCTATTTTGAAAAAAAGGGAAAACGTAGGGAATTTTGCGCTTTCAAACCCGTTTATCATATAAACCCAAAAATGCCGAATTACCACTTGAAGTACAAAATAAACCAGTTTGAAATGTGTGATATACCTGAAGTTGCTATCTATGGACAGTAAACATAAGATCATCAAGAAAACTTCTACTGTAGCATTAACATCCCAATTACTTCTCATTATGTTGTTCCAATTCAAAGGTAATATTTGAGGTAAAATCTGAATAACAAACAGAATTAAGCCAAAATATAATAACAGAGCTGCCAACTCTCACGCATTCACTGTGAGACTCACGCAATTGACACTTTTCACATGCACGCTCTCACGCCACACATCCATTTTCTCACGCACAGAAAAATCGAAGCAAAGAGGACACGGAGACCAACAGACTAGACAGAGCAGGTTACTTATGATATGAAAAAAATCTCAGCTCTCAGATTCTGTCAATTTTATTACGAAATTCAAACAATAAATACCGTTTTGGCGTTTGTAATTGTGACGCGACAGATCCCTAGCGCACGTGACCCGATCATCTCTACTAGCTAGTAAATAAACACGAATGAACAATGTTGAAAGAAACAGTACAGCTTACCGAAATGTATATTCTTCATACATAATATCGATCAATCAATCAAACAAAGGGGTCAATAAAACAGCTGGAGAACAATTATGTCACATAACATTTACCTCAGGAAAGTACGGTGGCCGAGAGAGCTCAACGCGCTGCAACTGAAGAAAACACATGCAAATAGAAAAACACCTGCAAATTAAGAAAACATCTTCATCAGTTTCACAACATGTGTGCTCCAAATACTCACAACACAACCAAATACAGAAACGCGCTGCAAAAGTTCACAACACAAATACAGAAACGCGCTGCAAAAGTTCACAACACAAATACAGAAACGCTCTGCAAAAGTTCACAACAACCAAATACAGAAACGCGCTGCAAATAGAACAGAACACAACGGAAATGTTTCCGGGGAACCCAATAAGTGACGGACCCGGCTGGGACGTGCCAGAGAATGTCTAATAGGAAGAGAATTGGCACTCTCTGCTTACTTCCGGTTTCTGGACTGGCTGCAGTAACACGTCTCTGTCCATGCGGGGGCGCTCGCAGGCGAGTGCAGAATGAATGGAGGTCTATGGCGAAATACCCCTCAAAATCCACTTTTCTCAGGATATAATTTGTCTAATAATTTGAATGTTGTATTCGAAAGGAGATGCAAAGAAATTACACATTGCTGGGTGTTAGATTTTTTAGAGTCACTTTTGCTTTAAAAAGTCTTTTAAAATGTCAATGACGTCATACACATCGTACTACCAGAGATACTGCTTTACGGCAATCCTTCAGTCACTCTGGTGCTTTCGCGCTCTGCACTTTCTTTTCTCTCGAGGCATCGACAACACAGCTGACACAGGTAAATACACATGCTAGAAGAGTTTTTGTTTTGTTTGTTTCTGGTCCCGCTTCGGATGCCACGATGCCATCAAGCGGTATCTCTGGTCGTAATCAGTCCTTCACTGACCAATCAGCGTTCATTAGCAGAATGCTAGCGTGTTATGGGCAACAACAACTCAACCTGTAAGAAATCGAAAGGACATAAGTACTCGTTCATTCAACTTTCAACCTATAACCCATGTTGAACTTGCAAAACCTACAATAAAATCTGAGATTTCTCAACGGTTCTCAATAAGTTCAATGTCATAAGAATACTAAAAAGAACAATGAGCTGAAGACTAAAATAAATAAATAAATAAATATAGAGAAAAAGAACATGAGGGAAAGACATTAATCTATACATCAGTTACACTGTACACATTTTGTCATGTTATGTTAAAATAAGTTTCATAAGAAATGTTAGAATGCAGCTAGGGTCCAAATATGAGACAGCAAGTTTTAAAGTTGAGACACTCACACACAGATATAACGCATATTTTAAAAACTTTGTTGTATAAAATGTATATTTATTTAAATGTATATTTATTTGCAACAGTTATGTTAACAGCAATAATACTATATTTCTGGTAAGAACAGCTATTCAGCTGATGGACACGCGCTGCGCTGCGTTGTCATGGGAACATCCCAGGTGAAAATAATGAGGAAATTACGTTGTCTTTCGTTGCTCCCTTCATCAACATAAATGGCACACAAGTGCCCCGCTCCCTCCAAAGTGCCCAATTCAAGGGCTCTGCCGTCTGCCCTTTTAAGAGAGTAGGGCATAGATAAAGCTCACGAGCAATAAGCACGTCCCAGCCGTCTGTCCGTCACTTATTGGGTTCCCCAGAAACATTTCCGTTGTGTTCTGTCCTATTTGCAGCGCATTTCTGTATTTGTTTGTGTTGTGAACTTTTGCAGCGCGTTTCTGTATTTGTTTGTGTTGTGAACTTTTGCAGCGTGTTTCTGTATTTGGTTGTGTTGTGAACTTTTGCAGCGCGTTTCTGTATTTGGTTGTGTTGTGAGTATTTGGAGCACACATGTGTTGTGAAACTGATGAAGATGTTTTCTTAATTTGCGGGTGTTTTTTCTATTTGCATGCGTTTTCTTCAGTTGCAGCGCGTTGAGCTCTCTCGGCCACCGTAGGAAAGCCATTTAATGACCATAATATAGGCACGTTAGTTGGCTAGAAAAAGAGCTATAGAGAGTATTTTGCTAAATATGTGTACTATATTACATATTTATTATATTTGTACTTATATCATTAAATAAAGTTGTTATTATAATAAAAAAACGCATTGTATTTAATTTGAGTTATTTTTAACCTTAAATAATACTACCAGCTGATAGGGCTGTCTGTATGTAGCCTATGTATTTTTTTTTTCTTGAGAAAAATGAACGCCTATCTTGTGTACCTAATATTTATCCAAATGAGTCAATATTAAATCAAATCACAAGAATTTAATTGAAATCGTGAAATTTGTTTCAAGAAATTTGTAAAAAAAAAAAAAAGAAAAAAAAAAAAGTAGCTTACCAGAAATTGTACCATATAACCATTGTAACATGTTGTCACTAAACCTAATAAAATTCAGTTTAGTTACTAAAATGTTTTGACAATCACAATACACTTATTGTGATGCAAGTTTTTTTTTGCAAACCCCCCCTAATCTCCCCAACTCTCACTCCAAGTTAAACTCAAAAGTATACAAAAAAAAAAAACACTTAAAAATAACACATTTAATGGTGAATTGTTAATTTGCATACACGAGCAGTAACTGCACTACATGTACATTCACAGGAATGATTATTGTAAACAAGATTTAATTTTGATTTATTTATTTACCTACCCATCTCTCTCTCACACACACACACTAACCCGACCCCTAAACCTACCCATCTCTCTCACTCTCACACACGCACACACACACACTAACCCAACCCCTAAACCTACCCCTCTCTCTCTCACACACACTAATCTCTCTCACGCACACAGCTGTATTCTTCCAGTCGATTAGGGACTGTTCGTTTTTTATTTAAGGGGCCACCAGAGGAGTTTTGAGATCTGTTGTCAAAAAAGACATGACCCTCCCTTCGCCAGCAATACATTTTTCTATGACCCTCCAAAATGATTGTGAAAAAAGGCATGACCCTCCCCGATAATTTATTGATTAGCCTACTTCTGTACTGGTTTGCGTTTGGCAAAGATGTTCAGATAGCCATTGTTTTTTGTTTTTTTTTAAACCATAAACTCTTGCTTTCTCATATAGGGCTGTAACGATAGACCAAACCTACCATTCGGTTCGTATCACGATTTTTTATTTTAGATTTGAAAAAAAAACATGTTTTCGGTGCTGATGCGGTGTGACTCGTTTAACATGTGGGTGGCGTTGCGAATAAAGCATCTAAAAGCTGTCATAAAGAACCAGCAAAATAATGATTATTAATATGTCAAATATAGCAAGGAGACATTTTAATTGTTTATTAATAAACAAGTGTTTTCTGTGTCGACTGCAAAGATGAAGTTGACGATGCGTCGCGATCTTCTCTGAACGCGCCAGAGAGAAATGCACATTTCATAAGCAGAAAGCAGTCTGTTTTCCTTCGTTATGAATTGTTCTGTTTAAAAGTAGACATTTCAAGCTTTCTATATATTTCTCAGGTCTGTGAGGCAAGTAGCTTGTAAATACGCTGAGTCTCGGTTCATTTATGAGACAAGAGTCCAGTTCACTCGCCCGCGCCTCCGTGTCATGATTATCTATTTTCTACTATATTTACTTATTTATTAAATCCAGATGAAACATTGATTAAAATTAAGATACAATTAATAAAAAAACGAAGTTCACTTTAAAGAAAGGCTTTGTGCTTTCTGTTTGAGGTCTCTGTAAAATTTTTAAAGTTGCTTTCAGAGCAGTCATGTCCGTAATGGAGAACTGTCACGCCTGTAACATTGTTTTTTTTTTTGTTTTTTTTTCACATAAATGTGAACACGAAAAATAAAATAAAAATAATATAATATTTTTTATGTTCTGTGGCGGCAGATCTTTATTCATCCGGTGGGTATATATCTTTTGGTTTGCACAGTGTAATTTATAGATTTGCAATTGTGTCACGTCACATGTGTATTTCCCTCATATTAAATATAAAACGCATGTGTAGACTGATATTTTTCTAATGTCTTGACTCAGACGTTTCAAAATATTGGTATTAAATGCATTTTCTGAGAATTTATATTTCAAGTTTTGACTGCAAATGTCACGTCCATAACACTGGAATCGCCCAATTTTAACGAATTTATCCTCAACTAGTTTTTGTGGTGTAGGTCTACGTATTTTATTATGTTAACTTAAATAATACTAATAGTAATTTAAAGATGTGGTAGCCCTACATCTTACACATCGTGGAAACAAAATAAGAATGGAAACTAAAATATGGTAGTATCGCGCTACAGCGCACATTCTATCAGCTGCAGTTCTGGCGCCTCAGTCCCAATAGCCTACTGTAAAACTCGACGTACGTTTACATCACATGTTAATGCAGCGGTAGAGTTACACTCACAGGACACTGTGCACTTTCACAAAAGTTCATTATTTGCTCGTGCTTTAAAGCTTTGCCGGGTAAACATTTCTTTGGCATTCTGTTCTGACATGATGCACTTTTTCTAAGCGCGAACTGAAGTGCGCACGCACTGTCAAACAGCGCCAAACTGGATTTTTGTTGGGTCAGACCCATCTGATATCGAAGGGGGGCTGATAACGCGAGATCAACATGGAGCTAAATGGAAAGAAATAGCACCAAACAAGCCACTTTGAAATGTTGCTGTTTTCATGAATATAAAAGTTGGGTGACCCTCCCCCTAGACTAAAAAAAGTTGGATGACCCTCCCCTCAACAAAGAATAAAAAGACATGACCCTCCCCTATTTTCCTCCGGTGGCCCCTTCCATAAATACCGAACGGTCCCTTAGTCGATTATTTGGTCGATACGTTCTGGCTCGACCAAAATTCTGAATGGTCGATTTTTTGCCGCGTTCATTTCATTAGTTTTGTCGCGTTCATTTCATCAGTTTTGCCGCGTTCATTTCATCAGGTGGAAAGCACTAATTGCTAATGGGGGTGTTTTCAGAGCACCCCTGTTTCACAGGTAACAGTCTGTCTTCAGAACACCCCCCTTGTTTTCACTTCTTTAGGATTAGCCCAACTCACTGGAGACGAGGACGACGGACAGATTGAAGAAAGTAGGCTACTAGAAGGTTTGCTGAATATTACTTGATCTGGTTTGTTTAATAAATATTATTTTTTTTATTAAAGTGGACGTGCCTTTTGTGTTTAAGAGTAAAAGCTTTAAGTTAATAGTCTATTCGTGTCTCAGCCGCGAAGCTGAGCTCCTATGTTCAGCCCATAGACTGTAAAAAATAGGTTCAGCCTCACTCTGTGCGAGCTGCACAGAGCGGCTGAAATTATAGTGTCTGTCAGTTATTATAATACATATGACAGAAACAATTGTCTAAATTATGTTACATATTCCTCAAAAGTTCTTGTCATAATATCACTAGTTGACAACAGTACTATTTTCGGAAATCATAGGCTATGATATTGCGCAGGTGCACGTGATGCAACGCTGTCAGAGCCGACAGCCGACAGACTCGTGTGTCAGACTCATTTCAGTGCAAATTAATTACGTCAAAAACGATTTAATACTGCAAATAGCCTACTAGTTTTTTATGTTTATTTATAATTCATTTAGGCGGACAACAAAGGCTACCAAGTACTGCGCACAGTGCGCAGCTAATTAATTTAACGTTTTTTTTCTAACGTCATTTTTAGTCGAAAACTTCAGGACTTCAGTCGACCAAGATTTTCTTTGGTTGAGTACAGCCTAACCCGACCCCTAAACCTACCCATCTCTCTCACACACACACAAACACACACACACACACACACACACACATTAACCCGACCCCTAAACCTACCCATCACACACATACACACAAGTCAAGCGTTTTTTTGTCTATAAAACGCCGATAGCAGGCCGGGTGAAACCCGTAGTTGTTGGGACATCAGAGACCGGTGTGTCCAGGAGGGCAACATGTTTATTAGCAATAGCTAACGTTAGCTCCGTAGTGTCCGACGTTTTGAGCCATTCCTACGCACATTGCTTGATTTTTTTTGCCATCGGACTTCAGTAAAGGGCTGCGGACCTTTCCCACCATATTTTCCGACATGAAGGATACACTTTACGGGTGTTAATCGAGCTTGATCGCCGCTATCAGTTGAAGATTCGCTGCTTACGTCCTCCTCCATGTTTACATGTGCGTAGTGATATTGGCTTGATTTCGGCTCTGACCTACTTACATTTTCGATGCTGATTGGTTGAAAATCTAGCTCAACAGTTTTATATGTCTCAATACGCAGTCAATATAGTGCGCCAATAAATTACACTTTTCTCATTAACTGCAGGATAATGCGTGGAGAACTTTTTGCTTGGATACCTTTTATTAACGTTGAACATATTGAGCAAAAGAAAAAGTAGTGCCCCGTTTGTCGGAACGAAACCCTATTTCGTTAGCGGCCTAATAAACACTGTTCCCCCGTGGAGACGGGTGTCGGATTGTTTCGAAGTCTCGACACAATACAGCACATTTGAGTTTACCGTTTCAGTGTTCCACGAAGCCTCGATCTGCCCACGATTAAATACAATGGTCTCAATTTCAAACAAAACTTCAACATCGGGGCAGCAGATTGTGTCTGTGTAGCTACTGTTTACACCAGTCATTACTCACATATTCAGCCATTTCACCCGATTACACAATTACGTCCACCCGCACAAGCGAGGATCCTTCCAACTCCAGAGCATGGTTGAGTTATGACAATATATATAAAAAAAAATAATATATATATATAATATATATATTAGTGCTGTCAAACGATTAAAATATTTAATCGCGATTAATCGCATTAATGTCATAGTTAACTCGCGATTAATCGCAATTAATCGCACATTTTTATCTATTCTAAATGTCTCTTGATTTCTTTTTGTCCCATTATTTTTTCTCATTTTAATGCTCTTATCAACATGGAAAAGTGGATCGGCTTGCTTTGAGCAAATGTTTCTTTTTGAAATCAACATTGGCATACTGTAGTGTTCAATTTCACACTAACATTCTCACTTGGAGCAAATAATCTCTCACACAATGTAACACTGTCCATCAATAAAAGGGTGAAAGAAATACTGACGAGGTCCTAATATTGACGAGGGGGTGGAGAATTCGCATCAGCGAATCAGTGTGCTTGGCCATCAAGTAGTAGGCCATTTCAGACTGGACGTGCTGCAATGATAGCTCAGTTCACAATGACAAAACACACAGATCACTTTGGTCTTGTCAACTGAAACATTTTGGCCACTTTTTTAAAATTAAACTTTCCATTCAGAATCTTATTGGCATCCATTTCGGCGTCTCGCGCTCATCATTCATCCACTCAAAACATAATGTTAAAGGGGGTCGCACACTGGACGAGTAGCGAAGCGCAGCGCCTCGTATTTAAAATTCGAACACATTATTCTCTATGAGTGTACACACACCTTTTATTGCTGGCCATAAACTGAGAAAGTACGCGTCCGATGTGCGATACAAGTTGTCCATAGACGCGGCTTCTCGTCCACTCTTTGGCCGTCTTGCAAGCCCAAACAAGTGTGTGCGGCGTGCCTGTTGTTTTGTTTCCGGTCTAGCTAGATCCGGTGGTGTTGTACTAACGTTACTAGTTGTTGCAAAAGCATGTCAAAAAAAAAAAAAAAAAAAAAAAAAACTACAAAGTTTGCTAGGCGTTAATCGCGCGATAAAAAAATTGACGCCGTTAAAATGGGTTTGCGTTAACGCCGTTAATAACGCGTTTAACTGACAGCCCTAATATATATATATATATATATATATATATATATATATATATATATATATATATATATATATATATATATATATATATATATATATACATATATATATACACACTAACATATAATTTTATTTGAATTATTTAAACTGATGTACAAAATTCAACTTTCGCCGGACGCCTAATGTTACACTCGTTCAAGCATTTCTACAGGCTGCGTAATGAAGTTAAAGAACATGGATCTTCTCACCTGTGATTCGTCCTAGAGCAGCTTCTGTTGTGCTCAAGCATCCAGACAGACACAATAACACAGCGAAATACACTCGAGCTGTCATCCTCTCCACTTACGATCATACAATGAACTGCTGGAAAATCATAATTGTCTCAGGAGAGAGTATTTAAGTTAGCGCTCAACCAATGGCGTGAGTTTGGGGCGGGATGATCTGTTTTGGAGAACAATGGTCTAATTGGGTCTAATTGGCAAATTACAAACGGCATTTTTGTGCCCTTGAAGAGCCCCTCAGGAAGACGCCATTTGTAGGGGTGTGCCAAACGAAAGTGACCAACTGGATCCCTTCAAGAAAGGCCCTTACACAAGGGCTGCATTACAGTCCAAAATTGTCATGCCCTTCACTCGCTAACTTCCCTCCGTCTTGTTCACTCGGATGAACGTCATTGCTTACATTGCACGAGTGCCCACTACTGGCGGAAACTGCAATGGGCTGAATTGGAACGTCCTGTCCTGAGTTGATTTATTATTATTTATTTCTCCCCTTCAAGAATTAGTTTAATGGAGCATCCAAATGTTTATAGGTGTGTTTGGGTTGTTTTAAATGAAAAAAAAAATATATATATCATTCATATATCATAGAGTTGTTTGTTGTGGTGGTGATTATTTTTTTTATTATTATTATTTATTTTTAATTGAATTCCTAACATACAAAATCAATGCCAGGGGTAAATACAATTGAGAGTACAATTACAGATTATATAGTCAGGAGAATATCATGCAAATGACATGAGACAGTTTTAAGGGCTTTGGAGTTGCTGGATGTACTGAGAGTGTCCAGGTAGGATTTAAGTTCCTAACAAAAAATAAAAAAGTAGGGCTTAGCATCCTGAAATTTACATTTGTGTTAAAAGAATTTCGCTAGAAAAATGAATAGGTTTATCAAAAAAATATTGGTCCTTTACATCTTTATCAAAGTTGTGCTGAAAGCGGCATTACGTCACGAAAGTGTGGACTCAGAGGAAGACCACGACTGCTTAGGATTCCATTTGGGACAGGGCCATGGTGCATCCTTCGAAGGACGCATAGGCTGCATCCTTGAAGTGCGTCCTTTGAAGGATGCAGCCTTCACATTGGGACACAGCTATAGTTACCCTTATTAGTTCCCATGACATCAATCACCAACACCTGTCCCTCGTCAGCCCCTTGTTAACCAGTTTATTTAAACCTCTGTGCTTCAGTTGTTGTTTGCCAGTCGTTGTTGCTGTTTGTGAATTCCTGTCGTTGTTCCCCCGTTTCTGCTTTGTGGTTGTTATCCTTGTTTTTGGATTATCTTGCGTTTATGCTTGTCTATTAAACTTGTGTTTGCATATGGATTCTCTCTCTCCACTTCGTCCCTGCCTATATGTTACAGTATTGCTGTGTGAGTGGTGTAGGGATGGGGAAATGAAGCCTCATGAATCACTGAGGCTTTCCCCTGACTGTTCCGGGAAAAGATTCAAAGCTTCGAGAGTATCGAGAACAGCGCAATCTGGTGCTTATAAATAAAGCAGCCAGAAGCCTGTGTTAGAAGCTCTGGCAGATGAAGCAACCAAGCACACACTCCATAGTTTCAATGTTATGTGTACAAATAAAAGCCTTACATGTTTGTGTTTGATTTGTTCATTAAATAAATTAATTTTCCCATTAAAGTGTGACAATAAAATATAATAGCTTATAAGCTTATATGATTCAATAAGATTTAATGTAGGCCTACTCTCTCTCTCTCTCTCTCTCTCTCTCTATACACACACACACACACACACAATGAATAAGGACATTTTCTGATAGGATCATCTGTTATTAAATGTCAATATCAATAATTGTAAATATCAACCAGACTGAGGCAATAATGACTCGTTAAATACGATCTGAAGTTCGAGCCTTCCGACACCCAAAGCGAAACGCGCACGTGACTGGACAGAAAGTGAGGCTTCGTTTGTCATCGATCACGTGACTCTAGTAAACCAATACACGCCTCGATACGGGGCTTCACTTGCCCTTGTAACTTGTCACTTGTAACTTGTTCTTACTAGATCAAGAAAATATGATCATATAACACCGATTTTATCATCACTACATTGGCTACCTATAAAGTTCCGTATTAATTATAAGGTATTGCTACTGACTTATAAAGCCCTAAACGGCTTAGCTCCAGTCTATTTAGCGGATCTTCTATCACCCTATAATCCATCGCGCTCTTTAAGATCAATAAATTCAAGGCTTTTGGTCATACCTAGGATATCCAGATCAACCAAAGGAGGGAGAGCATTTTCACATTTGGCTCCAAAACTCTGGAATAGCCTTCCTGATACTGTTCGTTGCTCGGACTCACTCTCCCAGTTTAAAACTAGATTAAAGACGCATCTTTTCAGCCAGGCATTCATATAATATTGTTAATCTCACAGTTTCAAACTACAATCCGGCCTCTAGTTCATAAATGCCAGAGGAGAACTGGCCCCTGACTGAGCCTGGGTTCTCCCAAGGTTTTTTTTTTTTCTCCGTTAGGTCACCTGATGGAGTTTTAGGACACCATTAGGCCGCTTGATGGAGTTTTTTTCGGTTCCTTGCCACTGTTGCCTTTGGCTTGCTCAGTTGGGGATATTTTGGGTATATTTAATTTTATTCTATCAATCAATAAATTCCACTAGAAACAAACTTTGTTGTATTATTTTATTTTAATACTGTGAAGCTGCTTTGATACAATCTGTATTGTGAAAAGCGCTATACAAATATACTTGATTTGATTTGATTTGATTCACTACAAATTGTGTCGCTTATGTGATACGCGCATCGAAGCTTCAGTGTCATATGTAACATCACTAGAGTGGTGTGCATTTGTCTGTGTGTGTTTATGATAGCAGTAAGTGTGTGTGACAGAGAGTTGGGGGCTGAGAGAAAGAAAGTAGGGGCTGCTTGCAAGCAAGAGTGAAAGAGTCAGTGTGTGTGTGTGTGAATGGGAGACTTTTCTTTGCATTGCTCCTAACTGAGATTTTACATGGACTTTGGAGGAAAAGTTTTGCCAGATGGAGTTTTGAATCAGAGGAGAAGAGAGAAAAGTCATTAATAGAAGCAAAAAAAAGTAGACAAACAAGTTGCAAATGATCATATGAACCCTGTTCAAAAGGCACGTATGTATGCATTAATAGCAGGATGAAACGAAGAAAACTCCTCCCGAATACCAAAAACATTCAGAATAATTGGCTTTGCAGATTATTTTGACATCTTTCAAATTGTCACTGTTGAGATACAGTTAGAAGAAATGCAACCCTTGATAAAATAAAAGCATTGACTGCTTGATGTGTTTCTTACCCCTATAGCAAGAGCAAGTGTGAGAGTATCAGTGAGAAAAAAAGGTTGGGGATGCCATGCTCCTCTTCCTTAAAAGTGAGGCAGGGCTGCAAGAAGAGTAAAGGCCCGTTCACACCAAGCACGATAACTATAAAGATAAAGACAAAGATAACTATATATGCGTCCGCACCAACGAACGATAACGGTCTTTTTATTCTAAGCACGCGGGCACGCGCCCCATTTTAAATGCGCGAGACCTTTAAATTAGAATGGATTCTGTTTGACTGTCAGTGTTTTATCGTTTGACAGCTGAAAAAAAATCGTTCTGAAAGTGATCCCAACGATATCGTTCCTCATATCTTTATCGTTATAGTTGTGGTGTGAACTCTGTTATTCTTTAATATGGAGAACGATTTTTAGAATTATATCTTTATCGTTATCTTTATAGTTATCGTCCTTGGTGTGAACGGGCCTTTAAGAGTGGAAAAAAGGCGGCCGCCAGGGGCGGACTGGCCATCTGTGTGATCTGGAGAATCACAGAACGGCCGGTACTCCAGGACGGCCGGCGGGCCGGCCCACCACCCGCCACGCACGCAGTCATCACCTGTTTTTTTCCCCCACTAATCTGTTTCACACTCCAGTACTGTAGGTGGCAGCAATACACCTTTAAGTTGGATGCCAGCTGCACTGGCCGTGGCCGCCAAGTAAGGAAAAGCAAAGACGTTAGATAGAAGCATAGAAACAAGCAAACAATATGCAACGCGGCCGCGGGTAAAAAACGGAAAGAAAAGGGTGTGGCTGAGAAGGCAAGAGAAAAAAAAAATTGCGGAATTTAGATACTGAAGCCGCTAAATATCGCAAACTAACTGAAATATTTAGCAGCACAGCCAGCAGCAGCACCTCGCAGTTAAATATTAGCAGCAGTGAAGAAGTGAGCCAGACAGCTATGCAGCAACATGCCACCAGTGATGAGGGACAGAAAGATGAGCTGGTTCCACAGGCAGATCAGGGCAAGTAAGTATGGAACATGAGAGGAGAAAGAGAGTTACTTGCTAGGGATGATGTTAGGAAGTGATATTCAGGTTGCTACGTTTTTAATGATTACAGTAGTTAAAACAGCTAAACTTCAACATTTTAGCTGTAAAATGCCACATGCAGTAGCTAATATTAAGAAATATGTTGTGCTTTTACTTTTAAAAATGTTGGTAACGTTACAGTTAATGCTTACAAACTTTGGTTACATTTGTAATGGTGTATTTTCATTTAGATGTGGTATTATTATTTGTGCAGTAAGATTAATTACTGCATAAATTAATTAAGATTATTAAGCAATAAATTCATTTTAAGACAGCATGGAATAGATTGTATAATATGCTGTTATAACAGCATATTATATAATCTATTCCATCCATGCTATCTTTGAATAAAACCTTTTTTTTTAAATCCATTCCATCATTTGTTTATTCAGGTTGAGCTTAGACCAAGTCTATTTATATGTGAGTATTCAAGTTAATCTAGAATAATATGCTTTTAACACAACATCTAGTCAACATCAGTGCTATTGCTATAATTTGGATGGTATAGTATCATGAGCCACAATTAAAGTCTTGTGACACTCATGCCAGGCGTTATTGTTGTTGTTGTCGAGTTTCCGCGCGCCGATTGCTTTGGGCCGGGCCTAGTCAAAGTCCAGGGCCGTTTTTTAGTCCCAGTCCGTCCCTGGCGGCCGCTGCTAGAGAGTGTGTGAGAGTGAAGCAGAGAGAAAGGAAGACAGAGAGAAGTTCCCAGTCACAATGTATTGCTCCTTTTAGTCACCACTTTAAACCTGTCTGATAGAAGTTGTGAAAACGTGTATGGATGCTGAAAAGAGATTTCTTTGCTAAAAGAAAAGTTGAAACAGAAGAGCGAAGAGTATTCGCTACAGGACATGAATAGAAACGAAAGCAATCACCTCTGAAGAGAAGCAGAATATATAGATATTACAGAAAGTGTAAAGGAATTAAAGGGATAGTTCACCCAAAAATGAAAATTCTGTCATCATTTACTCACCCTCAAGTTGTTCCAAACCTGTGTGAGTTTCTTTGTTCTGCTGAACACAAAGGAAGATATTTGGAAGAATGTTTGTAACCAAACAGATCTCGGTCCCCATTGACTTCCATAGTATATTTTTTTCCTACTATGGAAGTCAATGGGGACCGAGATCTGTTGATTACAAACATTCTTCCAAATATCTTCCTTTGTGTTCAGCAGAACAAAGAAACTCATACAGGTTTGGAACAACTTGAGGGTGAGTAAATGATGACAGAATTTTCATTTTTGGGTGAACTATCCCTTTAATGGAACAAAAGTAAAACATGTTTCTAGAAAAATTTACCTAAATCTCAAATTTAAATGAGGAAGACTAAGAGTGGCCGCTTGTGGACTAGTGAGAAATGGTGAAGAGATATATAAATGTCAGATCATAGAAAGTTTGGTTACACTTTATTTTAAGGTGTCATTTTTACAGTGTAATTGAGATTTAAATGCATGATGAATGATTTTAATTTCAGATGCGCACGGTTTTGATCATTGCGCAAGGGGGGAAGGGATTAGGAAAAAAACTGCAAGAATATTGATCGCCCTATTTACAGGCGATGGTAGATTTTATTCTATTTTTATCTGAATGCGAAATTTGGCAGAAAAGGTCTGTACATAGGATTGATTGGTCAACCAAGGGAAATTCCAAATGTATAGCTATAAGACAAGAGATAAAGTAAAATCAAGCTTAGAGTCTATATTTGTATGGATGACTCCTAATAAAAAAACACAGATCAATTACATGTATTTCAATCAACACAGGTTAATTTCTACATTCACACTCTGAGAGCCTTAAGAGAACAGTTGGGGCCCAATTAAACAAGTAAAATTACAAAATAGACAAGCACTAAATTGGTTATTGGCGGGAAAAAGGAGGTGTTTGTGTAATATTTGGAGCTATCTGTTGTACTTATATCCCAAATATTACAGTTCCTGATGGATTATTCACTTAGGCAGTGAAGAAACTGAAAAACAAAAGAGATGAAATTACTTAAAATGTGGAAAGAGACATGCATACATGGGACTGGTTTGACTCTATATTAGAATACCGAGGGAATGGCTTAAAGTGGAGATAATAACCATATCAATTGTTATTTTTGTGCTGTTGTTTTGTTGTGTTGTGCCTTTTCTCAGATCACTGATCACCAGTGTTGCAGATAAACAGAAGATTGATATATCTGTGGGTCTAAATCCAACTGATTTGGATTCACTAGCGAGTACCAGAAGTCCTGGACCGGACGAACTAGACGAAATTGTGTAAAAGAAAATTAAATAATAATAAATAATACATTTTAAAAAAAGAATGGTGGGAAAGGGGTGCCTCTTTTATATTACTCTTTATTTTTCAATTTTCTCCTGTTTTTAGCTAGCGAGGGAGACCGTATATACTGTAGTATATACAGTATAGAGTAGGCAGGAAGATAGAGGCTGTTATGTTTGTTATTTTGGCATGCCCCTTCCTGAAGTCATTAAATCTTTTTGAACAAAATCATTATATTCAGAGTCATCAAGGAGTTTGCTGAATCAAGAAATATGAAAGAGAGGGGACAACAAAGGTCTGAAGCAGGACATTATCCATGTTACGAGGTGATGCTAAAAATGATTTTTAAAATTTTTGTAGTTAATAATTTTCTGTATTATAATTTTTTATTTTATTAGTATGATCTGGGTGAAATATAATTGCCAGAGATTAAGTGGGAGAATTTGGACAAGCATGACAAGCATGACAGTGCATAATTAGCAGCAAGGACAGACTCAACTGGTGGATTGGCAGACTCTGTCTGCTCCACCACCAGATAGCGCTCCAGGCCACCAGAAGCGCCTGTGAGTTCCTCTGGCACCGAGAGGCTGCTCACTGCAGAGCCAGGGGTGGAGTGTGAAGTCCAGCTCCCCCTCTCTGAATGTAATTTGGGAGTAATGGGTGGAGCTAGAATATCCAACCATACCCTAACTCTTCCCATAACTTCCAGAGAGGTGGATTTGGCTTTGACCCTCCATGGAGTAGGACCCCGTAACATTAATCATTCTATAATAGGTTATAGACATAATCTCATTATAATTGCATTTAGGGTGCATGTAAACATAGTCAATTAAATTTTTAAAGACAATTAATGAAAAATAAGAGTAAAAAAAAGGGAAATCTAATTAGAGAAGTGTCATAAAAGCATATGAAAATGCCTAGCCCTAGACTTTTTGTTTTTGTTTTTGTTTTTGTATAAGCTTTGGTGCACCTCATTCATTATTTTTTCAGTTACACATCTGAAGCAATACTATGCTCTCTCCATCTCCATATTCATTACTATGTACTATCATCTTTTGACAGAATAGTCTGTTTTAGATGTTTTCGCAAACTCTGGGGGAGGCATGTCCTCTTGCTTCTTCTAGTAAAGTCTATGTGGACATCACAGACAACCCTGAGGTGAAACAAAGACCATGAATACTTTTGATCTGCTTTATGATGATTTGTAATTTGATCATTGAAAGAACTTTGCAAACCAAAGATTTTCTATGATACAGAATATCCATGACAGTAATGTGTTACTAGTATCTCATTTTGAAGAATATTACTGAATAAAAATGCAGTAACCAGTAAAATTAACTTTTCCATTGTTGTTCAGTCCTTGTTGTACAAGTAGGATGATTGGTCAGTGTAGTGTTTGTCCCGCCCTTACTCCACTGTGATTGAACGGCTGGCAAAAAAGTGACAGTGATAAGTGCTGCCTATTACCCAAAGTTGAACAGCTAAAAAAAAAAAAAGACAGGGGAAATCAACTTGTGCAGTATTATTATGGTACATAGTGCATCAAAATCATCAGCAGAATAACCTGAGATGATGAATTGTTTAAATGCATAATGTAGATTTGGTCCAATTAATCAAAGATACCCGATGCAAAACAACAATGGAGAGAGAAGGCATCCCTGATGAATGCCATGTGAGATGGAAAAATGTGATGAGCTAATGCCACCTGACCACCACAGAAGGATTAGCATATAAAACTTTGATCATATTAATAAAGTCACTCCCTAAGCCAAAATGTTCCAGTACTATCCAAAGGTATTGCACTCCAGCCAATCAAAGGCCTTTTCGGCATCTAAAGATAGTGTGGCACATGGTGGGTCAATTCCACTAGCCACCTGAGAACTAAGAAATGGCTTGGCTTTAATAGCACCATTAAAGTAATAGGTTCTTCTAACCTTGTGCATCAAAAACTCTGCTCTGTGCCGCAACAAGGAGTTAAGCTCTGTACCACATTTATTTATTTCTGTACATACTCAGAGGGCGAAATCATTGAAGACCCTCTAGCCTATTTCATTTAGTCTTCAGGGCACATTGGATTTAGTCTAGATTTGTTTAGGTGGGATGCAAAGGAAATAGAGGAGTCCCTTATGCAACCCTTTATAGCGTCCCAGAGAAAGCGAGGATCATCGACCGAACCAATATTTACCTCTATGAATCACCTCTATTTACCTCTATGAATGCTACGCATTGCACGTGTCAGACATACGAGAGAAACAGGCATAGAAGGAAAGGAAGGTTACAGGCGAGGTGGTCTTCACTCCAGATTGGTGTGTTCCCCATTTCTCTGTCTCTCTCCTCTGGCTGTTTGTGATATTACAGCTACACCATCTGTTCCTGTGGTGTTTGATCATTTTGATGTTCTTGATCATCCTAGTTTGGTAAAAATAGTAGATCAGTTAAGGCCATCAGACTCCCCACTAGATATAGTCTCATCAAAGCTAATCAAACAGGCTTTCGATACAGTCGGTCCTAGTGTTTTAAATATAATAAATAGCTGCCTTGTATCAGGGTCTGTGCCAGCCATTTTTAAACATGCTATGGTGCAGCCTTTAATTAAAAATACCAATTTGAACTCAAATGAGTTAAATAATTTTAGACCTATTTCAAAATTTTAATTTCTCTCAAAGATACAGCAGTTCTCATTCAGTTGGAGTCTTTTTTAAATGAAAATTTGCTTTTTGAAGAATTTCAGTCTGGTTTTAGGAAACATCACAGTACAGAATCTGTACTTTTAAAAGTTCTTAATGATGTTTTATTGACTGTAGATTCTGGAAACGCAGCAGTTTTGGTGTTACTCGATTTGAGCGCGGCATTTGATACCATAGACCACAAAATTCTTATCGCACGGCTGGAGAGGTTGTAGGGATGCGAGGCGTTGTTTTAAATTGGTTTAAGTCTTATTTAACAAACAGAAGTTTTTCAGTTACCATGGCGGAATTACATCTTCGTCTGCCCCTCTTAAATGTGGGATACCTCAAGGGTCCATCTTGGGACCCATTTTGTTTTCATTATACATGCTTCCTATTGGTGCTATCTTTCAAAAACACATAGTATCATTTCACTGATATGCAGATGATACACAGATATATATGCCTGTAAAAAAGGAAGACAATCATTCATTAGGGCCCCTTTTAGCATGTCTGAATGATTTGAAAACTTGGCTGGCTGCAAATTTTCTGCATCTAAATGAATGTAAAACTGAGATTGTTGTGTTTGCACCCTCTAATGTATCTGAGTCACCCTGGGTTGATGTAGGTTCTTTATCTATTTATTGTAAATCCATGGTGAAAAACTTGGGGGTAATTTTTGATAACTCCCTAAAATTTGACAAACAAGTAAACGCTGTTGTGCGATCAGCTTCTTTCAATTAAGAACCTTGACAAAAGTCAAGTCATTTTTGTCATTTGAGGATTTAGAGAGAGTAATGCACGCTTTTGTGACCTCACGTTTAGACTACTGTAATGCCTTGTATGCAGGAATTAATCAGTCGACTTTGAGACGTTTGCAAATTGTTCAAAATGCTGCAGCTAGATTGCTGACAGGATCTCGGAAGCGGAGCCATATCACTTCAATTTTGTTTTCTTTACATTGGTTGCCTATCCGTTATAGGATTGATTTTAAGATTTTGTTGTTTGTTTTTAAATCTCTAAATGGTCTGGCACCACCTTACCTCTCAGATCTATTGCAGATATACTCTCCTTCAAGATCACTTAGGTCTTCTGACCAGAAAATGCAAATTGTCCCAAGGTCTAGACGCAAACTTTGGGGTGATCGTTCCTTTTCAGTGTTGGCTCCGAAACTCTGGAATAGGCTGCCTTTGCATATTAGAACTGCCTCCACAGTGGTATCTTTTAAATCTTTTTTAAAAACTCATCTTTTTTCTCTGGCTTTCCTGTCTAAACCAAATAGCTGAGTTAGTTGATTGTTTGTTTTATGAGAGTAGTTACTGTAGATATTTGCATAATATTGTATAAATGTTTTGTACATTTGCTTTTTGCATGTTTTTACAAATTGTACAGCACATTGGTCAACTACCCGTTGTTTTTAATTGTGCTTTATAAATAAATTACCTTACCTTACCTTACCTCCCCATCTCCAGGGTTCTCAAGTTTTATCAAAAGCTTGGAGTGAGATCACATGCGGTTAGGGGAGGAGCCCTAATGAAGCCCCACCCCCACCCGCCCCCCCATTTTACCCATTGTTAGGGGGGATGTAAAAAAAAATATTGCATCACTATAAGTGTATTGTGATTGTCAAAACATTTTAGTAACTAAACTGAATTTTATTAGGTTTAGTGACAACATGTTACAATGTTTACATGGTACAATTTCTGGTAAGCTACGCTTTTTTATTATTTCAATTCAATTCAATATTTGTGATTTGATTTAATATTGACTCATTTGGATAAATATTAGGTAGGCTACACAAGATAGGCATTATTTTTTCTCAAGAAAAAAACAACTCCCCTAATGCTGTAAACATACAGAGAGCCCTATCAGCTGGCAGTATTATTTAAGGTTAAAAATAACTCAAATTAAATATAATGCATTTTTTTATTATAATAACAACTTTATTTAATGATATAAGTAAAAATATAATAAATATGTAGCCTAATATAGTACACATATTTCACAAAATACTCTCTATAGCTCTTTTTTTCTAGTTGTAGAGTTTTTGACTGCATCAATAGCAATGTATACGATGGGCTATATATTAAATGTTCTAGCCTAAAAATGTTAGACGAACTTTCTTCCAACTTACCTTCTCCATCACGACGTGTTCGCGCGATGTTGTTGGTTACCTAGTAACGAACGTACGGTGGCCGAGAATGTTCCGTCAACTTCTGTGTGTTCGCGCATCTATGTTGCCTAGTAACGAACGCAATCTGGCCGAGATACGTGCTGGCGGCAGGAAACTTCACTTTGTGTGTCTGCGCCTCGTATACAACGTTATATATAAAGCTTGCAGGACAACTTGGTTGGCATTGCCTTTTCAGCGTGAGAAATACACGGTGTGGCGTGTGAGCGTGTGAACTGGTTGAATTGCGTGTCTCACGGCCAATGCGTGATACTTGAGAACCCTGCATCTCTTTCCTCTCACCCCCTCATGCCAGAAATGTTTATCTGGAGTTGAATCAGTAAGGATTGAGCTTATATACACCACTGAGGGACTTACAACTTCCTTGTAAGGTAGTAAAACATGTTGCTTATGTTTAAAGGGGTGGTATAATGCCCTTTTCACAAGATGTCAAATAAATCTCTTATGTCCCCAGAGTGTGTGTGTGAAGTTTTAGCTCAAAATACCCCACAGATATATAGCATGTTAAAGTTGTCACTTTTTGAGGGTGAGCAAAAACGCACCGTTTTGTGTCTGGCCCTTTAAATGCAAAATAGCTGCTGCTCCCGACACAGAGGGCGGGGTTTCAAGAGCTTGTGTGTATTAGCAGCTCCGATTACCTCACGCAGACACACACTAAAATGACAGAAACTGTTCTGCCTTTTATGTTTAAACGGAGTCAGACAAAGATGGAGAGACTCAAGAAGAAGTGACAACACGTAGAATGCAACAGGACATCTCTGAATGGTTAGTTGATGAATTTATGTTGCTGATATGGAGTTAACTATCTTCAATTAGCATATTCTGTCATGATAATCTATAAATTGCTCGTATAGGAACTGTTGTGAGGGTTTATGTAAATTTTAGGGTTAGTGATGTCACTAAGGGACTGTTCGTTTTTTATTTAAGGGGCCACCAGAGGAGTTTTGAGATCTGTTGTCAAAAAAGACATGACCCTCCCTTCGCCAGCAATACATTTTTCTATGACCCTCCAAAATGATTGTGAAAAAAGGCATGACCCTCCCCGATAATTTATTGATTAGCCTACTTCTGTACTGGTTTGCGTTTGGCAAAGATGTTCAGATAGCCATTGTTTTTTGTTTTTTTTTAAACCATAAACTCTTGCTTTCTCATATAGGGCTGTAACGATAGACCAAACCTACCATTCGGTTCGTATCACGATTTTTTATTTTAGATTTGAAAAAAAAACATGTTTTCGGTGCTGATGCGGTGTGACTCGTTTAACATGTGGGTGGCGTTGCGAATAAAGCATCTAAAAGCTGTCATAAAGAACCAGCAAAATAATGATTATTAATATGTCAAATATAGCAAGGAGACATTTTAATTGTTTATTAATAAACAAGTGTTTTCTGTGTCGACTGCAAAGATGAAGTTGACGATGCGTCGCGATCTTCTCTGAACGCGCCAGAGAGAAATGCACATTTCATAAGCAGAAAGCAGTCTGTTTTCCTTCGTTATGAATTGTTCTGTTTAAAAGTAGACATTTCAAGCTTTCTATATATTTCTCAGGTCTGTGAGGCAAGTAGCTTGTAAATACGCTGAGTCTCGGTTCATTTATGAGACAAGAGTCCAGTTCACTCGCCCGCGCCTCCGTGTCATGATTATCTATTTTCTACTATATTTACTTATTTATTAAATCCAGATGAAACATTGATTAAAATTAAGATACAATTAATAAAAAAACGAAGTTCACTTTAAAGAAAGGCTTTGTGCTTTCTGTTTGAGGTCTCTGTAAAATTTTTAAAGTTGCTTTCAGAGCAGTCATGTCCGTAATGGAGAACTGTCACGCCTGTAACATTGTTTTTTTTTTTTTTTTTTTTTCACATAAATGTGAACACGAAAAATAAAATAAAAATAATATAATATTTTTTATGTTCTGTGGCGGCAGATCTTTATTCATCCGGTGGGTATATATCTTTTGGTTTGCACAGTGTAATTTATAGATTTGCAATTGTGTCACGTCACATGTGTATTTCCCTCATATTAAATATAAAACGCATGTGTAGACTGATATTTTTCTAATGTCTTGACTCAGACGTTTCAAAATATTGGTATTAAATGCATTTTCTGAGAATTTATATTTCAAGTTTTGACTGCAAATGTCACGTCCATAACACTGGAATCGCCCAATTTTAACGAATTTATCCTCAACTAGTTTTTGTGGTGTAGGTCTACGTATTTTATTATGTTAACTTAAATAATACTAATAGTAATTTAAAGATGTGGTAGCCCTACATCTTACACATCGTGGAAACAAAATAAGAATGGAAACTAAAATATGGTAGTATCGCGCTACAGCGCACATTCTATCAGCTGCAGTTCTGGCGCCTCAGTCCCAATAGCCTACTGTAAAACTCGACGTACGTTTACATCACATGTTAATGCAGCGGTAGAGTTACACTCACAGGACACTGTGCACTTTCACAAAAGTTCATTATTTGCTCGTGCTTTAAAGCTTTGCCGGGTAAACATTTCTTTGGCATTCTGTTCTGACATGATGCACTTTTTCTAAGCGCGAACTGAAGTGCGCACGCACTGTCAAACAGCGCCAAACTGGATTTTTGTTGGGTCAGACCCATCTGATATCGAAGGGGGGCTGATAACGCGAGATCAACATGGAGCTAAATGGAAAGAAATAGCACCAAACAAGCCACTTTGAAATGTTGCTGTTTTCATGAATATAAAAGTTGGGTGACCCTCCCCCTAGACTAAAAAAAGTTGGATGACCCTCCCCTCAACAAAGAATAAAAAGACATGACCCTCCCCTATTTTCCTCCGGTGGCCCCTTCCATAAATACCGAACGGTCCCTAACCCAGGAGGAATGTTGTGTAGTTCCAACCAGCCGTTTGCTGTAGTCCTTAAAAAACGATTTCTTTAAAAGCAAATATCTCCCTTTGCTTTGAAATTTGAGCATTGTAACTTTACAGATGTTGTTTATGCTCAAACAGCAACATTACACACTAACTAAAGTTAGAAAAGTGAAATCATACTCAACCACCCCTTTAAAATGGAGCGTATACCTCATGCTTACGCATGACGCAATCCACTTTCCATATAAAGAAACTGTCCTTCAGTGTATACATTTGTGGTACATTTGCATCAGTGAAAAATAATCATTTCATTGTAAAGAATATGCCAACTGTTGATGTACACATCATCATTTGAAAACCTATGCATCAGTGAACATATGTTGCATTGCACACATACATCTATGCAAAATATAGCTCATCCCATATCTCTCCTCAGCACACATGTACAAAATGACTTCACAAAATACATTATGCAAATTACTATGAACATTAATAAAGAAATATAATATTGAAAAATAACAATACAATTTTAGTCTTCATCTTTATATTGTAACAGTAAGATATTGAAACTCCAACTAGAAGCCTTCATTGGCGCAGACACAAGAGAAATCAACACTGTGATTGGATAAAGGACATGGTTTTATTACAATACTGTGAATTTCTGAATATGAGGCATTAGATAAAATAATATAATAAAGTCTAGAGTAACTTTTCTGTCTAGAAAAGTAAAAAGTGTACTGCCTCGTCGTGGGATAAAGAAAATGATATACATCAATTAAGCTAAAATCAGACATGAATTTATGTACTGTAGGTCACCAGACGAAATCTGATTGAAATCTGTGTGGACTCGGCCGGACTCGACTCGGACTCGGATGTTAAGGACTCGGACTCAAGTCTGACTCGGGCCCATTTGGACTCGGACTTGGACTCGGACTTGATTGGTAAGGACTTGGACTTGACTTGGACTCGACAAAGGTGGACTCGGACCCAACACTAGGTTCTGTGTACAATAACTATCAAGAGATACGTCCACTTCCGCATTCATATCAGCACCAATAATAAGAAAACAATCCTGAATCTGCAATAGAACTTTAGTGAGAGCAGGAAAAAAACTGAGATGGGGCATAAATTGAAATAAAATTATGATACATGCTTTAATATATGATACTCTACTATCCTAACAGCTATATCTTTCTAAGATGTTAAAAGAAAGCTTTCATTTTAATGCTACAAGTGTACCATGTGATTTACTATCCAATGAGGATGACGCAGCTACATAATAAAACTTATTAGAGAACATTTGGACATCTGGTTTCCTCAAACTGTGACTCTTGAATGAAAGCTAGGTCAAGATGATGTCCATGCAAGTAATGAAGGCAGGCAGCACGCTTAATGAGACCATTCAATCCATTCACATTCCAGGAAATTATGTGAATGATTTATGTTGCCATGTATTCAATGTAAAACTGTAAAATAACATAAACAATTAGACAAGCATAGGGCAGTAAACTGAGTCTTTAAATCATACCTAATACTACAGAGGGAAAAATACCCACCCAACCTGGTTGCCACAACCTCCATGGACACCCAACTTCCCACAGAAACAGGAGAACATCTAGAGGAATTACTTCCAATGAACACAAAAAAAGAAAAATAACAACAATTATGTAGCGACTGGAAAAAATGATAGACTCACTTAACAGTTTTAATGCTCTTTTATTAATGTGAGCACCTGTGTGGCCGATGCTCGCCTCACACAGTCCCAAAACTTCTGGAGAAACAAAAAAACCTTTTTTCAACCCCACCCCTCGCTACAATAATAAAAGAAAGAAAGAAAGAAAGAGAGAAAAACACACACATATGGGTGAACCAATGCCCAACTAATGTACAACGTGACCCCAAGAAGGGCGGCAGAAACAATAGCACCGCCCACCACCACTCCTTTTAACAGTTGATATGTATTGTTGCTGTTTTAGCATAAACAACATCTGTAAAGTTAAGACGCTAGATGGATGGATGCACTTTTTTGGGGTTTCAAATTTTCTCCAGCCATTCACTCTCATTATAAAGCTTGGAAGAGCAAGGACATTTTTTAATATTACTCCGATTGTATTCGTCTGAAAGAAGAATGTCATATACACCTATGGCTTCAGGGTGAGTAAATCATGGGCTAATTTTCATTTTTGGGTGAACTATCCCTTTAATTTTCTTCAGATTAATCAGATTTTCCTCACACACAATATGACTTGCAGTATGACATGTTTTTCTGCACCCTTCTGATTGACAGGATATAATCGGCACTGATCATCGTTTTTAAACAATCGGCTGTTGGCCAATAGCAAAAATAATAGATTTAATCATCCAATACCGATTATTGGTACTGCATTCAGTACAACACCATTGTACCATCTCATACACAGACACTATTTAAACTCTGTCTGGATGTCTTATAAGCTGTCTTATAAAATACGCTGTCACGGATTGCTCTGAGACTTGAGTAAGATCCAAGCGCAGCAATTCACAAAAAATACAAAGGACAAGGGAGAGTGCTCAGAAATGCAGTGTGACAATTACAAAACCTCGATGAGAAATGATAGAGGCCTTGTCCACACGGACACAGGTATTTTTATAACCATGACTTTTTTACGCGGTTCGGCCGTTCGTCCACACGGAAACACAGTATCAGGTCACTGAAACCGAACATTTTTGAAAACCCCTGCCAGACACGCCAGTTGCAGTGTTGTCATGTAGACAGTAAAACCGGGGTTTTTGCTTCTGATTCAGGCTTCTGATTGGCCAACGTGGCTTTACGATTAGGGTTATATCGGTCAGAGAAGGAGTGCCCTCTAGTGGTCAACCTGGGCACACCAGCTGGTGACTGTGTTTTTCTCACAGCAAAATCTTTGATCAGATCTTTGAAATCAAGCCGTCTCGTGTTGATCTGAGGTATAGTTCTTTACTTGGTTAAGCTTACTGAAGGCTCTCTCTCCACTTGCAATGCTCACAGGTAAGTGCAAAATATGCGCAAGGCAATGCACACTTCACTGAAAATCTGCAGCTGCATCTTGTAGATTTGATTCAAAAGCTCGAAATTATTATTATTATTAATTATTCACTTAGTGAATAATAAGTTTAACACACCAGCAGCTCCAGAAAGAAACTTGGAAATGATCTAAAACAGCGACAGGATCATTGAATCTGTGATTTGAACTCGAGAACCAAATAAGTTCTATTCATGAATGAATCATTCAGACTGGTTTTATTAATGGGTTTTTCCTAATTCATGTCTGGATGAATTAAAGGAAAGGTAGCAAAATAACAATAAAATTTTCAATAACTAGTATGTTTACCAGCGGTATGCATAATTAAAATATAAAACATAATTAAATATAGAAATACACAATTTCATAATTACAATTAGAAAATTGTCTATATTAGTTGTTTTAATTGCAAATCATTAATGCAAACCCAAAGTTTCAATGAGGTCAATTAGAGAATGAGATGTACAGAAATGTTACCGGTCTCAAACAGGGAAGGATGAGATATAGTAACTGTATAAAATTATGAGAAACACACATAAGTGTCTGCAGCGTTCTGGCGCTTTCTTTTAATGACTTTGCCCTTTTTTTTAACCTTTTCAGGTAACAGGTAAGTATAACTCATTCAGAACAGGTCATGCATACATAATTCAACTCACAGCATTTAAATGTATGTCCATTGAGTCAGCTAAGGGACCGTTCGGTATTTATGGAAGGGGCCACCGGAGGAAAATAGGGGAGGGTCATGTCTTTTTATTCTTTGTTGAGGGGAGGGTCATCCAACTTTTTTTAGTCTAGGGGGAGGGTCACCCAACTTTTATATTCATGAAAACAGCAACATTTCAAAGTGGCTTGTTTGGTGCTATTTCTTTCCATTTAGCTCCATGTTGATCTCGCGTTATCAGCCCCCCTTCGATATCAGATGGGTCTGACCCAACAAAAATCCAGTTTGGCGCTGTTTGACAGTGCGTGCGCACTTCAGTTCGCGCTTAGAAAAAGTGCATCATGTCAGAACAGAATGCCAAAGAAATGTTTACCCGGCAAAGCTTTAAAGCACGAGCAAATAATTAACTTTTGTGAAAGTGCACAGTGTCCTGTGAGTGTAACTCTACCGCTGCATTAACATGTGATGTAAACGTACGTCGAGTTTTACAGTAGGCTATTGGGACTGAGGCGCCAGAACTGCAGCTGATAGAATGTGCGCTGTAGCGCGATACTACCATATTTTAGTTTCCATTCTTATTTTGTTTCCACGATGTGTAAGATGTAGGGCTACCACATCTTTAAATTACTATTAGTATTATTTAAGTTAACATAATAAAATACGTAGACCTACACCACAAAAACTAGTTGAGGATAAATTCGTTAAAATTGGGCGATTCCAGTGTTATGGACGTGACATTTGCAGTCAAAACTTGAAATATAAATTCTCAGAAAATGCATTTAATACCAATATTTTGAAACGTCTGAGTCAAGACATTAGAAAAATATCAGTCTACACATGCGTTTTATATTTAATATGAGGGAAATACACATGTGACGTGACACAATTGCAAATCTATAAATTACACTGTGCAAACCAAAAGATATATACCCACCGGATGAATAAAGATCTGCCGCCACAGAACATAAAAAATATTATATTATTTTTATTTTATTTTTCGTGTTCACATTTATGTGAAAAAAAACAAAAAAAAAAAACAATGTTACAGGCGTGACAGTTCTCCATTACGGACATGACTGCTCTGAAAGCAACTTTAAAAATTTTACAGAGACCTCAAACAGAAAGCACAAAGCCTTTCTTTAAAGTGAACTTCGTTTTTTTATTAATTGTATCTTAATTTTAATCAATGTTTCATCTGGATTTAATAAATAAGTAAATATAGTAGAAAATAGATAATCATGACACGGAGGCGCGGGCGAGTGAACTGGACTCTTGTCTCATAAATGAACCGAGACTCAGCGTATTTACAAGCTACTTGCCTCACAGACCTGAGAAATATATAGAAAGCTTGAAATGTCTACTTTTAAACAGAACAATTCATAACGAAGGAAAACAGACTGCTTTCTGCTTATGAAATGTGCATTTCTCTCTGGCGCGTTCAGAGAAGATCGCGACGCATCGTCAACTTCATCTTTGCAGTCGACACAGAAAACACTTGTTTATTAATAAACAATTAAAATGTCTCCTTGCTATATTTGACATATTAATAATCATTATTTTGCTGGTTCTTTATGACAGCTTTTAGATGCTTTATTCGCAACGCCACCCACATGTTAAACGAGTCACACCGCATCAGCACCGAAAACATGTTTTTTTTTTCAAATCTAAAATAAAAAATCGTGATACGAACCGAATGGTAGGTTTGGTCTATCGTTACAGCCCTATATGAGAAAGCAAGAGTTTATGGTTTAAAAAAAAACAAAAAACAATGGCTATCTGAACATCTTTGCCAAACGCAAACCAGTACAGAAGTAGGCTAATCAATAAATTATCGGGGAGGGTCATGCCTTTTTTCACAATCATTTTGGAGGGTCATAGAAAAATGTATTGCTGGCGAAGGGAGGGTCATGTCTTTTTTGACAACAGATCTCAAAACTCCTCTGGTGGCCCCTTAAATAAAAAACGAACAGTCCCTAATATAGACAATTTTATTTCTATATTTAATAATGTTTTATATTTTAATTATGCATACCGCTGATAAATATACTATTGAAAATTGTATTGTTATTTTGCTACCTTTCCTTTAATTCATCCAGACAAAGTCTAAATTCCACTACCATATGGCAGTGGAAGTGAAGATGGTGATCAAATGAGCTCACTAAATATGACTCTGAAAAGGAGATCTTATTTACCACTCGCACATGAGTTCATCATGTGTTATTTTATGTTCTTGTGTTTATCTAACAACTCCATTCTCATCTTACAATAACACCAAATTCATCAGTGTGCAATTATTGCATCGTCATTCAGAAGCTGTCCAGGTGTTTCGTACGCAATGGAGCGTCGTCTGTGAAATGATTCCTTAACCTGTGGAGATCTGACCTGCCCGGCAATCCAAACCTTCTGCTTAGAGGTGACCGAGGACTTCTCAGACTCAGAGGGTCAGTTAAGACTACTGAGGAGGACATAGACCAACACAACAGACTTGGTGCAAAAAGTAATTCTACAGACTAAATGCCACCACAACCAAGTACAGCTAAAAACAAACCCGATCAACAGGATTGCAGACATCCTGTCCAGATGCTACCGCATCCACTCATACACCACACCTAAAGGTGTCACAGAGGTGATTTTTGCAGTGCTTTCATCTTAAGACCCAACCTGTCTAAATGCTGTTGTTTCAGGTGACTACTTGACTCCTGGTCAATCATCGACTCATGAAATGTCAAAAATGTCCAAAACAAAACATGAAATGTCCAAAGGTGGCCCATCAGAATTTGCCCCAAAGGGCCAGGGGAGGCCTGTAAAACTTGGTTTTCCTGCTAAGGCAAAAGTTGAGATCAAACCCCCTGCAACAAAACAATAAAACTTACTATGTGATCTGGAGAGAAGATCTCACAGAAAGAGCATAGGACACACCGCCTTGCCTAAACTTCACTCCTTGCTTATCTATGCATCCCCTTCTCTACCGACTCTCTCTCCTTTCCCCCTTATTCAAGTCACTGAAAGTTCACTAAGAATGCCTACATACCACATATGATGTATCTTGTGAATCTATTGTTGTTTCCCTTTCATGTTTGGTATCATTTTAAATAAGGGTGTGCCCGTGCCACTGAGCTTCAAAAAAGATGGAAAATCACCAAGCCACAATAAAACTAGCCCAGTGATGTATATTCAGGTTTTCCGAAGCCTTGGTACCACTTTCTGTGAGGAATCGATAAAAATTTATGATGTACTAGTCATACACATCTGGCTTAATTGTCCCGGGAGAGTTTATGAAATAAGTTGTAATGATGTCCAGTTCATGAATTAATCATTTGAGTCAGTCCATTTCAATGAATTAGGAAAAACCCATTGATAAAACCAGTCATGAATAGAACTTATTTGGTTCTCGAGTTCAAATCACCAATTCAATGATCCTGCCGCTGTTTTAGATCATTTCCAAGTTTCTTTCTGGAGACATCCAGACAGAGTTTAAATAGTGGCCGTGTATGAGATGGTACAATGGTGTTGTACTGTATGCAGTAGGCTACAAATAATCGGTATTGGATGATTCAATTTATTATTTTGCTATCGGCCAACAGCCGTTTGTTTAAAAACAGCCGATGATCAGTGCCGATTATATCCTGTCAATCAAAAGGGTGCAGAAAAACGTGTCAGACTGCAACTCATATTGTGTGTGAAGAAAATCTGTCTTGTGTTGAATTAAACTAGGGATTTTAAATCTCTGTTTCTGTGACGGACTGAAAATATTACAGTGAAAGATAAGAGTATTGAGTTATAATAGGTACCCCAAAATTATTATTTTTCTCTCTTTCTTCAGTTTAAGTATTTACAAGAGTCTAAAAAAGTTATTCTAATGTTATATAGATTTAAGTTTATTCTGAAATAGGCCTGTAGGTGGCACATTGCACTAGAGCGATGAGAAATGACGTTCTGGTCAAAGGGCAAAGTCATTAAAGGGGCATTCCACCCATTTGAACATTGTTTTTTATTTAAAGTGGGTCATATATGTAGTCGAAATGTAAAATAAATTTTGAATTTGGTGCCTTCGTGACCGAGGAAAGACAAAAAATAACTTCAGGACGCATTTGTATGAAAGACAACAACTCCCACAATGCACCACATTGCACAGCTCCGCAAGCCACTCCCACTAATCCAGAACAGCGCATATCTGCCTAATCACTCTTCCGTCTACAAGGCTTGCTACCACCAGAGCTTGAAATTCATTTCACACAAAATGTCTAGTTAGTTGGCGAACTCATTAGTGCATTACTCCTAGTTTGTATTTCTTTCGAAAAGGTGAATTATTGCATGGTACCTGGATGTTCAGTCAGAACATATGCGGTGCGAAACTAGGATAGTTCACAACACAAACGTCCGTGTCCTCGTCTGATTCAGAGATTTCGTCCAGGCGAAATTGTCATCGTTGAAATTCTTTGCCGCAGACGGACTCTATCTCTGTGTTCATAGTTGCATAGTGAGATCACCGGCGCCACCAGTCCGCCCTAACTCGGGCCAGTCCGGGCTCCTCGTCCGCGGCAGGCAGGTCTTCTGCCTCGGCTGCTCTTCGCTATAATGCGGCTTGTAAAGGTAGCCACAAACACCTGATTCAAGCATCAGACTTCCGAAATCCTCTTCTTCTATATCATATTGAGCACTCTCCTCCGCTATTGTCATATAACTTTACATCTGTCTCCACAGCGCCTGTTAGCTTAGCTTCAAACAAGATGGAGGATATTGCTTTCAGTTTCAGTCCCACCCACTGATCTGTAATAGGTCTGTAGCGTGAGTGGGTCCCGCCCCTGGGAAAGATGAGGAACGAGTGTCTGTAGTCTCAACAGAAATCCCCCCCTCTTACACTTCCTCCTACACTTCCTCCTACAATGACGCAAAATGGCGATTTTTGCGTCATTGTAGGAGGAAGTGTAAGAGGTAAATAACGGATTTCTCCCGTCTCAGGGGAAAATGAGAGAGTGTTGCACGACCATTCAATAGTATGACTGGGTTTCTAACAATGCAAAGCTTAATGCAAATGGGTGGAGTGTCCCTTTAAAAGAAAGCGCCAGAACGCTGCAGACACTAATGTGTGTTTCTCATCATTTTATACAGGTTTGTAAAATGTTTGTATGGATCAATATCGATCAGTAGTGATACTTGAGACATTAATAAATGCTTTTAGACTCTGTTTGTTCAGTTTAACTGATTGTGAGTGTTCAGATGATTATGTGTGATTCCGTCGATGCAATCTCCAGCTGAGTAAACAGTCCAAATTCACGATGCTCGTAGAAAATGTGATGTGTAAGTAAGAGAATTGAAACAATTATACAACAACAACTATATTTCCTGTGTAATCTTGATAGATTTTCCAGGTTGAGCTGTATAATGTGCTATATTGAGTTAGTCACACCATTTTGTTTATGTGGAAAAGTGAAATTCAAAATGATGTTTTCTTTAAAAATGTACACTAGTAAGTGTACAAAAACATATCTACATCAAGTGAGACTGTTAATCATTATTGATTGGTTATTCCATCGAAGTTATTCTGTTTGTTTCATAGAATGTATTCTGATTTCTCTTTAGAACTTCAATATATATATAAAATAGATAAAGCAAAACTTGAAAGTGTTGAGTGGAAACACAGTGTGATGGTACAAGACAAAACACATGTAAAGTTGTATCCAGATGTTTATTGAAATTGCTTAAAAGTATAATATAGAAGAGAAATGGTCAAATATATTATTGAAGTGAACTTTTGCCTGTATGGTTGCTGATTCACTGCCCCTTGAACTTGAGAACGCGAGTACAGACTGACGCGACCGGGGTGCGATAGACCGGCCTGCGGGTCATTCAATAGTGCCACATTATAAGCAATAATTTCCTGTATAAAATTTAACTGAAGCAACTTTATTTTAATTTGTTACCTAAATTTATTTACAGTAGGTGGATGAATATTTGTATATGTATTTATTAATTTTGTATTTAATCTTTTAGCTGCTGTGAGAAAAAATCGTCTGACACATGCCCAATGGCCCAATGCTCAATGCTCACCTGTACGCTTTTCCCCCGATTGCTCCGCTCCCTCAGGTCATCAGACGAATCAGGGAGACCAGATGCTCAGTCCTCCTGGTGGCTCCACTCTGGTGAAACCAGTCGTAGTTCCCTGAGCTGATACAGCTGTCATTGACAGCTCCGTGGCCGATTCTGCTGAGAAAAGGCCTTCTCTCTCAGGCAAGGGGGTCCCATTGGCATCCCCAAGCCGAGTTGTAGAGCCTACATCTGTGGTCCCTCGACGGGAGCCTTTGCACCTCCCTGTAAGGGTGGCCAAAACTATAGCAGAGACCAGAGCGCCGTCTACAAGATGCCTCTGTACCCTTAAGTAGTCTGTCTTCTCCGACTGGTGTGCAGTCAGAAATGAAGACCCATCCTCTTGTGAAGTATTGACCATTCTGTCCTTTTTACAGGAGCTGCTGGATAAGGGGTGTACCCCTTCCACGCTCAAGGTATATAAATAAGTCAGAAGACTTATGAGAGCATGACGACGTCGGCACGTTGTTCATCTCACACACTCATGCATCACCCAGCACCCGTGCTCAGACATCTGGAACCTCCATGTATGGTCTCTGAATGGGAAGCGGAGGGCTTAAAGGGACACCAGGCAAGTCTGAGTGTTTTTTCTTTACGTAGCTCCCCCTAGTGTCTGGTAGTAAATGCTTTCAAACACTCTGTCGTAAAAACGAACTGTTGTCCCTCCACCCCTCGCCACGAGCAACCCAGCTGAGCAGAGGAACAGGCTATTTCAAAACCAGTTAGGTCTACCGAGGCAAGTAAAGCAATATTTTCTTTCCAACTGATGGCGATTTTTTTATTTTTTATTTTTTTATTGTGTTGTCATGCATACTATTATTTTTACCGGGAACGAACGATATGAACGAGGCGAACTACTGCTTTGGTGTTTGTTTGTTTTTGGGAGAATGGGCATGAACATAAATATATATATATATATATATATATATATATATATATATATATATATATATATATATCGGAGGCTAATATTTGTCTAAAGTTATATTAGTAAGGTCTATAAGTTAATCTGGTAGAATGACGGTTTACCTTTGCTTGTCTAAGAAAACATCAGAACGTTTTTTCTAGCTCGATCATGATATGTGCAACATGTTTATTGCCTATTATCAGACGCGTTGACTTAGTGACATAAAATAAAAGTGTAAGTTACACAAATAAAACTGACAGAGGAACGGCCAAACAACTACAGAAATCAAACGTGTTTGCTAATGACAATGCTAACATCAAAGTTATAGTATCTAGCGTACTAGTAAGCCCGTAACAGACAGCGATCATAATAAAAACCTTTACAGACAATAGCAAGCATCCTGAGGTCGCAATTACTTGAAATTTAAATATTAAACACAGTTTATTCCAAAGATATTTACAAGTGCAACAGCAGGATCAGCATCCGTTTTGCAGGCTTCTGTTTCTCTCAGTTCTCACCATTCTGAAAAAGCCGGTCCGATATTTACTCGAGTCTGACTTGCTCGGTCAGTATCCCGTTTCCTCTTTCATTGGTCCTCCGACAAAGATTTCCTAGCTTTCTGCATCTTTTTTACAGCCTCAGCCATAACTCAATTTATCGTTGCCCTTTGCTTATAGCTAGCCGGTGCTTGAATGGGGGCGTGTACGTGTGCAGTGCGGTCAAGCAATTCGTTACATCGTGAGACCTGATATCACGCGATACTTCCTGACGCTGACCCGCTGGCCCAAAGTTGCAAGTGAGTTTTTTCCGCTCTCGGGCACCAGGGGGGTGCGAAACCACCACCATTCAACTCAAAATAAGTAATATAACCATTCCACTGACTCCAAAGCTGTTCAGTTAAGGTTAAAAAGTTACCTAGAGCACCTTTAAGTGGTCTACCCCCGGGAGTGGTAGACACAATCACTTCGGCTAGAGCCCCCTCTACAAGGCGTGATTATGCTTTGAAGTGAAGCCTGTTTGTTGATTGGTGATTGATCTGTTTACCCCCCGAAATGCCCAATTAGAGTCATGCTTGCTTTTCAGCCTGAACCTTAATGAACCATGTTCATTCATTGGCCAGAGGAAAATTGGCCCACCGACTGAGACTGGGTTTTGAGCACAGCGCGTTGCTAAGAGATATATGTAGAGCTGCGGGCTGGGCGACATCCAACACGTTTGCCAAATTTTATAGTCTCCATGTAAAGCCAGTATCCTCCTGTGTACTTTCACCAAGTGGCCAGTGAACGCTGGGGACCCACTCGGTGCACCATTCCATGACACTGAATGGTGTAACCAAGATAACATGATGCTTTTCTTTACTGTGTTGGTTCCTTACTGATTGATAACTGTGAGTTAAGTATGCCAAGGTGCTCAATTTACCCAATTGCTAGGTACAGTATGTTAATATTTCCCTCAATCATCTAAATCATGGCCACTGTATTACCACTATGTGATTTGTTTCCTATAACTGGACAAGTAACATGGGCAGAATTAACAGCACAGTAACTGATTTGGTGATGGAAAGCCACCCTGCCATTCAACAGTCTATGCTGTGTTTCCCATACAACAACGTAACTTGCTGCTTAACTACAATAGTTTGAAGAAATTAGCTGGTTACAAATATTTCCTGAAACCGTACTGTCGCAAATTTGTAGTTCAACCACGTTAGTTTATGATGTCATGTCGGTAGTTGAGTAATAACTTCTTTTAATTAATCCATTTGAGTTTGAATTAATGCCAGATCAATTTTGGACATGGCATCTGAGGATAAATTCAAATTTTTATAAATTTTTTCAGAATCAATCATAGGCTTATTCTTACTTCAGCACGTATGCACATGCGCACCCTTCAAAACTGGCAATTCAAATCTCTTGACAAACTAAAAGACATGATTGAAATTTGTCTATATTCAAAATGAAAGGTATAGATTGTATTGAATGTCAGCCTGCTTATTTTGCTCAGGATAAGGATTTATTAAGTCCACATGTCATACAAAAAGAAACTATGCTTCTAACCACAGGAGGAGAGCTGTAATTCCAACAACGCAACTTTGCGATGCTGTTGCGAATGTTCGTTTGAGCTATGGTCTGGCAAATACAGTCTTGTTGAAAGAACTTGTGACCATAGTTGGCTAACAATGCTTTTGGGAAACGCATTGAAGGATTTGTGCAATCTGAATGCTGCACCCAAACTGACAATTCTAGTTAAAAAATGATAAACCTGCCAGACAACTTGTTCAGAAGTCCTTGGGTCCATTCCAGTGAGTGAAATTCAAGAGCCAGATCCAGTGAAAGAAATTTCAGAGCCCGCTCTTCCTGTCTGTTCTTCCTGAATTAGCCGACTAAGGACACCCGTATGTTCCAAACACCCGTCTGTCCAATTTCCGTCTGAATTGAGGTATCAACATACTTGTTTTTCACCATGTAAGTAGCCATCCGTCTGGCCAAGACAGAGAAAAAAATCTTCCCTTCAACGCTCAAGAGAGAAATAGATCGAAACCCTCCACTCTTTTCCAGGACAACAGGATGATGCCTTTTGCCCATATCCTACGCAATAGTTTCCATAACCTATGGAGCAACATCTGACATTTCTCGTATACTTTATAAGGTTTACCACTAGGTCCTGGAGCATATGCTAATCGCGCTTTCTGTATAATTTCCAAGAGTTCTCTCCATTTTGGTTCACAGGTGTCAAACTCAGGAGTTTCAGTTCGACTTTTGGGTGTGCACATAACGCTTGGCCCCTGAGAGTGTCATTGTGAGTCTCTTTAAGTAACCCTTCCACAATTTCCTTAGGTCTGGTCAGTCTCCAGTCCCAAGCTCTGTTGAACTTATATGGGTCTTTCAAATAGTGAGCTCGCTCAATCTCCGAGACCTTTCGACCCATCTCAGGTTCCACAGTCACCTCCACAGACTGCTTCTTGCAGAGAAGAGATCTGCTTCTTTCCACCTTCACATTTGGACCTGTATCTTAAGTCCCTTTGTGTTCTTGCAAACATTCCCGCAGTGGCACATAACTTCTCCTCAACTTTAAGTGTAGTTTGGGTAAACTTTTCTCATTATCTATGTGCATTCTGTGGCTGCTACCAGGGGCATTGTTTTAAAAACATCAGGGGGTGAGCCCGAAACATAAGGGGCTGGGGGTGTGTGATAAGATAACATAATTTGATACAGAGTATAATGTATTTGTAGGCCTATATGCAGGGGCAGACTGGACCAAAAATTCAGCCTTGGCACTGTAGCCACACCAGCCCACATTACCTCACAGACACGTGCATTCAAATGTGAGGTAGTAATTGGGGAGACGAGAAAATGTGGATTTCTCTGACCTACACATGTGCATTTGAAGGCCAAAAAAATGGGATAACAATAGCTTTAAAAGCATGTCAGTGGGCAGTAGCATAAATTATTTGTCAAGCAGATAACAGATTCTTAAACATGAGAATGAGGATAAATGCAATGGTCCACACTACAAAATGAAAATGCAGAATGTTTCTGCTCATTGTTGACAATACACAATCACATATTCCAAACAGAAATGGCCTTAAATGAGAATATTTATTTACATTTCAATCAAACGCCAGTGTAATCTTTTTGTGTCCAGAGGCAAATGAGCAATTTATATTAGCATTAGGCTAAAGATTGGTTTCAGCAACTTGTTTCTTTCCTGAGTTAATCAATGCTTTTGGACTAATCAGTTCAATTAATGTTCTGATTCAATTAATCAGATATTAAATGACAATCTTATATTCATGTTTGAAAAGTTACATCAAAAACAGGTTTACCTTGCACCATCTCGTGTGTCAGACATTTAAGTTTCAACCACAGCTGTGATGATAGTGCACTAGATCGACATGCAACACTCCTATTATAGTCAGTGGAGCTCTCTGCAACTTTAGCCCCTTTCACACAGAGATTCCGGAAAATACACAGATAATGTGTCTCGGGATTTGTCACGGGATTGTTTGATTTTGGTTCATTCACACTGCCAGTGATTTTTCCAGAATCTGTGTCTGTTCACACACATCCCGTAAAGATCCTGTAAAGACATGTGATGTCAGAATGCATGTCGAACGATCTCAGCTTCAGCGCGGATAGTAAGGAGCTCCCTGGTCTCCGGTTCATTCCAGTTTGCAAGGCAAGGCAAGGCAAGTTTATTTATATAGCACATTTCATACACAATGGCAATTCAAAGTGCTTTACATAGAAGTAAAGAATTAAAACAGTTTAGAAAAATAAAATAAAATACAGTACAGTACAAACAGTCGGACGAACAGCGGCACAGTACTCATTCAGTAAATGCATAGCTAAACAGATGTGTTTTGAATCTGGATTTGAAAGTGACTACTGTAGGATCCCGTCTGATCTCTTCTGGAAGCTGGTTCCAGCTGTGGCTGGCATAATAGCTAAAAGCGGACTCACCATGCTTAGAGTGAACCCTTGGTATTTCTAGCTGATATGATCCTAATGATCTGAGTGATCTGTTGGGTTAATATTCAGTGAGCATATCTGCAATATATTGAGGTCCTAGGCAATTGAATGATTTATATACCAGTAATAATACTTTAAAATCAATCCTAAATCTAACTGGGAGCCAGTGTAAAGACCTGAGGACTGGTGTGATATGTTCTTATTTTCTGGTTCTGCTCAGAATCCTGGCGGCAGCGTTCTGTATGAGCTGCAACTGTCTTATGGTCTTTTTGGGAAGGCCAGTGAGGAGTCCATTACAATAATCCACCCTGCTGGTGATGAAAGCATGCACAAGTTTCTCTAAGTCTTGTCTGGAAACAAAGCATCTAATTCTTGCAATATTTTTCAGATGATAGTATGCTGATTTAGTTATTGCTTTGACATGACTACTGAAACTAAGGTCTGACTCCAGTGATTCCTGACTTGATTTTTAGTGGTTTGACCTCTAGAGTGAAGGTATGCGTTCACCTTGAGAACTTCATCTTTGTTTCCAAACGCAATGACTTCAGTTTTGTCTTTGTTTAACTGAAGAAAGTTTTGACACATCCAACTGTTGACTTCATCAATGCATTGGCACAGGGAGTCAATGGGGCTGTAATCGTTAGGCGATAGGGCTAAGTAGATCTGTGTGTCGTCTGCATAGCTTTGGTAAGCAGTTTGGCTCTTTCTCATTATTTGGCTCATTGGGAGCATATACAGGTTGAACAGGAGTGGCGCAAGAATTGAGCCTTGAGGGACTCCACATGTCATGGATGTCCACTCAGACTTATGGTCTCCTATACTCACATAATAGCCTCTCCCATCTAAGTATGACCTGAAACATTTTAGGACTATTCCAGAAAGCCCCACCCAGTTTTCCAGCCTGTCAAGAAGTATGTTGTGATCGACAGTGTCAAATGCAGCACTGAGGTTGAGTAGTACCAGCACTGATAATTTGCCTGTATCAGTATTTAAGCGAGTATCGTTTATTATCTTTATGAGTGCTGTCTCTGTGCTGTGGTGCGGTCGGAAACCAGATTGAAAATTGTCAAAGTATCCATTCAAGCTTAAGAATTTGTTCAGCTGATTGAAGACAACTTTTTCAATGATCTTGCCTATGAAAGGAAGATTTGAGATCGGTCTATAGTTGCTTAATATGGTCTTATCCAGATTGCTCTTTTTCAGGAGGGGCTTGATAACTGCAGTTTTCAGGGAGTTTGGAAAACTCCCAGAGAGAAGTGAGGCATTTACCACTTCTAGAAGATCTGCTTCTAAACTGTTCAACACACTTTTGAAAAAAGTGTCAGGAAGTGTGTCCAGAGCGCAGGTTGATGTTTTAAGGTGCTGTACGGTTTCTTCCAAAATGTTGCCATCAATTTCTTTGAAATCAGACATAGTAAGACATTTACTTACTAAATGCAGACATTTGCAGACATTTTTTCGGTCTTTCTTTGTTGATGACGAACAATTTTTCACTTTCTTCTAAGAGCAACAGAGTCGCACGATGGCATCACTATGACACACCCCTTACGGCATTGGTTCTGGCTTTTGTTCACACAGGGCGCATTCCGGGACAATGTTACTAGGTCCCCATCCTGGCATCGATCCCGGCATCAATCCCGGGACGTGTTTGCGTTCACACAGAAGGCAGTCTAGCAATTTTACGGCAATTTCCTGGGATCATCGTGCTGTGTGAAAGGGGCTTTTTACACATGACAGTGATGTTGTGTCATGTTTCAGCCCTGGTCGCGCATTCGTTTTGCAGGAGGTGAAACTTCATGGTGGTGCCAGCGTGTCTATGGCTAGCATTCTAAGCAAAGCTGCGACGTACATGTAAACAAAAAAAGTAAAATTACCCAGGCTGAACCCAGCATTTGGGTTAAAAAAATAGCCCAGCATTTTTTAGATATGTATTTATTTATTTTTGTTGGGTACAGTTGAAACATTAACAGCGTAATATACTCTGCAAAACTTGAGATTTACTCAAGTTTAGTGATTTTTTTCTTCAAATTTTATTTGAAGTTTACTCAAATTGTCCCATTTTTTAAAATGCATTTTGTATAAAAGCCAAGGCATTTACAGTAAATAAATGCTTGCTGGTTTTTATTCAAATTGTGTATTTAAAATGATTGCACTGGAATTGTTCAAAGAAAATTCCAGTTCAATTCACAGTAAATAAAGTTTTTACACTCTCAGATGTTTAAAATTTGTACTGCACATTGGTAATGGAATTTTTTTATTTGTGTTTCTTTAAAGCTCCTCAATAGAAGGTTCCTCAAAATAAAAGGCCAATCCGATGTGATTTTCTTTACAAACACCTACAGCTAATTTTTATACACCTGCCATCTAGTGGTCATATAAAACTATTCAGCTTTCCACTAGATGCACATTACTGTGTTAAATGTAAGTCTTTTTTGAAATATGCTGTTGGCCATTGTTGATATTTGAAATCAACCCAAACAAACACATCCCTTCTTCATTGCTCTGCCTCCAAAACTCACACTCCAATCCTAAAGCCCGGAACACACAAAACTGACGCCAAAGAACTGGCGCTGATGAAAGTCGACTGTGTTGTCGACATGCGTCGCGGGAAAAAGCTGCACTTGAACAGCTTTAAGAGAACTACAGGCGAGTCAGCTAGAATGCGCGTTCTGCACCTGCTTGTAAATGAGCAACTGTCTATTTTCTGCAGATATTTTCATCTATATTCATCATTCAAAAAGGGAAACCGACGCTGCAGACTGCAGATACACAAACCATAAACAAAGCAGTGCATGCTTACCGTTTTGAATATCAATCCTGCTAAACACTTTCGTTATTCCGCTCATGTTGATTCGCCAAGGAAGATGACGTAACATTAGAACAGCCTTCTGTCTGTACCGTTTTGACTTCTTTGCTCGCTGTTTTGCTCTTATTCTTAATCGTTCACTAAGCTGAACAGCCAATAAGAGTTCTCTCTCTCACCGACGGCCCGACGCCAATTCAACATGTCGAATCGGCTGGAAAAAAGCCGACAAACCAATTTCAGCCGACGGTGCAGAACACACTGAGAAAACTTAGTCGGCCTTAAGCCTGGTTCACACGGCAAGATAATTAGGCCGATTTTAGCCCCGATTCACCCCTTCCGACAATCTTAAAGGGATACTTCAGGATTTAGCATTAAGCTTTGTATTAGTAGAAAACCTGTAGTATTTTCGAATTACCATGCTTTCCACCCTCATATCCCCCTGAGAGGAGAGATTTATGTATTTTTTGTCTGGAAAAAATCCTCCGATGACGCAAAAATCGTCATTTTGCGTCATCGGACGATTTTCTGGCCAGAGGCTAAAGACTACAGCCAGTAGGAGGAGCTGTTCCGCATGTTCTCAACCCGCCCATAGAGGGTGGGATCTCACTCACAGAATGTACACACAGTGTCAGCCGTCTTTCTTTGGAAGCTAAGCTAACAGGCTCTTGTTCTGTGGAGAAAACTGAGTAGTAGGAGAAAGCTGAGTAGTAGGGGTTACCATCCTCCTTTTCCCGGACTTGTCCGGCGGGCGAGATCGTTCAAAATGTCCGGGATTCAGCTTTTTGCTTTCTGCGGTCGCCATTCATTGTTTACATGCACACCTTTTGTTTCAATCTAACTGAATTCATTCCGATTGGTGAATCTGAATGTAGTGTTTACATGAACGCTAAACAAGTGATCGGATGATGTGCGTTTTAACATTGCTAAGAAAATTCCCGCTCCTCCATGAGAGATATGAGACCGGCGCATCTCAGTAATGATGCCACCGGCCTCGCGCCGTTCTCCCGCGGCCGTCAGCCTCGTCCTGCTCGCCACAGTAAACATGATGAATGGCGACTGTAGAACGCAAAAGCCGAATCCCGGACATTTTGGGCGATCTCGAAATCCCTGGCAAACTCATCACGGAGTCTCAATAGTAGCCTAACCTTGTTGTTTTCAACTGCGCTCTCTCGGTAGGCGTGGCTTGGGAGTGGCCTCCTAGAGCAGCGAAGCAAGAGCATTCTGGGAGTTGTTGTCTTTCATCCACATAAGCCAAAAATACATTTTCTTGCTTTTCTCAGTCTAGAAAGCTCCAAATTCAAACATTTCTTCACATTTCTTCTACATAAATTACCTATTTTAAATACACATTCATCTTTCCAGAGGTGAAGTATCCCTTTAAGGATGTTCCGATTATCGTAAAATAATCTGATCAGATATTCCTGCCATGTGTGGTGTGTTAAGACTGCTCTCGTCTGCTCGGAAGGACGTCGGGACCGCTCCGATCTCAAATCGGGGATATCCAACATGTTGGATTTTTTTGGCCCGATTTCTCCTCGTGTGTGGTGTCCCCCGGGGACGAACGAGCATGCAGCCTGTGGACTGTGGCGTGTAACCAATCAGAAAGTGAGTTTACGAGGCGGCGAGGAAGCACCGGGAAACAAAATCAAAACAGCCGGCGGCATGGCGCACCAGAAAGTCCGGTGGACGTCGGAGATGGAGGACCAACTCGTCGACATGTGGCAACACCGTGAATGTTTGTACAACATGATTGTTTACTCTGAAGTCACGTTTGATCTCGAGGGATTTTGCAAGATTTCCTGTCTGACCTGGGAATGCTTGGGAGTCAAATCGGTTTGTGTGTGATGTGTTGATTTTGCCGTGTGGCTGTGGACCACACACTGTACGACCAAAACTGTTAGACCCGTGATTTTTTATCGCCGTGTGTGGGGTCTCTCAGGTTTGGAAAATCGGCCAACAATTTTAAAATCGTCCCGTGCGAACCAGGCTTTAGAGTACAAAGATTTCTTTTTTTTTTATTTCAAAAACAACACGTTTTAGCGCTAGATCGTCTCTTATTTAACAATGCTCTGCTAGTTAACTGAAGATGTTTTATTTAATTGTGATAGGTACATCCATGCCTCTCGATGTTTCAAAATGTGGTGGGGACAATATCGACCCTGAGAAAAAGTAGTGGGGACAATATTGACCCTGAGAAAAAGTAGTGGGGACATGTCCCACCAAAATTATGCCTATGCTCACGTGTGGTCCCGAATCAGAGCAACGTCCGTGTCTTTTTGCAGACCTTCCCGCTTAGCTCTCTCCAGCGCTGTACAGCGTTTCTAATATTAACGCGGATGCTAAAGCTCTTGCCCAGACATAACCATTTATTTTCCAGCTTTTTCTTCTGAGCTTTTCTCTTTTGTATTGTGTCTCATCTCTATTTCTGCAGTCTTTCTTCAGTTCAAATCTCCCTCTTGATCGGTCTCTCTCCTCCACTGTCATACGCCACCTAATGCTGATTGGCAACACATTTGTTGTTGTGTTGGTCAGACTTCCAAACAACATATTTCAAAAACGACTTACCCAACCTTTAATGCATGATCTGTTTTAAAGCAAAGTATAGAGTGTATTTTATAAACATATATACATATATAGCCTACTACCGGTCAAAAGTTTTAGATCGGTACGATTTTTAATGTTTTTAAAAGAAGTATCTTCTGCTCACCAAGGCTGCATTTATTTGATTAAAAATACAAACAAAAACAGTCATATTGTGAAATATTATTACAATTTAAAACAGCTGTTTTCTATGTGAATATATAGTTAAGTGTAATTTATTCCTGTGATCAAAGCTGAATTTTCAGCATCATTACTCCAGTCTTCAGTGTCACATGATCCCTCAGAAATCATTCTAATAAGATGATTTGATGCTCAAGAAACATTTATGATTATTATCAATGTTGAAAACAGTTTTTTTACATTTTTATTTCATGATGCTATGATGAATAGAAAGTTCAAAATAACACCATTAAACACTACCGTTCAAAAGTTTGGGGTCAGTAAGAATTGAAATTTTATTTTGGGGGGAAAGAAATAAAATAAATCAATACTTTTATTCATCAAGGATGAGTTAAACTTATCAAAAGTTACAGTAAAGACATTTATAATGTTAGAAAATATTCTAAAATGTTCTTTTGAACTTTCGATTCATCAAAGAATTTGGAAAAAAAATTTTTTTAATAATGAATGAAAACATTGAAAATAATTGAAAATAATAATGAATGTTCCCTTTCGTAAAGGGAACTCCCGCTGCATCGATACTCGATACTTTGGGGAATGCCTTCGGCATGAAGCGTCTGAAGTCTACTATACAACTATCCCAATCTGGATTGGTGCAACGTCATTACGTCACCCGTGACGTCGCATGTGACGGTGATCCGGAAGCTATAAAACGGTCACAGGAACCAGGAAATGTTAGCTTCTGGTCTTCAGCAAGCGCTCTATGTACAACTTGTCAGTCTTATTTGGTGTTGTTTGTCCCGTGGAAAGAGTTATATATATATATATATTATTATGGCCGAGAAACAGTTCAGGCAGTGTGCGTCCCCTTGCCCACGTTATCTCGCTGAGGGTGACACACACTCGCTGTGTGTAGTTTGTTTGGGAGTGGAGCATGCACAGGCAGCGCTCGAGGGTGCTGTCTGTGCTAACTGTGAAATCATGCCCCTGAGAACGCTCCGCTCCCGGCGAGCTATGTTTAATGAGAGTGGCCAGCCCCGCGATCCCCGTGGATCAGGTCCCGCGTCTGTTGAGGCAGCGCGGCGGCTGCATTCATGGGGATCGCAGCGGGATCTAGTGGATGATGCTGAGATGGCTTCGGCCCTTTCTCAGCATTCTGAAGCTAGTTCCCATAGTTCCGCTCAGGGTGCGGAAGCCCGCGCTGCGGCTTCTTCCGCCCCAGCAGTGGAACCGATGCTCGAATTATCTGGTTCCGAGGAGCTAGATATTTTGGGCGTCGAGGCAGGGGAATGTGAAAGTTCGCCACCCCATTCCCCTGCCTTTGAGGAGCTGCTAGAGGTTGTGACCAGAGCAGTTAAAAAATTAAATATCGACTGGCCATCTGAGACGCAGGAAGCGACTGTAAAAAGCAAACTCGATGAGCGCTTCCTGCAGTCTCGGTCACAACCTCTACGCCGGAGTCTGCCATTTTTTCCCGATCTCCACACCGAGGTGTCGAGATCGTGGAACAAGCCCTTCTCCTCAAGAATATCTAGCCCCAATGTCCATCTATATTCAAATATAATGGGTGCTAGGGAGGAGGGCTATGGGATGATGCCCAGGGTTGAAGAGTCGTTTGCATCGCACCTCTCCCCTGACGTTGCATCATCCCTGCGGGCTCTGGCGCTTCCCACTAAGCCCTGCCGTACAACATCGGCCTTGGTTGGGAAGGCATATATGGCGGCAGGTCGGGCTGGTAGTTGTCTGCATACGATGGGGCTGTTGCAGGCATACCAGGCCGACCTCCTCAAAGAGGTGGACGACGGTGGGGAGGTCGCCTACGACGACATCCGCGAGATGCGTCGTGTGGTCGACTTGTCTCTCCGTGCTACCAAGGAGACGGCCCGTGCCATCGGCCGCTCCATGGCAGCACTGGTAGCCACGGAGAGACACTTGTGGCTGAATCTGTCGGGCATCGGGGACAAGGACAGGGCTTGTCTCCTCGATGCCCCGGTTTCGCCTTCTGGCCTTTTCGGCGACGGTGTCAACAATGTCGTCGATAGGTTTCAGGAGGCGAAACGGCAGTCAGCCGCATTTAAAGAACTTATCCCCCGCCGTCGTTCCAGGTCTCGTGGGTCTGCTGCCAGGGGGCAGTCCCACGAGGCCGCCGCCAGCTCCTCACACCTGCTGAGGCAGAAGGAGAGTGTGGCCTCTCGTGCTCCCCCCCAAGGGGCCTGGAGGCAGAGGCAACACCCTCAGTCGAAGCCTTCCAAACCGAAAACAGATCTGAGGACTGTTATTCAGGCGAGGAAGGCTTCGACTAAGAGGCCATGACGGGACATCCAGGCCTCTGAGGGCATCCCCCTCCGCGTGGGCTTTTTAAAACTTCGCTCCGCGGAGCCCTCAGGAAATCGATGTTGCTTCCCGCCGTCAAGTGCGCTTCGGGACGCATCGAATTCTAGCGAATGTATCTCACAGAGTGTTCCTATGAAATCTACTGTTCTGAAACGTTCGCTACCTCTCATGAGGCCTGTAGAAAAAATGATTCGGTTAGTTCCTGCCAGAAGAGTGCTTCAGGTCACCGAAAATATAAATAAGAATAAAGATGGAACTAGAAATGTGAATGGAACACCTGAGGTTAGTCCTGAGAGACTGATTCCCTTAGTAGATTATTTAGACACCTGGAAGGGTCTTCAAAATATATCTCAGTGGGTCCTGAGTACAGTTGAGAAAGGATATAGAATCCAGTTCCAGTTTAGACCACCCAAATTTAGTGGTGTTATTCATACGCTGGTATCTCCTGATCAGGCTCAGGTGATGGAAGATGAAGTTCAGACTCTCCTAGCTAAGGAGGCCATAGAATATGTGCCCTTAGAGCAGAGGGATTCCGGGTTCTACAGCCGGTACTTCATAGTTCCAAAAAAGGATGGTGGGCTGCGTCCCATTATAGATCTCAGGGTATTGAATAAATCTTTGAGGAGATTTAAGTTCAAAATGTTGACTATACCTATGATCATTCAACAAATCAGATCCGAGGACTGGTTTGTGACAATAGATCTTAAGGATGCATATTTTCATATTTCCATCATCCCACAACATAGGAAGTTTCTTAGATTTGCTTTTGGGGGAAAAGCTTATCAATACAGAGTTCTTCCTTTCGGCCTAGCTTTATCACCTCGCACCTTCACTAAATGTATGGACGCTTCCCTTGCTCCCTTGAGACTTCAGGGGATTCGTATCTTGAATTATATAGATGACTGGCTTATTTTAGCTCAGTCAAAAGAGCTGGCGATTCAACATCGAGATGTTGTTTTACGTCATTTGAGGTGCTTGGGGTTGAGACTCAATGTGAAGAAAAGTTCCTTAACTCCTCTTCAGAGGACTACGTTCCTGGGAGTAGAGTGGGACTCAATCACGATGCGGGCACAATTGTCTCCTGCTCGTATTAGTACTATTTTACACACAATGAAGAGTATTAGGTTAGGCCAGGCTATCACTGTCAAACATTTTCAAAGAGTTTTGGGTCTTATGGCTGCAGCTTCCACGGTAATTCCCTTTGGTCTGCTCCACCTTGCAGTGGTGGCTCAGGAACAAGGGGTTTTCTCCTCTGGGAAACCCTTTTCGCACGATCAGAGTTACGAGCAGATGCCTTCGTTCTCTTGTCATGTGGAAGAAACCATGGTTCCTGTCTCAAGGCCCGGTGTTGGGAGCACCATGTCAGAGAAAGACTTTGACTACGGATGCGTCCCTCACAGGCTGGGGTGCGGTTATGTAGGGCCGTTACACCCGAGGTACTTGGAAGGACCATCATCGCTCATGGCATATTAATCGCTTGGAGATGTTGGCCGTATTTTTTGCCCTGAGGCACTTCCTTGTAGACCTCAGAGGCCATCATGTTCTTGTTAGGACAGACAATATGTCGGTGGTCTCTTATATCAACCGCCAAGGAGGTTTGAAATCTCGCCCTCTTTGTAGACTGGCTCATCAAATTCTTCTTTGGTCCCAGGACAAATTTCTCTCTGTCAGAACTATTTATATTCCTGGGGTTGAAAATATGGGAGCAGACATCCTGTCGAGGCTGGGGCTGAGGCCCGGGGAATGGCGGCTCCACCCTGAAGTGGTTGAGCTTATATGGAGAGAGTTTGGCCGGGCGGAGGTTGACCTGTTCGCTTCTCATGAGAACTCTCATTGCCCGCTCTGGTACTCTCTCTCACATCCAGCTCCGTTGGGTTTGGATGCCATGGTACAGATATGGCCGAGGTCACATCTGTACGCTTTTCCCCCGATCGCTCTGCTCCCTGGGGTTCTAGAAAGGGTCAGGAGGTACGGAGTGAGAATACTCCTTGTAGCTCCGTACTGGCCGGCCCGAATTTGGTTTTCGGACCTTATTAGTCTCTTGGAGAGTCCTCCATGGGAAATTCCTATTAGGAGAGATCTTCTGTCTCAGGCTGATGGTACATTATTTCATCCCCGACCAGAGTTATGGAGACTATGGGTCTGGCCCCTGAGGGGGTCCCACCCATAATTAGGTTGCCCTTTCCACCGAGGTGGTCAGGACATCCATACTAGAACCCCACTCTACTAGGAACTAAACAATTAAGTTAGGGAGGGCATTGAACCCAGTGTTATTACTGCCCACTGGCTTCAGTACTGGTGTTCCATCCTACTCTCTAACGGGATCTCCCGTTCATGCTTAGGGCCTCTGTGGCGGCCTTAGTGCCCTCCACAAGCTTCTAAGGGTGTGCACGTAGGGACATTCCCACTGAAACTCCATGTTCCTGTAGATTGGAGGATGAATCCTTTCATCCAGCCTTTTGGCATCAGGCTGATGGGCTATCCCTGGCACCCATCATGTCCTGTGGATCACATATATGAATATAGGAGTATATATGAATATATAGAAGAATCTATGGAGTCTGCTTCCTGCTCGTCTTACTCCCTGGAAGAGTGGTGGTGCTGCCCCCTCTTACTTGCTAGCGTGGGAGCCACTCTACATTATCTTTGCCCCGGTACTGAGGTGCCTGTAGGCAATATCATGATTCTTCAGGTATTCCATCCTCCACCGCATGTGTCGGATGATCAAGGTCATAGCCTTGGAGGATCCTATATAGGCCTCAGGCTGAGAGGAGTCAGTCCATCTAGTTAGGTCAAGGGTTAGGAGCTATTCCCTTCATTAAGAAGACAGCTGGTTATCTAAAACCATTCATATTTAAAGTACAAGGTGCGCTTTTGCCTTCACCTCTTATCTAATGCTTTCTTCTGTCTGGGGCTCCCATCCAGGAGGTCGGTCGAGCCTCCGGCTCCAGACCTCCTCTTCCTACACCAAATCTTATGACAAGCTAGTTTGGATCTGCCCTCTACTCATTTTATCGTCCGTGAGTGTACCAGATGCTTTATACCAGGGCGTTTTTCTCTCAGTGTGGCGGCGTGGGTATTCGTTCCCCAAAGTATCGAGTATCGATGCAGCGGGAGTTCCCTTTACGAAAGGGAACGTCTCGGGTTACTAATGTAACCCTCGTTCCCTGAGTAGGGAACGAGACGCTGCATCCCTCGGCCACACTTTTCGCGCCCCTGAGAACGACTTGCTTTGACCAATTAGAAGCTAACATTTCCTGGTTCCTGTGACCGTTTTATAGCTTCCGGATCACCGTCACATGCGACGTCACGGGT